>NC_062282.1:94552405-95774303 GCF_902655055.1 Lutra lutra | reverse complement strand
GCATAATACCCTCTAGTTCATCCACATCGTCGCAAATGGCAAGATTTCATTTCTTTTGAAGGCTGCATAGTATTCCATTGTATATATATACCACATCTTCTTTATCCATTCATCTGTTGATGGACGTCTAGGTTCTTTCCACAGTTTGGCTATTGTAGACATTGTTGCTATAAACATTCGGGTGCACGTGCCCCTTTGGATCACTGCATTCGTATCTTTAGGGTAAATACCCAGTAGTGCAATTGCTGGGTCATAGGGTAGCTCTATTTTCAACTTTTTGAGGAACCTCCATGATGTTTTCTAGAGTGGCTGCACCAGCTTGCATTCCCACCAACAGTGTAGGAGGGTTCCCCTTTCTCCGCATCCTTGCCAGCATCTGTCATTTCCTGACTTGCTAATTTTAGCCATTCTGACTGGTGTGAGGTGATATCTCATTGTGGTTCTGATTTGTATTTCCCTGATGCCGAGTGACGTGGAGGACTTTTTCATGTGTCTGTGGGCCATCTGGATGTCTTCTTTGCAGAAATGTCTGTTCACGTCCTCTGCCCATTTCTTGATCGGATTTAAATAATTATTCTTTAAGGATTTCATGTAAAATATGTACTTTTATGTCCCTTGATTTAAAAAAGAATGGAATAGAGCTAAAATTTCATACACACAGCACTTGTTTGATAAAGTTAACTATATAGTTACAGTTTACTTTTTAAAATTAGCTCAAGAAGAAATTAAGAAAAAAATCGAAATTGCTCCACAACTAAAATGACCAGAACAAAATGCAGGAGCCTAAAATTGGAAACATATTCTTAAACAAACAATAATACTAAAAACCATTTCCTTCTTTACTTTGCCACAAAGACCTGAAGCAGACTTATGCTCTCACTGCCAAACTATAAACAGTACCTGACACTAGACGAATGAGGTTTTGACAGCTATTGCAGAAGGCAGATCAAACTCTGAGAACAGTATGTATACTAATAAGAGAGAGTTAGCCTTTAAAAAGCTACTCCTAGGGGTGCCTGGGTGGCTCAGTGGGTTAAGCCTCTGCCTTCGGCTCAGGTCATGATCTCAGGGTCCTGAAATCGAGCCCTGCATCAGGCAGCGGGGAGCCTGCCTCTCCCTCTCTCTTTGCCTGCCTCTCTGCCTACTTGTCGTTTTTCTCTCTGTCAAATAAATAAATAAAATCGTAAAAAATTAAAAAAAAAAAAGCTACGCCTAAACTCAAACATTTTTATGATTAACTCACAAAGATAAACTTATGGGACAGCAAGAGTATCAGAAAACTTAAAGTACATTTAAAAGATATATTATCGGGGAAGAAGGAGAATTTAAGATAATTTTTTAAAAGATTTTGTTTTTCCCCACTGATTCCTGTATTTGTTACATGCATATGTCACCAAGCTGGCGTACCATTTTGGCCATACATGACAGAAGAACTGAGGCTCTGAATGAAGGACAAACCACATACAGGAAGGGAGAGACACATGAAGCTGCCTTCTGGGAAAACTGCCGAACGGGGACCAATTCCATCCCTCTGACTTTGACTACTGAGACCAACCAGGTCTTTTTTATTCAGGAGTTTTAACTCAAAGACTTTTAGCCAGATTTAGTGGCCATTAATCAGAGTGAAGCAGGTGGTGGTTAAGAGGCAGAAAATGAAACAGAAGAGGTAAGAGAGTCCCTATTATGGTGGGACACAGGGTAGGGAACTCTTGGTGTTGAGGAGCTGATGGGGGTAAAGAGATGACTACAGCACTAGGGCTGTGCAGGATTTTGGACAACCTTCCATATTCTAGAATACATACAAATCTTTATGATATCCAATTCTGCAGATAACCTATGTTCCTGCAAATCCTGGATACACGCCTAAGGTTGCTTAGCCATGATTATACTCCAGTGTACACCTAACCCTTAGAGACCACGGACATGAATCTTCCTTTTAACTCAAAGGGCCTAATACTTATATTACAAAGATAATATATTTTAAGTGTAGGAAATAGAGAAAATAGAGAAAAGCAGAAAAGAATGAATTTTTTAAAATCAACTGAAAACCCAATACTCAAGAAATCAGCAATTATTAAAATTTGTATTTTCTTCTGGTTTTCTTCTCTGTGTGATTTTTAAAGAAATGTTATTAAATACTGTTCCTCAACATGATTTTAATGGCTACACAGTGTTGCAGAGGCTGAATGTATTATTACTTGGCCTTTCTATTGGTTGGCACCCAGGGCTTGTTTCCAAGCTTTTGCTATGACAGAGTGCCTGTTTAAATATAAATGTATACACAATTTTTCCTGTATCTGATTATTTCCTTAGATTAAATGCCTGGATGCAGAATTGCAGGGCGAGGATATGAACTTCTTAAGAGTTTCGATGCATTATGTTAAAATACTCTCCAGAAAGCAGCTGTAGCGAGAAAGTACATTTTGGAGTACCAATGCCAACATAATAAAAAATTTTAATCTTATTTAATTGAATTCTAGGCAATTAATTAATGATTATGGAAAAATCAATGTCTTGTAAAATTGGAAAATGGACTGACTGCCCAAAGAGAATGCATAACATGGTTTATGATGCCTTCAAAATGAAATATCAAGGTGTTTCTGCATCCTACTCACCTATATACTTCACTTCTACATCTGCCAGTGCTTGCAAACAATTCTCATAAGTTACTTCCTCAACATCAAGCATGCCAATAGCATCGTACACCTGTTTGGTCTGCACAATGAGCTCCTCGGTTCTTGTTTTAATTTGCTCTGGTGAAAGATCCCATCTTAAAACATTTCTGCCAGCCACAGTATAGGAAGACATTGCCTGAAGGGGAGACATCACTTCTCTTCCTAAAGTCATTCTGAGTAAAATCCTGGAACCACCAACTCTAAAAAGAATCAGAAAAAGAATAAAAATTAAGCATTTGTTGGTCCAAAGTCAATATACAAATGTTTATTATCTAATCAAAATAAAAAGAACTTTATTTATTTATTTGTTTGTTTGTTTGTTTGTTTTTAAAAGATTTTCTTTATTTATTTGACACAGAGAGAGAGATCACAAACAGGCAGAGAGAGAGGAGGAAGCAGGCTCCCCATTGAGCAGAGAGCCCGATGCCGGGCTCGATCCTAGGACCCTGAGATCACGACCTGAGCCAAAGGCAGAGGCTTTAACCCACTGAGGCACCCAGGCACCCCATATTAAATTAATTAAAATCTAAATAAATAAATAAATACTCAGAGAGAGAGAGAGAGAGAGAGAGCGAGGGAACACAAGCAGGGGGAGTGGGAGAGGGTGAAGCAGGCTCCCCGCCGAGCAGGGAGCCTGATGCAGGGCTTGATCCCAGGACCTTGGGATCATGACCTGAGCCAAAGGCAGACGCTTAATGACTGAGCCACGCAGGCACCCCTAAAAAGAACTTTTTATTAAAATTCAGCTAATCTCTTTCAGGTGAACACAGAAGCACAAAACTAAATGCCTTTGCATTTTTTCCCCCTCCCTGAATGCAGATTTAATGGAATTAGCACTTACCAAACACTGAATTGGTTATGTAATTAACTCATGTTGAGAAATAAAGTTAGGTGTCAATTCAATAATATTGTCCTTTATAAATTAAACCAGTAATTGTTTTTATTTAAATGTTTTATCCTGTGCTGGGTGCCTGGCTGGCTAAGTTGGTAGAGCATGTGACTCTTGATCTTGGAGTTCTAAGTGCAGGCCCCATGTTGGGTGTAGAGATTACTTACAAAAATAAAATCTTTAAAAAAATAAAAATTAGGGACGCCTGCGTGGCTCAGTTGGTTGGACGACTGCCTTCAGCTCAGGTCATGATCCCGGGGTCCCAGGATCGAGTCCCACATCGGGCTCCCAGCTCCATGGGGAGTCTGCTTCTCCCTCTGACCTTCTCCTCCCTCATGCTCTCTCTCACTGTCTCACTCTCAAATAAATAAATAAAATCTTTAAAAAATAAAATAAAATAAAAATTAAAAAGAACTAATGTTTTAAATGTTTTTCTGTGCTAACATCTACCTACAATGTAACAGACTCAAAAAATACTTTAGGATTCAGAAAGGAAACATTTTCAAAATGCTCTTTTTATAATGAACACCAATGTAAAAATTTTCTTTTTACAAAGATTTCATGTACATCAACTATGGCAATTTTAATTTAAGACTTGGGAAGTAACTCTGGTTGCTATGATGTTATTCTAAAAGGTAAAAAGAGATGAAGTGTGTGATACCAATCCTTCACCTCCTTAAAACTCTCAAACCAATAATTAATGCCATGAGTGTGTATATATGTAATACATACCATGTGATATAATTTTAGAGCTTGTGAATAAAATTATAATTAATAGCTAACATTTGTTGTGTGTTTAGGCACTATACTAAAGACTTTCCATTTATTCACTCAGTCCTCACAACAAAACTATAAGGCAGATCCTGTGGTTATTCTCATTTTACTAAAGAGGAAACTATAACACAAAAAAATTAAGTAACTTGTCCAAGCACAGCTGGTTATATAGTGGGAGCTAGGATAAAAAACCAAACAGTAGAGATCCAGAACCTACACTCTTAACTACTATGCTAAACTTATTATATTACGAGACCCCCAAAACAACCTTATGTGGTAGGCAGCGCATTATTCCCTTTTAGTAGATGATGCAGTTGAGGCTCGGACAGGCTAAGTGACTTATTTAAGGTCGTTCTTTAAGAGATACTTATGACCATATACTGTCTGGTCATTGTGGCAGGCATCAAAGAGAAGCAGGCAAACTGAGTAGGACTTCACTATTATAAAACAGTGAAGAGATGAAGTGGTAAACTATTATACTATACTGAGATGAGCACTATGACAGGGATAAGCAGAGGGAACTGTGAAATACCACAGAAGGAACTTTTCTAGGAAGATTTTCCAGAGGGCACAAGGAGCAAGCCAAGATCTGGATGATATCCAGAAATTATCCAAATGCCAAAAGCTGTAAGGAGAGAGGTCTGATAAAGTCAGTAGGGACTAGAGAATGAAAAGTCTTGGGAATCACTAAAAATTTCAGCTTTATTCTGAGGGCAGTGAGAGAGCCAACGAAGGGTTTTAATCAGTTAAGAGATGAAGTAAGATACACATTCTAGAGAAATCACCCAAATTATACTGAGTTGAAAGGTTTGGAAAAGAGAGATCATACTAGAGGAAAGCTATTACAGTAAATAGGGCATAATGTTATGGTATCCTGAACTCGGAAACAGGGGAAACTGGAGTGACTTAGTAGATATTTAGGAAGTTGAATCAATATGACGTGATCCTTGGTTTAGAGGTGGGGAGTGAGAGTGTCAAGGATGCTGTCCAGGATTCTGTCTTGTAACTGGATGGATGGATGGTGGTGGTACCATCACTAAAAGAGGAAATTTAGAAGAAAGTGGCTTTTTGTGGGGAAAAAGAAAAATCTAATTTTGGACATGCCAAGTCTGAAGTGGCTATAGCACATGTAAGTGGAATTCATTAATATTTTGTGGTAATTGGAGTCACAGGGCTGGTTGAACTGGCCCAAGGGAGTCTGCAGAATAAGAACCGAACAACTGAGCCTTAACTCTAGTTTAAGCATTGAGGCAGAAGGAAAACCAAGAAAACCAAGCCAGAGTGGATTTAGGAAGTCGTGAAAAGTAAGCCTAGAAAAAGGGAGGGCGTGCATTAGGGCCCAAATGTACAAATCTCAAGAGAGTTGAAAGAGTCTGTTAAATTTAGCAGCAGGAATGTTCCTGATGGCTCTGGGAAGAGCAGTGTCAGTGGGATGCTAGTGGTGGAAGTCAGAATCCTATGACTGAGAGGGAGGAAGAACGTTAAGAACTGGAGAGTATATCTAAGCAATTCTCTAGAGCTGAATGTATTTGAGAGAATAGAGACTAAAGTCTCAGTAAAATAAAACAGGTAAAGTAGGAATACTTCGGTTATAGTAAAGAAGTATGGGTTTGAATTTAAGAATTCAAAGGTGAAGCAATCCAACAAGATCCAGGACATTTTCCCAGAAGTGAACGGTTGATATAAATGAGCTGAAAGGGGCAAATGACCGGCAATCTAGTATGGACAAATTGTTTATGTGAGGGGTGCCTGGGTGGCTCAGTCGGTTAAGCATCTGCTTTCGGCTCAGGTCATCTCCGGGTCCTGGGACTGAGCCCCACGTCAAGCTCCCCCAGTGGAGAGCCTGCTTCTCCCTCTCTCTCTCCCGCTCCCTCTGCTTGCGGTCTCTCTGTCAAATAAATAAATAAAATCTTTTTTTTTTTTTTTTTTTAAGTCATCTAAGTGGACACTGGAGTTAGCAGGTTGATAGCTGAGTTGGGAGTAGAAAGGAAGACTGAGCCAAAAACTAAAGTCTTCAAAGACTGGAGAAGACAAACCAGGTAGTTGGTGGAGGATATCACGAACAGGGCATAGAATGAGAAAAGCAGACTGTGAGCCTCGAAGGGTTTTTTTTTTTTTTTTTTTTTAATTTTTAATTTTTTAAAGATTTTATTTATTTATTTGACACAGAAAGAGAGATGACAAGTAGGCAGAGAGACAGACAGAGAGAGAGGGGAAAGCAGGCTCCCCGCTGAGCAGAGAGCCCGATGTGGGGCTCAATCCCAGGACCCTGAGACCATGACCTGAGCTGAAGGCAGAGGCCTAACCCACTGAGCCACCCAGGCGCCCCCTCGAAGGGGTTTTTATTTAATGGTGAAAAAGTGCTGGTCTCAGAGCATAACTGGGGGCAAGGCAGCAGGTGGGGAACAAAGAAGATGTGGTCTTTCCTCCTTACTTTGTGGTATATGGGGTGTGGAAGAAAGAGGGAGATGGAGAAAATATTTTCCCCAGGGTTGAATGGATTCCAGTAAAGGTTAATAGAAGAAAAGACAATCCAGAGAGTATAAAAAAAGTGGAGGAGTTTATCATGGGACAAGGGTTCCAGAAATTGCAAGAGAGAAGTCTAAGAGTAGAACAGATACTGAGATAGGTGTGGGTTGTCCAGCCATTTACTGCTTCCCTCTAACTAAGTAGATATACATTTGTTTCGCGGCACCCATGCATCAATAAGCCCCCCTGCCCCAGTCCATGATCTGTGAAGGTAGTTGTCTCTACCCTCAGAACTCCTATTCCCAATGTATATAATTGGGCAAGCTTATGTCCTTGATAGCAGCTGACATCCACCTTATGACAAAGAGTAGAACCTGACTTATGATGAAACAAACACTGTGAAAAGAAGACTAAGGGAAGAAAAGCAAATATTTACTGATATCCCAGAACCCCTACCATCAATTAATTCTGAAACCTAACCTACAGCTACTTTCCAGTTACGTTTACACCAGTTTGAAGGCAGTTTTATGTTATTTACTTCATAGAGGATCCTGATAAAAGAATGAGCACACACACACAAAAGTATGAAGGTCACAACAAGAAATGATGGATGACTGGGGGGTCTTAAATGCTTGGTGATGGCTAAGAATAGTAGGGATGCAAAGTTCAATGTGTGGAGTTGGCTAAAAGTGTCCAAAATAATTATTTCCATAATCCCCCTATGGCAAGACAGAACTGAGGCCTCAAGGAGGAGTCAGCCATGACCACAAATGACTGGCTTCCCAAGTTCTAGTATAAGTGAAGAGGCTAGCCCTGGGATTGCTGATGTAACAACCAGCAAGTGATGACTGAAACATAGCACTTCTGTACCTTAACCCCCTGTTCTTTTCTCAGCTCTTTCAAGTAAAAACTAATTATTACTAATTTTCATTATTTTTACACACCTTTAAGGGAAAATGACTTCAAACATTTACTGATAAGATGAACCTCTACTAGTTTTCCTTTATTTCCTAATATTTGTTTAAAGGTTGAGTGTGTGATCACAGCATACATGATTTTAACTCAGTGAAATTAGCAAAGATATGAGCACCTCTACCCTGGCTGAAAAGATAGACCCATAATCACCCCTGTACAGTTTCTTTTGGAATTAATGAAAACCTACCCCTTCCTTGAAGTGATAATATTCCCTGAATACAGAAGGGATAAAAAGAAAGCAACAGAAGTTAGAGACCATAATTTTATGGGTCAGAAGAACATAATATATATATTTTTTTACCTTATACTTTTCTTACCTTCTGGGATTCTGTTTTAATTTCATTTAGGATTCATAATTCTTGTTACCAAAGAAAAGGAGACAAAAGGATTCCCTCCTACTTCTAACTAAAACATTGTGATTTATTGAGAATTTTTCTATCTGCATTGTCTCTGCTTTTCCTCTTCCACCATCATTTTGTTGAATATCCCTATTCCCCTTTGTTATGATTTCAAGCTCATTCAACCCTTCAGATGCTGGTACCTTTGTCTTTTCTTCCCCTTCAGTGGATCTGCAGCCCTGGAGAGCTGCACCTGTGTGGGGAAACCAGTGCACCTGCAATCACTCTATCAAATATGATTGTACCCTTGAGAATCTGGTGAGGATTTTTCTGGTAACTTTTTGCAACTGCGAAGTACCAAAGTTGAAAGCAGGCAACATAGCATGATGCTGTCTTCTCTACAGGAGTTATTACATGCAATTATTTGAAAATGAGACTCTAGATTAAAGCTGAGATTTCTACTATGTAATTAAACATTAGTTTGTTTGCTTTTCTTTCTATAAACTTCCAGGCTCTATCAGTCCTGTACCACCCATACCTTCTTCATTGTCTCTTCTCTCTTTAAAGCACTTTTCGACACAGAACTCTAAAACTTCTGACTAAGAAATAATACAGAATACTATAATGGAATTGACAGGAAGGGGCATTTGTTACTGCTCCTGGGTCCTGTGTCCCACAAACAAATAAGATTTGGGAAACAAACAAACAAACCAAAAAACCAAGTGGCATAGATTTTGAAAGAGATCACCAGGTTGCAGAATTTCATCTAGAAATATGAGCAAGCTACAATTATTCTTAGTTAATTACTGTCTTAAAAACTTTTGTAAAGCATTTTATGGAATGTACTTCAGAAATGCTGTGACTTACTGAATTCATATTCTTTTGAAGCATAGTTTAAAGGCCTCCATTTCCTGCCATCAGGGCTTCTTTGACCATTCCTATTCATCCAAATCTGAGATTCTATCACCTTTTACTTATGCCATTCATTTTAGGCATTTAAATTACTATCAGCCACCTGTTCAATTGGCTTGATTCATACTCTGAATTAGACTAGGGCTTTCCCAAGCACAATAACCATGTCTTTTGTCAAAATCCCCAACCCTAACACAAGGCACACTGCTGAGCACACAGTAGGTGCTCACTGTGTACTTGAAAGGAGATGGGACTGATGTGGCTAACTCACTGCAGCAACACTATCTTCCTTCAACATCACAAATAAATATCCACGCAGGGAGATGTGTTTTCTTAGAGTCAGGACTAGAGCAAAGATCATTCCTACAAAGCGTCCTAACTTCTATTCTCCCAAATTTATATTTTATCCATGTCCTCATCCCTTCTCTAAAGTGGTGGCATAGCATTTCCTAAAACTTGCCCCAATTCTTTAAAACACCTGGCAAACAGTCCTAGTACTGACCTCAAAACTAATGTTTATTCCTAAGCAGCTACTGAGGACTGCAATGCTCCTAGAATTCTATTTTCAATCTTAACTCAAATTTCACCTTCTCCAGGAAGCCTTTTTTGACTACCTTCAGCTGTTTTAGGAATTATTCCTCTGTTAACCGATATTACAAGTTCAGTGACCAAAGCACTTATCAGACTGAAGAGTAATCACTTATTGACTTGGTTGTGTGTCCAACAGACCTTGAGCAGAGATTGGGTTTTCATGATACATGGAGACCCTGACCCTAACAGAGTTTGAAGTACACGTATATTTTAATAGTGACAGGCTTACCCCAAAAATTCCACTTAAGGTTATTTAATACTTTTCTTCTATTAGCTACATGTCCAATATATAAGTCGTTCCATTTCAGAGTATTTAGCCTCTGCAGAGCATTAGATAAAGCTCTGATCTGCAATCAGAGAAGGTGGTACAGACTGGAAAAAACAGCACCTACTGGATTCCAGCATCCTGAATGTTGCTAATAATTTTTCTTTTGAATCGACTCTTGCACAGGAACAGATTCAGGATTAGTACTCAGCCATTACTGAGCCCTCCAGTTTGGGTACTTAGAGCTCTCTTAACAAAGGTAAGCATCTGGTATTCGAGTTACTAGTGGTCTAGGCAACAGTTTTTTCATTTAAGGACATTTAATTTTTTTAAAGACTATTTTGAGACAGCAAGAGGGAGAAAGGAGAGGAGAGAGGGAGGGAGGGAGGGGGAGAGAGAGAGAGAGAAAGAATGAGTGGGGGAAGGGGCAGACAAAGAAGGCTCCTCACTGAGCAGGGACCCAGAACCCTCAGACCATGACCAGAGCTGAAGGCAGATGCTTAAAGACTGAGCCACCCAGGTACCCCCATTTAAAAGCCTTTTAATTTGACTTAGGATAGAAATGTTCCACGAACAGAATATTATAGAATTACATGCCTTGGAATAAGTCATCTTTTACCTTTACTAAGGTATAGTATTGGAATACTTTACTAAGGTATAGCCTTGGAATAAAACAAACAGAGATTCAGATTCTTGGCCAAAATTATTACTTTTGATGTTCCTTACCACAACTGATGTCCAGAAAGATCCTTCTAGGTTGATTACTGAGTTTACAGGGAATGCAATTAAGTATAATAATCTCTTGAACCTTTACCCATTTGTGTGATTTTTCTCTTAGTTTTAAAGAAAGAGGGTCTTCCAACTTATGGTCTTCAATTTTTGCATCCTGCAAATTTCCCACTTACTGCCTCTACTTCCTTGTCTTATCACTAATTCGTCTACATTATTTCACTAAAAGTTCCCTGGCAAAGCTTACTTTTACTCTTTCTTAGTCATTCTCCCACTTTTTTGACCATTTCTTCTCAGTCTCCTTTGCTGGCTTCTCTTCCCGTACCCACTAAAAAAGGTTGGTGTATCACATGACTCCATCCAGATACTTAGCTAGAGCTCAGACCCGAAGACATCTCAAATGCAACATGTTTGAAATCTGATCTTTCTCATGTTCCCACTCCCAGTTTACTAATCATCTAGGTTCCTAAGCTAGAAACTTGCCACACATATGACTGTTAAGTTTCATCATGACCCCCGCTCTTTATTAAGAGCCTGCTACTGTGCTGGCATTATATCAAGAGTTTACACGACTTTCCTTATTTAATCCTCCCAAGAAGCCACATAGATAAAAGACAGTTATTGCCCTGCAGAAGCTTACAGACTTGTGAGGAAGAAACAAAGAGAATACAAGGCAGCAAATTTTATATGAATAGAGTGATGGGGAATTTAGAGGACAGAGCAAGCAAATCTGCCAGGGGGTAGTTCTGTATTTCTCACTCTCCACATACAGAAAGACAAACAGACACACACACTCTTCTTTCTTTTATAGCCTTTGTGTAAAATTTTTATTTTAGGGATGCCTGGTTGGCTCAGTCATTAAGCATCTGCCTTCGGCTCAGGTCATGATCCCAGGGTCCTGGGATGGAGCCCCGTATCAGGCTCCCTGCTCCCAGGAAGTCTGCTTCTCTCTCTCCCACTCCCCTGGCTGTGTTCCCTCTCTCAGTATCAAATAAATAAATAAAATCTTTTTTAAAAATAAAATTTTTAATTTTACTTTCAATATTTTATTATTATTCTTATTAGCTGTTGCTAAATAGCTAGCAGAATTGATCAAGAGTTATCATACTTCCATTTTATTTCCATTAGCATTTGTGGAAGATCTTCCAAGTGTATTCCAGGAAATGTTACTAAAATTAGCTACTTCTAATTTCTAAATTCCTTAAGTTCAGGGTCTATATGTCAACTGGATACTTACTCTATGCAATCTGTATTAAAAAGCTAAAATATAAATGATATAGCTAAAGACTGCTTTGGTCTTTTCTTTTTAATTAACATATAATGTATTATTTGTTTCAGGAGTACAGATCTGTGATTCATCAGAATTCATAGCACTCACCATAGCACACACCCTCCTCGATGTCCACCGCCCAGCCACCCCATCCTTCCCATTCCCCTCCCCTCCAGCAACCCTCAGTTTTCTCAGCTTTCTGAGATCAAGAATCTCTTATGGTTTGTTTCCCTCTCTGGTTTCGTCTAAAAATATGGAATGCTTCATGAATTTGTGTGCCATCCTTGTGCAGGGGCCATGCTAATCTTCTCTGTATCATTCCAATTTTAGAATACGTGCTGCTGAAGTGAGCACTGCTTTAGCCTTTTTTTAATCTGTAAGGAAAAAAGCACAAATTTATAAGTTAAGTCTTTATAAAGTGCCTGATACTCAGTAGATGTTTGTTGAATGCACTGAAATCGGTATGAAGATTAAATACCAGCCATGGATTTGCTGATGAAACACTAGGAAGACACACTGATCTATTTATCCTAGGTCAGGGGAAGAATGAAGACATTCTCCTTCTAATTCTACTAGAATCAAAGCTCTTTAAGAACAAACTCCATGTCTTAGTCAACTTTGTGCTTCTTAGCAAATGTGGAGTAATATCTTGGTGCAAAGCATACACGTTGTTAACTGCTGAGTCAATGAGCTAGGAAAGTAATGAAAAACCGAAATTTGTCCTAGAATGACTATTAAGTTCAGCCCAAGACACGAAATAAATAAGGTAATAAAGCAAAGAAGAAAAGTAATTAAGTAAGGAATGTATCATAAAGATACTTTGAGTCATGGACAGATTATCTACAGAATATGCCAGTAGACTCAGAAAGTGAAGTCCACAATAAGACTGCTCTTGCTTCCACCTGCTGGTATGGGAAAGTAATTTCTTAGATTGTACAGAAAATGTTTAGCAGCTGTAGGAAGCCTTTAAAAAAAACAATGAACTTTCAAAGTGCTCTTGCAAAAGTAACACAATACACTTCCCATAAAGAGCCCATTCACAAAAATGTATACCATTTGAGTACAGAGCAGAACCACCTAAACAGAGAGACATTCCAGTGGCCTTTATTTTGAGTAGCCCATGTCTGATAAAGCCAAAAGCTGTATCTATTTTTTTCATTGTACAGTCCCTTTTTTGTACTCACAGAAGTAGCACTTAAGTTTGATAACTAATAGTCACAGAAATTCATACATGTGAAAATACACAAATACATAGAAATGAGTGGAAATAAAACTGGTGAAATGTAAATAAGGTTGGTGGACTGCATCAATTCCTTACTGCAACTGGGGAAAACCATATGAAGTGAATATGGGACCATTCTGTGTTATTTCTCATAACTGCGTGGAAATCTCTCTCAAAATGTAAAGTTTATTTTAAGATTGTATTTCTTTATTTGCAAGAGAAACCCAGAGACAGTAACAGAGATAGCAAGAGAGAGCACAATCAAGGAAGAGAAAGAGAAGCAGCCTCCCCACTGAGCAGGGAGCCTGATGCGGGGCTTGATCCCAGGACCCTGGAATCATGACCTTAGCGGAAGGCAGATGCTTAATCTACTGGACCAGCCAGGTACCCCTCAAAATTTAAAGTTTTAAAAAAAGATGGCTGAGAGTTGTACATACCACCTGTGGCTCCTTTAAGGGGAGGGAGAGTCAAAGTATGACTGGTTCTCCCAAAGTATAAAATCCATGACTTTGTACTGACATACATGAATGAAAAAGAAAGAAAGAAGGAAGGAAGGAGGGAAGAAACCAAGGAAGGAAAAAGAACCAAGATCCTATACAGGTAAATTCCAAATATTTAATGTAGGTACTCCAACGCTCAAGAAGGTGGATTAACTTCTCTCCTGCCTTCAGTATGGGCTGCACTTAATTGACTTGCTTCCAAAGAGGAAGGGTGTGGAGAAGTGGGGAAAAGTAACTTTATAGTAGAAAAACTTGGCAAACACTACCTCAGCCAACTGACCAAGACTAACATCATCAGTGATGCCACATAGACATCATGTACCCCTAAACATGACATGATAAAAAGGGCAAAACACCTCTACTATCTTCTTCTCCCAAACCTATAACCTTAGTATAACTGTGAGATAAACACAAATTGAGTGATATTCCATAGAATCCCTATTGGTACTACTCAGAACTGTCAATGCCATTAAAAACAAAGACTGAATGATTCTCACAGCCCAGAGGAGCCTAAGGGAACATGCTGATTAAATATAATGTGACCCCCTGAAACAGACATTAGGGAAAAGGACATTAGGGAAAAATAAGTGAGATCTGAATAAAGTACAGAATTTATTTAATAGTAATATACATATACTGGTTCCATAGTAATGTAAGATGTTCACATTTGGGAAAACTGGGTAAAGAAGGGATTTATGGGAGCTCTCTGTACTATCTTGGCAACTTCCCTATAAACCTGGAACAGTTTAAAAGACAGAAGTTCATTTTTAAATATCAACAAAAATCTGATGACTAAAATGACCGGTACAGCTATAGAGGTCCAGTCTTGGTCTGACATAATGAAAACAGGCTATTTTGGAGCCAGTGCCACATACAACTTCAGTTGTGTACAACTTCCTATTACCAGTAAGGCTTTTAAAAAGTAGAACGAATTATATTACACAAAGTCTCCCCTAGGAATGAATGATGATCCAGTTTGGTGAACTGTTTCTTAAATATCAGTAATCTGGGGTGCTTGGGTGCTTGGTCATGAGACCGAGCCTGGAGTTGGGCTCCACGCTGGGCTTGGAGCTTGCTTAAGATTCTCTTTCTCTTCCTCTGCCTCTTCCTATCCCCTTGTGCTATCCACTGCCTCTTGTGCTGTCTCTCTCTAAACTAAATAGTCGTTTTAAAAAAAGTTAGTTATCCACTTAAAAAAAAAAGGGAAATTTTCTTTAATTTTAGAATATCATGGAAATAAGTTCTTTTTCCCAAATTTCACTGTAAATACATGAGAAGGGACTCTTCAAAGTCATCTTTTCTAAGAGATAGGAATAAAAATGAAAAATGTTAGAAAGAAATTGCTTAAGGTCATAGAAAGAACTATATGACACTAGATATACCTGTATTATTTCTACTCTTGGCAAAAAGAACTTACAGAGAAGCCTGATTACAAAGTTATAAGGAAGGAAACAAAAATCTCAGGTTCTGAAAAATAAGCAGACATTAGTCTAATTGTTTTTCTCCTAATGTTGTATATAGGACAAGTAGTTTAATATTTACAGGTTTTAAAGAAATAACTATAACTATTTCTAAAGAAATAACTATAAAAAAATAACTATAAATGAGCATGGAAATATTGTTCTTCTTAAATCCTTCACCTGGCTTAAGTAAAGCCACCTGAGAATCAGAGCATCTGAAATCAAGCTTCACAAGTGGAATTCAGACTCCCTTAATAATTTATTAATGAATGGCCTACCCACACTCATGGAAAACCACAATTCAAAAAAGACATTCCACTTTTATTTTTCTCTAGGAGGATGAATAAGTTGCTTCTGGCACATTTAATTGGTGTTTGGGGTATACTTTTCAGAATTGAAATCCTTACCAAATGACTCAGGAGAGAGACTTCTCTCCTCGGTACATTAGTTAATACTTAGGCTCTTTTTTTTTTTTGGGTCATCTCACATGGATATTTTGTTGAATGAATGATCATGGCTAAACCCTCATGCTAGGCTAGGCTAACAACTAGTCTGCTTTTCTTTCTAAAGACTGGTTCAGCCACAAATAGGTGTTTATTGTTATTATATGTGATGATGATACGTAGCTTATGTATCTATTATATCTATCAATTATTGTAGATTATGTATCTTTGAAAAAGAGTTTATCTTTTAGATCTGTACACTGAAATACTTATGATTAAAGCAGTATCATGCTGGAAATATGTTTCAAAATAATTGGAGGAGGAAGTATATGAAAACAGATTGGCCATGAGCTGACAATTTTGAATCTTGGTGAGGGAGTTGCATCTACTTTGATTTATGATTGCAAATTTACATCATAATAAAAAAAAGAAGGACTTTTCATGTGCCTAGCTCTAGCTATTACTCTAAATTCAAGACATGGTCTGAGAAACAGATGAATGTCACATTAATATGAACTCAATATATGAACTCATGCTGACAAGCATATTAAAAGGGACACTAAGGGCACCTGGCTGGCTCAGTTGGTAGAGCATGCAACTCCTGATCTCAGGATTTTAAGTTCAAGCCCCAGGTTGGGTGTAGAGATTGCTTAAAAATAAAATCTTAAAAATAAATAAATAAAAAGAAAAGGGATACTAAATCAAGCAAACCTCAAAGGAAAACAAGAGCACAAGAATAAATGTATTTAACCAGTGAATGAAGATTCACATATTCACAGTTGGAAGGGGCCTTAGAAACCAGCCAGTCCAAATCCTTTAATTCAGAATGAAGGCCAGTGAAGTCTTGGGTAGCTGACTATGGGCTTATGCTTCGGCATTTCATTTCCTTGCAGATATAGTGAAGGTTACCTTGTAAATGGACTGTTAGAGAAGCTTTAAGGGATATGGCTTTCTAGTGTACCTAGAACAGGTGGCCAACAACTTTGGCTGGCATGCTACTTCATCTAGTTAGGAAGCTGGCATGCTACTTCATCTAGTTAGGAGGAAGCCTCTAGCTACTTCTTGGCTGCTGTCAATCACCACAACCAGCACTGTCAATAATAATAACAATCTCAAATATTTATATAGCAGGCACTATTCTAAGTGCTTTTCATATACTAACTCATTTAATCCTTCCAAAAACACAGTAACATAGATTACCTCCATTTTTAGAGATGATGAAACTAAGGCTATTAACAGAGAGGTTAGATAACTTACTTAAGGTCATAATGCTAGAAATGGCCAGTAACCCAGGAAATCTTCCTCCAGAGGCCATGCTGTCCGATACTGTCATCTGTTACCAAGCACTCAGTCACGTCTGCCATTCTCTTGAGGTTGCCCACAGCTCAGCAGTGCCTTTAGTCTGTCCTGTCCTTGTTGAGACAGGCACAGACATAATCAGAAAGCATGGCCTATGTGGCTCTGGGTTGACACAGGCAATGTCCCAGTTCTGCTGTTGGTGTGGTTTAGCACCCCCTAGAAGCCAAATGTCTGTACTTTCGTGAGAAATAAAAGTCAAGAGACTAGGTGAGAAAGGAAAATGATGACGTCTTGTATTTCCTTCAGACATGATCATCCTTTCGCAAATTTTACCACAATGATAAAAATGATTACAAGTTCTATGATGGCCTACATACCAAAAGGCTACTCTTTAAAGCAGAGAAGAGTTTCCTCACCACTAAAAGAAAAAAGGTAGGTTTAAAAAAATTTTCCTAACAAACATGAAAGATGAGTAATTACCAATTTTAGCTCCTTTAGATTTTGAAATCACACTGAAAGCAAAGGAAAGCACCTACCTGAATATAATACTAGGTCATTTTACTTACTTGTGAAGTGCTTATTATGTCTATGCACTATGGTAAGTGTTTTCTCTGCATTACCTCACTTAATCCTCACTCTATAGATGAAGAAACAAACGTAGACAAACATTCAATTACTAACCCCAGAGTCGCATAGCTAAGAAAGTGGCAAATGCGGGATGTGAACCAGGCAATCTTATTCCAGAATCTGAAAGCTCAACCACTTACTAAGCTATGTCTTTCAACCTAAAAATGCTATATATTTTTTGTATAAGCCATGCCACTGATTAGCAATAAATAATAGAATTTCAGAACTGGAAGTCATCCAGAATGAGTCTGCTTTCTAGTGAAGCCCCATCAAGATTTGGTAAAGTGAAGATGGAAGGAGAAGGGGCATCCATGACCGTATTTCTGTTTTGCATAGACATGAGTGAGAGAGGATTCAGGAGGAGGAGCAGATTAGACTGTTTCTTTTTCTTTTATAGGGGGAGGGTGGGAGGACTAGAGAAAAAAGGAGCTTTACATGCATTTGATTTTAGAAATAGGCAGTTTGTGGGACGCCTGGGTGGCTCAGTTGGTTGAGCCGCTGCCTTTGGCTCAGGTCATGATCCCCGCGTCCTGGGATCAAGTCCCACATCGGGCTCCTTGCTCGGCGGGAGCCTGCTTCTCTGTCTGCCTCTGCCTGCCACTCTGTCTGCCTGTGCTCACTCTGACAAATAAATAAGTAAAATCTTTAAAAAAAAAAAAAAAAGGAAAGGAAATAGGCAGTTTGTAACACCAGTGAGCTATCCAAGTAGAGATATGTAATAGTCACGTGGAGCACAGAAGGAAGTGAACACAGAGCTACTTGGTAAAGATAAAAGATGAATAAGGCTTCGAGGAACTTACTGGCTATTATGGCAGAGAAACACATTAGAATTTAGCAAACACTGGGGCACCTGGCTGACTCAGTTGGTGGAGGGTGTAACTTTTGATTTGGGGTCATGAGTTTAAGTCCCACATTGGATGTAGAGATTACTTAAGAACAAAATCTTAAAAAAAAAAAAAAGAATTTAGCAAATACTTGTTGATCACTTATTTGTACCAGACAACACAGTATTGTAAATGCAATTACAGTGTTAAATCAAGATGTTACAGATGGATTGAGGACCCATACTCAACCCAGACTAGAGAGTCAGAGAAAGCTTCCTGGAGAAGGGTTATGAATAGGAATTACCTAGGAAAGGATGGAACAGGATATGTGAAGCCTAAAAGCAGGCATGAAAGTGGAGTGGAAAGACTAACAGAGGCCCATTTTAAATCACTGAATAGTGTATTCTAAGAATCATAGCCAAATCAGAAGTTAGAAACGGAAATGAGAGAAATGAAGCTGGAGAGGTTGAACAGACAAGACTGTTTTTGTTTTGTTTTTAATGTCATGCCAGACTAGAGACTGAACTCCATTTTGTAGGCAATGGGATGCCCTCAGTGAGAGGGTTAGATCTATCATTCAGCCAGGCAGGTGTTGTTTTTTTTTTTTTTTTTTTTTTTTCTTCCACAGATAGCTGGGGGCCGAGGCGGGGCTAGGGCGGTGAGGAGTGGGAAGAGGCCAATTTTAGGAGGTAAAGGAGACCAGCTGGGAGTCTTTACTATTCCAGACGAACAATGAGAATTAAAAGTGGGAATAGGGGCGCCTGGGTGGCTCAGTGGGTTAAGCCGCTGCCTTCGGCTCAGGTCATGATCGCAGGGTCCTGGGATTGAGCCCCGCATATTGAGCCCCGCATCGGGCTCTCTGCTCGGCAGGGAGCCTGCTTCCTCCTCTCTCTCTGCCTGCCTCTCTGCCTGCTTGTGATCTCTCTGTCAAATTAAATAAATAAATAAATAAATAAATAAATAAATAAAAGTGGGAATAGGAGTGGGAGAGAAAACAATGAATTCAAGAAATATTCAAAAGGTAAGACTGGCAGGACTTTGTGAAAGACAGGATGCTATAGTTTGTACTTTGGATGAGAGGGTGGATTGTATCACCGATGAAACACAGTGAACTTACCATTGCAAATAGAAACTGCAACAGCAAGACCAGGCTGAGGAAATAGCACTAGGTAAATTTCAGACAGTCTGCCTTGTGAGAGTCTGGAAGATACGGCAGGGTGTGGAAGCGTGGTAATTCGACAACTGGATAAATGAACCTGATCACTAGGACAGGGCTCTTGGTGAGAGACGCAGAGATGTCTTCGGATGTTCTAATCCCAGAATGGACTGGGACATCCCAGAGGACACACAGATAAGAACAGCGGGGTTAGTGTGGAAAAGTAGGGAAGGGAATTAACTGCAAACCAGCTGGACTGGAGGAAGGTTTCAGACAGGATGGTGTGTATAGAAGAGACTTCAGCATCTATGTAGGCTCAAGGAAAGAAGACAGAAACTAAGCACTTTACAGTAGACACTGAGGAGAAACTTGAAAAAAACCTAGCATTTAAGGGGCAGGAGCCAGGAAAAAGAAGCTTGAAAAAATCCGAGGAATGCTCATAGTAGAAAAAATTAGGAATGTGCATCTCTGGGAGTCAAGAATGTGTGGCCAACACTGTAAATGTTACATAAAGACTAAGGCAAGTCAGGACTGGAAGGTAAGCACTAGATTTGGCAACTGACACCCAAGACTTAATGTGTCATCTGTTAAGTGACTTTTTTCTCTCTTATTCTTTGGCAGCTATATGAATCGAATTCATGTTGAATTTGGAAACAACAAAAGGTTCTTAGTATTTTCCTATATGCTGCTTTTATGTTATCCTACTCTGTGATTTGTTTAAATACAAGACTTCATGTTTAATATCATTAAGAATCTCCTTATTAGAATGGTGTTCTAGTGAGATGCAATCCTCTGGAACTTTGATTTTTCACCTTTACTTAGAGTCACCCACTTTAACAGTGGGTCATCTGTATCCTCCGCCAGTCGTGGAGAAAGCTTTTGTGACTTTCAACAACCACATATAGTTGGTTCTCCTTTTTTTTTTAATAAAGATTTTATTTATTTTATAAGATCAGAGGCAGGCAGAGAGGCAGGCAGAGAGAGAGAGAAGCAGGCTCCCCGCTGAGCACAGAGATGGATATGGGGCTTGATCCCAGGACCCTGAGATCATGACCTGAGCTGAAGGCAGAGGCTTAACCCGCTGAGCCACCCAGGTGCCCCATATAGTTGGTTTCTATTATCCAAATCCTTAGGTCTACCTTTTTCTACCTTGAATGGAAGGGAAGAAATTATAAGTCACTATGTAGCCAGGTCATATCAAGTTTGTGCAAAGTGTTCTTATGTACATTAATTCCTGTAATCCTTACAAAAATTACATCAGATAGTTACTATTATCTCTAACATAGGGTTGAAGAAACCGAGGTTTTGTGAGATGCAGGCATGTGAAACCACATATACTTTCAAAGCCATGGAGATTGCACATTCCCTTCCTTTTTCTTTTCTTTTCCTCTCTTTCTTCCACCCTCCCTCCTTCCCTTCCTTCCTGGTATAATCTCCATATACTGAGATTTGTTTTTTTCTAGTTTTGTTGAGACTAATTCATACATAATATTATATAAATTTAAGGTGTAGCACATTGTATTTCTTGCAGTCCTTTCATTAGTTTTTAGCATGTTTGTCTTGGACATTTAACTTCATGTGGCTATTTCTAAATTCTGATAAATAGTCTGAGGATAAGAAAACACCCTGTCCAAATCCTACCACCTTCAAGGATCAGTCATGACCTTGTCCCTCCCTTTTATTTTGGAACTAATCTTCCCCCCTCCAACTCCCATATCAATTTCTCTATTACTCTCCCTGGTACTTACCACCTTCTACCTTGTATTCTAATTATTTCTGTACACACCTTATCATGTACACAGTTTCACATATATGCATGTGTCTTATTACCACTACTAGACTGTTTTGCCTTAGCCTTTTAAGAAAGATCCAAAGAGGGGCGCCTGGGTGGCTCAGTTGTTAAGTGTCTGCCTTCAGCTCAGGTCATGATTCCAGGGTCCTGGGATCAAGCCCCCATCAGGCTCTCTGCTAAGCAGGAAGCCTGCTTCTCCCTCTCCCACACTCCCCCTACTTGTGTTCCCTCCTTGCTGTGACTCTCTCTGTCACATAAATAAATAAAATCTTTAAAAAAAAAAAAAAGGTCAAAATAAGGGCTGTCTGGGTGGCTCAGTGGGTTAAGTGTCTGACCCTTGATTTTGGCTCAGGTCATGGTCTCAGGGTTCTGAGATCAAGCCCCGTATCCAGTTTGGCACTCAGCATGGAGCCTGTTCAAGATTCTCCCTGTGCTCCTCCCCACCTCTGTCTCACTTTTCCTCTCTTAAAAAAAGAAAAGGTCAGAATCATATATAGCCTTTAAATGTCTACTTCTGCTCTCACTGTATAAATATTCTTGAGATTATCATTCACTGGATTTAATTTCTTTTATATAAGGCATCCACATAATAAATTGATCTCACAAACACTACCAGGAAAAACTGTTTCTGATACCTAACAATATAATCTCCCTTTGCCCTTACTGTCAGAAAACTTACAGTTAACTGGACCCAGTTAAATCAACTAGGCTAACCCTAATGTTCCTTTTGATTTTTTTTGTTTTCCTTTTATTAATCTTAATGTGTATTATTTAGGTAAGCAATCACAAATTAATTCTGGTGGAGACCACAAAAAAAATTTCAACAGGCAAATAACACGAACTTAGGTGTCTTGCTTTACAAGTCTGTTTTCGTGGCATTTAGTAGTCCATGACATATAATAACTGTACTCAGTTAATCTTTGCGACATGAGTGAATACAGATTGGACATTATATATAGGTTTCAATCAGCCACATTCTACCACGCATCATTCCTGTGATTTTGTAATTTTTCAATGTCATTAGGAACACTTCTGATGAGATGTTATACACCTTTACAAACAAGTAACCTTCGGTCCTTTTAGCCCATGCCAGGAAAGTTTTTCATGTTTTTTTACTTCTTCTCAGATACCTCTGCGCAGTTACTGAAGTATATTTCTTGTAGCAAGGGTCTAAATCTAACAGCAGGTACAAGATGTGTTCTATCTTCTTTGGGTTCTCCTGGTACTTCTTCCACTAGGCAGATCAGACTGCATGTCATTAGCTTCTTGGTCTGACCAGTAAGTACTATGCTGCACATGTCCAGACCAAGATTACGTTCTGCTCAGTGCCACATTTCACCAGACTGAAGTAACTCCCAAGTCATACGAGTCCTGAGGTTTCTGACCCCTCGGAAGACCCCAGGCTCAGTCATGAGAAGTCTGCCCTCTGTTCTTTCTCGGCTTGGTTGCTCTGACCCAGTACTTCACAGGTTGGCACCTCCTTCCATTTCTTCAATATCCAAGTTGACATATTTAGCATGAGTCTTGCTCCTAGAATATTCATTACATTAGACTATTGCTCTTCAGATGCATCAAGTGGGTCTGTAGGGCACCTAGTTACTATATGAAAGCCCCCAGCGGTAACAAGGGACTATGATCAACATCACGTTTTCATCATGTTATATGGCTTCTCTTCTGCCTCATACTCACCTAGTATATACTAAAAATTCCTCTGTATTTGTTGGCTAAGTGAGCTTCCTATTGTGTATTACTCTATTCTGTAATTTTTTTTTATTACTCAACTAGGCCTAAATTAATACTTATACATAGTACTTTCTCCTGGCAACTGTATTTTTGGATTAAAAAAATGTGCAATGAGCTATTTATTTCATATAGGGTTTGAAATAGTTACTTTCTACTGCATTTTACCTGTCATTGTCAATATCAAAATGCCAAATCCAGGTGCCTATACTTCTCAGGTGTTATCACGGAATGCTGAATTTTCAGTTATTATCACTGATAACAACTTTTCTCCCATCTATCCATCCATTCATTCATTCATTCAATAGATATTAAGCACTTACCATGTGAATAACACCAGACTAAGTGCCAGAAATACAGAAATAAAAATAACAAAATAGGCTCCTGATCTCAGAAAACGGGTCAACCAGTGAGAAAGGCAAACACTACTACTAATGTGTGTGCCATGGAAGTACTTACAGTATTCAAAGGGACCAAATTTAGCAGGAGTCAGGTAAGTTCATTCTGAGGAAGTGCAAAGTAAGCTGATATTAACAGCACCTCTTACAATCTAAGTATTTTTTTTTAAATATTTTATTTTACAGAGACAGAGAGATCGTGCCCATGTGAGCAGGGGAAGTGGGACAGGGAGAGAATCTTCAAGCAGACCCCCCACTGAGTGTGGAGCCTGCCCTGGGGCTCAATCCCACATGAGATCATGACCTGAGCTCAAACCAAGAGTTGGACGTTTAACCAACTGAGCCATCCAGGTGCCCCACAATCTAACTACTTTAGAGATTTGTTTCATTACTCTCTGACTCCTTCAACAGAGTGAGGGGACAAACCCATGTGAGCAGGGATAGTTTCTTCTTGCTTTTTTATTAAGTTTTAAATTTTAATTCCAGTATAATTAACATACAGTGTTATGCATTAGTTTCAGGTGTATAATATAGTGATTCAACATTTTAATATATTACTCAGTGCTCATCAGGATAAGTCCACTGTTAATCCCCTTCACCTATTTCACCTGTTTGTTCCCCACCTCCCCTCTGGTAACCATCGTTTGTTATTTCAAGTTAAGGGTCCATTTTTTAGACTGGCTCTTTTTTCCCCCCATGGTTCCTTTGTTTCTTAAATTCCACATATGAGTGAAATCATATGGTATTTGTCTTTCTCTGACTCATTTCACTTAGCATTATACTCTCTAGCTCCAAGGGATAGGTTCTTTCTCATCCACAGCTGTATTCTCAGTTTAGCTCAGTATATAGCTCAGATATAATATAAATATATTTTTCAAATATTTTATTTGTTTATTTAGAGGGAGAGATAATATAAGCATGGAGAGGGGCAGAGGAAGAAGGAGAGAGAGAATTCTGAGCAGACTCTGCCTTCAGAGGGGAGTTCTATGCGGGGCTCAATTCTACAACCTTGAGATCATGACCTGAGCTGAAACTAAGAGTCGAACACCAACTGAGCTACCAAGGTGCCCCTATAAGACTGTTTAATGAGTTAAGTCAAGTAAAATATATCTGTATGTGTATAAATACTGCTCAAATCCAATATGAAATAAAAAATAACCCAATAGGAAAAAAGACAAAAGACATAGGCATAAAATACAAATGGCAAATAAACATGAAAATACACTCAAACTCATCAGTAAACATGGCAATGTGCACAAAATCCAAGAGACACCATTTTACAACCACTTGATTGGCAAAAGAATGACAATGTCCAGAGTTGCTGAGGATGGAGTATCAGTGGTTACTCATGAACACTATACAGAGAGAGGAAATAACTTACTATTACCACTCTGGAAAAAAATTGGTATCATTTGATAAAGCAGAGAATGTATAAAACCTAGCAATTTTCCTCTTAGGCCTATACCCTTGCACATATGTATCAGGAGAAAATATAAGAATATTCATAACAATATTGTTTATAATAGCAAATAACTGGGAACAACCTAAACACTCATCCACAAGAAAACAGATGATAAATTTTGTAATGGTCACCCTGTGAAAGGACTTACAGCAACAAAAATGAACCACCGCCATGTAAAACTAGTTTCATCATGTGAAACCAAATCATAGTTGTTAAGGAAAACATATACTTTTGTTAATGACATTATAAACAAAACAAACAGGACAACAGACATAAATACAGAACAGTGGTTATCTCCGGAATAAGGAGAAGAGATACAGTCAGAGATGGGCACATTAAAGACTTCAAAGGTACTAGAAATACCCTTTTAGATATACAGACACTCTTTTTTCATTTTTTTAAAATTATAGATATCTAACTTTCATGTATAGTATTTTATAATAACTTTTAAGACAAATGACAAGTATTAGCCACGTTGGGAAAGGTAGGGAAAGAGAAGAATGTTTCAAATAAGGGATTACCATGTGTTAATTTAAGATGAAGAGATAAAAGACAGGAACTCTCTGGCTGAAACATTGAGTTTACTGAAAGAGAGGAAAAGCTGGGACAACTAAATAGTGCTCAGACAGTACAGGGACTTATAAACCAATCACAGCGTTTTGATTATCCTAAGGTTAATGGTGAACTGAAGATTTTTATTTTATTTTTCAAAGATTTATTTGAGAGAGAGAGAGATAGGGGAGGGGTAGAGGGAGAGAGAGAGACAGAATCTTAAGCAGGACTCCCCGCTGAGCATAGAAGCTGATGCAGGGCTTGATCTCACCACCCTGAGGTCACGACCTGAGCAGAAACCAAGAGTCTGACACTTAATGACTGAACCACCCAGGACCCCTTGAACTAAAGAATTTTAAACTGGAGTGTGACAGGACACATTTGGATTGCATAAAGGTCTCTGTTCTTATAAAGAAAGTATATTAGTAGGAAGTAAAAACTGAGGCTGTGATTCATGATGAGGATTTGGATTATAGTGGTGGTATTGCAAATAGAGAAAAGAGAAAGCCTTTAAACCTGGTAATTGATGGGAAAAATAGGGACAGAGAAAAAGGCTGGGGACAGCATCTAAGACTTTTGACGTCAGTAAATGGTAACATTCATTGAGACAGAGAACAATGGCAAAAGAACTGATCTATAAGATTTGTAAATCTGGTTTAGGATAAAGTGAGATTAAGATTAAATAATAACATAACAGGTGCTCAATAAATATTCCTAAAATGAAGAAGGGGACTGAATATAAAGCTTCTAAAAGGAACTGCATAACTGGCATTTGGAATCTAATATCATTCATCTATTTCTCTTTCAAATAAATAATTTGTCTTTATGTTGTAGCCTGGCATAGAAGAATTCCTCTGAGAACTGAAATCTGGGAGCTGTATATATGTATAAACTGTATATGTATAAACTGTAGTGTTAGAATGATAAGATCTAACAATGTGGCCCCTATTATATGAATGTTATGCATTGTAGAAAGCAGGCTATACCAGAAAGCTGTGATTTTTTCAGTCATTGTAACTATTGTTAACATGTGGGGCAGGAAAACCCAAAAGACTCCACCAAGAAACTGCTAGAACTGATAAATGAAATCAGCAAAGTCAAAGGATACAAAATCAACATAAAGAAATCTATTAAAAAAAAAGAAATCTGTTATATTTCTTTTTTTTTAAAGATTTTACTTATTTATTTTACAAATAAAGATCACAAGTAGGCAGAGAGGCAGGCAGAGAGGGAGGAAGAAGCAGGTTCCCCACTGAACAGAGAGCCTGATGCAGGGCTCGATCCCAGGACCCTGGGATCATGACCTGAGCCAAAGGCAGAGGTTTAACCCACTGAGCCACCCAGGTGCACCTCCTCTTGGGTCTTGACCACAAATAAGATTAGATATCAAATTCCAGTTATGTGTGGCTGGGAAACAAGAGGGTATCTTTTTGGATGCCAAGCAGGAGATACAGATAATCTCAGAGTAAGTGGAATGGGACAGGATCTTCCAAAGTACACTGTGGTAAATCAGAAACCCCTGTTTTGTAAGCTGGTGTTTTCCATACTTCCTGTAGTTTACACTGATTTCCTTTTTGTTTCACTTAATAATTGGGAACGTCACTTCATGATAGGTAAAGGCTTCAAATATGCAAAATGAAATATAAAAGTACAAGAAGAGGGGCACGTGGTGGCTCAGTGGGTTAAGCCTCTGCCTTTGGCTCAGGTCACGATCTCAGGGTCCTGGGATTGAGCCCTGCATCAGGCTCTCTGCTCAGTGGGGAGCCTGCATCCCCACCCCACCGCCTGCCTCTGCCTACTTGTGATCCCTCTGTTTCGGTCAAATAAATAAATAAAAATTTTTTTAAAAAGTACAAGAAGAAAAGGCAGGTGATTTAAAAAATTATAGTCTTGGAGTAGGAACTCACTTTCTAGGCATGCAATCAAAGCCAAAAGTCATAAAGGAAAAGACTGATATACTTGATTACATAACAACTTTAAACTTTTATAGGGCAAAAATGCAGTAACAATCCATCCCAAAATTCAAAGGCAAAAAGACCTGCAATATTTATGAAGGGCTATTACAAATTAATAATCTGAGGGGTGCCTGGGTGACTCGATTGATTGTCTGCCTTTACCTCAGGTCATGATCCCAGGGTCCTTGAGATCTAGTCACACCTCAGGCTCCCTGCTCTGCAGAGTTTGCTTTTCCCTTCCCTTCTCCCATCTGTTGTGCTCTCCCTTGCTCTACTTATCTTAAATAAATACAATCTTAAAAAAAAAAAAAAAATGATCTGAACTTGAGAATTTGAAAACCTCCTAAATACAACTAGGTAGTTCAGTAACATGAAAATAATAGCTAATATTTATTGAGCTTTTATGTGCCTATGTGGTAGACTACTAAAATGACCTCTGTCTTACCCCTACATGTATCTACGACTTCTTACAAGTTGAATTTGCTGCTCCTCCCATTAAGATGCAACATCAATCTACCCACTTCTTAAACCTGGACTGGCCTTGGGAGTTGCTTTGGCCAGTAGAATGTGGCAGAGTTGATGGTGCTCAGTTCAAGCCTAAGCTTCAGGAGGGCTATATACACTTCACCTGGAACAAGGACCATGAGAACAGGTCTGAGTTAGTCTCCTGGAGAATGCAAGAGAATGTAAAAGAGAGCGAAGTGGCCCCAGTTTTTGCCATCCTAGATTTCCAAATATACAAGGCAGCTAAGCAAAGATCAGCAGAACTGCCTACACATCCCACGGCTGATTGTAGGTGCAGAATGAGCCCAGTCACGACCAGAAAAACTGTCCAACAAACAACATTTGGGATGTCTGGGTGGTTCAGTTGGGTAAGGGTCTGCCTTTGGCTCAGGTCATGATCCCAGGGTCCTGGGATGGAGTCCCACATCAGGCTCCCTGCTTAGCAGGGAGCCTGCTTCTCCCTCTGCCTGCTGCTCCCCCTGAAGGTGTGCTCTCTCTCTCTTAAATAAATAAATAAATAATCTTTAAAAAATAAAACCATAACATTTGTCAGAAAACATAAACATCGGTCATTATACTCTGCAGAGATTCTGTTACGTAGCATTATTGTGGCAATAGTAATGGACATAGTCAGGCAATGTTCAAAGTACTCAATATTTACTCCCCACCATAAAAAGATAATGGGAGGTAATAGCAAATATATATTGGTCTTTGTTCCTGGTTCCTGGCACTGAGCCTCTAAAACCCTTGTTATTTCCTAAATGATCAGAGCACGGGATCATCTTTTGCCGTAATATTAGGTTTCTGACCCTGGTTCCCATCATGGGGCTCCTGAAAGCCTTTCAGTTTCCTGGGTGCTAAGAGTGTCTTTTGCTCTGGTGAAGTGACACTGTGTAGGCTCCCTGAATGAGACCTGGTTACAGGAAAGACCGAGCTATGATTAAAAGTCTGGAATTTTCAGCCCTGACCCTCCCCGCCATTCTCTTGAGAAGAGAGAAGGGCTGAAAATGGAGTTAATGATAGAACATGCCTACCTCATAAAACCTCCATAAAAATCCCTACAGTATGGGCTTTGAAGAGCTTTCAGTTCGGTTCATATCCATGTACCAGGAGGGTGATATACCCAACTTCACAGGGACAGAAGCTACAGTGCTCAGGACCCTCCCAGACCTCCCTGCATGGGTCTCTTCTTCTGGCTGTTCACCTATATCCTTATAATATCCTTTAATAAACTGGTAAACACGTTTCCTGAGTTCTGGGAACCTCTCTAGCAAATTAATTGAACCAAGGAGGGGGTCATAGGAAGCTCAGATTTATAGTCAATTGGTCAGAAGCACAGGAAACAACATGGACTTGTAACTGGCATGTGGAGTGTGTGGGGGTCAATATTCTGCGACCAGCCCTTAACCTGTGGGATCTGACCATATCTCCAGGTAGGCAGCCTCAGAATTGAGGTAAAATGTAGGACACCCAGCTGGTGACTCAGAGAATGGCTTGCTGTGCGGAAAACCTCCACATACATTTGGTGCTTGTTTGGTGTCAAAGTGAAGACTTCTGTGTGAGTAGTAAAGGGACTCCCAGAAGGAAACTGTTTTTCTAATACAGATGAGTAGTTTTCCCTCACTTGTCTCATATCCTACTCAGCTGTCTGAAACATATTCTAGTCACAATGGCCTCTTCAATTTCTCAAACACATCAGGCACAGTATCAGCTTCCCATTGAGCCCTCTCCTGTCAATTCCATAATTTCATTTTCACCAATACCCTCTTTTCTGCTTTTCTTTTTGCCCCCGGCACATGTCCCCATTTGACATACTCTACATTTTCCTTAGTTGTCTTTTCCACTAGAACATAAGCTCCATGAACACAAAGATTTTTGGCTGCTTTGTTCATTGCCATTATCATAAAACTAGAGTAATGTTTGGCACATAACAGCCACTCAAAAATATTTGGTGAGTGAAAAAATCAGCCAACTAATTTCAATTTACTGATGAAGAAACAGACACAGAGAAATTAAGTAACTCTGCCTGAGATCACAGTGCTAGCCAGTGGCAGCCACAGGTCCAGATTACTACAGCCTAGTCTAGTCTAGTCTAGAGTGTATACTTACTACCCGCCTTTCTAATGCAGAACTTGGCATATACATATGTACGGTGCTTCTCCCTATAGAAGCTCCCTGCTTTGTCTTAACCAAAGAAGTGATAATATTTAAATCTGAGTAAGTACCATGATGTTTCTGTCCAAAACCAGGGATAAAGAACAATAACAAAAATCTTCCTTTACAACTTTAAAAACTCATTTTTACAAACAATCTCAGTCCGGCCTTTGTTATTTAAAACTTCAAACCTTTCCTTCAATGGTATTTTTTTTCTAGCAACATTGTCCTAAAATTCAGGGATTTCAATCTACTAGATTTGGTGGGGGGGAACAGCTGAAATTTTATTTAATTCCAGTTAAGATACATAAATATTGTTAAATTTATGAATAACTATAGTTTAACTTGTCTGACTTTCTAAGACTTCCCATATGAATAAATTCCCACATCAGAAACAAATAAGTTTTTTGGTCTTTAGGTAATAAATCCTGAATTTTCATTAAATAATTAAGCTCAGCAAATAAACTCTCAAAAACATGGAAGTAAATGCAAATTATAATAAGAAAACTTTCCACTTGGGGGCACCTGGGTGGCTCAGTGGGTTGAGCCGCTGCCTTCGGCTCAGGTCATGATCTCGGAGTCCTGGGATCGAGTCCCACATCGGGCTCTCTGCTCAGCAGGGAGCCTGCTTCCTCCTATCTCTCTGCCTGCCTCTCTGCCTGCTTGTGATATCTCTCTCTCAAATAAATAAATAAAATCTTTAAAAAAAAAAAAAGAAAAAGAAAACTTTCCACTTAACAAATTGATACAGTTAAAAAATATTAAGATGTCCAGAGTTGGTAAGGTAATGGTGTAGGAAACTAGCATTTATATATTCCACTGATAAGAATGTAATTTCAGTGGAAGGTTTCAGAGAAAACTAGGGTAGTAAGTGTCAAAGGCCTGGAAAATATACATTCCCTTTGATGTACCAATTCCATTGGTAAGAACTTAAACTAATGAAATAATTAAAGGATTTGGCAAAAGACTTAAGAGCAAGAATGTTTATCTAAACACTATTACTCATAGCAGGAAGTGGAAATAGTTGTTATGTCCAAAAGTAGGGATTAATTATCATACATTTTCAAATGGACTACATTGTAACTGTTTATATTATGGAAGGATTTTACAGTACATAAAACTTATAAAAATATGGTATAATCCCATATTTGTAAAAAAAAAAGTATCTATATGTAGAAAAGATTTTGGGAGCTGTTAACAGTTGGTTCTCCTCGATGGGTGGATTGTGTTTCTTTTGTTTGTAAGTATTTTCTAAGTTTCCTACAATGAACATGCATTGCTGTCATAATTTTTAAAACCAGGTTTTGGAGGCGCCTGGGTGGCTTAGTGGGTTAAGCCTCTGCCTTCGGCTCAGGTCGTGGTCTCAGGGTCCTAGGATTGAGTCCCGCATCCGGCTCTCTGCTGTGCAGGAAGACTGCTTCCCCTCCCATCCCCCGGCCGACCTCTCTGCCTACTTGTGATCTCTGTCAAATAAATAAATAAAATCTTCAAAAAAAAACCAACACAGGTTTTTTTTTTTTTTAACTGAATGAGGAAACTAGGATAAACCTATATCCATCTCTCTGTCTATATATATAGATATATATAAATAATTTGGACTAAATACTGCTGAGTCATCTTTCTCTCTCTCTTTTTTTTTTTTGACAATGCCATCCATCCCTCACTCTACAGTATATATCAGGTTTTGCTTGGCTCATATTCGTGCAATCTGGCTGAGAAAGGAGGGGAAATTCACCTGGTTTAATGCTATGGCAACAAAAGTTGAAAGAAAACTCAAGTATCATTTAGTCCAGTTCTTTTCATTTTACAAAATAAGGAACTTGAGAGAGATCCAAGATATTGAGTGATTTACTTAAGGTCACAAGATTATCTGTACAGCAACTACAACCAGTTTTTAGATTCTCTGCCCCTTATTCCCTAGAAATTGGCCTAGAATCCCATCAATCACCTTAACTGTCAAATTGGCTTTGGAAAGGGGATATAGCAGCTCTGCCAACAGAAAAACACAAAAGAAATCATTAAGTCAGTAAATAAAAACCTAGTTACTCTTAAAACGCTAAAATGAACTCCCAAGTGTAGGAAGAAACAGAAAAAAATATATCAAGAGAACACCCAAAGCCTTCCATGTTGTCTAGTACTGAATATTTTTGGGAGGACACAGTTCGAAACAAAGATTCTGTGTTTAAGGCACTCGCAAGTGCTGTAAGTTAATGACTACTACTGTTATATATGTTGATTAATATTATGCTGTTAAGTAATAAAATAATTGATATAGAACAAATAGAGGCAAGATGGTGGAGGAGTAGCAGATTGAGATGACATCAGGTCACAGGAATTCAGCTAGTTATCAAACCATTCTGAACACCTACAAACCCAACAGGAGATTGAAGAGAAGAAGAGCAGCAATTTTAGAAACAGAAAATTGACCACTTTCTGAAAGGTAGAACATGTGGAGAAGTGAATCTGAAGCAATAGGAAGATAGACCATGGGGTGAGGGGCCAGCTCCCAGCGAGCAGTGGAGCAGTGGAGCACAAAATTCGAACTTTTAGAAGTCTTCTCCACTGAGGGACATCGTTCCAGAGGCTAAGTGGGGGATGGAACCCTCATAGGGACAGTTTGGTCTCGGTTCTCGCAGGGTCACAGAAGCATCAGGGGTGTCTGAGTGTAGCAGAGCCCCCAGGTATTGGAGCGGGGAAGCCAGCTACAGAGACGGAGCCAGGGAGTGAGCTCTCAGCTCGGGGTACCTTAAACTGCTCTGTGGCCCAGTCAGGACACTGCTCTTTGAGCAGGGACCCCCCAAGTGGCAGATCCAGGAAGACCCACCTTCCTCCGCTGAAGAGCAGAGCGGCAGGAATCTGCTGGGTTTGGAGACTCCAAACGGGACTGTGTTCCAGAAACAGAAATGTTGGTCAGAGGCTGAGTGAGCTTGGAGCATGGTCGGAGTCCAGGGAGATGGGAGTGATTGACTGCTTTTCTCTGAGGGCGCACTGAGGAGTGGGGCCCTAAGCTCTTGGCTCCTCCAGGCTGGAGACTGGGAGGCCGCCATTTTCGGGACTCCATTCTCGTCCTCCACAGCTCTACCAAAAGCATTCAGGGAACAAAAGCTCCCAAGAGCAAATCAGAGCAGATTACTTAGCTCCGCCCCTGGCAAGGGCAGCACAATTCAGCCTCAGGCAAAGACATTTGAGAATCACAGCAACAGGTCCCACCCCCAGAAGATCAGCAGGAACATCCAGCCAAGACCAAGCTCACTGATCAAGGAGAACAGCAGAATTCCAGAGGAGGGGAAAACAAAGCATGGAATTCATGGCTTTCTCCCATGATTCTTTAGTCTTGCAAGGTTAATTAAATTCTTTTAATTTTATTTTTTTCTTATTATAATTTTTTAACTTTTCCTCTTTCCTCTTTTAATTTTTTTAACTAGTTTATCTTAACAATACCTTTCTAAAACAATCTTTTTAACCTTCATTATTATAGTAACATTTTATTCTTCATTGTATCTAACTTTATTTTTTGATACATATAGGTTTTTTTCTTCTACAAAATTTTGGGATACAATTTCTTCTAATAGATCAAAATATGCCCTAAATCTAGCACAGGGCTTTGTGCTAGTCTCCGGACTGAGAAAATTCTCTCTTCTTTTTCTTTCTTTTTCCAACCAATTTATTGTATCAATTCCTTTTTTAGAATTTTTTTTTAAATTTTCATCTTTACAGTCATATTCCATCCCTTCATCATGTTTACCCTTATTTTTGGGTATATATATATATAAGTTTTTCTTTCCTTAAAATTTTGGGAGGCAGTTTCTTCTAACAGACCAAAATACACCCAAAATCAAGTGGATGGCTCTGTTCTACTCACCAGCCTAATACATACATACATATATATATATATATATATATATATATTTTTTTTTTTTTTTTTTTAATTTAAAAACAATTTTTTAAAAATCTCTTTTTAGGGGCGCCTGGGTGGCTCAGTGGGTTAAGCCGCTGCCTTCAGCTCAGGTCATGGTCTCGGAGTCCTGGGATCGAGCCCCCATCGGGCTCTCTGCTCAGCGGGGAGCCTGCTTCCTCCTCTCTCTCTGCCTGCCTCTCTGCCTGCTTGTGATCTCTCTGTCAAATAAATAAATAAAATATTTTTAAAAAATAAATAAAATAAAATCTCTTTTTACCCCCTTTCTCCCCCCCCGCCAATTTCGGGTCTCTTCCGATTTGGTTAGCATACATTTTTCTGGAATCCTTGCCACCCTTTTAGTATTTTATTCTCACATTCGTATATTCTTATCTGGATAAAATGACAAGGTGGAAAAACTCACCACAAAAAAAAGAACAAGAAGCAGTACCAAAGTCTAGAGACCTAATCAATATGGACATTGGTAATATGTCAGATCTAGAGTTCAGAATCACGATTCTTAAGGTGCTAGCTGGGCTGAAAAACGGCATGGAAGATATTAGAGAAACCCTGTCTGGAGAAATAAAAGCCCTCTCTGGAGAAATAAAAGAACTAAAATCTAACCAAGCTGAAATCAAAAAAGCTATTAATGAGGTGCAATAAAAAATGGAGGCTCTTACTGCTAGGATAAATGAAGCAGAAGAGAGAATTAGTGATACAGAAGACCAAATGATGGAGAATAAAGAAGGTGAGCAAAAGAGAGACAAACAACTACTGGACCACAAGGGGAGAATCTGAGAGATAAGTGATATCATAAGATGAAACAATATGAGAATAATTGGGATTCCTGAAGACGAAGAAAGAGAAAGGGAGGCAGAAGGTATACTGGAGCAAATTATTCTAGAGAATTTCCTTAATATGGCAAAGGGAACAACATCAAAATCCAGGAGGCACAGAGAACCCTCATCAAAAGCAATAAAAATCCATACCCTGTCAAATAATAGTAAAACTTACAAGTCTCAGTGACAAAGACAAAACCCTTAAAGCAGCTCGGGAAAAGAAGTCTGTAACATACAATGATAAAAATATTAGATTGGCAGCAGACTTGTCCACAGAGACCTGGCAGGCCAGAAAGAACTGGCATGATATATTCAGAGCACTAAACGAGAAAAACATGCAGCCAAGAATACTATATCCACCCAGGCCATCATTGAAAATAGAAGGAGAGATAAAAAGCTTCCAGGAAAAACAAAACTAAAAGAATTTGTAAACACCAAACCACTCCTACAGGAAATATTGAAAGGGGTCCTCTAAGCAAAGAGAGAGCCCAAAAGTAGTAGACCAGGAAGGAACAGAGACAATATACAGTAACAGTCACCTTACAGGCAATACAATAGCACTAAATTCATATCTTTCAATAGATACCCTGAATGTAAATGGGCTAAATGCCCCAATCAAAAGACAAAGGGAATCAGAATGGATAAAAAAGCAAAACCCATCAATATGCTGTCTGCAAGAAACTCATTTTAGACCCGAAGACACCTCCAGATTTAAAGTGAGGGGGTGGAAGACAATTTACCATGCTAATGGAATACAAAAGAAAGCTGGGGTGGCAATCCTTATATCAGATAAATTAGACTTAAAGCCAAAGAGTACAATAACAGATGAGGAAGGACACTATATCATACTCAAAGGGTATTTCCAACAAAAAGATCTAACAATTGTAAATATCTATGCCCCTAACATGGGAGTAGCCAACTATATAAACCAATTAATAACAAAAAAAAAAGAAACACATCAACAATAATACAATAATAGTAGGGGATTTTAACACCCCCCTCACTGATATGGATAGATCATCCAAGCAAAAGATCCACAAGGAAATAAAGGCCTTAAATGACACACTGGACCAGATGGACATCACAGATATATTTAGAACATTACATCCCCAAAATACAAAATACATATTCTTCTCTAATGCACATGGAACATTCTCCAGAATAGATCACATCCTGGGTCACAAATCAGGTCTCACCTAGTACCAAAAGACTGGGATCATTCCGTGCATATTTTGATACCACAATGCTCTGAAGCTAGAACTCAATCACAAGTAGGATGCTAAAGAGCATCCTACTAAAGAATGAATGGGTCAACCAGGAAATTAAAGAAGAATTGAAAAAATTCACAGAAACAAATGACAGCAAAAACACAACTGTTCATAATCTGTGGGACACAGCAAAGTCAATCCTGAGAGGAAAACATAGTGATACAAGCCTTTCTCAAGAAACAAGAAAGGTCTCAAATACACAACCTGACCCTACACCTAAAGGAGCTGGAGAAAGAACAGCAAAAAAAGTCTGAATCCAGCAGAAGAGAAATAATAAAGATCTGAGCAGAAATCAATGAAATTGTATCCAAAAAAACCAGTAGAGCAAATCTACGAAACTAGAAGCTGGTTCTTTGAAAGAGTTAGTAAGATTGATAAACCCATGGCCAGACTTATCAAAAATAAAAGAGAATGGACCCAAATAAATAAAATCATGAATGAAAGAGGGGAGATCACAACCAACACCAAAGGAATAAAAACAAGCATAGGAACATATTATGATCAAGTATATGTAGCAAATTTGACATTCTGGAAGAAATGGATGCATTCCTAGAGACATATAAACTACCACAACTGAATCAGGAAGAAATAGAAAACCTGAACAGACCCATAACCGGAAAGGACATTGAAGCAGTCATCAAAAATCTCCCAATAAACAAGAGCCCAGGGCCAGATGGCTTCCCAGGGGAATTTTACCAAACATTTAGAGAAGAATAAATACCTATTCTCCTGAAACTGTTCCAAAAAATAGAAATGGAAGGAAAACTTCCAAACTCATTTTATGAGGCTAGCATTACCTTGATCCCCAAACCAGACAAAGATGCCATCAAAAAAGAGAATTACAGACCAATATCCTTGAGGAACACAGATAGGAAAAATTCTCACTAAAATACCAGCCAATAGAATCCAACAGTACATTAAAAGGATTATTCACCACGACCAAGTGGGATTTATTCCTGGGATGCAAGGTTGGTGCAACATTCACAAATCAACCAATGTGATATAATACATTAATAAGAGAAAGAACAAGAACCATATGATACTCTCAATAGATGCTGAAAAAGCATTTGACAAAGTACAGCATCCTTTCTTGATCAAAACTCTTCAAAGTGTAGGGATAGAGGGTACATACCTCAAAATCATCAAAGCCATCCATGAAAAACCCATAGCGAATATCATTCTCAATGGAGAAAAACGTAGAGCTTTTCTGTTTAGGTCAGAAATATGGCAGGGATGTCCATTACCACCACTGTTATTCAACATAGTACTAGAAGTCCTAGCCTCAGCAATCAGACAACAAAAAGAAATTAAAGGCAGCCAAATCAGCAAAGAAGAAGTCAAACTATCACTCTTTGCAGATGATATGATACTTTACGTGGAAAACCCAAAAGACTCCACTCCAAATCTGCTAGAATTTGTACAGGAATTCAGTAAAGTATCAGGATATAAAATCAATGCACAGAAATCAGTTGCATTTCTATACACCAACAAGAAGACAGAAAAAAGAGAAATTAAGGAGTCGATCCCATTTACAATTGCACCCAAAACCATAACATACCTAGGAATAAACCTAACCAAAGAGGCAAAGAATCTGTACTCAGAAAACTATAAAGTACTCATGAAAGAAATTGAGGAAGACACAAAGAAATGGAAAAATGTTCCATGCTCATGGATTGGAAGAACAAATACTGTGAAAATGTCTATGCTACCTGAAGCAATCTACATGTTTAATGCAATCCCTATCAAAATACCATCCTTTTTTTTTTTTTAAAGAAATGGAACAAATAATCCTAAAATTATTTGGAACCAGAAAAGACCTTGAATAGCCAGAGGAATGTTGAAAAAGAAAGCCAAAGTTGGTGGCATCACAATTCCAGACTTCAAGCTCTATTACAAAGCTATCATCATCAAGACAGTATGGTACTGGCCAAAAACAGACATATAGATTAGTGGAACAGAATAGACAGCCCAGAAATAGGCCCTCAACTCTATGGTCAACTAATCTTTGACAAAGCAGGAAAGAATGTCCAATGGAAAAAAGACAGTCTCTTCAACAAATGGTGCTGGGAAAATTTGGACAGCCACCTGCAGAAAAATGAAACTGGACCATTTCCTTACACCACACACAAATATAGACTCAAAATGGATGAAAGACCTCAATGTGAGAAAGGAATCCACCAAAATCCTTGAGATCACAGGCAGCAACCTCTCAACCTCAGCCGCAGCAACTTCTTCGTAGAAACATCGCTAACAGCAAGGGAAGCAAGAACAAAAATGAACTATTGGGACCTCATCAAGATCAAAAGCTTTTGCACAGCAAAGGACACAGTCAACAAAACCAAAAGACAACTGACAAAATGGGAGAAGATATTCACAAATGGTATATCAGATAAAGGGCTAATATCCAAAATCTAAAAGAACTTATCATACTCAAAACCAAACAACAAATAATCTAATCAAGAAATGGGCAGAGGGGCACCTGGGTGGCTCAGTGGGTTAAGCCGCTGCTTTCGACTCAGGTCATGATCTCGGGGTCCTGGGATCGAGTCCCGCATCGGGCTCTCTGCTCAGCGGGGAGCCTGCTTCCCTCTCTCTCTCTCTCTCTCTGCCTGCCTCTCCGTCTACTTGTGATCTCTCTCTGTCAAATAAATAAATAAAATCTTAAAAAAAAAAAAAAAAAAGAAATGGGCAGAGGACATGAACAGACATTTCTGCAAAGAAGACATCCAGATGGCCAGCAGACACATGAAAAAGTGCTCTACATCACTCGGGATCAGGGAAATACAAATCAAAACCACAATGAGATACCACCTCACACCAGTCAGAATGGCTAAAATTAACAAGTCAGGAAATGACAGATGCTGGTGAGGATGCAAAGAAAGGGGAACCCTCCTACACTGCTGGTAGGAATGCAGGCTGGTGCAGCCACTCTAGAAAACAGCATGGAGGTTCCTCAGAAACTTGAAAATAGGGCTACCCTATGACCCAGCAATCACACTACTGGGTATTTACCCTAAAGATACAAATGTAGTGATCCAAAGGGGCACATGCACCCAAATGTTTATAGCAGCAATGTCTATAATAGCCAAACTATGTAAAGAACCTAGACTCTCCATCAGCAGATGAATGGATAAAGAAGATGTGGTATGTATGTATGTATGTGTGTGTATGTATATGTATAATGGAATATTATGCAGCCATCAAAAGAAATCAAATCTTGCCATTTGCAATGACGTGGATGGAACTAGAGGGTATTATGCTGAGTGAAGTAAGTCAATCAGAGAAAGACAATTACCATATGATCTCTCTGATAGGAATTTGAGAGGCAAAGTGGGGGTTTGGGGGGTAGGGAAGGAAAAAAATGAAACAAGATGGGATTGGGAGACAAACCATAAGAGAATCTTAATCTCACTAAACAAACTGAGGGTTGCCGGATGTAGAGGGATACAGAGAGGGTGGTTGGGTTATGGACACTGGGGAGGGTATGTGCTATGGTGAGTGCTGTGATGTGTTTAAGTCTGACGATTCACAGACCTGTACCCCTGGGGCAAATAATGCTTTATATGTTAATAAAAAAAATTAAAAATAAAATTAAAAAATGGGGAGGATATGTGCTATAGTGAGTGCTGTGAAGTATGTAAGCCTGACGATTCAGACTGTACTCCTGGGGCTAATAATTCATTATATGTTAATGAAAAAAATAGTTGATATATTTGGTTGGCTACCAGCTTCTAATAAGATAATAATTTCATGGCTTACATTTATTTTCTTCCATGCATATACAAAGAATCTGAGTAACACATATCAGTGGTTCTCACAGTGTGTTCTGCAGTCCTTGCAGGTGGGAATATGGGGAGGGGTCCTTGAGAGCATTTCAAGTTCTACATCATGATAATGTTATGATATTATTTACTTTTTTCACTTGGTCGACATTTGTACTGATGGTAAGAAGCAATGGTAGATGTAATTGTTGGCTCCTTTGAAGATGTCAAGGCAGTGGCACCAATCTAAGCAGTCATCATATTCTTCTACTGCCACTGACTCATGCTAAAAATGTCAATTTCACTTTCATTAAATAGTAAAATAATTTTATTAAATCTCAATCACTGAATGATATGTGTGGCAAAGTATGTATAAAGCACTTCTGCTGTATACTTGAGCACAAGGGCCGTCCAGAAGATTTGGTTGCTCAAACCAAAAGCACTGTGCAAGTGATTAAATTGTGAGCTGAAATAGTTGCTTTTCCAATGGAACATTATTTGTACTTGAAAAGACGAGTGACAGACAAAAACTATGATTGATCAGACTGAAGTATCCAGCAGAAGTGCTCGCAAAATTATAACAAAGTCAGACTGTCACTTCGAGGAACTGATAGTATTTGTTACCAATGATAAAATTTCAGCTTTCAAATGAAAATTACCATTTTGAAAACTGTATCTGCCACTGTGAGCTGGCCAGCTTCCTAATACTTCAAGCCATTTATGGTGGGGTAGATGATATAAAGGAATGCGATATGATATTGTATAATGTAATGTGTCAACATCAGGAAGATCTGCATAACACAGTGTACTGCTATTTTCCAAGTAACCATATTAGAAAAATCATATTAGAAAATCATGTATGTGTAAAAGATCCATTTAAAATCCATTTAAAAGATCCATTTATTTTTTATTTATTTAATTATTTATTTTAAAGATTTTATTTATTTATTTGTCAGAGAGAGAGAGAGCGCGAGAGTGAACACAGGCAGATAGAGTGGCAGGCAGAGGCAGAGGGAGAAGCGGGCTCCCTGCTCAGCAAGGAGCCCGATGTGGGACTCGATCCCAGGACTCTGGGATCATGACCTGAGTCGAAGGCAGCCGCTTAACCAACTGAGCCACCCAGGCGTCCCTAAAAGATCCATTTAAAACCCAAGACAGACACATGGATTTTAATGTAACAGAATACGAAAAGTACATTGATCATTTCATATTCTGCAATGCAACTCATCTTTAAACAACAACTTGTCAAACTTTGGTATGATATAAATATCAGGGCATATCAATGATCACTTTTTTTAAAATCCATGATCACTTTAAAAAAACTGTTAAATACTCCCATTTCTCCAACTACATATAAGTGAGAGGTGGGATTTTCTTTATCTCCTTCAACCAAAACAAAAAAGTAATCAAATGCAGAAGGAGATGTAAGAATCCAGCTATTTTCTGTTAAGTTACACATTTGTTTTGCACAAGTGTGAAACAATACCACTCCTAGGATAGTTTTTGTAAAAAACAAAAACAGAAATCAAATGTTGAAGATGATATAGAGAAGATGGGACTCTTGTTCACCGCTGACATGAATGTAAAATGGTACAAGTGCTATGGGAAACATAGTGGTTTCTCAAAAAATTTAACACAGAATTACCATACGGATCCACTAATTCTAAGTATACCCGCCAAAGAACTGAAAGGAGAGATTCAAAAACAGATTTGTGCACATCTGTGATCATAGCAGTATTATTTAAAACAGCCAAAAGATGGAAACAACCCAAATGACCATGGATAGGTGAATAAACAAACAAAATGTGGTATATTGATAACAATGGAATATTATTCAGCCTTAAAAAGGAAGAAAATTCTGACCTAAGTTACAACAGGGATGAACCTTACAAACATGCTAACTCGGGGCGCCTGGGTGGCTCAGTGGGTTAGGCCGCTGCCTTCGGCTCAGGTCATGATCCCAGGTCCTGGGTTCGAGCCCCACATCGGGCTTTCTGCTCAGCAGGGAGCCTGCTTCCTCCTCTCTCTGCCTGCCTCTCTGCTTACTTGTGATTTCTCTCTGTCAAAAAAACAAAAAAAAAAAACAAAAAAAACATGCTAACTCAAATAAGCCAGTCACAAAAAAATAAATATTGCATGATTCCACTTGTATGAGGTACCTAATACAGTCCAAATCATAAAGACAGAAAGAGTAGTGATCACTAGGGATGGGAAAGAACGTAAGGAGGAGTTACGGTTGGGGATAATGAGTAAGAACTGGAGATGGTTAATGGTAATGGTTGTACAACTATATGAATGTTCTTAATGTCACTGAATTGTGCACTTAAAAATAATTAAAATGGCAAATTTTATGTTACGTATATTTTACAACCATAAAAAAACCCCACAAAAACTGAAGGAAAAAAAAGAAACCAAACCGCAATTCCACTTTCTTACTGATTTTTTTTGGAGGAGTTTTGGAAAAGTTACTTTTCATTAAAAATGTTATTTGTGCCGGTAATGAGTTTATTACATTTTTTTTTACATAAACTAATACTTTAAAAATCCCTCAATTTTCATTTTTAATATGGTAAATATGGAGACTTATAACCAACATAAACAGAAGCTCTTAGGTCCTCAGTAATTTTTGCAAGGTAAAGGGGTCCTGAGACTAAAAAGTCTGAGAAGTGCTGTCTTGTACAAAATTTATTCTCTTCTCACACCTGCATTATGTGAGTATCTTCATTTGTCCCAACAAACAGATGCATTTGAAGCTGTATCACTTGCAGTCTGCAGACTAAAAGGACAGTGTGAAATATGGTAAAAATCATCACATTAACTCTTTATATACTGTCCCTTGGATGCACCATAATTACAGGGACTGAGCAACACAAAGCTCCACACAGATAAGTGGTCATATACAATAGAAAACTGTCAAAAAGCTCAAATGTTGAACATTTTCCAAAGTAGTTCTATAAGTATCTAGCAAGAAACACATATTTCCTTTTTTTTCTGTTGGATCGTCATTAGGATTTACAGTTCCAGGCTGGATTTGGGGATGGGGGTGGTAGAGGCATTGTTTCCGAAAACCACTCCATCTAGTGCATCCGTGCAAAGAATTTAATTCTCTCACCATCTTGCTACTGGTCTGTGGCAGAGGGGTGTGGCTTGGGAGCTAGGAAGCAATCCAAAACAGCAGCTGAGGCTGCCCCAAACCGTGTCCTAGCAAAAATTTCCTCCATTTTGGGCCAAGTCAATTTGCCCCAGCAAGAGGCCTAATGTTTTATGGGGAAGAGGTAAATAAAAAGGAAATTAGAGAGCATGGACGGAGATAAGCAGCAAAACCATAACGGTTTCACGTGCGTGTTTGTTAAACGATTTGTATGCTAATGATATGCGCGAGGGGCAAATTAGAATCGCTATTCCTGAGTCTACAGCTGCCGGCACTTTTAATAAGAGGTCTGCAGTTCTGGATGCGGGACAGAAGTCAAATGCTTTTCTTATCCGAACCATCTTTCTGCATTCATTTTGGGCCAGGCCTGCGACCAGTCTCGCGGACTGCAGCTGAGACACTCCCAAACAAAGGGAATGAATGTCCTCCCGAGGGAGCGGAGGAAGGAAAGGTGGCCCCCAGTGCCCGCGCCAGGTGTCCCTCAGGGTAGAGCATGCGGGACACGGGGATGAAAGTCTCAGGGGCGTCGGAGGGGTGTGCTCGGGAAAGGCTGACCACGGGCACCCGGCACAGACCGGACCACGCCCGGCCCACAGTCAAGGTTAACCCGCGCACGGGAGGTACCTGTGGAGGCCTCGCACAGCTGAAAGGCACTGGGCGATCATGGGACGGCCGAGAGGCGGCTGCGGGCGCGTTGTCCTCCGGTTTCGGGTGGGGGAGCCGAGAGTCGGCCTACACGAGGAGGCAACAGCTGCAGCGGCGACCGGCCCCGTCCGCGCCCTCCCACGTGCGGCAGCCCCACGCCGGCGCCCAGTTCGGCCCCGCCCCCCCGACTTGCGCCCCGCCCCGCGCGCCTTGCGCCACCTGGGGGGCGGTTCTGGCGAGACCCAGTGGCCGGGAGCCCAGCGCGCAGCCGGGTGGGCTGAGGGGCGGCGGCGGCTTGGGAGCCGGGGAAGTTTGGGCGACCGTGGGCAGTGCTGCCATCCGGAGCCAGGTTGAAGCCGGAGGACCAGGGGGCGGGCGTACCGGCTTACGGACGCCCCCAGGCCCGCTGCCACTGTGTCGCGTCCTCTCGCCTGGTAAGGGGCTTCTGTCTGGGATGGGTGCGTCTCCCACCGCCCCAGCTGGGGCCTGCACCGCGCACCCGCAGCAAACCCCGTCTGGGCCAAAGCGAGGCCCGGGTACTGAAGGGAGGGAGAAGGAGGTCGATGTCCTCTGGGGAGAAGAAGGGGGAGAAGCCTGGAGGAGGTTGAATATCTTCGTTTCCTCTCTTTCTTAATTTTCTTTTTCTTTTTCTTTCTTTCTTTCTTTCTTTCTTTTTTTTTTTTTTTTTTCCCCACCTTCTGCCCTGGATCCTATTTAGCACTTGCAACCCCATGGCCTAAAGACTGGGCTTGCCTTTAAAATAAGCCCAGAAATAATAAACATCCTGGCGGCGGGTACCACACCCTGGCTTTGGATTAGAGAACCTGGGGAACAGATGGATGATGCGATTTAGTGGAAATAAGCCATTAAGGCCGGCTGGCCCTGCGCCACTGTTTGGATGCGATAGTATTCCATGTGAATGAACATGACCGGGAGCTTCCAGCTTGTCCACGAGAGCAGAGCTACCGCAGATAGCGTTGGTCGGTGTGTAGTATCCATCGACTTAGGCAATGATTTTCCGACATGTCTTGTTTAAAAAAGAAATACCATTTTTATTAAGAATGACATTCAGTGGTTGAACGCCCTTTCATTAATGTATTTCCTCCTCAAATAACAGTCTAAGCCTACAAAAGTTGATGCAGGGTAAATTATACATACATTTTTTAAAAATCGAATGAAATAGAGGAGGATGGTCATTTTAGACGAGCTTCTGAGTCAGCACTATGAAATCTCCCTGAAGTTAGTACTGAGGCCTTTTGGGGATTTCTATATCTGTATCTATTCTCCTGTCCTGATCTGTATCTGTACTATACATGCTGTTAAGATACAGTGAGATATTCAGTGAGTGTCTGAGCTTGTGTTCTACATGTTTTGAGGACGATTTTACTTTTGCAGGTTTTAACATAATTTAATATTACTGGGTATAAGTGAAAATATGTAATACCTTACCATAACAATACTTTGTGTTCTCCTGAGTCTTTAAAAACAAGAATGAAGGTAATAAAAGTTTTGTTTTTGCTTTTTACTTTCTGTGTAATTTATAACCTTGTTATTTATAACCTTCCTGACCAATTCTTTAACATAACTTAGATCACTGTTTTCCTTTTTCTTATCAAGGAAAAGTGTTTAAGCTTTTAAAATGTCATCTATCAAGCACTTAGTTTATGCTGTTATTCGTTTCTTACGGGAACAAAGTCAGATGGATGCTTATACTTCAGATGAACAAGAAAGTTTGGAAGGTAGGCACCTGCTCTTCATGTTAATTTGTGTTATGATTGTAAACAAAGACTAAAATAACTGTAAGCCTGACTTTATGATCTATTATAACAAAATTAAAATATTTTATCGATCTTTCAAGAAGAGAGATTGTGTTTCCATTATCTGAGGCTTGTTTTAATTAACAGCACAATATGAGGACAATTGTTCATTTATTAAACAACTGTTATGTGTCAGAACTATGTTGTTCATACTGTAGGGAATTTTTTCTCTACGGTAACTGTTAAGTTAGTATTATCCTCACTTAACAGAAAATGAAATGAAACCAGATAGATTAAGTGACATAACAGTGAAATGTGGCCAAGTTGAGATTTAAATCCTGGTTTTTACTCTGAAGATCTTGTCTCTTCCTAATAGGAAAGCATCTCATTTAGAATCAATACCAGAAAATACCTTAGTCGTCATAAAAGCAATATATTCAAGTGTAATAATTGCATCACAATTAAGCTCTGACAACTTTCTATTTGGGGATTTGAAAATGAGAGGATTTCACTGTTGTTTGTGTGAGCTTTAAATAATAGACTTGGTAATCTGTGAAGTTGAACAGGACTTGGATGATAGCATCACATGTTTCCCTGAACACCATCTTTTCTGCTTCACATTTATGCATTATAAAATTTAAATTCAGTATAACCCTAAAAAAAGGTAGAATTCTGCAGATAGGGTTGTGGAGGTTCAGTCAGTATAGCTTCCTTGTGGCCTAAAGACTTAATTATTGCAATGAGACAGTACGTTTGGGAGAATTTAATAAATATCATACAATTTGATTTTGCCATCTTGAAATTATTTCTCCTATAAAGGGGATACCTCTATTAATTTCAGTAAGCACTTCCATTGTGAAGTGCTTTTGGTAAGCACTTCCATTGCTTTTAAGAGGTGGGGATGAAAATTGGGCATTTGCTCTAAATCTGCTTGCAATCGGGTAAGACACTGTCTTTCCAGGTGGCAGTGAGAGGAGCAGGTGACACACAGTTGGAGAACATTGCAGTTGGTTCATTTCATATTAAGATCTTTTTGTCCTCCTTAGTGGTTAAACTATGTGAAGGTAAAGGTGACTGGTTATCTAAAGAAAACATTGGTTATGGTTGTCCAGTAGCAAACAGATAAATACAATCATTTAATAGAAGATTTTTTTTCTAATCAAAGGCCGTATAATACATATTTCTAAGGACCAGAAAGAAAATTGAGGGTTTTTTTTTTTAAATCAAGATGTTATGTCCTATTTTTAGGATGGCCTTCAGCCAAAAATATGTGCCTTCAGCTGTTTGTTATATATGGCAGCCAGACATGGTGCCAATTGTTTTTGACCGACCCCTATTTTTGACTCTGTGAGTCTAATTTAATTGAGTATGAAATCATGTGAAGTCTGCCCACCTTCTAGACATTTAAAAAAGCCCTAGAAGAGGAGCCTCAGTTCTTGTACCAGCCTTACCATAGTGGTGAGTTTTTACAGTCTTATCAGCTTTGAGCTTTTGCATCAGAAAATGTCACCCACTCCTAATTGTTGTCATCTACTGACTTCTGTTTCATGTGCTCCTGCTCCCTGTCACTCTCTCTAGTACTAATCTGTCTGAATTTTTGGCAATTGTAATGACCTCATAGGTGTTTCTTTCAGTTCTCTCAGCACTCTGTTCCTTGACCTGCTTGTCCTCCAGTGATCTCAACCACTGAGCAGCATGGCCATACCCTAGACTAGTGGTTCTGAACTCAAGGTGGTTTTGTTTGGGGATATTCTTGACTCTCACCACTGAGTGGCTGGTATTACTGGCATCTAGTGGGTAGAGGCCATGGATACTGCTAAACGTCCTATAATGCACAGTATGGCCTCCAAGAACAAAGTCCAAACTGCCAGTAGTGCCAAGGGTGAGGAACTGTTCCCTGGACCTTCTCATTTTTGAAACTGCATTCTCTCCATCATCTCTATTGTAAACATTTCACATCCTGACCAGCACTGCCTGTCTTTGTGGCTCACTCCCTCTAGAATCCCTACCCCAATAATTCTTTAACCCAAGAGTATCTCCAGTCTATTGATCCCTTACCCTTCACACCCTCTTCCATGGTTCATCATTATGTTCATGCCCTTGTATATATCTCTCCCTTTCTTGCAAAACCTGACCTTTTTTAAATTCAGCTCTCCACCAGCTCTGTGTTCATATCCATGTGACTGTGTATAGATGGAGCAAAACATACACCTTTGCCAATTGATTCCTCTTTAAATTCATGATCATGAGCCTCAAGTGGACGTTTAATGCTGCCTGGCAATCATGCTGTCTCTTCTAAGTTCATGCACACTTTTGTTCTCCTAGACCACTACTTTAACACTTTTTCTCCTGTCTTCTCAAACCCTCAAATGACCTTCCCTATGCACACTTTTAGTTGCTGACCTTGCTTCCTACTCCACCAAGAAAGTTCAAGTAATAAGGAGACAACTTCCACAGACTCCCCCTACCCCATCTATCCGCACACCAGCATCTATACCCTCACATACTCTGCCTGCCTGCCCAGATATGGTAATAGTATGCCATGAACTAAATATTTGTGTTTTCTTGAAATTCGTATGTTGATACCTAACCCATTGTGATGGTATTAGGAGGTGGGGTCTTCATGATCAGGGTTAGTGCTCCTCTAAGAGACCCCAGAGAGCTCCTTTGCTCCTTCTACCATGTGAAGACACAGTGAAGAGACACAGTCTGGGAACCAGAAAGCAGGTCTTCACTAGACACTGAATTTGCTAGCCTCCAGAACTATGAGAAATAAATTTCTGTTGTTTATAAGCCACCTAGTCTATGGTGTTCTGTTAGAGCAACCCAAACAGACTAAGACACTGTAGATGAACTATCCACTGTCTTTTCTAAATGGAACCTCTCTATTGACACATGGGATCTGATTCTATCCTGTCTCACCTCCTCCGAGTTATCGCTCGAGTTATTCTACCCCTCTTGTAAAATCTTAAAAAAAAAAAAAAAGATTTTATTTACTTATTTAACAGAGAGAGATATCACAAGTAGGCAGAGAGGCAGGCAAAGAGAGAGGAGAAGCAGGCTCCCTGCTGAGCAGAGAGCCCGATGTGGGGCTCAATCCCAGGACCCTGAGATCATGACCTGACCTGAAGGCAGTGGCTTAACCCACTGAGTCACCCAGGCACCCCCCTCTCCTATTCTTTTTTAAACCCATTCCAGTTAGGCCTTAGCCTCAGTCTTTCTGCCATACTGTTCTCATCAAGGTCATCAGTGATTTCTGGATTCTTTAGTTCAGTGGCCTGTTCTTAGTCTCCATCCGCCTTACTAGCTGCCATCGATAAAGCTGATGATCTCCCTCATCTTGCCCACACCCCCCGGCCACTGCCATACACTTGATTCCGTTGGCTTTCAAGCTACCTCCTCACACTCTCTTAGTTTTCTTCTTCTCTCATTGTTTGCTCCGTCTGTCTCCTTTAGTAGTTTCTCTTCTTTTCCCTGACCTGAAGTGTCCAGGGTCCAATGCTTGAACTTCTTCTCTTCACTATCTATCCTCAGTTTTTTGATGATATCGTTCCATTTCTTGACATTCAACCAAGACTTTCCTTCTGAACTGCAGATTTTTATATCCAACTGCCTACTAGATATCTCCACTTCTATGTCTAATAGGCATCTCAAACTGAACATTTCCAAGACTGAACTCCTGATCCTCCCACCCAAAATCTGTTCCCTATCTCAGTTGATGGCAACTCTCTCTTTTCAGTTGCTTAGGCCCAAAACTTGGGCAGCATTCTGGACTCTTCTCTTTCTCTCAGATTCTGCATTTAATCATTTAGTAAATCCTGTTGGCTGTACCTTCAAAATATATCTAGAGTCTTACCATTTCCTCCCACCTCCACTGATGTCACCCTGGATAGAATTAAGTGTTTTTCATCTGTTTTAACGTAGTGGCCTCTAACTGGTGTGTCTGCTTCTGTTCTTGCAGCTTTGTTGAAGCCAGCCACCAGTGATCTTTTAAGACAGAGTGTGTCAGGGGCGCCTGGGTGGCTCAGTCAGTAGCGCATGCGACTCTTGATTTTGGGGTTGTAAGTTCAAGCCTCATGTTGGGTGGAGAGATTACTTACAAATAAAATCTTTAAAAAATTTTTAAAAAGTAAAACAGAGTATGTCAGATTCTGTCATTTCTCCACTCAAAATCTTGCAGTAACTCCTCATGTTCCCTAGTCATGTTTTATTTTTTTTTTTAAAGATTTTATTTATTTATTTGACAGAGAGATCACAAATAGGCAGACAGGCAGGCAGAGAGAGTGGGGGGAAGCAGGCTCCCTGCTAAGCAGAAAGCCCGATACGGGACTCGATCCCAGGACCCTGAGATCATGACCTGAGCCGAAGGCAGCTGCTTAACCCACTGAGCCACCCAGGCACCCTCCTTAGTCATGTTTTAAAGAATTCAGATAATTTGGCCTTCTGTGATGTGTTGTTCACTGACTCTTTGCCTTTCTCATTTGACTTGAGCCAAATTAGCTTCCTAACTCAGTACACTATCTCCTCTTTCCTAAGAGCTTCTGCTAGAGTTGTTTTTTGCTGCTTAGATTGTTACTACTTCAGAAAATGGTAATACCTTCATTGTCTTTGAGTCTTTGTAGGATCTCTTTTCTGAATGAGGCCTATGCTGGGTGCTCTTGTGTCTGTAGCCTGCTTCCCTGCTTTGCTCTCCACATTTAGATCTCTTTACCCTGCTCTACTTTTTATTGCTTATAGCCTACCTCTCCACCCCTGCCCCAAAATGTCAGCCCCAAGAGGACAGGGCTCTTTTCTGTTTTATTCACTATGTGATATATCTGAAGCATATAGAAAAGTGCCTGACACATAGTAGGTGCTCAATAAATATTTGTTGAATTGAATTGATGAATTGAGCCAGGTGATCCTGGGCCTATCACTCAGTTGGTCTGTATCTTAACTTCTCAGTCTGTTAGATGAGGCTGTCTGCCTCCTCTTCATCTGATAGATTCATCAAGAGAATCAGAATCAGGGAAGGCAGGTAGCTAACGTATGGCAGCTTTTGAAATGGGATATGGTAGTGTTAAATAGAACTCTCATCAGTACCAAATGCTGAATAGAACTCCTCATCGGTACCAAATGCACAATTGTTTGTTGTTAAAATAGAACAATAATTATATACAGTATTTGTTTATATTTGTATGACTTATTCCTGACTATGACCTCCTGAAAGGAGGACTGAATGTAATAATCCTTGCTTCATAAATGAATCTTGAAGTAAAAGATAAATTATTGCACTTAGGTTATTTGATTTTCTTTTTCTTTTTCTGTTTTTTTTTTGATTGGATGAAAAATGATAATGAGGTAATCCTGAATTTTTGTCATACCCTCACCCCCATCCCAACTACTGCCTACTGTTTTTGTGTTCCCTTTTCTGGAAAACTCTTTGAAAGAGCTGTCTATACTTGCCTTTTCTAATTCCTCTCCTATTCTTTTTTGAACCCATTCCAGTTGGGCCTTTGCCTCAATCTCTACAACCAAATCATCATCAAGGCTAAACACTTTGGCAACGGGGTTTACCTATCAAACAATTCTGTTTACTTGTATAGGGAATCTAACAGAGTCAAAATCTTAGAATCAGGGAGTAGAGTGACAGTTGCTGATGCTGGAAAAGGAGAAAATAGGAGATGGTCAAAGGGTACAAAGTTTCCGTTATGCAAGATATTTAAGTTCTGGGAACTTAGTAGTCGGCCCAGTGCCTATCACTAACTGTATTCTGTACTTAAAGTTTGGTAAGAAGGTAGATCTTAGGTTAAGTGTTTTTACTACATACGTATGCATGATAATAACAATGGTGAGAGGAAACTTTGGGAGGCAATGAATATGTCTCTGACCTTGACGGTGGTAATGGTTTCATGGGTGAATACTTATCCCCAAACTCATGGAGTTACAGACATTATATATAAACAGCTTTTTGGATGTCAACCATACTTCAGTAAAGTGGTTTGAAAAAACACACACCAAATAATTGTGTTTAAGACAAAACAGATATCTCCTTTAATGATATTTAATTGTGTCTAGTATGTACCAGATCTTTGTTTTAAGATTAGTGACAGCAGAGGTAAAGGAGCTGGACTGAATTGCCTCAACAGGATAGAGCATAAAAATCCCTCAGGTTACCACATGGACTTTTCACCTGTCAGTGTTTAGCGGTAAAGTTACATACTCTGGGTTTTGGTTCAGGGCTTGGTTGTGTACTATCCCTCTTTCCCGTGTCTGTGCATTAATGTTTTGGAGGAGAGAAGTGCTTTTCTCTATAGGTTGTATTGTTGTTATTTCCTCTGTAATTAAACTATTACTTCCAATGTAAACTTAGCTGTAGATTAAATTTATTGAACACCTATTATTTGCCAGATATGTTAGTGTCAGAGATGAGTCAGATACAGTCCTTATCCATAGAGACTGTCTAATATGGGAGACAGACATTTAAACATACGAAATGTAGCATGAGAAGTTCAATAATAGAAACAGGTACCAGCAACGTGGCACAGTAAAGGCAATGACAAGTCTGATCAGAGAGGAAAGATACTGATCAAGAATAAATATATACACATAAACACACGTACATTTACCATTATTATTATTGTTATTGTTTACATTGACTGTCATCCTGGCAATGGGAGCCTGTTTCCTTGAGGCTGAGTGTTTTTAGTGCTGGTATGGACTGAAGTTCGAGAACAAGTGCTTGGCAAGTATAGAAATTGAGAGAATGAGAAAGGGTAAACAGTGGATTATGTCCTATGTCAAAGACACTCAGACTTCTTGTACTTGGTAACTTGTTGCTTATTCAGTCCTTTTTCTAAGGACAGTTGTTCTCTGGATAGAGAAAGTAGTATTTTCATTTCATTTATGACAGAGCTATTTTTCTCAGGACCACAGTTAATACACAATGTATCTTTTAAAAAGTCATATACAAATATAAGTGAATCTGTAATAAATCTGACAAAGGATGATGAATACTGTATGATCTCTCTTATATATGGAAGCTCATAAACAAACCAAGCACAAAGAAGAGATTGGTGGTTTCAGAGGTGAGGAGTGGGGTGAGAGAAGTGAATGAATTGCTTTTGTGTTGTTTTTAGTTTAAGTATATTGAGTACAGATAATAAAACTCATCCGCAAATATAAGTGGATCTCCTCCACACTGTCTGGAAGTACACTGAACATTTGGGCTACATTCTCATTTCGGGAGCCAGGAGAGAATTCCTTCTCAAAGGAGAGCATCCCCAAGATGAAAAGCCGCCACCATTTCCCTCTGTGAGTACTCGTAGAGACAACAGGATATCTTTCTTCCCTGTAATTGCCCTGGTTTGGACCGCTTGTCTATTTAGATCACTTAGGTAGGAACCCTCCCTGATCGGAGGGGTCATTTCCTTTACTCTGTTATGTAGCTGGTACATATTTCTATTAGTGAACTTGTTATGCTGTATTACGTGCATTTAACTGTCTCCCACATTAGACTGTCTCTGTGAGGATAAGCCTTGTGTCTTATCCTTTCTAATGTCTAATCCATTCTCAGCATTCCTACCAGACTTTTAGTTCTAAACACAAATCCAGTTATATTATTCTCCGTTACTGAATTGTTTAATGGCTCTCTACTTGCCCACAGTGTGAAGTACACATTCTTTAAGAACGTTATGTAAGGTACCTTGTCATCCAACAACAGACTTGCTTTCTAGCATAATCTCCCACCGTATCTCTCCACCCTGTCTGTACCCTGGCCATATCAGTTATCTTGTCATACACCAAATGCAGATGACACACCTTTCACTGTTTAACATGCCGTGTATTTTTGTGTTTGTCAGCCTTCTTCTCTTAATCGTAAGCTTCATCACATGGGTAGCAATTTTTATCTTCTGATTAACTGCTGTATTAGGAAAACACCTTGCACATAGTAGGTGCTTGGGGTAAATATGCAGGCATGAATGAATTTTTTTAAAGTCCACCTATCTTCACATAAGTAAATATACCAGCCAGTTTGTTTCTGTTACTCTTTTTGGTCAGGTTGAGAATTCTGTTTCTCACATTGAAAAAGAAGACTTTTTTGTTTGTTTTATTCAAGGTGGTTAATCAGATATTGGCAGAGAGGAGTCCATTGTTGTTAATGACATGCTTCAATAAGAATGTGATGTAATGGCTATATTGAGAAATTATATTCTAGGTAACATTTTTTTCCTTAAGTAAGGAAGAAGAAATCAAGTTGTCTTCCCTTAGCAGCTGGTCTATAAACAGAAATCTCTATGTAGCTGAACCATTTAGTTTTTCCTTATGTTCTGTGATCATAAATACTGAATTACCACAGATTGCACAGAGTGCAGATTTCTACCAGAAAAAAAGGTCGTTTCTTTTTTTAGGTTGCTAATTTTTTTTTTCACTATTCAAATTTATCTCAAGTTGCAATTCAGTGCTTGGAGACAGTTTTTAAAATCAGCCCAGAAGATACCCATCTAGCAGTTTCACAGCCTTTGACAGAAATGTTCACCAACTCCTTCTGTAAGGTAAGCTGTCACTGTTTTCTCATTAGTATCTGATTTAAGTATGACTACAATAATGATGTTGGGTTGTTAACATTTGAGGGGCTAGACTTTAGGTAACTAACTTCTTCCTAGGTGTAAGGTAGATAGTCCACATAGAGATGATTTGGGACCTAAAATATAACTTTTAATGTGCTTTAGGTTTCCATATTAGTAGCTGTTCACATCCTTTCACCTTCTTTTATATTTAATGATATGTCTTAGTTGCTTTTTAAGTCCTGTTTAGTCTCTGAGCATTTTTAGATTTCTGACATGGAATACAAGTTAAAAACAAAATTTTCCTGTTTACAAAGCAACTATGTAGAAGTAGATTCATTAGGAATTGAATCATCATTTTGAAGCATATTTCATAAAATTTGACCATTGATAGGGCTCTTTAAGACAGGGGAAGTTTCAGGGTCATTGTGCAAAAGCAATGCCAAAAGCCAAATTTTCTGATATCCCTGCTCTCAAGAACTGTTTATAATGGTCTCTGGTTTCTGGCCTTTTCAGGGAACATGGACCATAACATTGCCTGAAAAAAAATTTTTTTAAAGACAGTTTCATTTATTGAGTGATTGATTTGTAGAGAGACAGTATAAGCAGGGAGCAGTGAGGGGTAGAAGGAGAGGGAAAGAGAAAATCTTAAGTAGGCTCTACACCTAGTGCAGAGCCTGATGTGGGGCTCATTCTCACAACTCTGAGGTCATGACCTGAGCCGAAATCAAGAGTCTGACATCTTACCGACTGAGCCACCCACGCATCCCTTAAACTGTCTGAAAAATCTTAAGGTTACTGATTTTAGGGCCTTGGGGTGACCTCCCATGTGTTTTTTCATTACATTTTGGTGCCTCGTGAACTCCTTTTGTTATTCTCGTTCTGTATTCAAGCTTAGGTAGGGAACGAGGAACTCAGAGGAGAAACCGAAGCATGTAGTGTATGCTTCAGCCTGGCAGGGACATTGCTGATACTACCACGTTGGCTGCTTCTAGAACTTGTTGGAAGAGGTTCTGAGAATTGCAGTGAAGATTGCAAGTTGGCAGTATTATCTTCCATCTTTCTATACTTGGAAAAAAGAAAATGCAGTTATCAGACAGATCAATACTAATTATACGACAAAGATGTAAAGAGATAGTGACATGTCTCTGTGCCCCCCATCAGAGAATTCCCCTTTGCTCTCCTTTGGTTGCTGTGATTGTCTGGGCTTCTGGCCTCCTTAGGGAACCCCACTGCAGTGGCTGGATATGCCCATGGTTGAAGCTGACTTTATTTAAGTCCTAGATGCCCAAGAGGCTTGTGCTTGAGACAACACTTGAATTTGCTCATTCCTTAGCTCCTGTCACTGTTCACCTCATACTAAAGAGATCAGAATTTTTTTTTTTTTTACTTCCCAGGAGGCTCAAATTGACTTTTGCGCTCTGTTTAAATAGGGCTCTGTTTTCTTTCTCTCTCACTGTTTCCCTTTGATTATATTTAATTGTAAACATTTTTTACTTACTATTTTTAAAATATAATTTCTTGGAATTGGCTGCATTGTGTATCTGCACAGTGTTATTTGTGGTATTAATCCTTCATTATTCCTATTTAACAGCACCAGCTTCATCACATACGTGTTTGTTAGGAGAGTACCTCAAAGAGAGTCTAAAACTTGACTAAAGCAGCATCAAAATTGTTATAATTAAAGAAATTATGTCTCTATTTCACCATAAAAAAGAATGAGATCTTGCCATTTGCAACAGCATGGATGGAACTAGAGGGTATTATGCTAAGCGAAACGAGTCAGAGAAAGACAAATACCATATGATTTCACTCATATGTGGAATTTAAGAAACCATGCAAACAGCAAAGAGTAAAAAAAAAAAAAAAAGAGAGAGAGAAAGAGAGAGAGAGAGAGAGAGACAAACCAAGAAACAGACTTCACTATAGAGAACAAACTGAGGGTTACCAAAGGGGTAGAAGGTGGCGGGGGGGATATGGGTGAAACAGGTGATGGGGATTAAAGAGGACACTTGCGGTGAGTACCAAGTAATGTATGGAATTATTGAATCATTATATTGTACACCTGAAACTAAAATAATACTGTATGTTAACTAACTGGAATTAAAAACTTCAGAAAAAAAGAAATTATTTGTCTAAGTGTCCTTGGTTGTTACGTTGATCATTTTAGTTTTAGGAGTTAAGTTTCTATACTAAATGGATTCATTCCTTTTATATAAAGTAGATAACCCTCATCCCTACATTATGGGCTGCTCAAATGTATTCAATGAATATGAGAAGTAGTTTTCAAAGATAGAGAACTGTGGCAATTTCATTAAAATAATTCAGAAGGATTTAGAAGGCAGAATGGATTAGAGTCCATTTATCAATATGCCATTTTTTGTGACTTGAAAAAACCACTTTTTCCCCATGCATTAACTGCCCAGGCTTATGTCATAGAAGAAACCCTGACAGCAAGTACTGCGGGGCAGTCCTGTGTCCTTGAACTACACTTACATCCTATGACTGTAGTCAGTTTTAAGTAGTGACCTCTAGTTACAAGGATTCCCGTTTCAACTCTATTTTTTATTCCATTTTATTCGGATACTTTATGCTTAGAAAAACTGATTAGTAGAGAAAGATTACAAAAAATAAGAACAACTCATGTACTTGATGAATGATTTTATACTTGTGAAAATTTGTGTGTAATTAGGGAAGTATATTTGAACGTTGGAGTTACCAAGTTCCTTGAAACTTTAGACAAGACAAAGAACCTGGTGGGTATATTCTAAATGTAGTACATAGGCACATTAGCTGCAAATTATGTTTTCTTGAAAACTATAGTTTTACTGACGAACTTCAGAGTCAAGTGTAAAAGCAGCACAATTTTAAAAAGATCTTTCAAAAATGGAAACTGCATTATGTTCCTGGTGCCACTCAAGATATTTCTGCTTGCGCCTTTGGTTTGAACCTTATGAATGCAAAGGAGGTTTGAGGATGGTAGTAGCTACTGAAAACAGGAAATTTACATTGTTTTTTTATTTTATGATGAAATTAATATGTGTCCACTGTTTTAAAAAATTTGGTCAACATGGAATGATATAAAGAAGAGACTGAAAATTTTACCTCCTTTTGTGTTAGACCTTTCCTGTCTTTGTTTTTTAGTCTGCGTGCATGTATATGTGTGTGTGCACCTATTTAAGTAATAGGATCATATTATTAGTGCTTCTTTTTGTAAACCGTGAATTTGACTTAGTGGGCTATCTCCTTAGATATTAAACATGTTTCAAGATTTTCACTAATATAAAAAAAATCTCTTAATATATTTCTATTCCTATTCTTTGTATACTGGTTATCTATTTATTTTACCAGAATTTAATAGAATTTATTAGAAATTTCAGAAAAAAAAATCTTCACAACTATATCTAATATCTAATTTGGATAACAAAATATCCTGTTTTTATTTTTAAATATAATGAATTTATTTTCAGCAGCATGTTAATTTAAAACAACAAAGCATTTCCATTCACTAAAAATGTATTTGTCAGGGGCGCCTGGGTGGCTCAGTGGGTTGAGCCGCTGCCTTCCGCTCAGGTCATGATCTCGAAGTCCTGGGATCGAGCCCCGCATCAGGCTCTCTGCTCTCTCGAGGAGCCTGCTTCCTCCTCTATCTCTGCCTGCCTCTCTGCCTGCTTGTGATCTCTCTGTCAAAAAAAAAAAAAAGAAAAGAAAAGTTGTGTCGTCACTTAGCACTGGAATGTTGGCTCCATGAGGCAAAAGATTAAAAAAAAAAAAATGTATTTGTCAATAAAATACACAATAAACTTGTAGCATAAATGTAAATAGTCAAGTTATCTCCATTACCCATAGTATAATTTACCTTTATTTTATGGTTATAGTATTTTAAGTATATTGGTTACTTATATTTGTTCTGCATGAAGTAGGATTTTTTGATCTAGGAAAAGCAAATAAAAAACTTTGATTCACAGTAGCCCATTATCTTCTAGAGAAATTCTACATAGTCATTTTTCTAATAAAATTATGTGAGAGGACTATTTGCCTATTTCTTTCTAATCTTTTTATTTACAAGTTAAATTTCATCACATGTAATTGCAGATGAGTTACTGTAATGCAGGTTATTCATTATTATTTATGGTTCTGTGGGATGGCTCTTTTTTATGTAGCTAAATGGAAATACATTGATTTTTATTTAATTTCAGAATGACGTTTTGCCTCTCTCAAACTCAGTGCCTGAAGATGTGGGAAAAGCTGACCAATTAAAAGATGAAGGTGAGGGTTTCATAAAAAAATTACTTATTTAGTCAAACTTTCTGAAACTCTGGAGAAAATGACTCTGTCAGTTGATAAGATTCTGGTTTACACTGCCAAGCCTGGATTGTCATGAGACCACATGGTATTTGTGAAACAGAAATAAATGTGATAGGGAAAAAACCTAGAAACATAGAATGGCTTGTGAGCAATATAGTTGTGTCTTGTTCCAAGAGAAGCAGATCTGTCATGAATAAGACCTGGAAAACAAGTCACTTAAAAGGAGATTACTTATAACTGAATTTGCTATGTGTACTCCAGGATACCAAATTCTTTTTTATGTTTAAAGAGATGAAAATAATTTTCAGTGTTATTTTAACTCTTGTATATATTTACTGTTTTCGAATTCTTTGAAATTTGTTAATGCATGTATATGGCACATAAGTATTAGCTAGCACATTTAGTTACTATATTACTACATCTTCTAATAGTGGCTCTTGAAGCATTCTTGGTACTAATAAATAAGTCACTGTTGAGGATCTGTGTTCAATTTTTCTATCACGTCATTTATGTTAAGCTATAGAGGAGAGTCAGGTCAGGTATACAAGATTTGTACTAAGAAGCTGGAGGGAAGTTTTGATATTAGCAGTGAATGAGAGCCAAGAAATTCCATGTCCTATAAGCAGAGAGTTTTAGGGATTATGCCATGTTCTGAAGCTATACAATATTGGTTCAGAACCATTTTTCTGGACTTTTCCTTACACCGAAAAAAGGATGTTTACTTTTAAAAAACCCAAAAACCCAAAAAACCCAACAGTTGATGTCTAAAATGGCAGATATGGGAGAGAGTTTTTCCTATTCCTTGGGCCTTATCTTCTCTATTAAATTTATTAATACATACATATATCATTGTTTTTAATGGCCACATAGTGTTCCATGGTACTGTAAGACCATGATTTACTTACCTAGATGGATAATTTTTAATCCTAAATAACATTATCTTAATGTCTTTGTTTGCATTTTTACTACTGTGATTATTGTACGATTACATTATAAAGTTCTGTATTTCCAACAAATACACAGCTTTCGATTTTCCATTTCCTATTTTCTCTAAGAAAGGATAGTACTACAGTGACTTAAAATTTTAGAATGATGTCTTTCATAGATTACATGCAAAAGTAAGCAACAACCAAGGGCCACCTGGGTGGCTCAGTCAGTTAAGCCTTTGGCTCAGATCATGATCCTGGGGTCCTGAGAGTAAGCTCCATGTCAGGTTCCCTGCTCAGTGGAGAGTCTGCTTGTACCTTCCCCCCTGCAGGGCCCCCTGCCCCTGCTCATGCTCTCTCTCTCTCTCTCTCAAATAAATAAATAAAATCTTTAATAAAAAATTAAGCAACAGTAAAAAAATTAAGCAACAACCAGATCCTTGTTGTCATTTGAGTCAAGAGTACTCCCCCACAAGGATTTGAATTTAGGCTATCCAGATAGAAATGCATTTTCCATATATTTAGTTTCTAATTGAAATAATTTAACCTGTTGTTTTTTTTTCTTGCTCAGAGTTTTGTAGTGTCTGAGATCAATGAGGATGATATTGAATAGATAGCAAATTGAAATTTAATTTTTGTCCATCATGTTTACTCCCTCTGCAGGAGATTGTGTTCCCCATACAGTTTGCTATGATGTAGTGAATGTTGGTAAGAGGAGGATTAGGAGTCATTTACTGTTCCAGCATGGATAACTGAACTACTCTTGCTTTCGCCTTTAACCAAAAGCTTTTATTCTTTGTTTTCCTTAAGACATATCATATCTAAGACACATTACACACAAAGTTAAAGCAATTTTATTTTATTTTATTTTATTGAGACAGTGTACCAGGAGGAGGGGGAGGGAAAGGAGGGAGGTGAGAAGGAGGTGAGAGGGAAGGGCAGAGGGAGAGAGAGAATCTCAAGCAGACTCCACACCCAGTGCAGAGCCCCACAAGGCCATTGTAGATTGTCAAGCATAAGGTTATTCCGGGCTGTGTGTTATACTTACCTGTGTTAGTCAAGGCTTCTAGTCAGCTAGTACCTTCCTGAAAGATTGCTTTCAAATATTTTTGTGTTTGGTTTCTGAAAAGCTCCAATAAGCTCAGAAAAAACCACGATGGTTTCATTTCTGTCATTTCCTCACACATCACAAAAGTCTAGGCATATCTTACAGGTCATCTTGATAATTAAAGGAGACAATTTTATAGGAGAGGACCACAAAAGCATAAATTGCTATAAAATGTTCATTTATATTTATCTTTACAAATTTCTTCATCTGTGTCCTGAATATTTGTACGTTAGATGTTTCGTAACTTTAGGCTTATTGTTACTATACATAAATGTATGTATACATATAGTATGTAGACATTTGATGTGGTGGTGGTTTACAGGAAAAGACATACAATAGATTTTAATAATGTTAATAATAATGATATTAACAGTGCCACCCTACTAGTGAATGATCTGTCACAACTGCTAACTCAGGAAAGAATGAGTGAGCCCTGGTGCTGTTGGGGCCAGCTGCTCTGTCCTTGGGAACCCCAAAGGGACTGGACAGTCAGAGGGACAGCTCCTGGCTGCTTTTGCCAACACTGTCACGAACAAACTCAGATACACTCTTGCGGGAGTAGCCAATAACTCAAGAGAGGAGGGTTTGGAAAAGAGAAAGGTGGAATTTATTTCTGGTACCGGCTGCCGAGGGAGGTGGCAGCTCAAGCCTTAACAACCCACCTATCTGCCTGCAAGGTGGACCCCTGGAGTTTTGCAGGGAGAGGTTTAGGGGAGTAGGTGCCAGAGAGCAGGCAGGGAGCGCATGATCACGGCTGCGGATTAGTATGTTTTCAGCATGTGATCATGGACAGGGATGGGTACCTATGGTGTGTGGTCTTCTAGGCATTCTGTTACTATCAGTGCTTTTCTGGCCTGGCAGTGGGAATGTTCTGGTCATTGCCCAAGACCTTCATCGTTGCCTCAAGATAATGTGGTAGGAAATAAGCACAGTGGATTTCAGTTAGAGCATGAGTTAAGTGGTCGTGTCTATTTCTGGTTTTAACTTTTGGGGTCACTGTGGTGCCAGAGGACTCCCTAAGAACCCAAGATGAAAAGGCCCAAGAGCAAAAAGAAAATCCACATAACCCAGAAAATTCCTTTGCACAGGAGAAACAAACCTATTTAAGTACCTAGGCTCATGTAGTTAACATTATCTTGCTCTGTCACAAAAACTATGTAATCCTCTTAGCTTCCTTAGAGGTTTTATAGTTGTTACTTTTGGGGGGTGGGGATCTAAATTAATTTTTTTTTAAACAGCTTTATTGAGGGTTGCCTTGGTGGCACAGTTGGTTGAGCATCTGAATCTTTGTTTTGGCTCAGGTCATGATCTTAGGGTCTTGGGATCAAGCCCTGCCTTAGCTCTGCTCTCAGAGGGGGGAGTCTGCTTGAGATTCTCTCTCCCTCTGTGTGTCCCTCCTCCCACTTGCTCTTTCTCTATCTAAAATAAATAAATCTAAAAAAAAAAAACAAACCAAAACCCACCAGCTTTATTGAGCTAGAATTTGCATACCATACAGTTTACTCCTTTAAAGTGTACAGATTTGGGCGCCTGGGTGGCTCAGTCGGTTAAGCAACTGCCTTCAGCTCAGGTCATGATCCTGGAGTCCTGGGATAGAGTCCCGCATCGGGCTCCCAACTCCACGGGGAGTCTGCTTCTCCCTCTCACCTTCTCCTTGCTCATGCTCTCTCTCACTGTCTCTCTCTCAAATAAATAAATGAAATCTTTAAAATAAATAAATAAAGTGTACAGATTCATTGGTTTTGTAGTATAGTCGTGGAGCTGTGCAACCATTACCACAATTATAGAACATTTTTATTACCCTAGAAAGAAACCATGTAGCTATTAGTGGAATCACTGTTTTTGTTTGTGTTTGTTTTTTTTTAAGAGAGTGCATGTGTACCTGTGTAGGTGTGAGTTGGGGCAGAGGGAGAGCGAGAGAGAAAATTCTAAGCAGTCTCCATGCTCAGTGCAGAGCCCCAGGTGGAACTCGATCCCACACCCTGAGATCATGACCTGAGTGGAGACTGAGTCAGATGTCTGGCCAATTGAGCCACCCAGGTGTCTCTAGTAGTCAATCCTTATATGCATTCCTGATTCTTAATGTGCAGTAACTTTTCACATGATTTTATGTATTTATGTATTTGAGATGTGGGGAGGGGCAGAGAGAATTTTAGGCATTGAGCCTGATGCAGGGGCTCGATTTCAATCTCCATCTCACAGCCTGAGATAGTGACCTGAGCCAAAATCAAGAGTCAGACTTAACAGATGGAGCCTCCCAGATGCCCCACTTTTGCATGATTTTAGATGCTTTTGTCTACCTGCGTTTCCTTTAATCTTCCTGTTCCTGTTCCTTGTAAAGTTGTACTGTCCTCCTCCTATGAAGTAGCTAATGATCTGTTAAAAGACCAAGCTAATAGGAGAACTTCTGGTTTATTGGAATTTGGAAGGAATAATACAGACCTTTGTGATGTAAATCTTTCCTCTTAACCAGTGTTTTAAAATTTAGATTTTGGACAGTGGTTATTAATCAGTGAGCAGGACACATTCCATTTCAGGGAATAAAGAAGATAGCCCCAGGAAATCCCTTATTTTACTGGCTAGTTGTTTACCCCAGCTAAATTATTTCCGGATGTATCCACAGAGGCCCTTCTTGAAAATTAGTACCTGTGGGGTAGCCCTGGTACCTGAAATTCTGTCTTTGTAGAAATTCATGTCCACCTATCCCCTTTTAAAAATTTATCTCTGGAAAGGGTAGTGCATAAAAATATTATCTGCCAATAACATATTAACACGATTAATTTTACCAGTTTACCCACACAGCAGAGTTCTGAGGGCTTGACTGTTTAGCAGGTGTGTGTTTTGACAGGGAGGACTGGAAGAGGGATCCAGATTGAGATGATGATTGAGAAGGGTGTTGTATCTGGAATGGGGTGGGCAGCTCTAAAAAGAAGAGAGAGATGAAGATAAGGTAAGAAGAGATTAGATTTCACCTAGATATTCATAATTATTGCATTAACTCACGGAAGCCTAGATTTCATAAGGTATGCAAACATTGTTTTACGACTTTGCATTGTTAGGATCATTCAAACACACTGATGACTGAGGAGTATGAACTGTATAGTACAATATAACTTTTACCTCTTAGTGCTATTGAAAAAACATGTTGAGGGGGCGTCTGTTGGCTCAGTTGGTAGAACATACCGCTCTTTTTTTTTTTTTTTTTAAGATTTTATTTATTTGATTGAGAGAGAGAGAGAGTTATCACAAGTAGGCAGAGAGGCAGGCAGAGAGAGAATGGGAAGCAGGCTCCCCGATGAGTAGAGATGCAGGGGCTCAATCCCAGGAACCTGAGATCATAACCTGGGCTGAAGGCAGAGGCTTAACGCACTGAGTCACCCAGGTGCCCCAGACATGTGGCTCTTGATCTTGGGAGCCTGAGTTTTCAAGTCCCACATCGTGGGTAGAGTTTACTTAAAAAATAAAAACAAGAAAAATCATCTTGTTGACCTTCATATTATTGTAGTTTCTGTGATTCAGATTTGTCTTTCAGACTTTCTATTTTTTGTGTATATTGTAGTTACTGTACATATTGATTATTTCAGGCAATAACCACATGAAAGAGGAAAATTATGCTGCCGCCGTGGATTGTTACACACAGGCAATAGACCTGGATCCAAATAATGCAGTTTATTATTGCAACAGGTAAACTAGCACTATTGTGGCAGGCTTGAAGTTCTTAAACTGTCATTTACATTAATAGCTCTGAAGGAGAACTGTAAAGTTCATTTTGAAAATTTTGAAAGTTCAGAAATGTATAAAGAAGGAAAAATAAAACCTCATAAAATTACCGCTTAGAGCTAATCACTGTTACTCACCTTTGGCATATTTTGTTTAATGTGAGTATAATCAATTTCCAATTCATTGGTATTCAGTAGCCATGTCATAAACATGTCCTTAATTTGTTGAAACTCTTCATAAACACTATATAAACGTATATAAATCAATCTATTTTTACCTCTTCATTTTTTTCATATTTCCAGTACCTATCATTGTGGCTGGCAAAAAGCACTCTTTTTTTTTTATATAAATGGATAAGTGTACCTTAATTTATTTTATTATTATTTTTTTAATGTACCTTAATTTTACATAACTGCTGACCTACTGGACAACTTTGAGGTTGTTCATTTTTCTTCAATGTGATGAAGCTGTAGTGAACAACTTTATTACTCAAATTATTTCCTGAAATTTAGGTATTCTGGACTTTGGATTTTATCCTTGGACCTGCTTTCATTTGGTTTAACAGGAACTGGTTAAAAAAATATTGTTGATGCTAATTGCAAATTTGTTCAGATTTCTTTGAAAAATTTTGCAAGCTGATTTCCTTCCCTAGGAGTGTATGAGTGTATATGTTTTTGCCATATCCTTTTCAGCACTAAGTACCTGAGTTATCGTTTATTGTTGTTAATTTAATATTACTTTTATTTTAATAGTAATTGTTCATATTTATATTTACTTACTGGTGAGGTTGGACATTTTTCAGATGTTGGGCATTTGTGGGTTTTTTTCTTTAAATTCTCTTTGTACCTGTGCCAGGCTTTAGCCGGTTTGACCTCGTAGTTCTTTTTTCCCTTTTCTGCCCTTTTTGACAGAGGGTCTGACCTTTATAGGTTGCATTTCCCAGGCTCCTTTGTCACCTCGGTGTTGTCTGGGTTCAGCCACAGAAGGTACTGGCAGGAGATTGGAGGGTAGAGGAGGAGAAAAGTTGGGGTATTCCTTCCCCTCTTTTTGCAACAGGGTGTTTATCCAGCAGGGGCTGCTTCCCATTCTTATCTCCAGACCCCACCCAACACACCTGCTATGGGTCCAGCTTTTGGCAGGTGATGTTGGGTTTTTGACTCTGCACTTTGTCCTCTGTCTTAGGGATGGTAATGGCTTCCTCTTGTTCCTCATCTCTGGGTTGCTGCACAACGATGCCTATTGGCATCTCAGCTCTTCTATTAACTATGTAGTGAATTCCCTGAGCTAAATTAATCTGTTTTATATGTTAAAGTTCCAATAGTACTTCTGCAGTGATAGAAATGTTCTGTTTCTGCCTTCTTCAATACAGTAACCACTAGCCAGAGTAGCTTTTGACCATTTGCAGTGTCGTTAGTGCAATTGAGAAAGTAAATTTTTAGTGTTTAATCGATTGAAGAGCAATTTAAATTAATTGAATTGCAATAGCCACATGTAGCTTGTGGCTGCTGTCCTGTATGGCATAGCTGTATATTAAAGATATAATCCATTTGTCCTAATTACACAGCTTTTTGTTTACCTTTTAATGTTTTTATATGTAAAACTTTCAAGTATTGGTGTAAGCAAGTTTGTTTTTCCTTTCTTTTGAATATTCTTCTGATGCTTTTAATCTTAAAGCTCTCCCCATTTGTGGACTTGACAAATAACTTTTCTTATTTTTCCTTCACATTTATTTATTTATTTATTTTAAAGATTTTTTTTATTTATTTATTTATTTATTTATTTATTTGACAGAGAGAGAGAGAGAGAGACAGTGAGAGAGGGAACACAAGCAGGGGCGGGTGGGAGAGGGAGAAGCAGGCATCCCGCTGAGCAGGGAGCCCGATGCAGGGCTCTATCCCAGAACCCTGAGATTGTCACCGGACCTGAAGGCAGACACCCAATGACTGAGCCACCCAGGTGTCCCTTTCCCTTCACATTTAAATTTTCTCATTGCAAGTGTGTTTTGGTGAATGTTATCTGGAACTTTTCATGACAGGATATAAAAATTGCCTTATATAGTAAGTTCTTAAATTTGGGAGAGATTATCTTTCATTGAGTTACCATATCATGTTGAGGGTATTCATACCCTTGTGAGGTCATCCCTTCTCCCTCGCCTTTTCTTTTCTTTTTTTAAAAATTATTTTGTATTAATATGGGGCGCCTGGGTGGCTCAGTGGGTTAAGCCGCTGCCTTCGGCTCAGGTCATGATCCCAGGTCCTGGGTTCGAGCCCCGCGTCGGGCTTTCTGCTCGGCGGGGAGCCTGCTTCCTCCTCACTCTCTGCCTGCCTCTCTGCCTGCTTGTGATTTCTCTCTGTCAAATAAATAAATAAAATCTTTAAAAAAAATTATTTTGTATTAATATATAATGTATTACTTGTACCCCTTGGTACAGGTCTGTCAATCATCAGTCTTAGACAATTCACAGCACTCACCATCTGCACATACCCTCCCCAATGTCCATGACTCAGCCACCCTCTCCCCTGCCTTTTCTTTAGAAAAATCTTCCTTGTGTTGACACTGAATTTGTTTTCCCAAAACCCCTGTAGCCAATCTCAGTTGACAGTTCTTATTTTTATTCTTGAGGGCAATTACAGAATGATCCTTCTTTTTCATATTAGTACCTTACACTTTGAAGTTTGTTACCCTGTTCACTTGAGTTCTTTTCTCCACATTATATGTTTGCAGCTTCTTCAGTTACACCTCGGATAATACAGTTTTATGTTTTGCACTTTTGCTCTAAATTGTTCAAGTTTACCTGTATGTGTAGTTCCCAGGAATCTACATGGAATTTCTGGAATTTGCCTAACCACAACAGTCTCATAGGGCTCTCATTTAACCTACTTCTAGATAACATAGTTATATATTTGCATTTTGTAGCATTATTTATTAAATTCATATTTTGCTTTTGGCTTATTAAAGTGTCTCTGTTTCACACATTCTCTTTATTTTGTCATTCAATCGTATTTTCATTTGATAAATTCTTGCCAAACACCTGCTGTTGTACCAGTGCTGTCACTGGAGGTATAGTTGGTTTTCTGTACTCAAATGCAGAATCTTTTATTTTATCCCTATAGACTTTTATCTTGTTAAAGACTCTTATATGTATGACCCTTAGTCTTAACGTATTTGCTTTTGCTCCTAGTTTCATGTCATCCATAAACTTAAGAATGCCATATATTATATTATGTCAGTTACGAAGTCAACTAAGAGAGAAATCACAGGGAAGTGGTTAAGAGCAGGGGTTCTGACCCAGACTCTTTTGAATTCTGATTTCTGGCTCTGACACTTACTAAGAATGTGACCTTGAGCAAATTACCTAACATATGCATGCCTTAGTTTCCCCATTAGCAAAATATGGATAATAGTATCTACCCCATAGGACTTTTGTAGAGATTAAATAGTTAATACATATGAAGTACTAGGAAGCTGTCTAGTAAAGAATGTTTTACACAACAGTATTATTATTGTGTAATAATACTATATAATTGTATGTTATAATTATATATCATTAATTATATACTATATTAACTAAATGTTATTTATTATATCATTAATTCTGTTATAATATATTTAATATTATCATTATTATTTATGCAATCTGAGTTTTTTTGCTTTGATCAGAATATGAAGAAAGACCCAAATTTATTGGGGTCCAAATATATTGTCAGTTGTCTTTCTCTGTCTTTCTCTGATTTACTAGTCTGGTAGTAGGCCTGTTAAAATAAGAAAGGAAATGATGTTAGACAGGAGTTGCTCTGAATGAATCTATGTCATTTATCTTCTTTTTTTGGGTAGGGAGAAGGTCCTCTTAAATTTTTTGAAAGACTTTGAACTTGAAAGAAGTTTACAGTAAATACTTTTATATCCAGCCACACCAAGATTTTTGCCTTTAATATTTTACTACATTTGCTGTGTCACATGTTTTTTTACCTATTTGTACACCCTCTATTCATTAGTCTGTCTTATTTTTGATGCATTTCAAGGTAAATTGCACCCATCAGTACACTGTCCCCCTAAATACTTCATCATGCATGTCATTAATAGAGTTCTGTATTTTGCATTTTTTTCCTTTGAGGTAAAATTTACAAGTCGTAACATACACAAATCTTAACTGCACTTTGCCTGAGTTTTGACAAATGCATACAGTTGTGTAACACAAAACCCCCATCAAGCTACTGAAAATTATGCATGCCCCTTCAGAGTCAGTTGCCTAAAACACCAGAGGCAGCCACTGTTCTGTTTTGTTTTATTTACCTACTACAGATTAGATTTGTTTCTTTGAGAGTCCCACATAAAAGAAATTGTACCATATATACTTTTAGGTGTGTGACTGTTTTTGGTTAGGTTGATGGTTTTGAGATTCACTGTTTTGTTGCTTGTCTTATTGGTTCTTGTTTTTAATTGCTCAGGCATCCTCTACTGTTGGCATGTACACAGTTCACCGAGATGTTTTCCTATTTATGGTCATCTGAGTGCTTTTGGTGTTTTGTTTGTTTTGTATTTTGTCCAGAATTTGTAGTTATTATTTGTGGAAGATCCTTATGGATCCAAAAGGAAGTTAGTTGTCCATACTAGAAATCTACAATTTCCTTTACCAAAAAATCCCTTTATTAATGTGTCCTAATAATCTAGCCCAGAAAAATTAAAAACCCATATACTTTGTGCAAAATGAACTTTGCAAGCTGTGTGTTTTATTGTCTGTCATCAGATGACAGAGATATATGTTTTAATTTATATGTTTTAATTTTATTTATGTTTTAATTTAACATGAAAATTTTTAATTTAACATGAAATATTTGAAAAAAAAATTAATAGTGTCACTAAATGTTATGAACAGATATAGATGTTATCAGAAAATTGCTTGTTTATAGACCACAGTAAGCCATACACTTTTAACTATGAATATGGTAAATTGGAGCCTAAATAAATCATTTACTTCAAATGAGATTAGGGTTCATGAATAGTCTTATGTTTACTAGTACTGGATTAAAAGAGATTCTTGTGCTTGCTTTTCATGTAGCTGTCATTAAGTTGAAATCAATAATCATGCTCATCTTTTTCATTTAAATAGTATTTTTTTTCCCTGAGGAGTTCAGTAATAGAGCAAGCAATTTAGTATTAAATAATTAGAAAACTTTATTTGTATATTTAATACAAATATTGACAAAAGGTTAAAAAAATTTTAGACCCCAGTAAAGTTGTAGATATCTCAATAGTTTTGCCAGCTACTTCTTGCATTTCTCTTAGCCAGCTGGCTGCCAAGAATTAGAAGCCTGGAATAGTAGATCTAAATATTTCTTTGGATATTCATTTTCACAGTTTTATGCCTATTCAAAATATTGTTCATATATTAAACTTGCTAGCATGAACTGTAGTTTTCTTTTTATAGAAGTGACTTTCTTATATGTTAGAAAATAATCACTTGGCATATTTCTTAACCATGAGACTTTCTCGTCTAGTTTATCTTCTGTTTTAGCTTTTAGGATCCTAAGGATGCTTTAGGTTCTGCTTAGGTACCAGGAGAACCTGAGTCCCTTCTTGAAAACTCATTATTTATTTTTGCTTTTTTTCTCTACTCCCAGCACTCACTGATCATGATATATAACATTTATGTCAGTTTATCATATGTTGTGCCTTATTTTATTTTCACACTTGTTTTATTTCTTCAGAAGAAAGGCAGAGATTGAAGCTTGTATATTTTTGTATCTCTTATAGTACCTAGCACGGTTCCTCATAGAACTTCAGCCAATTTTTGTTGGATGCATGGAGGACTATAGAAGAACTGTAAGAAATTTCCAGTGATATTGAAGCGACGACACTCACTTTAACACTTGTATACATAAAACAACAAATGATTGAATACAGGTCTAAAACATTTCCAAGTACTTTATAATATGAAATGATATTTTATATTAAGCTAGCTAACTTTCTGAGTCTTCTATCCCTAAATGGTACTCTTACTTCTTTTGTACAACCTCATTGCTGAGTACGTTACTTTACCCATAACTGTCTCCTATTTCTGGAGTGGATGGATGGTTGAATGACTGAGACAATAAATGGAATTAAAGGTGTATAGGAGAGAGTCAGAGCATGATGGAGATAATTTGTCCAGAGGCCTCTCAGGTGATGGAGAATTGGAGATGGATCTAGATTTGATGGATAGGTAGAACTTAGATGGAGGATGGGGGAAGGTATTTTAAGTTGGAGAACATAGTTTAAAAGGCACGATTAGGGATGTTAGTAACAATGTGAGCTCTGAGAAAGACTGAAACAGAGACCACACTGTTTTTCCCTTTGTTTTACTCCACCTCCATAAACAGCATGTAGTTGTTAGGCTCACTTGGATTTGAACTTGGTTCGTGGAATTTGGAGTTGAATCTCAGGTCAGCTGTGTATTAGCTCCATGATCTTGGGCAGCCGCTTAACCTTTCGAGCTTCAGTTTCTTCACCTGTAAAATAGAGATAATACTAACCAGGTCATAGGGTAATTGTGAGGAGGGATAATATATATAAAGCACCTAGCATAGTTCTAGGCTTTCAATATTTGTTTCTTTCAAAAACAGTGTAATTACCAGTTATAGAAATGGGTTTTTGCTCTAACTTATTTATGCATGACCTATGGTATGGGAGATGTAAGTTACCTGTGATTTTTCTTTCTGCCTTGTCTTCTATAAAAATAAAACACAGGTTATATTCATGCTCTTGTTCTAACAGGGTAAAGAAGGCGAGGGTGTCAGAAAACATGGTGACTCTGACTGTATTGTTCTATTGGAATTTCATTAGTCATGCCCTGATAACCAGACAGCAGGGGCAGAGAGATAGGCCACATTGATATTCAGTTCAGACACTGACATGTTTGGCTTCATCTCACAGAAGATTTTAATATAGCCCAAATTCTCTTCCCTTTCCTGGCCTTAGAAGTTCAGGTGCCTGTTCTATTTTGAAAGATCCTAGCTTGCAGTTTGTGATCTAAAGCTAAAGCTATTAGGCACCTGGGTGGCTCAGTCAGCTAAGCGTCTGAGGTTGGCTCAGGTCATGATCCCAGGGTCCTGGGATCCAGCCCCGCATTGGGCTCCCTGATCAGTGGGGGGCCTGCTTCTCCATTTCCCTGCTGCTCCCCCTGCTTATGTGCTCTCTCTCTCTCTGTCAAATAAATAAATACATAAATAAAATTAAAAAAAAAAAAAGAAGCTAAAACTATCAAGATTGAAACATAGTCATCCTCTTCCCTTCTGCCCCTTCTTTCTGGGTCTGATTCTCTCTGCCTTATTCCTTTTCTTTTTATCAGTATCTGAAGTGAGAGTCAGGGTGTCTTCTGCTCAGTTTACCTTTTCTGTATACCTCCCAACAGCTCATTCGTTCCCTCCTCCATTTCTATCACTACTCCTTTAGTCCAGGTTCTTAAGTTTTGCTAAAACTAGTGCTACAGTAACTTGGTTTGGTTTCCACTGTCCACTTGCACTCCCTACTCCAGTCTTCTGACAAAAGGGTCTTTCTAAAATGTGCAATTAATCATCTAATTTTTGCTTTCTTCTTGCTAGACCCAAATACCTATATGATCATATTTAAACTCCTCAGCATGATGCATAAGATCTTTTATAATTATGCATTTAAAAAATATTTGGCTGCTTTTGTTAGCCATTCATTTTTAAAAATAGATTATTTATTTGAGAGAGAGAGAGAGAAGACACGAGTTGGGGAAGGGTTGAAGGATGGGGAAAAGCAGGCTCCTCGCTGAGCAGGATTCCTGATGTGTGGTGCGATTGCAGGATCCTGGGATCATGACCTGAGCCAAAGACAGACGCTTAATCGACTGAGCTACCCAGGCATCCCATCATTTTCCTTTTTAAAATTTCATTATTTTCACTGTTCTTCCTACTCCATCCTTCTTTCTACTCTATGCATATGGAATGTGAAATTTGCTGACATGCTGACATGTTGAGACGCCTCTCCATGCTTTTATGTGCGCTGCCTAGAATGCTTTCTACCTTATTTAACTGGTCAGCGGCCAGCCATCCTTCAAGACCCTGCTAGTGTTGCTTTTGGAAAGATTTTCTAAATTTTTTTTCTTCCCAATCTCCTGTCCATGCTCTGCACACTTCTCCACCATGTCCTATGGAATGGTGCTGTCCAGATGGTAGGTCCTAGCCACATGCGGCTGGTCAAATGTAAGTTAAACTTAATAAAATAAAAAATTCCATCCCTCAGTTGCACTACCATATTACACGCACTGTTTAGCCACATGTGGGCAAGGGGCTACTGTATTGGATAGCACAAAAAAAGAAGTTACTTATCACAGAAAAGTCTATTAGCTCCTGCAGGGTTAACTATACTTTTCTCATGTTGCCTCTCCCTTTGATGCTTTGTTGATACTTCTTTTGATTCAACTGTTGCACTTATACTACTATTTATCTACATGTGTTTTTCTCTATTAGTGACAGATTGGAGAGCAGAGATATAGCCTCTTCATCTATGTGTCTTTGGCTTGGATTTCAGGGTTTAGCATATTATAGTTTTCAACAAAAGTTTGAGTTGAATTGATGTAGTGAATTTTAGAAGGGAATTGCCTCCACTTGAAAGACTTCTAATACTGAAACAGTTGTATGTCAGCATGTTTTATAAATATATACATAGATATGTATTATAAATAATATAGTAAGTTTATAATATATATTTAGGAAAATAAATTTAAAGCTATTTAAAACGCATTTCAACTTACTGAAAGAGTAATACATGAACATCTTTATATGCTTATTATAGAGTCGAAAATAGCTAACATTTGCCATGTTTACTTCCTCTTTCTTTCTCTCTTTCTGTCTCTGTGGGGGTGTGTGAGTATGTATTAAGTTTTCTTGCTGGTCCTAAATCCTTCAGTTATATCTCCTAAGAATGAGAATATATTCTGCCTAATTATCATGCCATTCACCTGTAGGAAAATTAGTGTTAATATTGACATTTCTTCATTTGTCCCTAGAATACCTTCAATAACTCTGTCTTTGACCCAGAAGCCAATCAGTGTTTGTGTATTGCATTTTGAGATGTTACTTTTGTCTCTTAATCTAGAATATATTACTGGTTCTTTATTTTTATTTTTTTATGACATAGACATTTTTGAAGAGTTTAGACCAGTGATTTTATAGCATGTGCCATAATCTGGCTTTGTGTAATTGCTTCCTCATTATAATTTTAGGTTAAAGTGTGGTATGAAGCCCACATAAATAATTTTGTGTGCCATTTATTACATTATAGCAGGAGGCACATAATTTCTAACTGTCCATTAGTGATGATTCTAAGTTTGATATCTTAGGGTAGTGGCCATCATATCTATTATTCCTTTCATAATTATAATTAAACCTTATCTGTAGGGTCAGATCATGTGAATATCCCATTCCCCAGCAACCTTTTACTCAATGTTTTACCATCTGTTTATGATCTTTCTTTGAATCATTAAAACACTGATGGTTACAAAATGGTGATTATCTGATTTTATCATTTCTTTTACATGTATTTTCTCACATATTTCTGTAAAGAAGAGCTTTCTACTCCTCTCTTTTCCACTTTCCTCCTCCTTCCGTCTATCCCAACTTTCTTGAGTATCATCATGGACTAATGAATTTTTAAAATCGCTATTAAATATGTTATAATTGCCATAATTTTATTTTTGGCACTTTAACTTATCCCATATTTGGCTAGTGGGAGCCCCTTTAAACTGGCTATGGTGTCCTTTTATATAACTTTGTTTTGAACATTTTCTTGCTTCCTGAGACAACAAGGTATTCCACATTTGCCTTGTACATTCTTTGCCCTAGACCTGAGCTCAGCTATTTCTACAAGTAGCCCCTATTCCTGTTAGTGGAAAATAGTATTTAGAAACCAAGATCTGGTCACAAGATGTGATCATTGCTACTGAAGTGTTATTGCTTCTTCAGTAAACAGAGCTAGGGAATATAACTTTTGAAGAATCTTTGGTTTATACAGATACATTCAATTTGCATCTCATTGTCACAGAAATCTCCCTGACCTTTCCCCATTTTATGTGGATTTCTTTTCTTCCGCAGTGAAAATCCTGCTTTCAAACAGCACCAGTATATTTAATTAGGTCTACCCTTCAATACTCTTCAGTTGATAGTACAATACTAATATTATACCTCTAGCAAGCCTACTAAGTAAACTTCACAGTTTCTTTTCTCCTTAGAGTCCATCTGATTTAAGATATATACTCAGAATACTACTTGAAAGTTACTTGATTTCTTTTTGATCTATAGTTAGCATCATTTTTCTGTTTGACTCAGTTGCAAGGTTTGCTTTTTCATCCTTTTTGAAGTCTTATTCCCATTTTTATCCCATCTACCCCATGCGCACCCATCCTCTATGAGAGTGAGAATTTTCATATACGTTTGATTTCTGAACCATGTAAATATTTTCCATAAAAGTAAACAAACAGGATGGTCAGTAATAATGACTCTGTCCTCAACTATGCTTTTTGCTTCATGTCTGATATTTGTGTTCCTACATCAACTATTTTTGCTTGGTTTTCAATTGGCCTGATTCTTTTTCTATCCTTTTCTTTAACCTGTGTGTGATTATGTTCTGGTGAAATGTATACAATTTGAGAAACTGATTTTTATCTAGGTTACTTTGTAGGTGCTTTTATGTTTGAATTGTTTTTCTGCAATGATATTCTTTGGTTCCCTCTGTCTTCCCTGCTTTTTTTTTTTTTTTGCCTTCTATGGTATTGATTGAGTTATTTTTTTTTTTAAAGATTTTATTTATTTATTTGACAGAGAGAAATCACAAGTAGGCAGAGAGGCAGGCAGAGAGAGAGGAGGAAGCAGGCTCCCTGCTGAGCAGAAAGCCCGATGTGGGGCTCGAACCCAGGACCTGGGATCATGACCTGAGCCGAAGGCAGCGGCTTAACCCACTGAGCCACCCAGGCGCCCTGATTGAGTTATTTTTACTTCATTTTTTCTTTCTAATTATTTGGAAGTGATACATTCTAAGTGCCTTCTTTTAATGGTCATTTTTTAAAAAGGATTTTATTTATTCATTTGACAGAGATCACAAGTAGGCAGAGAGGCAGGCAGAGAGAGAGAGGGGGAAGCAGGCTCCCCGCTGAGCAGAGAGTCCGATGTGGGGCCTGATCCCTGGGGCCTGATCCCAGGACCCTGATACCATGACCTGAGCCGAAGGTAGAGGCTTAACCCACTGAGCCACCCAGGTGCCCCTTAATGGTCATTTTTAATGTTTATCCTTCTCATGCTGGTTAGTTTGTGTTGAATGTTCAATCAAATAAACCCATTGCTCTTTTTCATATGAACTACCAAATCAGGTTTGTTGAATTCTGGACTTAACACTTAAATTTTTTTTTCACTGGAAGGAGACTATATGTTTATTTATTTTTTTTAAATTTTATAATCTTAATTTGAAAAGAGAGTCTCAGTCATCCTATATGAAGAAAAATTGAGAGAAACTGGAGTGACCACCACCTTTCCTTCATAGCCTGCCATTACCCTCCCCCCACACCCCTCCCAGGAACCTATGCACTGTTGAGGCCAGGAATATTATTTTGATTACTGCTCTCTCCATTATGCCTAGAAAAGCATCTGTGCATTAGCTAGACCTCAATAGATATATTAGTTGAATGAATAAGTAGAAATATTTAGTCTGCAGAAGAGTGAATGGGGCAGTAGTGGGAGTGGGATGGAGGGCAGGAGACATGGTGGAATGTTTTAGTTTGAAGAGCTTGCATCTAGGATAATCATTCTGCTTGTTTAGTACGGCCCTGAGGGTTGAAGTGAGCATGACAGCAAGAAAGCAGAGGGCTTAATCTACTATCAGGATTGTCTGAAGGAATAGGAAGGAGCTTTATTATACCATCAGCCCCTGGAATCAAGTTATTCCAGGGGAGTTCTATTAGAGGTAACTGGAAAAGATTCAATAGTCCTTAATTGCTCTGAGATTCTGTGATAGTGGATGGAATGCATTGCCATCCTTCATTTGCAGCCAGATTTAGGTACACAGGTAGGTTAAAGTTTCATCTTAGACTTGCCCGATGATGACCTTAACCCTAATAGTAAAGTGATCATCTAAGAGCATAACACCGGGTAGCCATCATTTCTGCATGCTTCCCTAGTAATCCCACAAGTCCTGGAGCTTTCATTTTTTGGTTTGGGCAAATCAGAAAAGCAATAAGTAGATAGACTGCTTGTGTGATTTGCTTATTTGTCTTTTCTCTAGCAAAACAGTGAAAGGCAGTCTGCATATTTTCTCTGTATTTTACTTTTGAATTATCTTTTTGTTTGATTATAGAGTTATCTTAGTTTGATTTAGATACTTACTGGCAGTGATATACAAATTGGGACAAAGAAAATGTAGTTTTATAGTACTTAACAATCTAAATTAGTGTCTTGTGGTCTGCTTCTAATAAAAATCTCTTCTCTTTCTCTTAGGGCTGCTGCTCAGAGTAAATTAGGTCACTACACGGATGCAATAAAGGACTGTGAGAAAGCAATAGCAATTGATTCAAAATACAGCAAGGCCTATGGGAGAATGGGGTAAGCTCAGGCAAAATGTTCACTCATGCCTTACATCTCGTCTATTTGTACCTCCTCCAGGAGTTTATGCTTGGAATCCTCTCCTTCATCTTCTGCAACACCAGATTTCCTACCTCCAAAAGTGACAGTGACTCCATGCAGAAAGTTCATAGGAAATCACCCATTGGAACTATCCTTTTCCCAGCGAGGCCATTTCCCAGCTCTTCCTTCTCTGAATGGCTCCCTTGGCTACCTGTGTTTGCTGTCTCATCTCCCTCAGGTCTCATTTGCTCTCCACTTACTCTGATAGGGCCTTCATCTCTGTCACTCTACTGACAGCCGTGTTCAAAGTCACCAGTTGACTGTATTTTGCCAGGGCCAGTGTTCACATGTGTATCCTTAACCTGCCCCATGTTTTAGTATTTGGCATGATTAACTTTTTTTTCTTTTAAAATTTATTTAAGTAATTTCTGTACTACCCAACTTCACAGCTCTTCCAACTGAGTTGCCCAGATGCCCTGGCACAATTAACTTATTTTTTATTTTATTTTTTTTTTTTAAAGATTTTATTTATTTATTTGTCAGGGACAGAGGGAGAGAGAACGAGCGAGCACAGGCAGACAGAGAGGCAGGCAGAGGCAGAGGGAGAAGCAGGCTCCCTGCCCAGCAAGGAGCCCGATGTGGGACTCGATCCCAGGACGCTGGGATCATGACCTGAGCCGAAGGCAGCCGCTTAACCAACTGAGCCACCCAGGCGTCCCACAATTAACTTATTTTTGAAATACTTTATTCTCTCCACTTCTGTGACCTCACACTTCCTGGTTCTCCTTCTACTTCACTGGATGCTCTTTCCCAGTCTCTCTTGCTAGTTATTCCTTCTCTACCACTTCTAAATAATGGTTAATTTCAGGGCTCTCTCCTCTGATGCTGTCATTTTTCTGTTCTCTCTTGTGATTGCATCCTGTCCCATGCTTTTAAATTCCATCCATAGTCAGTATTCCTTATTCATGGATTCTGTATTTAGGAATTTGCATACATGCTGAAATTTTTTTGTAATCCCCAAATCCGTAATCACTGTGCTTTTGTGGTCATTCACAGAAGGGTAAAAAATTTGAGTCACCTGTTAGCAGAGGTCTGGTGAGATGGTACTCTGCATTTTTGTTTTAGCTTTCATGCTATCAACAAGTGTCATTTTCAGTCTTTCTAGGGCTGTATTTTTTTTCTTTTTGCATTTGCATGCCTTTTGTGATTGATTTCCCTGTTTACAGTGGCCCCCAAAATGTAGGCTGAAGTGTTGTCTAGTGTTCCTAATCACAAGAAGGCTACAGTGTACCTTATTTTTTTTTAAAAAGATTTTATTTATTTATTTGACAGAGAGAAATCACAAGTAAGCAGAGAGGCAGGCAGAGAGAGAGGAGGAAGCAGGCTCCCTGCTGAGCAGAAAGCCCGATGTGGGGCTCGAACCCAGGACCTGGGATCATGACCTGAGCCGAAGGCAGCGGCTTAACCCACTGACCCACCCAGGCGCCCCTACAGTGTGCCTTATGAAGAAAACATAATTTTTGATCAGAAATGAGTTGTGCTGTTGGCTATTGGCTAATGAATCATTAATATATAATTTATATATATATAATGCATATAATAGATATAATTAATAATATATATTAAATAAGGTTTCTTTAAAAAGAAACACATAATATAGATTATGTTTTGATCTGTTCATGAAAATGTTGTGATCAAAAGCTCAGAGGAACACAGTCCTCTATTCCCTCGAGGAACAGTTGTTCAGTATTTGCTAATTTATTGTTTGTTATATTCTTTATAGAATATAACTACCGTTGTTAACGAGTTTCAACTGTATATGAAGATGCAGCTCTTAAATTACATGTCTGAACTCCATACTCATATATTCAACTGCTTTTCATGTTTGATGTTTGATAGGCATTTAAAGCTTCCCCTGAGGCAAATAATACATTATATGTTAATCTAAAAAAAAGGGGAAAAAAAGCTTAATATGCCCCCCAAAGAACTTTTGTTCCCTTCTTAAATCTTTCCCATCTCAGTAAATGGTACCATCATTCACCTCCCAGTACCAAAAGGTCAGAAGCCTAGGAGTCATCCTTCATTCTTATGCCTGGCACAACTAATCTATCAGCAAGTCCTGTCAATTCTGGTTTCCATATATATCTTGAACTCAAGCAGTGAATGTGGTCTTGTTTCTAAACCTAGTTCAAATTACTGTCTCTTACCGAGGTTACTACTGTAGCTTCATAACTGGTCCCCCTGCTGCCATTCTGCCCATACCCATGGTGATCATCTTCAGAAAAGCCAGAGTGATTATTCTTTCTTTTCTTCTTCTTTTTTTTTAAGAGATGGGGAGAGAGAGGCAGAGGAGAAGGGAGAAGGGGCAGAGGGAGAGAGAATCTTAAGCTCTGCACCCGGCACAGAGCCTAACGTGGGGCCCAGTCTCACAACCCTGAGATCATGACCTGAGCCAAAATCAAGAGTCAGAGGTTTAACCACAGTGCCCTCAGAGTGAATGTTCTAATGCATAAATCAGATCTGTCACTCCATTGCAACCACAATAAAATCCAGACTCCAAACCTTACATGGTCTGGCATCTCATTATTCCCTGACATCATCTTTCCACACTTTATTTTCTGTGCTCTCTCCTTATCAGCTTTTGTCTCGTTCCTTAAGTATACCAAACACATTCTCAGGGCCGTTGTGTTTACCATGTCTTCTTTTCAGAATGCTCTTCCTTTGATTTTTCATGTAACTGCTTTCTACTCATCACTCAGGTCTTTTCACTGTGGCTGTCTTTGAGCAGCTCCCCCTTTCCGTAATATTATGATTTTATTTGTGTGTTTATTACTTATCTTTCCAGGTAGGATGGAATTTTCTTAATCTAAAGGACTTTCATCTTTCTCATTGTGAACTATAAAATAGTATCTGGTATGAAGTAGGGTTTCAGTAAATACCTACTGATTGTGGATCCATTGAGGACTCCAAACAAAGATCTTTCATTGTTGACGAGAAGAAAGTGAATTAGGTTCTGAGAATTTTTCTGTGGTTAGACACTGTGTTCTGTCTTGATCAGACATCTGGGCGCTAAGTCATCCAAGAAAGAAGTGGAGTAATTTGTTAAAAACAAGTCTATACTATAAACAACCTCAATATTATCTACCCATATATGCCAATATCATATTAGTTCTTAAGTAATTTTCTGATAAATTCTAACTAGGTAGAGAATAACAAAATAATGAACTTTTTGATCTGTGCCTGGGATAAAAATGCATTGGGTTGTAAAGATGCTAATTTTATCTACTTCACAGCTAACATGTCTTCTTTACAAGTCCACTGATAATCCATCGCCCATTTTTATTTTTTATTTTTTTAATGGCAAGTTGATATTTATTGTGGCTCAGTGCCTTTGTTAGGAAGACGGAAGAAAGCGGGACATTCAGAGTCCTTAAGATGGTTTTAGCATCATGGAGTTACAGTGGCCACAGGTTGTTAGCTCACATCTTTGCGGATCTTTATCATTCATAAGGCAATTACTTCACATATGAGGCTTACAATTGGAAGGGTAGGTAAGTTTCATTTCTTAGCATTAAATTCATGACTTATAGGCCAAAGTTGTCAGCAAGCAGAAAGGAGAGAGTCCAGACTTACAGAATCTTGGAATTAGAAGGAATTTTCGTGATATTTGCCTGAATCCTAGTACAGTGAATCAAGTAAGCGTAGTCTGGATTCAAATTGAATACCGAGATAGATGTTTAACTATTGGTGATGTCCTGATATTCTTTAATCATATATCTTCTATTCTCATGTTTTCTTCTTTTCAGATTGGCCCTCACTGCCATAAATAAATTTGAAGAAGCAGTTACAAGTTATCAAAAGGCATTAGATCTTGACCCTGAGAATGATTCTTATAAGTCAAATCTGAAAATAGCAGAACAGAAGTTAAGAGAGGTATCTAGTCCTGTAAGTTATTAATGGCAGATGAGGGAAATATTTTCTGTCATTCTCAATTTGTTATAATCAAATTATAGTGGTTGGAATAATTCTCAGCTATAATTGTTTTACAGACAGGAACTGGATTGAGCTTTGACATGGCTAGCTTAATAAATAATCCAGCCTTCATTAGTATGGTGAGTATATTTCCTTTTCTTCTCTCTGGCTCTGTTTTCCATAGAGCTTTATGGTTCCCAAACTTTTAGAAATAAATACTGGAGCTTTTGTGATGATGGTGGTGGTAGAGTGGGGACACAATGTTCTGGCTCAGATTTTTAACCTTTGTATCTCTTTGTGAAAAAGACATGGAGAGACTTCAGGAAGCTCACAGATTCCCTGAAAATGTATAAAAAATTTTGTATACATGTGCACGTATGTATTTTTCTATGGAGAACTGTATTTTTCATCCAGTTGGCAAAGGGGTCTGCTTATCTACAAAAGGTTAAAAACAACTCTTTTCCATGAAAGTAGCCCTAGGAAGATCTTTAATAATTGAAGTCTGAGTAGTTTGTCATGGTACCCTAAGTTCTCCTCTCGTGGTCTGCTTACTTTCGATCCTGAGTTTATTTGAACTTTTAGTAGAATCCTCAGATGTATGTATTTTGTCCTTCAAAACAACAAAATGACTCATGGATCTTTTTAAAAACACACCTGCTCTGGTCCAGTTTTTGGAAACTCTGATTTAGTGGCTCGGGATGTTACCTCCTTGAGTGATTATTTCTGGTTGAGAACCATTTGTTCCACCACATGCCATGCCCTTGGAAGGCAGCAGTACCACCTGAATTCCTCTTTGGTTCTTAAAAAAAATGTGTCACGCATCCATGGAATCATTGAATTGAAATGCACAGATGGCTCACTCTCAGTGAGATAAAGAAGTCTTTTAAACAATTATTAGGTCTGTAGCAATTAGCTGTTTACAATTGGTAGTTGAGATCTTTGTAGATAGTAGGTAATTTTTGAATCACTCACTCTAAATGAGGTGTTAGGAAAGCCACCACTTGCTTTTAATTATCAGAGAGATAATTATTTGGCTGACTTGCACATAATTCACTATTCTCATGTCTCAGGATTGAGCCCATCACATTTAAGTTGGTCTTATCTACATGCCAGCAATTATAGGTCTCTTCATAGGTTTTGTGACATTTTTAGCATTGTTACCCATTTCTAGGCCTCAGGTTATGCTATTATAGTAGGATGTGAAAATCGATTTTTTTTTAGTTTCAGATTTGTCTTAGCCCTCAAGATGTTATGTACCAAAGTGAAGTGTTGCAGAAGGTGGCAGTTAAAAACATACTGTGCGACTTGTGAAGAGAGTGAGGTCGATAGACAGTAAGAGGATTTTTGGAGAAAGCTATTGGAGTTACAGAGCCTTTTTCCATGTATGAGGGAATGAAGGGGGCCTGCCCTCCTCTGAAGCCCACAGAGAGCGCTTTTCTGGCCCACTCAGAGAGCTTTCTAGATGGCCCTCAGTAGGCTGGTGTCTGACCTGCTGGCTATAGAAGCCTGTGTGGTTTAGCAAATAACTATACTGATGGCAGTGGAGTGGAGGGGTGTTTTCTGTGGACCAAGGTGAGCACACGTGCTCAGAAGATAGTCCATTGTGATCTGCCCGGAAAGGCCTCTTGGAAGGTGACAGTACTGTAACAGAGTCTCTAGAGGAGGACTACAAAGAACCTGGGACTAAAGGGAAAGTCATAGTGTCCATCCAGAGTAAGTTACTCTTCTCAGAGGATAGATGAGAAATACCCAGAGGGGTGGGGGTGGGAGATGTTTCTGAAGGACCTTAGAGCCCCAAGAGAGATCCCAAGTAGTTGTAAACAATCTGTACGTCCAAAGAGCACCATTGCAAAACCACTGAGATAGTACCAGTCATCAACTTTCCTGTACCCCTGACTCCCAGGACTCTTGTGTAGCCTGCTGGCGGAAGAGGCACAGAAGCACTGTGGTGAAAAAGAGCAGGCAGTTGTGCCTCTGTCCTCTAGTGTGACTGGCCCATGCGAAGTAGGCCCAGGCCGGGGAGGGGAAACGCTTTGGCTGTAAATGAAGTGTTATGTATATGGTTATTACAGTGAATAAGATGTGTAGTACTGAACCAGAGGTCATTTTCTAACTTAAAGCGACTAGAGGGGGGCACCTGGGTAGCTCAGTTGGTTGGGCATCGGCCTTTGGCTTAGGTCATGATTCCGGGGTCCTGGGATCGAATCTGAGGTTGGGCTCCCTGCTTAGTGGGGAGTCTAATTTTCCCTCTGCCTCTGTCCCTCCACTCATCCTCTCACTTTCTCAAATAAATTAAAAAAAAAAAAAAAAAAAAAAAGGCAACTAGAGGACTGTTTACTTAAAAGCGACCAGAAAAGCCCTAGGATCTGCTCTGTATTTCCTCTAGGTCCTAGAATCTAGAAGAGGATGAACTGCTTTTACAGAATCAGATTGAAAGGGCTGTGAAACAAAAGGCTTTCTATTTATAGCTCATAAATCCTGCTTTTTCTGTGTAATGTCCACAGTACTTGTGTGTTGGTGCAGAGGCACTAATCCCAACCAAGACTTGAGAAAAGCTAATGAATTGTTTGCAAGTAAGTCAGACCGTTCTCTTTATGGCAATGAAAGCAAGTGATGGCTTTTTCCAACATCTCATGTAGGGTCAGTAAATCAAAATTACCGTCTACAAAAGATTTAGATTAAATGTTACATGAACATTTAAGGCAAAACAAAAACAAAAACCAAAAACTGATATGCTTTCAAAACAAAGTTTTACAAGTGACCAGAGCTGAACCAGCTGAGCCACCCAGGCATCCCATTTGCGATGTATTTTCAATGCCATTTTTTCCTAGTACTTTCTCTTTTTTTACATTCATTCATTTTGTTTAAAAGTACACTAAAACTAGGGGCGCCTGGGTGGCTCAGTTGGTTAAGCGTCCAACTGTTGGTTTTGGCTCTGGTCATGATCTCAGGGTCATGAGACAGAGCCCTGTGTCCAGCACAGAGCCTGCTTGGGATTCTACCCTCACCCCTCCACTTCATGCACATGTGTTCTCTCTCAAAAAAAAGTACACTAAAACTCTTAACAATGTTAAAACATACATGGTTTAGCTTTCATTCCTGGTTTGTTTTTTTAAATCTTGGTTAAAGATCCTTAAATATTAACTGCTTTTAATGGGAGATGCCATTTTTCAATTCCAGGCAGCAAGTTTAATGCAGAATCCTCAAGTCCAGCAGCTGTAAGTATATTTTCCCTCCCAGCTGCCAGGTTCCTAATTTGAGCACATCAGTTCCAAAGTGATAAGTGGTAAATGGTAGATAAATGCCAGCCAATTAGAACTTGGAGCCATTCACATTTGGCCTGACTTCCTACACAGTGCGAGTATATTTAACTTATTTCTCCTTAGCCAGTATCCTACTTGTTAAAGAATATATGCTCATTCCAGTGATGTATCTCTTGCCTATTCTAGAATGTCAGGAATGATGACAAATGCTATTGGAGGACCTGCTGCTGGAGTTGGGGGACTAACTGACCTGTCTAGCCTCATCCAAGCGTAAGTGTTACTTAAATAGAAATAGTAAAAAAAAAATTGTTTGATAGCTTGTCTCTAAAGTGAAGGGACCAGGGTTTTCTTTAAAAAATTTTTTCTTTGACTATTAGTTATCAGTGGCTTCACTGTTACTCAGTTTAAAGAAGTTCATAACTTGGAATTTTCAGACTAAAGGGCAGGAATTCAGAAGATCTGTACCCATGAAAAAGTTTTCCAGCAGATTTGAATAGCTACTCAGGATGTAGATGAAAGTCAAATATCTGCTTAAAGTATGTACTAATTTAGGTATACTCATATATTTAAAAATGGTGTATTCCATATATTAATGTCCCGACAATTTAGGAGACTATTTTATTTGAACTTTTTCAGTGCATGTCATCACCAGAGGAACTCTTTGATCTTCTCATGACTTGAGCACACTACCTTCACTTCCACTCACATTGCTTAAGATTCTTTTCTTTTTGAATTGATTTTCGCATCTGTGTGTCACGTTGCCCCTGGAAATTTTATATGAAGACACAAGGACCATTTGCTTTTTGTGATCGCAACCATGTAACCCCGCTTACAAGATTGCATTTTTACAGTGATCTTTACGTGGCACGATTATAGTGATATGTAACTCTTGAAGATTATATACTCAGGAATTTGTATTAAGGTTCTTTGCCTTTGTAAAAATCATTTATGTTAGGTAACATATATGTAACCAAAATGGATGTGACACCTATCATATGGTGATATATAATATATATATATAATATAATATCATATTATATTTGAGTGCCTGCAATGAAACCATGTACTAGTCAGCCCTTTGGTTGTTTATGGTTAAGCATTAGAGGGGCTGGATTTCACCCTGATTTCAGGAAGTCACTTTTTAGCATGGTTGTTTTGTTTCTTATCAAGAACACTGAACTATAATAATGCTATATGGAGGTACTGGTAGCTGGAAGATACTAAAATCAGGAGCCTTAGATTGGTTTTTATAGAAAAAGTTCCCTTTGAGTAACACCCACATCCTCTGCGGTTCTGTCTGCATGGGTATGATATGACTGCAAGTTCCCTAATTCATACCACTTTGCTTCTTTACTCCAGGGGACAGCAGTTTGCTCAGCAGATACAGCAACAGAATCCTGAACTCATAGAGCAACTTAGAAATCATATCCGGAGCAGATCATTCAGCAGCAGTACTGAAGAACATTCGTGAATTGACCAGGGACCCTGGCCCAGAGCACAAATGATTATGACTCTTAAGTGTTTGCTGTAGATAGTGGCCAAAACAAAGACACCTAAAGAATCAATCTGTCTAGATGATAGGTTTGTCATAAATAGACTGAACATAACATGACTCCTTTGTAAACAAATGATCAGTAACCCTGTGGAGTGCCAGTATAGTACTGGACAGGGTTCCATTTTCAAATCTTCATCATCATATTTGTATATTAGACCTAATAGCAGAGTATATTTATTGAACAGTAGGGCTGTTTATTGGTGAGCTTTCCAGCTCCAGATTCCCATAAGCAAACCCTTTTGAGTTTGATGGAGATGACCAAGAGGACAGGTTTCTCATGCTGGTTTATAAATATCCTGGCCACTGAATAGCATGTCTGGAGAAAAGAAATTTGTTGTCTAGGTTTCATTTTGATAGTGCTGTCAGTACTAAATATAGATCACAGGGGCCAGTACTATCTTTAATGCTGCTTGTTCTGAAGGGTAACACGGAATACTAAGAGCTGGTGGAAAGCAGCATTTGGTGCAAGGGTTGTTTTGAAAAGAAAAATAGATGCTGTGAATGTACAGAGTGAAGGTAGGATGTTCAGGTTTTCTGCATAGTTCTTAACTAATCTTGCCTGCAGTTTGGTCTTGATAACATTAGCATGGCCAATTACTCTAAGTACATAATAAAATACATTTAGAAATCCTTAATGGTACTGTTTAGGTCCTTTGTATAACTGTTCAATTTAACTTGCACAATTTCCCCAGTGGTGACTTTACCATGGAAACTCTCAAATATATTTACATTTAAATAAGCCAGTGGTTTGACCCTCAAGGATTTTCTAAGTGGCATTTAATTATGTGCATATAAATACTGATTTTTTAAAAACTCACTAATTATTTGATGGATTATAAAAACTTCTATCACTAACATTGCTTGTTCATGTAAACCTTTGCTGTAATTTGGCTTGGCATGTTGCTTTTATGCTTAATCTTAATTTGATGCAATGTAAACATTAATAGGGGACTTAAATATTTCACTGAAATCAGAATTCATAGTAGTTAAGAAATGTGGCATTAAGTATTAATGGCATGGCTTTAACTACAGCGATGGTAAGACCATTCTAACTGGAATTTCTTTTGTTAATTATGGAATTGGTAAAATTGGGTGAACACATAACAATTTCACAAGTGTGAGAGATAACTGAAAAAGTAATATAAAATTAAGTCAGTAATACTCATGATGATGAGGACCTTACTATAACTATTCTCCTCAGAAGACCTGGTATCTAGAAGTTTAAATACCAACTTTTCCTTACTTTCCCCTTGTGAGTTTAGAATAATGGTTCTGTAATTTCACTGTAAGAATTCATTAAAAATGAAGTTACAGAGCCATACTTTCAATTTTTATTTAATAGGTCCTGTAGTAAGGCCTAGGAATCACCATTTTAAATAGCATACCAGGTGGTTGTGATGTAGGTCCAAGGACTCTAATTTAGAGCAAAAGTAGGGTAGAGGTATCACCTCAGACCAGCAAATACCTGAATGCCTGCGTTCAGGTTACAAAGATGACCCATATAAATCCATAGTTCTGCCCAGAGAAGAGCAGTACTTAAAATTTTAGATCCTCTGAATTAAATCTCCTGAATTCCATCTAAACCAACTTAATTTTTTATAAATTCAGGTCCTAGTGTTCAAGTGTTAAACAGAATGAAGTACTAACTATTCACATGAAAGTTAGGACTGTTCTGGGGAAAAAAAAGGTGAAAGGGCGAAAGGTGATCCACAATTAAAAATTAGCTACTCCTGGGGCACCTGGCTGGCTCAGTAGGTAGAGCATGTGACTCTTGAGTTCAGGCTCCACGTTGGACATACAGCTTGCTTCGCAACAACAACAAAAATTAGCTACTCTTATCCAGTGGTAAGAGAAAGTTTCTAGCAAAACTATCTTGAGTGTGTTAAAATGCTCTTAGACCAATAAAATTGGTAAGCCTATAGATGACTGACTAGGAAAATAGAGAAAATACAAATCAACAGTACCAGAAGTAAAAGAGGGGATATCACTACAGCCTTTCAGACTTTAAAGGGATAATCAGAAAATAGAGTGACCAACTCTAGGTCCATATACTGAACAACTTACATGAAACAGATGAATTCACTGTAAGATAAAGATTAGCAAAGCTCAGGGAAGAAACAGGTATCCTCCAGAAAAGCAAGTTACAGGCCAAGATGATTTCAATGGTAAATTCTACTGAATACTTAGAGAAATACTATCAAATCTACACTCTCTCTTCAGAAACAGAAGAAGAGGTAACACTTTGCAACTCATTTTATTTAGCTATTTACTCTGATACCAAAATCAGACAAAGGCATTATAAGAAAAAACACTTAAAACAATGTCTTGATTTGCTAATATCTATAATTGCGGTAAGCCATTCTTTTTACAAAGCACTGGTGTATTCCTTCCATTTCAACTTTCTAGTTTGTTTCTTGGTTTATATACCACCTATAACAAATTCACTTGAGGTATCTGTCCACTGATCTGGATTTCCATTCTATTCAAGCCAGTTTTGTTCTTCAAATATCTTCCTCACTTTGGAATCACTGCACTGCTAATTATTTCAAGGAAGTTTTGTGCAGATGGATTGTGCTAGCTACTCTTAAAATTATCAGGGATGCCCCAAATACTTTCCTGGCTTATCCGGAACAGGAGGACATTAAAGTAAATCTTTATATACATTCTACTTAGGAATGAGTGGCTTCTGTTAACCACACTTCATTGTAATAGCTATAGCTGTTATGATGCTATGTAAAACTTTAAAGGTCCCTTTTATACAAATGACATTTTCATTTAATGTACCAAACTGTTTAGCTAATTTTTACAATATGGTTTCGACAGATCCCAAGATGACATTATCTAACCTTTAGTTAGAGAATGGACAGTGTCTATCATAAAAAGAGACTTTAACCATTATATGTTACTTTTAAAAATCTGGAACAATGAAACAGAAGGTTCAGTCATGAGAAGATGCTTAAAAAACATTCAAAATACACAGTGCAGTGGATATAAATTCTTATCATTTAATCAATCTTACTCATTCTGGAAGAAAGAATTCAGCTTTATACTGCTTGCACTTTATTTTGCACAGATAGTTCATTATTAGTGCAATTTAAGGGGCAGATCTCATTCTGAATATAGCTTTACTCTGGACCAAATAATTTGTCATGGCAATAAATAATTATGCATTTAAGAAAAACCAATTTTTGTATTTGACTTAATGACTCTAACATTTAAGCAATAATATTTACATCCTTGAATTTCAACTTACGAAAATAAGTTTTTATTTAACAGCATAAGCTTTCTGTTTCCTTACAAAATACTGAAACTTACTATAGTCATGTTGCAAACTTGTTTATAATCTTAACTTTCTGTTTTGTTCCTGGAATAAGTAAATCACTGTGATTACATACAGAGACAGTTTTGTAGTATTAATACATGATTTAGAGTTCAAAATCCAATAGCAGAAGGTGGAAATCCTTTAAATATGCCTTATGAAAATAAGTGGCTTATTTTTCAATGTGAAAAAAACCCAGGACTTTTTGGCTTAGAATTAGGAAATTATCAGGATTCTTGGTTAAAAGTTAACAGAGTAATCAACAATCCAAGAAATTAAACCCATTCTAATCTGCTGTTAGTAACTGAAATTTAGATGTGTGTTTATATGCAACCACAAACACAGGTACGAACAAATAGAATAACTGACAACTAAGCAGAACTCATACTGTGTTAGCAACATAAGGGTACATGAGGACTACTCTAGTTGTCTGAAGCTTTTTCTGCTGACTGAAGAGTTAGGAAAAAAACTGGGGCTAATTGAAAAATTTTAAATGAAGTATTATAAGAATCTGAAGTTCTAAACAATTGTATCTTTTAGATCAAGGTCAGCAAACTATGGCCTAGGCCCAATCTGGCCAGTTGCCTGTTTCTGTAACACTGCTTGTTCTTTTTGCCTACTGGCTGCTGTCCCACTACAATAGCAGAATTTTTTCAACAGCAGCCACATCTCCTGTGAAGACAAATATTTAGTATCTGGACCTTTACATAAAATGTTTGCTAACCCCCATTCCAGATAGTTGCTAGGGACAAACAGCCTCAAATAGAGAGCTTCAGGAAAACGAAGTCCAATGGTTATCTAGAAATGGAATATGCTGAGTGGAGAAAATGTACAAATGTCCATTCAGAATATAACTCACAAGATAAAATCAGTAGATGGTTCTTTTCAAAACAAATATTTAATATTTTAACTTTGTCAGGAAAGAAATTTAAATAATAGGTACTTATTTTTGTTGTAGACTTGATCATTTCACAAAGGTGACAAAAAAAATAGTTCTGTGAAATTCAATGAAAAGCACTGGAAATCTTCAGCTCTCCACTTTAATGGCCGAAGACACCACACAGACCTGTGCGATGTCATCATATTCATATGTTCTCTTTAAGAACGTGTCTGTTAATCTTAAGCCGGAGACACTCTATTGAGAGAAAGATACAGGCATGAATTTTCATACATTGGTAATTACCAAAGAAATTTGGAAAGAGTCAATGCCCATGGGTTAACATTCCCAGATACCAAAATGAGTGAAAAGAGAGCGCACCTGCAGTCCCTGTACTGAAGACAGCAGAGTAAGGGCAAGGCAGAGAGAAGAACTGGGATGCAGCTTTCCAAGCTGTCTTCCTGAAATGCCACACCAGTGGATAGAATTGGTATTGCACATTTCCAAAACCAGATCCATAGTCCTTTCACTGCTGGAGGAATCAGAAAGACAGGAATAAATCTTGTTCCTTTCACAAAGCGGTACTTGGTATTTCTTCCACTTAGTGCCAATGAATTTGTTTTTGGGGTATCCAGGAGAATAAAAAGCAGAATCAGAAATAAAAAGCTACAATGTAATTTTTATTCCACTTAAGACAGAATCAGGAAAATAGAGAGATGGCATCTTCTAGGGTTTAAAGTGGCACTGAGATTGAGCTGCTTGTCTGGATATAAGCCTTCTGGTTCTATTACTGAATCCTGGCCCCCTGGTGCTGATCTGTTAACAGCTCTGCTATTTCTCTGGGAGACTTCCAGATATCTGTGTCTACTCTTGTTGCTATATTTTCTATTTCTGTTAGGTACTCTACAGGAAAGAAAAAGATAAACTGAGTCTTTTTGCTATTTAACTTATGTTTCTTTAATGCAGATAACACAGAAAATGACAAGATTTCTAAGTAAATATTATTCAGGTTTGTTCACTGGTCACATGAAAAGACTCTTCTGCTTATAAATGATATCACCAGTTTAGCTTAAACATGTTTAAAAAAAAAAAAACTGTCAATGCCAGTATACACACACATTGGTTTTTTGTCTTTTTTTTTTTTTTTTAAGATTTTTTTTATTTATTTGAAACAGAGAGAGAGAGATCACAGGTAGGCAGAAAGGCAGGCAGAGAGAGTTTCGGGAAAGCAGGCTTCCTGCCGAGCAGAGAGCCCGATGTGGGGCGCGATCCCAGGACCCTGAGATCATGACCCAAGCCGAAGGCAGAGGCTTAACCCACTGAGCCACCCACGTGCCCCCTTTTGTTTGTTTTTTTAAGTAACCAAAAGGCTCAAAGTAAAATATAGGCCTCTGCTCTACCACCATTTCTGGCTACTTTCAACTGTTTTAGCTCTTTTTTCCTTCTAGTTGGCTCCTTATTTTGGCCATTAATTGATTTGCTACACCTCAAACTTTAAACAAAAAATCCAAAAGCACACCTATACACACAGGGTCTTCACCCTATGCATGTTGCTGTTTAGTGAACTTCCATGATGTGGCAGGCAGTGCATTCCCAATGCTAGGTAAGACATGATCCCTTCTGTTGAATAATGAATAATCTAGTAAGGGAGAGACTAAAAATTATAAGAATATATGAATGTCACTAAAAAAAAACGATAAAAAATTTGCTAGGACAGAGGAAGGAATGATTAACTGTGCATGGGAAGGTCACTAGCTTCAGAGGGAGAAAGGTATTTTTGTAATTCTGAAGGATAAATATTTCCTATGGAGTGCATATGGAATTTTAAAAGAGTATACATTCAAATTATGTGGGATAGGATTCATCCCTGCAATAATTTCAAAATGCCCCAACAGGTAATATAAGCTTTACCACAAGTGATAGGACTGGAATTTAATCCTTGGCTTTTCTGGCTTCAAAGCCCTGTGCTCTTTGCATCCCAACAGCTAGATTATATTCTATTACAAGGCCCCACTTTCCAAACTACGACTGATCCCTTATATTAAATTCATAACCAATTTTTACCTTCTAAATGCTAAAGATACAGTTCAACCTAAGTGTAATTCAGAAAAATCTATCTTATTACATTAAATCTATACTGTATTATTCCATAAAAATGTGACTTGTTCATGCTTTAGTAATTTTTTTTTAGATTTTATTTTTATTTACTTATTTGACAGAGATCACAAGTAGGCAGAGAGGCAGGCAGATAGAGAGGAGGAAGCAGGCTCCCTGCTGAGCAGAGAGCCCAATGTGGGCCTCGATCCCAGGGCCCTGGGATCATGACCAGAGCTGAAGGCAGAGGCCTTAACCCACTGAGCCACCCAGGCGCCTCCATGCTTTAGTAATCTGAAGTGTGAGGAAATGTAAACAATGAAAAGAGCATGGACTCTAAAGTCAAACAGACCTGGTTTCAAAGTCTGGCCCCCATCTTCTCTAGCTCTCTCAGCTTGAGTATGTCACTTTACCTCTGCGTTGGTTTTCTCTTGTATAAATTGTGAATAGTAGTACCTACCTCATAGGGGACAATGCATGAATGAAATAAAATACAGAAAATGCCAAATAAAGTCAGACCTCAAAAAATGTAATGTATAGAGCTACCAGATGAAGAACTGTATAGTATTCAACACCACCATCAGAGGTGGTTTCCATCAGCATACTCAAAAGACTTTAATTCTTTGACGTAGGTGAAGAGGAAAGGCACCCATCCACAAACACTGCCATTACCTGCAGTTTGTTATTTTACAGGTAATATGAAAAGGTTCTTCTAGGTTTACGGTATCTGGGATTGCCTCCAAAGACAACCTAACATCTCCATAACCTGGAGCCTAAGAGAAAAAGCAACAGAGTTAACATACATCTATCACAAAACCCTTCCACTTTAATAAAGGTACCACACTAGCACATTTACTCAACAGTTGTTCCATCTCCAAGCTGATGTTTAGAGAAAATACTTCCCAATCATTCTATTGTTCCCCATTCCAACTTCTTTTGCTACTACTGCCTGTAGAACAACATTCTGGACCCTGACTGGGTTTGCTGTGATTACTCCATGTTCAGTAGAGATCAAATGAATCTGATAGGTAAATAGTAAAGAAATTTCAATAGGTCTGAACTTAAATGGAGGCTTTCCAAAGATCCTATAGCTTATACATATATAACTCTAAAAAGTAAAGGTTGTTGCCTAGACAGATAGAGTAAGATTGCTTTGAAAAGATTCAGGAAAACAAACAAACAATGTCTGTCCACAAGATACTCAAGCAGGAAGAGACCATAGAAACATCAAAGCTTGGAACATCCATAGCAAGATGATAGCTAACAGCTGTATTTTTAAAATTGGCTTGGTGATAATTTCTGCCCCCCCCGACACTTATTACTTGAAATAATAAGAATGATTTTTAAAGACTATCTCCCAATAGGTAATACTCAGCATAAAGGGAACATTCTGTAGCATATCTCATTAGCACAAGAGAAAGGACTATAACCATCCCTATTTTAAGAGCAGAAATTAGGTAAAATATTCAAGTAATGCTTATAACTTCAAACAGGACTCACTTTCTGAATTTCAGACAACTCAGATTCTCAAAGTCTTTAAACAAGTATGAATTGAGTTGGTGAAATGTAGTAAGTCCAAGAGTTTCAAGACATTGCAAAAAAACCTTCAACGTAGTAGAAATCAGATGAACAATGAACATGAGCCACCACAGGAGGGAAAAATGGGTGAGCAGTAACTTAATTTCTATTTGGTAGAATAATAAACCATGTATTATGGATAAATTAACATTTGAATATTTTTCATTCATCTCAATATCAAGTTTCTGTCTAAAGAGCAGTAAAATTATTGGTCTTTTATCTCTTATTTACTGGTAATATTAATGCCTTTTAGAGCATTGATTTTTAGTGATGCACCTAGGAAAATATAAGCTGTTGTAACTATCTACCCGCCCCCCCAAGCACCAAAACCCCCTCCAACATTTTTTTCTAGACTCACCATTCGCTGAAGTTGGCTGGTCTGTAATCTTCCCCTTTCACCTAGATTTGTTTTCCACACTATATCCAATTTTCCAATTACTGTTACTCCTTTAATGATGCCTGCTTTTTCTGCAAACTCCTTCTTAGGTTTCAGGCAGTACAAATACTGGCGTGTATCCATTGGCTGCAAATATGCTCTGGATCCAAACGTAGTTACACTGAGAGAAGTGGAGAGAGAGATGGAGAAAATTCTCTAGGGTCTTTTAAAAGAAAAACTATGGCTGTGATTGTTCCTTTGGATAGGAACTGATTGATTTACCATCCAAATATCTTAAATAGAACAGTTCAATGGTTTCAATACAAATGAAAGTGGACCTGAACTTAGAGGATTTATTCTTCTTTAAATTTTTCAGATGATATGGAAAATCTTTAAGTTCTTTATAACAGAATCCAATATATTACCTAAAATACTAGATATGTATCAATTACCTGAAAAAAATGCAACAAATCAAAACCTAACGTATTCTGTCCCGTTTCTCTATAATTAAAAAAAATAGTTTAGACAAACGTACCATTGTAAACAAAGTGATCATTTTTTTTTTAATAAAGATTTTATTTATTTGTCAGAGAGAGATGGAGAGAGAGCGAGCACAGGCAGACAGAATGGCAGGCAGAGGGAGAGGCAGGCTCCCCGCCAAGCAAGGAGCCAGATTCGGGACTCGATCCCAGGATGCTGGGATCATGACCTGAGCCAAAGGCAGCTGCTTAACCAACTGAGCCACCCAGGCATCCCAAAGTGATCATTTTTTAAATGAACTAAAAGATCAGGGAAAGACTGGAAAGTTACTGTTTTCCTCAGTTGGAATATGGAAGGCTACAAACTTTACTAAATTTAACCATAATAAGATAAAAAGTAAATGTTTCTTTCATTCTTTTTTTTTTTAATTTTATTTATTTATTTGACAGACAGAGATCACAAGTAGGCTGAAGCAGGCAGAGAGAGAGGAGGAAGCAGGCTCCCTGCTGAGCAGAGAGCCCGATGTGGGGCTTGATCCCAGGACCCTGAGATCATGACCTGAGCCAAAGGCAGAGGCTTTTAACTCACTGAGCCATCCAGGCGCCCCTGTTACTTTCATTCTTGTTGAATGAAATCACGTACTTTCTCTAGCTATTACCTTCTTATCTGTATTAAAGTCAACTTTATATTTATTCCTCCTCTTTTAAATCACCTATAGAAAGATATATGTATTCATTTTTGCAAAAAACTAGATCTATTCCTATGCCCACTCCTTTTAATGTTGACAGAATATATATTTTTTTAAAGATTTTATTATTTATTTATTTGACAGAGAGAGCGAGTGAGAGAGGGAACACAAGCAGAGGTAGGGGAGAGGGAGGAGCATGCTTCCCGCTGACCAGGGACCCCAATGCAGGGGTCGATCCCAGGACCCTGGGATCATGGCCTGAGCCAAAGGCAGACACTTAACTGACTGAGCCACCCAGGCACCCCTTGACAACAGAATATTCTTAAAACTCACCCTTCATCTTTAACCTTACTAATGTCTCCATCATTCCTTCCCGTGCCTCAGTTTTATCATTTGCAGGAAATGATGAACAGTTTTAGATTTACCTCTCTGAGTTATTATAAAAATTAAAAGACTGAGTGCTTCCAAGAGTAAAACATAAAATGCAAATGTCTAGGATCTTTTTATGTGGAGGGAGGAATGAAGAGGTAAAGCACAGGAGATTTTTAGAGCACTGGGACTATTTTGTATAATATAGTAATGGTGAGTACATGTCTTTGCATTTGTTAAAACCCACAAAATGTAGGACATAAAGAGTGAACCCCAAATTTAAACTATGGACTGTAATGAATAAAAGTATCAATTTGGTTCATCAACTGGAACAAATATGCCATATTAAAAAAAGGTATAAATTATACGGGAACTATGAGTAGAGAGAGGGGCATGTGGGAACTCCGTTTCTGATCAATTTTTCTGTGAACATAAAACTTCCCTAAAAGGGCACCTGGGTGGCTCAGTCAGTTAAGCGTTTGCTTTTGGCTCAGGTCATGGTCCCAGTGTCCTGGGATCCAGTGGCACTTGGAGGGGGAGGTTTCACTGCTCAGTGGGCAGTCCGCTTTCCCCTCTACCTCTCCCCCTGCTCGTGATGTCTCTCTCACTCTTTCTCTCAAATAAAATCTTAAAAAAAAAAAAGTCCCTAAGAAAAATAAGGTCTATTAATTAAAATACAAATTACAAACCATCTAAGAATAACAAGTGTTAGAAAAGTTCATATACTTAAAAACAAAAACTTTATAATTCATATTTACCATTCTCCAGCTTGGCTGACTGAGTTTAATTCTGCTACATTGTACATTATAGATGGTTCCAATGAAACTTTCTCCATAAACATGGGTGAGGTTGTAATATTCTGAATCTGGGCTTCCAGAAATACTTCATCAGTCTGAGGATATGAAAAAAATATCCACCAAAGTGTAATGGTATTTAAAATATTTACCTCAACAAAAATATCTGATCTATACGAAGAAAAAATATTAACCACAACTGTGATTAGTTCATGCCTGCAAATCAAAGTTATCATGATTAATGCAAGAAAAGAAATCTTCACCCTAACGTAATTAACAGGGGGAAAGTCAAGGGTTAGTTAACTGATAACTTGTCAAACAATGGATAGGGGATAACTACATTTTTTGTATCAATATCCAAAAATAGTTATTTACTAGAATTTCATTCACAGGTATCCTAATTCTTCTAGTAAGTCATTAAAATGTTAAAATGTCATTTAGTAAGATGAATATACCTATGTACCTATCATTTCAGTGATATGTTAATATAATTAGGTCTTCATTATAATATTCTATCATAATATAGTTTCAATGGTCACATTATTTCAATTTAGAAAGTATAGGGACCACCAGTACAGTGAATAATCAGTCTATTTTATAATCTTACAGGATTTAACTTTTCAATTAAAGCAATTTGTTAGTGGCCATTAGTGATTTCTTGGTTCATTTAAAATGTACATTTAGGGCAAAAAATGAATTATACTTGACAGTCACAGAGCTTTTAAATCAAGCACAAGGTATTCTGTAGCCTTAGAGACTAATGCTATTCAGCAATATTTTAATGAATGGGTGATTTAAATATGTACTTTTATATAAAATTTTTATTTCCTAAAATTTAGGAATTAAAATTGAGATTTATATTAAACATCCTTCTTTACATGTGATTTGGCTTTTTTGGTGTATAACTGAAGGGTAACAGAACTTGGTTCATTTTCTAAGTAAATCTATATAAAATGTGACAGTAAGGATACGCCATAATTATTTTGTTCAAAAATTTCAGAGTAATATTTATAAAAATAAATTTAAAAAACAAGCTATGACCCAAAAAATCTGGCAATGAATAAACGTTTTAAATATTAAATCCAGGAAAATGGAAATCATTTCCAAAAATATAATGATGAAGTTATAATGTAATGTATTATTATCTAAACTAAAACAGATTCTTTAGTTCTTGGTACATGTACTCAAATGAAAATTGAAATATAATGATTTATCAATCTAAAAGAATGTGCCACTTAAAGGCATTATCCTATTACTTTTTCTCAAAAAACAAAAAAAGGTAAATATATCCCATCAATCCATTGCTTTAAAAAAAATTACCACAGGCCCACATTTCAAATTTTAAAATGCATTTTTCTGCTTAAATTTAGAAAGAGCTTAGATAAAATGGAAGAAAAACAAGCAGCATAATGGAAAATTAAGTTAGTTTGAAGTTAGTACAAAGTAATTTGACACTTGAAAAATAAAGAATTCTGTGCTATGTGGCTACAGCAGTCGATGTTGTTATCATGTAAGTCATATATTATAAGCAAGTGCTGTTTATATTAAATAGAAATTTGAAAATATGACTTTAGCCAACTTGGGAACATTTGAGGTTCTTCTGTTTACTAATGTCAAAGGGCCAACTTTACCTGACCCAGACATAAAACTAAAACCACTGTGCATCTGAAGATAAATTTCAACTAGAGAGTTTACCTCAAAGAATTAAAAGTAAAGAATCTTATTTAAGATGATGTTGAAAAATCTCAAGGCTATTTTTAACAAGGTTAACATGCCTCTTTTAAGAAACACCCAAAGGAAAAACACTAAGAATGACAGCATACTTGTTTCAGTATGATAATTTAATCTTCAATTTAATTTTTTCCCAGAGAAAGATAATTAATATAATATAAAAAGTATAAATTAGATACATCTTTTAAAATCACATTTGTGGTATTTCACAACTAACTTTGTTTTTCCACTATGTTTCATAAAAAAGATTAATTAGGCAGAGTCAAAAAGTGGTAAGTAAGAAAAGCATATAAATTTATAATAAAAAATCAAATTACCACAGAACTGAGGTCACTCTAATGGAAAAATAAAAAAGAAAAATTAGAAAAATCAGAATTAAATGTTAAAGAAAGAGAATAACTAACTTTAAAATAAAATGCATTTCTGCATTTTTTTTAATTTTCTAAACAAGGCAGCATTAGTAAAACAAAGAAGTAAACAGAAAGTAACAAAGGAATATGACATTTTTCTAAAAAGGTGAAACTGCTATGGTTAAATGAATGAAGAACACTACAGGTGAATATTTAAACAGGAGCAAATATTCAAGGGCAAATTTGGGTGAGAAAGGTATAACCCATGTTTTTCTAGTTCTATAAATTCTTTACCTACACCGTAATTCTTCACGGATTACTTAAAATGGCTATACGTTCTCTTCCACAATCAGAATAGATATACACTGTACTGTATAGCTTCTCCTAAATTTATCTAATAATGGAACCATTTTTTTCAAGAAGCATCTTCAGTGACTTAAATTCCATGCATTATACTTCAGGAAATGCTGAGCTAGACCACATCAGACAACTGAGAGTTTATTCTTTTCTTGTTAATATATTTTATAGTTTGTCTTTTTTTCATATATACTTCTAAGGCTACTTATTTATCAAGGGTCATCTCAAATGTTGCTTCTTTTGTCCAACCCATTGCTAAAAATACTTTTTCATCTCCAATGTTCCCAGAATCTAAGTACACTTCATGATCTACAGGTGGCACTTACATTTTTGTCATGTTTGTCTCCTCCACTAGACCTAAGTAACTCTGAGGATTGGGAAGATGCCCAATTTATATTTAATTTCTCTCTACTACCTGGCATGGAGCCCTATTCCCAGCAGGCGACCCAATGTTTGAACCTAGTTGCTAATGTCACCAATCTTCTTTCCTATTTTAGAAGACGGCAACAAAATTTCTCATAACAAACTTGTTTTCCTTTCAGTGATTCACATATTGCTAGAATTATTAGAAACAGAGTAAAAAATCATGTTTGAGACAATTGTGGGGCTAATAAAAGTCAATGTGTAAGAACTATGGCACAAAGTAATAAACATCACCTACCAATATGTGTGTGTTTTATGAACTCCTATAATTTACCTGGATTTTCTAGTTGGGGTCAATAAAATCTGCTTGGTCCTATAGGCTGAATAGTATTTGTTTTCCTAATAGGTAATACTGAATATCTTAGAGACCCTAAAAATACTATTTGTTTACTGCCGGTTTTTAAAGAAATATCTATTTTCAAAGGTTCAGAATTTTACAAATTTTCTTAGTTGACATTTGTTGGCAAAGATTACAAGTTTTGTTTATATATAATGTTAACTGAAGAAAGCAACATTCTGTTACTATAATTATAAAAACAGTATTAAACATAAGTTAGTAAAATCTGAAAGAACATGGATTAATGAAAAGCCCATTATTTTTTGGTGTGGTGGAATTGTGGGATTTTTTTCACCCTTCCTTTTTGGGGAGTATATCACGTTTATAATATTATTCAAGGAATAACAAGTAATTTTAAAAACTTCAAAAATCACTCTAAATATTTGTGTTATACAACTATTTGACAAGTATCTTAATCTACCACTACATTTGCAGCAAAGAAAACCTTAAATAGTTTAATATGTGCCTTCCTAGGAGCCAATTATAAGAAAAAAGACTACCTACAGCACTGTTTGTTTCTAATTTGCAAACATATATACTCTTGCAAAATAGTTACTTATCTTCCCTCATACTATGGATGAACTCCTTCCTAACAAAACGATAAATTAAGACCACTTAAAATTTAATAAGTGGAATAGCTATACTATAATTAATCAAAAGTATTCCAGTAAAACAAAAAAGGCAGCATACACATGTAGTATGGCAACTCCCCTAAGCCCTGAAAAGAAATGTTAACTCTAAACTAGTAGGGGGAGCTAGTAATCCCTTTGATGAGACTGTATCTTCCCATGAAATATGCATATTCTTTACTTATGTACTCCATATTCCATGTGCATTTGTAATTCTGCTTGGAATGCCTTCACTGCTTTGACACTTTTATGTTTCCAACATCTATTATTTCCAGACTCCACTCCAGTTACCCTTCTCATCTTCTCTGAAAACTACTGTAAAATCTCTGCCCTAGACTTCATGCAGTACTTCAGATTCACGACATATACTATACTAGGTAGCTTTATTATTTTATGCACTTTTTTCTTTTGTCCTAATAGGACTCTACTGCAGGTCAGATTCCTCTCTTGGTATGCCCATCTGTAGTACAAACTATACTGAATAAAAACTCAGATGCTGATGGTAAAAATACATACAAATTTGACATGGGACTACAAATTTCTGATCATTAAATTTAGAGTAATAAAGACATAATTTTCATTTCAAAATACTGTATTTTAATATTTTTGAATTTATCACTATGGTAGGAAAGACATGACTTTTGCAGGAATAAGGGGCCCATTAGGAAATCGTTTTTTTCTGGAACTCTAGAAGCCAAGATAAAGTAGAATTTTTACTTTACTTTTACTGGTTTTTTTTTTTTTTTACTTTTACTGTTTTTTTTAAAGTAGAATTTTAAGAAAAATCCAAATAATAAAACCTTCTTCCTACGGCAAAATCTATTTTATCTCTTTTGTTCAAATAGAAGATAGATTATCTTCTACTCTCTAAGTTACCGTATTTTTATTTTTGCCAATCTTGTTTATTCCAAAAAGTACTTCTAACCATTCACTGAACTTAATAAACAAACTGCAGCTGACACACTGATTTCCCAGGACAAAGAATTTAATTTACTGAGTTCTATTTGTCAATATTTCCCAAGAATATTAAATCATTTTTGCAGGGTTAGATTGACTACTTCAGAATCACACTGTAAATATTTAACAAATTGCTATGGTTTTTAGATAGTAACAATAATCATTAAATGGAAATTTAGGGCAATGATTTAATGAAAGGGGGTGAAAGCCTCATGAAATTAACAAAAATGAAATTCAAGATACACTGATTCTATGTAATTTTAAAACAGCATACTAAAAGATCTACAATGAAATTATTCTTTTGATTAAACTTGAGGCTCATTTTTCATAAGTAATTCACACTCTTCTCAGCAATTTACTTCAACATGAAATGAAATGTAATACATCAGAATTTTAGTCAAGTAAGATCTTACTTTTAATCTGAATTCCTATTAAGTGCTAAACACTTACCTCTGCATTGTAAAATTTGGTTTTCACATCCAATGGTTTGAGAACCTAGTCGAATAAACATATCAATCAGAGGAGATTATCATTTATTTTTGTTTATTTATTTTAAATCACAGGGCTTATATCTGTCAAAGGCATTTTCTAATTTTAATTGTAAAAAGCTTTTTTAATAGGTATGCAATATTTTTGCAAAAACAACAAAAAAAAACAAAAAACAATCCCAAATATATTTTTAAAAGACAACCATCATTTCTTTTTTTTTTTTTTTTAAAGATTTTATTTATTTATTTGAGAGAGAGACAGTGAGAGAGAGCATGAGCTAGGAGAAGGTCAGAGGGAGAAGCAGACTCCCCATGGAGCTGGGAGCCCGATGTGGGACTCGATCCCGGGACTCCAGGATCATGACCTGAGCCGAAGGCAGTCGTCCAACCAACTGAGCCACCCAGGCGTCCCAACAACCATCATTTCTTAATTGGGTAATAGTCACATGAGTTACATGTGTGTTTACTCCATAGTATTTTTGTTAAACTGAATATATGGTATTTTATGTATTTTTCTCTATATTTTTCACAAAAATGTTTATTAAAATAAGTGCATAAATCTTTCATTTTCTTTTAAAAGTCATGCAAAATCTTAAATGAGTGATACAGCAAAATTTTTTCTTTTAGAAAGTTTTTTTTTTTGAAAGTTTTTTTCAAGTAATCTCTACACCCACCATGGGGCTTGAACTCAAGACCCCAAGATCAAGAGTCACACGCTCCACATAATGAGGCAGGCAGGTGCCCCAAAATAAATCTGGGTACATTTAATAATTTAATTAATTAATTCCTACTGTTAGTACTTTTTCTTCCACTTAAAAACAGGTATGAAAAATATATATTGCATTATATCTAGATCTAATTTAAAGGGTTATATGTGGTCATTTCATCCCTAAAACCACTAAAACCAGTGGTTTTAACTATTTTTAATCACAGAGTGAAAACTCTGTATAAATACAAAACTCTACATATAAGTTTGGTGACTCATGGAATCCTGGAAGGAAGCTTGGTCCACTCAGCCCAAGTCAATTATCTCTCATTTAAATATTTCTTTAGAAATTTGATACTATTTATACTTAATTTATCTGGACTTTGTACTCCTTTTATCCCTCTTGTATATTCTTGTGAGTTTTGTCAAGGTATAAAAACAGGACAATCTTTTTTGGATAAAAATCGGTAAATGAGGGGTGCCTGGCTGGCTCAGTCAGAATAGTGTGCAACTCTTGATCTTGGGGTTGTGAGTTTGAGCCCCTCGTTGGATATAGAGATTACTAAAAAATAAAAAAATAAACTTAAAAAAATCTTCAGGTGAAATATTACACTGACAACAATAATTTCTCTGCTTTTACTTAATTTAGTCTGACTTTAGATTTCTAGTACTATGACAAATACAGACATATGAAGCTATTTGCTTGATTTGGAGGCTGTTTTCCCTGCAGATAGATAGGAATAACTTCACAGGGGAAAAAAATCTGTAAACTATTTACGCAGTCACATTTAATACCTGAAATTTGAAGAATTTTCTAAAATACATTTTTTCTCCACCCTGAGTTGTATAGCTCACGGCACACACCAAGCTGAAATGGAAAGATATCTCTGAATTATCTTTGATTTTGTTTAATAATAAATCTAATACACCTCAATTTTACTCACAAATTTGGAAAATATTGTAACCAATGGTGTAAAAGCGTAGCCAAATGAGCCTAGAGTAGGGAAAAAAGAGTTTTAGCAGATAAAAATATAATTCAATGAACAAGAAAGCTCTGATTAGCAAAATTAAATATACAATAGTGAAATATATTCCAAAACAAATCGAAAAATCAAATAGTTAAATGTACAAATTAAGTTTATATAATTTAGAAGAAAAAAAATAAATTCAAAAAAATTGTAGGATGGGGAAAGACTTTTTAATATAAATGGGCAATGGAAAGGAAAAAAGAGTCATAAATGTATAAACTGAAAAAATCAAAATCATGTTAAAACAAAAAGCAGACAAAATGGGATAAAATACTTTTAATGAAATGAAGAGAAATCTCATAAGCAAAACATTAGTATCTTGCTCAAAATAGGAGGAAAGGATACATAGATAGATGACAGTACCATAAATGGCTAACAAAAAGGTGAAAACATTCAGCCTCACAAGAGGTCAAAGTAATAAAATAATGAGACATATTTTTTCCACTTCTTAAGATTAAAAAAAAATTCTTTTATAGGTGTTACCAGGATTGGTGAGGGGTTAGAGAAAGTGACTCTCTCTACACTGCTAGTGGTTAAAAGAGATTTAGAAAACAAGTCTTTTTTTTTTTTTTTAGATTTTATTTATTTGTCAGAGAGAGAGGGAGAGTGAGCGAGCACAGGCAGACAGAATGGCAGGCAGAGGCAGAGGGAGAAGCAGGTTCCCTGATGAGCAAGGAGCCTGATGTGGGACTCAATCCCAGGACGCTGGGATCATGACCTGAGCCGAAGGCAGCTAGCTGCTTAACCAACTGAGCCACCCAGGCGTCCCAAAAAAACAAGTCTTAAGTGAGAGTCTTAAAAATGCTTATATGCTCCTATGGTAAACCCACTATAAGCAGTCTATCACAGGAAATACTAAGATGCTCAGCACTGTATTATTTATAACAGCGGAAGACTAGAAACAATCTAATGTCCAACATTAGTAAACAAATTAAAGTTTATGGTCCAAGCAGGTAAGATAAAACTATCTCAAAAAGAATGTTTTCACAGAATATTGACTCAAGTGGGAAAATGTTCACAGTGCACTGAAAAAGATAAAACCATGGGTAATATCAAAATTTTGAAAAGTGTTATTTATTTATACAAATATGTTACATAACCACACATAAAAAACTAGAAAATCATATACTAATATTTTAATAGTAGTTACACTCAGTGGTGACAATACAGGAAATTTAATTTCTCCTTTTAAGTTAAGTGTATATAAGCCAGGTACTAGGGATGTAGTATTGTTCAAAACACAGTAACTGTCTCAAGTGCTCACAGTAAAAAGGAGTATAGCAGGGTATGGGTTTTTTGAAGCCAGATTTAGATTTGAGTTCCACTTCTTATTTACTATTTAATTCTACAAGAGACTCATCTTCTCTAAAAGGAGGTTTTCACACATTTAATAAACTTCGATAAACTTAAATTCTTAATAAAATTTAATAATTGTAATAAATATAAAATTTAAATAAAAATAAAATAACAATTTAATGAATTTCAATAAACTCTATTTCAACAAGTACTGACCACTATTCTCTGCTAGATCATGAGGACACAGCTGACTTCATGGAACTCGTACTCTAACGGAAATGACAGGCGTAAGTAATTAATTTTAAGTAGAAGACCAAAAAAATGCCAAGTTATGGATGCTATAGAATATATTAAAAGGGGTATTTAATTTAGTCTTGGAGGTCAGGAAAGCCTCTTCGAGAAGTCATGGTGAATCTGATATATGAAGAAGTGGAAGTAAGCTAAACAAACGAACAGAGTCATTCCTTAGGAAGGGAAAAATTTATCTCAAGTCTTGGAGGAGTGCAAAGGAAAGAGACTTCCAATATCACTTAGTATAAAACAGGGAGGAATGAGAAAAGGTAAGAACTAAAGCAGCTCATACAGATTAGGTTCTAGAGAACTTTGTAAAGCCAATACAAAGAATTTTCTATGGATAGTGGTAGGTCACTGAAGAGTCAAGTGACTTATCCAAGAACATGTAATTAATAAATGATGGAGCTGAAATTTGAACTCTTTAAATTTTGACTGCAAAGCTCATACCAACCACAGAATATATACTAAGAAGTGCCTACAAAAGAGATGTCACCACAATGAACTGATTAATAGCTAATATTATATACTACTTTAAGCCAAGGAAGAGAGGCAAAAATGGTGACATAAGTGGAGATGAAGAAGGTGGGATGATATACAGTTAGTAAGAATTAACAGGACTTTGTAAATTTATTGTATGTGTAAACGGTAAGGCAGATGGAAGTTTAAAATTATTTAGATGGCTGAAATTTTCATTTCTGCCTCTCAAAGAAAAATAGAGGATTCACATTCATATGCCAGGAATACAGAATTTGATATATTTTTTTTCTCATGGCTTATCTTACTTTGGTTCTATATTTCTGAATTCTCAGGGTAGAATATATATACATAGTTAAACAAGAACTGAAAAGTTGTACAGAACTGAGAAGTTGTAATTTAAAAATAAACACTATTAATGTCAGTTTCTAGTATTTCAAAAAATAATTAACATACTTTTGGTCAGAGTGGTACCTGGGTTTTAAAAATCTGCATAGCTTTTTATTTTTTGGATAAGATTGTCTGTAGATGCAAACACGAAAACAGAAATACAGGAAAATAAATTAAGATATTTTCCCCTAAAAAACAAACATTTTGTTTAAAGTCTGTGATAATCATGTAATCCTGCAACATTAAATTCCTTCTTAAGTAGGTTCATAGGTTTGATACTAAATGGACATAAAATGAAAATTTCAAATAAAGGCATACATAAGGAAAAGCCTTTGAGAACTAGTAAAATTAATCCTTACATGTGTGTTCCAATTTCCTTCACTTCATGGTGTATGACATCATCAATACAACAATCAGGTTTAAGTTCAGCCACTGCAGCATTGGAAGCTGAAAGATTTAAACGCTGAGAACTTGTCTGAAGATCGGCCTTGAAAAAAAGAGATTAAAAAAAAAAAAATCCAAATGAGACTGGTTACCTACAGGGTGAGGCTGGGTATGAGTGAAAAGAATAGGAGATCACGAACAAGGAAGAAGGGTTGATGCGGAGCAACACTTCTTAGTGTCAGTCTTTCTACCACAGCTCTGCAGCTTAAAACCACATTAATGGTTCATATAAGCACACCAAAATCAAATAAATAAAATCAGCCAGGAAGTAGGGGGAATAGGTAATGGAATATGAACAGTACCAAATGAACACAACCGCAATGGGAGGGAGGGATGGGAAAAAAAGAACTAACCTAAGGAAGCCTGGCTAACAAAAGCTACAGACAAAAAGAATGACAGGGGGATACTGCACTCTAGCTAGTATGTTTGCTTGTATTAGCAATTCTGCAACTGTTATGGGCCTACCATGACCAAACAAAAAAATACTATGGATAATAAGAGAGAAGTTTCTCCCCTCTGGAGGAAAAAAAAGGTGTAAATAAGGAAAGGGAGAAGGCTGCAATGAAACTTTTGGTGTTGAGTTGGAATGAGAAGCATCAATATGAATATATGGTTTTAAAACATACATACAGATGGATAATCCAGGAACAAATATAGATAGGTATGCACACATGTGCTACTATATAACACTAAAAGATAAATTACTATTCAAAACAATATTAGGTGGGGCGCCTGGGTGGCTCAGTGGGTTAAGCCGCCGCCTTCGGCTCAGGTTGTGATCCCAGGGTCCTCGGATCGAGTCCCACATTGGATCTCAACCTGAGGCCTGACTCCACAGTAGGCAGTTAACAAATATGTGTTGAATATGTCTTTCTACCACAGCTCTGCAGCTTAAAACCACATTAATGGTTTTATGAATGAATGAAGTTATGAAGTTATGATGAAATTTTGAGGAAAATGTCAAGAAATATTCAGAGACAGTAAAGACCATGTTAGGTAATGGGGATTAGGGGAGGTTTTTGCATAAAAGCTTGGATTCTATTAAGTCTCTGTTTCTTTTTAAAAACTAACAGGTTTTCTGCAGTTAATTCTAATCTAACATTCTTAATGCTAAGCAGTGTGAAGCAGGATATTTATTGGTGCTATCTCTTTGGTCATTATGTTCAGTTATAAAATAGTAGGAACTCAAATTTATTGGGCACCATCTATGTGCAAGGCCTTGTTCTAAGTTCATTATTCATTTAATATCCACAATCCTGAAGTAGGCAGTCATACTATTCCCATTTTATAGACAATAAAACCAAGGCAGAGAGAAATAATAACTTCCCCAAGGTTATACAACTAGTAAGTAATGGAACTGAGATTAAAAATTCCTTAAACATTTTAAATATCAGAGAAGAAGGGATAAAAAAAGAAACACTCAAACCCATGGGCTGTCTGTTCAGTATGTTTTCCTCTGTGTCATTTTTCAAGTATTAATGTATTAATGTATATACAGCTAAACACTTTCATCTTTTTCTTTTTCGCTATTATAAATAATGCTAAATAAATAAATAAATAAATAATGCTGCACCAAACATTTATTTTCTTAATACCTATTATGTGTTTGGGGAAAATAGTAGTGGAGAAATGGAAGACTGCTTGGGATAGGAGAATAATTTTTTTTTTTTCCAAGAGCTATTTGACCTCACAACCCTGAGATCCAGACCTGAGCCAAAATCAAGAGTCAGAAGCTTAAACAAGTACACCCCAGGGGAATACAATTTAAATTTCAGGGTAGGGTCTATGCTGCAATTTGGATGAGGAGAATTTAGGAAAAGGGTAAAGAAGAAAGAGAAGGAAGCCTTTCAGATAAGTTAAACAGAGTCAGCAAAACATCTTAAATATGAGAGTTCAAAGGTGTCTTCAAAAGCCATCAGAAAAGAATTTTTTAGTTAGCAAAAGCTGAGAAAGACAATTATCATATGGTCTTACTTATTTGTGGAACATAAGGAAGAGCATGGAGGACATTAGGAGAAGGAAGGGAAAAATGAAGGGTGGGAATCAGAGTGGGAAAGGAACCATGAGAGACTATGGACTCCAGGAAACAAACAGGGTTTTAGATGAGAGAGGGCTTAGCAGGGGATGGGTGAGCCCAGTGATGGGTATTGAGGGCACAGATTACATGGAACACTGGGTGTTATACACAATGAATCATCGAACAATACATCAAAAACTAAGGATGTGCTGTATGGTGACTAACAACATAATAAAAAAATTAAAAAATATATTAGTGTAATATTTTTAAAAAGGAAAAGAATTTTTTATAATTAAGGGATTAATATTCAGGAATAGAGAAAATATATTTTCAAAGCTCTAGAATAAGCTTCAAGAGGATAGAGGCCTTGACTGTTTTCTTTCTTTTTTTTTTTTAAGTTTAGTTTTATTTTTTTTAACAGATTTTATTTATCTATATGAGAGAGAGAGAGAGAGAGCGCACAGAAGCAAGGGGAGCAGCAGGCAGAGGGAGAAGCAGGCTCCCAGCTGACCAGGGAGCCTGGTGCGGGGCTTGATCCCAGGACCTGGGAACACGACCCGAGCCAAAGACAGACACTTCACTGACCAAGCCACCCAGGTGGCCCGACTGTTTTCTTTCCCTAGCAACTATAATTGTGCCTGGAACACGTTAGAAATAGAAATTCTTGGGTACCATTTTATACTAATCAAATCAGAAACCCTGGGGATGAGCTTTGGCAGTCAGCATTTTAACAAGCTCTCCAGATAAGTTTAATACTTCCTGAAGTTTGAGAACAACTAGTATAGACAAAAAGAGTTATCTGTTTTATTTCTAGTACAATAATTATATTGTTTTGTTTATATAACAATATTTTTTAATGTAGCATGTTAATATTTTCAGATACAATGCTGGATTTTTTTCAATTAAAAAGAAAAAACTAATGGTTTCCAGTTGAACATGGTAGACTATACAAGCATTTCTATTCTCAAAAACAACACTAAGCTGACAAAAGAATAAAAAAAAGTACAGATTCACAATCTCTCTTCCTTGATTTCAAAATTCCCAGAGTTGTAAAAAAATTAAAGTTTTGAGGGCAGAAGTCTGGGTATCTGAAGTAATAGCAGCAGTGTAACCGTGAATCTCCCAAGTCATCCATAAAACAAAAACAAAAGCAATTAAAACTAAAGCTTGCGTTAATATAATTAGAAAGCATCATATGTCCAAACTTCATATTACCTGTAAGTAGACATATATCAAATTTTTGCAAGCTCTTTCTCATGCTCTTGCCATGAACCTTTGCAAAGAATAAGGGAAGTTCAGGGGAATTTGAGCTGAAGAGAAACAGAAAAGATAGGTCTAATACTGATCTAAACCACTTCCAGAAAGACAAAGTCTATTCTAAGCATGAAAATACCAAGAAAGTGCATTACTGGAAGATGAGAGCACAGTCTGTAGGGAAGGGAATTAACAGTTGTTTGATAGGAAAGAAAACACTTCAGGGTTTTGAAAAAGAGTTCAAAGGAGAGACACCTTTTAGAAACTGTGGAGTGAAGAGGAAAAATTTAGGACACTACAATTCACATGAAAAGAGAAAATTTGGGGTGCCTGAATGGCTCAGTAGGTTAAGCATCTGCCTTCAGCTCAGGTCATGATCCCAGGGTCCTGGTATCACGCCCCTCAGGCTTCTTGCTCAGTGGGGAGAATACTTCTCCCTCTACCTCTGTCCACTGCTCCCCCTGCTTATGCTGTCTCTCTCTGCCAAATAAATAAATAAAATCTTAAAAAAAAAAAAGAAAATTTGAGGAACACACAACCCCGTTCTCCTCTATCAGCCTCCCCAAAAGACACAATAAAGAAACCACACTTTGTGCACAATGCTTTAAGAGGGTGTTTTTGAATTAGGAATATCAAAGCACTCAAACTGCATTTCACAGAATGCAAAGCCTCCAACAGTTTTCATCTATACAAAAATAATGTAAAAAGAAAATAGTGAGAACTGAGACAATTCACTGATAACTGGCACCCAAAACCAATAGTGAACTATTGTATCTAAGAGAAAACTGTAAAATACTTAAACTGAATTAAATACCCTCAAGAGAACACTTGAAATATAAAAAGACACCTAGAATGAGAAATTTTAAAACTAAGGCTAAATTTGTTGTTGTTTTAGCATGGGGCTAAAATTTTTTATGAGAAGAATATAAATAGTTGATTGAATTCGGGAAAGAAGAAAAGGACACAAATCATATTAGAAACGTGAAATGACAAACGAAATAATGGAATACACCTACTATTAAAATACAATCCATGAAAACTTTCTACAAATAATAGATCTAAATCTACATGTTCAAAGGGTGCACTTGCTATCAGAGAAATGACATCAAATGACCAATTCTAAAACATACAGAAAAGAAAATCCCCAGGGCCTCCAGGAAAAATTATCAAATTTCTTCTTCTTCTTTTTTTTTTAGATTATTTATTTATTTATTTGACAGACAGAGATCACAAGTAGGCAGAGAGGCAGGCAGAGAGAGAAGGAGGAAGCAGGCTCCCTGCTGAGCAGAGAGCCCGATGCGGGGCTCAATTCCAGGACCCTGGGATCATGACCTGAGCCAAAGGCAGATGCTTAACCAACTGAACCACCTAAGCATTCCCTCCCTTTTTTTTTTTTTAAGATTTTATTTATTTATTTGACAGACAGAGATCACAAACAGGCAGAGAGGCAGGCAGAGAGAGAGGAGGAAGCAGACTCCCTGCTAAGCAGAGAGCCTGATTCGGGGCTCGATCCCAGGATCCTGGGATCATGACCTGAGCCAAAGGCAGAGGCTTTAACCCACTGAACCATCCAGGCGCCCCTCCTCCTTTTTAAAAAAATTATTTTTATTAACATATGATGTATTATTTGCCCCAGGGGTACATGTCTGCGAATCATCGGGCTTACACATTTCATAGCACTCACCATAGTACATACCCTCCCCAATGTCCATAACCCAACCTCGCTCTCCCTACTCCCCACCCCCCAGCAACCCTCAGTTTGTTTCGTGAGATTAAGAGTCTGTTATGGTTTGTCTCCCTCTCCATCCCATCTTGTTTCATTTTTTTCCTTCCCTATGCCTTAAACCCCCCACCTTGCCTCTCAAATTCCTCATATCAGGGAGATCATATGGTAATTGTCTTTCTCTGATTGACTTATTTCTTTCAGCATAATACCCTCTAGTTCCACCTACGTCATTGCAAATGGCAAGATTTCCTTTCTTTTGATGGCTGCATAGTATTCCATTGTGCATATGTATATGTGTGTGTGTGTGTGTCTCTCTCTCACATCTTCTTTATCCATTCATCTGTTGATGGACATCAAGGGTCTTTCCATAGTTTGGCTATTGTGGACATTGGTGCTATAAACATTCTTTTTTTTTTTAAGAAACCATAATACTGACATCTAAAACTGAATACACAACATAAAAAAGAAAAATATAGACCAGTATCATGCTGTGATTCCTCACCTATATCCTCTTAAGTTACTCTGATGTCAAAAATGGCTTATGTGTATATCATGAATCTGAATGTTTTACCTGAGAAACTAAGATAATTCTTGGTGGGCATTGCACAATAAACATTAGCTGCTATTATTATTAATACCACAGCCTTTATGCAAATTAAAACTGAATAAAGCCAACATAAATATAAATACATATATAATAGTAAGTATGGTATTATATTATTTACTCTTTTAAATACTGACTTAAATGATATGCACTTGCTGATTTATTCACTTTTATGAAAATAAATTAATCAGTTACTGAATGTCAACTGTATGCCAGGAAAAAAGGTATATATTCTCAAAGCTCTCAAAGTCAGATCTTTTCATAATCAATGCAGAGGCTGGCAAACTTTTTCTTTAAAAGGTCAGATAGTTGGGACATCTGGATGGCTCAGTTGCTTAAGTGTCTGCCTTTGGCTCAAGTCATGATCCCAGGGTCCTGGGATCAAGTCCCACATTAGGCTCCCTGTTCAATGGGAGTCTGCTTTCCCCTCTGCCCTCCCTCTGCTTGTTCTCTCTTTCTTTCAAATAAATAAATAAAAGCTTAAAAAAAAATTAAAGGTCAGATAGCAAATACTTTAAACTTTACAGGTCATCCAATGTCTCTGCAACTCCCCAGTTGTAGTCCCAGTAGTAGCCTGATATCTGCCCCAGATAATACCTAAATGAATGACTGTGGCTACTGCCAATAAAACTTTATTTATGGACACTGACATTTGAATTTCATATAATTTTCACATCCAAAGTAAGATTGTTTCTTTGAATTATCTGAAAATGTTGAAACCATCCTTAGCTCCAAGGCCTTACAAAAACAGGCAAAGAGACCAAATTTGGCCTGCAGGCTATAGTATGACAACCCATGGTTTAATAAAAGGCAGAAACTCCATCCATAGTATGACAAGCATACAAACACATATGAAAAACTTTGCATCCAGTTTCTGGTAGTTGGGTCCTATATGAAATTTGGCATACTAGCTCTATGAGGTCCTTTTCAATTCTAACACTTGCTGATCATTTAAAAACTCATTTCAATTGGACTTCCCTTCTGGCAATGCTGCAGTAACATAAAGTTACCATGTGAAGATAGCCTTGATGACTTCTGCTCAACCTACAGTAAATTTTTACTTTCTTTATATTTAGTTTCAAATTGTTTGAGTTAGCATATTCTATTTCTTGATTTCTAAATGCTGGCAAGAATATTCTAACTGGTGAATTTCCTACAAGCTATCCCATACCATACTTTCATATCAGTCTTCCAACACAGTGTCAATACCTTTACTCGGAAATCCCCACTGACTGCCCACTGCCTTTAAAAAAAAAAAAAAAAAAGGCTAAAACCTTTAGCTGTCACCTGGCTTTTGAGATGCTCCACTCAATGGCTACTGCACATCTCTGTACTTTATCTACTTCTATCAAGTGAATTCTGTTCACGGCTACAAGAACACATTATGGATGCCTATGTCTCTGCTGATTATCGTGTTTTGCTTTTCCTCTGAGTCCTACCATTCTTTGAGGATCCTGTTGCGTACCTTCTCCTCCAATATGTCCTCGAGACTGATGCAATCATCTGTGATCTTTCCTCCTCTTCCAAATTCTATTATGTTAATCACAAATTAATAAAAACTTAAACCTTTAACTGGCATACTGTCTCACCCAAGTGATCACAACCTTTGAGGATAAGGAAAAATGATTCTGTGCTTGTTACCATATTATCTTACACAATTACGTGTTCAATTAATGCCTGTTGTTAATGACAATCAAAAAGTCCAGTATCAAAGTGCATCTTAATGAAATTTCAAAAATGTAAGAATACAATTAAAAAGTTAAAAAAATATATATATATACCAAGCAAGAATGCCACTTACTTTTACTAATATATCTTTTACAACTTGATTGCTATCATTATGAACGCTGATGTAACTGGAAAAGGTCTCTCCCAAAAATATATTCCTGTGAAATAAAATAAACTTTTAGGCAGAAATCTACTCATATTTTAACACACAATCTATATAAGCACCACTGAGAACTTAAAATGGAGAAGAATTTATTAAAGGATAATGATTAAGTGAAATACTGCTTCAGCATTTCTTTGTGTACCCTATGCTGCTCATTCATTACCCAGTACAGTTAAAAATACTGATGTAGTCTATAAAACATGACATAATCTTGGCCCTCAACTACTGTATAAATAGCCTGTTTCCCTAGACATAAGCCACTGAAATTAGATCCACATTAAAAGTCTTACTGATTATTTACTGACAAGGCTAGAAAAGGCAATTTTTGAAATAACTTATGCCCTAAATCTAGTAGAGACCCCCAATTGATCTGAGTATTTTTTTACCAATTTGTCTTATTTTTCTAAGTTACTCTAACACAAATAATGACTACTTTATATTTTTTGTAAGGTAAGTTTTATAAAAATACCTGTTTATAAATATATATTACACAAAAACCTATAAATATATTTCACATCAATTTTTAAATACAAACATATTTTCAAGCTTTCAAGACACCAGTCAGTAACTACATTCTGTAAACCTTTTTTAAACTTAAAAATTCCATGTGGTCTTAAATTCTCTCAGTTGAAAACAGAGAAAAACCAAGGGCTTCTACCTCATTAATAACCCAGAAGAAGAAAAGAAGAGCTAAGAGTAAGAGAAGGAATAAAAATTGACAGCTCCTAATGAGTTGACAAGTCTGATAGCTTGTGTTAGGAGAGGACAATGAAACTGAACAAGAAAGCAGCTTTCTGAAAGACATTTAGATTAAGCCAGTTAAAAGAAAAGGAATATATGGCTATTGAAAAATGCAGTAAGATCTAAGGAAGAAAGTTAAAATTTAATCGTCCCTAGAAACCACTATTCATACTTTGGTATGTATCTTATTATTTTTTTTTTTTTTTTGCAGGGGGTTGGTGGTTTGGAGGAGATGGCAGAGGAAGAGGGAGAGAGAGAATCCCAAGCAGGCTCCACACCCAGGGTGAGCCCAATGTAGGGCTTGATCTCACCACCCTGAGATCGCGAACAGAGCAGAAAGCAACTTAATTGACAGAGCCACCCAGGAGCCCCTTTCTTTTTTTGTCTCTTTTTTTTTAAATTAAAAAACTCCCCCAGAATCACTAAGTATAATTCTGGTAAAACCTTTTTTTTTTTTTTTTTTTAGGTGTTCTTTAACCTTTTTTTTTTTTAAACCACTTAAATGTATGAGTATTTTTCCATTCATTAGTTATTTTATGAAAATATAATTTGTAATGGTTTTAAGTATGGCTTATGTCAACATATTCTTACCCGAAATTCTGTGGCAAAGTCAACATTTCACCCAACATTAAAATTTCTGCACCATTTACAGTTGAAGGATCATCTCTCATGAGTTGGTTAAAAAGATCTCCTATAGAAAGAGAAAAACGTGAATTCTAAAATCTATCTTGTAAATAAGTTTTACTGCCACAAAGAAACAGCTGGGAGAAACACTTTTAAAAAAATGCTTTAACAAAAATCTAATTTATTATCTTCACTACAACAAATTTATGGCAAAAAATTTGAGTTTCACAGAGAATGAATGCTTCAGAAACAAAGGAAAATGAAGGCCATGAGACACAAAATATAAAGATCTCCAATAATTTTAAAGGGAATGGCTAATACACAAGTTGATGGACCATGTGAAGATAAATAAAATTTTGATATCATGACTATGAATGTATCCTCACTAAAATTAAGTTTCTTATTGCCATGGGATATCCATAGTATCTTGACTTAAGAGATTATGAGTAAGACCTATTATGTAGATGGCCACCACTTACATCATACAAAAAGAGACAACAAAGAATGCAGCAAAGAGTTAGTGTAAGACTGGCAAGACTATGCTTATTGCAAGGTAACACAGGCAACCCAGGTTTCAACTTTTCCCTAGGTACAAGCAGAACAAAGCATACCAGGTAAGTCTTTTTCTTCACATGTTACTGGAATATTGGTGAATAAAGTAGGCTTAGTTAACCGCATCACTGTGAATTAAGAAAAGAAAGAAAGAAAATGTTAATATTGTTTTGGACTAGCATTCCTAAGATGAGTGTATGATACTCATCCATTCTATACTAAAATCGAATATAACCTAAAGCTTCCAAAATATAATATTAAGTACCTTCCCAAACCATACACCAATGATTTACTAAAAATATTAATTTACAACAGAAAATTACATATGACTTATTTAAAGCTTAATGCATTAAAAAAATTAAATGTAAATGTAGAATACCACATTATAGAAAAACTGGAAAATAAAGGAATTTTAAAGCTTAAGGTATATGAGAATAAGGCTTTAAGAAAAATCCTGAGTGATGCTCTTTGGACAGTATCAAGAAGATATCTTCCTGAAAGGGAAAAATGTTTTGATTCACCACCATGAATATGAGACAGTAATTTTTACAAAAAAAGAATCTTTATGAGCTTTATCTCTCGGTTCTAATCACTGGCCACTGTAAGTTCAGTAAGTGGACCTTTAAGCAATATTCATTCCGTAAGGAAATGACGAAAGTATCATTCAATGTATAGCTATTTATTTATTTTAAAAAAGATTTTATTTATTTATTTGACAGACAGAGATCATAAGTAGGCAGAGAGGCAGGCAGAGAGGGGGGGGGTAGGCTTCCTGCTGAGCAGAGAGCCGGATGCGGAGCTCCATCCCAGGACCCTGGGATCATGACCTGAGCCACCCAGGCGCCCCCAATGTATAGCTTTTAAAATTCCAACCAAAACTAAGATTTGTTCTTGGGACATGACAGAATGTGTCTAAAGTTTAGAAAAACAAGTAAAAACAAGCTAAGGAAATTAATGGGAAAAAAATGAGGCAGACATGAATTTACCATATATTAAAAGATTTGTCTATAGTCAACTAATTGGTTTATTAATGCAACACCACACAGATATATTAGACAGTAAAATAAAGATTATTAGAATGCAGAAAAAAAAAAGCAACATGATAAAGCACAACTGGTTGGCTATCTGGGAAAAATAAGAAATTTAACTTACAAATTAAATTCAAATACCAAATAAATTGCCTATGTATCAAACAGTTAAGAGGCAAAAATTAAGCCATAGAAAACTAAAAAGTGAAAATTTATGAAATCTAGTAGAGTGAGGATAGGACATTTTAACTAAAAAAATCTTTTTCAATTACTTCTAAAGACTGACCTTTGATCACATTAAAATAAAGACAAAAATATAACAGTAAAAATCATAGAAACTTGTAAAACATTTCAGAAAATTAATCATTTCTTTATACTCTATTAAAAATGTTCATTCAAATCTAATCCCAAAAACTTTAAAGACTATCAACTTAAATGGTCAATTCACAGTTTAAGTGGTATTCATTAGCATATGTAAACATGTACCACCCAACTACTAACTAGCTATATCATTCACACCAAATTCAGTGCCTTTCTCATTGGGTCTCAGGCTAAATGTCATCTTTTCCAAAAAAGAAATAACAGCTCACCTTCTCTCTCTCATAGCCCCTTGTATTTATCATGAACTGAGAAATGTACTTATTTACAGCATTTTGATCCAAACTTCACAAGGTTGAGGCTCTTACATATTATGTTCAGTTTTCTGGCTTTGTTGCTTGACAGTTTCTGGCACATAGTATATTCTATAAAACTTTGCTGAATGAAAGAATTAGCACCTCACCTAAATCCTCAAGTACCTGGTATTATTTTAAAGATGTTACATTTCGGGACGCCTGGGTGGCTCAGTTGGTTAAGCAGCTGCCTTCAGCTCAGGTCATGATCCCAGCGTCCTGGGATCGAGTCCCACATCGGGCTCCTTGCTCATCAGGGAGCCTGCTTCTCCCTCTGCCTCTGCCTGCCATTCTGTCTGCCTGTGCTTGCTCTCTCTCCCTCTCTCTCTCTCTGACAAATAAATAAATAAAATCTTAAAAAAAAATAAAAAAATAAAAAAAATAAAGATGTTACATTTCATGAACGGAGGCCATTAAACAATGTTATATATTAAAATAGATGGCTGTTGAGGGTTGCCTAGTTGGCTCTTGGTCTCAGAGTCATAAGTTCAAGCCCTATGCTGGGCACAGATCTTACTTAAACAAATAAAGTAAAAACAGATAATATAAGTAAGTGGCTACCGAAACAGGCAACATATGTTAACCTTAAAATTTCTGAAGTCACTTTGCGTAACTGATACTTACTGAGCATTTACTAGTGCCAGACGGCATGCTAAATACTTCACAAGTATCAACACATTTAAGTCTCATGACTACAAATTTGGTGTCATTAACTACATTTTACACATAAGGGTGATACTTGGAGAAGGTAATTTGCATATAAGACTATATAGCAGATAGGTGGCAGAATTAGATTTGAACTCAGATAAATTCACTTTGTTCAAAACTAATTCTCTGTATTATTAATTATAAGCCTAGGGGCATAAACCTGTTACGTTATGCCTTATCGGCAACATCGTATGGGCATTCAAAATAGAACTCTGTGTCAAGCAGAGTATTAACCAGCTACAGATCATTGATGGGCACCAGAAGTGGTTGAGAAGGTTTTCTTTCTACTTCACTCTTATTTCTAACTAGGAAAGCAGATTAAAATTCAGTACAATCTGAAGGGGATAAAAAAGTGTTCTAAAAATGATAAAGAAGAGACCTTCTTTTCACAATCTAAATATCTAAGACTCTAAGCTAACTTTTTTCCTTTTTTTGAGAGAGAGATAGCAAGAGACACAGAGATAGCGAGAGAAACAGAGAGAGGGAGAGAGGATGAGCTGAGAGGAGAGGCAGGAGCAGGTTCTCCACTGAGTGGGGAGCCTGACTTGGGGCTCAGGCCCAGGATCCTAGGAACATGACCTGAGCTGAAGACAAATGATTAACCAAATGAGCCACCCAGGACCCCTCTAAGCTCACTTTTTACACCAAGTGGTGTTCTCTATGCCCCATTTTTTTTTCATTTCAGAAGAAACGTGATCTTAATAAAAATATGCTCTCAAGGGAATGCTAAAACATTATTTTTTAAAAAGTGACCTCGAAAATACCATGTGATTTCACTCATATGTGGAATTTAACAAACAAAACAAACCAGCAAAAGGAAAAATCAAGAGAGAGAAGGCAAGAAACGAACCCTTAACTATAGAGAACAAACTAATGGTTATCAGAGTGGAGGTGGGAGTAATGGGTTCGTTTGACTTAGAGATTATGCACTTGTATTGAGCACCAGGTGTTGTATGGAAGGGCTGAAGCACTGTTTTTGTGCACCCGAAACTAATATTAAATGTATGTAACTAAATGGAAATTAAAAAGTTAAAAAAAACCATAAAGTGTTTTTGAGTTCACCCAAATGTGTAGCCACCTTACTTGCTTATTATATGCTCAAACTTCCATTGTGTACAAGTCTTAGAAAGTTTAGTTTTACTCATTTTATGATTTCCTAGGAGATGAGATAATAGAGAGTGGGTGAGGAATGACCCTCCATTAAAAATAAAAACTTCCCAAACTGGTATTAAAAATACCTGTTTCCTTCATATTTTCAAAGAGGGTAAAAAATCAGTGTGTGTGTGGGGGAAGCAGTTGTTAAGAAATACTATCATTCTGTGGACTCAAAGAAAACTACTATAAAACACAAACTGAGCAAGTCCAGTTAGTAACATAAAAGTATCTCATGTTGAAACTCAATGTTTCCTGTCTTACAGCAAATGAATGGACCTCAAATACCACACATAATGTTTGTTAGCTGGAAAAGACCAAATACCAACAATAGCAAGGTTTAAGAAACCTGGGAGAGGAACTAAAATAAAGCATCCTTTTTTTTTTTTTTTTAAGATTTACTTACTTTACAGAAAGTAAGAGAGTAGGTACACTTGGTGGGGGGTTGGGCAGAAGGGGAGGGTGAGAAGGGACTTCCCAGTGAGCATGGAGTCTGAAGCAGGGCTTGATCTCACAACCCAGAGATCATGACCTGAGCCAGAATCAAGAGTTGGAGGTCGGGGTGCCTGGGTGGCTCAGAGGGTTAAGCCGCTGCCTTTGGCTCAGGTCATGATCTCAGAGTCCTGGGATCAAGCCCCGCATCAGGCTCTCTGCTCAGCAGGGAGCCTGCTTCCTCCTCTCTCTCTGCCTGCTTGTGATCTCTCTGTCAAATAAATAAATAAAATCTTTAAAAAAAAAAAAAAAGAGTTGGAGGTTAACTGAATGAGCTACCCAGATGCCCTAATAAAGCACTGGTTATTAAGTGATAATCTTATATTTAGGCTTGAATGTTAAAAAACAGGTTCTTTGTCAAAAATTAGAGACAAAAAAGAATATGCAATTTTCAGCCAAGTGCCAAATCAAATATTCACTAGGCACAGCAAATAGTGTCATGTGTGGTGCCATTTTCATTGGAACTCACAAAACACAGACATTTACTTATGAAATTCAGGTTTCGCCTATTATCTTATTAAAAAAAACTTCTATAAGTCTTCAATAATTTATGTAAGAGGACTGAGGTTACAAACTAATGAACTGGGCCAAGTTCAACTTTTGTATACATTTTGCTTGGAAAGAACATTAAAAAAAAAAAAAAAAAAACCCAATAAATTAAGGCAGGATCTTCTTCAAGTTCAAAGTCCTGAACTACATTCCACAGTCTTGCCTATCTAGTCCCTGAATGATTTCAAGTTTGTGAACTGTGAATTCTGGATATTTTGAGCACATTTTATCAAAGAGAATCATTATGCAAGAGCTCATTTTGAAATTCTCAAAAAATGGTCTTTAAGCTATTTGATAAATTGGTAAAGGAAGCTAAATTCATACGATACCTTCCACATCTTTTTTTGGTTGAATTTAACATTTATCTTAAGGTAGAGAGGTTGTCAGGGAAAAATAAAATTATGGTACTGCTGCCACTTTCCTAGAGAGTAAATGCTGTCGGCATTTCATCAGATGCTCTCAGAGATTCACCTTTCTGTACACATTCTTGTGTACCTAACTTACTTCCACATCTATGACTTAATGGTAGAAATGAGAAATACTGCTGAGCCTACTATTAGCTAGTGCTAGAATCATCAGTCCTAAGGTTCTAAGTACATGAAAAAAGCTTCAAAGCAGTAATGGATTCTAAATTCTTATGCCTTGATTACTTAAAAAAAATTATTTATTTATTTGACAGAAAGAGACACAGCGAGAGAGGTAACACAAGCAGGGGGAGTGGGAGAGGGAGAAGCAAGCCTCCCACCAAGCAGGGAGCCCGAGGCGGGGCAATACCGGGACCCTGGGGCCATGACCCAAGCCAAAGGCAGACCCTTAACAACCGAGCCACCCAGACACCCCGGTCCTGATCACTTCAAATGGAAGTGGAGAAGTAGGAAGGAGAAATGGATCTCTCCTTCTTTCAAAATCATAGCACTATTTGCAGTAAAACTCAATCTTGAGTTTTCCAGGTCTGAATTACCCTTTCACTACTTCTGTAAGAGGTAGAAAGCAAACGACACAAATGAGAAAACTTTAAATCCATCACATATGAAGACAAAGAAACTCTTTTTAATAAGTGTGATTCTTGGCTAAAATTAACTCAGGAAACAACAGATGTTGGCGAGGATGAGGAGAAAGGGTAATACTCTTAAACTGTTGGTGGGAATGCAAACTGGTGCAGCCACTCTGGAAAACAGTATGGCAGTTCCTCAAAAAGTTAAAAATAGGGTTACCCTATGACCCAGCAATAGTACTACTAAGAATTTATTCAAAGGATACATACATAATGATTTGAAGGGCACCTGTACCCCAATGTTTATAGCAGCAATGTCCACAACAGCCAAACTATGGAAAGAGCCCGGATACGGACAGATGACTGGATACAGAAGATGTGGTATACACATAAAATGGAATATATTACTTAGCTATCAAAAAGAATGAAACCTTGCCATTTACAATGACGTGGATGGAACTAGACGGTATAATGCTAAGCAAAATAAGCTAGTCAGAGAAAGACAAATACCATATGATTTCAGTCATAAGTAGAATTTAAGAAACAAAACAGATGAACATAGGGGAAGGAAAGGAAAAACAAAATAAGATGAAAACAGGGAGGCAAACCATAAGAGATGCTAAACTCTAGGAAAACAAACTGAGGGTAGCTGGAGGGAAGGTGAATGGGGGAAGGGATAAATGGGTGATGGGCATTAGGGAAGGCACTTGACATAATGAGCATTGCCTGTTACATGCAACTGATAAATCAGTAAATTCTACCCTGGTAACTAATAATACAGTGTATGTTAACTAAATTGAATTTAAATAAAGAATTTTTACAAGTATGATTCTTGGATTAAAAAACTGCTCATAACAATCTCATGACTCGACTATACCTTATATTTTAAACTATGTCAGAAAAAAAACTGTCTTCTGTTCAAGTGACTTTGTCTTACAATTACCTTACTTTTAATTAGCAACTTCTGGTAAATAAGACCTGAACAAAAAAAATTAAATCCACCATCTATGACTGCCTAACAATATGACAAGTCTTATTTGCAAAGCTTGGTGGCAATACTCAATAATTTCTTGATACCCGTCAGCTGCCTAGGTTGAAAAGATGATTAAGGAAACAAAGAAGAAGTAATTACTGAAAAAGTGACCTCAGAAACTCCCTCTAAACCTGGTGATTTTTCATTTAAAGACTTTTGGAAGCATTCATGCACCTGATGATTATTTTCTAGACAGCAGTATCATTTGAGACAATAAAAAGGTACTGAAAGTAGTTAAAAGTGTTTGGACAGACTGAAATCTAATTGGAAAAAAATTATCACTTTATTTAAAAATTAATAGTTTGCTTTTAAGCAACCTCAACTCAGGCAGGCTACAAAGAATCCCTCCAAAGGGCATGTACATATTTACTGAGCCCTTACCATTATCAGGCACTGTGCCACAAGGCAAATGTGTCTGCCTTTCAGAAAGTCTACAATTCTTGCTGTTTCCCAGGGAGGTGGTTTGACCACTTAATGGAAGTAACTCCACGTAAACTCTGTAAGGGTAGGTCCATGTTTCTCCTTCCATACCGCTTTCTAACCAGCTCGCGTTAGGCACTTAAATTTGCTAAATAAGTATATTTTTACATAAAACCTTTATAATCATTTTGGGTATTTTTATGAGGTGATGTGTACACCCAATTTAAAACTTTTGCTATTGGGAAACTCACAATAACTCCAGGAACCCATCAACTAGCAATCAGCATTAACCACGATTAATATTGAATACTTGTACTAGATTAAATAAAGAATAACGAGCTCTTACCCACATTTGATACTTCCCTTCAAAATAGTTATATCCTTAAAGATACATTATGGTCTTAGGCAAATTATACATTTTTACTTTTGTTTCAAAATTCCAGGTTCCATGGTGTAGTGGTTAGCACATCTGCCTTACACAAAATTCCACATCAACTATTGTCAGTTACAGATTCTTGGAAACATTGGTACAATCTGGGCTACTTTCCCAATTTGAACTATGTTCATGCTATTTGAATAACATTTGCAATAGAACTGGTTTTATTATTATTTTTTAATAATTACACTTTAGAACGGTAAAGAAAAAACACTATAAAATTACATCTTGGGACTTTACCAAAATTCAACCATTCACTGTAATTCATTGCACTAATTCAACCACTGGAAAAGTAACAGAACAAAGGAATAGAACATTTTACCTCTAAGCTCAGTAAAATAACAATTTATCACAATTTATTTAGAAGAAAACTACTAAAAGTATAACCCGGAAAGCTCTTGTATTAATACACATCTAGGAACTCAAGTGATGGCCATTTATTTCTGAGAAACCACTGTATACAAATTACCACACAATTTTTTTTATACTATTAAGAATGAAGAGGCTATCTTAGTGAGGGGTCAAATAAAAAAATTAAATAAAAAATTTAAAACCCTGTAAAAAATTGATTGATCACACTATTTCAGATCCTACTCAGTTCATTCAGAATATTCTTTTCTTTAACAATCAGTAAAATTCATTACATACTAAAAATAACACCATATTTATGCACAAATAAATTCATTTTCCCAGTAAGAGCTAACCTTCCTTTAAGAAGACTTCCCACATATTCACAGTACATAATATCACAGAACACCCATATTTGGCCTAAGTGTCTCTGAAATGTAGCATTACAAGATGGAAGTTCATTGTGCCGGATGATATGATTGAGTTTTGACCAAATGTCTTCCAGAGTTTGGTTGTTACAAATAGCATGCTCTATAGTCCATCTTGCTCTATAAAGTGAATGCAAATTCAATGCCTTTAAACTATCTCGCAAGTTTTTAGACAAAGGAAAAATATTTTCAGTGCAATTACTGTTGGGAAGTGAAACACTCCAAAACCTCTTCTTGTGTTGTCTTCCCTTTTCTGATTGTTTATCTAAATTTCCAGAATTAGTCTGTTCATTCAGTGAGAGTGACCGGATTAAGTGCTTCCTTTTTTTAAAATTAGGTTGAAATTCCAAAAGATCTACTGTGCAATCATAACTCTGTGATTTAACATCGTGTTCTGAAATGGTTAAGTATTGTTTCACATCTTCAGCTGCCTCTTCAGAAATCACAGGTGGTGATCTTTTAGGTTTGAGTGGAAGTTTGGACGCATCATGCGAAAACCAAGGAATAAATCTCGATAGTGGACGTGTAGGGAAGTCTTGAATTGCTTTTTCTGCAATTTTTGGCAGTTGTGTGGGATCACTCTCACATGGTCGATAATGTAATATTACTTCTGTAGACATTCTGCAGTAATCCAGTTACTCTTAATGAAGAAAACATTTCTTAGATGCACTCTTCAGCGCTAGAATGTAATTTATAATTATAAGACTCTCTTTCCAAATCAGAAGGAAACAGGACCTAAAGTGGAAGTATTGCAAAGAGTAAGATATGGTAGGATAGCCTACACACAAATAGGGAAAAAGAAAAGAATAAAACTAGTTTCAATATATTGGTGCTGTTGGTAAATTTGAATGTAATCCACAAAATCGAAAATGCTTTATCTCATCGGAGTAGATGCCCTACAAGATCACCTTCAGCCTAAAACTGCCAAGAGTCAACAAGTCTAACTTAACAGACAGAAAGGATTTGGAACCATTGTCATTAATAAATTTGGTAAATAATCTTAAGACTATAGCAGAAACAAAAGGTAAATTAGTGATTCTCAGAATACTAGATTCATTTGAAGATAACAAAAATGTTATAATACTTTAAAATTTGAGACATCTGAGTTGAGGACAATGAAAATCATTGTAATTTTTAATGCCTTGAGAAAAATCTTTATACTTTAAAATTATATGAATTCTACCAAATATATAGACAGAATACTTAATGATTTCTTTCTTTCACAGTAGCAACACTGGTAACATGAAAATAGTTTAACTCTGATTTTAACCAGGTTAGGAACTGGGTTTGTGACTAAGTCTCCTTTGTCTAAATGGGGGACTTACACAGTATCAAGACATTAAGTACCATGGCTCCTGAATTCCATTTCTGAAGAGGAAAACAAGATGGCTAGACCTTCCTTTTTTTTTTTCCCTCTTAGAACAAAGAATTCTTCAAGTTGTACCAAATGAAGTCATTGATAATAAGTTCTAGCATATAGTTCATCTTCCTAACCAAGTTCAAAGCTGCATGAGCCATAATGCAGGCTCTTTCAAATCCTAATTACTGTAGGGGGCAAAAAAAGAGAGAGAGAGAGAGAGACAGAGGTTGTATCTCTTCTCTCCCAAATCATGAGAGAACTCTTTGAAGGGGTTCTCCCATTGCTAGAATGACCATGGATGGGGATTCCTGTCATGATGTCACAATATTCATTTGACCACTGATTCTGAAGAGTCAGAAATAATTAATCTCATAATGATTCTTTTCACCTACTGTAAATGTCCACTAACAGTGGACAGATTTGACAACTTAAACTCATAAGTGACTGTGATCCTTAACATCCATAATTTTAATATGAATCTAAACACAGAGAGCATATTCTTAAAAGCATTAGTAATGCTTTTAATTTTTCTTTTCTCTTCCTTATACTTTCACATTCTAAGATATGGCACTGAAAATTCCTTGATTTCTTTTGAACTTAGTCAGTGTCATACCCTGAGGACTGATGAAATTCTGAGAGCTCCTTAACCTTTTATATAGACAAGAAAGTAAACTTAAATTACCACATAAATTGATATACTTGGCATTCAACAATCAGTAAAATGAAAATCTGTGAAAAAAAATTTAATAAGTTATTTTATTTTTTATTTTTTAAAGTTATCCCTAAACCCGATGTGAGGCTTGAACTCACCACCCTGAGATCAAGAGTCATATGCTCCCCCGACTAAGCCAGGCAGGTGCCCCAAAGCTTGTAAAAATTATTGATGAACAAGGGGAAACAATGGTATGGAGGAGCTTTAATAAAACTGAGACTATCAGTGAATTTCAAAACACTTATCCTTTTAGCCTGCTAAAATCTCTCCCAGATTTTCTTCTATTTCAGAAAATAAAGAGTAACAGAAAACTAAAAGTACCCAATGGTAATTAGCTTCCACATTACTGGAATATAACTGTGTTTAATAACTTCCAATTTGCATAAAATCATACCTATCTGCTAACAGAACTGTTTCAAATTCTCATCAAAGTAACTAATCAGAGAATGTTCTCTGAAAATGCTGTTTCCTTCATTGGGAAACAATGAGTTTTGGAAAGATGGAGGAAGGCCTTGTGTTGAAATACTGCCTCCAATCACTCACTAGCTTTGTGATCCTGAGAAAGTTTCTAAAATTTGATAGATAGCAAAATCCACTCTACATACTTGATTTAAGATTAAGAAAAAACATGACAGTTCCTTTTCCTTTTTCTCTAGAAGAATCCATTTTAGTCTAGCTCATTTACTCAGGCTAAGCTTACAGGTCCTGTTGCTGTATTACCTAATATTGTTGTTTTTTAGTTCTATGATCAGAGACAACCCTCTTAAACTAAGCTATCAGTATTTGATTTTATATTACAGATGGGACTGGTAAGCTTCTGGAATGTTTGATGCCTACATCATAACTGGGGACGGGATAAGAGTCCCTCAAAATGGATGCCACAAGGAAGGTAAGTGCAATTTAATAAATTCAAACGTCTATTGAGCCTTTTCTCAGCTCAGTTCAAGAAGTTACTGGTAACCACACAGTAGAGCATCCAAGAAAGAAGCATCGCATTTGTTTAAGTAGAAAACAGATGAAAAAAAGCTTAAAGCATTTTAAATAAAAGGTTTTCAGAAAACAGTAAGAATTCCAGAAAAACTATCCTGTTGGTTTTCCCTAAATAATCATACAATTAAATCATCAAAGTTATTCAAAAAGTTTGCTGTGCGCACAAAACAAAAGTTGTCATTAATTTTCCCGTATCCACAACACTTCGAAGTAAACTTAAGTTTTAAAAAATCTAAATTATACGTTGTTGTACTATGTATTTCTAAATCCCTGGCACTGCTTACTGCAATACTAGACTAACTTTACAGATGAAGCTGAAGCCTATTAACTTTATCAGTGCCACATGAAGACACAACAGACAAGGAAAATCACTGTAGATGGCTATTGTAAACCATCTTGGTTCACCAGGCTCTCCCCGGAGCTCGCGGCTAAAGCCAGTCTGTTAACTGCAGCCTATCACACAATGAGTGATTTACCGGGTATCTATTCCATTCTAGAGAGAGGCTGTCAAATCTAAAAAGCAGAGAAGAAACTGCTTCCTTCCACTCGGCGCCAAAGGACAGAGCAGGAGCGAAGGCACTAACTGTTTAAGAAAAACGAGGCCTACATCCCAGGGACCAGATCTATGGGGTAAAGCCTTCGAGAATTACGACAGAAGAGGAGAAAACAGACTAAAGGGAGTCAGGTTCATAAAAGTTTACCTTTCAGGGCCAGCAGGTGCTCCTGTTTGGGGGGATTCACTTCCATTTTGACCGGCACTTTCGACCCACTGCCTACGGCAACTGAAGAGGTTCAGTGCAGCCCGGAAGAAAACAGAAAAGCGAACGTTCGGGAAGATCAAATCACTCGTAACAGGCTTTCTTCGCCGGTGATACCTTAAATTCTCTTCTGATGAACGTCCTTCACGGATTCAACGCCTCTTTTTACCAAAGCCATCTCTTGCCTCTTAGAGACCTATACATAACATACTTCCCTATTTTCAAGCCACAATCACGCATCGCGACTTAAAGAAATTTTTTCTCTGTGACAATACGTAGAGCGTCCCAAATACGTACATTGCGGAGTTGAAAGAGACGAACTTTGCATGCTGGGACTTGTAGTTTAAACAAAACAGCATTGCATGCAGGGAGATGTAGTCCCCCTTCTCTCCCAAGTCTATTCTGCAATTGGGCAGAGTTTTTTACTGAAGCAGGAGTTTCACCCCGAAAATTTACTTCTAGCTTTAGCCTTCTTTTTCCCTTTACTTTTATTCCTTCCATCAGTTGCAGACTCCTGGGTAATAACAATATAAATAGCAAAGCCTTCATATATACAAGGATGTGCCGACAAACAGCTAGTGACTGGCAGGAGGAGGAGTCCGGAGGTCAAGCCAGCGGCGCTCCGCGTCTTACTGCGCCTGTGCGCGGGCGGTGAACGCTGAGGCCTCTGGGTAGGTGGCTGGACCCCGCCCCTCGCTTGAAGGCCGTGACGGCTGCTTCTGCGGCGCCGCTCCTCGTAGGATGGCTACCCTCATTGTAAACAAGCCTGGAGCGGGACTAGACAGTGGCCGTCAGGGCAGCCGGGGTACGGCCGTGGTGAAGGTGAGGGACCTTGCGTGCTCTGTTCTCCACCATCGGCCTCCCTTCGGTTCATCCCTGAGGTCTGGCGGCCGCGCTCTGGCGGTCTTCTTTGGGCCTTTGCGCGCCTCTCGGCTTTACAAGCCTTGCCATGCCCTCCGCGATTTTTATCTCTGCGGGATTGAAGTTGCTTGGTTTTCTGCTCATACCAGTCCTCTACGTGGCCGATGGGGACATTTGTGAAAAGGAGCTTATGGGCCTGTGAGACTGACTTCTGCCGGTCTTTGCTTAGTTTCTTTCCTTTTTGTTAAGCTCAACAGGCATTAGTTTATTTTTATTAAATTGAGCCATTGTTATTACCAGGTACTGTATTTAAGTATTTTGGCTCGTTAGTATCTACTTATAAGATATATGATAATTACTGTTTGACAGGTGAAGAGACTCAGGTTTACGTTAACACAGTGTATCATGGATCCAGGGTTGAATGCCTTTAAAATCTGGTTTTCATTATTGCACTTCTTCTATAACCAGACATACAGTAATGGTTGGTCTGCCCCCTCTTCTCTTATTAGTATAGTCTGTCAACAGTTTTTTGAGAAGTGTCCCTGCAGCAGCATGGCTGAACATTAACGTTAGGATATACGAATTGCCCTATGCTTCAGGTTTGAAATTCTACCATGCTTAAGTGCTTCAAAATGCATTAACGAATCAATTGAAATATGTGGGATTCACATTTCCCTTCCACTGTATACGTATAGAAAGATCAGCAAGGGAGAACTGATCTCATCGGTTTGTAGAATAACTTTCGTTGTTGTAATCTGAGTTATTGGTAATTCTCATTATGGGCTACATACTTAGAATAACTTAAAACTTAAAAAAAAAAAAACCACCGATGCACTCCTCCCCAAGTTCTGATTAACTTGACATCAATATATTTTTTAAACATTCCTAGAAGTGATTTTAATGTGCAACCAAGTTTGAAAACCACTCTATCAGATAATATCTGAAGTTAATTTGAGATCTTGGGTAATAGGCATCTATGATTTTTTCACCTAATGTTGGTTTTTATATGACAACAAATGCTACATTTCTGTTCACAGGTATGTTGCCAATTATTGATGGCTTTTGATTCATCTGGCCTTTGTTATTCTGAAGTTACACAGCATATCTGAGATACGGAGGAACACTGTTATTAGCCATGTTACATGGTCGAGGTTTTATGTATTAAATTGGGCTTTAAGGAGAGAATACCTGAAGATTTTTTTGTGAATTAGCTTGAATTAAGAAGTTGTAATTGGAATGGTTATTGTTGCTGTATCTACTTTTGTTACCCTAGTTGCCTTAAAATCTCAAAAAATATACGAAGGCCTCATATGACTCAAATTTGTTACAGCACAGAGTTTGACATGTTACAGGTTCACTTTGTTTTTATCTTCACATGTAAAATGTGCCCGAGCTGTGCAGTAGGGTAGTCCTCCTTGGTAAGATGCTTATGCCATGATTTGTAACTCATTCTCACTTTCATAGATGAAAGCAGAAATTACTCATTGGAAGGTGAGAGTTGAAGTATATATTGCTAAAAGGTAAAATAATGAATAAGTTGATAATGACAGGTTTTTTTCATTAGAAAACTCAAAGATAAAAATCTGACATTATGAAATTATTTACATTCAAAAAAGAGTCAGGAAGGGAGGCCTGGGTGACTTAGTCAGTTAAGCGTCTGCCTTTGGCTCAGGTCATGATCCCAGGGTCCTAGAATGGAGTCCCACATGGGGCTGGCTCCTTGCTCAGCAGGGAGCCTCTTCCCTCTGCCAGCCATTCCCCCTACTTGTGCGTGCTCTCTCTCTCTGACAAATAAATAAAATCTTTTTTAAAAAAGAGTCAGGAAAAAAAAAAAGAATCAGGATGGTTTCTTTTGAGGACTGAGTCTTTTTAGTCCATTTAAAATATGGTATGATTAGGGTGCCCTGCTGGCTCCATTGGAGTAGTGTGCTACTCTTGATTTCAGGGTTGTGAGTTTGAGTCCCATGATGGGGCTAGAGATTACTAAAAAAATAAATAAAACATAAATAAAATATAGCCTGGTTAATTAAAATTTGTTTTACATGTAATCAGCTTGAAGCTCTCTTTGACATATTTGTGAAGTTGATAAGATTAAGAGCTTTTTTCTTATTTAGCTTTTTTTTTTATTGTGCTATTAGCCACAGTTTGTGTTCATAAATACTGAAGAAAGAATTTCTTTTTTTTTTTTTTTAAGATTTTATTTATTTATTTATTTATTTGACAGAGATCACAAGCAGGCAGAGAGGCAGGCAGAGAGAGAGGAGGAAGCAGCCTCCCTGCTGAGCAGAGAGCCCGATGCGGGGCTCGATCCTAGGACCCTGAGATCATGACCCAAGCCGAAGGCAGCGGCTTAACCCACTGAGCCACCCAGGCGCCCCCTGAAGAAAGAATTTTTTATTTTATTGTTTCCTGAGTTGATATGAAATAGTCTACTAAGTTTATTTTTGGTTCCTTGTTTAGTTTATGAATCTGTGGTATGTTATTAGTGCTTTTTGAAAAAGCACTGTAGTAGCAACTTAATTTCTTTTATCTTGTGTAATTATGGGTTCAGAGGTAAAAGATCTGAATGGACTGAAATTTTATTTGTTTGGAGTTTATGGTCATAAACAAGTTTATTACGGTGTTAGAAAAATGAAACAAAAAATGTTGCATTTATTTTATATCTAATTCTGTTATATCTTCTCTGTATTTGAATGAATTTGATATTATAGTGACAATATATAAATGAAACTTCTGTCCTGCTTTTTTTGAAAAATGTAGGATACATTTAAGTGTTTGTGTATAATACAGTTTATGTGTAACTTTTCCCATCTGTTTTCCTTCCTCATAGGGAGCCACTATTCCAGTGTAATCAGTTTCCTGTGTATCCTGCTAGAAAGATAGTATGCCTGTATAAAAATATAGATATAAATGTATGCTCTTTCCCCAGTTTTATGCAAAAGCTAATTAAATATTCTATATATTTTTCACTTTGCTTTATTCATATGAAGTCATTCTATGTGTGTACGTAGGAAACTTCCTTTTTCTCAACAAACTTCATGGTTTTGCAGTATATGAATATACTATAATTTATTTCCCAGTCGTGTTGCTATCTATTTATTTTGTTTCCAGTCATTCGCAAATGCAAATGGTGCTGTAAGGAATAACACAGAGATCTTGTCACACATGTGTGATATATTTGTCAGATAAATTCCTGGAAATAGAATTACTAAGCTATATAAAGTTTTGATAGGTATTTTCAAATTGCCTTTCATAAAGCCTATTTTAGTCATTAAACATTTCACAGCAGTCAGCAAGTATAAGAATATCTATTTTCCCACATCTTCACCAACACAAAGGATTATACAAAGGGTTATCAATCTGTTTGCTCTAATCTGAAAAAAATATATTGGTTTAAGTGCATTTTAAAGTGTTTTGAGAGTGATTGAACATCTTTTTATATATTTAAAGAGCTGTTTTTATGTCTTTTCTTGTGAGCTATGTGTTACATTTAAGCCTCTTTTGAACCATACTGGGATGCGAGCCAATTATGTATTATCAATGTATAATGAAAGATGTTTGTATTTCATACACTGAGTCCAAATTAATTACAGAGTTAATATTAAATTTTTAATGGATTAAGTCTGATTTCCACTGTGGATTTTCTGTTTTTTACCTTGCATTGTGTATTTGTTGGGGGATGGTGGTTGGGCTGAATTGTTCTTAATTTTTAATCCTGCCAGACTTTATTTATATAAACACCCTAGCACTGCATTTTTAGAAATGCCCTGTTCCTGAGGGCTTTTTGGTCTAAGAGGGAAAGACAGGCTGGAAGCCAATAATGGAATTATGTGTTTAGGGTATCAAGATAAACACTTACGTGGTGCATGATGGCCCAGGGGGTAGTGTGGTCATTTCAGTTGGAATGAGCTGTGGGTAGACTGAGAGATACAGTTGTTTAGAAATTTGTTTGTTTATTAATGTTAAAAAAAAAAAAAAAAGGAAACCACTAGGAAAATGTCTGTTTAGCTATTTCCTCAGCATTAGCGTAAAAAAAAAGGCAAAAATCAGTTTTCAAGTTCTGGGAACTACAAATTGTTAGATACAGTTTGAGCATGGAGTCTGAAGTGGGTGGCAGAGAAGCAGTGGGACAGAGGCCAGATTGTAGCAGGACATGTATGGCCGACATAGTTTGTGATATAATTGAACAGTTCAGTATGGGTGTTTTTAAAAAAATAAATTAAAATTATGTAACACTTTTACTGTATTGGGAAATAAAGGTACCAACAGTGCTTCATTGATAAAAATATAGTTTGTTAACTAATTATAAAACAATCTCATGGGCTTTAGAGTGAGAGTATGCTGATTCTTGTCACTTCTTTTGACTAACTCCATGGCCTTGGGCAAGATATGTGCCTGTAATTGGAATGATATAGACAAAATATTTTCTAACCCAGGGGCATATTTATTAATTGAGAACAATGAATTGAAATTTAAGTCTTAGCTGACTGGTTTCTTGAGTTTACATTATGTAGTATACATGGATACTAGAAAATACTTGAATATTACTTGCAGTCTGTTCTGAACAAGTTCTTGATCATTTACAAGGAGTAATTGTCACCCTAGTACATATTTCAAATGATTTCTGTTCAAATTAATCATGGTCTTTTGGAGGCAAGGTAATTGCAGAGAAATTGTTTAAGAACCCAACTTTGGCAGAATGATATATTACACAGATTCAGATATAATGAATCAAGACATAATTTTCAAAAGATAAAGGTGATGTTAATTTACAACATTATCTTGGTCTCCCTAACAGTTGACATTTCAAGAAGATTTCACTATGATGTAATTTTTATGTGGTCCGTCAGATGAAATGATAAAAGGTGATTTAAAATTTTACAATCTAGACTTTTTTTCATGGAGGAATAATTTAATGAGATTGATTTAATACATTAGATTGAGGGATTTTTTAGCCTAAAGTATGTGTGCTTTTAAAATCATTTAAAAAGCACATCTTTCCTTTCCAAATATTAGGTGCTGGAGTGTGGAGTTTGTGAAGATGTCTTTTCTTTGCAAGGAGACAAAGTTCCTCGCCTTCTGCTTTGTGGCCACACAGTCTGTCATGACTGTCTTACCCGCCTCCCTCTTCATGGAAGAGCAATCCGTTGCCCTTTTGATCGACAAGTAACAGATCTAGGTAGGAAAATATATTGTATGTATTTAAGATTTAAAATTGTTTGGTTTATTTGTATGAAAAGGAGTTTGTATAGTCATTGCTGCAGGTTCTAGGTTAGATGAGAGATGGGGGAAAATATTATCTTTAGCAGTTTGAGTTCCATTTTACAGAGAGGAGTTATTTTAGATTAAGTGTAAGTTTCATACAGTGGTTTTCAAACATGAATCATAGCTTATTTGTAGTTATGAAATCAGTTTAATTGACTCTTAGTAGGTGTTTTCAAGAAGAAAGAGAACGAAAAATACGGGTGTTTTGCTAACTGTGAGAATGAATACTTGTGTATGAAACTTTTGTTTCAGCTGTAAATATACACATATTTTTAAAAACTTATTTATGTATAAGTAAATGTACATTATCCTGTGTTGTAATGGAAAATATATGTCTTACTGTAGGTTGGTCTAAAAAATATTGTAAAGCACTTGTTTTAATATATGTAGTAAAAGTCTTTGGTAAAATAGGATTTATAAAGTTAAATGATAGAAAAATAGAAGTCCTTTAAGTATCTTTCTACTACAGTGCTGACGAGTTTCTGGGTTTTTTTTAATTAATTTTAAAATTTTTTTAATAAGCATATAATGTATTTTTATCCCCAGGGGTATAGGTCTGTGAATCGCCAGGTTTACACATTTCACAGCACTCACCATAGCACATACCCTTCCCAATGTCCATAACCCCACCACCCTCTCCCTTCCCCCTTTCCCCAGCAACCCTCAGCCTGTTTTGTGAGATTGAGTCTTTTATGGTTTGTCTCCCTCCCGATCCCATCATCTTTCATTTTTTCTTACCCCCCAAAGCCCCACGTTGCATCTCCACTTCCTCATATCAGGGAGATCATATGATACTTGTCTTTCTCCAATTGACTTATTTTGCTAAGCATAATACCCTCTAGTTCCATCCACATCATCGCAAATGGCAAGATTTCATTTCTTTTGATGGCTGCATAGTATTCCATTGTATATATATACCATATCTTCTTTATCCATTCATCTGTTGATGGACATCTAGGTTCTTTCCATAGTTTGGCTATTGTGGGAGTTTCTGTTTTTTAAAGAGAATTTTAACCAGGGAATAGTTTAAGCACAAAAAGGTAATGGGGAAAATTTGAATTTTGAAAATTTAGACATTAATGATTAAAATATATGACAAGTTACTATTGAGGTATGAGGTAAAATGATTAATATTCCATTTTGTTAGATTTAGTTTTTATTTTTATATTCTAGGAGATTCAGGTGTTTGGGGATTGAAAAAAAATTTTGCTTTATTGGAGCTTTTGGAACGACTGCAGAATGGACATATTGGTCAGTATGGAGCTGCAGAAGAAACCATTGGGATATCTGGAGAGGTATTGATAGAACTTGGTGAAATATTTATTATGAGCTTGAATTTTTTCTTTTAATTTAAAATATTTGCCATCTAAAGCATGATCTTACCTCACTTGCTCCAGCAGATAGGTTTCCAGAAACACAACTTTTCATTACATTATAGTTTTGTAGGCAACAATATTCCCAGTGAAACAGCAGTAAAACTTAAACTTGAATTCTCTGAAAATACCATACCTAAAGTATGTTTTATGTATATATTTATTTCCTTATTGTAATTCACTTCTACCCAAGGATAAAGTTAAAGAGTAAGAAGGTTATAGAAGAGTAAGAAGAAGGTATAAGCTACATATTAAACCAGAGGGTGCAAAAGTGAATCAATAAGTAGTACAGCACAAAGAAAGAGGAAGTCCTTGAAAGAGGCCAGTTAGTGTAGAGGCCCAAAGCCTTGAAAATAGCAATAGCTCCTGAGGGAATTACTACTACTACTAAATATCTTCGTGAAAGGTTTAAATTATGTGAAAGTATACTCTCTTTATCCAATAGGCTGATCGTCCAGTAAATATAAGAATGAAGCTCATTAACACAGGTTAAAATACATTTTAATTTTTAATTTTTTCAATTATGTAGGTTCCATGCCTAATATAGGGCTTGAACTCATGACCCTGAGATCCAGAGTTGCATGCTGAATGGACTGAACCAGCCAGGCGCCCCTTAAAATGCATTTTTAATGCTTGAAGAATTGTCCACATAGCTCGTATTACTGTACTAGATGTAAGAATAGTTGTAGTAAATAACAGTTAATGATTTAGGTGATCAACTTTAAAATCACAGGCTTAGTATCAAGGAAAAAAATGTCAGATTGAGTTCTACTTTTATTAAATCATGATTTCTTTATGTAAAGTGAATCACTGAAGTAAATTTCAAACTGGAACACTGTTTCCTGTTTATTTTTTTCCTTCAAGATTTTATTTAAATTCAAGTTAGTTAACATGTAGTGTAGTATTAGTTTCAGGGATATATTTAGTGATCCATCACTTGCATATAACACCTAGTGCTTTTCATTATATCACCCATTAACCTACCCCCATCCCCTTTCCTCCAGCAACCCTTAGTTTCTTCCCTATAGTTAAGCATCTCTTATGGTTTGCCTCCCTCTCTGTTTTTATCTTACTGTGTTTTTTCCCTTCACCTATGTTTATCTTTTTTGTTTCTTAGATTCACATATGAGTGAAATCATATGGTATTTGTTTTTCTCAGACTGATTTATTTTGCTTAGCATAATACCCTCTAGTTCCATCCACATCATTGTAAATTTCATTCTTTTTAATAGCTGGGTAATATTCCATTGTATGTACATACCATATCTTTATCCATTCATCTGTTGATGGACATTTGGGCTTTTTCAGTATTTTGGCCTCTGTGGATAATGCTGCTATAAGCATTGGGGTGCATGTGCCCCTTCAAATTATTATTTTTGTATCCTTTGGATAAATATTACTAGTATAATTGCTGGTCATAGGGTACTTCTATTTTTAACTTTTTGAGGAACCTCCATACTGTTTTTCAGAACAGCTACCCAGTTTGGGTTCCCGCCAACAATGCAAAGGGTTCCCCTTCTGCATCCTCATGAACATCTTTTGTTTCCTGATTTGTTACTTTTAGCCATTCTGACTGGTGTAAGGTGATATATCATTGTGGTTTTGATTTGTAGTTCTGTGATGATGAGTCATGTTGAACATTTTTTCATGTGTCTGTTTGCCATTTATATGTCTTCTTTTGAGAAATGTCTATTCATGTCTTCTGCCAGTTCTTAATTGGATTTTTTTTTTTTGGGGGGGGTTGTTGAGTTTGGTAAGTTCTTTATAGATTTTGGATACTAGCCCTTTATCTGATATGTTACTTGCAGATATCTTCCCCTATTCCTTTGGTTGCCTTTTAATTTCCTCTCACATTTACGTCTTTAATCCATTTTGAATTTATTTTTGTGTATGGTGTAAGGAAGTGGTCCAGTTTGATTCTTCTGCATGATTCTGTCCTGTTTTCCCAACACCTTTTGTTGATGAGACCGTGTTTTTTCCATTGGATATTTTTTCCTGCTTTGTTGAAGATTAGTTGACCATATACTTGCGGGGAGCACTGTTTTCTAGGCTTTTTGTACTTCTTTCATGTGCTATATCTTTTATCTTTCAAAAGACATTAGAATATTGTCTAATGTTGACCTTGTAATTATTTGTCAGGTCTGGAAAACAGAAGATATGAATTTTTAATATTACCTGTACATGCTTTTCATAATTGCAAATAAAAAGTGTTTAACTTTGAGTTCATTTTTTAGTTTAATGTGATATTTAATGACATTATTGATGTATTTTCTAATTTTTATTTCTGGTTTTAGTATATGTGCTGCCAAAGTGAGCATTCTAATTTTTATTTCTGGATCAATTTATGCCAGATTACTCCCTTTCCAATTATGGCCTTTCAATATTCAGCATAAGTTTCAAAACATTCTTGGTTATCTGACGTGTAAAGTTTTTCAACTTGGATGCTTTTTAGTAACTCATGAAATTTAGAAATGATATTTAAAAGCTTATATATAACATAGATTTTATTTGTATATTTTTTATTTGCTTAAATCGGTGCTTTTTCAGCCAGGATTGTGCAGTAACCTCACCTGTGGAGTTTTAGAAAAAAATACACACATCAGGCTTCTACAACCTATTGGAATAAGTATTTCCTAGGTTAGAGTCTGGGCATCTATGTTTTTAAAAACTTTGCAGCTGATTCTTGTGCATACACCTGCTTCTCAAAATAGCATTTGCGTTTCTCTTTTTTCTATACGTCACCATGATATGTAGTATTTAAAGCAGAGTCGAGGTGGGGGCCTGGGCACCTAGCTGTCTCAGCAGAGCATGGGACTCTTGACCTCAGGGTTGTAAGTTCAAGCCCCACATTGTGTGTAGACATTACTTGAAAAATAAAATCTTAAAAAAAAAAAAGGCAGTGGGGATGTATTTATTATCATTTTTTTTAGTCTTAAAATAAGATTTCTAGCCTGTATTGTTCAGTTTCTTTCATGTAAAATGAGGGGATTTCATGGAAGATATCTTTGCACTGACTATGAACCTATGAGAACAGTTTTATTTTTGGCCTCAAATTCATAGCACATATTGATAATCAATTTTGGAAGTACCTTCTCACTTACTTATAGAAATGAATACTTTCTTAGATGAGTCGTAAGTGACCTTTTTTACTTAATTACCAGCATATTTTCATAAACAAAGCTTGGTCAGTTAAAAAAGATTATGGGCTTTTATATTTTAAAATTTGTCATGTTATGATGATTGAGCTTCAGATTGAAGACATTAATTTTTTGTTTATCAGAGCATCATTCGTTGTGATGAAGATGAAGCGCACGTTGCATCTGTATATTGCACTGTATGTGCAACTCATTTGTGCTCAGAGTGTTCTCAAGTTACTCATTCTACAAAGACATTAGCAAAACACAGACGAGTGCCTCTAGCTGATAAACCTCATGAGAAAACCATGTGCTCTCAGCATCAGGTACATGCCATTGAGTTTGTTTGCTTGGAAGAAGGATGTCAAACTAGCCCACTTATGTGCTGTGTCTGCAAAGAATATGGAAAACACCAAGGTCACAAGGTATGAATATAATTAGACTGGATGACTCTACCTAGTTTACCAACCTACTGTTTGTTTCCATTGATTTGGTTCTTTTTTTTTTTTTTAAGATTTTATTTATTTATTTGGCAGACAGATATCACAAGTAGGTAGAGAGGCAGGTAGAGAGAGAGAGGAAGGGAAGCAGGCTCACTGCTGAGCAGAGAGCCTGATCCGGGGCTCGATCCCAGGACCCTGGGATCATGACCTGAGCCAAAGGCAGAGGCTTTAACCCACTAAGCCACCCAGGCCCCCCCATTGATTTGGTTCTTTATGCCAAGTAGGAATTGGGGAAGATTCAGTAATGAATGAGTGGAGCTTGATAGCATGAAGAGATATGAGAGATTTAATTCCTGAATATCATAACAAAAATTTCAGAGAGGTCTTATCCTCCTTTCTTCACTGAAAAATAGCTTTCTAGTAGGAAACAAAATTTCTTTGTGTGCATGTTTTCATAATGCACTGGATTGTGTTGACAATATTTATGTCTATTGATGAACTGCTATTTATGGTGAAAATATAAAGTGAATCTCTTGGATTCCCTTTTTTTTGGGGGGGGAGGGAGGAAGAGGAGAGAGGGAGGATGATGGGGGTAGGGAGAGAGAATATCTTTTTCCTTAAAGATTTATTTATTTTAGAGAAAGAGAATATATTGCGGGGAGGGGCAGAGGAAGAGGTAGAGAGAAACTTCAGCAGACTCTGTCCTGAGCATGGAGCCAGATGCAGGGCTTGACATGGGGCTTGATGCAGGGCTTGATCCCACAACCCTGTAATCACAACCTGAGCCAAAACCAAGAGTCAGAGGTTTAATGGACTATGCCACCCAGGCGCCCCATGGGAGAGAGACTCTTAAGCAGGCTCCATGCCCAGCGTGGAGCCTGATGGGGGTGGTAGATCTCACAAGAGATCACAACTTGAGCTGAAATCAGGAGTTGAACATTTAACCAACTGAGCCACCCAGGCACCCCATCTTAAACTGTTATTAAGCAATAAATAGACTCCCAAATTCTAAATTATTTCTTTGGAGGGTAAATAGTTTTGGGGTGAGGGTAAATTAGTATTTATTATTTTGTGCTTTTCGTAAATCTATTATAAAAGCCATTTGTGACTGATACTTTTTTTTTATCATTGGAGTGATTTAAATAACATTTTTTAATCCTTAGTCAGTACTGTGAGTTCTGTTCTATAATTTTGTTGCACTTTAGCATTCAGTATTGGAACCAGAAGCTAACCAGATCCGAGCATCAATTTTAGATATGGCTCACTGCATACGGACCTTCACTGAGGAAATTTCAGATTATTCCAGAAAATTAGTTGGAATCGTTCAACACATTGAAGGAGGAGAACAGATAGTGGAAGATGGAATTGGAATGGCCCACACAGAACATGTATGGAATTTTTTTTCTGCTTTCTTTACCTTCTTACCCTTTTTACTTCTAACCTTTTCATCTTCTTGTATTTATTGAGCAATTACACTGTATTAATACCACACTAGTTACTGAAAATAAGTTTTTAGAAAAGGCTTTGTCTTTATGGAATTTATAATTCATTGTAGAAAAATGCCAGTTTCACCTGTGGTGACTGTATTTTGTGGGGGAAGTATAAAACACTTTGGCATTGCATAAGAGGGTCATTAATTTAGCTGAGTCAGGCAAAGTTTCCCAGAATACAAGATAGTAAACTGAGATGTGAAGAAATTTAGTCAGGGAGAAGAGTGAGGTGGGTGGGGGAGTGAATTGTCCTATAGAGGGAAGCATATGTTAAATGCCTGGAAGTAAGAACTGGACACATTATTGAAACAACTCAGTTCAGTACACTTGGATCTTTGAGTATTGGATGGGACATGGCAAGAAAAAATGTTGGAGAGTTAAGGGCCAAGTCATGTAGGATCTTATTAGCTATGTTAAAGATTTTAGACTTTATCCCAAGGGCAGTGATGAGCAATTGAAAAATTCGTGTAGGAATAAAATAATCAAATTTGCATTAAGAAAGGTAACTTTTCAATATAGAAAATGAATTGGAAGCAGGGGAACCTATTAATAGGAGGTTGCTGAAATTATCTGGTTGAGAGATGTTTATGGCCTATAATACTACAGTAGTGAGAATGGAGAGAGGTAGATGGGCTTGAGATTTTGGAGTAGTAGAATAGGTAGGTCTTAGTGATTGATTCATAATACTGATTTTGTAAGTAACTTGAAGGGTCAGGCATGATGCCTGGATTTCTTTCTTGCCCAAGTGAATGGATGGTGATACCATGCATTAATGGGGAAGGAGGAAAAACTTTGGGAGGGATAGTGGAACAAAGTAATAAGTTTAATTAAGATATTGAATTTATTATGTCTGTGAAATAATAAGGAAGATACCCTCCTGTGAACTGAAGAGTAAGTGGATGTTGGGAAGTGAGTGTATTTAACTTTTAAGAAGTTTAGCTGTAAAGAGAAGGAAGGAACTTAGGAAGTAGTTATAGACTTCCTTTTTAAATTGAATTATGGAGGCAAAAAGAATATTTTCGGATGGGAATATACAGGGATCTACAAAAATGCAATATTTTGCTTAGATAATCAAACAAATTGAAAGCTAAGTCATTGGGGAATAATGCTAGTACTGTTTTGTCAAATGCAGTAGTCATTACCCACATATGGCTATTTACGTTTAAATTATTTAAAAATCTAGTAAAATACAAAATTTGTTTTTTCAGTTTCATTAGCTGCATTTCAAGTATATTCAGGTACGTATAGCTAGTGGCTACTATATTGACCACACAGATACAGAATGTATCCACCATCACAGAGGGCTCTATTGTGCTAGAGTGAAAATATTTTATTCAGTGAATATTTACTGGACACATATAAGAGCTAGACACTCTTTTAGTATTGTTCTAGCTAAGGATATACTGCTGTATAAGTAAAAAAGTTCTGCCTTTGCAGTTCATATTCTAATATGGGAAAAAGGGTCAATACTTACAACAGAAGAATGTTAGGAGTTTGGAGAAAAACAAGAGAGAGGGAGAGTGCACTTTTATATGGGGTGTTCATGGATAGACTCCCTGAAAAAGGAACATTGAGCAAAGAGGTAAAGCAGATGAGTAAGGGAGCCATGCTAATATTTGGGGGAAGAGCATTCTAGGCAGAGAGAAGAGCAAATGCAAAGGTCCTGAGGTGCCTGGTGCACTTAAGAAACTGCAGAGTGCTCACTTCAGTAGCATATGCACTAAAATTGGAATGATACAGCAAAGATCATTAGCATGGCACCTGTGTGAGGATGATTTACAAATTTGTGAAGTGTTCCATATTTTTAGGGAGTAAGAGGAACAGTCTTCCAGTTATGAAATAAATAAGTCACAGAAATGAAAAGTACAGCATAGGGGGGAATATAGTCAGTAATAATTGTGATAAGGTTGTATGGTGACAGATGGTGACTATACTTACTGTAGTGAGTGAGCACTGAGTAATGTGTAGAATTGTCAGATCACTATATTGTACACCTGAAACTAATATAACATTGTGTATCAACTATACTTCAATAAAAACAAATGAAACAACTGTGGGGAGGCTAAATGCAGCTAGAGTAGGATGACAGAGTGTAGCAGGAGTTGAGATCAGGAAGGGTCTTACTGGTTACTTGCTCTTCTTTCTGTCAGGAATGCTCTTCAAGATACTGATTTGGTTTCCTCTCTTACCTTCTTCAGGTCTTTGCTTAGATGTTGCTTTCTCAGGGCGCCTGTCCTTGAACACCCCACATAAAGGATTTTGGCATTTACTCTCAGTGGAATGGGAAACATTTGGAGAATTTGGGGCAAAAGAATAATTGTTTCTGATATAACATTTTAAAAGGATCGGTCTGGTTACTGGTGGAGAACATGCTATAGAGGGCAGGAGTAGATCTAGTGAGATCAATTAGAGGACTGTTGTAATAATCAGGTGAGAGATGATGGATCAGGTTGGTAGAGGTGGAGGTGGTGAGGCTTGATCAGATTTTGGATATATTTTGAAGTTAGCAGAATTTTCCGAGGGGCTAGTTATGGAATTTGAAAGAGAAGTATTAAGGGTGACTCCAGTTTTTTTAGCTTGAACAGCATGGAGGATGGCATTGCCAGTTGCTGAGATGGAGGAAACTAGGTGTGGCCATGGGACAGACTGGAGAGTAGGTATTCCATTTTGCTTCAGTTGGCACTTCAACATTTGGATGTCCAAAGGCTGTGGTTAAGGAGAAAGATCAAGTGTTGAGATAGCAATTTTGAAATTTTTAAGGACATAGATGGTATTTAAATTTTCAATAATTCACATATAAAATCTTGGTTATGGTTAAAGTTGTTTCAAACTAATATTAATTTCCTTAGGTACCAGGTACTGCAGAGAATGCCCGGTCATGTGTCAGAGCTTATTTTTCTGATCTACATGAAACTTTGTGTCGTCAAGAAGAAATGGCTCTAAGTGTTGTTGATGCTCATGTTCGGGAAAAACTGATTTGGCTCAGGCAGCAACAAGAAGATATGACTATTTTATTGTCCCAGGTTTCAACAGCTTGTCTCCATTGTGAAAAGACTTTGCAACAGGTAGGTAGATTAAACATGATTACGACATACTTAAAATAACCTTTATGAGCAAAGCCTCATAAAGGAAGAAGGTGAAGGAATTTGTTCAAGCCGTAATGTGGGGAAGAATATTCCAGCTTAAGAAATGATTAGAGCAAAAACCCTAGGGCAACTTGCCTGGTGTATTTGAAAAATAGCAGAAGAAGCCACTATGGGTGGAACAGAGTAAGTAAAGGAAAGGGTAATAGAAGCTGAAACCTGGAAGTAATGGGGAGTTATCTATAAGGAAGGCTTTATGGGTCACTGGAAGGACTTCAGCTTTTACTGATTGAAATGGAGAAGCCATTGTGAAATTTTGACAAGAATGACTTGGTCTTACTTTAAGACGACTTTGATATGTAAAAAAATAGATTGAAGGAGGGCTAAGATGGAGGGAAGATGTTAGGAGAAAGAAGGAATTTGGAGGCTATTATAGAATTCCACATGAGAGAGAATAGTGGCTTGGCTAGTAGGAGTAAGAAGTGTCCAGATTCTGGATATCCAATAGGATTCGTTCGTTATGTGGGGCATGAGAGAGTAGAGGGCAAGAGTTTCAAGGGTTTTGTTCTGAGCAGCTGGAACGACATGCAAATAATAAGCAAAGTTTACTAGTTCATAATCAACTAATGTAAATTTGCAACAGTGAGCAAAAACTACACACGCTGCTCTCATGGAGCTTACCTATTGTTAGGAGAGTTCTGTCTTAAGAAGAATACATTGCTATGTGTGTAGAATATCTCTGGATTGATATTTGAAAAACTAGAATGTGTTTGACTTTGGCAGGCGAGAATTCTACCACTGAACCACCCATGCTAGAATGTGCTTGACTTTGAAGAGAGAGTTTGGAGATCTAGAGGGCAAGAGAAGCTTTTCAATTTCACCTTTAGTCAATTTTTTTTTAAAGATTTTATTTATTTTTTTATTTTCATTTATTTATTTGACACAGAGAGATCACAAGTGGGCAGAGAGGCAGGCAGAGAGAGAGAGAGGGAGGGAGGAGGAAGCAGGCTCCCTGCCAAGCAGAGAGCCCGATGTGGGGCTCGATCCCAGGACCCTGGGATCACGACCCGAGTTGAAGGCAGAGGCTTAACCCACTGAGCCACCCAGGCGCCCCTCTTTAGTCAATTTTTTAAAAACCAATACACATATATCTTAGTTTTTTTATAAAAGTACAACATACATATAGTGTGCATAAGGGTTCAGCTGGCTGAATTTTCAGACTGGGCATTACTGTGTAACTAACACCCATATTAAATAACAGAACATTACCAGCACCCCTAGAAACCCTTCATATTCCCTTCTAATAACCACCTGCCTTCCCCTCTGAGGATAAACCATTACCCTGACTTCTAATGCATATACTATTTTTGTCTCTTTTGGTAATTAATAAAAATAGAATCATGCAGTATGAAGTCTTCTTGTCATATCTTCTTTTACTTGACATTATGTTTATGAAATTCATATCATTAGGTATCATTGTGGCTGTTCTCATTGTGGTATAGTGTAACCTTTCTGAATATACCACAATTTAACTATTCTTCTATTGAAAGGCTCTTTAATTATTTATTAATGCCCAATTATTAGTCTAGTCAAATTTATATTTAAGCTAACTTTGAATACGATAATGTTAATTTTTCTTGATTTTTGGTGATAACTCTTTTTTCCTTCTTCCTATAACAAGTTTACCAGAAAACTATATTCTCTTTTCTAGGATGATTGTAGAGTTGTTTTGGCAAAGCAGGAAATTACAAGGTTACTAGAAACACTGCAAAAACAGCAGCAGCAGTTTACAGAGGTTGCAGATCACATTCAGTTGGATGCCAGTATCCCTGTCACTTTTACAAAGGTAATGTACAGTACTTCATTTTTAGGTATGGCTTCTGATAAATCATAATTGTTTTACATTCCATGATAATCAGCTTGAAGAGACAACTAAGAAATTCATAGGGTTTTTTGAAAAAAACTTTTATCAGTGGAAAATAGAAAGTGGTGTAATGAATCTCCATGTACCCATCACCTACTTTAACAATTAAAAACTTTATTTCATCTATCCTTTTCCCCATTCCCCTTTCTACCTCCAGTCTCTCAGGTTATTTTGGAACAAATCCCAGCATATCATTTCATCTATGAAATATTGTTGTGTGTATTTGTAAAAGGTAAGGACTATTTTAAAAAACATAACCAAAATATTGTTATAAACCTAAAAAAATTTAATAATGAATCTCTAATATTAACCATTATCCAGTTAGTTATTCAAATTTTCCAGACAGCTAAAAAAATGTTTTGTTTCTGGAAACAGAATCCAACCAAACAAGGCCTGTACTTGCCATTTCGTTGATATATTTTGGTCTCTTTTACAGTTAATTTCCTCTAATCTAAAAAGTTCATTTGTTTATGGGGCGCCTGGGTGGCTCAGTGGGTTAAGCCGCTGCCTTTGGCTCAGGTTATGATCTCAGGGTCCTGGGATCGAGCCCCGCATCGGGCTCTCTGCTCGGCGGGGAGCCTGCTTCCTCCTCTCTCTCTGCCTGCCTCTCTGCCTGCTTGTGATCTCTGTCTGGCAAATAAATAAATAAATAAAATAAATAAAATAAAAAGTTCATTTGTTTCATTTTATTTTCCTTTTTTAGGGTCTGTTTTTTTAGAACTTAATCTTATTTTTTTTTAAAAGATTTTATTTATTTATTTGACAGACAGAGATCACAAGTAGGCAGAGAGGCAGGCAGAAAGAGAAGAAGGGAAGCAGGCTGCCTGCTGAGCAGAGAGTCCGATGCGGGGCTCAATCCCAGGACCCTGAGATCATGACCTGAGCCGAAGGCAGAGGCTTTAACCCACTGAGCCACCCAGGCACCCCAGAACTTAATCTTATTTTATAGCTCTGTGAAACATTTACATGGTCCAGAGTCGAATCTACAAAGCAGGGTTTATTTAGAGAAGTCCAGCTTCTATCCCTAACCCCTCAATGCTTTTCCTCCTTTCTCCATAGAAAAGCCTCAAGAGTTTTTCCTTAGTTTTCTTCATCATGTAAAAAACAATACACGGAAATACATTTATTCACATATTTGTATGTACACTCATCATATTTAAAGGTAGAAAACATTACTTCTCCTCTTTGTTCTTTTCACATAAGTTTACGTCCTAGAGATTATTCCATAGCAGTATTCAGTTACATTTTCTGTTCTTTTTTTTTTGCAGGGTACTTTATTGTGCAGATATACCACATTTGTGTGTGTGTGTAAAAAATGGAAAAGTTACTATCTTATCCTTTTTTTTTTTTTTTGAAAGAAAACGTGAGCATAGGGAGAGGGGAGAAGCAGAGGGAGAGAGAAAATCTCAAGCAGGCTCCATGCTCAGCATGGAGGGAGCCCGATGCAGGTCTTGAGCTCATGACCCTGAGACCATAACCTGAGTTAAAATCAAGGAGTCAGATGCCTAACTCACTAAGCCACCCAGGCACCCTTAACCATTTTTAATTGTTACAGTTCCGTATTGTTAAGTATATTTACATTCAGTATACCTCCAGGAATTTTGCAGTTTGGAAAACTGAACTTCCATACCATATAAACAGTAACTCCCCTTTCCCCCTCTCTCACCACCTCTTGGGAACTACCATTCTACTTCTGTTTTTTGTGAATTTTAGTATTTGAAATACCTCATGTAATGACCAATATATAAGTGGAGCCATATAGTCAGTATTTGTTTTTTAATGACTGGCTAATCTCAATTAGTATATCCTCAGAGTTCACCCATATTGTGGCATGTGACAGAATTTTCTTCTGTTTTAAGGCTAAATAATACTGCATTGTTTGCATATACATTTTATTTATACATTCATCCATTGATGTACATTTGGGTTGCTTCCACATCTTGGCTATTATAAATAGTGTAACTGTGAACATGGGTGTACACATATTCCTCTGAGACCTTGCTTTCATTTCTTTTGGTATGTATCTGGAAGTGAGATTACTAGATATGGCAGTTATATTTTTATATTTTTGAGGAAATGTTGTTTTCCATAGTGGTTGTACCATTTGTAATCCTGCCAACAGTGCACAAGGGTTGCAGTTTTTCCACATTTTCATCAACACATTAATTTTTTTTCTTTCTTTTTTTTTTTAGATAGTAGCCATCCTGTTAGAAGTGAGGTGATATCTCATCGTGGTTTTGATTTGCATTTCTCTGATGATTAATGAAGTTGAGCCTCATTTCATATGCTTATTGGCCAGCTTATATCTTCTTTGGACAAATTTTGTACAAGTCCTTTACCTGTTTTTTAATTGAGTTCCTTGATTTTTTTCATTGAGCTGTAGGAGTTCTTTATATATTGTAGTAGGGAATCCATTCTTAGATACATGATTTCCAAATACTTGGTCACATTTTGTGAGTTGCTTCTTCACTTTGTTGATAGTGTCCTTTGAGTCACAAAAATTTAAGATTGATTTGGTCCCATTTGTCTACTTTTGCTTTTGTCAACTGTGTTTTTGGTGTGATATCCAAAAAAAAAAAAAAAAAATCCCTGCCAAATCCATTGTCATGAAGATTTTGCACTATGTTTTCTTCTAAGAGTTTTATAGTTTTGGGTCTCATTTTGGAACTTTTATCCATATTTTAAAATCCAAATATTTGTAATTGTTATACATTATTTGTAAATCTACCGTTTTATCAATATATAATGAACTTTTGTCTCTTAAAACAGTTTTTTTTTTTTTTTAAAGATTTTATTTATTTATTTGACAGACAGAGATCACAAGTAGGCAGAGAGGCAGGCAGAGAGAGAGGAAGGGAAGCAGGCTCCCTTTGAAGCAGAGAGCCTGATGCGGGGCTCGATCCCAGAAACCTGAGATCATGACCTGAGCCAAAGGCAGAGGCTTTAACCCACTGAGCCACCCAGGCACCCCTCTCTTTTTTTTTTTTTTAAGATCTTATTTATTTATTTGACAGAGATCACAAGTAGGCAGAGAAGCAGGCAGGGAGAGAGAGGAAGGGAAGCAGGCTCCCTGCTGAGCAGAGAGCCCGATGCAGGGCTTGATCCCAGGACCCTAAGACCATGACCCTGAGACCATGACCTGAGCCCAAGGCAGAGGTTTAACCCACTGAGCCACCCAGGCAACCCCCCGCAGGTGCCCCTCTTAAAACAGTTTTTGATTTAAAGTCTAATTTGTCTCATTCTAGGATAGCCACCCCTGCTCTCTGGAATATGGTTTACATGGAATATCTTTTTATTTTTCTTCACTTTCAGCCTTCTTATGTCATTAAATATGAAGTGAGTCTCTTATAAACAGCCTATTGTTAGATCTTGGGTATTTTTTATCCATTTAGTCAAACTGTGTCTTTTCATTGGGGAATTAAACCCATTTATATTTCAAGTAATTATTAATAGTTAAGGACTTGTTATTACCATTCTGTTCATTGTTTTTTATATATCTTACAGCTTTTTTCTTTTCCTTTTGCCTTATTGCCTTCTTCTGTGTCTCGGTGATTTTTTTTTTTTTGAAGATTTTATTTATTTATTTGACAGACAGAGATCACAAGTAGGCAGAGAGGCAGGCAGAGAGAGAGGAAGGGAAGCAGGCTTCCTGCTGAGCAGAGAGCCTGATGTGGGGCTCAATCCCAGGACCCTGGGATCATGACCTGAGCCAAAGCCAGAGGCTTTAACCCACTGAGCCACCTAGGCGCCCCTCAGTGATTTTTTATAGTGTCATGGTTTGATTCCTTAGTCATTTCTTTTTGTGTATATTCTGTGGATTTCTGTGTTTACCATTGCTATTACAAAGAACATCTTGTTATAACATTCTGTTGGAAAGTGGTAAGAATTTAACTTCTGCATATAAACGGTCTATTATTTTATAGCTCCACCCCCCATACTTTATGTTTTAATATCACAGATTACATCTTTGTATATTGTATACCTGTTACCGCAGGCTTATAGTTTTTTTTTTTTTAATGTTTGTTATTTCAGTTCTGTAAGGAATTAGATTTGTGCAACAAAATTATAATAATACGGGTTGCTATTTGTCCATGGAATCAGAGGAATGAGTAGGAGATGAAATAATTAACAAAAATATTATAAATAAAAGTATAAATGCTAGTACTTTTAAATTCCATATCAAAATAAGATTTAAATTTTTAAAAATTACAGGACAATAGAGTTCACATTGGACCAAAAATGGAAATCCGAGTTGTTACATTAGGATTAGATGGTGCTGGAAAAACTACTATTTTGTTTAAGTTAAAACAGGATGAATTCATGCAGCCTATTCCAACAATTGGTAAGTCTAAGTACTGCTTTTTACTTTGATGGATGCTTTATAGACAAACCCTAGCTTATAGCTGAGTTCTTGGGGGGTCTTATTTTATGCCAGTATGGCACTGTGGTGGGCTCTTTACTGGCTCTAAGACACTAACATGTCTGAGAAAAAAATGAAAGGTTCAGTGCTGTGGGATTGAAATGTGGATGGTGGGATATTAAGACAGAACAGTGTTGGTGGGACAGTTGGAAGGATTAAAGGATTGGTGAGGATTAGGGTGAGGGAGGGGTAGTGGTGCAGAGCTGTTAGGTATTTGAGTTTCAGGATCTAAGGATCCTGCTGGAGGCTTAGAGGGCTAACAGCTCTTAAAGGTATATATTCCCCATCTAGGTTTATTAGGAGTGGAGTTGGTTGGGGCAGCAGTAGATATTGCTGTATGAAGATAACTTGTATTATCACAATTCTAAACAGTGGGTCACCTGTGTTTGGTGTGTTATTCATTATAAATACAAGTTCAGTATTAAAGTAACTTTTTTTTAAAAACAGGTTTTAATGTGGAAACTGTAGAATATAAAAATCTAAAGTTCACTATTTGGGATGTAGGTGGAAAACACAAATTAAGACCACTGTGGAAACATTATTACCTCAATACCCAAGGTAAGAATGAAAATTGATATCTTAGTTTTTCAGAATTTTATGATGCCAGTTTTCTGTGGAATTGATTTTAACTAGTGAAACTTATTTTTATTAAAATGCTAAGGTGGAAAGATTGGGATATGTACTTCGGTTTATTCATTAAAAAAAATCATAGCTTAAAACCATACTTACCTTTTATATCTAGGCAGTTAGGAGTACATACCGCTTGCTGCTCTTAACAGTTAAAGTACATTATTACTATTCATATGAGTGTGATCACTGGTAATATTGTGAGGAAGGACAGAATTCTTGGTGTATGTTTCCACTGCTCTCTTCAATTCAGTAAAATATTTGTCTCATTATAATCTCTCAGTTACTCCAGAAGAACCTGCAGTGTTTTGCTTTTGGCCAAACGGTTTTACCACACATTCCACCTAAAGTATTTTTTATATTTAGGCCCCATTTTATGCTTTTGCCTGTACCCAACATGAAACTTATGTTCATGCCACGTTTCATATATCGTCATACCTTCCACCTAGCAGAGAAACTAGGTAATTATTTTTACATTGGGATTTTTGATACAGTGATTAATAGAGAAAAAATGGGATTTTGAACATGAGGAACAGTTGAAAAATCGGGATTTTTAGTTACCATGAGGTAGCTAGAAAGATTTCAAAAGGGAATCAATTCAGTATATACTTGTGATGTTTCTGCTGTATATTTTGAATACAGTATATGTGGAAGGTGCTGTGTAAGGCACCTAGAGAGAATACTTTGGAGAGATAAAGATGGTGATTTATTTAGATTATTTTTTGGCCTAGAAAGTAGTAGTCAAAGAATAAGTAGCATCATAGGCCACAAAAGAAACCTCAACAAATTCAAAAAGATCAATGCATCTTTTCTTTATTTTTCTTTTTTTAAAGATTTATTTACTTAGTGTGAGTGGGGAATGGGCAAATGGAGAGGGAGAGGGAAAGAGAGAATCTCAAGCAGACTCCCTGAGGAGCCCCTTGTGGGGCTTGACCCCATGACCCTGAGATCATGACCTGAGCTGAACAACTGTGCCATCAAGGAATCCCTCAATGCATCTTTTCTGACCACAATGCTATGAAACTAGACGTCATCCACAGGAAAGAATATGGGAAGACTGCAAATATATAGGGGTTAAATAACATGCTACTAAACAATGAATGGGTCAACCTGAAAAATCAAAGAAGAACTCAGAAAGTATGTGGAAACAAATGAAAATGAAAACACAGTGGTTCAAAACCTTTGGGATGCAGCAAAAGCTGTTCTAAGAGGGAACTCTGTAGCAATACAGGCCTACCTCAAGAAGTAAGACAATCTCAACTTAACCTTATACCTAAAGGAGCTAGGAAAAGAACAAACAAATGCAGCCCAAAACCAGTAGAAGGAAAGAAATAATAAGATTAGAGCAGAAATAAATGATACAGAAACTAAAAAAAACTTACAGAACATGTTGATCAATGAAACCACGAGCTTGTTCATAAAAAAAAGTCAATAAAATTGATAAACTGCTAGCCAGAGTTATCAAGAAAGAAAGAGAAAGGAAACAAATAAATCACAAATGAGAGGAAAAATGTTTAACAATAACAAAAAAAAAACCCCACAGAAATAGAAACAATTAGAATATTATGAAAAAGTATATGTGGACAAATTGGACAATCTAGAAGAAATGGATAAATTCCTAGAACCATAAACTACTAAAACTGAAATAAGAAAAAAATAGAAAATTTGAACTGTCTGATTACCAGCAAAGCAATTGAATGAGTAACCAAAAAACTCCCAGAAAATAAAGGTACCTGGGTGGCTCAATAAGTTAAGTGTCTCCCTTTGGCTTAGGTCATGATCTAGGAGTCCTGGGATCCAGCCCTGCATCTGGCTCCCCACTCAGTGGGTAGTCTACTTCTTCTCTCCCTCTGCCCCTCCCCACTGCTTGTGCTCCCCTCTCTCTCTATCTCTCAAATAAATAAGTAAAATATTTTTTTAAGGTTTTATTTATTTATTTGACAGATCACAAGTAGTCAGAGAGGCAGGCAGAGAGAGAGAAGAGGAAGCAGGCTCCCTGCTGAGCAGAGAGCCCAATGCAGGACTCGATCCCAGGACCCTAAGATCACGACCTGAGCCAAAGGCAGAGGCTTTAACCCACTGAGCCACCCAGGCGCCCCCAATAAGTAAAATAGTTAAAAACAAAACAAAACTCTCAACAAACCAAAGTCCAGGATCAGATGGCTTTGCAGGAGAATTCTACCAAGCATTTAAAGAAGAGTTAATACCTATTCTTCTCAACTATTCTAAAAAATAGAAAAGGAAGGAGAACTTCCAAATTCATTCTATGAGGCCAGCATTACCCTGATATCAAAACCAGATGGATAACACAAAAAAGAACTACCATCCGATTTCTCTGAACAAAGATGCAAAAATCCTCAATAAAATACCAACAAATTGAATCCAACGATATAAAAAGATCATTCACCACTACCAATTTGTATTTATTCCTGGGTTGCAAGTGTGTGTCAGTAATTGCAAATCAATCAACATGATAGATCATGTCAATAAAAGGATAAAAACTCTATGATCATTTCAATAGATAAAAAAAAAAAAGGCATTTAACAAAGTACATCTCTTTATGATAAAAACTCTCAACAAAGTGGGTTTAGAGGGAACATACCTCAACATAATAAAGACCATCTATGAAAAACCCATAGCTAACATCATCAATGAGAACCTTTCCCCTAAGGTTAGGAGCAAAACAAGATGTCCATTCTCATCACTTTTATTCAGCATAGTCCTGGAAGGGCTAGCCACAGCAATCAGACAAAAAAAGAAAAGGCATCCAAATTGGCAAGGAGAAATAAAACTTTCACTGTTTGCTGATGACGTGATAGTATGTGTGTGTGTGTGTGTGTGTGTGTGTGTGTGTGTGTGTGTGTGTATGTATCTGGGCTGAAAGACCACCAAAAACTGTTAGATAAACGAAGTCAGTTAAGGTATAGGATACAAAATCAATTTACAGAATTCTGTTGCATTTTTATACACCAGTAATGAAGCAGCTGAAAGAGAAGTTAATAATCCCATTTACAGTTGCACCTAAAATAATAATGATACCTTGGTATAAACTTAACCAAAGAGATAAAAGACCCATACTCTGAAATCTCTAAAACACCGATCAAACAAATTAAGGTGAAACAAAGAAATGGAAACACATTTCATGCTTATGGATTGAGAAAAATATGGAGTGCCTCGGTGTCTCAGAAGGTTAAGCACCATCCGCCTTTGGCTTAGGTTATGATCTCCAGGTCGTGAGATCGAGGCTCACATCAGGCTCTCAGCTCAGTGGGATGTCTCCTGCTGCCTTCCCTCTGCTTCTCCCCCTGCTTGCGCTCTCTCTCTCTCTCTGTCACTCTCAAATGAATAATAAAGTCCTAAAAAAATACTTAAAAAAATGAAAGGACAAATATTGTTAAAATGTCTATACTACCCAAAGCAATCTACACACTTAATGCAATTCCTATCAAAATACCAACAGCATTTTTCATAGAGCCAGAACAATCCTAAAAAGACCCCGAATAGCCAAAGCAATCTTGAAAACGAAAAGCAAAGTTGGAAGTATCACAATTCTGGACTTCCAAGTTAAATTACAAAGCTGCAGTAAACCATTATGGTACTGGCACAAAAATAGACATAAAGATCAATAGAACAGAATGGAAAACCCAGAAATAAACCCACAATTGTACAGTCCATTAACCTTTGCTAAAGCAGGAAAGAATATCCAATTGGAAAAAGATAGTCTTTTAAACAAATGGTGTTGGGAAAACTGGAAGCGACGACATGTTAAAAAAAAAAATGAAACTGGACCACTTTCTTACACAATACATGAAAATAAATTCAAAATGAATTAAAGACCTAAATGTTAGACCTGCAGCCATAAAAAGCTTAGAAAAGAGCACTGGTAATAATTTCTCTGACATTGGCCTAGCAACTTTTTTCTAGATAGGTCCTTTGGGGCAAGCAAAACAAAAGGAAAGATAAACACTGGGACTACATCAAAATAAAAACCTTCTACACAGCGAAGGAAAAAAACAAAATGAAAAGGCAACCTATGGAATGGGAAAAGGTATTTGTAAATGACATATCCAATGAAGGGTTAGTATCCAAAATACATCAAGAACTTACACAACTCAAGATCCAAAAACCAAATAATCCAATTAAAAAATGGTCAGAAGACGTGAATTGACATTTCTTCAAAGAAGACATCCAGATGGCCACCAGACACATGAATGTATGCTCATCATCATTTACCATCAGGGAAATGGAAAACAAAACTGCAGTGAGATATCACTTTACACCAGTCAATAATGTCAACAATATAAGAAATAACAGGTTTTGGTGAGGATGTGGGGAAAAAAAAGGAACCCTCTTCCAGTGTTGATTAGAATTCAAACTGGTGCTGCCACTCTGGAAAACAGTATGGATTTCCTCAAAAAGTTAAGATTAGGACTACTTTATGATCTAGCAGTCGGACTACTAGGTATTTACCCAAAGAATACAAAAACATTAATTCAAAGGGATACATGCACACCAATGTTTATAGTACTATTATCAACAATAGTCAAGTTATGGAAATAGCTCAAGTGTCCATTGATGAATGGGTAAAGAAGTTGTGAGATATATATATATATGAGTTATGAGATATATATATATATAATGGAATATTACTCAGCCATAAAAAATGAGATCTCGTCATTTGCAATAACATGGATGGAGCTAGAGAGTATAATGTTAAGTGAAATAAGTCAGAGAAAGACAAAGGCCATATGGCTTCACTCATGTGGATTTTAAGAAACAAGCAGGGCGCCTGGGTGGCTCAGTGGGTAAAGCCTCTGCCTTCAGCTCAGGTTGTGATTTCAGCATCCGGGGATCAAGCCCCGCATTGGGCTCTGCTCAGCGGGGAACCTGCTTCTCCCTCTGTTTCTCTGCCTGCCTCTCTGCCTACTTGTGATCTCTGTCAAATAAATAAATAAAATCTTTAAAAAAAAGTATTAAGGGGCGCCTGGGTGGCTCAGTGGGTTAAAGCCTCTGCCTCTGGCTCAGGTCATGATCCCAGAGTCCTGGGATCAAGCCCTGCATTGGGCTCTCTGCTCAGCAGGGAGCCTGCTTCCCTTCCTCTCTCTCTGCCTGCCTCTCTGCCTACTCGTGATATCTGTCTATCAAATAAATAAAATCTTTTTTTAAAAAAGTATTAAAAAAAAGAAACAAGCAAGCAAAGGGGGGAGAAAAGAGAGAAATCTAGAAATGGACTCTTAACTGTAGAGAACAAACTGTTGGTTATCATGGGGAGTTAAATGGGGGACAGATGGAAAAGGTGATGGGGATTAAGGAATGCACTTGTCAAGATGAACATTGGGTGATTAAAAACTTAAAAAAGGAACAAGTAGCATCATTATGGAAATCATGAAAGGTATATTCTAATTAAGAAGAATATTCATATACACAGCACTTTGTGTTTGGTGGAGCAAGTGTTGTAAATCCTGTTACACATGAGGAAGAGATCTGAAAAGTTAGGTGAACTACTTGAGGTCATACTGTTAAGTATTGCTAGGTGCTCTTATAGTAGGCAGCCTTTCTGTGAAAAACATAGTAAATAGTAGACTAACCATAATAAGATAATGAGACCATTAAAATATTTGGTCCATTTATGAAAGTTAACAAATGACTAATTCGTTTTTTTTGGGGGTGGGGTAGCTGTTGTATTTGTTGTTGATAGCAGTCATAGAGACAGAGTTAGTGAAGCACACAGTGAACTTGCAAAGTTGTTAACGGAAAAAGAACTCCGAGATGCTTTGCTCCTGATTTTTGCTAACAAACAGGTAAGACGTTTACATTTCAGAATACTTATTTAGTATTTTGTGTATTCTATGTCATAAGGTAGCATAAACTAATTTCAAAACTGATAATTCGATAGATATTTAAGAAGTTTGTGCTGGGTATTTTAAATACAATATATATAGAAAGTGCTCTACTTGGTACCTTGGAGTATATAAGGTGGTTGATGCTTACCAGAAACTCCTATATACGTTTGTAAACATGTAAGTGACTGTATATGAGATTCTAATACATAGAAAACTGGTAAGTAACTTCAGTAATATTAACGTGTCATGGAAAAATAGAGTGGTTCTAAAGGTGGCATCTTATAAAAGATGTGTACAGTGGGATTTGAGTTGAAATTATGATAAGAGTTCAAATTATGGGTAGGACTTGAGTCAGTATGTGAAAGAAAGAACACTGTAGGCAGAGAAAATGGAAGCATGAATGTTTTAGGGGAGCATCGATGAGGTCTAGGCTGAAAAACTTAGATTTTATTCCATGACAAAGGAAAACCAGCAAAAGGTTTTCAGACTCATATCTGTGTTTTAAGACTGTAATCTGGGGGTAGGACACAGAATTAATCAGGGAGAAGGGACTAGAGACAGGCAGGTGCAGTGAATTGCTGTAATAATTCAAGTGGGAGAGTTAACAAGACTCTGAATTAAAGGAATAGAAGGGTGGAAGCAGATGGAAAAGAGTTTATGAAGGTAGATTTGTTAGAATTTGGTGTCTGAATGGGGACGGTCAAGGACAGGGAGAAGCTACATATTCCTAGATCTTGAGTCTATGCTTCTAGGAGGATGAGAATGCTTTTCCGTACAGAAGGGCTAAGATCTCATAAAAAGGAAGGGTAGGATGAAGAATAAGGGATTTCCCTCTTAACAAAAAAAATAAAAGGCAAACTACTAAGAGCAGATACACTTTGCTTTACTTACTGAAAAAGACATGCAGATAAGGCAAAGTGGAATATCATTTCCACTTAAATTGTTAAAAATGTTTCACAATCTTCAGACTCACATATACTGTATGGTGTGGTTTTAAACACATTTTCTTGGAGGGCAATTTGGCAGTACCATACCTATCAAAATTTTAGATGCATATACCCTTGCACCATACAATTCTACCTCTAGTAATGTATTCCAGATATAAATATCCTAAGGTTATCCTGCAGATAATGTTGCAAATGAATGTAGTTAAAAATATGTTACATATGTATATGTATGTACTTGTAATAGCACATAAACAGAACCTCAATCTAGATATTAAGTAAAGGACGGATTAAGAAAATTATCTTGCACCTACACCCTGGAATGCAATTCAGATGTTAAAAATAATGTAGGTCTTCTTGTCCAAATAATGGAAAGATATCTATATTTAAGATGTGTTAAGTTAAAAAAAAAAAAAAAAGCTAAAGTGTGTTTCTGTTTATTTGTATGAATGTGCATGGAAATTATCTGGACAACTATATAAGAAATCATAATTCGTGGTTGCATCTAGGAAGTAGGGGTGTTCAGGAGTATTTGGAGTGGGAGTTTAGTTACTGTTCATTATATAAACTCTATGTATAAGCCATTTTTGTGATACGCATGCATTAACCTGTTTCTTTTAAGTTGATGCCATATGATTCAGGCAGTATCTTTCATTCAGGTTTCATTACCTTTATTGATTTCACTGTAAGGCCATTCTTACAGACTGTACTATAAATGATCTTAATCACAACTCTACTTTTCTCTATACTTATTAATCACAGAATAATTACTGAGGGGTGAATCTAGGTTTTAACTTTAGCTTTCTGTTAGAATGGTACCAACAGACTTCGTTTTAAATGGTAATTTTGATGGGCTGATTATAAAAAAGATTCTGATATGTATATCTTTCAGGATGTTGCTGGAGCTCTGTCCGTAGAAGAAATCACTGAACTTCTTAGTCTGCATAAATTGTGCTGTGGCCGTAGCTGGTATATTCAGGGCTGTGATGCTCGAAGTGGTATGGGACTTTATGAGGGGTTAGATTGGCTCTCAAGGCAACTTGTGGCTGCTGGAGTATTGGATGTTGCTTGATTTTAAATGCAGAAGTTATTTAAAGTTTTGTGGTTAAGAGTTATTTTGCACATAAATGTTATAAGAAATTCTACATCTCAAATAGTTTATTTAGGATGTATATTTAAAAGGAATCTTGGGTGGGGAATTCAGTACAATATTGCCTTTTAAAAAATTACTCTGTAATAAAATTTAAACGTGAGCAGATTAAAATTGCATTAAGTAGGGACTTCTTGAAGATACATTTTTTAAAAACATACATTTGTTATTTAAGTTTTTCACATTATGTGTGACCCATATATTGGCAAAGAAGTAGTCAGAGAAAGGGTAAGATGAAGGTTTATTCTTTCAATTAAAAAAGGAATAGGCAACTGAATACTGAATGGAACCTCTGTGTGAAGCAAGTAAAGCATGGCTTCTTCTTTATCTTTCCTTTTACCTGGATTTTGGCAGTATTTAGTAGCAAAAAAGCAGTGATGTAATGAAATAGAATCCAGACTGCATCTTGGGGTAACAGGATTACTTTACTTCTTTGTTCAGCGTAACAGAATATCTTTAATGCTAAGTACTATAAACTTACAGAAAATTAATATTTTATAATGTTTTATTGAAACTTTCTCTAAGCCCTTTTATATAAAACCCAGTGAGTCAGATGAAATGTTATCTAACTAGATATGAGTGTCAGATTAGTATTAAACTGAAGAACAATTAATAATAAAACTGTGAAAGTCAGTTATGTTGTAGTTAATCTTCACTTATGAAAGACCCATTTCCAGGGTTGAACTTCGAAGTGTTATTTCCTAGGTCACAGCTCTAAATTGGTTCTCCTATTTTCAGCACATTTAAAGTAGTTAGTTTCTTTTTAAAATAATACTGCATCCTTAGTGGGAACGACCATAGGCAAAATGTAGTAAGTTACACATAGAACCAGGGTTGGCTGTACATAAAAGATAGAGATCTAAGTTGGAAACTACATTTACCTTAAGAGAAGTCATTTAAAGTAGTGGAGAATCAGTTACTTTAAATGCTTTCCCAAAATAAATACACTTGTCTTGACAATAAGACATTATTAAGGCTCTTCATGGTAAGGCCTTGAAAAGTTAAGGAAGGAAAAGAAATGTTCAGAAACTTTACATCACATTTATTATGCAGTGTTGTAGAAGTTTAAAATTTTGTGCTTTTCAGTTTTTCATTTTTTAAGGATACTCACTTATTATAGCCATATAACTTATATTTAAACATGGCTAGATTGGGTTTTGTTATTACTATTTTTTTAATGCTCCTCAGCCTTTAGGATGAAGCTGAATAATCCCGAGTCTTATTAGTTGAAATGCTAGGAGATGTCCCTCTTAGGTGGCACTGTTTTGGTTCATTCTCTTCAAATGTACTTTTGTTTGTTTAAAATAAACAGCAAAACTTTTAGAATACAAAGCATTAAAAAGAAGTCCATCAGTGTTATGGGCAGTATGTAAATAAGTAAATATTTCATCCTTTATTTTTCAAGTAAAAGTCATGCTGTTACAAGTGTAATTTGTGCATATAAGTAATACTTATGAATTAAATTATTTAATAATTGATTATAGTAACTGTGAAGAATAAAAAACACGTTAACATTTGCCTGTGAGCCCTTGACCTGTTTTCTCTACTAGGTAATTGGGAAAAAAAAGTCTAACACTAACATGTGAACTTGTTTTCCTTATAAATTAAGTTCATTTCACCAATTTTGCTAAACTTTGTAATTCACATTGTTAGCATATTACTAAACACAATGTAAAAATTGTGCTTAGACCTGATTATAATGTACATAATAGTGTTTGTGTGTGATTTCTTTTTTAAGAAATATTTTTCTCAGGCTCTTATGACTATTTGTCGTTGTATTCTTTCACTGATTATTAGTTAAGATTTTGTAGTTCCCTCTGGGAAATGTCAAACTTAATAATGAGAGAGATGTTTTAAATCCAGTCTATTAGGATTTGCCTCCTAGCTCCGAATTTCTGTATTAAGCCTAAATATTACTGTATGGTTTATGTAAAGCAGGTTTTAACAAGTATGTAGCCCTGGTCTGTAATTCTGGAATGCTTTATCATCACCAGAAGCCATTATTTGCATTCCATATAGACAGCAATAAAATGTTAAAATAATTTTAAAGAGGTCCTATCATTATTCTAAAAGTTCTGTTTCATGTACCATCTCTCTACTAGTATAACTAGTAACCAGTTAAAGTCATATTTGTGCTGTGGTTCAGAGAAAGAAAACCAAGTGGAGTAGCGGTTGACTTGCATGTCAAATCTGAGTTGCAGTTTATTAAAGATTTAGAAATAATTTATTCTGTCGTTGCAGTGTAAGCCACACATAAATGAGTATTATTGCTAGTGTTTTGATAGAACTAAAATTTTTCATCAAAGAAAGTGAAACTCGGTTTTAAAATTTTAAGTAACTACTTTAGAAAATGTCTGAGAAAACTTAGGTGTAGCCTATAAACTAATACTGCTAAAAGGAAGACATTTTCTGTAGCATTGAAATACCCTTGAATCTGCAAAGTAGTAATAGGGAAAAAGACATTGTACTTTCCCAAAAAAAATAATGAAGAGGATGAATAAGCATCTTGCTAATAATTTAAAACATGCTTTTAAAAAAGCACATCTCAGGGGTGCCTGAGTGGCTCAGTGGGTTAAGCCACTGCCTTCGGCTCAGGTCATGATCTCAGGGTCCTGGGATCAAGCTCCACATCGGGCTCTCTGCTTAGCAGGGAACCTGCTTCCCCCTCTCTCTCTGCCTGCCTCTCTGCCTATTTGTGATCTCTCTGTCAAATAAATAAATAAAATATTTTTAAAAAAAAGTACATCTGGCAATGTCTGTTTTTAGGTCTACTGATTATGTTAAATTTATGACATGAAATGGAAAAATTTGTTTATCAAATAGGATTTTTCACTCAAGCAAAATAACTATGTTTGGCAAAATGGGGCAACACCACCAGTTGGTGGCAGTATTATCAAAAATTTAGGATTATGTTTTCAGGAATGAATAAATTGCTAGGGAGATGTCTAGACACATAAAATAGGAAGAAAGGTAAATGTCACAATGAGAAGTCACTTTATGTCTAAGACCTTCTAAGGAGGACATGATATTAGTTTAAAGTAGCACAACTTGGCACATTCTTCCATCTCACAGGTTTGTGGTACAAAATGGATAAAGGAAGTAATCCTGTTTATCAACACAAAGTGTAAGTTTAAACATAAGAATGTGAATTCCCTAAACAGGTCTGTTGAACGTGTCCCTCCTTTAACTTCTTGTTCTCCTTTAACTTCAAGAGTGTCTGGAAACTAGAAGCAACGGCTCTTTTTTTTTTTTTTTTTTAAGATTTTTATTTATTTATTTGACAGAGATCACAAGTAGGCAGAGAGGCAGGCAGAGAGAGAGGAAGGGAAGCAGGCTCCCTGCTGAGCAGAGAGCCTGATGCGGGACTCGATCCCAGGACCCCGAGTTCATGACCTGAGCCGAAGGCAGCGGCTTAACCCACTGAGCCACCCAGGCGCCCCAACGGTTCTTAATAGTTAGGAAGTCAGGAGGGAAAGTGAAGAAGAAATCAATACAACATTTTGAACTCATACTGTTTTACAGCTCGAGTTACTAATAATTGCTCCATTATTAGCTACTAAAAGTTTTACTTAATATATAGTTTTTAAAAAAAATTTTTATTTATTTAGACAGAGATCACATGTAGGCAGAGAGGCAGTCAGAGAGAGAGGGGGAAGCAGGATCCCTGCTGAGCAGAGAGCCTGATGTGGGACTCCATCCCAGGACCCTGGAATCATGACCTGAGCCAAAGGCAGAGGCTTAACCCACTGAGCCACCCAGGCACCCCAATATATACTTTCTTGATGGTATATTTAGTAAGGTAAGAAAAGATACTATAACTTGAGGACAGAAAATTTGAATTTAGTTACGTGAGGAAAATAATGTGAAAATAGTAAAATGGACCTGTATGTAAAATTAAGGACTGAAGTATTAATTTATTCTTATTCTTATATTTAAATACTAGGTGTAATACTCATTTAAATGTGATTTACCTGAAACTCAGAATAAGTTATTCCTAAATCTTTAATAAACTACAACTTCCTATTTATGTCTGAAACTTCACTTAACACTACTTACTATTTTTAACAATGAAAGGCAAAACTATATGACATGAAACATAAACCTAAGAAAAGAAGGGAAGTGGTATATTACTATTAGATCCTGTTATCCTTTTTTAGTGGATCTAAAGAAACATGTGGGCAGATAATGTGGCATGTTTTAAAAAGCTAAGCAACCTATGCATACGATTCTCATTTTTTAACCTGGTTTTGAGTCTCATGACAGATTACATGTAAGGGATGCTATTTGCCCAAATTTGTCCACTTCAGTTTATTACCTCCTGGGATGAGAAATGCTGCAAGAAAAATCAAAGGCAGAGTTTTTAAAAACGACCTTTAATGAAAAATATAAAAACATAATATTGGATCCTTGAAACATGATTTGTATGTTCAGCAAGTACTAAGAGCTTTCTAATATAAAATAACCCTGTTTGATATATGTGTGTTTCTATTTACACATACAATGAGACAAACCTTATTTTACTTGACAGTAATATTTATGATGCTGACATCCTCATAGGGCTTATCTGTTTTGGGATTGACTTTGACATTGGAGATCCTTTGTACAACTTCCATTCCTTTAGTCACTCGTCCGAACACTGTGTGCTTATTATCAAGCCAAGGCTGCATTGGAGGAGAAATGGAAAATCTTGGTAAACCCAGATTTCTTAAATCATACCCTCTGGGTGAGCAAATTAAAGAGAATTTAAGTTTATGCTTCATTTTTAAAATGTTATTAAAAGGATGTGCAGTTAACTTCATTTAGCAGCTTTTAAGAGTGATTTCCATAATTATATGAAAAAATATAAAAGCACAGTATAATGTTTAATTAGATATCTGCATCTTTCAGACCAAAGGGAGCTAGAAGATGTTTGCTAAAGGTAAGTCTCTCTGCATAGCTCAAGAATTATGCCTAAGGCTTTAAAATTTCTCTGCAGGATTCCTACCTGTATAAGAAAGAGGCAGTTTGGAACTGTTAGCACATGCTGCTCATTCATATTAGAGAGATGGGAGCTCAAATGCTGGCTTTTGCTGCCTACTTGACCTCTGGCAAGTTAATCATGTCTCAATGTTCATTTCCTCATCTATTTTTAAAACTGGGCATAGTGATACTAGAAGTACTATGAATATTACATGAGACTTTGTACCTGATAGTAATTACAAATATTGTTCCTTTGTTGCATGGTGCTTCATTCCAAAAAATAAAGTGTAATAATTTGTATAATTTTGTGTAACTGCATAGCAAGAAAGTGTAATATTCTTATATTCTTATATAATGAATATTTTTCAATGAGTATAAAGAATATTCTTATATTCTTATATAATGCTGTATTTTAGCAAATCTACAGTGCTGTTGATTATGGGCTGCATTCTGATTTCAGAGATATAAAAATACAGAATAAAGCGCTTAAAATTCAGAATTCATATACTCTGATTTCTCCCATTCTGAAGATAAGGAAACAGCCCCAGAAGTGAAATAATTTGTTTTCTGTTGTACAACTAGTATTGGCAAGTTCACTTAAACTCAAGTGTCCTGAGTTTTACAAATTAAAATCCAATTTGTTAGGTAATTTTCTACTTTCTTATTTAAATTGTTTTCATTTTTATATCCTGGCAGATATAAATAATGGTAGAGAATCCTGCAGCTCTCCTCCACTGAATTCATTCTTCGATCATAATCTATGACTCTGTGGCTTATAGACAATGCTGTTCTTACCGTTGGTACTACTGTTATGAAAAACTGGGATCCATTAGTATTCGATCCAGCATTGGCCATGCTGAGTGTATATGGTCTGTCATGTCGTAATGTTGAATGAAATTCATCTTCAAATTCTCCTCCCCATATGCTTTCACCTCCCATACCAGTTCCTGTTGGATCTCCTGTCTGAATCATGAAGCCCTTAACAGGAAGCACACAAAAAAACACATTACACTTCTCTTTTTCTACATGCACACTTTGGAATCTTATGTTTAAGAGTCTTGTATAGTCAGTAAAATCTTAACTTTTCTTAACTGTCTCTCTATAAACTGATTTTATTAAAACCTCAGTAAGTTATACTTTACTTTAGAAGATGTATTTCCATTGCTTAAACACTACCTTATTGGCTGGAAACAAAACTGCAAAGATCTCCTCATTTATAGACATGTACTGTCTTTCCCAATAATCTAATTAAAACCAATTAATATTGTAAGGAAGTTTTAGATCTGTATAGTGTGCTAGGTTTTATAGAATTGCCCCTCTTTTCTCTCTTCCTTTTCCCTAAACACTCTGGGTTGCCTGGTGAGTCATTTACTAATTCTTTTAGAACCCCCCAGATCTGATTATCCATCCCCCTTGTCATTTCTGACCTGCTAGTTACCAAGAACTGTATTACTGCCCCATCTATTTTATAGAACACAGCTCAACAAAATCCTGGGCCAAGTTCTTTCTCTTCTTCAGGTTTTAATTAGTGGTTCTCAAAGATTAAGTGACATCATGTCTCTTTTATTACTTAAAATCTTATCTGCTAGATCTAGACCTTATCCAGTCACTAGGTACAAGTAACCTTAGCTTTGGGTTTTATCTAAGCATGACTTTTTACTCCGTATCTGATCCTGGCTTTAGCTGCTGACAAAATACTGAGGCAGTGTTTCTAAAAAGTACCAAGTTACTATTCCTGCGCTTGATTCCAAATCTGACATTCATGACCATCCTTTTTTTTTTTTTTTTTTTTTTTGGCTTCTACAGTCCATTTTTCCTATTTTTTTTTTTTTTTAAAGAATTTTATTTATTTGACAGAAAGAGAGCAAGCAAGCAAGCGAGCACAAGCAGGGGGAGTGACAGGCAGAGGGAGAAGGAGTAGATTCCTTGAGGAGCAGGAAGCCCTATGTGGGGCTCCATCCCAGAACCCCAGGATCATGACCTAAGCCAAAGGCAGATGCTTAACTGACTGAGCCACCCAGGCCCCCTTTCTAACAAACTGATCATTGTGAGACAGGATGATTCCTTAGGTTTAAGCCTGTGGTTATGCGAAAACATACTGTTCTGGAAATCACTTAAATTTTCTGTCAACTTGGGGCACCTGGGTGGCTCAGTCAGGTAAGCATCTGACTCCTGGTTTCAGCTTGGGTCATGATCTCAGGCCTGTGGGATAAAGCCCCTAGTCGGGCTCCGCCTTCAGTGGGGAGTCTGCTTGAAGATTCTCTCCTTCTGCCCCTCTCACTACTGCTCGTGCTCTCTCTCAAATAAATAAATCTTTGAAAAAATTTTTTGTATACCTTACCTTAATTATACGGTGAAATGTATGTCCATTATAATAACCATTTCTGCTGTGAACACAGAAGTTTTCCACTGTCTTAGGGCACCTAGTAAGACACATGTTAAAAATATGAAATCTATTCAGGGCATCTTAAGAGTTTTCTTTGCAGTTGTGTTTCTTAATGGTGTTTTCAATATCTTCTGAAACTTTCAGAATCTTTTTTTTTTTTTTTTTTCATAACCTCTTCTAACCTCAGGATAAGCAAGAGTTGAAAGAGCATATAAGCCACAGTATATTCATATTGTTTAGTATATTATCTTTAGATCATGATTGCTTATTATGTTTGAATTTGACAGTATTTAAATTTCAGTCATTTAGCAGGTTAAAAAATACAACTACAGTACCTTAAGATACATATGTTCACTGAATTCGTATAGTGGGTTCAGTTCCTGGGAAAGGAAATTTTCTTTAAAAACCATGTTGGGATGTATAGCTAATATATTTGTATATCACTTATAGTTTACATTCAGCACTTTTGTAGCTATGTTTCATGTTCCTAATAATAAACCTGTGAAGTATGTGTATAAAATTTTCCCATTTTCTAGAGGAACAATTATCAGAAAGCTAAAGGTAGATGCTCTATCAAACACTTTACTTCTTTAAAATTCCTCAAGTTGAAGTAATTTTAAATTGCACAGTTTCTTCAAATAAACACATTTACGTTGGTGTTTAAGACAACAGAAATAGTACATACTCAACAGGAAAAAGTTTGATGTGAATGTCTCCCATACTTGTATGGATGATGGCACTATCTGAAACTCGTTTAGGTCCTTCAGCTTGAGTAGCTGCCATGACTTCTTCTTTCGAAGGTTTCTCATTAAAAACATCTCTGTCAGAATCTGCACTTTTTGTATCTTCTGGTTCTCGTTTGGTAAACTCAAAAGAAAATTAGAGTGAATGAGTAAAATTTTCACCTGGTTAAAATTTAACAACAAGAAAATTTCATTTCTATTTATGGTATTTGGGAAAAAGAATTCACATCAGAACAAATCCTTATTTCAGGAATCACTTCCTATCACAGGATGTGTAATACAGTTAAATTATTTTTACACTTGTCTAATATGAAAATCCATTAATGAAGATGTATGATTTCAAATAGGATTTAATTTCTTTTTGGGTACACATTTAACAAGATGCAGTTTTATTTGAGGTAGCTCTCTGCTTCTGCCAGCTAATATGTCAAAACCTGTCATCTGTTGCTTACTTTCCACTATTTAGATTTCCTGGGTTTGAATTCCAGCTCCGCTACTTACTAGTTACATGATTTGGGGGAAGTAAATTCATTTCTTCCATTTCCTCATTCATAAATGGGGATGATAATAACTACCTCAAAGTGGTACCTGCTGTGAAGATTAAATGAAGGGATATAACATGCTTAGAGAACAGTGCCTAACATGTATAAGGTACTATATACATATTAGTAATTGTTGTTATAAAGGCAGAACCTGGTGCTAGGTAGCCTGAGGATTCAAAGATGAATCAGAAATGCATCTTGAGGGGCACCTGGGTGGCTCAGTGGGTTAAAGCCTCTGCCTTCTGCTCAGGTCATGATCTCAGGGTCCTGGGATCAAGCCCCACATTGGGCTGTCTGCTCAGCAGGGAGCCTGCTTCCTCCTCTCTCTCTCTGCCTACTTGTGATCTCTCTCTCTGTGTAAAATAAATAAATAAAATCTTAAAAAAAAAAAAAAAAGAAATGCATCTTGACTTTCTTTTTTTATTGCCTGCAAAGCCCCATCTGTTCTATCTAAATCCTGAAGCTTGGGAGAAAGAATGTAAATTTTGAGTGAAGTTGTAGAAATTTCAGGGTACCTCAGGGTATTGGGAAAACTGAAAGAAACCTTTCAGTTGTTAAAACTTTGGACTTCTCTAAGCCTGTTTTTTGTTTGTTTATTGTTTTTTAACTTGACTTTCATTAAGTAGAGACTTTTTCTCCCAAGAAAGCCCTACCTGATAACCAACTGAGTTCCAGGAAGTAAAGCCAGTGTCCCAGGCCCCATCTTGCCTAATGTCATTCCTGATCTATTTGTATAAAGTCCAAATTGACAAACAACCAAGTTGCCTTATAATGGTATTCTCCAGTTTTCAAAGGAAGGGCATGTCTGCCTTTGAATTGAACATCAATTTTTAAATAGTTGTCTTGATTTAGCTCATGTATTAAACTACTAGAGTTCAAATTCTGTAAAATTTTATTTCATGATACTGGATTTGAAAAAAGGATAAATTTATACATATGTACACCATTTTGCTTTTACTCATGAATACGTATGTCTAAAAATGAAAGAGTTTTATATTAGCTGTATAAAGATGCACATAGAGTGACTTTTTCTTCAGTGATTACAAGGAACATATATTATTTAATCAACATAAAAGTAAACTCTAGAAGAAGAAAAAGAAAATGTAACTTGTTAGTTTTTTTTGATGAAGTGAATGCAACATTAGTACATGTTTTTAGTATATACCAAGGATTCCCTATTACAATTAACTTTTACCTTCAAAACAGTTAAATTACAGGTAAAACAAGAAAAATTCTTTTCCTTCAATATGTATTAATTTTTTAGCAAAGACCTTGACTATTATAAATAAAATTTTCATCTTAAAAGAATGTACCCATTTTAGGTTAAAAGTTTGGTTGCGATAAGCTGCTATTTCCTACATTTATCAAATGCCGGTAACCTGAATAGCATCACAGCTGCTTACAATATATCATGAGTATACTATAGAATGAGTATACTATAATGAGTATACTATAATGAGTAAGTATAGAAAGAATGAGTATACTATAATGAGCCAGACAGTTTACCAAACCTTGTGAATAGTGAAGAAAACATAAGGTCCGGTATTTGAGAATTTTATATTGAGGAGATGATAGGGTCAGAGATTTAAAAAAAAAAAAAAAGTATTCCAAAAACTGTGACATACTCCACAAGCAAGCATACCTAATCAGACCTGATGTCCAGAGAAGGCTTCCAAACTGAGACCTAGTAAGAGTAGGGACTGGGGACAGGTGTGTGACTGGCAGCAGGAAGAGCCTGTGCAAACACCTTGAGGTAAACAAGGACACTCAATTCCTGCAAACGGGATCAAATTCAGTACAGCCAGTGTAGCAAATGAACTAAAAATGAAGACAGACAGGTAGAAGAGCCATGTAATATAGATATTTGAGGAGCCATTAAAAGATTTTAGGCAGAGAAATAGCCAAATTTGGGACTTAGAAAGTCTGTGACTTCAGTGGGGAAAACAGAAGGGTAGGGCAGAGGTCTCTGTATTTTAGATTTTTTTCTGCTTTTTAGACACTGCTACTCTTAGATAGCTTGGTGTTTGATTCTGAGCCCAATGTTAGTTAACATGCAAAGTACCTGTAGTACTGTAGAAAAAAAGGTAATTCCTCAGGAATATTCACTTTTAAGGTAGCACCATTACAAGGGAGTTAAAAGGCAATAAAAAGAAATGTGCTTAGAGAAGGAAGTGTGCAAGTTCAAGGGAGATAAATTATGTTTCAGAATAAAAGATGAAAAACAATCTTTTGCAGAATTTTAAAACCCCACAGCAAAGCTATTTTGGATGCAATTATTACCATAACCGCTTATTTCCTAACCTCTTAGACAACAAAAACAGTTGCAGAAGCCAGGTTGAAAAATTTTCAAAACAGGAAGGAAAACAGTACAAAATCAAGTCCTAGTTAAAAATTCTAAAATCTTAATGTTTTAAGATAGTATTCTGGTTGTTTAGAAAGTATGCTATTATTGCCAACATTCTCTTCAGTTGAAAGCACAAGCTAAGAAAATAAAACTCCAACCAAATTGGAAGAATTAAGGTCTTTTTCCTCATACTTCCGCATACCATATAAAATCTGTTCTTTTTGAAAGATGTACAAACTATTGTTGGGTCAGCTTGAATATTCTGAAGAACAGGGTTTTCAGAAGCTTTCATTTCTATAGTAGTTGCAGCACGATGTTTTTTGGCTATTCCCTGGAACAAAGCCAACTGCATCACTCTAATATTTTCTTGCTTGCCTAAGATGCGCACACACCTAGAAAATACATTTTATACAATAAAATTATCAGAATGAAGTCCAATTACAAAAACTTTATCATTAAAAGGTAGGAATCAACTATCCATTATCCTTTACCTTTGTATAAAATAACTAGTAAAAGTTTAAAGAAATGTTTCTCTATCCCCTTCCCTCAAAAAGAATGATTTTAAATTGGTAGGTGGCTGAAACCTCCAGGTTAAAAAAAATACATTCAGTCACATAGTTTTAACCTATCCCAGTCGCTATTATTTTAATTGTTCTGTAAACCTTCAAAGATTCTATACTGCCAAGAACTACAATATAAATTTGTTTACATGTGAAAATGCACAGCACTAGATTTTTTTCTCTTTAAAATATACTTTAAGTTCTTTGCATTTATATTCAGTGATAGTATCTTACTGTGGCTATTTTGTACTAAAACCAAATGGACTGTTTGCACAAAAGGGTTATGGTGGTTTCATGCATTTTAACTTCTGATTTTATGTCTAGCAGGATGTAATGCTGAATTCTGTGGTTAAAATATTTGGCAACATTTAACATGAACCAGGCTAATTTAAATCAATAAGCAAAAGAGAGACTGAAACTTGTTAAAAAAAAAACACACATACACACAACAACTTGAAACTATGCATATCTTTTTTCCACTTCTTTTACAAACATGAGTGGAAACTTTTTACATAAGATTATAAACAACCAAAAGACCACAGAAAAATCCAGTCAAAACATTTGGTTAAGTTTAGACATTTGGGACCATTCCACTTATCCTGGAACAAACAAAACTCCCATTGTTTCCCTAGAGGAGGAAATGGTCCCCCAAAAATGAATGCACTTTTAAAACACTTCATGTTAGAACTTACCGGTTTGTTTCTACATTTATAACTTTAATGCCTAGCATTGTTCCATACAGCACGAAGTGTCCAGTCTCGTCAAAAACTATGTTAATTAATCTTACTGCATCCACCTTCTCCAACTCACGTTCTACAGCCATTCGTCGGCCAAATTCCATGTCGGGTAACTGTTGCCTCATCTGCTGGAGTTCAGTAAACATCTAAGAAGCAAACCATTTATTAACAAAAAAGCTACATGATAAAGTGAATGAGATTTAAAAAAAAAAAAATTTTGTTTTTTTATTTGACAGAGAGAGAGATCACAAGTAGGCAGAGAGGCAGGGAGGAAGCAGGTTCCCTGCTGATCAGAGAGCCCAATACAGGGCTCGATTCCAGGACCCTAAGAGCATGACCTGAGCTGAAGGCAGAGGCCTTAACCCACTGAGCCACCCAGGCACCCCATGAATGAGAATTTAAATAGAAGCACAGAACACATTAAGAGCTACTGAAAGTTTACATATTTATGCATCATCTTCAGGAGGATTCTAAATACTATAAGCAGAAAATAAGTAAGTTCAATCATAAAAAATAGTATTTATGCTAACTAGTTCTTCTTAAAAGTTAACGTAACTACTGTTTTCTCTATTGAAACTCTATCTACTGCCTTTTACAAGCCACAGACAAGTACTTTCCAATAGAAATATAATGGAAACCACATATATAATTTTACATTTTCTAGTAGCTACTTAAAAAGAAACAGGTGAAATTAGTCTTAATAATGTTTTATTCGGGGATGCATGGGTGGCTCAGTCGATTAAGCATCTGCCTTCAGCTTAGGTCATGATCCTGGGTTCCTGGGATCGAGTCCTGCATCAGGCTCCCTGCTGAGTAGGGATCCTCCTTCTCCCTCTGCCTGCTGCCTCCCCTGCTTGTGCTTTCTCTATCTCTCTGAGACAAATAAAATCTTCAGAAAAAATGTTTTATTGAACCTAACATATCCAAAATATAATCATTTAAGCTTTAGGCAATATTAAAAAATTGAGATGGGACACCTGGCTGGCTCAGGTGGTAGAGGATGTGACTTTTGATCTCAGGGTTGTAAGTTTGAGGCCTATGATGGATGTAGAGATTACTCAAAAATAAAATCTTAAAAAAATTTTTTTGAGATGTATTACATTCTATGTTTCTTATATTAGGTCTTTGAAATCCTGTATTTTATACTTTCAGCCCATCTCAATTTGGACTAGCTTCCTATCAAGTGCTCAATAGCCACACGTGGCTAGTGGCCACATGTGGACAACGCAACTAGACTGTAAGGTCCCTATACAGGGATCATGGGCCTGACATGATATAACAAGCACTCAGTTTTTGTTGAATGAATGAACTCTTATTATTTCACTAATTTATAACAATTTCATGACATTTTAGAAGATGTTTCATGTGGGGCACCTGGGTGGCTCAGTGGGTTAAAGCCTCTGCCTTTGGCTCAGGTCATGATCCCAGGGTTCTGGGATCGAGCCCCGCATTGGGCTCTCTGCTCAGCGGGGAGCCTGCTTCCTCCTCTCTCTCTGCCTGCCTCTCTGCCTACTTGTGATCTCCGTCTCTCAAATAAATAAATAAAATCTTTAAAAAAAATGTTTCAAGTTATTTTTACAGAATGTACAACACAGATTATCATTAGGTAAATGTGACTTTGTGTGGATGAATATTTTTGAGTGCTCTCTAGTTCTGTTATTTGGTTTTCTTTAGTATTTAAAATAATTTCAGATAGGGTCACATCATAATTACTATGTATTATTATACTGTAAGTTTCCCCCAAAATATGATCTTTCATTCACTTTTCCAGATATTTAGGGCATCAAGCAGCAGAATAAAGTAGGTCTCCACTGGAGATGGAAAGAAACCAGGCTTATGTTCAATCTTTTTTTTTCAGGCTTGCATTCACTAGAAATCCTGTTTTTCTAGATATGGAAAGAACAATGTCAATAACTCCAAAAGACAAAAGGAGGTATGTGTATGAGGGAACAACAAGAAGCAAAGTTCTTACAGGACAGATAAAAAGCCTGGTCATTAGAGTTTCTTGTGTCCAGTCTCTGAGACTGATAATTGTTTGTTTGTATGCTAGGAATAGCCTAGATGCCAGAGTACATTTTTGTAGTGAGGGACTCTTGATTATTTTGTTACAGAGAAGATTCATTTTCTTTCCTTTTTTTTTTTTTTAAGGATTTTATTTATTTATTTGAGAGACAGCGAGAGCGAGAGAGATCACAGAGGGAGAAACAAACTCGCCGCTGAGCAGGGAGCCCAATGTAGGGCTCGATCCCAGGACTTCAAGATCATGACCTGAGCCAAAGGCAGACACGTAACTGAGCCCCCAGGCACCCCGAGAAGGATTCATTTTCACTGGCCCTCTGCCAATGAAAATGAAGTATTTCATAAATACTTCTGCCAGTGAAGTATTTCATAAATGTTAATCCATCCTGATAAGTACATCGGTATCTTTTTACATATTCTAGTCTTAATACCAGGGCCTCTGTGATACAGAACTATATAGCCGTAGGCCGCATATGCATATCTCTTTGACTGTGAGATTCCACACATTCACTACTCACTAGCATTCTAACTAATTTACTTGGATTTTTGTTTTTGTTTTGTTTTGGTAACTTCTCTTATTCTGAATCTCAACTTCTATCATAACCTTTACTACTGATTTTCTCTTATCATCTCAGCCCTCGGACTTCAACAAATGTTGAAGACAAGGATGAAGAGAGTGGACTGAACAGCTCAAGAGTATTCGTGTTAAGAGATATACATCCAGAGACTGTGTTTTTATTTTTTTTTATTTTATTTATTTTTTTAAAGACTGTTTTTAAATGTTTCTTTTCCGAAGGAATCTTTGAAGAGCTGCAAGCTGGTAAAGAGTTTTAAAGTTATATTTAAATTAATATTTAGATACCATCTAACATTAAAGAAGAAAACAATACAAAGGACGTTTTCTCCTTTTCTTAAAAGTATAGGGGAGAGCTATTCTCTTCCACCAAGAAAATGAGTCATGAGGATGATTTGACTACAAATACATCTTCACATTTGTCTGGATTCATACTACTTTAGGCAGATAATCCACCCAACTTACTGCTACTTGCCACCAAATAAAGAGTGTCACTAATAAAAATAATAGAATTTAAGACCTTAATGCAGGGAATCTAATATAAATTGGTCACTACCAAGAGTGTAAAATTGACAAGGTCATACAATAAACATTACTGCTACAAAGGTTCAACCCACAGATTCTTAGAGGATTCAACATACCATTAGTGATGATGAAATCCCAATTTCCACAAAAAAACAGTTAACTTTGCATGGACAGAAACTCTTATTCTACAACTACATGCTTTAACAAATTCTTTTTTTGTTTTTTGTTTTGTTTTGTTTTAACAAATTCTTGTTAGCAGTTATGTATCAGGTATTGTTCTCAGTGCTGGAGATACAAACAGGAACCAAAATAGATAAGGGACCATAAATTCGTAGAGTTTAATTTATGAGGGGTTGATATGTATTAATCAAAAATAAGACCATGCCAAATGCTCTACAGGAAAATTAAACAGTGACACTGAGTCACGTTAAAAAAAAAGTTGGCCTGGGGCGCCTGGGTGGCTCAGTGGGTTAAGCCTCTGCCTTCGGCCCAGGTCATGATCTCAGGGTCCTGGGATTGAGCCCCACATCGGGCTCTCTGCTTGGCAGGGAGCCTGCTTCTCCCTCTCTCTCTGCCTGCCTCTCTGCCTACTTGTGATCTCTCTCTGTCAAATAAATAGATAAAATCTTAAAAAAAAAAAAAAAAAGTTGGCCTACGGGTAGGTGGGTGGCTTAGTTGGTTAACCAACCAACTCTTGGTTTTGGCTCAGGTTGTAAACTCATGCGTGTTAAGATCAAGCCCCAAGTCAGGCTCTACACTGAGCAAGGGCAGAGTCTGCTTGAAGATTCTCTCCCTCTGATCCCCACTCCAGCTCGCAGATATGCTTACCCTCTTTTGTGCTCTCTCTAAAGTAAATAAGTAAATCTTAAAAAAAAAACAAACAAAAAAACCGTCTTAGATTATATGAACAGTGAATTCCCACAGGAAGTGACCCTTTAAGATTTTGAAGTGTAAATTCAACAGGTAATGGAAAGAATGGGGGAGGGGTGACTCCAGGCAGCAGGAACAGCATATGCAAAGGCCCTATGGTGGAGGACATGTTCAAGAAATTGAAAGAGGGCGCCTGGGTGGCTCAGTGGGTTAAGCCTCTGCCTTCCGCTCAGGTCATGATCCCAGGGTCCTGGGATCAAGCCCCACATCGGGCTCTCTGCTCTGCAGGGAGCCTACTTCCTCCTCTCTCTCTCTGCCTGCCTCTCTGCCTACTTGTGATCTCTGTCTGTCAAATAAATAAATTAATTTAAAAAAAAAAAGAAATTGAAAGAAAGCCTAAATCGCTAGAGTAAGAGGAAGGGAGAAAGGTGATTTACAGTAGGGCAGAGTAGTAGGCAAAGGCCACAACAAGGCAGGACATGAATTTGGTCTTGATTCTAAGAACAGGAAGTCACTAAAAGGTTCAAAGAATGACATGATCAGATGTGCATTTAAAGAAAAAAAAAAAAAATGCTCCAGGGGCACCTGGGTGGCTCATTGGATTAAAGCCTCTGCCTTCGGCTCCGGTCCTGTGGGATCGAGCCCTGCGTCTGGCTCTCTGCTCGGTGGGGAGCCTGCTTCCCGCCCCCCGCCCCCACCTGCCTCTCTGCCTACTTGTGATCTGTCTGTCAAATAAATAAATAAACTCTTTTAAAAAATAAATAAAGGGCGCCTGGGTGGCTCAGTGGGTTAAGCCGCTGCCTTCGGCTCAGGTCATGATCTCAGGGTCCTGGGATCGAGTCCCGCATCGGGCTCTCTGCTCAGCAGGGAGCCTGCTTCCCTCTCTCTCTCTGCCTGCCTCTCTGTCTACTCGTGATCTCTCTCTGTCAAATAAATAAATAAAATCTTTAAAAAAAATAAATAAATAAATAAAATAAATAAAAATTTTAAATTTTAAATTTTAAAAAAAATTGCTCTGGGTACAGCGTGTATAACAAATTAGGAGGAAGCCAGGACACAGGCAGTAGGCCATGAGATCGTCTAGGCAAAATATCATGAGCTTTAGTATTGACAGCTGTGCTGAAAGGAAATTGATAAATTTAAAGCATATTTAGAAAGTAAAACTGAGAGGGCTCATGATGAATTAAAAAGAGGGGTAAGGAAAAAGAGTTAAGGATGATTCAGGTTTCTTTGGTTTGTGCAAGCAAATGGATATTGGTGCCATTCATGAAGACAAGCAAAACAAAGCAAAACAAAAAAAAAAACAAACCAAACCAAACCAAAACAAAGGATAGCCCCAGTTCTTTTCACAACAGAAAGCTGGAAAAATCAATTTGGGAGCAGTCATACAAACAGGCAGGAATGAACAGAGTTAAGAAAAGGGTAAGAAAAAAGTCTAGAATGAGTTTTGAGGAGCTTAAGAGGATGAACTTATAAACAAAACTAAACTAGAAATAGCCACATAAATGTAAGGATAACTGGCTCAAAAGATACCACATCATAAACCTAGGGAAGAGAGTTCTGAAGAACAATGAAAGAGAGCAGACAGTTGAATAATATCTTCAATGTGCTAAGAGAAAATAACCATCCACGTAAATATCTACACCCACAAAAAATATCTTTTAAGAAATAGCACAAAATAAAGACATTCAGAAAGGAAACATTCATTAAATTTATATTGTACTTACACTTAGTGATTCATCAAAGACTCTCATGAGTTTTCCAGTTAAAAATCTGAAAATTCTAACTTTTCTATCAGAACCAATAGTAGCTATTTTCTTCCCATCAGGTGAAAAACATATGCTGGTTGGATAAGCCTTGCACTTGGCAAATTCATATAAATCTGTGTCTGTTTTATATTCCCAGTTCACATTTTTGGGGAACTTGTACTCATGAGGAGGCCCAGTCCAGTATTCAATCATTCCAGATTTATCAGAAGACACTACTGCTTTGTAAACTGCATTCAGCCGTATCTGAGTAAGAGGTGATGTATGGAGTTTGTCAAAGATATGAAGTGGCTGGTTATCTCCTCGACCATCATAAATGAAAATTTTTCCTGTGCTCTTCTCAGAAGCAGCAACTGAAGAGATGGCATCCCCTGGGCAATAGATCCACTCACACTGTCCAGGAAAATAGCTAAAATATTTAAGAATTGAGGGAAAAAAAGAGATCAATACAAATAAGCATCTTTTTTCACCCTCACCACCAGAAAAGTGCCCTGGACAATGATTTGATTAATTTTGGATTCCTTGCCCAAAGTAGCAGAGAGATAGAAAATGGGAAGGAACTAAGAGTTACTAATTTTTCTCTTTCTGACCTCATTAATATAATGGTAATAACTTCTGAGGATTTATCAGACCACAAAAAGAACTGCATATAGTAGATCATTTACTTCTTTTGGGTAGATAAGAAAACCTAATCAGACCCAAAACTTAAAATATTTCAAGGCATTGCCTTTCGGATTTCTGTCCACATCTCAGTCTATGTGTAACTTACTTTTAAATAGGTTAGCATGTAACAGTATACTTGATAAATCCAAACTCGAAATGTTTAAAATAAAAACATTTTAGTTATGACTGTGATCAAAAGAAAAACATTTTGATATCGCATTCTCATTATTAGTAACTTGATCTTAAAACTATAAAGTTTGAACATGATACCTGATGAACAAAGGGTAAAATAACTGGGACAAATTTAATTAATTCACTGAACTTACACACTCAAATGAGTGTTGTCTCCTATGCAGTTAAGTTTGAGAAGTTACAGTTATTCCAATGTTGGTGCTGATGATCAAAACTTTCTTGGAACTTCTCAAAACTTTTTTAGAATTTCTACCAAAACTTAAAAAAAATACTCTTTTAATATTCTCAAAGACAGCAAAGGTTCAACATTTATCAATAGATTTAATTTTAAAAAAACCACTAGTGTGGGTAAACAAAGCAAGGGAATAGGACAGATAACCAAAAGATATTTCTCTTTCTAGTAAAAAATAAGTTCTGACCATAAGTAATGAGACTGATTTCCTTTAGTGGCTCATAAACTGGTTTTGAAGGAAATTCCAAAAGAAATCCTATTATGTAATGAACTGTTGTTCTCCTTCCCCCACCATTCATATGTTGCAGTTACCCAAGGTGATCGTATCTGGAGATAATTAGGAGGTAATTAAGGTTGAATGAGGTCATAAATGTGGGGCCCTAATCCCAAAGGCCTGTGGCCTGAGAAGGGAAAGATCAAGATACCATTCCTCCCTACATCCTGTCCCCAAAGAGAGTCCTCACCACAAATTAAACCCTGCTGGAACCTTGATCTTGCACTTTCCAGCCTCCAGAACTCTGAGAAAATAAAATTCTATTGTTTAATCCACTTAGCCTATGGTCTTTTCTAAGGGCAGTGTGAGCTAAGACAAGTCCCAAACTTTTTGATAATACTATGACTTTAAAGCTGACATTAATTAAGATATATTTAAATTCAGTAAAGTATCTGAAGAAAGACATGCTTAAAGTATTCATCTCATTCCTGTACAGTCCAACCACATAGGTTGGGTATCAATATACTTCAAAGTTTAAAATCACCAACAAATCACTTCAAGTTCAAAATGTACACAAGCCTTATAAGACACAATACAGATGACTGAAATAAACACAGCAAAGAAGTTAATTCTAAGCACCAGTATTTTCGACATGATGGATCCTGTTAATTCATTAAGTAATGTCAAATGGATATAATGAATCCTTGCTATGATGCTGATTAAAAATTTCTACTGTGATTAATGAGAAAACCACAGCAGAAGCCTCCAAAGAGATCATAACAAGGATTCATACCAAATTTTCCTAAGCAAAATTCAAAGGCACATTTTTTAATGGGATGGCAATATAATCTGTTTAGAAATATCTACAAAATGGTGACATTTAGTTTAAAACTTATTTCACTAAATTAAAAAATATATACTTTAAAAAAAGACTCACCCAAGCTTCAGCATATTGATCATGTCAAAGTTCACTACATCAAACACCTTCATTGCTTTATCATCACCCACAGAACAGAACAATGCTCCCTCAGAGCTAACTGCAATACTCTCAATAACTCCTATTTAAATAAATCAAATTAAAACACTCTAGTAAATACCAATGAAATAAATATACATGATTCAAAGAAAAAAAAATTTAAAAGAAACTTTAACCAATACAATTTAAGAGAGCTACACAAACACAAACACAAAGTGAAATTCTTACCTAGATGACTACGAAAATGTTTAACAAATTCAATTCCCTCTTCTATTTTTTTCCAGAACTTAACATGTCCATCATGACTGGCCGTAATAATAAAGTCTGTCCTGCATATATAAAATTATAAAAGTTAATTTGTAGAACAGATCTATGAATTACTTAGTACCCCCAAAGCAATCATTCATGAGTTTCTGACTTTCAAAGTAGGTTTTTAAAAAAATAATCTTCCTTTATGAAGACTACTATATGACATATTAAAAAAATCTTCCTTTATGAAGGCCATTATTGCAAACTTTGTAGTTCTTTTCTGGATTTTATAATAGTTGCTGTGGTACTAATTTTAATCCCAAGAACTAGGATCAGAATTGAGCTAGCACTTGACATTAAAAAAAAAAAAAAAGAAATATCACCAGCAATCACTAGACCCTACAACCTGTTAATGTTAAGATCATCCTATAGGCAGTGTTTTCAGAAGGAAAATTACACTAGTTTTCAGAAACTGATAAATCATTAAATCTCAATATATTCCTTCTCTATACAGCAAAGTTCAACATACATTTGTTTTGTATCCTATCCAAGGTGTTTGGTTAAGTATCAAAAAGATTTTATACAGAATAGTCTCCCTTGTATGATATATAAAAATGGAAGCCATTTATTGAAACCTAGACTACGCCAGGTACTTTACACATCTTACTTCGAACACCCTTCTTGTATGATATAGGAAAGAGAAGTAGGCCTTTATTTAACTTCAACTATCACAAAACCTGTGACATTAAACAGAAATCCACAGTATCCTGGAGTTACTTCTACAAATCCTCCTCAAAACTGAAGCATTTTTATAAAACACATTTTTTTCAAAGATTTTATTTATTTATTTGACAGAGAGAGATCACAAGTAGACAGAGAGGCAGGCAGAGAGAGAGAGAGAGAGAGAGGAAAGCAGGCTCCCTGCTGAGCAGAGAGCCCGACGCGGGACTCGATCCCAGGATCCCGAGATCATGACCTGAGCCGAAGGCAGCGGCCTAACCCACTGAGCCACCCAGGCGCCCCTATAAAACACATTTTTAAAAAATATTCTATTTGGGGTGCCTGGGTGGCTCAGTGGGTTAAGCCTCTGCCTTCGGCTTAGGTCATGATCCCAGGATCCTGGGATAGAGCCCTGTGTTGGGCTCTATGCTCAGCAGGGAGCCTACCTCCCTTCCTCTCTCTCTCTGCCTGCTTGTGATCTCTGTCTGTCAAATAAGTAAATAAAATCTTTTAAAAAATAAATTAAAAAAATAGTTTATTTATTTGACAGATCACAAGTAGGCAGAGAGGCAGGCAGAGGGGGTGGGGGAAAGCAGGCTCCTCACCAAGCAGAAAGCCCGATGTGGGGCTCAATCTCAGGACCCTGAGATCATGACCTGAGCCGAAGGCAGAAGCTTAACCCACTGAGCCACCCAAGTGCCCCTAAAAGACATTTTTTAGAAAGAAATTAAAATGATGTGATAGACTTACTTGGTGCATACCACATGGGTGATAACATCTCTATGCATGTAACTGCGTTCATACATAGATGCACTGGGGAGATTTTCAAGATAGACTCTTTCAAACTCTAGAACTGAAGGAAAAAAAAGTAAAGAAAAATGTATTTTTAACTGGAACTATATACTATTTTGTATTTAAGATTTTCTAAATTCTATTTTGCATTTTCTTCTAGATTTTCTGAAATTTCTCTTAATTCACATGTAATGAAAAAAAATTTAGTGTCTGTTACATCACTTATAACTTCTATTGTTTTATAGTAGTGAATAGCACCATTATTTAGTTAGTCATGACAGGTTCTAAGGTACTATAAAAAGGCTTAACTGTCCCCAGAACTTAAGAACTGAGTAATTATGACTTAATATGAAGGTTCCATTAAGAAACAAAAACCTTTAAAAGTTTCATCAAATTATCACAACCATCTTTTTAGCCATGTAGAATCAATTATTAGTTTTAACTTAAATAAGTAACAAGAGGACAGTGGCCACTGATAAGATGTCTGTTTATATTTAAAGGCACTAATCCTCTCTGAAGTCACTGATACTGGCATTAGAGCAGGTTAACATGAAAAAATTTGAAATAGACTTTTAGAGCTGAAAAAAATTCTGGAGTTCTCAACTTTTCAGGGACAAAACATTTGTTAAAAGTGTTAATCCGAGGAAATACTGATTTCATTACAGGAGCTATGAACAATTTTACTAGCAAAAATTGACATATCTAGTAAAATAATCCAATGATGGCCAAATAGAACTATAAAAATTGCTACATTAAATAAGAGATGTTTTGTAGTTTTTCATTAACCAATGCATAGCAGACTCAAACTGGTGCCCAACGAACTTTTTCCTTTACTTTTAATAACAGAATGCCCATTTTTACATGGGCACGTTGATATCCAGCTGTTATTAAAGGGACATTTCTCAACTTCTCCAGAATTAGGTGTGACCATGTGTCAATGAGAAATGTTGTGCAACAATGAGGAAGTCTCTTTCAAAAAGTGTTCCCGGGGCGCCTGGGTGGCTCAGTGGGTTAAGCCGCTGCCTTCGGCTCAGGTCATGATCCCAGGTCCTGGGTTCGAGCCCCACATCGGGCTTTCTGCTCAGCGGGGAGCCTGCTTCCTCCTCTCTCTCTGCCTGCCTCTCTGCCTACTTGTGATTTCTCTCTGTCAAATAAATAAATAAAATCTTTAAAAAAAAAATAAAATAAAAAAACAAAAAGTATTCCCTTGTTCCCTTGTCCCCTTCCTCAGTCCTACAACTTGGAACTGGGATAAGAGCACTGTTATTCTAATAAACACTCAGGATAAAGATGAGGGCCATATCTTAGTGATGTTAGGACCACAAGGTGCAAAGAGCGTCCGTCTGGAGCCTCTATACCAATCCTATACTGTTTACTTTGGGACTCCTTTTACACATGAAAGAAGTAGACCTCTGTCTTTTTTTTTTTTTTTTAAGAAGATTTTATTTATTTATTTATTTATTTATTTATTTATTTATTTGTCAGAGTGAGAGAGAGCGCAAGTGCGCACAAGTAGGCAGAGTGGCAGGCAGAGGCGGGGAGAAGCAGGCTCCCTGCGGGGCTCCTGCTGAGCAAGGAGCCCGATGTGGGACTTGATTCCAGGACCCTGGGATCATGACCTGAGCCAAAGGCAGAGGCTTAACCGACTAGGCCACCCAAGTGTCCCAGACCTCTGTCTTTTTTAATGTTATTGACTTTTTGGGTCTTTATATAATAGGCAGGTAATATAATCCTATCTGATACCATTCCTTTTGCTGCTAGTTAGTTTACTTGTTGAACAGATATTTACTGAAAACAAAATAGGTTAAGGCTCATGGACATGAAGAACACATAACTCTTGTCTTTGAGAAACCATCAGTTTAATTAAAGGTAGTACCATATAATAATTTATAATGTCTTTCTGAAAATGAGTACAAAAATCCAGTGTCAAAAGAACATGTTCTATTTCTAGAAATATTATTATCAAATTCCTGTCTTTTTATTTTTTTAAAGATTTTATTTTTTTGACAGAGAGAGATCCCAAGTAGGCAGAGAGGCAGGCAGAGAGAGAGAGAGGAGGAAACAGGCTTCCTGCCAAGCAGAGAGTCCGATATGGGACTTGATCCCAAGACCTTGAGATCACGACCTGAGCCGAAGGTAGCGGCTTAACAGACTAAGCCACCCAAGTGGCAAGGTAGAGGCTTAACCCGCTGAGCCACATAGGCGCCCCTATTTTTTTAAAAGATTTTATTTTTAAGTAATCTCTACACCCAACTTGGTGCTTGAACTTACAATCCTGACATCAAAAGTCACATGTTCTACTGATGGAGCCAGCCAGGTGCCCCAAATTCCTGTCTTTTTAGATAATCTTCAATGATACTATTCTAATGTCTCATACATGTTTTTAAATCTTAATTTTTTCTTCAAACTTCAAACTATTGGCTTAAACACAATGAGCATCTACTTAAGGGCAAACATTTTTCTTTTTTGTGTGTGTGTGTGTGTGTTTTTTCTTTAAAGATTTAATTTATTTATTTCATAGACAGAGAGAGAGTACAAGCAGGAGGAGCAGCAGGGAAAGGGAGAAGCAGGTTCCCACAGAGCAGAGAGCCTGGTAAGGGGCTTGATCCTAGGACCCTGGGATCATGACCTGAGCTGATGGCAGATACTTAACCGAATGAGCTGCCCAGGTGCCCCTAGGGTGAACATTTGCACACGTAATTATTTCTGTCTCTGTCTCTACTGAATTAAGCTTTGTACAGTCTTTGTCTCTTAACACTAATATCAACACTTTGATTTTTTTAATTTTTCCATTAGAAAGGACATACAAAAATATTCTAATGCAACAGGAAGAGCATTAACTTTGTCATATTCATTCATTCAATAAATACTAAGTGAACACTTACTATGTGCAAAGCACTGTAGCAAGCACTGAAGCAAAGTAGGAATGGACTTTGCTTTTAGAAGGGTATACAGTCTTAGCAGTGGAAAAGAACATTAATCAATCACATGAATAAATATACAATTGTAAAATGTAGCAAGTGCAATGAGGAAGAAATTGCTATGGAAACATTTAACAGAAAGACCTAGCAGTAAAAAAGATTATGTACTTTAAAGGTGTCAGTGGACAGTGTTTTAAAAAGTGGCTTCTTCAAAATCTGGATACATAAATTTGAAGTCTACCTGTAAATTCATATGTTAAATATTACCTCAGATTTATGATTGGTGCTCTTTAGAAACCCGGCCCAAACTGGAGAAGTCACAGGCTTTAGAAAGGTGATGGTTGAAGACAAATGCTACAGTTGAGCAAGTTAGCCAAGTGAAAAAGGGTGAGGGAGATTATTCCAGGTATACACCATAACATCCTGGTAGGCATTCAAATAAGAAAAAAAGGCATGTCCCATTCTCAAGTATCTTAATATGTCTAGAGTACAGAGTAAGGAAGACAGAGTTAGGATAGAGAAGCAGTGGAAATGTTTTGGTGAGGTAAGGAGAGATCGTGTCATGAACAGCCTTGTAGGCCATTTGGGGAGTTTGGACTTTGTTTAGAAAATAATGAGGAATCACTGAAGAGTGTGAAGTAGAGAGAGAGAATGATAAAGTAAGATTTGAACTTTCAGAAAAATGGTATTTTAATGATCTTACACGTTAAGAAAGACATTTTATAGAACTTTTAAAATAAGAAAATTTAACCTCTTTCCCCACCCTTTTTATTTGATAAAACCTGTTCACTATTCCACCAAAGTAGGAAAATACTTCAGGCCCTGGTATCTCCTGCGTGTGGTTTGAAAACCACACCCCGCTGGTTTTAGATGAAAAATTTGTGATCCAGGAAACTTATGTAACTTTCCTACGTCAAAAAAGTAATTCCTGGAAGAGTCAGAATTATAATCATCTTTACTTACTCTTTAGGATTCTAAATAGGCACCGCCCCCTCGCCCCCTCCCCGCGCGCCGCAACAAACAGCATTCCTGAACTAAAAGCCTTCAAGAAAACCGGACTCTCACATCTGCTAGACGGAGACAGAAATTCCAACCTCATATACCTGCTGTAGGGATTAAATGAGAGGCGCCTAGCGCATAGGAAGTAGTGGCATAAATCAGCTTTAGCATCTATTAGAACACATTACTGTAACACATGCATGATTCACACTGTTTGGTATTACCAAAAGGACGCTGTACTCAGCCCAAGTCACTATTTCGGGAGAACGTGCAAGTATAGAATGACCAGCAATCAGAAGATCCTCTGTTCAGAGGGCACAAAATCCCGCAATCACACACCATCTGTTTGGGGGGTCTGGTTTGAAATCTCCCAGTCGGGGGATGCAGATTTCAACTCGCCCTGGGCTTATCTCTGTAGCTACCTTTCCTCTTCTTGGCCAATGTTGCCTCTACTGGTAAAGGCCCAACCCAGCGCTCTTCATTTTCCTCTTCATTCTCTTGGGCCACCGCCACTACCACTGTCAGCTCTCTTTCGCTGAGTTCTGTTTTTTCCGGCTCCTCCGGGTCCCGGCGCCTTCTCCTTCTCAGCTGCGAATCGCTACCACCTTCCGACGCCATATTGCCCGAATAGTCAGAAACGGCGCGACACACGCAGCTCTGCTACCAATCTTAAAAGCGGCGCAGTTTGTCCGTCAGCGGACAAGCGAGTTTCCGGATTGGCTGGCGTGGGTAGAAGCAGACCAATTAGCAAGCAGCGCGCGCAAACTTCCTAGGCTAGGAAGCCTTGTCTACAGCAGACTGAGGTGACCTGAAGTCCGTGGTCCTGTGGTGGTAAGACCTAGGCAGAACTCCTTAACGGTTGAAAAAAACTTGACGCTGGGCGTGACGGTCCCAGGACGTGAAACTGCAGCCCCAACGGTGGGACCCTTATGTCACAGGAATTGTTTACTGGACGTCCGGCCAGCCAGTCGTTGTGACCGGCTCTTCTCCCTCTCTAGAAACGCTCCGGATTAGGGGAGAATGCCCGAGGGGCAGGGAATTGAGGGAACTGGTTAATTTGCGGGCCTCCCTTCAAGCCCTCCAAACTGACTTCTTGCCGGGGGGGGGGGCGAGTTGGCGGGGGTGGAGAGAATTATATACTGTATTATTCCAGTAAGGTAAGGTAGAGAAAAAAATATTATTAAAGTCATAAGGAAGAGAAATACATTTTCAGTACTATGTGTGTATTTACTGGGGGAAAAATTGTTTGTTGAAGTGGAGCTGTAGTGTTCAGCAGTATGTTGTTCAAGGGCCAACTGTGTTAGTTCTGGGTAGACGACATAATGATTGGCTATTCGTATATATTTCAAAATGATCACCACAGTATCTAGTGAACATCTGTCACCATGTGTACAGAATTTTTTTCTCTGTGATGAGACCTTTGAAGATCTACTGTCTTAGAAACTTTCAAATACAGTATTATTGACTATAGTCACAAGCTGCACATTTCATCCCCATGACTTACTGTTTTATAACTGCAAGTTTGTACTTTCTGGCCCCCTTTACCCATTTTTCCCTCTCCCCACACTGCCTCTGGTAACTACCAATCTGTTCTCTGTATCTATGAACTTGGTTCTCTTTCTTTACCCCCCACCCCCCTCAAGATTCCACATCGCACTTAAGTGGAATCATTTGGGAATTGTCTTACTCAGTCTGATTTATTTCATTTAGCATAATGCCCTTGAGGGCCATCCTTGTTATTGCAAACAGGAAGAGTTCCTTTTTTTTTTTTTAGAATATATTTTTTAAGGTTTTATTTATATATTTATATATTTTTTTAAGGTTTTATTTATTTATTTGACAGGGATCACAAGTGGGCAGAGAGGCAAGCAGAGAGAGGGAGGGTGGGAAGCAGGCTTGCCACGGAGCAGAGAGCCTGGGATCATGCCCTGAGCCGAAGGCAGAGGCTTTAACTCACTGAGCCACCCAGGTGCCCTGAGTTCCTTCTTTTTTTATAGCTGAATAATATTTCTTTGTGTAAGGGTGTATGTGTGTTTATACATGGCCACATTTCCTTTATCCATTCTTCTATGAATACCTAGGTTGTTCCTGTATCTCGGTTATTGCTAATTAATGCTGTAGTGAATATGGTGGGTGCATGTATCTTTGAAATTAGTGTTTTTATTTGCTTCAGATAAATACCCAGAAGAGGAGTTGCTGGATCATATGGTGGTTCTGTGTTTAATTTTTTGAGGAACCTCCAAGATATTTTCCACAGTGGCAGTGCGAATTTACCTTCCCACCAATAGTGCGTATTTCTTGTCTTTTTGAAAATAGCTATTCTAAGAGGTATGAGGTGATATCTCATAGTGGTTTTGATTTGCATTTACCGATGATTAGTGATGTTGAGCATCTTTACATGTATCCGTTCGCCATCTTTCTTCTTTAGAGAAATTTCTATTCAGATCCTCTGCCTATTTTTTAATCGAATTTTTTTTTTGCTTTTGAATTGTAAGAGTTCTAATATACTTTGAATATTAACACTTTTTTAGAAATGATTTTCAAATATTTTCTCCTCTTCCATTTTCATTTTGTTGATGGTTTCCTTTGCCGAGCAGAAACTTTCGTTTGCTGAATTCACACTTGTTTATTTTTTCTTTTGTTGCCTTTGCTTTTGGTGTCAGCACCCACTTCCACAAACACACACCTGCCAAATATCCCCAAGGAGATTACTGCCTATATTTCTTTCAGGAGTTTTTGTAGTTTCAGGTCTTACATTAAAGTCTTTAATCCATTCCGAGTTAATATTTGTGTAAGGTGTTAGTGGTCCTGTTTGATTCTTTTGCATGTGGCTATCCAGTTTTCCCAGCACAATTTATTGAAGACATTGTTCTTTCCCCATTGTTTGTTACTGGCTCCTTTGTTGTAAATTGACCATATGTGTGTGGGGTTTATTTCTGACCTTCTGTTCTATTCCATTGATCTTAGAATTGTATGGATACTTTCTATTAGTTTATTTCATGTATATTAGTCTTTTTCCAATAATAGTATGAGTTTCTTTAATTTGGTATTAGATCTTTTAAGTTTGTATAGCATAGTATCCCTAAATATGGCAATATTCTTCAGTACGTGAGTGGGAATTGGAATGCTAACTGAGATCCCTGAGGTTGACTTGCTCTCTTTTTAGGAAGGTACATTTAAGAATACAAAATGTGGTAAAGAAATAGAGTTAAACTCTATATAAAAACTCTTATATGTTTTTAAAAATCTGTATTCTAGGGACGCCTGGGTGGCTCAGGGGCGCCTTCGGCTCAGGTCATGCTCTCATGGCCCTGGAATTGGGCCCCACATCAGGCTCTCTGCTCAGTGGGGAGCCTGCTTCCCTATCTCTGCCTGCCGCTCTGCCTACTTGTGATCTCTCACTCTGTCAAATAAATAAATAAAATCTTAAAAAAAATCTGTATTCTCATGCTACATTGAGTTTCTATTTCAGCTAGTTTGTTGAAAATCTATCCACACACATGCACACAATTTAAAATTTTTTCATATACAATGTATTTTACTGATTAGTATTCGACAAAGTGGGGAAAAGAACAATTTGCACTTAATTTTTAAGTTAAGGTATATTTAAAACAAATAGGTATATATGTTTGACTTTTTTGCTTGAAAATATTCTAAAATTGTTAATGATTGTGACTTTGTGTATTTAACTATATCTTTTATGTATACCAAGGAAGATGTTCTATGCAAACATTTTTGGATATGGCATAAATTACTTAACTAGTCTTACTAATTGACTTCAGAAAGGTAATTGTAATGTTAATAGCTAATTATGATATATTTCATTATATGCCTGGTACAGTTCTAAGAGCTTTATACATATTAACGTATCAAACTGTGATAAATTTATGGGGTAAGTAATATTATTATCTTCATTTTACAGATAAAGAAACTGAGGCTCAGATTATTTAAGTGACTTGCGCAAGGTCACACAGCTTGTAAGTATTGAAGCTAGGAATAAACCTAGATAGTCCAATTGTAGAGTTCACACAAAGTTTTTTGGATAATGCTGTAGTAAGCATACCCATGTAGACTGAAGCAAATATATCTATCTGTAGGATTATTCCTAAGAATAGAATTTTTGGGTCAGAAAATAACTGTATTTAAAATTTTGATGGATATTGCTTATTATCCTCCAAAGTGATTGGTTTACCAACAGTGCATAGTTCTTTTTGAACACTCTTTTCAGTATTGTTTCTTTTTTTTTTTTTTTCAAGATTTTATTTATTTGACAGAGAGAGAAATCACAAGTAGGCAGAGAGGAGGCTGGCAGAGGGTGGGGGAGCAGATGCTCCTGCTGAGCAGAGAGCCTGATGCAGGACTTGATCCCAGGACCCTGAGATCATGACCTGAGCCAAAGGCAGAGGCTTAACCCACTGAGCCACGGATGCACCCCAAATTTTAACTTTTTAATGATATCTTTGTCCATGCAGAATTTTTAAAAATTTTATGAAGATTTTACTTAGTTTTGTTAGGAATGCTTTTCCAATCCAAGCAAAAAAGATGTCTCCATGTTTTCTTCATGTTCTATTTTATCATTTCTGTTTTTGGAATTTTTGAGGAATGCAGGGATGGTGTTAAGATTGAAGTATATATCTAGGGTTATTTTTCCCCCCAAATACTATGCAGTTAGTTAAAAAGAATGAGTAAGTTCTATAGAAGGCCACATTATACATAGGGGGAAAAGCAATATAGTATAGGAAATATCCTCCAATTAGGATTGTTCTTATATCCCTTTAATTTGCTTTGCTATAGAGGCACCTGCATGGCTCAGTCAGTTAAGCATCTGCTTTCGGCTCAGGTCATGCCAGACTCCTGAGATCAAGTCCCTCATCGGGCTCTCTGAGGAGCCTACTTCCCTTTCTCCCCACCACCTGCTCATTCTCTCTCTCTGTCAAATAATTAGATAAAATTTTCAAAAAATTTACATGTCTGTTATATATCATAGGTCCATAAATGTGTGAATCTAGAAGGACTTTCTTTTTGTGTTCCATTGCTCAGTTTGCTTATCCATGTGCTAATTCTACAATATAAAAATTAGTATAGTTTTATAATAAGTTTAAAATCTGATAAAGCAAGCCTTCTCATCTTCATGATGGTCTTGGCTATTTTTGGCTTCTTACCTTTCTGTAAACTTAAAAATTAGCTTGTCATGTGCCACAAAAACAAGAAAAAATTTGATTAAGGTTTAATAGATCAACTTGAGGGAAATAACATCTTTACAGTATTGAGTCCTTCAATCTGTGAACATGATGTATCTCCCTAAGTTTCTTTAAAACCTCTCTCTTCGGGGCACCTGGGTGGCTCAGTGGGTTAAGCCTCTGCCTTTGGCTCAGGTCATGATCTCAGGGTTCTGGGATTGAGCCCGCATCGGGCTCTCGGCTCTGCTTCTCTGCTTACTTGTGATCTCTCTCTCTCTGTCAAATAAATAAATAAAATCTTCAAAACCAAACAAACAAAAAAACCTCTCTGTTGATAAGTCTGATTAAACAATATAAAACTTAAGTTCCATAAGAGTAGAAATGTTTTGGGGGAGTGGGTTATTCTGATTTGCATTTGGTGTTGTTGGTTAGACATCTTTATTATTCTTTTTTGTTCTGTCTACTTCCTTAAAATTGCCCGACCTTGGAATTTCATGCCATCAGACTCCACCACCTACCACTCCTTGCAGTGGTCATCTAGCAGGATTACATCATGCTCCTTCATTTCTTGAAGATTTTTAGCTTCTGGTTCACTGCAACCTTCTGCAAAACTACTGTCCTACTTCATGGTGATTTTAATATCCATCTGTGGCCTCTCTTTTTTTTTTTTTAAATTTTATTTTTTATAAACATATATTTTTATCCCCAGGGGTACAGGTCTGTGAATCGCCAGGTTTACACACTTCACAGCACTCACCATAGCACATACCTTCCCCAATGTCCATAATCCCACCCCCCCCAACCCCCCTCCCCCCATCAACCCTCAGTTTGTTTTGTGAGATTAAGAGTCACTTATGGTTTGTCTCCCTCCCAATCCCATCTTGTTTCATTTACTCTTCTCCTACCCCCTTAGCCCCCCATGTTGCATCTCCTCTCCCTCATATCAGGGAGATCATATGATAGTTGTCTTTCTCCGATTGACTTATTTCGCTAAGCATGATACCCTCTAGTTCCATCCACATCGTCGCAAATGGCAAGATTTCATTTCTTTTGATGGCTGCATAGTATTCCATTGTGTATATATACCACATCTTCTTTATCCATTCATCTGTTGATGGACATCTAGGTTCTTTCCATAGTTTGGCTATTGTAGACATTGCTGCTATAAACATTCGGGTGCACGTGCCCCTTTGGATCACTACGTTTGTATCTTTAGGGTAAATACCCAGCAGTGCAATTGCTGGGTCATAGGGTAGTTCTATTTTCAACATTTTGAGGAACCTCCATGCTGTTTTCCAGAGTGGTTGCACCAGCTTGCATTCCCACCAACAGTGTAGGAGGGTTCCCCTTTCTCCGCATCCTCGCCAGCATCTGTCATTTCCTGACTTGTTAATTTTAGCCATTCTGACTGGTGTGAGGTGGTGTCTCATTGTGGTTTTGATTTGTATTTCCCTGATGCCGAGTGATATGGAGCACTTTTTCATGTGTCTGTTGGCCATCTGGATGTCTTCTTTGCAAAAATGTCTGTTCATGTCTTCTGCCCATTTCTTGATTGGATTATTTGTTCTTTGGGTGTTGAGTTTGCTAAGTTCTTTATAGATTTTGGACACTAGCCCTTTATCTGATATGTCGTTTGCAAATATCTTCTCCCATTCTGTCAGTTGTCTTTTGGTTTTGTTAACTGTTTCCTTTGCTGTGCAAAAGCTTTTGATCTTGATAAAATCCCAAAAGTTCATTTTTGCCCTTGCTTCCCTTGCCTTTGGCGATGTTCCTAGGAAGATGTTGCTGCGGCTGAGGTCAAAGAGGTTGCTGCCTGTGTTCTCCTCAAGGATTTTGATGGATTCCTTTCTCAAATTGAGGTCCTTCATCCATTTTGAGTCTATTTTCATGTGTGGTGTAAGGAAATGATCCAATTTCATTTTTCTGCATGTGGCTGTCCAATTTTCCCAACACCATTTATTGAAGAGGCTCCCCTTTAAGGAGGAGGGCCGGGCGCAGGCGAGAGAGCTGGCGTTGCCCCTACCCCGTCCGAACCCTCACCCCAGAGCAGCAGCAGCCACAGCTCCGGCCGCCCCACGGTTAGCAGAGTCAGCTCCGGCCCCAGGAAGCGAGTTGCCACCATGGTGAAGATTGTGACGGTTAAGACCCAGGCGTACCCGGACCAGAAGCCGGGCACGAGTGGGCTGCGGAAGCAGGTGAAGGTGTTTCAGAGCAGCACCAACTATGCGGAGAATTTCATCCAGAGTATCATCTCCACGGTGGAGCCGGCGCAGCGGCAGGAGGCCACCCTGGTGGTGGGCGGGGACGGTAGGTTCTACATGAAGGAGGCCTTCCAGCTCATCGTCCGCATTGCCGCCGCCAACGGGATTGGTCGCTTGGTTATCGGGCAGAATGGAATCCTTTCCACCCCTGCCGTATCCTGCATCATTCGAAAGATCAAAGCCATTGGTGGGATCATTTTGACAGCCAGCCACAACCCAGGAGGACCCAATGGAGATTTTGGAATCAAATTTAATATTTCCAATGGAGGTCCTGCTCCAGAAGCAATAACGGATAAAATCTTCCAAATCAGCAAGACAATTGAAGAATATGCAATTTGCCCTGACCTGAAAGTAGACCTTGCAGTTCTGGGAAAGCAGCAGTTTGACCTGGAAAACAAGTTCAAACCATTCACAGTGGAAATTGTGGATTCCATGGAAGCTTATGCTACCATGCTGAGGAACATCTTTGATTTCAATGCACTGAAAGAACTGCTTTCTGGTCCAAACCGACTGAAGATCCGTATCGATGCCATGCATGGAGTTCTGGGACCATACGTGAAGAAGATCCTCTGTGAAGAACTGGGTGCCCCCGCCAACTCAGCAGTTAACTGGGTCCCTCTGGAGGACTTCAGAGGTTACCACCCTGACCCCAACCTCACCTATGCCGCTGACCTGGTAGAGACCATGAAAACAGGAGAGCACGACTTCGGGGCTGCCTTTGATGGAGATGGGGATCGAAACATGATTCTGGGCAAGCATGGGTTCTTTGTGAACCCTTCGGACTCCGTGGCTGTCATTGCTGCCAACATCTTCAGCATTCCGTATTTCCAGCAAACCGGGGTCCGAGGCTTTGCCCGCAGCATGCCCACCAGTGGGGCCCTGGACCGGGTGGCTAATGCTACAAAGATCGCTTTGTATGAGACCCCAACGGGCTGGAAGTTTTTCGGGAATTTGATGGATGCGAGCAAACTGTCCCTCTGTGGGGAGGAGAGCTTCGGGACTGGTTCTGATCACATCCGCGAGAAAGATGGACTCTGGGCTGTCCTCGCTTGGCTCTCCATTCTAGCCACCCGCAAACAGAGTGTAGAGGACATTCTCAAAGATCACTGGCAGAAGTATGGCCGGAATTTCTTCACTAGGTACGATTATGAGGAGGTGGAGGCTGAGGGTGCCAACAAAATGATGAAGGACTTGGAGGCCCTGATATCTGACCGCTCCTTCGTGGGGAAGCAGTTCTCAGTGGGTGACAAAGTTTACACTGTGGAGAAAATTGATAACTTTGAATACAGTGATCCAGTGGATGGAAGCGTTTCAAGGAATCAGGGCCTGCGGCTCATTTTTGCAGACGGTTCCCGCATCATCTTTCGGCTGAGTGGCACGGGGAGCGCGGGGGCCACGATTTGGCTGTACATCGACAGCTACGAGAAAGATATCGCCAAGATCTACCAGGACCCTCAGGTCATGTTGGCCCCCCTTATTTCCATCGCTCTGAAGGTGTCCCAACTCCAGGAGAGGACAGGACGCACTGCGCCCACCGTTATCACCTAAGAAGACAGGCCAGTTGCGGTACGTCCCTCTGCCTCAGGACCCTCCAAGTCGTCTGATTGAAGAGCATGGACAAACAAAATGTATCCACCCAGGCTTCTTAAGATTTGGTTTTTCCACTAACCAGTTGTTGATGACTGGCCCATTAGTGTGACAGTGCCAGCTGAGATGCCGTGTGGGCAAGGGACCTAGGGCCTTTTGCTAACGTCACTCCGTGTTGTGCCCTTAAGCCCTGCTGCTGTGCAGGTGTTTGTCTCCCAAGCACCTGCTTCTGTTCACTACAATGTGGGATGGAGGCTGAGTGGGAGCCAGTGAGGCCATTTCTCACGCTTAGGTTGTCCCAGTGAAATGACAGTGCAAGCTCATTTTTCTTTGGTGAATTCCTCCCCATTCACTGTTTACATGTGTTCCAGTAAAATCCAATTTCTGGTGCCTTCTCTCCAATCAGTTCTTTCCTCAGAGTGAGACGTACTTGTCTACAGATGTCTGCCTTGTTTTTGCAACATAGTCCCACACAAATATTGTGGAATATTAAAGCAAAATAAGCCACTAAAAAAAAATAATAATAATTTCCTTTTGTTGTCTGATTGCTGAGGCTAGGACTTCTAGTACTATGTTGAATAGCAGTGGTGATAACGGACATCCCTGCCGTGTTCCTGACCTTAGCGGAAAAGCTTTCAGTTTTTCTCCATTGAGAATGATATTTGCGGTGGGTTTTTCATAGATGGCTTTGATAATATTGAGGTATGTGCCCTCTATCCCTACACTTTGAAGAGTTTTGATCAGGAAGGGATGCTGTACTTTGTCAAATGCTTTTTCAGCATCTATGGAGAGTATCATATGGTTCTTGTTCTTTCTTTTATTAATGTGTTGTATCACATTGATTGATTTGCGGATGTTGAACCAACCTTGCAGCCCTGGAATAAATCCCACTTGGTCGTGGTGAATAATCCTTTTAATGTACTGTTGAATCCTATTGGCTAGTATTTTGGCGAGAATTTTTGCATCTGTGTTCATCAAGGATATTGGTCTGTAGTTCTCTTTTTTGATGGGATCCTTGTCTGGTTTTGGGATCAAGGTGATGCTGGCCTCATAAAATGAGTTTGGAAGTTTTCCTTCCATTTCTATTTTTTGGAACAGTTTCAGGAGAATAGGAATTAGTTCTTCTTTAAATGTTTGGTAGAATTCCCCCGGGAAGCCGTCTGGCCCCGGGCTTTTGTTTGTTTGGAGATTTTTGATGACTGTTTCAATCTCCTTACTGCTTATGGGTCTGTTCAGGCTTTCTATTTCTTCCTGGTTCAGTTGTGGTAGTTTATATGTCTCTAGGAATGCATCCATTTCTTCCAGATTGTCAAATTTGTTGGCGTAGAGTTGCTCATAGTATGTTCTTATAATTCTCTGTATTTCTTTGGTGTTCGTTGTGATCTCTCCTCTTTCATTCATGATTTTATTTATTTGGGTCCTTTCTCTTTTCTTTTTGGTAAGTCTGGCCAGGGGTTTATCAATCTTATTAATTCTTTCAAAGAACCAGCTCCTAGTTTCGTTGATTTGTTCTATTGTTTTTTTGGTTTCTATGTCATTGATTTCTGCTCTGATCTTTATGATTTCTCTTCTCCCGCTGGGTTTAGGGTTTCTTTCTTGTTCTTTCTCCAGCTCCTTTAGGTGTAGGGTTAGGTTTTGTACCTGAGACCTTTCTTGTTTCTTGAGAAAGGCTTGTACCGCTATATATTTTCCTCTCAGGACTGCCTTTGTTGTGTCCCACAGATTTTGAACCGTTGTGTGTTCATTATCATTTGTTTCCGTGAATTTTTTCAATTCTTTAATTTCCTGGTTGACCCATTCATTCTTTAGAAGGATGCTATTTAGTCTCCATGTATTTGGGTTCTTTCCAAATTTCCTCTTGTGATTGAGTTCTAGCTTCAGAGCGTTATGGTCTGAAAATATGCAGGGAATGATTCCAATCTTTTGATAACGGTTGAGACCTGATTTAGGACCAAGAATGTGATCTATTCTGGAGAATGTTCCACGTGCCCTAGAGAAGAATGTGTATTCTGTTGCTTTGGGATGAAATGTTGTGAATATATCTGTGATGTCCATCTGGTCCAGTGTGTCATTTAAGGCCTTTATTTCCTTGTTGATCTTTTGCTTGGATGATCAGTCCATTTCAGTGAGGGGAGTGTTAAAGTCCCCTACTATTATTGTATTATTGTCGATATGTTTCTTTGATTTTGTTATTAATTGGTTTATATAGTTGGCTGCTCCCATGTTAGGGACATAGATATTTAAAATTGTTAGATCTTCTTGTTGGACAGTTCCTTTGAGTATGATATAGTGTCCTTCCTCATCTCTTATTATAGTCTTTGGCTTAAAATCTAATTGATCTGATATAAGGATTGCCACTCCTGCTTTCTTCTGATGTCCATTAGCATGGTAAATTCTTTTCCACCCCCTCACTTTAAACCTGGAGGTGTCTTCGGGTTTAAGATGAGTTTCTTGTAGGCAACATATAGATGGGTTTTGTTTTTTTGTCCATTCTGATACCCTGTGTCTTTTTTTTTTTTTTTAAAGATTTTATTTATTTATTTGACAGAGAGAAATCACAAGTAAGCAGAGAGGCAGGCAGAGAGAGAGGAGGAAGCAGGCTCCCTGCTGAGCAGAGAGCCCGATGTGGGGCTTGAACCCAGGACCTGGGATCATGACCTGAGCCGAAGGCAGCGGCTTAACCCACTGAGCCACCCAGGCGCCCCTACCCTGTGTCTTTTAATTTGGGCATTTAGCCCATTAACATTCAGGGTAAGTATTGAGAGATATGAACTTAGTGCCATTGTATTGCCTGTAAGGTGACTGTTATTGTATATTGTCTCTGTTTCTTTCTGATCTACTACTTTTAGGGTCTCTCTTTGCTTAGAGGCCCCCTTTCAATATTTCCTGTAGAGCTGGTTTGGTATTTGCAAATTCTTTCAGTTTTTGTTTGTCCTGGAAGCTTTTAATCTCTCCTTCTATTTTCAATGATAGCCTAGCTGGATATAGTATTCTTGGCTGCATGTTTTTCTCGTTTAGTACTCTGAATATATCATGCCAGCTCTTTCTGGCCTGCCAGGTCTCTGTGGATAAGTCTGCTGCCAATCTAATATTTTTACCATTGTACGTTACAGACTTCTTTTCCCGGGCTGCTTTCAGGATCTTCTCTTTGTCACTAAGACTTGTAAATTTTACTATTAGGTGACGGGGTGTGGACCTGTTCTTATTGATTTTGAGGGGGGTTCTCTGAACCTCCTGAATTTTGATGCTTGTTCCCTTTGCCATATTGGGGAAATTCTCTCCAATAATAATCTCCAATATACCTTCTGCTCCCCTCTCTGTTTCCTCTTCTTCTGGAATCCCAGTTATTCTAATGTTGTTTCGTCTTATGGTGTCACTTATCTCTCGAATTCTCCCCTCGTGGTCCAGTAGCTGTTTGTCCCTCTTTTACTCAGCTTCTTTATTCCCTGTCATTTGGTCTTCTATATCGCTAATTCTTTCTTCTGCCTCATTTATCCTAGCCGTCAGAGCCTCCATTTTTGTTTGCACCTCATTAATAGCTTTTTTGATTTCAACTTGGTTAGATTTTAGTTCTTTTATTTCTCCAGAAAGGGTTTTTATATCTACCGAGAGGGTTTCTCTAATATCTTCCATGCCTTTTTCGAGCCCGGCTAGAACCTTGAGAATCGTCATTCTGAACTCTGGATCTGACATATTACCAATGTCTGTATGGATTAGGTCCCTAGCCTTTGGTACTGCCTCTTGTTCTTTTTTTTGTGGTGAATTTTTCCACCTTGTCATTTTGTCCAGATAAGAGTATATGAAGGAGCAAGTAAAATACTAAAAGGGTGGCAACAACCCCAGGAAAATATGCTTTAGCCAAATCAGAAGAGATCCCAAATCATGAGGGGGGAGAAAGGGGATAAGAAGAGGTTCAGAAAGAAAAAAAAAAAAAGAATCAATTAAAAAAAGAAAACCAATAAAGAAAAAATATAAAAAGGAAAAAAATATATATATATTAGATAAACTAGTTAAAAAACGTTAAAAAAGAAAAGGGTGGGGCGCCTGGGTGGCTCAGCGTGTTAGGCCGCTGCCTTCGGCTCAGGTCGTGATCTCAGGGTCCTGGGATCGAGCCCCGCATCGGGCTCTCTGCTCAGAAGCCTGCTTCTTCCTCTCTCTCTGCCTGCCTCTCTGCCTACTTGTGATCTCTCTCTGTCAAATGAATAAATAAAATCTTTAAAAAAAAAAAAGAAAGGGTAAAAGTTAAAAAATTTAGCAGAAGAAGAAAAAAAAATTGAAAAAGAAAAAAAAATTAAATTAACTGCAAGGCTAAAGAATCATGGGGAGAAAGCCATGAGTTCCGTGCTTTGCTTTTTTCTCCTCTGGAATTCCGCCGCTCTCCTTGGTATTGAAACTGCAGTCCTTGGTAGGTGAACTCGGTCCTGGCTGGGTTTCTTGTTGATCTTCTGGGGGAGGGGCCTGTTGTAGTGATTCTCAAGTGTCTTTGCCCCAGGTGGAGTTGCACCGCCCTTACCTGGGGCCGGGCTGAGTAATCCGCTCGGGTTCGCTTTCGGGAGCTTTTGTTCCCTGAGCGCTTTCTGTAGAGTTCCGGAGGGCGGGAATGAAGATGGCAGCCTCTCGGTCTCCGGCCCAGAGGAGCCGAGAGCCCGGGGCCCCACTCCTCAGTGCGCCCTCAGAGAACAGCGCCCAATTACTCCCGTCACCCTGGCCTCCGGCCGTGCTCCAAGCTGACCGAGCCTGCAACTGGTTCAAGGTAACCCCAAGCTTAGAGCTCACTCCTCGGCTCTGTCTCTGTAGCTGGCTTCCCCGTTCTAATACCTGTAAGCTCTGCGACACTCAGACACACCCAATCCTTCTGTGACCCTGCGGGACCTGAGGCCACGCTGACCCTGCGTGGGCTTCACCCCAGTTAAGCCTCTGGAGCGATGTCCCTCAGCGGAACAGACTTTTAAAAGTCCTGCTTTTGTGCTCCGTTGCTCCGCTGCTTGCGGGGAGCCGGCCCCTCCCCCCACGGTCTATCTTCCCGTCGCTTTGGATTCACTTCTCCGCCAGTCCTACCTTTCAGAAAGTGGTTGATTTTCTGTTTCTAGAGTTGCTGTTCTTCTCTTCGATCTCCCATTGGATTTGTAGGTGTTTGCAATCTTTAGATAAGCTATCTAGCTGATCTCCCGCTACCTGAAGTAGTCTCAGCCTGCTACTTCTCCGCCATCTTGACTCCTCCCCGCCTTTCTTTTTCTTGACCGATTTTCCTCTAGTGATTATATTCTTCGTCTTAGAATAGTTACTCATTCCTGTGGTCATACCTGAAAGACTCATTCTTTCACTTTGTCTTTGTCTGCATCTGCATCTGTGCTGCTACACTATAGAAGAAAACATATAACCATGTTTTAGTTTCCCTTTAAATTGATAACTAATAATCTCAAGTGGGCATTTAATGCTACCCATTTATCCTACTATTTTATTCTTTCCCATTCTCTTATATATGTATTTTATACATTTCTTAATATATTTCTTAAATCTTCAGTGCTTTTCCCCATCCTCATTCATATCCTCTGACCTTAGTTAGCCATTTTCCTGAGAAAAGAGAAGCAGTCCAAATAGAACTTCCAAAAGATCCTGTCAACACATCTACTCATGTACTGCCTCTATGCCCCTAATATTCTGCCTACCCTGGATGAACTATATATACTTCAATCTTAAATCAACCCCTCTACATGTGTATTAAATCTCATTCTTCTTTCTCTCCTGCGACTTCTACAATATTTCCTTCTATGTCATTTAAGATGCTCTATTTTCTTGGTTTTTTTTTTACCCTGAAGATTTATTTATTTTAGAGAGAGAGAGAAAGTGCACGCAAGCGAGAATGGGGAGAAGCAGAGAGAGACTCTCACGTGGACTCCCCACTGAGCATAGAGCCCATGCAGGGCTCTATCTCACGACCCTGAGATCATGACCTAAGCTGAAATCAAGGGTCAGATGCTCTACTGTGTGAGCCACCCAGGTGCCTCTCTACTAAAACTACTCTTATAAAGGCCTCCAGTTTTGTGTATTTACTCCACTGAAATTATTGTGACAAATTATCCTAAGACTTAGAGGTGTAACGCGACCGTTTACTTTGCTCAACAATTCTTTGCATCAAGAATTTAGACAGAATGCAGCAGGACAGCTTTTTTCTCTTCCACAATGTCTAGGCCCTTGTCTAGAAGACTCAATAATCTAAGGGCTGAATCATGAAGAATGTTCATGTGCATGTCTAATGGTTGATGCTAGCTTTTAGCTGCGAACCTCAGTTCCTTTCTCTATGGGTTTCACCATTGGTCTCTTCATTTGTGCCAGTTTGGACTTTCTCACAGAATGTTAGCTGCTTTGTAAGGGAGAGTATTCTGAGACTGTTCTGAGATATTAGTGCTATTGCCTTTTATGACTTAGTCTTAGAAGTCACTTTCATAGTGACTTCTATTCATAAAGACGGTCAGAAAGTCATAGGTTCATGGGGAGGATAAATAGGCTCTAACTCTCAATAGGGAGTGATAACCTGAAATATTGCTGTGACTGTTTTGGAAAATACAGTCCTCAACTCATATTGCTAAGTAAATTGTCAATTCCGTTTTATCTAATTTACCTTTCTCATATTTGATAATTTGATAATTCATCACTCCTTCCTTTAGTACTTTTGTATTTTGAATTTCAGGATTTCATACTCTCTATTAATTTTCCTCTTACCCTTTTGGTGCTTTTTAGACTATTTTGGTGGTTCTTCCTCATTTTCTCCAGATCTGGAACTCTTCTCATTTCTGCCTGTACAATCTTGCTTTTGTGATCTCACCCAGTCTCACGGCTTTAAATATTTTGTATGGTGATGACTCGAATTTTAGCTTGAAACTTCCCCTTGAACTCCATACACATACATTCAGTTGCTTAATCAACATCTGCACTTTTTTAGCAAGTCTGAAATTGAATTCTTAATCATCTCTCCCCCATATCTTGCTGAATCTGTTTCCTCCACTCTCTTCTTCATCTTAGAAATCAACTGGCAACTCCATCTTTCGAATTACTTAGTTTTAAACTTTTTTTTTTTAAGATTTTATTTATTTATTTCACAGAGAGAGAGATCACAAGTAGGCAGAGAGGTAGGTACAGAGAGAGAGGGAGAAGCACGTTCCCCGCTGAGCAGAGAGCCCAATGTGGGGCTGGATCCCAGGACCCTGAGATCATGACCCGAGCTGAAGGCAGAGGCATAACCCACTGAACCACCCAGGCGCCCCAGTTCTAAACTTTTTTAATAATAAAAAATTTCTTGGATCATTGCCAGAGCTTTCTAACTAGTTTTCTGCTTCTCACCTTACTGGCTGTTGTTAACCAGAATTTTACTGTTAAAATTTAATTCAAATTAAGTCATTCTCCTATTGAAAACCCTCTAATTGTTTATTATCTCAGTTTAAGTTGTTAAAATGGCCTACAAAATCCACATGGTCTCATCCCTCTAATCTCTCTGATTCCATCTTGTGTTCTCTGCTTTACTTTGCTCCAATCACACTGGCTGCTTTACTGCTCCAGGAACATGCCAGTCATATTTCCTGCCCCAGGGTCTTTGCCCTGCCTGCAGCCTCTTACTCTAAATATCCCCATGTTTCACTTCCTTATCTCTTCATGTTTTTTGCTCATTTGTCAACTTCTCAATGACTTTAAGTGACCACATTGTTTATAAAATTGTATTACCTCTGCCCAAGCACTTCCTGTTTTCTTCCCTGTCTTGCTTTCCTCCGTAAAATTATAATTATTTCCACTTATATTGGGGTTCCTGGATGGCTCACTTGGTTAAGCATCCCACTCTTGATTCAGCTCAGCTCATGATCTTAGGGTCCTGGGAGGGAGCCCCACTTAGGTTCTTCACTTAGTGGGGAGTCTGCTTGAAGATTCTATCTGTCTCTCTCACTTTGCCCCTTCACCTACTACCATGCACTCTCTCTCGCTCTCTCTGTCTCTCTCAATAAATAAATAAATCTTTTTTAAAAAGTTATTATTTCCATTTGTAAATTATTTGATATATATAGAGAGAGAGAAAGAGAGAAAAATGTAAGTCCCATGATAGGGAAAGATTTTTGCCCATTTTATTCACTGTTCACATATATAGTTCCTAGGTGAGTATCTGGGAGGTGATAGGTGTTCAGCAATATTGTTAAATGAATAAATATTTTTCACTTCAGTTTTTCTTACAAGGCTAATTATTATAAGGCACATGTCAGTGAATCAGCAAGATCTGGATCCAGACAGTACTACAGATATGGAAGTTGTTACAAATGCTGAAGAAGAACTTATTAAAGAATGTGAAGAAATGTGGAAAGATATGGAAGAAGTAAGTACCAAGAGGTAAAAGTGATATATATATATATATATATATATATATATATATATATATTAACTACTATAAGATTTAATTCCATTTCATTAATAGACTTAAGAAAAATAATCATGCTGGTTCCTTAAAGCCATATATTATACGATAAATGTTATATATAGCTTTTAGACCTTTAAGCATTTATTTGAGATTCTTTATGCCACAGAATATAGAGCTATAGAAAGAGAAAAAATTATTGACAGTCCCTGCCATATTAGGTTATCTTCTAATAGAGGCAGTAGCCATTGTATTAGAAATATTGTGGTAGAAATGCAAAGACATCTTTAGGTCAAGTAATAAACCTAGATTGAAAGAGTCAAGGATAGCTTTCTAAAAGGAATAATAACTAGGGGTGCCTAAGGTGGCTCAGTTGGTTAAGTGTCCGACTCTTGCTTTCGCCTTGGGTCATGATCTCAGGGTTCTGAGATCGGGCTCTGCATCAGGCTCTGGGTTGCGTGGGAGCCTTAAGATTCTCTCTCCCTCTCCTTCAACCCCTCCCACCACCTCTAAAAATTAAATAAATAAATAAAAAGCAATAGAAACTGAATTCATTTCTAGAGAATAAATAGGAAGTAACCTCTGAGAGAGTTACACAAAGGAGAAGGAACAAAATATATAAACATTGGGAAAGATTAGAGAATTCTAGGTAGAATATTACGACTTAGTAAATTAGAAGAACGATCTGTGGAGTGAGGCTGGAAAAGTAATTAGGAGCAAAAACATGGAGGATTTTGTTGAGTTTATAGTATGGGTAGCTATTAAAAGATTATAAACGTGAAGTGACTTGAGATGCAGTTTGGGAAAAGTACTTGGTGATTTTGAAGAAAATGAAATATAGAGGATGGGGACTGTAGGTCGAAAGAGCATTTACAAGGCTCTAGTACTAGCTCTGATAAGTACTGTAGGGCTAAATCCTATCATTGCAAATGGTAGGTTTCAAGAGTTACTGAGGAGGTAGGACCAAAAGGATTTGGAATTTAATTGTTGTGAAATGGGGGAAAATTACGGTATTTTCAGGTTTCTCATTTGGGCCAACCTTGGTGAGGTTCATTTCCTAAGACAGAATAGAGAAGTAGAGAGAACATGTAATTACGGAGTTTGAGTGAAAATATGAATTAATTTAGAAAAAGTTGTCTTTGAAATTTATGTACATTTTCTGATAAGCCAGAATCATTTCTGGCAAATTGCAGTATATTGGTAAAAGTTTTTTCTACTAGCATAGTGTATGGTTTAGGCCACAGGCTTCACATCCTGTTCTTTGCAGTAAAATTTTATATTAGGGCAGGTTATTGGTTTTCTTTTTTTCCTTTTTTCTTTTTTTTAAATTATTTTTTAATATAAATTATTGGTACTCTCTATGATTAGTGTATTTTCAAGATAATATATATAATTGTTTTTTATTTGTTTTGGTATTTTTTCAGTATAGAAATTGGAATTTAAAGATAATAATTTTTGGAGGGTGCCTGGGTGGTGTAGTCAGTTAAGTCTTTATTTCAGCTCAGGTAGTGATCTCAGGGTTTGGAAATAAAGCTCCATGTTGGGCTCTGAACTTAGCATGTAGTCTGCTTGGGATTCTTTCTCTCTTCTCCTTTGCCCCTCTCCCTGCCCCTGCTTGCTCTCAAATAAATAAATCTTTAAAAAAAGTTTTTTTTTATAAAGAGATAACTGCTACTAGAAATAAACACGAGTAAAATTTAAACTACCCATATTTTCAGTCAGATATAATCACTATTAATGGTTGTGGTTTTTTTTTTTTTAAATGGAATAGAAACAGTATCTCCTGAAGGCTATTTTTTCTAATGATCTTAACTATCTTTTTACCTCTTTTTGTTATTTTTCTACAGTGCTTTCCTTCTTATTCTCTTATTTCCTATTTTTCTATTATCTAACTTCAAATTCACTCTAGCTATTAGTTCGTATTTTCTTTTTCTTTATTTCTTATGCTCATTTTTTTGTTCTATGTAGACTCTAGTATCCCTTTCTACTTTTGATGTATTCACCATGGGACCTGTTTGGGGGCCTTCCTGATACTCTTGCTTAGAAAGTGAGGAATGTAAACTCTTCTCTTACATCAGTTATTTGTATTTATTATTTTAAAAGGAATATTACACTGACTGGTATAAAAGAGGGAAAAGTAATTGTTATATATAAAAGCTTATAGTGTATGACTTGTTTTATTTACTTTTTTTGTTTTGCTTTGCTTTTTGTTTTGTTTTTATTTACTTTTTAAATCAAGTGTCAGAAAAAATTATCACTTGTTGGAACTGAGACACTCACTGATTCAAATGCTCAGGTATGAATCCTTTTTTTTCTTCCTAAAAATAGATAAGTTTAATTCATTTTGTTTTGGATAAGAATATTATTCATCTATATGAATGAAAGTTTGTTGATACCTTTATGCTTAATCACTTGGAAAATTCTCTACTCTTCCTGATTTAAGAGAAATATTCTAAATACTTTTAAAATAAAGTATTATAAATATTTTCTTTATTATCTTTTAATAGTTACACATATGTTTAACTGTTGAGTGAAAAACTGCAATTAAGATACCTTGTTAAAAATTTGAACACCTATTCTACTTTGTCTTGGGTATAATAGCCAGTTTTTTTTTTTTACTGTATGTGTGAAACCTTAACTGATTTTATTATATGCTTAAATAAAGGATTAAGATATCCATTTTAATAATTAAGGACCTATGAAATTGGTTTAGGAATATACCAGTGGATCAGTGCAATGGATTCAGAATTTTAAAAACGACAAAGATGGGGCACCTGGGTGGCTCAGCGGGTTAATCCTCTGCCTTTGGCTCAGGTCATGATCTCAGGGTCCTGGGATCGAGCCCCACATTGTGCTCTCTGCTCAGCGGGGAGCCTGCTTCCCCCTTCTCTCTGCCTGCCTCTGACTACTTATGATCGCTCTCTCTCTCTGTAAAAAAAAAAAAAAAAAAAAAAAAAAAAAAAAAAGACAAAGATGATAGCCAGTTTGTGGGAAAAGGATGAATTAGTTAATAAATGATAGTGGTGCAACTAGTTATCCATTTGGGAGAAAATAAAATTGGACTTCTGTATTTCATTGTAGAAACATATATTCTGGATCGATTGTTATAAAAATCTAACAAGAAAAGTTGGGGGACTATTTGTGCAATCTAAGGATAAGGCAAACTTCTTGGCTAATAGTTGAAACCTAGATATTATAAAAGAAAACCAGATATATTTGTCCATATGAAAAATTAAAAATGTTTTAGTGTTAACTTTAAGAACACAGTCAAATATACAATTGACTCTAAAGAAAGATCTCTAAACTGGTAGTAGCATGTCAGAAGACATAAGAACCAATTGAAGGTACTCCTGAATTCCGAATCACACAGTTTACATTTAAAAACAGGTTCTGTTTGTTACAAGGACAGCAGGTGAGGAAGGTGTATGCTTGTGTCTGCCACCAGCAAGCTCCAGTTGGGGGTTCATGTGCTTCATGGCCTTTTACAGGGCAGAAGACAAGTGAAGTCAGAATCAGGACCAGCAGTCATCAGTTTATGGAGGGAGATTTAATATGGAAACTTTCTTGAGGGCTTTCATTTTTTGTTCTATTTCTTTTCGTTACAACTGGAATCAAGTTTATGTGTAAACTATTGGTGATTTAAGTTTCCTTTGTTTTATTTAGTGTAAAACTGTCTAATTTGAAAAAAAGTAAGTTATGGGCGCCTGGGTGGCTCAGTGGGTTAAGCCGCTGCCTTCAGGTCATGATCTTGGGGTCCTGGGATTGAGTCCCGCATCCGGCTCTCTGCTCAGCAGGGAGCCTGCTTCTTCCTCTCTCTCTCTGCCTGCCTCTCTGCCTACTTGTGATCTCTGTCTGTCAAATAAATAAATAAAATCTTTAAAAAAAAAAAAAGTAAGTTATGAAAAATAAAGATTGAACTCCTGCTCCATAAAAACATAAATTTGATATCATTGGAGCATGAAAAGGAATAATGACCTTGATTGATTATAACAATATGAAAAAATGAAAATCTGTGACATAACAATACTGAATAAAAATGAGAATGAGAGAGAAAAAGAAGGGGAAAAAACTAACTTGTCACTTTTGGAAGTATCTATTATATGAGCTCTTTAAAAATTAGTAATAGAGAATTAAGCCATCTTCTTAAAAAATTTTGCATCTATCAATAAATATAGAGTTCTCTTATACCAGGTAAAACTGAATATTGTATTGGAAACAGCCTTGTATAATAAATAAACTGTTATCTGGTTTTCTTGGGAAATATGGCTTTCATATTGTAGAAACTGAGACCTGCTGAATCAGTATTATTAGTAAGGTGGAGCAGACACTCTGGAACACAGTATGGAGATTCCTCAAGAGGTTGAAAATAGAGCTACCATATGACCCAGCTATTGCACTACTATGTATTTACCCCAGAGATACAAATGTAGTGATCCAAAGGGGCACCTGCATCCCAAGGTTTATAGCAGCAATGTCCACAATAGCCAAACTATGGAAAGAGCCCAGATGTCCATTGACAGATGAATGGATAAAGAAGATGTGATACATATATACAATGGAATACTCAGCCATCAAAAAAAAAAAAAAAAAAAAAAAGAGAGAGATCTTGCCATTTGCAATGACATGGATGGAACTAGAAGGTAATTTGCTAGACAAAATAAGTTAATCAGAGAAAGACAATTATCATATGATCTCACTCTTGTGGAATTTAAGAAATAAAACAGGATTATAGGGAAAAAGAGGAGAAATCAAAGCAATATGATATTGAAGAGGGAGACAAACTCTAAGAGACTCTTAATCATAGGAAACAAATTGAGGGTTGCTGGAGGGGAAGGGGTATGGTGATGGGGTAACTAGGTGATGGATATTAGGGAGGGCACGTGATGTGATGAGCACTGGGTATTATATAAGACCAATGAATGATTGATTTATACCTCTATAACTAATAGTATGTTGTATGTTAATTGAATTAAAATAAAAATCTTCTCAAAGTAAAAAAGTAAAATAAAATAATTGCATAGTTTAAAGAAAAGGAATACCAGGTGGTATAAATAGTAATTGAAGGAGTACATTTTTAAATCCCCCCCCCCACGAAAAAAAAAAGAATCACTAGTGATTGGGCCTGTACATTTCCTGAATGATTTTCATGCAGTGAGCCAAACAAACAACTGGCTTTGGTGGAAGTGCTTATATAGTTGTAAAGAATCCAACCTGAGGTAGTTAATAAGAACATTGTGTAAGGGATCCACAAAATATCTTTTCCTATTGTGTTGAGAGTCCCCAAGATTAACCCCAGTGGTAATTCACAACACTCACGTTAACTCACAGGAGAACTCACAAGGCTCAGTGTATAGTTATATTCATGGATAAGATACATTACATTAAAAGGATGCACACTAAAATCAACAAAGGGAAAAGGACTATAAGGTAAAGTCCAGAGGATATAAGACAAAAGCTTTGAGGAGTCCTCTCTTAGCGGAATCATACAAGATGTTCTTAATTCCCCCAAGGAGTTATAACGGTGTGAAATGTTTTCTACCAGGGAACCTCATTAAGATTCAATGACCAAGGGACGCCTGGGTGGCTCAGTTGGTTAAGCAACTGCCTTCGGCTCAGGTCATGATCCCGGCGCCCTGGGATCGAGTCCCACACATCGGGCTCCTTGCTCAGCGGGGAGCCTGCTTCTCCCTCAGCCTCTGCCTGCCATTCTGTCTGCCTGTGCTCATTCTCTCTCTCTCTGACAAATAAATAAAAAATCTTTAAAAAAAAAAAAAAGATTCAATGACCAAGGTGTTTTGTGGGGACTAGTCACATAGGCACCTGCTGCGTAGCAGTTACAAAATACCAGACTTCCAAAAGGAAAGCAGGTGTTCAGCCTAAGTCATATTCTTTGCAAAAACAGTTAAGTCACAATGAGCCACTCTTAATAAGTTTTGGTGGGAACCGTCTCAAAATACAAGTTCCCAGATGCCAGCCAAGGGCCAACCCTGAAAGCAGGCCTTTAACTAATCTCAGGCTTGCTTGGTTACCTTTTTTGTGTACCTATTAACATTAAAATTTCAGCATTAAAATTCCGTTTTTTTTTTTTAATTTTTTTTATTTTTTTCAGCATAACAGTATTCATTATTTTTGCACCACACCCAGTGCTCCATGCAATCCGTGCCCTCTACAATACCCACCACCTGGTGCCCCCAACCTCCCACCCCCCACCCCTTCAAAATTCTCAGATCGTTTTTCAGAGTCCATAGTCTCTCATGGTTCACCTCCCCTTCCAATTTCCCTCAACTCCCTTCTCCTCTCCATCTCCCCTTGTCCTCCATGCTATTTGTTATGCTCCTAAAATTCCGTTTTTAAAGAAAGAAGTTATTTTAAGTAAGAAAATGGAAGGGATTCTCTGGGGCGCCTGGGTGGCTCAGTCGTTAAGCGTCTGCCTTCGGCTCCGGTCATGATCCCAGGGTCCTGGGATCGAGCCCCACATCGAGCCCCACATCAAGCCCCACATCGGGCTCCCTGCTCCATGGGAAGCCTGCTTCTCCCTCTCCCACTTCCCCTGCTTGCATTCTCTCTCTCGCTCTGTCTCTCTCTGTCAAATAAATAAATAAAAAATCTTTAAAAAAAAAAAAGAAAATGGAAGGGATTCTCAAATTTCATATAAATCACTTTAGAAATACTGCTATTGTTTTTTAGGAAGTATTGTTTATGGCAAGATCAGAAATAATTTGAGTGTTTGCCTTAGTTGGGCTTTGGGAAGGTAAGAACTGTACTTCATCAACATAGTATAAGGTTGAAGTGTATGAAATTACTTGTTTTTTTAAAGATTAAAAATTGAATATTTGTTATTTGATGCATTTCAACCTAATATGTGCAGGAAAAGTGATACCAATTTCTTAAGATAGTTTTGTGTAGTTTACATACTACTTTTTAAGAATTTGTTGTTTCTTGGGACGCCTGGGTGGCTCAGTTGGTTAAGCAGCTGCCTTCGGCTCAGGTCATGATCCCAGCGTCCTGGGATCGAGTCCCACATCGGGCTCCTTGCTTGGCGGGGAGCCTGCTTCTCCCTCTGCCTGCCATTCTGTCTGCCTGTGCTCGCTCTTGCTCTCTGACAAATAAATAAATAAAATCTTTAAAATTCTTTAAAAAAAAAAAAAGAAGTGAAGCAGTCAGGGTGAAGACTTCTATACATTGTCAACATTTACATATTAAAAAAAAGAATTTGTTGTTTCTTAGTTATAATTAGCATTTATAAAATTGCTTTATGGTTCACAACAAACCTTTCACATTCATGTTTAATTACCTATAAGAAAATAATGTTAAAGTCTCCTTTGGTAAAAAATTTAAAAACTGAAAATGCATTTTTATGTAATTACATAAAGCTTTCAAATATCCTAGGTTTTTTGCCTCTTGACTATTCAGTAGTCAGTGTTTTGATACAGAACAAAATCTGTGAATGAACCTGCTTTGTATCATAAAAATTGGTTAAGGGGCACCTAGGTGACTCACTTGATTAAGCATCCATTTGACTCTTGATTTTGGCTCAGGTCATGATCTCAGGGTTGTGTGATTGAGCCCCACATGGGGCTCTGTGCTTAGCCTGGAGTCTGCTTGTCTCTCTCCCTCTGCTCCTCACCCAGCTTGTGCATGCACTCTCTCTCAAATAAATAAATAAATAAATAAATAAATAAAATCTTTTGAAAAATGGCTAAAAAGACAGTATTTGTTCTTTCAGTGTAAATATTACAGTAAAACCCATTGCATTTTTTATCTGACTACCAATAAGAATTATATAGAGGTGATAAAAATGTTCTGAAATTTAACTTTAAGCATACATAGAATTCAATTTAATAATCTAACCAAGCAACAGATTTATCACATAGATTTAGAATTCTTAAAATTTAAGTGCTTGGAGCCACTTACTATCAGAAACATATCATCTTAAACCGTTGTTTGAGATTGGTTTTTAATAAAGGCGATTTAACAAAATTGGTTTTTTAAGTAGCCTTTGGAAACAATCTCATTTTATAATTGTCTCTATGTATGTATTTAAAAAAATTTTTTTTTATTAAGTAATCTCTGCTTAATGTGGAGCTCAAACTCACAACCTGAGATCCATAGTGCATGCTCTACTGCCTGAGCCAGGCAGGTGACCCTCTATGTATGTATGTAAATTTTTTTTAGCAACCTAGCTAAAAGAAGTCGCTATTTTTCCTAAGGTGCATAGAGAAAAAAAGAGTATCTTTAGGGGCCTAGGTGGCTCAGTTGTTAAGTGTCTGCCTTCAGCTCAGGTCATGATCCCAGAGTCTGGGATGGAGCCCCATGTTGGGCTCTGTGCTCAGTGGGAAGCCTCTTTCTTCCTCTCCAACTCACCCTGCTTGTGTTCCCTCTCTAGCTGTGTGTCTCTCTGTCAAATAAATAAATAAAATCTTAAAAAAAAAAAAAAGAATATCTTTAAAGTAAATTTGTCTTTTTTAAAGTAAACACTATCCCCACCGTAGGGTTTGAACTCATGACTCCAAGATCAAGAGTTGCATGCTCTACTGACAGAGCCACCAAGTTTCCCCTAAAGCAAATTTGTCTAAAAACTGTTGGCAAGAAATAACATCTTATGTTTTTGAAGATTTTATTTTTGAGTAATCTTTATACTGAATGTGGGGTTCTAACTCACATTTCTAAGATCAAGAGTCATATCCTCCACTGACTAAGCCAGCCATATCCCCTTATATTTTTAAAGTAATATTTATTTAGGGAATAAAAGAAATATGTTTAGGTCCTTTTATTTTAGGTTGAGTGGTAAAGTAGAACTGATCATTTTTTAAGACTGTTACTGGAATAACAGGCAATTTATGAGCGATAATTAGTAATGGTTTAAAGCAGAATTCTGTTTGGAGTAATAATTTTTTATACTTTGGATGCCTGTTATGTTAGCTGTTTATGTTAGGAACTTGAGATAAAGTTTTAAGATGTCTACACTTTCATCTGTGAATATCTAAAATATTTTGTAAAAAATGACTGTTTTATACTTTCTTTTTTTTTTATAGCCGTCATTATTAATTATGCAAGCGAAATGTTTGACTGCTGAACTCAGTCAATGGCAGAAAGAAAGCCCTGAAAGTAAGGTTCTTATTTTTAGATTTATATTTTTGTAAGGAAATTAGTGGCAAATTAATTTAATGATTAGAAGAATTATAAGATCCATTTCACCTTGTTGAAATTGCCTAAATTTTTCTTTCATTTATATGTTATTTTGTGCTTATTTTATTATTATAGAGGAATATGTTTGTGTGACATTATAATAATCTTGAATTATAGGAACTTATTATAACCATCATTTGATCCTTAACAGACACTAACTTACCTGCTCAGTAGAAACTATAAATTGTGTCTTAATAAATGAAACTTACTTAGTAGAGGGCACCTGGGTGGCTCAGTCACCTGAGGTTATGACCTCAGAGTCCTGGGACTGAGCCCTGAATTGGCTTCCTGCTCAGCGGGAGAGTCTGCTTTTCCCTCTCCCTCTGCCTCTTACCCCATCTTGTGCTCTTTCCCTCTCTCCCTCTCAAATAAATAAATACAATCTTTAAAAAAAGAAAAACTTACCTAGTAGAAAAGTTATTTTATATACTTATTTACATAGGGACCAGACCACATAGATTGTATGTTGCCTCTTGACTTATCCAACAGGGGCCAGCTATATATTTGCCATTTTTCAAGAAATAGAAAATGGCTTTATTTATTAATTATTACTATTATTTTAAGATTTTATTTATTTATTTGACAGACAGAGATCACGAGTAGGCAGAGAGGCAGACAGAGAGAGAGGAGGAAGCACCTCCCCACTGAGCTGAGAGCCTGATGTGGGGCTTGATCCCAGGACCCTGGGGATCACAACCTGAGCCGAAGGCAGAGGCTTTAACCCACTGAGCCACCCAGGTGCCCCTAGAAAATTGCTTTAAAATCTGCAATTAAAATACCCAGCTAGGAGATATTTTTCTATTATGAAAGCTTATTTGTCTGTGCCACCTATATGTGTATATTTGGTATTTTACATGGACTGTACCTCTTTCTTTTAACATCTCTGTTCTCCTTTCTCCGGCCCATTTTCCTCCTTTCCTTGAGCTCCCCCAGTTCTCATTTTAGTCCCCTTTGTAGGTTTATTGTTCTCTAATCCCAGTTGTTGGGATTCTTCTGTTCATTCTCTTTCTAGACAATTTCATCTGCATTCTTGATTTTAACTACTTACTATATTCATCCCCACCACTGTTTCACATCTTCACTACCACATGGTAGTTTTTAAAATTTTAGCATTTCTGGTATATAGACAGTTGTTACTTTAATTTACATTAAACTATAGATCCTGTTTCCTCCTCAGGATTATATTTAGCATCTCAAAGACTGCTCATACTATGCTGTTAAATTTGCTGTTCTCTAGAGGACTGTGCCCAGCAATTTTCGCTTACTACTCTATATGCTATTCCAGCATTATATTTCCTCCTTTTGTTTTTATATGTTTTATCTGCATTAACAACTTCTGTATCGGTTTGCTAGGCCTGCCATAACAAAGTACGATGGACTTGGATTGCTTAAATAACAGAAATTAATTTTTTTCTTAATTCTGGAGGCTGGAAATTCAAGACCAAGGTGTTTGCAAAGTTGGTTTCTTCAGAAGCCTCTCTTTTTGCCTTATAGCTTGCCATCTTCTCCCTTGGTCTTCACATAGTCACCTGTCTGTGTACTAATCTTTTTTTAATTTAAAAAAAAATTTTTTTTTTTAAAGATTTTTATTTATTTATTTATTTGACAGAGTTCACAAGTACGCAGAGAGGCAGGCAGAGAGAGAGAGAGGGAAGCAGGCTCCCTGCTGAGCAGAGAGCCCGATGCGGGACTCGATCCCAGGAACCTGAGATCATGACCTGAGCCTAAGGCAGCGGCTTAACCCACTGAGCCACCCAGGCACCCTAAAAAATTTTTTTAATTTTAATTTTTATTAATTATTTTTATTAACATATAATGAATCATCAGGCTTACACACTTCACAGCACTCACCATAGCACATACCCTCCCCATTGCCCATAACCCAACCACCCTCACCCTTTCCTTCCTTCCCCCAGCAACCTTCTGTTTATTTTGTAAGATTAAGAGTCTCTTATGGTTTGTCTCCCTCCCGATCCAATCTTTTTTCATTTTTTCCTTCCCTACCCCCCAAACCTCCTGCCCTGCCTCTCAAATTCCTCATATTAGAGAGAACATATGATAATTATCTTTCTCTGATTGACTTATTCCGCTCAGCATCATACCCTCTAGTTCCATCCACGTCGTTACAAATGGCAAGATTTCATTTCTTTTGATGGCTGTGTAATATTCCATTGTATATATATACCACATCTGTTGGTGGACATCTAGCTTCTTATACTAATCTTTTTGTATGAAGCTGCCAGTCATAATGGAGTAGTAGGGCCCATCCTAATGACCTCATTTTAACTTAGTCACATCTTTAAAGACCCAGCTCCAAATATATGCACATTCTGAGGTGCTAGGGATTAGAACTTCAAAATATGAATTTGGGTGGATAGGAGGACACAATTTTCATGACTGCTTCCAAATCTGTTTTTATAAGCCAGACTTTCTGCAATGTCATTCTTAGATATCTTTCTACTTTCCAGACATCTTTTCCAAAATATTCTACACATGCCTCAGATTTATAAATTGATCTCCATTCTCTGATCTATTGAATGGGATCTGTTTAATTCAACCATAAATTTAAGAGTCCTTCTGGATTCTTCCTTTTTCATGTATTACATATAGCCAGTCATTAAATATTAACCCCTATTGCCACACATTTACTCTAGGTCTTCATCACCAATCCACTAGTTTGTTATAATAGACTTTTACTTCTTGTTCAAGATTATGTTTTATTAAATAGAAATTTTCAAACTTGAAAGTTAAAGGTCCACCTTCATTTTTTTGCATGTGTATTATCTAGTTTTCCCATTACTATTTGCTAAGAAAATTGTTCTTTTCCAGATAGAGTTGTCTTGGCATCCTTGTCAAAAATCATTTGACTATGTAGTGAGGATTTATTTCTGGATTCTCTGTTCTCTTCTATTGGTCTATATGTCTGTCTCTGTTGCCAGTAGCACACTTGTTTGATTATTATAGACTTATAGTAAATTTTGAAATTAGCAAATGTGAGACCACCAACTTTGTTCTTCTATTTGAAGATTATTTTGGCTATTTGGGGTCTTTTGATATTCCATGTGAATTTTAGGGTGAATTTTTCTGTTTTCTACAAAAATGTTATTGGGATTTTGATAAGGATTGCATTGAAGCTGTTGGTCAATGTAGGTAGTATTGGTGTCTAATAATATTAAGTCTTCTAGTCCTTGAACATGGGATGTTTCTTTTTGTTTCTATCTTTGATTTCTTTTAGCCACGTTTTGTAGTTTTCAGCATACAAGTCTTTTGCTTCCTAGGTTAAATTTATTCTGAAGTATTTTATTCTTTTTGATGCTATGTATCAGGGAATTTTAAATTTTTATTTTTCTTATATAATCATCCCTTATATACACATTTTGTACTGGTAAAACCAAACACACAGGCTGGCCTATGGGCCAAATACACATTTTGCTCTGGGCTGCCAGTCCCACAGACTGCCACACTGGAAGATTTAAAATAACTTTATAGTCTTAGAAGCTGCTGTATTGTGTGGGCTGAAATGATTATATGAATCAATACTGAAGTGCTACTCATGACCACACTGACCAAAACGAAGATTATTAACTTTATGTTCTTAGAATCCTTCTCATTGCATTTGTTGAAATGATTTGGTAGCATCCTGAGGCTGCCGATATACAGGGCCTATGAAGCACTTGTGGGAAGCTCTCTCCTGTCAGAAGACCCTTTAGAAATAGCATATAGATTAGAAAATTTTCAGTAACATATTATTTGAGAAATTTTAATTAGTACTTTATTAAAGGTAAACTTAAAGTACAAAGGTTGAACTTTTCTAAGTATAAGGATTTAATTTTGCTATACAAAATTAAACTAAAACTTTATACTCATAAATTGGCAAAAATTTAGGAGAGTTTGTATCTTTTGCTGTTTCTTATTGCTAGTAGAAATTCTTTAGAAAAGAATCTGGCATCCTATATTAAAATAAAAAATACACATTTCCTTCTATGAAATTCCATTTCTGGGAATTTATCCAAAAGAAATAAAAGCACTAGTACATAAAGACATAAATTAAAAAACGCTTGTGGCATCATTGTTTTTTTGTGGCTAAAAGTTAAGTACAAAGTTAATGTTCAGTCAGTACTGTTATCAGTCAATACACTATGGTACATTTATCCTGTGGAATAATTTGAAGTGATTTAAAATTATGAATTAGATTTACACCAGATAAATAGAAAGGATTTCCATGGGGATTTTGTTGAGGAAAAATAAGAAGAATGTATATGATACTCCATTCTTGTAAAACCAGCAATAGCAAAATGAATAACCCTTGCATGTATATGTACAGATAATATACATAAACATATATATACACATGCATAGGATCATATAATTAGAGATATATTTAAGGACACACTATAGATTATTAACTTTATTTTTGAGAAATTGAAAACAAAACAAAAGGCACAAAACCCAAAAATGCTTCAATGTCATGTTTGTCTAAAATTATATGTAAGTTGGTTATATATGTAAAGATGTTAAATAAGAAAATAGAAGTATCTCAAAAACCACAAAATCAAATTCTTTATTTTTGAGAGTTAACTAAGCATAAGTGTATAATTTTGGTTTGTTTTGTTTCTGCAGTAATTCCACTGAATGAAGAAGTTCTAGTGACATTAGGAAAAGAAGAGGTAAGTCACTTAATCAATCTGCAGTAACCCTAATTAACTTATAAGTGTTTGGGATTCATGATATAAGTAGGATGAATCTACTTTAAAGCCATATTGATTTTTTATTTTTATTTTATGTTTTATTGAATGGAATATTTTAAAAGACTTGAATTTTGTTTCACCAATTTGTATACAGAACTGTTATTAGTATTTAATAGTAAACTTTATTCTTTTACTTAATTTTCAGTTGATTAAACTCCTCATAATAAAAGCATAAACATTAAACATAGTTAAATGATGATAATATACATCTGTTCTTCTCAAAACTTAACCTACATATCAATAAAGACATTTTTTAACGTGTAAGTCCATTAGGTCAAACAAGAATTGTAAACAAGGTTGTAATGCATGGAAAGAAATAAGTATCTGTGTGTCAAGAGAATTAGACAGGGATGAAAAGATATCTGCCCTACAGAGTTGAAAAAAGTTTTGGGATTTGAAGGAACCTAATACCTCAGTATTCAAGGTTCAAGTCCAAAGCTAAAAACAAGAAGATTTCTTTAACAGCAGAACATGACTGTCAGGCTTTCTTTCTTCTAATCAGGCAGCTAAGTTTTTACTCCCACACTTAGAAAGTGGAGGTATTGGATATGGAGACATTAAACTACTGAGGCTCTGGACTCAGAGATACCAGGTTGGGTGTTTAGTAGGGTTAGTGTGCAGGTCAAAAGTCAGAAAGATCATTACTGTGTGGTGGAAGTACCAGCTCCTTCTCTAGAGGTCTTACAATCTATTATAAAATAACCTCAGACTGGAGATAAAATAATCTTCTCTGGGAAATCTAAATGGCTTAAGAAAAAAGATCTGTAAGTGCTAGTATATGGGGTTCTCAGTGAAAAAGCAGGATTGGTGTACATCAAAAAATCCCATTCCTACACAGAGTTTTTAGTATTTTTGAGTTTTAAACATAAATGTCCAGCCAATGGTTATCAGCATTTGTGAATGCCTCCAAATGGAAAGGTAGAAACCCAAAACAACTGACAAAGATGAACCTTAAGGAAGTAGAGATAATTCAGGGAACAAAGAACTTAATAGTATCTTCAGAGAGACAAAAATTTTTTGATTAAAAAATAACGGGAGGGGTCCCTGGGTGGCTCAGTCATTAAGCATCTGCCTTCGGCTCAGGTCATGATCCCAGGGTCCTGGGATCAAGCTTTGCTTCTGGCTCCCTGCTCAGCAGGAAGCTTGCTTCTCCTTCTCCTACTACCCCCTGCTTATGTTCCCTCTCTTGCTCTTTCTCTTTCTCTGTCAAATAAATAAATAAAATCTTAAAAAAAAAAATAACGGGCACCTGGGTGGCTCAGTTAAGTGTCTGACTCTTGATTTCGGCTCTTGTCATGATCTCAGAGTCATGAGATCTACCCCCATGCTAGGCTCCTCACCCACTCATTGGAGAGTCTGCCTGAGATTCCCTCTCTCTCCCTTTGCCCCTCCCCCTGCTTGTGTATGTGTGCTCACTCCTTCAAATAAACAAATAAATAAATAAGTCTTTGAAAAAAAATTAAAAAATAACAGAACATCAACTTAAGAAAAGTACTACTTCATACCCCCTCGACATTGCTATAGTCAAAAGACAGACAATAACAAGTATTGGTGGAGATATGGAGAAATTAGAACATTGATAAACTGCTAATGGGAGTATAAAATAGTGCAGCCCCTTTGGAAAGCAGTTTGGTAGTTCCTCGGAAGATGAGAGAGTTGCTGTTTGAACGAGTAGTTTCACTCCCAGCTGTATACCATAGAGAAATGAAAATAAGTGTGTGTCCACACAAAAACTTAAACATGAATGTTCATAGCAACATTTTTCTTAATGGCCAAAAAGGTTAAACAACCCAAATATTCATCAACTGATGAATAGGTAAATGTGATATGCCTATACAGTGACGTACTATTGTCTAAAATAATGAATTACTTATATGTCATAATATAGGTGTATCTTGACAACATTGTGCTAAATGAAAGAAACCAGTCACAAAAGATTGCATATTATATTATTTCATTTATATGAAATGTCTATAATAGGCAAATCCATAGAGACAGAAAGTAGGTTGTTGCTTATTGATTAAGGCTGGATGATTGGAGAGGAGATAGTAACTGCTAATGGATACTGCTAACAGGTTTACTTTTGGGATGATGAAAATGTTCTAAAATAGATTGTGGTGATGTTTGTACAACTCTACAAGTACAGTAAAAATAACAATTATACACCTTAAATGGGTACTGTGTTGTATGTGAATTATATCTCAATGAAGCTGTTATTTTGAAAAGGACAAATCAGAATAAGAGCCTTTCTAAATAAAAACATAATACCTGAAATAAACACAAAAATGTTGGTAATGATAGTCATGGAAATCTCCTACAGAGTAAGGATGGCAAAAAAAGAAAACTAGGGGCTCCTGGGTGGCTCAGTGGGTTAAAGCCTCTTCCTTCAGCTCAGGTCATGATCCCAGAGTCCTGGGATGGAGCCCCGCATCAGGCTCTCTGCTCAGCGGGGAGTCTGCTTTCCCCCCCACACCCCGCCTGCCTCTCTGCCTACTTGTGATCTCTGTCAAATAAATAAATTTAAAAAAAAAGAAAACAACTGGAATAACAGAAGATAGTAGAACTATAGTATCAACTCAGAAGTACAAAATAAAACCAGTAGAAGTTCCAAATTAAAAAAAAAAAAGAAAGAAAGAAAATGGAAGGGAAGAAACCTAAATAATACATGAACATTTTCCCAGAATGGAAAATAAAGATTCTTTTTCATATTGAAATGAACCACCAGATTTTCAGTATCATGAATTAAAAATGACATGACATAATGATCCACTGTAATTTTTCCCTTTGGTAGCAGTCCTTAAGCTAGCAACTCTGGTTTGAACTGGCTGAAATTCAAACGATGCAGTACTAGCATTGGCCTTAACATTCTGCTTTCATTTTAACTATTACAGATAAAAATAATAAAGAGATTGAATATTTAGCTTGTTTATTTCTCAGTATTTTATATCTCCTTATGCATCCTGTCAGCCACCTTATGCATCCAGTCAACCAGCTGTCTGAGAATTTTTTCTGTCCATTTCTAAATTCCCACACTACTTCTGCTTATAAATATTGATCATGGTTCAGCTGTTGTCTTCTATCTTTGTTGACTGGGTAAACATCAGGTGCCAGGTTCCTCATTCTCTGCCCCATTATCCTTCTTTTTCCCACAGAGTGCTTTCATTATGTTTTGGTGAGCCAGGGTCAGTATAGCAAAATCCCACTTTTGATGCCAGCTGTTGTCAGGGTTTTTCCTAAGCCCACTCTCATTTCGTCGATGGGCACACAGGAGTCAGAGAAGCTATTGTACTTATGGTTACAGTTCTTTACAGTGAGAAGACACAGATTAAAATGAGCAAGGGAAAACACAGATAGGCTAAGCTTATAGTAATCTTTTCCCAGTGGAGTTGATAAATTTGTTTAATTCTCCTTGAAACTGAGTACACAATATGTACAAAGTATTGTCATGTAGGGAAGTTCACCTGGGACTTGTCTAGAGTTTTTTTTGTTTTTGTTTTTGTTTTTTTTTTTTAATGTTATTTTATTTATTTGACAGAGATCACAGGTAGGCAGAGAGGCAGACAGAGAGAGGAAGGGAAGCAGGCTCCCTGCTGAGCAGAGAGCCCAACACGGGGCTCGATACCAGGACCCTGGGATCACAACCTGAGTGAAAGGCAGAGGCTTTAACCCACTGAGCCACCCAGGCGCCCCTAGAGTTTTTATCAGTAGTCAGTCACTATGCATAAGGGGCTTCCTTGACTGACCTCTCCTACTCACACTTCAGCCCTCAGAGCAAAATTGCATTCACCATAAATCACATAGTTAGAATAAACTCTCTGATCAAATTGGTGCCAACTGTGGCTTGAACTCACAACACCAAGATCAGAGGTTGCATGCTCTACAGACTGAGCCATCCTAGCACCCTGTATAAACACTCCGATGAGACATAATATTCTAAGGCCTCAAAGCTCATCCTTCAGGAGTCCACAAGGGACCTGTCCTGAAAGCAGGCCCTTCTTGGTAATGTGCAGGTGTGCACCCTTGGCTTGCTCAGTTAACTCTTTCCTGCACACTTATCTTTTTATTTTCTTAACAGTATCTTAAAAAAAATAAGTTCCCAGTTTGATTAACTGTTTTATCATTTTTTTAAGGTTTGTGCTCAAATATAAGGAATATTTACCCAACTTAAGGTCACAAGTTTTTCTTGAATGTTTTCTTTAAAAATTTCAAAGTTTCACATTTATGATCCAGTTTGAATTAATGTTTTTATATAGAATGAGTGAGTGATAAAGGTGTATTTTCTTCCTTCCTTCCTTCCTTTCTTTTTAAAAAAGATTTTATTTGTTTATTTGACCGACAGAGAACACAAGTAGGCAGAGAGGCAGGCAGAGGGAGAAAGGGGGAAGCAGGTTTCTGAGGAGCTCGACGCGGGGCTTGATCCTAGGACCCTGATCATGACCTGAGCTGAAGGCAGAGGCTTTAACCCACTGAGGCACCCAGGGGCCCCAAAGCTGTATTTTCTTTCATATGAATACAATTGTGGGCATTCCAGCACAAACAGTTGAAAAAAAATATTTTTAAAAATTTCCTTTGCATGCTTATTGAAAATTAATTGGCTGACCATATATGTATGGATCCATTTCTAGACTCCATTTGTTCTTCATTCATGGTTATTTCTTTGCCTTTTTACTGTATTTCTGCCTTTAGGTCAATACCACATTGTTTTATTTACTGAAGTTTTTAAGTCTTGAAACAAAATAGTATGAATTCTCTTATCTTTTTTGTTCCTTATTGAAATTACTCTGTATTTTTATATAGAGTTAGCTGGTCATTCAATCACATAAAAAGCTTACTGAATTTTGACTGAGATTCTATAGTTTAATTTGAAGAGAACTGACATCTTTAGCCCAGGGATCCATGAGCCCTGTATGATCTCTGTATTTACTTAGGTTTCCATCTATTTAGTATTTTTAAGATTTATCTCATCAGTGTTTTATAATTCATTATATCAAAGACTAAAAAAGAAAAAAGACATTTGACTGTCCCAATGAATTCAGGAAGAATAAGTAACAAAATTCAATATTAATTCTTTATTTTTTTTTTTAAATTTTATTTTTTTAAGCAAACTATCCCCTATGTGGGACTTGAACTCATGACTCCAAGATCAAGATTCTCATGCTCTACTGGTTGAGTAAGCCAAGCATCCCAATTCATGATTTTTTAAAAGACTTAAATTGTAATAGAGGTGTACAGGCCTTACACATTTTTGTCAAGTTCATCCCTTTAGTATTTCATATTTTTGATGCCATTAAAGTGGTATTCTTTTTTCACTTGTCAATTATTTAATTCTGATACATACAAATACAATTAATATTTATATATTGATTTTCTATTAGTGAGTCTGAAAAACCCCTTTATTCTAGTGGCTTTCTTGTAGATGTTGTAGGATTTTCTACATAGCTAGTTATGTCATCTGAGATCAGAGGAAATTATATTTTATTCCTTTACAGCTGGATGCCTTTCATATCCTTCCTTCTTTCCTTCCTTCCTTCCCTTCCTTTCTTTCCTTCTCATGAGCAAGAGGGGCAGAGGGACAGGGAGAGAGACTCTCTAGCAAACTCAACGCTGGGCATGGAGCTGGACTCGGGGTTGGATCTCACAGCCCTGAGATTGTGATCTGAGCTGAAACCAAGAATCAGGTGTTTAACTGACTGTGCCAGCTAGGTGCCCCTACATACCTTTCATATGCTTTTCTTGGCTTATTGTACTGTTCTAGAACATTTATTTATTTTTTTTAGAGATTTATTTATTTAATGCCTTTTTTTTTTTTAAAGATTTTATTTATTTGACAGAGATTACAAGTAGATGGAGAGGCAGGCAGAGAGAGAGAGAGAGAGAAGCAGGCTCCCTGCTGAGGAGAGAGCCCAATGTGGGACTCGATCCCAGGACTCTGAGACCATGACCTGAGCTGAAGGCAGCAGCTTAACCCACTGAGCCACGCAGGTGCCCCTAGAGATTTATTTATTTGAGAACAAGAGGGTGCACTAGCAGAGGGAGAGGGAGAGAATCCCAAGGAGATTCCCCACTGAGTGCAGAGCCCAACACAGAGCTAAATCTCACGACACTGTGATCATGACCTGAGCAGATATTGAGAGTCGGTGGCTTATCTGACTGAGTGCCCAGGTGCCCATGGAACATTTAGTAACATACTTAATGAAAATGGTAAGAATGGACATTTTTTTCCCTTGTTCCTGACCTTAGTGGATAGCATTCACTCTTTCATCATTAAGTGTGATGTTAGTAGTAGGTTTTTTGTAGATTCCCTTAATTAAGTTGAGGAAATTACCTTCTATTACAATTTATGGCATCTTTTTCCAAAATCATGAATTATTATTGAATTTTGTCATTTATTCTTCGAAATTCATTGAGAAGATTTTTTTTTTCTATTTTAGTCTGTTGATATAAAAAATTACATTGATTTTTAAAAACATGGAATATTATATTAGTTTCAGGTATACAATATAATGATTCAATAATTCTATACATGTTTTAGTCCTCTTCAAGATAGGTACACTATTAATCCCCTTTATCTGTTTTCCCTATCCCTCCATACACCTCCTCTCTGGCAACCTAGTGTGTTCTCTATATTTAAGACTCTGTTTTTTTTTCTTTGTTCTTTAGTTTCTTAAATTCCACATGTAGGTGAAATCATATGGTAGTAGTCTTTCTCTGTCTGATGTCTTTTGCTTAGCATTATCCCCTCTAGATCCATTCATAATTGTTTCAAATGGCAAGATGATAGCAAATATATACCACATCTTCTTTATCTGTCTATTGAAGTGCACTTAGGTTACTTTCATATCTTGGCTATTGTAAATAATGTTACAGTAAACATAGTGTTATATATATATATCTTTTCAAATTAATGTTTTTTTTTTCTTTGGGTAAATACCTAGTAGTAGACTTACTGGATCATATGGTGATTCTATTTTTAATTTTTTGAGGAACCTCCATACTGTTTTCTACAGTGGCTGCGTCCATCTGCTTTCTCACCAATAGTGCTTAAAGATTCTTTTTTCTCTACATCCTTGCCAACTTTTGTATTTTCTTGTGTTTTTGATTATAACCATTCTGATAGTTATATAATGATATCTCACTGTGGTTTTAATTTGTATTTCCCTGATGGTTAGTTATCTTGAGCACCTTCATGTGTTTGTTGGCCATCTGTATGTCCTCTGTTTTTTCTGTTTTAAGATTTTATTTGAGAGAGAGAAAGTGAGCACGATTGGAGGCTGGGGGTGGCGCAGAGGGAGAGGGACAAGCCTACATAGGGAGCCCAATGCCCGGCTTGATCCCAGGACCCCAGGACCCTGACCTGAGCCAAAGGCACACACCTAACCTATTGAGCCACCCAGGCACCCTGTGTGTTCTTTTTGGAAAAATGACTATTCAGGTCCTCTGCCCAGTTTTAACTGGATTTTTTATTTTTGTTGGTATTGAGTTGTATAAGTTCTTTATATAGTTGGATATGAACCCCTTATCAGAGCATTTCCAAATATCTTCTCCCATTCAGTAAATTTTATTGATGGTTTCTTTTATATTTTGGTGTGGTCTCAGTAGTTTAATTTCACTTTTGTCTTCCTTGTCAGAGGAGACATAGCCAGAAAAATATTTCTATGGCTGATGTCAAAGAAATTTCTATGGTTGCCTGTGTTTTAGAAATTTTACGGTTTTAGGTCTTTCATTAAGGTGTTTAATCCACTTTGAGTTTATTTTCTGTATGGTATGAGAACGTGGCCCAATTTCATATTTTTGCATGTAGCAGTCCAGTCTTCCCATCCTTCTTCCCATTTGTTGAAGAAATGGTCTTTTTCCCATTGTATATTCTTGCTTCCTTTGTTGTAGATTAATTGACCATAACAGCATGGATTTACTTCCGGACTCTATATTCTGTTCCATTGATCTATGTATCTGTTTTTGTGCTATGACGTACTGTTTTGATTACTACAGCTTTATAGAATATCTTGAAATCTGGGATTGTGAAACCTCCAGCTTTTGTTTGTTTTCAATATTGTTTTGGCTATTTGGGGTTTTTTGGGGTTCCATAGAAATTAGAATTATTTTTCTGAGTTCTGTGAAAACTGCCATTGGTATTTTCATAGGGATTGTGTAAATCTGTAGATTGCTTTGGATAGTATAGACATTTTTTTTAACAATATTGATTTTTCCTAGAAGAGACTCTTTTTTTTTTAATATTTTATTTATTTTTTTGACAGACAGAGATCACAAGTAGGCAGAGAGGCAGGCAGAGAGAGGAAGGGAAGCAGGCTCCCCGCTGAACTGAGAGCCCGATGTGGGGCTCAATCCCAGGACCCTGGGATCATGACCTGAGCCGAAGGCAGAGGCTTTAACCCACTGAGCCACCCAGGCACCCCGCTAGAAGAGACTCTTAATCTCAGGAAGCAAACTGAGGTTTGCTGGAGTGGAGGGGGATGGAAGGGATGGGGTGGCTGGGTGATGGATTTTGGGGACAATATGTGCTATGGTGAGCATTGTGAATTGTGTAACACCGATGAATCACAGATCTATACCCCTGAAACAAATAATATATGTTAATAAAAAATAAAAAATTTTGGTTTTTCCTGTCCATGAGCATGCAATACCTCTCCATTTGTTTGTGTCATTTTAAATTTCTTTCATCATTGCTTTATAGTTTTTGGAGTATAGATCTTTCACCTCCTTGGTTAAGTTTATTCCTAGGTATTATATTGTTTTTGGCGTGCTTGTAAATAGATTGTTTTCTTAATTTCTCTTTCTACCACTTCATTATGAATGTATAGATATGCAGCAGTTGCTGTATATTAATTTTATACAATGACTATGCAAATTAATTGACTTATTAGTACACTGATTTTTTTAAAAAATTATCTGCTTAACCATTTATTCTTGGGGAAAACCCACTTTGCTTAATCTTTTTTATTTATTGATGGATTTAATTTAGTAAAACTTTATTAAGATTTTCTCTGTCTATGTTAATGAGAGATAGTAATCTGTGGTTTTCTTTTCTTGTGACATCTTGGTCAGACTTTGGCATCAGGCCTAATAGAATGAGTTGAGAAGTATTCTCTTTTCAAAAGAGTTTGTATAGAATAAGTATTATTTATTCCTTAAATGTTTGTTAGAATTCACAGATGAAGCCGTCTAGGCCTAGAGTTTTCTTTGTGGGAAGATTTCTAGCCACAAATTCAGTTTTTTTATGGCTAGTTAGGTTTTTCTTTTTTTCTCTGAATAAGTAGTAGTTTGTGTCTTTTTTTTTTTTTTTTAAAGATTTTTTATTTATTTATTTGACAGAGAGAGAGATCACAAGTAGACGGAGAGGCAGGCAGAGAGAGAGAGAGAGGGAAGCAGGCTTCTTGCTGAGCAGAGAGCCCGATGTGGGACTCGATCCCAGGACCCTGAGATCATGACCTGAGCCGAAGGCAGCGGCTTAACCCACTGAGCCACCCAGGCGCCCCTAGTTTGTGTCTTTTAAAGCGTTTGTCCATCTCCTCTAATTTGTTACATTTATTCAGTTTGTTCTTAATATTCCTGTATTATCATTTCAATGTTTATAGTAATGTCACCTCTCTCATTCCTAATGTTATTAATTTTTGTTCTTTTTTCCTATTGTAATTAGTGTGGGTAATTATGATGACCACCTCAAAGAATCAGCTTTGGGTTTCATTGATTGGGTTTCATTGGCCCCCCCACCCCCAATTTTCTTCTTGTTTGTCTTACTTTTTATTCAGTGTACTTTTTATTTTATTTGTTCTTTTTCTTATGGTGGAAGCTGTCCTTAATTTGAGAGCTTTTGTTTTTTTCTTTTTTTTAAGATTTTTTTTTTATTTATTTGAGAGAGAGAGAGCATGAGCAGGAGGAGTAGAGGGAGAAGCAGACTGATGAGCTGATGAGGGGTGGGAGAGCTCCATCCCAGGATCCTGTGATCATGACTTGAACAGAAGGCAGGTGCTTGAGGGACTGAAGTACCCAGCTGCCCCAAGAGCTTTTGTTTTTCTAATATAGGCTTTATTTGCTATACATTCTCATCAGAGTACTGCTTTTGCTTCACCCCAGAAATTGTTATTTTGTTTTTATTTTCAAGTAATGCATAATCATTTTTTTCTTGTGGATTACTTGTTTGACTCATGGATTTTTTTAGAAGTACGTTTTTAATGTTTAAGTGTTTGCAGATTTTTCCAGTTACCTTTCTATTATTTATTTTTAATTTAATTATATTGTTAGTTCATATTTAATGTAATGTCAGTGTGGTTGCTCTGAAATCTTTGTACTTGATTTTTCTTTCCTATTTGTATTACCTTTTCTCTGTTCCTGTTTTCCTCTCTTTCCAATTTCCTGACTTGTGTAGTTTTGAAAATCAACCTATTTTACTTATACTATTGGTTTACTGGTTAGTCCCCCCCCCTTTTTTGTGGTTGCTATAAGGTTTATGATATACATCCTTAAATTATCACTGATTTAGATGTGTAAAAAGCTAATGGAAACCCTTGACATCAGAAGAAAGGAATATTAGCTAATATGTTCTAGAAACAAAAAGATACTAGAAAAAACTCCAGATGTTATTATAATTTTCTATAGCCACACAGTCTTCTTTGATGTTTCTCAAATACGTCATACATGCTTTTACCTCAGTGCATTTGTACCTACAATTTTCTCTGCTTGGAACATTCTTTTGCTAGAAATGGTCATGTCTTATCTCATGTCTTCTTTATCTGCTGCTGTACTGTTAAGCTGATCAGAGAGGTCTCTCTATGTCATACTACCTAAAAGAGTCATTCCTATTCCTCATGTCTGTCTGTGTTCCTATTTTTGACTTATGGTAACTTAAGGTAACTGGTAACTTCATGATACTCATCACTTACTGGAGTTATATATTTGTTTGTCTCAGTTCTCCTCTGTGTTCATCTTTGAATCCCTGACTCCTTCAACAATGCCTGGTAGTCTACGATCAATATATATTTGTTAAATGAATGATAATCATTTGTGTCTGTTTTTGTATAGTTTCCTTAGAAAAGAGACCTAATCTAACTGATTACTGAAAACTTATTTTTTAATCGTCTTTCACTATCAAATTAAAATGTATTGCTCAAAACTACTTACGTTTTTGAATTTAACAAATGAAATGTTACAAAGAACCTAATATCTGCTGTATATTTTCCTTTCAGGCTTACTGGTAGGCTTTTTTGCTCTTGATTTCTGACTATCTATCCTAAACAATTAATGTAAATTTCACTCTCATTAAAAAATATAACTATTTATAAGATTATAGACTAAGCAATTTGAATTATTTTGTTCTAGTTCCAAAAATTGAGACATGATCTTGAATTGGTACTCTCTACTATTCAGTCAAAGAATGAAAAGTTAAAGGAAGACTTGGAAAGGTATAACTATATTATATTACCTTTAATCACTGATATATATTGAATTGGTATTAATGTGTTATTTGGCTGTGTTGGTATTGTTTTTCCATGTTTAAAGGGAGCAACAGTGGTTCAATGAACAACAACAGATACTGGAATCTCTTAATGTACTACACAATGAATTGAAACATCAGGTTGTGACATTTTCTGAATCCAGGTATTTGTATTCTAATTTTTTGAAATAGGAAAAAGTTATTTTTTAATGTTACATGAAATATGTACATGAAAAGAAGGGAAATTTTACTAGAAATTGTGAGTTTTATTTTTAACTTTTGCCTGCTGTTAGTTACATGACATTTGATTAATGACTTGATGGATAGTTTCCCTGCATGTTAAATAGAAAGTTTTACTTACTTTTTTTTTTTTTAAGATTTTATTTATTTATTTGTCAGAGAGAAAGGGACAGAAAGAGCCCATTAGTAGCAGGAGGAGCAGGAGTAGCTACAGAGACAGAGGAGCATGGAGCATGGAGCCTGATGCAGAACATGATCCCAGGATCCTGGGATCATGACCTGAGCTGAAGGCAGATGCTTAACCCACTGAGCCATGCGGTGGTCCCGAGATTTGTACTTTCATAAAGCTAGTTATTTCGTTTGAACAAATGAAGTTTGAAAAAAGTGTTTGATCAACTTCATGAGTTACCAGTTACATATATTTATGTATTTTATGTATTTTATCAGTAAAATATTTCTCTTAATTTTAAAAATATCTTTTAGAATCTTTGGTGAGCTGAAAACTAAAATGCATGATATAAAAGAATATAAGGAGAAACTCTTGGTTACCTTGGGTGAGTTTCTGGAAGATCATTTTCCTCTGCCTGATAGAAATGTTATAAAGAAAAAGAAAAAGGTAAGTTTTAGAGAACACATTCATGTAGATATTTATATATGATACTGTTTCACATAAGTTCAAATGTAAATTTTCTGATAAATTTTTGTAAGTTTATTATATACGTTTCAAAGAAACACATAGATACATGTACAGAAATATTTCATATTATAATATTGATTGAAAGATATTATAATTCTAGTTGATAATATTGATAGTTCAATAAAACAGGATTAAATGCATTTTTAAATATTTACCCGTATGGTAGGGGGAAAAAATAAACCTTTTAAAAATAATATATTGAACACTACCAGAAGAGTTACGAAAATGCTCACAATTTATTGTTAAATGGATTAAACATAGCTAACTAAATTTTATGAGTCTAATCTGTAACAAAAAATGTAATAGTGCCTACGTCTGGGAGCTAGGATTTTAGGTGAGATTTGTTTTTGTTTTTGTTTTTACTCTTTTCCAAATTTTCCATGGTGAGCATATGTAAGTTTTTAAAATCAGACGATAGCTATTAGTTATTGTAAGTTCTTGACTATTTTACTAGTAGTTATGATGGAATAAAACTTTTCCACAAAAGTTAGAAATTATTTTATTTGGTGACACAAGATTGGTAACAACTACTTTAATTCCTTTTTTAAAAACAGTATATAGTATAAATAAATAGAACTTGTGGAAGTAGAGTAGGCATTGAAACCAGCACCAGAATCATCTTTCTAAAAATATGTATTTTCATCATTTTTCAACAAAAAACTGATGGCTCCCTACTGGATGAAGGCTATAAAGTATAGAGTAATGGATTTGACTGTCTATCTCTTTAGCCTCCTGTCCAACCATTCTTTATTCATCTCTTGCATGAATCTGTTCAACTATACCACTCTAGTCCCAGCAAGTATGCAATGACCTGTCTCTTTTCGTGCCTAATACGTTTTATTCCATCTGCTTACAAAACACTTCCTATCTGATGAGGTTAGCAAATTCTTACTTAATAATCAAACATCATCTTTTGCATGAAGTATTTTTTTTTAGACTTATTTATTAGAGAGAAAGTGTGTGTGGCAGTGGGAGGGGGAGAGGGAGAGAGAAACTTAAGCAGTCTTCTGGCAGAGCGTGGAGCCTGACATGGGGCTTGATCTCATGACCCTGGGATCAAACCTGAGCCGAAAACCAAGAGCTGGATGCTTTGGGTCCCTGAATGGCTCAGTTGGTTAAGCATCTGCCTTTGGCTCAGGTCATGATCCCAGAGTCCTGGGATCGGACCCCACATCATGCTCCCTGCTCCTCTGGGAATCTGCTTCTCCCTCTCCCTTTGGCCCTCCTCCCTGCTTATGCCCTTTCCTTCTCTCTCTCACCCTCTCCCGCAAATAAATAAATACAGTCTCTGAAAAAAAAAAAAAAAGAGTTGGACAATTAACCGACTGCGCGACTTAGGCATGCCCCTGTGTGAAGTATTAAGTGAAGTTTATGTGCCATTTTATTACCATTTGTCACAGGATTTTGTAGTGATCATTTATGTCTATCTCTCTGTTCACCCACCATGCACTCTGAGCTCCTTGATGTGTTGATTTCATCTTCGTAGGTCTATTATCTTACATATGTATTATAGTACCTTCTGAGTTCATATTTATTCAATGACTATGAGTATACTAGGAAAAGGAGAGAGAATTCTCTTTGTTTTCTTATAATCTGTATTTGTTATTCTTCCCTTTCTTCATTGTAACTATTAGGAGGCTTTACATATTTTATGTACTATGTCTCCCATTCTATCCATTGTTATTTATACACCTTGTTCATTTCTAAAATTATTGACAGCCTTCTGTTAACCATTTCATTAAGTTCAGAATTCCCTGCCTCTTAATGATCATAATCCTACAATAACTCAGTGACATTTTCTGATTCCAGTCTTGCCTGTTTTCAACATTTTTTAAAAAATTTCTCAAACTTCTCCAATAATAGAACCAGAGGTTTTGAGGGATTCTAAAAGGGAATCATTGATCACCAGAAGCCATCATGGATTTGTCAAGTCGTATTTAATAAACTCACTTTTTTTTGAAGATTTTATTTATTTGACAGAGAGAGATCACAAGTAGGCAGAGAGGCAGGCAGAGAGAGAGAAGGAACAGGCTCCCTGCTGAGCAGAGAGCCCGATGCGGGGCTCGATCCCAGGACCCTGAGATTATGACCTGAGCCGAAGGCAGAGGCTTAACCCACTGAGCCACCCAGGCGCCCATAAACTCACTTCTTTTAAATGAAGTATATGACCTGTTGATACATGTTATAAAATGATAGATTACTTTCTTTTTTTTTTCTCTTTCTCTGTCAAGCAGTAATACTGGATGTATTAATTGACTCAATCTGCCTTAATAAAATACTGCAGATTAAATGGTTTCAATGAAAGATTTTATTTTCTCACTGTTCTGGAAGCTGTAAGTCCAAGGTCAAAATGTCACTGGGTTGGTTTCTGCTGAGGCCTTTTTTCCTGGACAACCATTTCTTGCTGTGTCCTCACATGGCCTTTTCTCTGTTCGAGAGTAGAGAGCTCTCTGGTGTCTCTTTGTCTTAGAAAGACACCTGTCCAGCTGGGTTAGGATACCACCATTATGGTCACATTTAACTTTAATTACTTCTTTAAGGGCTTCATCTCCAAATATAGTCACCATGGGGGATGAGACATGAACATGTGAATTTTGAGAGGCACAGTTCCATCCATAACACTGGGCTTTATCATTCAAAGATGTGTACAAAAAGAAAAAACTTGAATCCCTCCACCACCTCATTAACATTAGGTGAACATCATTTGAGACGTCTTTGTAAACAGAAGTATAAATAGATTGATGAATGAATGTGCAGATCAATGTAGTTTTTTTTTTTTAATAAAGATTTTATTTATTTATTTGAGAGAGAGAGCATACACAGGTAGAGGGAAAAGTAGGCTCTCTGCCAAGCAGGGAACCCAATACTGCGCTCGATTCTAGGACCCCAAGACCATGACCTGAGCCAAAGCCACCCAGGTGCCCCCAGATCAGTGTAGTTTTGTATAGGCCAGTATAAAATAAGTATTACATGTAATTTTACTGAATTTGATAGAAAAATGAGTGAGGATGATTTATTTAACTCAGATAAATATTTCTTTGCTTCAAATGATTTTAATTCTGGAGAGATCCCTAATATAGAGAAAACAAATTATGAAAAACATTATAAAAGATTATAATATGTTTTTAAATTTCATCTTTCAATTTTAGACAGCATTCATTGACTCCCTGCTATGCAAGATGAGGAAATTAACGTTCTTCCTCCTATACCTTCATTACAATTTGTGTTATTTATTTTAATTTTTGGCAGGTTTATAGCATTTTTATTCTGTATTATATTGGATTAGATGTATTGATTTTATATTGTATTGGATTCTATGCTTATCATCTTTTAACATTTGAGTTTTTAATTTTAACTAGTTTGATTTGATGGATTTCTTTGATAAGTAAATTGTTCAAGTAGAATTCCTGGGCATTTTATTTCTGAGGTTCTTGAATGATGAAAATACTTTGTTTGCTTTTATAGTCAAAGGATATTTTCAGCACATTAAAAAAAAAATTAAGATCTGGTAGGGACTGCTCCATTCTTCTGAAATAGAATGTGCTGTGGAGATCTGAGGTAAGCCTCTAGATACCTCAAGTACATATCTGAAGAGTTCTTTGTCTTTGAACTTCAGTAATTTAACAGAGATACATCACAATGTTGATCATTCAATATTAGTTTTGCTTTGAAGTTGGCATTGTTTTTAGGGACAGACTTAGGTCACATTTCATTTCATGTAAATTTTATTTTATTATGTCATGTTGTTTTTCATATCTTTTTTTTTTAACATATAAAGTATTATTTGCTCCAGGGGTGCAGGTTTTTTTCATATCTTTACGCTGAAACATTTTTTTTCTTGGTTTGCTCTCATTATATTTTTCCTCTGCTTTTTCTTTATCTCAAACATTTATGTTTTAATCTGTGCTTTGTAGCTGTTTGTTTCTGTATCAGTTCTTTAGTTCTGTTTGTTTTCATCACTACTGAAAGCTGCTTTTTTTAACCACTCTTATTTAGCAAGGTATTAGAAGTCAGTGATTTTGAGATCCAGTTTTACTATCTTTACTCAGGAATCACATTTTTACTCTTTCTTTAGTATACCTGTACTTATGTAAGAGTTTAATTTTTTTTAAATTAAGATTTTACTTATTTATTTACCTGAGAGAGGGTGAGAGAGAGAGAGAGATAGCACGAGCGGATGAAGGGCAGAGGGAGAAGCAGACTCCCCACTGAGCAAGGAGCCCAATGTGGGATACGAGCCTGATGCGGGGTCCGAGCCCGATGCAGGGTCTGAGCCCAATGTGGGGTAGGAGCCCAGGAGTCCAAAATCATGACCTGAGTGGAAGGCAGATGGTTAACTGACAGAGCCACCAGGGGCCCCTACATTAGACTTTATAAGGACTCCCCAGTAATCTTTGACTGGTATGGGAAAATACTAGCCATCATTATAGTAGGTGACTTTGTAATTAATTAAATGTCTGAACTCAAGCTGCTGATTAGAATTAGTATTATCCTGGAAGGAGATTTCTAGCAGACCCCCTTTAGATCCTTGTCCTATTGATTTTTTTTTTTTATTTTTTTTTTTTTTTTTTGGTTTTTGGTTTTTGGTTTTATTTTGTTTTTGTTTTTGTGAGTTTTTTTGTTTTGTTTTGGTTTGGGTTTTTTTGTACAATAAGGTGTTTATGTTAAAGCACAGGCACAGGACCTGTGGGTATGAAGAGATGTCCTATGGAATATTTTTTTATTTTATTTATTTATTTATTTTTAAGATTTTATTTATTTATCTGACAGAGAGAGATCACAGATAGGCAGAGAGGCAGGCAGAGATTGGGGGAAGCAGGCTCCCCGCTGAGCAGAGAGCCCAATCCAGGGCTTGATCCCAGGACCCTGAGATCTCGACCCAAGCCAAAGGCAGAGGCCTAACCCACTAAGCCACCCAGGCGCCCTGAGATGTCCTATGGAATATTTTTAATAGGAGTTTATATAAATAGGTAGAAGGCATGGTGATGAAAACATGCAAATGATAAGAAACTAAGGGAGCTAGATAGTAAATATACTGGATGACAGAATTAGGACTGTATTTTTCAGTTGGCTGGAACTAGGCCAAATAAAATGGGGATAATATTTAGTGGAGGTACTTAGAATATCTTTCTTGGTTTTAAAACACTGAAGAATGAAGGAAACCTATCTTAGCTAGATATATGAAAGAAGCTTAGGCATTTTAGATGATAGTCAGCAGGGTAAAATAGATGTCCAAAAGCTGATGATGAATAAACTTGATGAATAAAATTCCAGCACCTGTAAGTATGGAAGTGTGTCTTCCTTTTCATCTTTGCTGTTTAAATCACATTTGTATCATATGGAGACTGGATTGAAAAAGAAAAAACAAGATAAATTAAACACATTTAGAGAACACCCATGATATGAGGGGCTGCAAGGCTATGGCTTATGAAAAATAATTGAAGGAACTAATGATGACTAATATGGCGAAAACTCAGGGCTCATAATGCCTGTTTTCAAATATTTGAGGGGTTCTTGGCTCGGATTAGAATGGGATTTATTCTCAGTCATTCCAAGGAAAAAGGAAGCAGTGAGTTGATTTAACATTAGGAACTGTCAAGAACTATTGAAAGTTGAACAAGGCTCCCTGCGAAGTAAGTTTCCTGTCCTGAAGCTGTATAAATACTATTTGGAATGCCATTTGTTTGAGATATTTTGATTGGAGAGTTCAAACATTAGACTTTCGATAACATGAATATATATATTATGTATAATATAATTTATCCATTATATATTTGTAGATAGTTTGAATTGTGTATCTTCTTGTAATTGCAAAAGTTTTCAGTCTCTTAGAGGTTGTTTGAACTTTGTTTTTATGAACCTGTTTAATACAAGCAGATTGTTTACTTTCAGAATTCTTTTAAAATCACCTAATTAAAAATACTTGGTTTTGGTATACCTGGTACCATAGCAGTTAAGAAATATTACATTTAAAAATTTTTGTGATAACTATAGTCTAATCTGCCATTGGCAGAATTGAATTGTTAATTTTTTGTTATTCACATTTCTGTCAAAGAAAAACATTCAAGAATCAACTGTACAGCTGATAACACTGCATGAAATGTTAGAGGTAAGTGTTTTGTGTAGTTGTTTTGTCTTCAAGATTTCTTTTAATTAGTGATTTCTGAACGATTATACACAGGGTCAAAGCAGAAAATAATGTGTAAGTTCTTAAATATACTAAACTTTATTAAATATATTTATATTAATTTATCTTTAGTATAAGACTGGGTCTATTTTTTATATCTTACTAGAAGGAATATTGTCATTTTTTTAAAAGAACACAAAATTGGGGACTAGCCCTTAATCATATTCCCAAGATTATTACTTTAAAAAAATTTTTATGATGTTATTTAGGATTTGCACAGTGAAACCCTATGCTTTTACATGGATGGAATCTTTAGTTGGCATCTCTATTCTATCTGAACTACATGTTTAAGGTTTCTTTCCAGAAAGTTGCAGAAACTTGTTCACAGTTTTAAAGATGTTTCCATTTATTAATATCTGCAGTTTTTTTTAAAGGAAGAAAATTATTTAAGTTAATACATAGATATTATAACAAGCAATTATTCAAAATGAAAAGAGATTAACATTCTTTGGTAAACAAATTTTTAATGTTTTATTATAACTATCATTTTTTTACTAAGTATGGTATATCTTAAACGATATTTTTTCCTAGATTCTTTTAAATAGATTATTTGATGTTCCACATGATCCATATGTCAAAATTAGTGATTCTTTTTGGCCACCTTATATTGAGCTGCTCCTTCGTAATGGAATTGCCTTGAGACATCCAGAAGATCCAACCCGAATAAGATTAGAAGCCTTCCATCAGTAAAAGATGGTCTCTTTTTTTACACAGTACTTAACGAATCTTGTCGTTTAAGGGTAATAGAAACACTGAGGATTTACTTGGATAAAGAACATTATTTGCAAATCAAAGTACATAGTCCCTCTTCCTTTTATCCATAAAATGGTATGTGCCATCTACTATTCATTTATAAATGATTCTTTCAATTCAGTCAGTGCTTTGGTGGTTTCAACCGGATGGAAAAGAATGGAAGTAAAAATATTCTAGACTTAATAATTCTAAAAATTTTTATATACCTTCTGCAATATTCTTTGGGAAATTCTTTGTTAATTTATAATATTGCTTATGTAATTTTTTCCTTTTGAAATTTATGACTATCTTATGCATTTTGCGTTCCATTTCGTGCTTATATCTTTAAATTTAGGAATTATAATGGAAAGTCCATGTAATTTGCAGGTAGTTTTTAAATTGAGAGTATCTGATGTAGATGGAGTACATAATTTAAAAGCATGTAGTCAGTCTGTTTCATAAATACTGCCTTATTTCTGGATTTGTTAAAAATTGGAACAGAAAAAACTAATGGATTAATGTAGCATGAAAACTATATTTTAGTATGTATTATATAACAAGCAATACTATATATATAATCATTCTTGATTCTGTTATTGTTAACAAAATTGTGTTCATAAAATTTTGTTAATTCTCCATGAACTTTCTGTAAATAAAATTTTCTTATCTAAAAATCTCTAGCTTTTCTGGTGATGTGGCATGATATTTTAATAAATTAATTAAATAGATTTTTTTCATAGGTTAAAAAATGAGGATAATGGGGCGCCTGGGTGGCTCAGTGGGTTAAAGCCTCTGCCTTCGGCTCAGGTCATGATCCCAGGGTCCTGGGATCGAGCCCCGCATCGGGCTCTCTGCTCTGCAGGGAGCCTGCTTCCTCCTCTCTCTCTCTCTGCCTGCCTCTCTGCCTACTTGTGATCTCTCTCTGTCAAATAAATAAATAAAATCTTTAAAAAAAAATAAAATAAGGGGCGCCTGGGTGGCTCAGTGGGTTAAGCCGCTGCCTTCGGCTCAGGTCATGATCCCAGGTCCTCGGTTCGAGCCCCACGTCAGGCTTTCTGCTCAGCAGGGAGCCTGCTTCCTCCTCTCTCTCTGCCTGCCTCTCTGCCTACTTGTGATTTCTCTCTGTCAAATAAATAAATAAAATCTTAAAAAATAATAATAATAAAATAAAATAAAAAATGAGGATATTATAAGACTCATTCAAGATTATAAACAAGCTAAACTAGAGAATTCCAAATCCTCTTAGTATCATTAGTTTTCTAAGAGGACTTAGTGTGTACTTTTATATTTGAAAAAGCTTTCTAATATTTATCATCCATATTTCTTTCTTACCTTACTTTAATTTTTTTTAAGTAAGCAAATACTATTCCGAGTATATCTTATCCCTTTTAGAGAAAATACAAATACTGTTACATTTCAGAGAATGTTAAGTTCTTTTATGGGAAGATGACATATAAAGTACTTTGCTAGAATACTCCAATTCAGGTCAAAGGAATGAGTATCTTTTAAGTTCTTGAAGTTACTGAAGAAGGGAAATGGTTTAGTCGGTATAAACCTGACAATAATTCTACAAAGTAGGTAGTACTGTTGTCCATGAACTTCTTTGTGTTGCAAATTACAGAAAGAAATAGATAAAGCAGTAAACGTCTTGCTTTATTGGGTGAGTCTTCATTTCACATTTTACTCATAAAGATAATGGTTAGAATCTTTTGAGTCCAGTATCTTATAGAAGACATTTAAGAAAACTATGATGATTACATCTTATTTCTTCTTACAGACTTCTTACATAGCAAGATTATTTGCCCACTTTTGAGCTCAATTATAAACAAAAAGTAAGTTAGAGTAGAATTAGTCTTGATTTATATTCCATCTCAGCTTAGTTCTTGTAAGCTTTCTGTGGTTTTGAGAATGTTAGAGAAAATGTTTCAAGTTCTGAGGACCTTTATGTGTTTTCAGTTTCATTGCTTTAAGATAATTACTGAAATCTATTAAGACTTAGAATTGCTTTTTATTTTACTGACTCTTTTTTTTTTTTAAAGATTTTATTTATTTATTTGACAGAGAGAGATCACAAGTAGACAGAGAGGCAAGCAGAGAGAGAGAGGGAAGCAGGCTTCTCGCTGAGTAGAAAGCCCGATGCGGGACTCGATCCCAGGACCCTGAGATCATGACCTGAGCTGAAGGCAGCGGCTTAACCCACTGAGCCACCCAGGTGCCCCTATTTTACTGACTCTTAAATATGATCATGCAAAATATCAGAAAGTAATACCACATTCTAACTTTCCCACACCATATGGTGATGTTAGCTTAATTTAAAAACAAAAAATTGTTTTAGTCTACCAGAAAATATATTTAACTTTGTTATTGGTTGATGTGTATGTATGGACTGATTTGGAAGAAATTCTATCTCTATTTGGTTGATAATTCAATCCATTTGAATATGACTCATTGAGACTTCAGTTTTATATGGTTGTACAACTGTATTAACATTCCTGATACCCTATTGTCTTTAATTTTCTGTTGTATTTATTTAGCTATTAGTTCTTTTTTCACTATAACATATATTTGGATCAGATGTTTCTAAATAACATTTTTGCACATCAACACTTTGAAATCAAGACACTTGATCTTATTAATGTGTTAAAAAATAAGCATATATAGGGACGCCTGGGTGGCTCAGTTGGTTAAGCAGCTGCCTTCGGCTCAGGTCATGATCCCAGAGTCCTTGGATCGAGTCCCACATCGGGCTCCTTGCTCATCAGGGAGCCTGCTTCTCCCTCTGCCTCTGCCTGCCATTCTGTCTGCCTGTGCTTGCCCTCTCTCCCTCTCTCTCTCTGACAAATAAAAAAATAAAATCTTAAAAAAAAAATAAGCATATATATTACATAACACAAAATGTTTCTTAACATATTTTTTTTTAAAGATTTTATTTATTTATTTGACAGAGAGATCACAAGCAGGCAGAGAGGCAGGCAGAGAGAGAGGAGGAAGCAGGCTCCCTGCTGAGCAGAGAGCCCGATGCGGGGCTCGATCCCAGGACTCCGAGATCATGACCTGAGCCGAAGGCAGCGGCTCAACCCACTGAGCCACCCAGGCGCCCCTGTTTCTTAACATATTGACAACTATTTTACAATGATTTTTTAAACTAGGTATAATTGATATACATTTTACTAGTTTCAGGTGCACAACATAACGATTTTGTTTGTATATATTGCAAAATGACCACCACAACATCTGTCATCATAGTTAACAAATTTTTTTTTACTTGTGATGAGAACTTTTAAGATCTATTCTCTTTGCAAGTTTCCAAATATGCAGTACAGTATTAACTATAGTCCTCATGCTGTAAATGACTTCTTTATTTTATTTATTTTAATTATGTTAGCATACAGTACATCATTAGTTCTTGATATAGTATTCCACCCAGTGCTGGAGCACCAGTGCTCCAGGCAATACATGCCCTCCTTAATACCCATCACTGGGCTAACCCATTCCCACTGCTCCAAAACCCTAGTTTGTTTCCTGGAGTCCATAGTTAGTCTCTCATGATTTGTCTCCCCCTCCGATTCTCCCCAATTCATTTTTTTCTTCCTCCTCCTAATGTCCTCCATGCTATTCCTTATGTTCCACAAATAAGTAAAACCATATGATAATGGGCTTTCTCTGCTTGACTTATTTCACTTAGCATAATCTTCTCCAGTTCCATCCATGTTGGATATTCATCCTTTCTGATGGCTGAGTAATATTCCATTGTATATATGGACCATATCTCCTTTATCCATTTGTCTGTTGGAGGGTATCTCGGCTCTTTCCATAGTTTGACTATTGTGGACATTCCTGCTATGAACATTGGGGTGCATGTGGCCCTTTTCACTACATTTATATCTTTGGGGTAGACTTCTTTATTTTATAACTGTAAGTTTGTACCCTCTTTACTCATTTTAACCCTCTTTACTCATTTTGCCTACTCTCCACCCCACCCCTGCCTCTGGGAATGACCAATCTGTTGCTTTGTATCTATGAGCTTGTTTTATTGTTTTTAGGTTACACATATAGGTGAGTGAGATCATATGACCTATGACTTTTTCTCTTTTTCATTTAACATAATGCTCTCAAGGTCCATCCTTGTCACAAATGGTGAATTCCATTCATTTTTATAGATGAATAATATTCCATTGTATTTATATGCTACCTTTTCTTTATCTATTCATCCACTGATGGATCCTTAGGTTGCTTCCATATCTGGGCTATTGTCAATAATGCTTAAGTGAACATGGCGTTGAATATATCTTTTTGAGTTAGTGCTTTCATTAGTTTGCTTCTTTGTTGCTTTTACCAAGAATTATATTTTTCAATTCTATAGAACATCCTTTATTTGAAAGTGAAGTTAGGTTAATGGTAAGTGTATATTATAAACTCTAGGGCAATCACTATGAATATTTTTAGTATAATTGATATGCTAAGACAGGAGAGAAAATAGAATCATGTAAAATACTCCATTTAAACTAGAGAAGACAAAAATGGAAAACAAATGGAACAAAATTGGGGCGCCTGGGTGGCTCAGGGGGTTAAAACCTTTGCCTTCAGCTCAGGTCATGATCCCAGGGTCCTGGGATCGAGCCCCACATCAGGCTCTCTGCTCAAGCCTGCTTCCCCCTATCTCTCTGCCTGCCTCTGTGTCTCCTTGTGATCTCTGTCTGTCAAATAAATAAATAAAATCTTTAAAAAAAAATGGAAAACAAAGGGAACAAAAGCAATGAATAGAAAATGGTAACAAATATGGTAGATATTACTCCAGATAATAATTATTTAATAATCATTTTGAATGCGCATGGACTAAATACACCAATTCAGGAAAGACTGTCAAAGTGGTTAAAAAAAGAAGACTCAGACTCTGTTTTCTGCAAGAAACCCATCTGAAATATAAGGATTCAGATAAAGAATAAAGGGACGGAGAAAGATATGCCATGCTAACATTAATCAAAAGAAACCTGGACTTAGCTACATTAATTTGAAACAAAACAGAATTCAGAGCAAGGAAAATGATATGGGATTACAGGAACTTTGCATACTGATAAAGCTATCAGTTCTCCAAAAAGACGTAATAATCTTTAATGTGTATGCATCTCACTTATCAGAATATATAAGGCAAAAACTAATAGAACTGCAAGAAGAAATGGATGAATTCACAGTTAGAGACTGCAACATTACTCTATCAATAATTACAGATCCAGCAGGCAGAAAACCAGTAAGGATATAGTTTAAGTGAACAGCACCATCAAACAACTCGATCTAATTGACATTTATAGGATAGTAATCCAGCAATAGCAGAATACACATTCTTTTCATGTACACATGGAACATTTTACTAAGACCACATTCTGCATCACCAATAAATTTCTAAAAGTAGACTACAAATTATGCTTTTGGACTACAATGGAACTAAACTATAAATCAATAACAGATAACTGGAAAAATCCCAAAATATTGGGAGATTAAACAACATCTAAACAAATACATTAAGGTATCTCAAAAGAGATACATTTCAAAAGAAATGCTTAAATATTTTGTACTCAGTGAAAATATAACTCCTCAAAATTTGTGAGATGCAACAAAAGTGGAGGTTAGAGAGAAATTTATAGCATTGAATATATTAGAAAAGACAAAAGTTCTAAATCAATAATCTTAAGATTTCACCTTAGGAAATGAGAAAAGGAGGAGCAAATTAAATCCAAAGTAGGTACACATGGCTGATTCACTTGGGTAAAGTATGTGATTCTTGGTTTCAGCATTGTGAGCTCAAGACCCATGTTGGGTGTACAGATAACTAATTAAATCCAAAATAATAAGAAAAATGATAAAAAAAATAGAGTAGAAATCAAGGAAAATGAAAACAGGATATCGATTCAAATAATCATTGAAACTAAAAGCTGGCTATTTGAAAATATCAATAAAACTGATAAATCTCTTGCCAGGCTAACCAAGAAAGAAAGGAGACAGATTAATATCAGAAATGAAAAGAGGGGCCAGCAGTACTGAACCCAGGAATTAAAAGGATAAATAAAGCTATATCATGAACAACTCTATACCCACAAATTTTAAAGCTTAGATGAAATGGACCAGTTCTGTGAAAGACATAATCTACCAAAACATACACAAGGAAAAATAGCTAGACTGCATAAGGCTATATCTGTTAAGGAAATGGAATCAACAATAAGCTTCCCAAATAGAAAATATAAGACCTAGATGGTTTCAGTGGTTAATTCTACCAAACATATAAGAAGGAAATCATGTCAATTCTGTACAGTCCATCCCAGAAAATAGAAGCAGAGAGAACAGTTCCTCATTCTATAAGGCCAGTATTACCAGAATACTAAAACCAGACAGAGAGATTATAAGAAAGGAAAGTTACAGATAGATACCTGTCATGAACATAGGTGCAAAAAATCCCAAATAAAACAAATTCAACATTGTAGAACAAAAATTTATCCAGTGCCAAGTAGCATTTGTTCCAGATATACAAAACTGGTTCAACATTCAAAAAATCGATTAATGTAATTCATGACATCATCAGACTAAAGCTGAAAAATCGTGACCATACCAATAATAGATTACAAAAAAAGCCATTTTCCAACTCACATTCATGATAAAAACTCTCAGCAAGCTAGAAATAGAAATTGATTCTAAAGTTTATGCAGAAAGGCAAATGATCCAGCGTAGCTACAAAATACTGAAGAACAAATATGGAAGACTGATACCAACTTTGAGATTTACTATAAAGCTACAGTACCCAAGCCACTGCCTTGATATTGATGAAAGAAGAGACGTCAATGTAACAGAATAGAGAGCTCAGGAATAAGACCCATACAGATATAGTCAGCTGGTCTTTGACAAAGGAGTAAAGATAATCTAGTAAAGTTGAGTCTTTTCCAACAAATCATGGTAGAACATGCACATGCCAAAAAAAGAAAAAAACATGGACACTGACATACCTTTAACAAAAATTGATCATAGAGCTAAATGTAAAATGCACAGCTATAAAAAAATACATAGGAGTGTTATGTTCTATTCTAGAACACAAGAGGTAATCTAGTCTGACCTTGGGTTTTGTGATGCCTTAAAAAAAAAAGATTTATTTATTTAGAGAGTGTGCACATGAGTTGGGGGGAGGGACAGATGAAGAAGGAGAGGGAAACCTCAGTGACTGTGCTAAGACGGAGTCAACACATTGCTCAATCTCACCACCCTGAGATTGTGACCTGAGCCAAAACCAAGAATCAGATCCTTACCTGACTGTACTACCCAGGTCCCCCTCACGATGACTTTTTAGACACAATACCAAAATTACAATCCATGAGAGAAAAAATAAATTGGTCTTCATTAAAATTTAAAATTTCTGCTTTGTTGAAGGCACTGTTAGAATGAAAAAATAAGCCACAGACTGAGAGAAAATATTTGCAACATACATATCTCTTAAAGATAACAGAAGTAACCAAAATATACAAAGAACTCTTAAAATTCAACAATAGACAACAAATACACCAACTAAAAAGAAGACAAAAGGCCAGAACACTCACTTCACCATAGATGATACAGAGACAGCAAATAAGATGAAATGATTTCCACATCATATGTCATTCGGGAAATGTAAACAACAGTGAGATACCACTGCAAATTTACTAGAATGGCCAAAATCAAAACACTGATAACATCAAATGCTGGTGAAAATGTGGACCAACAGGAACTCTCATTCATTGCTGGTGGGAATGCAAAATTATACAGCCACTGTGGAAAGCAGTTTGGTATTTCTTAACAATACTTTGTAGATACTTGCTAACCAACCAATTATGCTGTATTTACCCAAATGCGTTGAAAATTTATGTCCACATAAAACCTTGCACACACAAGTGTTATAGCAGGACTTTTTCATAATTGCCAAAAATTGAAAGCAATATAGCTGTTCTTCAACAAGCAAAAGTATAAACAAAATGTGGTACATTCATATGATAAAATATCACTCAGCCACATTGTGGTTACCTTAACATACCTACTTGCAGTATGACCAGTTCCAGAAAGTGCTCAGTATCCAAAAATGAGTAACCCTGGAGTTTTGCAGTCAGCAAGAACAAACAGGAATGATCATGTCCTAAGGAAGACTGCCTCTCCTAATACAGATAAGAGACCAAACATATTAATCATAACAATGAGACTCTCCTTAATCCAAAAAGCAAAATTCAACTGCAATATACAGGAGACATATACAAAATAATTCAGAAAGGCTAAACACAAAGGGATGGAGAAAAGTCTATAAAGCATTTGGGCATTTTTGGCCCATTTGGAATTGGATTGTCTGTTATCTTACGGAGTTTTGAGAATTTTTGCATATTCTGGAAACGAATCCTTTATCAGATCTATGATTTACAAGTACTAGACAGGCTCTTGGATGAGGAAAACAGCAATGGTAGACTGGTGAAATTTGAGTGGGATCTATAATTTAGTTAGTAGTATTGTACCAATGGTAGTCTACTGAGCTCAGTAATTTTTAATTTAGTTATATAAGATGTTAACATTAGGGAAACTAGGTGAGAGATATATAGGAACTCTCTGTACTACTTTTGCAACTTTAAAATTAGTTTAAAATAAAAAGCTAAAAAAATAAGACTTCAAAGTGATAAGAATGAGTTCTCACTCATTAGTGTACTCTTTACTATAATTTTTAGCATTGATAAAATTTAAAAGAAAAGAAAAAAATAGAGAGTTAAAAGCTAGATAAACATTGATGGCTCAGAAATCAGAAGAAAAATAGCTATGAGTGGAAACGATGCCGTAGTTGTATTTGCCTCTGGATTTAGAAAATACTTAGTAAATATGAGAATTTGTTTTTTTTTTAAATATTTTATTTATTTATTTGACACACAGAGATCAAAAATAGGCAGAGAGGCAGCCAGAGAGAGAGCGGGAAGCAGGCTCCCTGCTGAGCAGAGAGCCTGATGCGGGGCTTGATCCTAGGACCCTGAGATCATGCCTGAGCTGAAGGCAGAGGCTTAACCCACTGAGACACCCAGGTGCCCTAAATATGAGAATTTGATTCTTTCCTGGAAAAGAATATTATACTTCTCCATATGAGAAGGAGGATTAGAATCAAGGCCTCTGAATGAAGCTAATGGCTTGAGTGAGTCTCCATAGCCAAAACTTCTGTGAAAGGAGATCTAAAACAAAAACTACTGAGGCTTATAACAAGCTGTGAACCTAGCGAGGTGTAAGAGAAAGATGCAAAGATACAGCTTTAGGACCAGGAAGTAAGTGGGGATATGTGAAATACCCACTGATTCTCAGATGGGTGTAATAGCTAGTCTCCAAGATCAATGATCCTTCTCTGCTGGTATTCATGTCTTTAGGTAGCCCCTTCACATATGTCAGTGTTGGTTTTTGTGACCAGTAGAATATGGCAAACAGACAGTGTGTAGTTTTGAAGACTAGCTCATAAAACACATTGCCACTTCTTTTTTTTTTTTTTTAAGATTTATTTATTTGAGAGAGAGAGAGCATGAGCAAGAGCGGCAGAGTGAGAGGGAGAGAGAATCTCAAGCAGATTCTGCACTGAGCACAGAGCCTGACTTGGGGCTTGATTTTATGACTCTGAGATCCTGACCTAAGCTGAAACCAAGAATCAGACATTGCACCGACTGTGTCATCCAGGCACTCCTGTATCTTCTGTCTTGTACTCATTTGGATTGCTAAGCTCTGGAAGAAGCCTGACACCATGATTGACAACACTCAGTTTGTATTGAGGGACAGAGGAGCAGACATTGAGGTCCCCTGCCAACAAAGCACCACTGTCTCAGCTGTGTAAGTGAACCACTTTCAGCCTTCAGATAACTAACCCTGGCCAAAATCTTGACAGCAACCTCATGAAAGACCCTGAGCCAGAATTACTCAGCTAAATTATTTCTGAATTTCTGAAACACTGAAATGGTGAGAAAATACATGTTTATTGTTTTAAGTCATTAACTTTTGGATTATTTTATTATATAGTAATAAATAATTTTATCATGGAAATGTTTAAACACTGTAGTAACTGGTTATGGACTTGGGGCTGGAAGAGACTAGCAACTTAAAAGCAATTTTAAAATTCCTAAGTAAAAAAGGGTCAAAAAAGAGGAGGAGAAAATGAATAAAAATGGCAAACCATAAACATAACAGTTTTCCTAGTCAAATGACCATGGAAAGCAAATATTAAATCAGTGAAAAAATTTAATGCAAAGACAACCAGGGCAGCATTTTTTTTTGGCCTCTGTTCTTCCTACTTTCTAAGGGAACTAAATTTTGTTTGGATAATCCATTCTTGTCTACACAGCCATGTATTTAGCTAAACTGAACATGGCTGTCTGAATCCCCTTTTTAGTGATTTACTTAGGAATACATTTGATGCAATATTGACTTAATATATATGTCTTCTGAGGAACTTCTGGGATAGATTTTTTTTCCTGAGTAAAAAAATATACAGGAGGAGATGACTTCTTTTCTTCTGCTGGATGTTATAGGGTCTTTGTGGAACATCTGGAACTGTTTAGCCATTTTGTAACCATAAGGAGAGCTGCCATGGGCAAATCTGGCATATTTAGTATGGCAGAGTCGCAAAAGAGAGAGAACAAATTCTGATAATGTTATTGAGCCAGTGAATTAGTTGACCCTAGGGATGCTTTACTAGGGAACATGATATATAAGATAATAAATTCTCCTTCTGGTTTTAGTAAATTGAGACAGATTTTTTATGTTACTTGAAACTGAAGGTATCCTACCTGGTAGCAACATCCAACAAATGGAGCATTCACTCTCAATGAAATTAATTTTATGGATTATCTGATGAAGACTTTAAGATATGTATTTTGAAATTGTTTGAAGAAATAAGTTTCTTCTATCTAAAAAGGGCTGCAGGAACACCTTGGTGGCTCAGTTGGTTAAGCGTCTGCCTTTGGCTAAGGTCATGATCCTGAGGTCCTGGGATCCGAGTCCTGCATCCGGCTTCCTGCTCTGTGGGGAGACTGCTTCTCCTTCTGATTGCTGCTCCCTCTGCTTGAGCTCTCTCTCTGTCTTTAAAATAATAAAGTCTTTAAAAAAAAAGAGAGAATGATGAATAAGTAATATTTGAATAGATAAGAGCTGAAACATTTTCAGTATGCAGAACAACTCAGAAAAACATGTTCACTGAATACTGTGCAAGATAAATAAAGGTAAAACCACATCATGAAATAGTTTAGTGAAACTGCAAAACATCAAGGACAAAGAGTTTTCAAAGATAGTAAGGAGAAAAGATAGGTTAGCAAGATAGAAATAGCACTTACCTTTAATCTGCAACAATCTGCAATAACAGATATTGATGCTGAGGGGGGAAAAAGCCATCAGCCTAGAATTCTATAACTGGCTGAACTATTATTCAAGAATGAGGACAAAACAGATTTTCTGACATGAAAACTGAAAACCTTTCCTGCTGCATACTGTCCCTAAAAGAACTGTTAGTAGACATACTTCAACAAGGAGAAAAGCTAACTTAGGAGGAGTGTGGAGGATAAAAGCAGCACACAAATTTTAATATTAGTTATAAAAGGAAGACATGTAGAAAGAAAATGTTTCTGGAAAAGATTTTGCAAGGATGTCTACTTTGGAACATCTGGTTATTCAGATAAAAATTACAGCCTATGTTTAAAGAAAAAAAATCCCTCCAAGCTTTCCAAGTTTGCATTAGCATGTTCATAGTGGGAAAAAATATCAATTTTTCTACATCACTTCTGTATACTATATACACATAAGTTGTGATATACCTTTAGGCATTAGAGTACAGAATAATTTTTTGGTAGAAAGTTAATTTATGGGAAATACTCAAGGTTTTTTGGAAGACAGTGTTGGATTTCCCTCTTACTTCTGGCTTATTTAGGCTATAAAGTGTTCATTTTGACTGGAACATGATATGTATATTCTTATTTTCTAATGGCAGCAGGACAAAGGGTTGTTATTGCTCAGGACAATTGTATGTAATAAACTTTACAAAGAGACTTAAACATAAGAGAAAAAAAGTTAAAATGGGCTATATTAGAATTAGTAATTTCTGTGTAGAAAAAGGCTAAGTTCTTTTAAAGAGTTAGAAGGCATTGCATTGAATGGGAGAAAGTGTTTATAATATCTATATCCAACAAAGAACCCAAATCTGAAATATATAAGGAATACTCTCAAAGTCAGTAAATAGATATTTATCCCAGTTAAAAATTGTACTGGTAAAAAGACTATAGAGACACTTCACAATAGAGAATAAATATTTTTAAAATGTGTTAACAGTAAAGAAGAGAGAGTCTTGGTCTGTTCAGGCTGTTCTAACAAAATACCACAAACTGGGTACTTATAAAGAACATTTTTTTTTTTTTTGTCACAGTTGTGGAGCCTGGAAATTTGATATCAGGATGCCAGCATGGTCAGGTGAGGGTCTTCTTTGTGGTTCCTCGCCAGTACCTTTCCACTATGTCCTCACATGGTGGAAGGGGTGAGGGATCTCATAAATCTCATTTATAAGAACATTAATTCCATTTATGAGGGTTCTGCCCTTCTGACTTAACCATCTCCTACTACCATCATATTGGGCGTTAGGATTTCAACATATGAATTTTGAGAGGGACACAAACATTTGGACTGCAGCAGAGAGGAATTCTGATTTCTAAGATGAAATAAACACACTTTTCCGTATTTTTCCCACCAAAACTTTGCACATTATATGTAGAACTCTGAACATCATATGTAGAATACGTGTTAAGAAACTGAAAAGTGGGCTGAAAAAACCATACTGACTAGAGACTTAGAGCATTGGAGTTCCATTTTCTACATGGAAAAGACAAACTTGTTGATTTCTGTTTATGTCACATGAAGTTCATTTAGATATAGGAGTCATTGTTATCCCAGGGTGCTTTAGTGGCTCAGTTGGTTAAGCATCTAACTCTTGATTTCCGCTCAGGTCATGACCTCAGAGTCCTGAGATTGACTCCTGAGTTGGGCTCTGTGTGGGAGCCTTCTTCTCTCCCCCTGCCCACCCCTCTGCTCAAGCTCTCGCTCTCTAAAATAAATAAATAAATCTTTAACAAGCTTTGGCATATAAATGGTCTTTAAAGTCATTGGAAAGAGGCACCTGGGTGGCTCAGTAGATTAAGCCTCTGCCTTTGGCCCAGGTCATAATCTCAGGGTCCTGGGATCAGGCCCGCATCAGGCACTCTGCTAGGCAAGGAGCCTGCTTCCCCCTCTCTCTCTGCCTGCCTCTCTGCCTACTTGTGATCTCTCACTCTGTGTCAAATAAATAAAATCTTTAAAAAAAATAAATAAAGTCATTGGAATGCATACATTAATTAAAGGAAAAATTAGTTGATAAAGAATAGAATGGGTATCAGGACTCCTGGGCATTTTAATATTTAGTAATTTAGAAGGGAAGGAGGAAGTACCATTGGGGAAATAGGAAAACTAGAAGAGTACATTGTGACAACCCACGGGAAGAAATCACAACATTTCCAGAAGTTGGGAGTCATAAATGAATTGAATGTTGCTGTGAGTTCAAGGAAAGAACCACAAAATTGAACAACTGACTGGCAACATGGATGTCGGAAAAATCCTTATTTAGACTTCACTGTGTTCTCTCCCATTTGGAGCACAAAGCATTAACAATATATATCACTAAATGATGTAATTTATTGCATTTTCCCTTATCACACTTTAATCTTGTTTTCCAGTTTGTGAATTTATTGAGAAAAGGAACCTTATATTTTTATACTCCTTAGCCTTTTGCACAATGCTAATTGTTATTAGCATATTGGGGTTTATGTTTTTACCTCACTGGTATGCTTTGGCTTCATCTTCTCCATTTTGAATGTTAGATATTCTTTGTATAGTATGGTTATAAATCATTAATTATACTTTTCAATATGTTTTTTTTCTTTCTGCTATTAATCTCATACTCTAATAAAAAAGTAAATAAGAAAAGTAAATAAAGAAGAAAATAGTAAGTAGTTAAAACTGTTTTGGCACTGTGAAATTTCTGAAATTGCCAGATTAACTGTAATAACAAGTAACAGTAATCTTTCTTGTGGTGCCTGGGTGGCTCAGTCAGTTAAGTATCTGTCTTCAGCTCAGGTCATGAACTCAGGTCCTGGGATTAAGCCCCACATTGGGCTCCCTGCAGAGAGTCTGCTCCCTCTCTCTCTCAGTCCTTTCTCCCCACTCCCTCCACTGCTTATGCTCTCTCTCTCTCTCCAATAAATAAAATCTTAAAGAAATGGTAATTTCCTTTGTTTTTATAAAATTATAAATTATTCCCACAATACAGATCAAAATAATAGATATTCATTACCTTGAATTAGCAGATTTTTATCATTTTATGTTAATTCTAGTTGTTTTGTTTTTCAAATAAAATTCATAGTTTTAGTTGATGCCACTTTGTGCTCCTCCTTAGTCCTATTCTTTTCTCTCTTCCCCAGGTAACTATGATCTTCAAGAGACTATATTCTTCCTGTGAATGCTTTTGTAAGTTTGAAATACATATTATATATATATGTTTATATAAATTGTACCATATTATGTACATCCTATCCCAGTTTGAATCAATATAGCTATTGCAGTGTTTCAACTTAATGTTACATAATTTATTCATGTTGACATTTGTAGATTTAGTCCAGTTTAGTAATTCCAAACCAACATGAAATCAGAATTCATTTCATTTTTCTACAAATACAAGCAAACAGTCTAATTTTAAGAAATGCCTTGGTTTTATGGGGCACCTGGGTGGCTCAGTTGGTTAAGTATTTGCCCTCAGCTCAGGTCATCATCCCAGGGTCCTGGGATCAAGTCCTTCATTGGGCTCCCTGCTTCATGGGGAGCCTGCTTCTCTCTCTACCTCTGCTTCTCTCTCTGTCTCTCATGAATAAATAAATTTTTAAAAATCTTTTAAAAATGTCTTGGTTTTTACCTAAAAAATTAAATCTATGTCTATCTACCAATGAATAAAGAAGACGAGGTATTTATATACAGTGGAACATTACTCAGCCATAAAAAAGAATGAAATCTTGCCATTTGCAATGACATGGATGGAGCTAGAGTGTATTATGCTAAGTGGAATAAGTCTGTCAGAGAAAGATACCATATGATCTCACTCACATGTGGAATTTAAGAAAGAAAATATATGAATATATGGGAAGGGGGAAAAGAAAAATAGGAGAGAGGGAAACAAGCCATAAGAGACTCTTAACAATAGAGAACAAACTAAAGATTGATGGAGGGAGGTGCATAGGGGATGGGCTAGATGGGTGATGGGTATTAAGGAGGGCACTGGTGATGAGCACTGGGTATTGTATGTACGTGAATACATACAATACATGGATATATACAATACATACATACATGAATCACTGGATTCTACTCCAGAAACCCAATATTGCACTGTATGTTAACTGCCTAAAATCTAAGTTAAAAATAAAAATAAAATAATTAAATCTAATTTACATCCTAACACACTAAAAACTGCAAGTTAAAATTCTGTTCTTACCTCTAAAATTTCTTCAATCCTTATTCTTGGGCTCTCAAGCTTTTCTGCCTTTGCTTTTTTTTTTTTTTTTCTTCTTTTTCAATTTCTGAAATACATACATACATACAGATAGACAGACATGTGTGCGTGCATACATACAAATTCCTTCCTCTCCCAAGTTTCCATTTATTCCATTCCTGAAAGGGCTCTGTGTACTTTGGTTTATTTATTTATTTATTTTTTTAAAGATTTTATTTATTTATTTGACAGAGAGAAATCACAAGTAAGCAGAGAGGCAGGCAGAGAGAGAGGAGGAAGCAGGCTCCCTGCAGAGCAGAGAGCCCGATGCGGGGCTCGAACCCAGGACCTGGGATCATGACCCGAGCCGAAGGCAGCGGCTTAACCCACTGAGCCACCCAGGCGCCCCTGTACTTTGGTTTATTAAGACTTCTGGAGACTACTAGCAAAGCTTTTTTTTAGGTGTAAGTAGGGAATTTGCTATCAAGTCTACTCCGTCTATGATCTTCATTTCTTAGAGAAAGAAATGAAAAACTGTAGAGAAAAATTTTCAAAGAGTAAAGACTGATCATTATAAAGCTTTAAAAGAATTCTACTGCACCTTAAATTCATTCAGGGATTAATTTAAATTTGTTTCAAATAATTCAATTAGGAATTAATGCATGGGTATTGCACTAAAACATTTCCATGTTAACAGAAGTGCTATATATGCTAAGATCCCAAGATATTATTATGGCATTTATATTGTAAGGTAAAAAAGAAACAAGGGGCAAATGATAGGTTATAAGAGTTACATGGTCACATGGTTACATGGGCAAGTTCACTTTATGAAAAATTGTTAGACTGACATTTTTCCTCATTTATATATGTATGTACTTTTCTGTGTGAATATTCTACTTCAATAAAAAGAGTTAGAGAGACATAAGAGATTGATCAACCTAATGCAATATGTAGATCCTGATTCCAAAAAAACCAGTGTTTTAGGCCTTTATTGACATTTGAGGACATCTGATATTTGCTTAAATTAAGGAAATATTAATTTTTTAAAAGATTTTATTTATTTATTTGACAGAGAGAGACATAGAGAGGGAACACAAGCAGGGGGAATGGGAGAGGGAGAAGGAGGTTTCCTGCTTAGCAGGGAGCCCAACATGGTGCTGGATCCCAGAACTCTAGGATCTTGACCTGAGCCGAAGGCAGACACTTAATCAACTGAGCCTCCCAGGCACTCTGGAAATACTAATGTTTTAAGAGAAATAGTGGTATAGTCATGATTATTATTTTTTTGTCCTTATATTTTGGAAACATAGGTCAGTATTTAATGGATGCAATGAAATGTTATCTGGGATTGGCTTCAAGATCATCCAGGGGAGTGGAGCAAATGATGGGAAAAAATTCTTCATGTGTCGACACCTGTTAAACCTGGATCATATATATTTTGGGGTTCATTTTACTATTTCTCTACTTACATACATGTTTGAATTTTCTGTAATGCAGTTACTTGTACACACACATGCATGCACATATAAAGCTAAACTGAAACTTCATTTCTTATGCTAATAATGTTTTTCCTTTTCTCATACTGTGTTTGTTTGTTTTTTTTTTCCTTAACTCAGACATTTGGAGGAGAAAAGGAATCCTTTGGAAATTTTCATTACTCTTTTTAGACGCAGGATGGCACTGTTTGAATAAGTAATTAGCCAATGTCCATTTCTCCTGGAATAGGCTCCTTTCCTTTACAATGTTAATACTTCCTAGGGCAGTTTGTCTTAGTTGAGAGTAAAAACTTTTCAGATAACGTGTAGAGATGATCCTACTTACACCTTAACTTTAGTTTCCTGTGCTGGCAGTATCTATCTAATACCAGTTTTTTATTTTTTATTTTTATTTTTTATTTATTTATTTATTTTTTTAAAATATTTTCTTTATTTATTTGACAGAGAGAGATCACAAGTAGGCAGAGAGTCAGGCAGAGAGAGAGGGGGAAGCAGGCTCCCTGCCCAGCAGAGAGTCTGATGCGAGGCTCGATCTCAGGACCCTGGGATCATGACCTGAGCTGAAGGCAGAGGCTTTAACCCACTGAGCCACCCAGGTGCCCTAATACCAGTTTTTTAAAATTAAGGATAAAGTTCACAACTACTTAAAGGGTGGTTTCATGCAAAAACAGTTCTGTGCCTACTCTTCTTGTTTTTTGTGTTTACAATTATTGCTAGGGGATTGGTCATCCATGTTTCTTAATGCAAATACATCTATCTATCTATCTATCTATCTATCTATCTATTTATAATAAATCACCTATCTATCTCTATATGAATCCTCCTTATTTAAAACTGTCAATGCCAACCACAGGACGTATTTCTACTTTTTAAATGGCATTGAGCCAAATACTACTGATTAAGGTCAAGATGAGTATTAAAGACTATAGACAAAAGCTTTCCCCTTCAACCCTCAGAAAAAGAATGGAAATAACTGTATTCTTGGACGTTCTCAGTCTGATTCATGCCTTATTTTAGCCAACTATTCATGTATTCACCAGAAGAATTACACCTACTACCTCCGGTGTAGGAAGAAAAAAAAATGTCAAATGAGCAATAATGTTAGCAGAAGCTTGAAACTTAAGAGCGGGTATTCAGAAACGTCCTCCTCCCCACCCCCTTCCCTCCGGTCCAATTCCCCTTTCTGGTTCTGGCCATCGGAAATTGACTTGGCGTTAACTACCGACTGGAATTTCAAGGCGTCAATACCCCGCCCCCCCAACCCGTGTCCCCCCCAGCTTCGGAAACTCTTAAACCTCTCCCTACCCTACACTCAACCATAGAGACAGATAAATGATGCAGCAGATCACACCGCTGAAAGGCAACATTTGTCCTGAGCTATTTTCACATTTTTTCCTGTTTCCGATTTGTGTGCCAGACTTTTGTTTGCTTGCTTTAGGACATGGAAAACATATTTGGGCATTTCCCCCACAGTAATGCCAATGGCTTTCTCCCAGCAAATGAAAGTGAAAGTGCTACGTTTTAGTGGTGTTTTATTCTTTAAAGTGTGTACTAGCAGCTGGTGTGTATGGAGATGTGGGGGTGGGACGGAGGGTGGGATTGGGAAGCTTGAAGAACCAGTTTTGAGGTTTTGTTTGTTTATCTTAAGATCGCAGCAGGGTTCCTGTTTTTTTTTTTCTCCCTTTTTTGGGGGTCTGACTTTGGATTTATTTTCATTTGGACAGTCATTGAGGTTTCATTCAATGTACTGACTTAAAAAAATACACTCCACTTGTAGCTTTCCCCGGTTGCACTTTAAAACACCAGCCAGTCTCACCCTCATCTGGAAATAATGCAAGCTTCTCTTTCTTCCTCCTCCCCCACTTTTTTTTCCCCCTTCTTTTAAAGCCCCACATAACCTGAAGTCGGTAATCAGATGGAAAATGTGCTGGTCTTAGTTTACTTTAGTCTACTCTCCCTGTTGGTGGCAATTTTACTTGTTGAGGTATATTGAAAAAACACAGGCATTTTATGCACATGTAGCTACTGAGTCTTGAAATATGCCACTGATCTAAGTTTGTTGTAAGTTTCCTTAAGGACACTTTATGTGTAACTCTTACTATTTTTGTTGCGTGGACTTAAAAAAATACACGGAGAAGGACACCAGCGATCTTAACAGTGACAGTAATTCATCTGAAGTCATTCATCCTCTCCCTCCCCGTTCCTTTTTCCAAGAAACAACTAATCACAAACCAGGCTAGAATTTCTAAAAAGAGGAGGAGGAAGAAAAAGAGGCGGAGTGGGGTAGGGGACTGAGTTTAGAAGGGCCAGAATCTCTCTCATTCACAGGGTGGAAAAGTTGACATTGTCTAAGCCCTTCTGAATGGCTGGTAGTTGGTTACCCTGATTGTACCTCTACCTCCCCTCCCCCTCCACGTGACGACCCAGGACACATGCGCACCCGACGCAGCCCGGCACATCTGCAGACTGACGTCAGTGTGCTCTGCCTCCGAGGAAAAGCTGCCAAAATTTTCTCCTGCTGCAATTCAAGTTGGCTGGGGGCCGGTAGTGAGATCTAGGGCTACTTCAACAAAACTTTGCTGCCCTTCCTGCTCCTCTTGTCTTCTTTTCTCTTGATACCCTTTGATGCTCTTCACATGTTATTTGCATAGCAAAGGCACTAAGCTGTCCAGGAAGAGAGGGCACCACTTCCACCCCCAATAAGCCTTTTTTTCCCCTTCCTTCTTTCTTTTTTTCCTTTCCTTTTTTTGCAGAGGGGGGGTCGAGAGAGAAAGGGGATTTGCAAAGGCTGCATCTCTGGATGGTAGCCTGGATGTGTTGATGGCATCTCTTTTATTGCCAAATCGCAAAGTCCGTTCTCTAAAGCCCGGTTTAGCCAGACTATAGGGTTTTATTCTGGCTGCAGAATAAGTAACTGACTGCTGTGGCTTTGCAAAGGGGGACAGAAAAAAGAGAGAGAGAGAGAGAGAGAGGGGAGAGAGTACGTGAGTCGTCCAGTGCAATCTCTATTGTTTGAAACTTACTTTTTATCAGAATTTGAAGATGAAAACGGTAAGGAAGACTTAACAATATTCAGTGAAACCGTTTTTGCTTTTTTAAAAAAAAAAAATTAAAACTTGTGCTTTGCTTGTCTTCCGAATAACGCGTAGAAAACTTTTTCTCTGTGTGTGTGTATGTGTGCATGTGCGTGTGTGTGTGTTTTTAATGGCAATGAGTGAGCTTGACTGAACTCATTTTACAGATAGAAATCTTTTTAACTCCAGACTAGTCGGGGGTTGGAGAAATCTGGGTCTTGCAAGTATTTTATGATGCAAAAAATACACGTCTATTATACGAATAGACATGTTTTGTGAAATATGACTTGATTATGATTATTTGGTCTTTTAACTATCACCAAATAGTAATCGGGAAGGTAATAATGATGTGTATTTTAAACTGATTTCTAGTTTTCTTAAAGAAAAACCTGCATTTTATAGTTTCATGTCAGTGTCTTAAGTAGTCAGACAAGTGCATATTTTATGCCTGGGCTCAGAGGGCAGAATTAATATGCTAGCTATAGCCCCAATGCTCTAGGATATGTTAAGCTTTTAATAGGCTAATCAAAGAGATGGAAGCGTGTGTTTTTGATTTACTTTTGGCCACTTGGGACGACGTGCTAGACTCATAACCCTCCGGAGCCTTGAATATCTGGGTATGTCTGTGTATATGGTATATGGGATCAAAGTTCAGGGATTGTTGTGGGGGGGGGCAGTTGGAGTGCCAGAGGGGTTTTTGGAAAGCTGCCTTCTGATAATGTGTACTACAATTCCTGTCTTTGGCAATTTCTTTCCTTGTTGTACTAGAGGCAAAGAGAGTGAAAAAGCGCACTGAGAGGGAACAAGAGAGTGAGTTTCTTACTCTTGTTTTTATTTGAGCTGCCGGTGCAACGCGTTTGGGCCAAATGCCAACTGTCTGGGTCACACGCGTTTTATCCAAATAGATTTAGCGCTGCTGTCTGGAAATGGGCTGCTGAATGTTAACTTTAGGATCAACTCAACCAGGGCAGCTCAGACTATTACCCTCTGTCTGGGCGAAGTAGGATGGGGGGGCGGAGTGCAGAATGGAGGAGGAAAGGGGAAACTGAACCATTGCTTGGAACTTTTAAAAAGACACTGGAGTGTGATTTTCAACATATTCTTTTATATTCAAATTTCTTCTGGTAGTTTTCTTTCTTCCCTTTTATAGCTTATATTGATTAGACTAAAATGTAGGAATGACAGTTTTTTAAATTCATGACAGGGAAAGAAATGTAATGTAAAACTGGTGTATTTGAAGGAAATTGGGAAAATTAATTTTGGAAATAATTGTTTTCCTGTGTTTCACCAAAGTGATAACTACAGTTCTGGTTAATGTTGATTTTGTGCTTAAGTGTGATCATTGGTGTTTTGGATTTCTATAGAATAGCATATAGAGGCAAATAACTTGATTTCAAACAAATCAAATGCATTCATCTGCCACAAATGGCAGCAAAAAAAAAAATCTGTTTTGTTGTACTAATATTTTTGTGATGCTCAAGGGGAAAAACCTCTAACCTCAAGACCTGAAATATTTTAATACTTTTCATGTCTGGGCCAATATGTGTAAGATTAATTTCTACTCTTGTCTACTCTTACCACTTCCTCTTCATTTCCTTAGCAACCACTAGTAGCTACTAGTGGTTTAGGATGGGTCTCTATGCCAAATCCTACCCTGTGTGTGAGTTTTATGAGAAAATAAAGAGAGTTAACATATTAAGAAAATTAATAACACATTCTTAGGAGAAGAAGAAAAGCCAGAAGAGGTGGATAGTTCTCTTGGTTCTACCAAAAGACAGTTGATTATCAACATTTTGTAATAGCCTCAGAAGAAAAAGGTGTTTCTGCTTTTCAACAGAGAAGTTATAATACAGATAGTGTATTATACTTGTCATCTGGAAAAAACAGTTTGGGAATACATGTAATTTGGAGCTTGATTTTTGTAGAATGATGTTTTGTATGTTTGCTTTGGGCTCATTTGATCTTCTTGATAGGTGAGTTTTGAGTGTTTTCAATTATACCTTGGGACACTAATCTCACAAAGTTTATAAATGATCTGGAAACCTTTGTACTTATAGCCTAGTAGTGTCCTTGGCATATAGTAGGTGACTCTAAATGTTTGTTGAGAGAATAAATGGAAAATGAAATGAGAAGTTAATTTTCACATATAGAAATTAAATACTTGAAGGGAACAGAGTATTGTTGCTTCCTCTGAAGACCAAATCAGCCTTAAAATAAAGAACCAGAGTTAAGATGGATGAAAGAAGTTGAGTAGGATGTTATACATATTCTTTAGCTCCATAATAATAGTTCATGAGAGGAAATTATTACCTTGGCTACTCCCAGATCACTTGAAGTAAAGATGATAAAGGGAAAAGACAAGTAAGAACCCTTCAACCAGGGAAACTACTGAGGCAGTAACTGTAGAGCAAGTTGTCTGATCTTATTTCCACTTAGCTAGTGTACCTTTGATCCATGGAAGGAGGTAAATAATCCCTTAACTTTACTGGCTGGTACATTTGTATTTGGAAAAAAAGCATATGTGAAATCAAAGAAAATGGAATTTTTAAATTTAAAATATTTGTAAGCCCAATTATCATGACCTACATTCTTTATTATTTGCACTAAAGACAATACAATGTTATTGATTGATTCCTATCATCATATTTAACTATTCTACATTTTGCATGAAATGCAAGAACATGAAACTATTTTTTAAGGAAACCCTTTGAAAAGTATCATACTCCTTATGAATAAGATAAGAAGGGGGGGTTAATATTTCCTTAGTCATTAAAGTGAAGTGTGCGGACATTTTACATCATGTGTAATCTGATTTAATTGACAAGTCTTTGTGAGGTAGATACCATTATCTTGGTTTTATTGATGAGGAAAAATATCCAGAGAGGTTAAGTAACTTGGAGTCAAGCCAGAACTCCAAGCCTTTGTCCTTTCCACTAGGTAATAATGCTACTCCTATACAATATAAAGAGTTAATACATAATGATTTATGAATAGTTATGTAATATTTTAATGTTAGTTTGAATTATGGAAACTATATTTGAAAAAGTCAGTGTTTATATACATTTCTTTATAATATCCAGATCAACCTCTCTAGCAGGTGTCAGAAAGTAGGTTAACTATTCATTTTTATTGTGTAGGTAACTAAGAGAGGTTGTTATGTTAGTTGTTGTTGATTTTAGTTGACCTCGGTCAACTCATTTACTTATTAAAGTTTCTTCACTGGCTCCAGAAGATTGAGAAAAAAGTGGGGAGTGAGGATGGGTGTGGGAAAGGAGAAAGAAACTCAAATTTATTGCATGTCCATGTGCCAGATACTATAGCTAGTGGTGGAAACAAGGTTTGGTTTAACTTTTTTAAAGGTCCGGCTCTTTCTATTATGTACCAATACAACTTTTTACTACAAGTTCTTAAATCAAATGTTAGTCTACTTCTGGCCAAGTAGTCACATATTACTTTTTCTCTCAGTGGTACTTGTTTACTTAATTTGGGCGTTTACTGGACAGTGGTGATAATTGTAAGAGTGAAGGTTACAAAACTGAAGAGTAGGAAATTTCTTGAGGAGAAAATAGGTGTTCCTTAAACCCAGACAACTTTAAGTTTGTCATTAGTTTCAGAGCCCAGGAAAATGGGAAAAAAGGATGAAGGAGTCATACAAATATATCACCGCTAATAGAAAAGGAGCTCAAATGTGTTAATTAAATGTTCTTCTTTAGAGGAAGATTAAGGCATATATGGGACTCATTTAATGTCAGACATTATTATGCAAAACACTCAAGCCATCTGGAGAGTGAATCTTGTTTATGAAGTGACAGTTACACTTTAATATCTCATGGGAAGTTTTGGAATATGGACACTGTATGTAAGTAGGTTAGGAATAAAGATAACTGGATTCTTTCCTTTAGTTAGTTATTGACTAATGGTGTGACTTAATCTCTTTATAGATTTTTGCCTGAGTAAGCATATGTCTTAACTAAATCATTGTAGAAATAATTTTGAGATGAAACAATTATTGTGTGTAAAGTTGCTTAAAACTATTCACATTAATTAATTTAACCATTTGTTATGATCATATTATTTGACAGTGGTTACATGGGTCTACTATTGAATATTCAAGTTAGAGTGCCTTAAACTGGAAGTATGATATGGTAGAAGGAATTTAGACTTAAGAGTTAGAGAGCCTTCTGTAAGACTCTTGGTTCTGCTATTTTCTAGCTTTGTGACCACTATGAGCTTCAACTGTCTTATCTGTAAATTGGGAGCCGTATTGTTATCAATTCTTGCAAAAAAAAATAGTCACCATAAACTTAGTGGCTTAAAAAAACATACATTTATTATCTCACAGTTCTCCGATTCAGGAAACTGGGCTTGGTGTGGCTATGTTCTGTGCTTCAGGGTCTTTCATGAGGCTGCAAGTAAGATTTTGGCAAGGGCTCTGGTCACCAAAGAATGCTTGACTAGTGAGGGATCTGCTTCTAAACTCACATATTAGTGGGCAGGGTTCAGTTCTCAAAGGCCATTACATTGAGGGCCTTAGTTCCTTGTTAGTGGTTATTGGAAGGCTGCTCTCAGTTGCTTGCCATGTGAGCCCTTCTATATGACAGCTGGCTTCATCAAAACCAAAAGGGAGAGAGTCTACTAGTAAGATAGAAATCAGAATTTTTTATAATATAATCATTGACGTGACATTTTCTCAACACTTTATTGGTAACATTTTTCAAGTTACTCAAGGGAAGGTAATTATGCAAATGTGTGGATATCAGGAGGTAGGCTCATTGGGGCCATCCTAGAGACTGCCTGACATAGCAGCAATAATATCCACTTTATAAGATTGTTGTGAATACTAAAAGAAGTAACATATATTTAAAATTCTCTTCATTTTTGGTCTGACCTTAAACTAACTTTCTAGATATTACCTGTTGGTCTTCTCCATAGGAACCAAACTTATTATTATTACTGAAATGACTTTCTGTTTTTTCCTTTCCATCTAGACTTTGTAGAATATATGTCTTTAATTTGCAGTGATTGCTTCCATTGATTTGAACTGTGAAATTGTGTTCATCTTCCAGGGCCTATCTCAAATGCCACTTTTTAAATAAGCTTTTCTTGATCCATCCTTCTCTAATTCAGATGTCATTTCCCTCATCTGATCTCCTCAATGCCATTTCATAATTTTATTATGGCAAATGTCATTCTGCCTTGAATTTTTTTTCTTTCTTGCTTAGATTATGAACTCTCAAATGGCAAGGATTGTGTTAATCTTTTCTGTAGCCTCATAACAGCATTTTAAGAACATAGTAAATCATATTTGTTGATTAATAAATTAGTTTTTGGATGGAAGAAGTTTTAAATGATTGTAGTTGTTTTATTTGTTGTAATAACCAACATTTTTAGCACCATAGGGAATGAAGTATTCCACATAAATTAATTTTTCAATCAACTACAAATATCCTCTTATATGCCTAAAGTGATGTTCTTTTAATCAGTATTTATTCATTCATTTACTCATTTTTTGACCAACATATATGTAAACATTTATTATTTAATCCCATACATTAGGAATGTGGAATGAAAATCTTTCTAGTACTTTTTGTGTACTTCTCTATATTAGTAATAAGTTATATTATTAAAAACAATTGAATCTTTTATTCCTGACTCAGGCAGTGTTTTGAATATCAAATATTGAGCTATAACACTATAGGAACTGTCAGACTATTTAAGGGCCATTTGCCTGTACCCCAAACTGTATTACTTTGGGGTTCTGTCACTAATTTCTAGTTTGTCTTTCTTTTTCTTCGGTTTTGTGCTGTTATTGACGTAGTTTCTTAGTTCCTTTGCTCTTTTCTTCCAAAGTACTATGTGCTGGGAAATCAGGTAGTCACATATGCTAGCATTTGGTACGAAATGTAAATTCATGGACTGTGAGTTAGGTTGTGAGTTGAAAAGAAAGTGCATGAGATAGGACAGGAAATCTGTTGTGATACCTGAAATGAATTTTTAAAAATTCTTTCTTTTTCAGAAAATGAACTTCTTTTATTTTCAGTTACATTCTAGATAGGTGAAGTTGTCTCATATGTATTCCTTTTTAAGTCATATAAGACTTACAGATAAAATCAAGGGGTAAGGTAAATATGGCTTAAATTTTTAGAAGTTTATTTTGTGCTAGTGTCTGAGTGTTCACAGACCGTTGCTAAGTGTCACTCTGTATTTGCAGATATACTCTAAGAAAAAATAATAAGTGTCTTGTATAGCAACAAATCAATCTTGAATATGAGTGTTTCTAAACAGCACATCAAGGAATGGGAATTTTATACTATTTATCCCTTACATAAAATGAATTTTGGTTGTGAAATCACTCTACCTTTTATTTTATTGAAAGGAGGTTAGTCATTGTACCCACACATTTTTTCTTCAAAGCTTAAAAAAATAATTTTTATGATTTCACTTTAGATTCTTTCTTTGATTATTAAGTAGCTCTGGCATTATCCTGCTTACCATTTAGGTTTCTGATTGTTTAGTCTTGTGGATGTTTTTAGACTATAAAGAACAAAATAGTGTAATTTAACTATATTAAATCATACTGTATTTTTTGTCTTTTGATAAACATGCATCAATATTTTTCATTTAACATAAATTTTGTTTGTTTGTTTTTCTAGGTTAAAAATGGCCATACTTTAGTAACTAGTTAGTCAAATGCTTTGCTTGTGAAAATTTTACCACCATTCTTTTGTTTCCTTTTGGATTGAAAAAATGAATCCAGATACAGAAGAAAGTATGGGATGTTGGAAAAAAGTACCTGTTGAACAGTGGAACATCTAATAATTAATTTGCAAGAAATTTTACAGAAATAAAATTGTTATGCTTCGATTTTGGTATGGTATTGACTCTCTAGCACATAGGTAGCCCTCCAAAAAAATCATCCAGTTTTCTAAATTATGGAAATTTTGTGGAAGACGTTGACCTGGATTTTGAGCCTCATCATGGCTTCATCGGAATTTCATAGTGACCACAGGCTTTCGTACAGTTCTCAAGGTAGGAGTCCTGCTTGTGAAAATGACCAAAAAATACTGCTATTAATTTGATGAGAAAAGATTTTGAATATTTAGTTTGGGTGAATGTTTTCTCTGGGATATGTAGTGATAGAAGTGGAGGCCCACTGTACCAATAGAGTGCTAGTTTCATAAATCTTGAGGGTTCTAAGTAGTCTAACTTGTTATACTAGTATTTAACATCTAGTGTATTTTACAGTTGACTGATCTTTCTTAGATGATAGACTCAGACCTCTTATTTTGAATCCTAAACTTTAACAAGCTCATTTATTGCTAGGAGTTACAGGCAAGGTCATGTTCAAAAGGAATCCAAGGGTTTATGCTATAAAAGAGCAAAAAACTAGACATATTCTGATACAAGGTCCCTCTAATATGGAGGCTAAGTGATAAAAATACTTTCCAAGCTTAAGAATTCTGATATAAGAACTAGAATCTGAGTAAAAGAGTAAGAGAGGTAAGAAGTACAACTTTTCAAACTCTAATCCACGGGTTCCTAATTTGAATCCATAGAATTGAACTTTATTTATTTATTTATTTTTAAGATTTCATTTGTTTATTTGAGAGAGAGAGAGAGATAGCAATAGAGAAAATGAGCTGGGAGGACAGGGAGAAACAGGTTCCCCACTGAGTAGAAAGCCCCATGGGGGGCTTGATCCCAGGACTCCGGGATCATGACCTGAGCCGAAGGCAGAAGCTTAACAGACTGAGCCACCACAGAATTGAAACCAGACGCCATATAGAATTGAATTTATAGTATAGAAAAGATCTTAACAGAGATCCATGGAGTGAATGACATTTTGTTTTCCAAGGACATGGCCAATCTTTATAGATTTATTAAAATGTCTTTTTTGATTGCTCTCCCATGAATGTTTGGTAACCAATAATTTTTTGGTGTGGATGAGCCAAACTTTCAAGCCTTTCTATGTTGATGTATATGTCTAGAAGTCTGTATGTATACAATGTGGCTCTCAAAGTTTATTAATAAAGCTGTAGCATTTAGTATGAACTCTTACTTATAAGAGATGAAATAAATACTGCCTTTTAATTTATTTCTATTTGGTCATACTCTCATAAGAGTTTATATTTGTGGGTGAACTCCATGTATAGACAGTGAGGCAATGGACAGACATTTGGTTTCCCTTAGTGGTAAACCTCACTAAAGGAAGATGTGGTTAAGAAGGTAGATTGGAACTATTAAGTATACATAAATGAGGAAAATATGTGTAATAATACTTTAAATTTTTTTCAATCTAAGATTTTTTAAACAGCTTTATTGAGATACAATAAATATATGATATGATTTACTTATATAAAGTGCACCATTCAATGGTTTATAGTATATTTGCAGAGTTATGCAACCATCACCACAATCAATTTTAGAACATTTCAACACCCCTAAAGAAACCCTGTGCCCATTAACAATCACTCCCAAATTCTCTCCAAACCACTCTCCTTCCAGCCCTAAACAGCCTTAATCTACTTATGTCTTGAGATTTTCCTATTCTGAATATTTCCCACAAAACGAATCACATACTATGTGGTCTTTTGTGATTGACTCCTTTCACGTTGCATAATGTTTTTAGAATGTTAGATAATGAGCTTTAATAATGAAGGCAGTTATTATGAAGTTTCATTTATGTCATACATGTATCAGTTATGTGTTGAATAATATTCCATTGTGTGAATATACCACATTTTATTTATTCATTCATCAGTTGATAAACATTCAGATTATTTCTCCATTTTGGCTATTATGAATAATGCTGCTATGAACAGTCATGTACAACTTTTTGTGTGGATATGTGTTTTCTCAGGTAAATACCTAGGAGTGGAATTGCTGGGTCCGATGGTAGTTCCATGTTCAACCTTCTGAGGAACTGCCAGACTGCTTTCCGAAATGGCTTCTGTATTTTCCATTCCAACTGACAATTTAAAAAATGTTTCTACAAGGCTGTAGAAATTCAATATTAACTCCTTTGGATAACTTTAAAAAACATTTTATCTATTTTATCTATTATTTTAAATATGTGTACTTTTCACTGTTTTTTATTTCACTATAAAATATTCCTGTTTCCTATAAGAATTTAGCTTTTAGAATCCAGTAAGAAATAAATGTAAAAACAAAAAATAGTCTTTCAAACTAATTTTAAAATAATCCTATTTTGAGGAACAATTGGAACTTAATTCATCATTAGATTTTAAGCTTCATTTTGTTTAACATAACAGTTTTTATTCATATCTCACATATAATGATGCTGATATAGTTTTTGTTGTTTATACTGCTACTTCTTCGTTCTGTTAAATTTTCTTTTCTTCCATGTGTTTTTTCTGGATTCTCTGCCTTGTGATTACAAAGAGGAATTCCTGACTTATCTAGAACACTACCAGCTAACTATTCCAATAAGGGTTGATCAAAATGGAGCTTTTCTCAGCTTTACTGTGAAAAATGATAAACACTCCAGGAGAAGACGGAGTATGGACCCTATTGATCCACAGCAGGCAGTATCTAAGTTATTTTTTAAACTTTCAGCCTATGGCAAGCACTTTCACCTAAACTTGACTCTCAACACAGATTTCGTGTCCAAACATTTTACGGTAGAATATTGGGGGAAAGATGGACCCCAGTGGAAACATGATTTTTTAGACAACTGTCATTACACAGGATACTTGCAAGATCAACGTAGTACAACTAAAGTGGCTTTAAGCAACTGTATTGGGTTGGTAAGTAGATGTTATAATTTTTAGTTTCTGATGGGGAAATAAATTCACAATGTAAATGTCTTTCCTCCCATTAAGAATATACAGAGTTGGGGGCGCCTGGGTGGCTCAGTGGGTTAAGCCGCTGCCTTCGGCTCAGGTCATGATCTCAGGGTCCTGAGATCGAGTCCCACATCGGGCTCTCTGCTCAGCAAGAAGCCTGCTTCCCTCTCTCTCTCTCTCTCTGCCTGCCTCTCCGTCTACTTGTGATCTCTCTCTGTCAAATAAATAAATAAAATCTAAAAAAAAAAAAAAAAGAATATACAGAGTTGGGTTAAGAAAGGAAGATAATAGTCTAAATTTTTTTGTTATTTCTGCTGTCTTTGCTTTTGATAGCCCTATCAAAGTGTTTGCATTAACTCTTCAAAGAATAATTTTTAGAACCATATATTATTTGTAGAATAAATTGAGTACATTGATTGCTAGTTTCTCTGTAAATGGTGTTGGGCTTTATATATAAAACAGATTTTTTTGGAATAAGAATAATCCAAAATAGGGGTGCCTGGGTGGCTCAGTGGGTTGGGGTCTCTGCCTTCGGCTTCGGTCATGGTACCGGGTCACGGGATAGAGCCCCGCATCAGGCTTTCTGCTCGGCAGGGAGCCTGCTTCCCACACCCCTCTCCGCCTGCCTCTCTGCCTACTTGTGATCTCTGTCTGTCAAATAAATAAATAAAATCTTTTAAAAAAAGAAAAGAATAATCCAAAATAAATCTGTATTGAAACTTCTCGTATATTAAAATGACACTTGCTATTAAATATGATAGAAAAATACTGTTCCCAGTCATCCCCACTGCCATCTAAGTTTGGATACTCTTCTACATCTAAGGGGATAGCGGAGTGTCACCCATCTATTCTTTATCCTTTATTTTTTTTTTTAAGATTTTATTTATTTATTTGACAGAGAGAGAGATCCCAAGCAGGCAGAGAGGCAGGCAGAGAGAGAGGGGGAAGCAGGCTTCCTGCTGAGCAGAGAGCCCGATGTGGGGCTTGATCCCAGGACCCTGAGATTATAACTTGAGCTGAAGGCAGAGGCTTAACCCACTGAGCCACCCAGGTGCCCCTATTTTTTCTCCTTTATTAAGACGTTCTGACTCTTGCTCTCTTTCCCTCTATTTTTTAACACCTTTTTGTTTTACTTTGCTTCCTATTGAAACTGCATGGCCCATGTTGACTACCTTTGGCTACTTAAGATATGGTCTGCCAGGTTTGCCCACTGAAGTTACTGTTTTCTCCTTGGCAACTAATAATGAATTTGTGAGCAGATACTTTGAGACTATGTAAATACTCTGTTCCTCATCACACCTTTGCCCACCACACTTAGTAACTCCTGCATCTATTCTTATTTTGTTTTATGTTTCATTTTTTTTTTAAAGAATTCTTTTTTTTTTAAAGATTTTATTTATTTATTTGTTAGAGAGAGAGAGAGCATGAGCACAGGCAGACAGAGTGGTAGGCAGAGGCAGAGGGAGAAGCAGGCTCCCCGCTGAGCAAGGAGCCCGATGTGGGACTCGATCCCAGGATGCTGGGATCATGACCTGAGCCGAAGGCAGCCGCTTAACCAACTGAGCCACCCAGGCGTCCCTTATGTTTCATTTTTAATCAAATGTAAAATGTAAACACTTTTTCTAAAAATCCCACTTTTCGAAGTGCCCCCCCACTTCTTAAGTAGGCTCCACACCTGACGTGGGTCTTGAACTCACAATCCTGAGATCAAGCTCAATTGACTCTACCAATTGAGCCAGCCAGGTACCCTTCAAAGGCCCTTTTAACCAATTCTGTTTCTAGTTGTAAATAATGTAAATGTAGAGATAATTAGTGTTTTCTAATTCTATTTTCTCACCCATTGTTTCAGTATTTCAACCCTTGCCGCATTCAAAGAAGACTTCCTAATATTACTGTTTGTCTGTTATTCAAAATAATGTCACATTTTAGTTTGCTTTATATTTAACCATGGCTTTCTTATCCAGGTTTTGTATTTCTGGAGTTTCTAATTACTGTTATTTTGTCTTATTGTGAAAAAAATCAATTTTTTTTTAACCAAATGATCAGTATTATCCATTTCCTTAGTCTTTTTATCTATTGCTTGGAATATATTCCATCCTTTTCTTCTTTTTTTCTTCCAGTCTGTTGGTTAATTTCTTGAGCTATTGTACATCTCTCATATTGGGATTCTTTTTTCCTGGTTAGTTCTGCATCTTCCTCTTTCTGAGTTTACATCCTGGTTTTATTGGAGAATATCTTCAAGTAATTATGCCAGAAGATGTGTCTGAGAAGTAAAATTTCTGAATCCTTACCTATTTGAAAGTTACTTTATGTTGCCCTCATATTTAGTTAATAATTTAGCTGGATGTGGAATTCTGGTTTCAAAAATCAGGGGCACCTGGGTGGCTCAGGTCATGATCCCAGGGTCCTGGATCGAGCCCCACATCAGGCTCCCTGCTCAGCAGGAAGCCTGCTTTTGCTTCTCCCTCTCCCACTCCCCTACTTGTATTCCCTCTCTCGCTGTCTCTGTCTCTGTCAAATAAATAAATAAAATATTTTAAAAAATCATTTTCCTTCAGAACCATGGATGGTGGAATTGGGAAAGGGAAATATGGGGCATCAAATTTATAAGTACGATTTTATGTCTTAGGGAATGATTTAAGGATCTTTAAAAAGATTATCACTGATTAATTTTGGGAGAATTTTGGGAAGCAGTCTGCTTCTTGTTTTTTTCTTTTTCTTTCCTAAGATTTTTCCTCAATGAAAGTGATATGATCTTCTCTTTATCCTTTCTATTTTAAGAAGTTTATAATAATGTCCTAAGCTGTGGATCCTCCTTCCTTATCCTTATTTGATATTTAATGGTTGCTTTCAATTTAAAGACACACCTTCAGCTTAGAGAAATTCAATAAATTATTTCCTTAATTTCTCTTCCTGTTCCCTACCCCTGCCTTTTTGTAATTGGTTCTTTACTTCCCTTGTCTTTCTCTTTTTCCTTCTTTTTCTGTTTTGTTCTAAGTTCTATGAGATCTCTCCAATTTTGCTTTCTTTTCCTTCAACTGATTTAAAAATTACAAGCAGTCATACTTCTAATTTTCAAGAGATTTTCCTTTTTAATTGTTCTTTTCTTTACATTTTGTTTTTATTTCTTAGTTATGTCCACAGTTGCCTTTCTACATTTTCCCTTATTCACTCTTCCATTCACCAAATATTTTTATAAGTACCGATCATATAATAGGCACTGATCTAGGTGCTAGGAGTACAACACTGAACAAAAGAGAAATTCTTGTCATCACAAAGCTTGCATTCTCGTGGAGGATATACACAATCAGATAAATAAATAAAAATCACAGTACGTTGGATAATGATAAGTTCTAAGAAGGAAAAAATACTGAGTGAAGACCTAAGGAAAATGAGGAAGGTAAGCTGACATCTGAAGGAAAGGATTTCCAGGTGGAAATCTTTAAGTATGAAGATGTGAGCTAAGAGTGTTTGGGAGACAGCAAGAAGACTGCCCTGGCTGGAACTCATGAAAGAAAGGGAGTGTAATGGAAGGTGAGGTTGGAAAGAGAACTGCGGCCAGATGGTAGATTTTAGAAGACACAGGATCAAATCAATGATGACTCCAAGCTTGAGGCCTGGACAACTAGAAGAAAGCAGCCATGAGTTGAGATAAGAAAGACTCAGGTATTAACTGAGATAGAAAACCTGGAGGAGGACCATACTATGGGTCAGTGTATATCTTAAATTCAGTTGGACTTGTTAAACTTGATATGTTGAATAACATATTGGATATGCAAGTCTGAAATTCAGGAGAGGGATATGAATCATGGAGTTATAAAATTGGGAATCATTAATATATAGATGACATTTAAAGCCAGGAGATTATATGAAATTGCTTGGGGTGAGGGAATATAGAGAATAAAGAAGAGATTTGGAAAAAAAAAAAAAAGAGAGAGGCTTAAGGAACTGAGCCTTTGGGCACTCCAGGAGGTTAGGGAGGTCAGAAAGATGATGAAGAGATAGCAAAGGATAATGAGGTAAGGAAACCAGACAAATATCCTAGAAGCTAAGAAAAGGAAGCATTTATTTCAAGAGAAAAATGCTGCCAAGTCAAAATAAGAGGACTGAAAACTGGCCATTGGATTTATCAATGAGGAGGTTGTTGGTGACCTTGACAAGCAGTGCTGAAGTCATGGTGGCATATGGAATATAGGCAAAAACCTGATTGGAGTAGGTTTGAAAAGCAATGGGAGTAAAGAGGACATAGATAATTATTTTAAAGACTTTTTTGAAAAAGTAAATGATCAGTTGCTATAGGCAGAGTGGAATCAGACGAGGTTTTGTTTTATTTGATAAAGAGGGAATGATTATGTAGAGAAAAGGAAAATTTCTCAAGTTCATCCATAAAAGAGGAAATAAAAACGATTATATGATCATGAGGTGCAGGTGGGCAGATATTTGGGTTGTAGGAGTTTGCAGGAGGTTATATGATGTTTATTGGAATGGAAGATGGCAAGATGAGTCATTAGGGATTAAGAGGAGACAAGAAATTATGGAATATTTATCCAGGAGAACAGGATACTGAATGTATTAGAGAAATGTAGTAAAATTGCTGTGAAGCATTAAGGACATTGTTGAGATTATGGTTATGAATTTAAAGTGAGACTAGTCAGCATCTCAATGTGTTTTTCTCGGTTTAAATGAAGCTGCAAGTTTGCAGGCCCAGAGGATCAAAACTGGTTTGATCAGAGTTGTGGTTTATCAAATAAATTCTGTGAAGGAAGAAAAGAGCAAGGGAATTGAAGGTGGAACTGAAGAAGGATTAGGAGGGAGTGAGGACATGAAGTAGGTGGAGTATAATGAAAAGATGGTAGAATCCTGAGGTCTTAGTGGGTGTAAAAGAACTAGCTCTAAGAGTTGGGATACTAGAGAGATAGTCCTAGAAGAATGGGATACTTGAAATTGAGATTTTGACAGGGTTGCAAGCATTGAAATACTGAACTCTAGGGTTTGACCATGGATATGGGCTTAAGATAAAATGAACGACAAGATATTTGATGGAGAGCAGGTCAAGGGATTGAGAGGGCAGGAGTTGAAGGAACCATCTATGTCTGTAGTCCTTAACCTGGGGTGCGTGAATGAAATTCAGGGGATTTGTGAACTGGAATGGAGATAAATGACATCTTTATATTTACTAATTTTTTTTTTTTAAGATTTTATTTACTTATATGGCAGACAGAGATCACAAGCACGCAGAGAGGCAGGCAGAGAGAGAGGAGGAAGCAGGCTGGATCCCAGGACCCTGGGATTGTGACCTGGGCTGAAGGCAGAGGCTTTAACCCACTGAGCCACCCAGGCGCCCCTATCTTTACTAATTCTTAATGAAATTTAACAGTTCTTTCAATTATGAATATAGATAACAAACCAATAAGGTAATAGCTGACTCCAATAGAAATTATAGATATTTTCATGTCATTTTACAGTTTTGCAAGTTCTTCAAAATATTATTTATGTTAATCACCATTGTAAAATTATAATAGTTATTAGCTCCACTGCAGATCTTTTTATTTAAAGTGTTGGAAAAAGCCACGTGCATTCTTATATTGCATTTTTAAAAATACTTTGATAATGGTATTTCAGTACAACAGTTTTCTTTATAATCCTATATATTTTTTCTATATTTAAAATATTATTCTTAGAAGTAGTCCCTAGGCTTCATCCCCATTAGATTTCTAAAGGGACCCAGAACACACACACATACATTTTAAGAACTGGTGACTTAAGATAGTGAAATCAACAATTATTTCAGGAATAGTATTGCAGAGAATGACAGTGATCCAGCAGTTAAATCTTGAATGAATGAGGAAAGTGCCTATGGCTTATTAGTAACTGCAATAGCAGAGGGAGCTGGTGATGGCATGAGATTGGAAGCTGGCAGGGGTTTTTGTGGTTTTTGTTGTTGTTGTTTGTTTTAGAGGAAGGAGAGAGTGAGAATTGTTTAGAAATGGCAGTGACTCACATGGACACTTCCCCTCCCTCCTGGTCCAATAGGAGACATATAGGAAAGAAAACAGAGGATCCACCATTCCAGAGGATTGCAGGGAAGAAAGAGTGTCATTTAGAGAGACCCAGGTGTTTGAGCAAGATGAAGTGAACATTCACAAATGAGGCTGAGCATGAGTTTGAGAAGGCACAAGGGAAGTGTTTTAAATGGTGAAAGGGGAGAGTTAGGGGATGGAATCAGAAAATATGATGCACATAACCATAGGGGGAATTGAATCCAGGGGATTGGTCTTGGGCTTCTTGTAGGGATTGGCATGTCAGGGAAAGGGGGCATGATGGTTTTCATCCTGATGGCCTGAGGCACACTGTGTAGAGGTGAGTGGAAGTGCAGAAGGAAGTGAGGGAGAGCAGGGCTCTTGCTAGGCAGGTGCAGATTTCTGGCTCTCCATCATCTACCCTCCAGCACTTTTCTAATTTCGTAATAATTTTCCCCCTTCTTCACTCTAGCTCCTCTAGCTCCTTGCTCTTTCTCAAATATGTATGTGTGCTCATACCTCATTGCCTTTGTTGCCATTCCCACTGTCTGATCTGCTCTTTCACAAGATACCTGTCTGACCTGCTCCTTCATTTTGTTCAGGTTTCTGTACAAATACCACTTTATTAGAGAGGATGTCCCTGACCATCGTAAACAGTATGTAATTCTCTCACTTCTGATTAGTTTCTGTCCTCTTAAACTGCTTTTTTTTTTCTTAACACTTAACATTGCCAGATTGATCATTTATCTAATGAATGAATCCCTCTTATCTAGGTCCTCCCACCGGAATATAAGCTCCATCATAGAGCCAGAGTTGGTTTTGTTTACTACTGTATCCCCACCACCTAGAATAGTACTTACATTTGGTAGGCACTCAGAACATCCTCAGTGAAAGAATAAATAAAGTCAGAAACAACCCTCAGAGGATAAAGGGTTGTTTATCCTATACTGCCTAATAATCTAGACTCCAAAGTCAATTGAAGAATTGGTTGCTTAACTTTGCTTAGTCTGTATTTCTCACCTGCAAAGTAGAGATGATAGTAGTACTTACTTCAGAGAGCTAATAAGAATAAGTGAGAAAAGGTATACAAACATCTTACAGAGTACCTAACACTTCAAATTTCTGGATTTTTTTTCCAGAGTCTTTCCATATTTGAAATTAGAGATTTTATTTACTTACCAAGCTACTGACTCTGTTTTCCCCCAGCAACCTGAACTTCTTGTCTGGGATCTTTCAACATCCTTCTGCCCACAGGTTAGCAAGATATGTATGACTTTAGTGCTCTATCTTTCTGGGCAGTACTCATTACCTCACTTCTTATAGTTCTCTCTTACCGAAACTTCTTACACAAACCCTCTTTTCTGTAAGACCATGCTCAGTTTGTGATCACATTGTTACTCTTCCTGGTAGAATAATTCATGTTCAGGTATTAGACTGTGTTAATGGCATATTATGTTATTCCTGTCAGTATTTGCATTTAATTTAGGGACTTATATCCTTAAAGTAAAGCAGACAATGGCAAAATAATGTGAAGTGACTAAGGCTTGCTTTTTTGTTTTTTTTTTGCATTCTTTAGTTCATTTAGTGTAGGTGCTTGCCAACTTCACCTATAAGTTAGAGCAGCTCTGATTATGTTTTATCTTTTTCAAGCATGTGGTACTTAACATTAATTTCCCTAGACAGAATCATAGAGATTTAGATTCAAAGGGACCTTAGAGATTATCCAGACCAGAGATTTTCAGCAGTTTTTTTTTAAAGCAGCAAGACCTTTTTCTCAAATGAAATGTTAGGTAGAAAAAGTACTACATAGATTAATAAAAGCACAGCTGATTGCTAAGTGCAGGAATCTAAGCCCTATAGGTCTCCCTTTGTTGTCTGGGGCAGTCCCTTGAGGGCACTTCCCTGGAACCCTTAGGGCTCCCCAGAGTGCTGTTTTAAAACTACTAATTTACACCAATCCTTTCATTTTTCCAGCTGAGGAAATACACCAAGAGAGTTTGTGTTTCACCCAGTGTTACAGCATAAATTAGTTGGGGCAGTCCTCACATGTGCTGTATTTAAGAAAACACTAATAGACCAGTATGGAAGTTCTTATTTCTAATGCAGATAACTTTTACTCTCTCATTTCTTTAAATCTACCAACTTTTATTTGGTGCTCATACTACATATGAAACACTTTCTATAGTTATAACCGATAAAAAGATTTATGAGACATTAAACTTTTGCCTTAAAAAAAAGCAAATAGTATAGTTAGGGAGATAAAACGTGCAGTTGAAAAGTTATACCAAATGTAAATGTAGCTTCCATACTTGAGAGGTAGCAAAAAAGTGAGACATTAATTGAAAATAAATGATACCAATAATAAGCTCTGTTGGAGCTCAAAAGAAGGTTGAAGCTACTCCATTTGGGCTAGAGAAAGTTTTTTTTTTTTTTTTTTTTAAGATTTTATTTATTTATTTGACAGAGATAGATCACAAGTAGGTAGAGAGACAGGCAGAGAGAGAGAGGGAAGCAGGCTCCCTGCTGAGCAGAGAGCCCGATGCGGGACTCGATCCCAGGAAACCTGAGATCACGATCTGAGCGGAAGGCAGTGGCTTAACCCACTGAGCCCCCCAGGCACCCCTGGGCTAGAGAAAGTTTTGAAAAGGACTGTAGTTGAGCTAACACTCCGCTATGTGAATAGGTATGAGGAATATATCATATGAATAAGAGCAGAGCTTTATGTGAAATGCAGCTCCTTCATTTATCTCTATGTAATGTTGGGGAAGATCTTAAGCTCTGAGTCTGTTACTTTGTCTGCAAAATGGAGATAAATAGGATATATATCAATCAAGGACATATTAATTGGTATGATATGAACTTTAAAATGTCCATTGTTTATCACAATAGAAATTTATTTCTCCTTTGTTTCAGTGTCTATGCTGGGCAGCTTTCCATGAAGTCAGTCAGGGACACAGATTGCTTCTCTTTCAGCTTCTGCCTCCCCTAGGTAGTTTTTTCAGAGAGAGTATTTTCTTTGGGAAGGTTTTCAAGAGATGAGCTTAAAAGTGGTATATAGTATTCTTCTCATTTTCTATTGGCCAAAACTTAATTATAGAGCTATCCCTAAACACAGAGGATGTAGTTAAGCTGTGTGCACAATTTGGAAAGGAAACAAGTCTTAGCGAGCACATGGCAATCTCTGCTACCTCACAGTTTTGCAGAAGATTGGAGGAAATAATGTATGTGACATGCTTAGTACAAGACATGTATGGCATGTAGAAGAATTTAAAAATCCTCTTTAAGATATAGGTAAATTTATATAATGTTTTGCTGGGTACAGATAATTGACTGAATTTCTATTAACATGTGTTTTAACCTCTTTTTGGAGAGGTATCAACTTATTTTTGACTCTTGGCAATGATAATTGACTTTTAAAATGATTCTTCTTGGTAAATTCTTTTCTCCTTCTTCTTTTAGCATGGCGTTATTGCTACAGAAGATGAAGAATATTTTATTGAACCATTAAAGAATACCACAGAGGATTCCACACATTTTAGTTATGAAAATGGTCATCCTCATGTTATTTACAAAAAGTCTACCCTCCAGCAACGACATCTGTATGATCACTCTCATTGTGGGGTTTCAGGTGAGTGAGTGTGTGGCTTTTACAAAGTGTGTTGTGTTGATTTGCCACTGTCTTTCTTCTGACACCTATGGAAAGGTTAATAATAAAAGTCAATAGGAATTTGAGTAATTAGAATGATAATGCTCAGAGTCCTCTTAAAAGATGTCACCTATCCAAATACCATATGACTTCATTCATATTTGAAATTTAAGAAACAACATAAGGAAAAAATGGAAAAAAAATAAAGAAGACAGGAACAAAAAACCAGACTCTTACTTACAGGGAGCAAACTGGTGGTTGCCAGAGGAAGGGTGGATGTGGGGGTGGGTAAAATAGATAAAGGGGATTAAGAGCACACGTGTGTTGATGAACACTGAGTAATGTATAGAATTTTTGAATCATTATGTTCTATACCTGAAACTATTATAACTGTATGTTAATTATGTTAATTATACCTGAATTAAAAAAACAAGAAGAAAAAAAAACTACCTTCCTTTTTATTGGGGAAAAAAAAGGATGTCACTTATCAATAGTTGGAAGCTGTTTGAGAAGTTCTTAAAATATAAGTCTGTGTAAAATTATTTTTTCTTTGAAGGGGAAAAAACCCCCACCCTATTTTATCCAGGTAATAGTTATAATTTTCAAGCACAAGTGTTGCCTCGTCCTCTGTGCTGTCTGGTTAGCCTGATGTTTTTATGCTAATAGTGAGATGTTAGACACTTGAATAAAATTTGAAGAGTCTTAAGGTAGTATTCAAGTGTTAGGGTACTATCGAAATATATAGCAGGGACAGCAAACTTAGACATGAATGGTGAAAGAAGGCTTCATGGAAGAAGTGACTTCTAAGCTGAGGCCTGATGGAGAATGAGAAGGTAGCTGTGCAGAAAGTAGAGGGAACAGTGGGTAGAATGTTCCATATAGCAGAAACAGCATTTACAAAAGTCCTGAACCAGAAGAGAGAATGTCACATTGCAGTCATTGCCAGTTCATAGAACGGGTTATTAGAATGTGGACTGGAGGGATGGGTGAATTTCATAGTGGGTGAGGAGTGGCCGTGAGAGATGAAACTGAAGTGACAAGGAAGGCCAAGACACAAAGGGCTTGTAAACCATATTAAGGAATTTGTTTATCCTAAGTGTGCTGGAAACCAATAGAAAGGTTTTAAGCAGGAATGACATGATCAGATTTGGGTGTTAGAAGTATAACCCTGGCAGTCCTGTGGAGACTGACTGAGAGAAAAGCAACACTAGAGGTGAGGGGTTAGGAGGCTGTTTAGTCTAAAGATTAGAAAACTTACAGAATAGAGAATATATCTGGCATAATAGAAAAAATATGGGCTTTGGTGTAGTTTTAGACAAATGAACCAAACTCTCTAAATACTTTTCTCAGCACACATTAGTTGCTCAAATTTTAGCTATCATTATTATTGAGATGACTGTTTCTAGTATTTAAAGAGCTATTATGTTAAAAAAAAAAAAATTAAGGGCACCTGGCTGGCTTAGTTTGTGGAGCATGCAACTCTTGTTCTTGAGATTGTGGGTTTGAACCCCACATTTGATATAGCGTTTACTTAAAAATAAAACCTTTAAACGTGCTCCTGGGTGGCTCAGTTGGTTAAGTGTCTGACTCTTGATTTGGCTCAGGACGTGGTCTCAGGGTTATGGTATCAAGTCCCAAGCTGGGCTCCTTTGCTCAGTGGGGAGGCTCCTTACGATTCTTTCTCTCCCTCTCCCTCTGCCTCTCCCCTGTCTCTCTCTCTAAAAAAGTTAATAATAATAATAAATAAATAAAAATAAAATCTTTTAAAAAATTGAAGATTCCATTTGTTCTGTATAGTTCTTGTAGGTGGAGCCAGGGGCAGTATATTTCAGTATTTCAGCAGGTTTCAGCTTAATACAAAGAAAAGTTCAGCAACAAGTAATTTTAGAAAAAAGTGGGAAGGGTTCAACAAGTAGATTTATAAAGAATAGAATGGGTTAAACAAACCCATTGTTTTGTTTATGTCCATATGCTTCTTGGGCTCCTTTTCTTCTGCTTCAAGTCTAAGATTGCTCTGGAGTTCTTTCTTCAAGTGACTGTTCTCATTCTACATACACGTCTTGAGTAATCTCTGGGACGCCCTTGTTGATGAAGAGTACTTGATACAGTAAAAATAAAAAGTAATTGATACAGAAAAAGACACTTTTATGTTATGCTTAAGGTATGACATAAAATTTCATAGAAAACAATGAAAAACTTTTTGGTGGATCTTTGCATTGAGAAATGAAACTAAAAATTATGGAAATAGTTTAGTTTATCTTATATTTACTGAATTTAAACTGTAAGTACAATAATATATAAATTCATGAAAAACTAAGATTCAAATATTTAGTTGTTTATTGCAATATAATTTTCCTATCATTTTTTTTCCATAACATGGCATCCTTCACTTCATGATTGTAAAGATGACTTTTTGCAAAAATATTTAAAGATTTCATTGTATTCTGAAAGATAACCCTTAACCATTAGATATTCAAATTATCCTCTTTTGGAGGGCCTATCTTATTATTCGTCTTGCTGAGGTAGATCCTTCTTTTCCAAAGGTTGAGGCATGAATCAGATAGTTCAGTAAATCTACTCTTATTGCCAACATAAACTTTTGTCCTTGTTGGGGAGGATTTTCTTCTTTTAAGGTCTCTCCCCTTGGATTACTGTGCTATTGGCAAAAAATAAAGCAGGTGAATGAGATATTCTTGAATGGCTGAAAAATCTTAAGTGAATTACTGTGACTATTTCCTCACTTTTAGTCTATTCACTAGTCATTTCTGTTACCTTTAACACCAGTCTATTTAGTTCAGACCCTTGTTATCTCTTGCCTTCACCCCTGTAATGACTTTCTAACTGGAGTCTTCCTGTCTTCAGCTTTGTTTTTGTCCTTAGTGGGCTGTCTCCTACATCTGGCTATATTATACTCTTTCTTCCTTTCTTCCTTCCCTCCCTCCCTCCTTTCCAAGATTTTATTTATTCATTTGAGACAGAGACAGAGAGAGTACAGGCAGGGAGAGAGGCAGAGGGAGAGGAAGAAGCAGACTTCCGCTGAGCAGGGAGCCCAACATGGGCTGGATCCCAGCATCCTGGGATCATGACCTGAGCAGAAGGCAGACGCTTACCTGACTCAGCCACAAAGGTGTCCCTGTATTAAACACTTTGAAATGTTTCACTGGCTTCCTAAGAGTGGAATATCTGTCATAGTTCCCTAAATTCTATAGGAATATCACTAAAAAAAATATATTTTATGATTAATAAATTTGGGAAATGTCTGGGTAAGAACTACTGATCTTAATTATGATACTATTTTGACAGGATAATTCAAATGACATGTGCATTTATAGGTGTTAATTTCCAGTTAGCCAGTTATTGGGAACTCAATTTTATATCAAAATATAATATAGAAAAACCCTTTGAGAGTGGGCATATTTATCTCATATTCAGACATAAATTTTCCCATCCTGATTAAATTATATTATCAATCTCAAACAATAATAAAAAATACTTGTTTTTTGTAGAAAATTTAGTAAATATGTGCTAAAAAGAAAAAAAAGGAAGTGAAAATTGCTCTTTACCACTACCCAGGGATAACTGAATACTCTTGTCCATTGATGTAGATATTATTATGTCTCTATACCTGCATTATTTACTTATGTATTTATTAAATAAATATTCATTTAGCATGTATGTGTCAGGCTATTTGAGGTGTTGAGATGCAGCAATAAAACAAGAAAAGTCTCTGCTCCCATGAGGCTTATATTCTAGTGAATAGAGTTAATTAAAAAAGCAATCAAGCAAACAAATAAATACATGGCCAACTATCAAGAAGTAACAAGTGCTATTAGCAAAAAATAAAGCAGGTCCACGCAATAGTTTTGAACAACTTGTATATATTAAGAATATTTTGAACAACTTGTATATATTAGAAATATTTTGAGATTGATCTAAAATTTAAGATCTTATTTCAGATGACAAAGAGATCTACATATTTGACTTTGGGGGAAAAGTTCTTTATTGTATATATTTATGGAGGAATGTTTTCTTTGACATTCTAAACTCTTTCCAAAATTAAATTGAGCATATGTAGTAAGTATCATTTGAATAACTACTGATCTTTGTTTTGAAACAAGTCAGTTGTGTATTCTCTTTTAGACTAAACAAGATATTAGTTACAGATCATTAAGCTTAACACTAAGCAGTCAGTTGACAATTACAGCATGTAGATAATGTTTTCTAATGATCTAATCATGCTGGATTAATTTAATTTTTAAAGTGAAACCAGATATCTTGATTACATTTATTCATTGTGTGTGTATTTTTTATACATCGGACTACAAATTCTTTGCATAGAAGACTCTTTCCACTTATGAATATCCATCAAAGACGTTATATATACATTTACCTGTTGGAGTGAATACCAAGCAAACTAACAATTTAAAAAGCCAGAAGTCTGAAATTTTTTAAAATGATGATAACAATAACTACTTTATATTGAGTACTGTCTAATGAGGAACGTTATTGCTGTGTTTATTTTGCCCAATCAAGTCTAATTCTTTTCACAAATACTTTAAATAAATATAAGGAGAAATTGAATGGATCAGAAGAGTGAAAATGATCAAAATAATGGAAATTAAATCCTGCATTTAGACATTTAGACTGTTCATCTGGAGGAAGGGAAAACTAGGCATGATTTGAATACATGGGTGGTTTTATGATATTGGAAGATGAGCAAAAAAAAAGAACTGGAATTATGTTAATGCAGAAAGGATTTTGACCATTTCATAACAATATTACTACAAATTCAGTGGCTTAAGCAATATGCTTTTATTATCTCACAGTTTCTGTGGACCTGAAGTTGTACATGAATGAGTTAATTGACTTAGCCTCAGCCAGGACTGGGTTCTCTTCTAGAGTCTCGACAGGGGAAGAATCTACCTTCCTATTCCCACGATTGTCGGCAGCATTCAGTTCCTTGCTATAAAAAGACTGAAAGCTTTAGTTTGGGGCTGGTTGTCTGCCATCTGTAGTTCCTTGTCATGTACAGTTCACCAATTTGGTTGCCTATTTCCTTAAAGTCAGCAAGGGAAAGACTCTTCTAGTAAGAAAGATGCTACAATATTATGTAATTAATTATGTACTCATATATGTGTAATCATGTATATCCCTTTATCTTTGCTATACTCTCTTGGTTAGAAGCAAGATACAGTCCCACCCACACTAAAGAGGAGGAGATCACACAAAGTGTAAACATTGGGAGATCATGGGGGCCACCTTAAGAGTCTGTCTGGAAGAGGGGAGTACTTACTGGCTGTCCAGAAGTTATACTATTGAAATAAAAAGTAATATGTCTCTCCCTCTCTTGGCCTTTAGGAATAAAATATACTCATTTAATTTATATGAGTTTCAAAACTATTTTACTGGTATTCATCATAGTCATTTCCATCTCTTATTTCTTAAAATTTTTAACTCTTACCAAAGTAATTTTTAAAGGGTAAAGGCTAAAGAAATTAGAAAAATAATAGAAAATACTGCCAGTTTCTGTCAACTATATTATATAAATTAATCTGATTCTTCCTCACTAAATTGTTTAATAAGTAGATGTTAGAAAGATCATACAGATACGAAAGTAAGGTATGCAGAGGACCTGCACCTGTTCAAGTTTATTAAATAAAGGTAAATGTAAATGAGACAAGTGTTTACAAATACCATAGAACTAAAAGGTTTTCTCTGTACTGAAGGACCAACTGTTAGAAAACAAAGGATTAAACTGCAATCCACAGTGAAATGTGGTTTAAAGGAAGCTGGAATCGTAATCCTTCAACTCTCATTGTAGCACCACTTACCTCTAGGTTTTGGAAGAGGACTACTTTGGGTCTCTGTTAGTATAAATAGTTATATATCATAAAGCTAAATAAAAAACTTAATTCACAGGCTTTTAGAATTGAGATTTCTAGAGCAGTAGAATTACTCTAATTAAGATAGTTTAATAAAAAATCTTACTTTAACATAAATGCTCAGAGACATTTCAGGAATAGGATTTTGGGGGTACCTGGCTGACTCAGTTGGTAGAGCATGTGACTCTTGATATTGAGGTGGTGAGTTCAAGCTCCACATTAGGCATAGAGCTTACTTAAAAAAAAAAAGGAACAGATTTTTGCAATATTGATGTTCTTCATCAGAATTGTCTTATGGCATTTATAAAGTTAATGCTCTAGTTGTTTTTAAGAAAACTTTATATAAAGTACATCTGTATTTAAAAATATTATGACATAATCAGTCACTGGAATAATATGCAATGATTATTTTAAAATATTTTTATTCATTAGGCTTATTTTTTGTTTTTATGAACAGCTGAATGTTATTAATGTTCAATTTGTTTCAAATAAGATGACTATTTTGAAAACCTTAAAGAATTTAATTTTCTCACTATTATATTTCCTCATCCCCTCTCCTCACTGAAATATCTTAATACTTTAGAAAATTTATGAGAAGCATGTCTATATGAAAGATTTAAAAATAAGTAAACTTCATTGGTGAACCTATCTGAACTAGTTAATTATTTTATTGTAGACCTCATAAGAAGCGGCAAACCTTGGTGGCTGAATGACACATCTACTTTTCCTTCTTCACTACCAATTAATGGCACGCATATCCGCCACAGACAGAAGAGATCAGTAAGCATTGAGCGGTTTGTGGAGACATTGGTAGTGGCAGACAAAATGATGGTGGGCTACCATGGCCGCAAAGACATTGAACATTACATTTTGAGTGTGATGAATATTGTAAGTTTGATGCCTCTATATAATATTTTAACTTAATAATTTGTGGTTTTGACTAAGGTCATGGATTTTTAATGTGAATTAATGATTTTAAGAATTTACTCATCTAAAATGAGAAAGAATTAATATATTAATGTTTCAGTTCCATAGGAAATAAATTTAAAGATGAACTTTTGTTCATTTTAGATAATGTGTTTTTGAATGGGTCATATTAAATCCTATTTAAGAGGTTTTCTTTAACTTGAAACATCAGCTCACCCTCTTAATTACTATGTTATAGTTCAGTTTTAGGAGAGAATACTTCTTGAGGTAGATTTGTATAAAAATCTTTTATGGAGGCATCTTGAGGGTAGAATTCTAAGTGTAATGGGATAAAATAATATCTTTTTATATAAAAAGTGGTTTAATTTATGAAATATTGTTTTACCATTCTTTAAAAAAGTACTAAACAATCGGCCTATGATTTTTGTCTGACTTTGTGTGTTTTCTTATTTTCTGGAGGTCAGGTTGCCAAACTTTACCGTGATTCCAGCCTAGGAAACGTTGTGAATATTATAGTGGCCCGCTTAATTGTTCTTACAGAAGATCAGGTAAGAATGAGTTAGTTTAGAAATCTAAAACTTTTAATAAACAGGCTACAGAATTATGTATTATAAATTATTTTATTATTGTTCCTCTTAGGAAGTTCTAGTTGAATATGATTTTCACTACTAAGCATTTAATATTTTAAGTAGTTTATAATAATGTAACTCCTATGTCATGGTAAGGCTCCATATATGTATATTAGCTTTATGTTTCAGTATAAAGATGAGCATTTGCATGGCAGATCTACTAATAGTGGTTTTGGTTGCTGAGAATCACATATATTCACATGATCATTAAAGCTGGAACTGGAAAGAATATTCAAAAGTACACTAAATTAACTCTAGGTCAGATATTACAGAGATAAAAATTGGCAAGAGATTATTCCTAGAAACCACTGCTTCTAATTATAGTCCCACTTTAGTCTTCAAAAGTTTTAACAACTGACCTTAGTAATTTGTTTGGAACATTTCTGGTATGCATGTTGTATTGCAGCCAAACTTGGAGATAAACCACCATGCAGACAAGTCCCTCGATAGCTTCTGTAAATGGCAGAAATCCATTCTCTCTCACCAAAGTGATGGAAACACGATTCCAGAAAATGGGATTGCCCACCACGATAATGCTGTTCTTATTACTAGGTATGGTTTGTTGCAAATATTTTATCTTTGATTGTTGTGTTTGATATTTTAACTATATTTGGTTCTGTCTAAAGCCTCATTCAGGTAATGAGTATATTGAAAGCAAACTGGTAAATTTGTTAATCACAATTGAGAAAGAATATATTACACTATTATAGTATTTGCATCAAATGAACCAAATAAGAAAAAAGAACATATTTAGAGTTGACTTAGAAATATAATAAACATCTTTCCTTCAACTGATACCTATTCCTAAGGTTTAATTGGAAGCACATGTATGTTTTCTTCATTGAACAAAATACATAATAAAACAAAGATTAAAAAGTATGAGATTATATTTTAAAAACAAAGCTGAGTCATCATTCTTGGTTATAAAATACATTAATTATTCTTATCTCCAAATTTTTAAAAGGGAGGACATCAATAGTTACACAATTTACTTGGATGAATGTTTATTTAATTAAAAATATTTTAATTAAGGTCTAAATATAAAGAAGCACATTTATTACATTACATGTTGATAGCTTGCTTCTCAGGAAAAAATTATTATTTGATGATAATGCAATGAATTTATATATTTCTTTCCAGTTTTACATAACTTGTTCAGATCCTTTTATTCCTTACTCTCCAACAAGAAGTCTGTGAAATAGATACCATTATTATTTTTCCCATGCAAAAAAAAGAGGAAACTAGTTTAAAATACTTTAATTGCTCAAGTAAGTGAAAGTGCAGATCTCAACCCTGGTAATCCTGACTTCTATGACTGTACTATGCTAGCTGTCTTAGTTTTTTATACCTTAATTGTGACTGGTTAGAAGCATGCTTAAATCATTTAAGATGAACTTGTCTTTTGACCTCTTATCAGTATTTAAAAATGACCAAAAAATAAGCAAAATGGAAGCATTATTCTATCTTAGTAAAATGAAATATTCTTTGTTATCTTATTTCTTTAATTGGCAAGATAGTATTTAACATGTATTTCTTCTGTGGTGTGCCCATTGACTCTACATTAAACTATACGGAGGGAGTATAAAGTTACATGGCATCAGAATCTTGAGATCCCAGAAGATAATGTGACTTTAACTTTTTAAAAAATGTCCCTGTTAACTAAGTTGTAGAGTTAAAGCTTCTGAGTTTTTTTTTTTTTTGAAACAATTCTAATTACTATAATTGACTTTATCTACCTGGCATTGTAAACTAGAAAATTTTGTTTATGACATGCTTGCTGAATAAAAACAACATTGTATGGGTTCTGTATTCATATGTGTTGACATGTCAGTGTGATAAATTCTGCAATTCTTCAGAGTCTTGTGGTCTGGAATGATTCCCAAATGTATTTGAGGAGTTAAAAATACACTAAGAATTGTGCAAATATAGAAACATTTGTATAAAAATATATATATGGATATGATTAGTGCCAATGAAATTACTACAGGAAAATGTTATATACGGTTAGCAAAATGATCACAGATAATTTACATTGGCTTCTGTGTTTATATTTATAAAGTCCAACTCTCCCCAAAAGATAATGCCCAGTGGACTCCTAGTGCTTTATATTTTTGTTATTGTATGTGCATTCAATTTTTAGCTTTTGCATCAAATGACAGTAGCTATACCAAGAGTGCACGTTTAGAAGTGTTTGAGTCGTGAAATTTATCTGGGCAGTTAGCCATCTTTTCTTTGCACTGGCTGCAATATTCAGCTGTCTTTTTCCTCTGAATTGGTCCCGATATTTTTCTGATCCTCTGCAGAGCTCTTCCTTGTTTCTATAAGCTACTTTGAGTGCTTTCTTGATGCCCGAGGTTTGAATGTAAAATTTTCTTTTTAAATTTGTCTCTTAAAGGTTGGACTAGTACTAGGAACGATCTCAGGATTTAACAGGACGGTACTTTGAAGAGTTCATGTCTCATACCATTTTTGATTGGTTATATAGTGGAGGTTAGAAAAGTACCTCTTTGGGGCGGCATAGAGTGCCTTTTTGAATTGTTGTTGTCTCAAAGTAACTTTTAGCTTATTTAAATGTCTACTTACTTAAAAGTCTAGTGAATTATTAAGGCCATGGAGTGACTTCTAAATTTGATGAATGTCATCTGTAATACATAGAGTTTTTTGTTGGGTGGTTAACCATCTTGATTCTTTCTTATATATTTTTAATTTGTGAAACTGAATATATCTTTAAAATTATACTACTACTTTTAGTAAAATTAAAGAATTTTTATAAATGCTCTTATATTAATGTTTTTCATTGCTCTTATATTACCGTTTTTCATGGCCTTCTGTAACTCACTCATTACCATATTCAGGATTATGACTTCACCATTTATAGGTAAGATCATGATTTGTGTTTGCTTGAAATGTCAGCTCACTAGAGAGAATGTATAATGTGTTTACTGTGAATTCCAGAGAAAAATTAATGGGTATGTTTATCTCCACTAGGCCAAATTTTATCTCAGGGATTTAAATGTTTTAAGCAGAAAACCACTTGGAACTGTAGTTACTTAGGTAATAATAGTTACTTTTGGAAAAATGAAAGTATGAAAACTCAAAATACTGTCTTCTCTTAGCAAATAATATTTTTTATATTGATATAAATTTAAAGCAAACTGCTCTACAAAGCTATCAGTCACTGTGACTAGACATAAATAAATAAGCAATATAAAAAATTTAAAATTCTGGGAGTGCCTGGATGGCTTAGTCAATTGGCATCCGACTTGATTGTGGCTCAGGTCATGATATCAGGGTCGTGAGATTGCATGGGGCTGCATGGGGCTCTGCACTGAATGAGGAGGCTGCTTAAGATTCTCTCTGCTTCTCCTTTTGCCCTGCTCTACTCCCACTCTCTCTCTAAATAAAAAGTAAATTAATTAAAAAAATTTCTTTTATCTGGTATAAAAAATACTGCATTAACATCAAAGAGTATATTAAAAATTATTTATATATACACATATTATTTTAATTTTATGTACATTTATTTGTATACATAAGTGTATATGTATATATATGTTTATATAATGAACATTTATTATATACCAGCTAGCTTTATCAAATTTTTTTAAAAAATTGAAGTATAGAGGCGCCTGGGTGGCTCAGTGGGTTAAGCCTCTGCCTTTGGCTCAGGTGGTGATCCCTGAGTCCTGGGATCGAGCCCGGTGGCAGGCTCTCTGCTCAGTGGGAAGCCTGCTTCCCACTCTCTCTCTGCCTACCTCTCTGCCTACTTGTGATCAAATAAATAAATAAATAAATAAAATATTTATTTTATTTATAAAAAAATAAATAAATAAAATCTTTTAAAAAAGATTTTATTTATTTGACAGAGAGAGATCACAAGTAGGCAGAGAGGCAGGCAGAGAGAGAGCGGGAAGCAGGCTCCCCACCAAGCAGAGAGCCCAATGCCGGACTCGATCCCAGGACCCTGAGATCATGACCCCAGCCGAAGGTAGCTGCTCAACCCACTGAGCCACCCAGGTGCCCAATAAATAAAATATTTAAAAAATTTTAAAAAACTTAAAGTATAATTGACAGTATCTACTTTAAGTGTACAGTGTAATACCTGGATGTTCATATATCTCCCCAGATCTTGAAGTTTGTAGCCATTATTTCCTTTAATAAGCTTTTTGCCTCTTTTTCTCTCTCTCTTCTTCTTAGACTCCCATGATGCTAATATTTCATTTCTTCTTTTTTGTTTTTGTTTTTGTTTTTGTTTTTCTTTTAGTGGGTAATATCAAATAACTTGTTTCCAAGTTCATGGTTTCTTTCTTCTGCTCGATATGTCTGCTGTTGTTCTCTATTGCGTTTTTTAAAATTTCATTCATTTTATTCTTCAGCTCCAAAATTTCATTTTGATTCTTTTATATAATTTTGATCTCCCTTTTGAATTTATTATTTTATTCACACATTCTTTTTCTGATATCACTGAGTTGTGGATCTGTCTTTTTGTAGCTTGCCAAACTTTTTAAGAACAATTATTTTGAATTATTTGTCAATTATTTGTCAGATTTCTATTCCTTTGCAGTCAGCTACTGGAAAATCATTGTATTCATTTGGTGGTGTCACATTTCCTTGATTTTTCAACTTTCTATAGCTTTGTGTTAATATCTATACATTTAATGGAATAGTCACCTTTTCCAGATTTTATGGAATGATTTTGGAAGAGAAGGATCTTTGTCTGTGAGCATAAGAGTACTGGCTGGGTTGAGTATGGTGTTTCTAGCTCTGGGAAAGTTCCAGCAATGTAGTCTCTATTCACCTGTGTTAGCTGAGATTAGCCTTAGTGAAGATTTCAAAGTTTCTTAATTGTCAAGGCTACGTTTTTCTGCAGCAGTAGTAAAGGCTGTTGGGGCCCACAAGATCTCTTTTTCTTTCATGGGGAATGTCATGATTCAAGGGATTTCTCTTGAAGAGGGGTCCAGCTTGCAAGTACCCATGAGTGTTGGTAGTACTGATATCTGATATGTGGGGACATTTGGTAATTTTTAAAAAATAATTGAATATGATACTATATAACTAGGTCAAGCAATGATTAATATTTTGTACTTGAAACTCTACAAACAGAATTTAAGAAGATAAAATAGAACTGTATATATACACTTAAAAAGTTATGCATGTTGGGGCACCTGAGTGGCTCAGTTGGCTAAGCATCTGCCTTCCACTCAGGTCTTGATCCTGGGTTCTGGGATCCAGCCCTGTGTATGGGTCCGTGCTCAACAGATAGTTTGCTTCTCCTTCTCCCTCTGTCTGCTATCCCCACTGATTGTGCTCTTTCCCTCTCTCTCTGTCAAATAAATAAAATCTTTTTTTTTTAAAGATTTTATTTATTTATTTGACAGAGAGAGATCACAAGTAGACAGAGAGGCAGGCAGAGAGAGAGAGAGAGAGAGAGGGAAGCAGGCTCCCCGCTGAGCAGAGAGCCCGATGCGGGCCTCGATCCCAGGACCCTGAGATCATGACCTGAGCCGAAGGCAGCGGCTTAACCCACTGAGCCACCCAGGCACCCCAATAAAATCTTTAAAAAAAAGTTATACATGTTACAAAACTTTCATATTATTCTAATTAAGCTTTGTATTAAGAAACTGTAAATTAATAGGTGCTTAGAAGTACATATCTACAATTTGACAGATTTAAAAATTATTTATATTCCCATGTGAAGTCAGAAAATATTCACCAAATTTAAAGTCAAGACAATTTCCTTCTTTCTTTCTTAAAAATATCTTTAATATTTTATTTATTTATTTGAGAGAGAGAGAGAAAGATAGTGAGAGAGGAGGAGCAGAGGAGAAAGGGAGAAGCAGGCTTCCCACTGAGCCGGGAGCCTGATGCAGGCTTCCATCCCCAAACCCTGGGACCATGACCTGAGCTGAAGGCAGAAGCCCAACTGACTAAGCCACTCAGGCGCCCCCAAGTCATTTTCTAAATTTTATTTTGTTGCAAAAGCACTCAAGAAATCTTTTTATAGTCTGAAAATCAGTAGGAATTTAGAGACATAGAGTATTCTTGTACCAGTGTTGAGCAATTAACATGAACAGACTAATATATTAATTTCCTGGAGTTCTCCTATCAAACATTAGAATCATGTTTTCCATCTTTAATATACTAGTATATAACAATATATATTTTAGACAGGAATTATAACCTACATTTTTTTGATTATAGATTTATTGAGATATAATTCATAGACCATACACTTTGCCCATTTAAATGTACAGCTCCATGGCTTTTAGTATATTTACAGGCTTGTGCAGCCATCACTGTAATTAATTTTAGGACATTTCCATCATTCTTATATGAAGTTGTCACCCAGTCTCTTATCTTTCCCATACCAGCCCCAGACTGAGCAACTACTAATCTACTTTTAGTCTCTATAGCTTTGCCTATTCAGGACTGGTTGTATGAATGGAATAATAAAATATGTAGTCTTTTGTGACTGGCTTTTACTTTGCATAGTGTTTTCAAGGTTCATCTACATTGTGGCATATATCAGGACTTCATTCCTCTTACTTGACTACATTCTTGAAAAGTCAAGATCCAGATTTTTTAACAATGCCTCTATTAATAGGCTATTCTTTAATAATCATACTTCCTTTTCAGTTTTTTATTCATGAAATGCATAGGACATATAAATATATCTCATAATACAGATGCAAAAATTGCACACCAAGTCACATATTTTCGTCTTTAATTAAAATGAACATATTTATCCTCTTAAGGGATCATGACTATTTGCTTTGTTGTTGCTGGATTTTAAAGGGATTAGAATTTCCAAAGTCAACTAATATTTTCAGTTGGGAGATTGAAAATAACTATAAAAAAATAGTTTCTTGCTACAACTTGGCCTATAGTGTGTGAATGTAAGCAAGTTTTCTTAATTTTTATAGACTGTATCTATCAGAATTATATATTACCTTCATGATTATATATTAAAACAGATAGGAAAAGGAAATTAAATGTGATACATTAACTTTTATTTGGTATTCATTTATGGATTTCTTTTAATCCTTAAGGAAATGCCAGATAAATTTTTTATGAACTATCACTAGACTTCTAAGAATATGCCAAATTATTGGCAGCAGAGGAATCTTGAATTCAGTTTGTGGATGAATTGATTTTGTAATTTGGGCATTTTGAGACATTTATTTTTCTTTTACCACTCTGGCTCTTTCATGCTTAGTTATCCAAACCACCTATACCCTTCTTCCTTTTCCAGATTCACTTCATCCCTGGTTGATTCATTTCATCTCTGGTTTGTTGATTCCTTACTCAAGTGTGTTTATCTAGATTCAGTTTCCATTCCAATCAAGGATTGTGATAGACTTGTGCAACCTTAATTTCCTGTGCAATCTGGAACAGTTTTAAGAGTGAGAGAGGGTACCATTGGCAGGTATGCCTAGACAATAGGCACAAACTAAGATCAGGTAAATAAGGATTATGGTCATCCCAGGCATTACCTATGTTTGCTTCTTAAACTTTAATTAAAAATGTAAATAAGAAGATATTTTTCTCTCACTGCCTAAGGTTGACTAAATATATGTAATTTAATGAACTATCTTTTTTTTTACACACCTTGACTAAAACTGGGGTTTACTTGTAAGGGGCATCATTAAATACTTAAAGAAGGGTCTATTCTAAAATACACTTATTTTTAAGGAATGGTAAGTTTAGTATCTATATTGGTTTTATGGATGTACTTATGCAATTGTTTATTATGTGCCAGAATCTTAAGTGCTTTGCAGATGTTTAATCTTTTAAACTGCATGAGAGAAGTTCTGTATCTCCATTTTATAGATGAGGAAACTTGGGCACAGGGAAGTGAAATAATTGGCCAGATCACACATTAATTAAAAGACCCGAGATTTATACCAGGTAATCTGGTTCCAGACTCCTTTGAGAGGAATTATAAGGGTGTTGAACAGAAAATAATGTGGAGATACTTTAATAATGTTGGTGCCTGTGGTAGGCAGACCTCTTTGATGCCCCTCAATGATCTTTGCCTGCTGCTATTCATGATTTTGTGTCATCTGCTCATATTGAGTTTGTGCTAAACCTAATGAATTGACATCTTCACAATGCAGATTCTTCCTACCTACAAAAAGATATATCTCTTTGTTTATTTAGGTCTTCTCTAATTTTTCTTAGCAATGTTTTGTGATTTTTCAATGTTTTCACACTTGTTTGTTCTTGTTGTAAATGATATTTTTAAAATTTCATTTTTTTAAAATTTTATTTTAAAATTTTATTTTTTATAACATATATTTTTATCCCCAGGGGTACAGGTCTGTGAATCGCCAGGTTTACACACTTCACAGCACTCACCATAGCACATACCTTCCCCAATGTCCATAATCCCCCCCCAAGCCCGCTCCCCCCATCAACCCTCAGTTTGTTTTGTGAGATTAAGAGTCACTTATGGTTTGTCTCCCTCCCAATCCCATCTTGTTTCATTTACTCTTCTCCTACCCCCTTAGCCCCCCATGTTGCATCTCCTCTCCCTCATATCAGGGAGATCATATGATAGTTGTCTTTCTCCGATTGACTTATTTCGCTAAGCATGATACCCTCTAGTTCCATCCACGTCGTCGCAAATGGCAAGATTTCATTTCTTTTGATGGCTGCATAGTATTCCATTGTGTATATATACCACATCTTCTTTATCCATTCATCTGTTGATGGACATCTAGGTTCTTTCCATAGTTTGGCTATTGTAGACATTGCTGCTATAAACATTCGGGTGCACGTGCCCCTTTGGATCACTACGTTTGTATCTTTAGGGTAAATACCCAGCAGTGCAATTGCTGGGTCATAGGGTAGTTCTATTTTCAACATTTTGAGGAACCTCCATGCTGTTTTCCAGAGTGGTTGCACCAGCTTGCATTCCCACCAACAGTGTAGGAGGGTTCCCCTTTCTCCGCATCCTCGCCAGCATCTGTCATTTCCTGACTTGTTAATTTTAGCCATTCTGACTGGTGTGAGGTGGTGTCTCATTGTGGTTTTGATTTGTATTTCCCTGATGCCGAGTGATATGGAGCACTTTTTCATGTGTCTGTTGGCCATCTGGATGTCTTCTTTGCAAAAATGTCTGTTCATGTCTTCTGCCCATTTCTTGATTGGATTATTTGTTCTTTGGGTGTTGAGTTTGCTAAGTTCTTTATAGATTTTGGACACTAGCCCTTTATCTGATATGTCATTTGCAAATATCTTCTCCCATTCTGTCAGTTGTCTTTTGGTTTTTTTAACTGTTTCCTTTGCTGTGCAAAAGCTTTTGATCTTGATAAAATCCCAAAAGTTCATTTTTGCCCTTGCTTCCCTTGCCTTTGGCGATGTTCCTAGGAAGATGTTGCTGCGGCTGAGGTCGAAGAGGTTGCTGCCTGTGTTCTCCTCAAGGATTTCGATGGATTCCTTTCTCAAATTGAGGTCCTTCATCCATTTTGAGTCTATTTTCGTGTGTGGTGTAAGGAAATGATCCAATTTCATTTTTCTGCATGTGGCTGTCCAATTTTCCCAACACCATTTATTGAAGAGGCTGTCTTTTTTCCATTGGACATTTTTTCCTGCTTTGTCGAAGATTAGTTGACCATAGTGTTGAGGGTCTATTTCTGGGCTCTCTATTCTGTTCCATTGATCTATGTGTCTGTTTTTGTGCCAGTACCATGCTGTCTTGATGATGACAACTTTGTAATAGAGCTTGATCCGGAATTGTGATGCCACCGACTTTGGCTTTCTTTTTCAATATTCCTTTGGCTATTCGAGGTCTTTTCTGGTTCCATATAAATTTTAGGATTATTTGTTCCATTTCTTTGAAAAAAATGGATGGTACTTTGATAGGAATTGCATTAAATGTGTAGATTGCTTTAGGTAGCATAGACATTTTCACAATATTTATTCTTCCAATCCAGGAGCATGGAACATTTTTCCATTTCTTTGTGTCTTCCTCAATTTCTTTCATGAGTACTTTATAGTTTTCTGTGTATAGATTCTTAGTCTCTTTGGTTAGGTTTATTCCTAGGTTAGGTCTCAGGTACACAACCTAACCCTACACCTAAAGGAGCTGGAGAAAGAACAAGAAAGAAACCCTAAACCCAGCAGGAGAAGAGAAATCATAAAGATCAGAGCAGAAATCAATGACATAGAAACCAAAAAAACAATAGAACAAATCAACGAAACTAGGAGCTGGTTCTTTGAAAGAATTAATAAGATTGATAAACCCCTGGCCAGACTTACCAAAAAGAAAAGAGAAAGGACCCAAATAAATAAAATCATGAATGAAAGAGGAGAGATCACAACGAACACCAAAGAAATACAGAGAATTATAAGAACATACTATGAGCAACTCTACGCCAACAAATTTGACAATCTGGAAGAAATGGATGCATTCCTAGAGACATATAAACTACCACAACTGAACCAGGAAGAAATAGAAAGCCTGAACAGACCCATAAGCAGTAAGGAGATTGAAACAGTCATCAAAAATCTCCAAACAAACAAAAGCCCGGGGCCAGACGGCTTCCCGGGGGAATTCTACCAAACATTTAAAGAAGAACTAATTCCTATTCTCCTGAAACTGTTCCAAAAAATAGAAATGGAAGGAAAACTTCCAAACTCATTTTATGAGGCCAGCATCACCTTGATCCCAAAACCAGACAAGGATCCCATCAAAAAAGAGAACTACAGACCAATATCCTTGATGAACACAGATGCAAAAATTCTCGTCAAAATACTAGCCAATAGGATTCAACAGTACATTAAAAGGATTATTCACCACGACCAAGTGGGATTTATTCCAGGGCTGCAAGGTTGGTTCAACATCCGCAAATCAATCAATGTGATACAACACATTAATAAAAGAAAGAACAAGAACCATATGATACTCTCCATAGATGCTGAAAAAGCATTTGACAAAGTACAGCATCCCTTCCTGATCAAAACTCTTCAAAGTGTAGGGATAGAGGGCACATACCTCAATATTATCAAAGCCATCTATGAAAAACCCACCGCAAATATCATTCTCAATGGAGAAAAACTGAAAGCTTTTCCGCTAAGGTCAGGAACACGGCAGGGATGTCCGTTATCACCACTGCTATTCAACATAGTACTAGAAGTCCTAGCCTCAGCAATCAGACAACAAAAGGAAATTAAAGGCATCCAAATCGGCAAAGAAGAAGTCAAACTATCAATCTTCACAGGTGATATGATACTCTATGTGGAAAACCCAAAAGACTCCACTCCAAAACTGCTAGAACTTGTACAGGAATTCAGTAAAGTGTCAGGATATAAAATCAATGCACAGAAATCAGTTGCATTTCTCTACACCAACGACAAGACAGAAGAAAGAGAAATTAAGGAGTCAATCCCATTTACAATCACACTCTTTGTAGTTTCTTAAAGCAGAAACTGTGGTCATTGACTCATGACCTTTCTGCTTTTTCTGGTATGTGTTCGGTGTTATAAAATTTCCTTCTAAATTCAGTTTTATCACATCCCACAAATTTATGTTGTAGTTTCAGCTCAAAATACTTTTTATTTTATTTATTTATTTTTAAAGATTTTATTTATTTATTTGACAGATAGAGATCACAAGTAGGCAGAGAGCCAGGCAGAGAGAGAGAGGAGGTTCCCTGCTGAGCAGAGAGCCCGATGTGGGGCTTGATCCCAGAACCCTGGGATCATGACCTGAGCCAAAGGCAGCGTCTTTAACCCTCTGAGCCACCCAGGTGCCCCTCAGAATTCTTTTTAATTCCCCTTTATTTCTTTTCTTTTTCCCATGCACTACTTTTAGTTCTGAATATTTGTCCCCCCACTGAGATCATTCTTTTATTTCCGATTTAATTCTTTTACAGTCAGAAAATATACTTTGTATTACTCAAATGCTTTTCAACTTATTGAGAATTGTTTTATGGCCCAGAATATGGTCTTTCTTGGTATATGTTTCAAGTGCACTTCAGATGAAAAGAATTGTTGGGTGGAATATCCTAAAAATATTAATCAGATTAATTTGGGTGTTCAGAATTTTCAAGTCTTTTATATCCTACTGATTTAAATAATTTGATTATGATGTATTTTGAAATAATTTCCTTCATGTTTACAATTGCTGAGATAATTATATCTGATTTTATCAGTTTTGCAATTTCTAGTCATTATTTCCTCAAATATATTTTTGGTTTTACTCCCTTCCTCTTTTGGTGATTCCACCTGCCCTTGTATTTGACTGCTTGAAGTTGTTCTACAGCTCACTGATGTTCTGTTTATTATTTTAAATTCTCTTTTCTCTGTGTTTTTCATTTTGGGTAGTTTCTATTGCTGTGTCCTCTCATTTGTTAATTTTTTTCCCCTCAGTGTCTAATCGGTCATTAATACCATCTAATTTATATTTTCATTTCACACAGCATAAATTTTTTCGTCTAGTAGTTTAATTTTTTTTTAATCTTCCACATCATTTTGGAGATATAAAAAGTTGGGAAAATATAAAGCTTTAGAAAGTATAAAAACTGTTTTAAAGATCTTGTCTGCTAGTTTTAGTATCTCTGTCAGTTCTGAATCAGTTTCAATTGACTAATAAATCTTTTTATTATGAGTTGCATTTTCCTGCTTCTTTGCATGCCTGGCAGTCTTTGATTGGATATCAGACATTCTGTTATTTTGCCTCTTGGGGTACTGGATTTATTTGTAGTAAATATTCTAATTTCTGGGGACATCTGGGTGGCTCAGTCTGTTAAGCAGCTGCCTTTAGCTCAGGTCGTGATCCCAGGGTCCTGGGATAGAGGCCCACATCAGGTTCCCTGCTCAATAAGGAGTCTGTGTCTTCCTCTCCACCTACCCCTCCCCCACCTGTACTCTCTCTGTCTCTGTCTCTGTCTCTCTCTCAAATAAATAAATTTTAAAGAAATTCTAATTTCCAGAATGCAGTTAGGTTCCTTGGATCTTGATTCTTTTGTGTCTTCCTGTTAAGATTTGTTATGCTGAGGCACCTGGGTGGCTCAGTGGATTAAGCCTCTGCCTTCAATTCAGGTCATGATCTCAGGGCCTGGGATCAAGCCCCGCATGGGGCTCTCTGCTCAGCGAGGAGCCTGCTTCCCTCTCTGTCTCTGCCTGCCTCTCTGCCTACTTGTGATCTCTCTCTCTCTCTGTGTCAAATAAATAAATAAAATCTCTAAATAAAAAAAAATTGTTATGCAGGATAGAAGAATGCTCAGTGTAGGGGTGGTTATTCCCCAATACTGAGCTAAGTCCCTTCTGAACGCTGGTATACAATGCCTTGTGAATCTTGGGGTTTTCTAGTTGGCCTGGGTGGGAATAGCCCTTTATCCCATGTTATATGAGTGATGGGTTATGTGATCTCTAACACTTTTGGTAAATTCTTTCCTTGGCCTTGGGTTCTTCCCTCACACCCATGTGGTGATTAGAATTGTCAAGAATTTACTTCTGGAAATTTCCAAAATTTGCTTTTTGTATAACTTTCTCTTCTCCTATAGTTAAAATCTTATAAATTCTAGCTAGGGTGATCTCTCATATTTTCTGCTTTGTCTCTTCAACACTAAGAGTCCATTGGGCTCTCCTGCCTTTCACTACTCTGTACCAGACCTGGAAATTTTCAAGGCGGTAGCGGGGTAATGCTAGAGCTTAATTTGATTGCTGTTTCTCAAGGATCACTGCCCTTAATTTTCTGATGTCTAGTGTATTGCAAAATGACATTTTATATACTTTGTTTGCTTTTAAAATAGTTTCAGCCAGGAAATTTGATCCCTTTACTCTGTCTTGACTGGAAGTGCATGTTCCAGGCAAACATTTTAAAATTTTTGTGTACCCTCTGCAAGTATCTGGAGATATCCCTTTCCTTTACCCCTAAATAGTTTGGTTTGTATATTCTAAGATCAAATACTTATCTCACATAACCATAGTCCAGTTGTCAAAATCAAGGCATTTAACACTGATACAGTAGTATTATTTAACAATCTACATTTCATATTCAAATTTTATCAGTTGTCCTAATATTCTTTATAAGTATTTTCCCCTTCAGGCTAGTATCTAATCTAGTGTCATACATTGCATTTATTTCTCTTGTCTTCTTCAAGATAATCTTTTAATCTGAATTAATTCTCAGTTTCTTTTATCTTGACTTTGACATTTTTAAAGCATATATGTGTTTTTCATGATATGTACCTTAATTTGCATTTTCTGATGTTTACTCAGAATTAAATTAAATTTATACTTAATTTTTCAGGAATAACACTGAGTAATATTTGTTTTTTTTTAAAAGTATAGCATATCAAGATGCACAGGATATTGATTTTTTTCAAGTATTATAGATACGAATTTTGATCACTTGGTTAAGGTGATATCCGCCATATTTTTCCTTTGTATTTTTATTTTTTAAATTATTTTTTATTTTTAAGTAATTTGTACACCAACCTGGGGCTCAAACTCACAACCCTAAGACCAGGAATTCCCATCTGTCTGCAGCACTCTGTGCTCTCCTCCAGCCAGTAAGACATTAACTTTCTGCTTTCTATATTGCCATCCTGCCGGTAATTGATTGATATATTCCCACATCCAACTTGTTATATTCCCACAAATGTTTCTGTAAATTTTATATATTACTGATGAAGTGACTATATGAACTTTAATAAGGTCTAACCTGTTAAAACAAGAACAACAAACACACAAGTAATAAACTCAAAATTGTTTCAGTTATATTAATTCTATACAAATCTATTAAAATTAAAATATTGTTAATTAAAAGTTTAGTGATTTCTTATATCTTGCCTCTTTTACTTCTGTAATGTTTTCTTAATTGGTTTGGCTTATTTTCAGAAATGTTTGAATTAGAATCAAGAAGTAATAAGTATTTTTTTTAACTTTACATTCCCTAGGTAATTTGGGGGCTGGATTTAATTCTTAACATTAATATTATTTAAATATAAGAATTTTTTGTATATCAGGTAATCTCAGTAGGAATTGCAAGAGTTCACATAAACCAGTACATAAGTAAAAATGTGAGACTCAAAGGCTTTATTTTACATGGCAAATGTCAACCAGCAGGTGATTTGCAGATAATTAACAAAAGTATTATATTAAGTGGAATGTTTTCTGCTAACTATATTTGCAAAGATGTCTTACTTTAATAACAGGTGTATCTTTGAGTTTAGTATTAAAACACATGTTTTATTTTAACTGTAAGAGAAAGAGACTAAATGAGTTATTTAAGATAAGCTGTTACTAAAAATTGGACAATTAAAACTCCAAGTGTACTTACTTAACATACAAACAAGGGATAAAGGAATAATGAAATATATTAAGCAATAAGAAAAATAAGATCTTATATATAATAATCATATATTGTCTTTCTTAAAAACTTACTGGATTTTCAATATGTGCAAGGCATTATCTTAGATGCTGGGATCTGGGGTGAGTTAGACAAATTCCCTGCTTTCATGGAGCTTACTTTCTAATGTATGGAAGTAGATAATAAACAGATATGTAAATACTTTTTTGACTGGCAGATTTGAAATACATTGTTAATAAAGGTAATGCTATTTCCATTTTGAAGGATTTTAAACAAGGGAAACAGCCATCTTTCTTTCTTTTTTATTTTTTTTTTAATTAACGTATAATATACTATTAGCTCCAGGGGAACAGCCATCTTTCTGAAATGATTTGAATGGAAGCTTGCCTTGTAGTTGGGGCACTGACTTTATTCTCTCAAGATTTCTTCCAACTTGGAGATTTCCATGCTAAAATAAGATGCACATTGAAATAATGTCACAATTTGCTGAGAAGGCACAAATTTGATAAGATATAAATTGTTGACCTTTCATCCCTTAATTGGGCTTTTAAAAAGGATCTTCAAAATATATTAAATATTATTGATTTCTCAAAGTAATACTAAGGATTATCATCGCTACTTCATGTCTGCGAGTATGTACATTCTTTTAAAGATTTTTTATTTTTTTAAGTAATACTATACCCAACATGGGGCTCAAACTCACAACTCTAAAATCAAGAATGGGACACTCTACTGACTGAGCCAGCCAGGTGCCCCTACAAGTACATGTTTTTAATATTTTTTGATACCTTATTATTTTTATTTTAAAAATGATAATCTTTTTATTTTATGCTAATTTTATAATTACAAAAAAAAGCATGAAGAGTTCCTTTATGACCTTAACCTTGCTTCTCCTACTGTTAGTTAGCATCTATGTATCAACAATACAGTTTTCAAAAGTGGACATTAATGTTGGTATAATATTATTGGCTAAATTAAAATATGCCCAAACTGAAGAAAATACAGAAAATAATATAATGGATACTCATGTTGATTTAGCAAATGTAAACATTTTACAATATTTCTTTGAATCCTTTGAAAAAAAAAGGGTTGCTCATAAAGTTGGAGCCTTTTCTGCACTCCACTTCTATTCCCTCATTTCTTCCCTTGAGATAACTACTATCTACTTAATAGAATGGAAATTGCTCACTCCTTAAGACCTGTTCTACTGTCTGTTCTACTACTATTTATTTACCCTAGGAACACAAAACTAAATACAAAATTAATTTAAAATATAAAACACAAAGTAAATACATATTTTATATTGGGGTGCTTGGATGGTACAGTCGGGTAAGCATTTGACTCTTGGTTTCAGCTCAGGTCATGATAGCAGGATCATGAGATGGAGCCCTGGGTCAGGCCCCATGCTCACCATGAAGTATGCCTACAGTTTTTCTCTTCCTCTCCCTCTGCCCCTCCCCACCACACTTCCTCTCTTGGAAATAAATAATCTTTAAAAAATATGTTTAAAAATATTTTATATTTATATATATTTTAATATTTTCTATATTTTACACAACCATAACCTGGGGGTATATATTCTGATGTAGCAAAAGCACAAAAACATAGATGTAAAGGATCCATACAAATTTTAGTAGTCTGAAGATAGTAGTTATCCCAAGGGAAATATTGGTAAAACCATATTGTAGAGGCAGAGGAAGAGGGAGAAGCAGACTCCCCACTGAGCAGGTAGCCCAATGTGGGGATGGATCCTCAGATCCTTGGATCATGACCTGAGCCAAAGGCAGATATTTATCCAACTGAGCCACCAATGCACCCCTATAATGTAATTTATACTCCCATGTCATAGATAAATAAAATCAAAGGTAGATCTAGGTCTATCAGTTTCTTTTTTTCCCATGTAACATCTTTATTGACATATAATTTACACACCATACAGTTCATCTGCCTAACATGAAGAATTCAATTGTTTTTTAGTATATTTACAATTATAAACTATCACACTATCTTAGAATACTTCTGTCACCCCAAAATGAAACCTGTTCTTATTAGCAGTCATCCTCCACTTCTCCTAGTCCTAGGAAACCTCTAACCTACTTGCTGTAGAGATATGCTTATTTTGGATATTTCATATAATAGAATCATAACATAAGTGGCTTCTTTGACTAGAATGTTTTCAAGGTTCATCAGTGTTGTAGCATGTATCAGTACTTCATTCCTTTTTATGGCCAAAGAACATTTTATTTTATGGGTATATTACGTTTTATTTATCATTTCATCCTTGATGGACATTTGGGTTGTTTCTTCTTTTTGGCTATTATGAATAATGTTGCTGTGAAGATTCATGTCAAGGCTTTATGTGGTTGTGTATTTTAATTTCTCTTGAGTATATACCTAGGAGGAATTGCTGGATCATATGGTAAGTCTGTATTAACCTTCTGAGGAACTGTCAGACTATTTCCCAAAGTGCTTGCACTATTTATGTTCTCACCAGCACTGTATAAATGTTCAAATTCTCCACAACCTGGCCAACATTTTTTTATTGTCTGTCTTTTTGGTCACAGTATTTCTACTGAGTATGAGGTGGCAGCTTATTGTGATTTTGACTTGGGTTTTTTTGAAGGCTATGTTGAGCACTGTTTCATGTGCTTATTAGCTATTTGTCTATCTCTTTTGAAGAAATATATAATGTATTTTTATTTTACTTGATTGCATTTCTTGATTGGATTTACATAGATACTAAAGATGAACATTTAACTTTATGCAAAATCAAGTAGTCACTCTGAGGACTATATTATTCAAGTACTTACTGAATAGGTATTGTTGCATAATGGAAAGTGGGCTTTGAAGTCACACAGACCTTGAATCCCACCCCTGACATTATATCTGTTCGTTGGTGAGCTTAGGGCTGAATATCAAAACACTCTGAACTTGTAGGATAATATTAATGACATAATGTGTGTGAGTACTGGGTACAGTAATAGGAAGACATAGTAATAATTTGGAACTATTATTAACCAAATGTTAAACACAAATCAGGTTTTGAGAAGGCAAAGTATGGTGGAATCATAGAAGTGGCACTAATTTTACATGGAGGAGAGTCTAAAAGTAACTTCATTTAGGGACTTCAAAGTTCTATAGGAATTTGGATAAATGATGGGTGCCTGTGAGGAAAGGGACATTGCATGTGCAGTGATATGGAAAAGTGAATGAGAAAATGGCCTCATTTGGGGAACTAAAAGCTCAGTATTTTTAGGATGGAAAGTGTGGGTGAGAAATTATATGAAGTGAGGTTAGACAGGTAGAATTTCATTCACTTATTCATTTATTCAACCTATGTTTTTGAATTGATAAAAAATATGTCACTGTAAAGAAAAAATGTCATTGTGCTGTTAGCTGCTAGGTAATCAGTGGTGAATAAGTCAAAGAATGAGTTGGTTGTGTTTGAGGAAAAGAAGAGAAGTATAGTGATCAAAGGGGAGAATGATATGTAATAATATTAGAGAAGTTGCAAGGGCCAGACCATTTCGTGTGCATGCTTATGAGTTTAGCACCAAGGTATAGAAATAACCATTTCTCCATTTGTGAGTATTTATATAGATTTATTTTGTTTGTTTTTTAGTAAAAACAATGGAATCCTCTTTGTACACAGATAAAGAATGTCCATATTATGCAATGCTAATCAAGAATATATGGGGATGAAAAATTCTTCAAAAAATAAAGTAAAGCAGGAAACAAAATTACAGAATAATGCATAAAGCATTACCTCTTTTGTGTTTAAAAAAAAATAAACAAAACTAGAAAAAAAGGAGGAAAATTAACTTTTATTTTCTTTACCTAAAGGATGACATTGGAATAATTCAAGTGGAAAAGTGACATGATCAGATTTGAAAAATGTCCCTGGCAAGGGTGTGTAGAGGGTAGGTTGAGTGTGTGTGTGTGTGTGTGTGTGTGTGTGTGTGTAAGAGAGAGAGAGAGAGAAAGTGCTAACATATGCAAAGCAGTGGAAAATGGGTGGAAAAAATTCAATGCCCCTTTTCTCTCCAGTTCAGAAAGGCTTTTTAGAACTGTTTGAATTAGCATTTCACTTTCTTTTTAAATTTATCCCAAAGAAGTGGATGCCAGACAAAAATCAGAGCTCCAGTGTTAGGAGATGAGGTGTTCTTGATTAGTAGGGTAAAAGGATAAAGGAAAAGGAGAGAAAAGAGATTTGAGGAATAAAGAAGGGGCAAACTCATTTAGAGACATTTATCAGAAGTTATTCTTCTTTTTTGGTTAACTTTTCACACTGGATTACTTTGGGAGAATATTTTCTAAATTAGCTATATTTTCCTACCTACTCCCCCCAAATTCATCAAAGACTAACATCCCCACAAATGTTATCATTCTTATTTCGTAAATTCTCACACCTTAATAATGGGCCAATGTTAAGGAAGTGTTGACAGAAATATTTCTGAAAACTTGTTCTAGAATAAGACACAGTGACATTTTAATATTTTGCCCACTTCTTACAATCTCTTCTCAACTTACATTTACTTTTAGTGATCTCATTCACTTTCATGATTTTCAGTGTCATTTAGTCAACTACATCTATATAGTCTTAAGCGCCATTTATAACAAATAAACATTTCCAGCCCTGATCCCTCCCCTTAACTCTGTATTTGTTACCTATTTGACACAGCCATGTACCTCAAACTTAACATATCCAAAACTAAGTTTCCAATCTTACCTTTAAACCTGTTCTTTCTTTAGCTTTTCTTATTTCAGGTTTTCCCTACATGGTAATTAAAATATTTTTCCTATTATACAAAAAGCATAAAAGGTTCTAATTAGGAAGCTAATATCAAGAAATTAATAACTTGAAATGGGAAATTAATATACCCTAGATTCAGCTCTCCCCCAAATTTCAAGCATTTCCTGTTTCCTCATTTTACATTGTTATTTTTTCTTTGCTGAACTCCCACACCTTTGGCCCTATCTCTTGTCTAAATTATCAAAACATGCATACTTAAAAACACTATTAGAAAGGAAGAAGTTGAATTATAGTTCTTGCAAAAGTATATAAAGTATTTATGAGATCCTTCTTACCATCAATTTCTCTGGAGGTCTGGGTATACCTTTCCAAATGAGTTGGGGCCTGAAAGATACAATTAAAATGGTACAGTAACTTTTCAAATGTTCCTTCAAAAAATAGTTTCTCCATTTTACTGATGCTAAATGATGTTGAGAAAACAAAGACTATGACATTCATACAGGGCTTTATAAGACTGTAGTGGAAAGGCTGGAAAAAGAAATAGGAAAATTATTTAAGATAATTTTAAAGGGCATAAAAATTGCTGTCTTCTCCAAAAAAATACCATAAGGTTGCATTTATTCATTCACTGAGACATTCAACAAACATTTACAGAGGATTTACTCTGTGTAAATTATTGGGGCAATATAACAGTCAATAAGACAGATAAAAGTCTAAGCTTTTAACTTTCACTCAGAAGAGAAATTGATTATGAAAAAGTAGACAAAGAAATACATAATTTTAATGTGTTATATGTATTAGGATAGAGACAGAGAGACAAACAACATCAGGTGAGAGAAAGATCTTTCTGATAAGGCAACTTTTAAAGGTTTAGAACTTACAAGGCACTTGGCTGGCCCCGTTGGTAAGCATGCTTCTCTTGATTTGGGCATTGTGAGTTCAAGTCCCAAGTTGGGGATAGAGAATACTTGAGGGGAAAGAAAACAAACTACAAACATATTTAGAACTTTCAAAAGTTCCAAAGAAGGAAGAGTCAGCCATATTGGAGGAGGAGAATGACAATGGCATGAGTTTATGCAAATGAAAAGTAAACACTAGTAAGTAAGTGAGGTGAGAAAGAATTTGGGTTGTATGAGGTATTTGCAGCAAGTGCATACATATGTATTCTTTTTTCCCCTATTTATTTTTGCCTTCTCTTTTTTTTAACCCCTACCCCCCTTGGCTGTCTGTTATATTGAAAAATATACTAATTGGGATCCTTATTTGCATTGGATTGGACTTTTTTTTTTTTAAAGATTTTATTTATTCACTTATTTGTCAGAGAGAGAGAGAGAGAGAGAGATCACAAGCAGGCAGAGCTGCGGGCAGAGGCAGAGAGAAGCAGGCTCCCTGCTGATCAAGGAGCCCGATGTGGGACTTGATCCCAGGACCCTGGGATCACACCTGAGCTGAAGGCAGCGGCTCAACCAACTGAGCCACCCAGGTGTCCCTGGATTGCACTTGTTGATGGAGAATTTCCCTGAAGGTGATTGGGTTTGGGCTGACTTTTTTCCTGGGGAAGCAAAACTGTCAGTGTCTACAGGTCTTTTCTATGAGACCATTCAGTTTTTCCAGAAAATAACCCAGTAGTTTCCTGCCTTATTGCAAGTGTTCTGAAAGCAAGATAGGGAAGGAGATGAACGGGTTCTAAATAAACATACTATCATTGTTTAAAGTTTAGGCTTTACATTTGCCTTCCAGTGGGTTAGATATGCTCAAAACTGAGCCTTTTTGGTTTCATTTCTTCAAAGAACAAAACTGGAGGTCAGGAGTGTGGAGGAGGGCCTTTTCTAGCTTTGCAGGAATACCTAATCTTTTCTGTATCCACTTTGAACCAATCTGTTTTCAGTCTTATGTCTCACTTCTTTCAAAGACGGTTGCTTCTTTAATTTTCCGTTTTCTTTGAGCAAAGATAATTTTGTTATTTAAATTAACTTTGTCCTCATTCAGAAGACAAAGTTCATTCAACAAAGCAATTCAACGATTGCTGAACTTAGCTATTGTAGTGATAGTTGAAGTACCACTGATTTTGATAATGAATTTTGTGACAACAAAGTTTTGTTAAACTTAAGGCAAATTAGGAAGTGTAATTTTGTGACATTATGGAAGGTACCATGGTAATGCCTTAAATGTTGAGTGACAGTTGTTAGAATACCTACTTTCTTAAAATACTACCTATAAAATCAGACACAATTGGAGTACATGGTGTGAAACAGTTTTTTATTTTGTTTATAAACTCTTGATAATTCAAATAGAATTATTGGGCATTTTTCTATGTCAAATGTATTACTAGTTTTCCATATTATTGACTTTTTTTTTTTTTTAGATTTTATATGTTTATTTGAGAGAGAGAGAGTGAGAAAGAGAGAGTGAGAAAGAGAGAGAGCACAAGAGGGGGAGGGTCAGAGAGCCTAATGCAGGAATGGATCCTAGAATTCTGGTATCAGGACTTGAGCTGAAGGCAGATGCTTAACCAGTTGAGCCACCCTGGTGCCGAATATTATTGACTTTTAAAAATGTCTCCAGTTTAATGATTTAATTTTCATGTTGTCCTATTACCTAAGGTTGGTTCCTTCTTATTAATCATTCAGTTGTTTTTTTTAAACATTTTATTTATTTATTTGACAGAGAGAGAGATCACAAGTAGGCAGAGAGGCAGGCAGAGAGGCAGGCAGAGAGAGAAAGGGGGAAGCAGGCTCCCCGCTGAGCAGAGAGCCTGATGTGGGACTCGATCCCAGGACCCTGAGACCATAACCTGAACCAAAGGCAGAGGCTTAATCCACTGAGCCACCCAGGCGCCCCAATCATTCAGTATTATGATAGTAAATAATATTGTGTATATAGTAAATTTATTTTTACTCTCATGTTCACTTTCTTTTTCTTTTTTCCCATTGACTCTATTTCTTCCAGTGGCAGTTCCTCACATTGTCAATTTTCCATTACTATTTTGGCTGTGATCCTTTGGGTAAATAGGAAAGCTTTGATTTCCTACTTTTTGTACACATACAGATAATAAAGACTGAGCATACCCTTTGAACATCTCACAGGAAACTCCCTAGAAAGACAGCAGGATTGACAAATAGCAAGGTACTTTTTTGCATAGCAGGGTCCTCAGGAAAATTCAAATATGTAAAATAAGTTGTTTTCAGAAAAAAGTTGAGTGCAGCATGTAAATTAAGGAATCATTTTGGTGCTTAGCAGGCAGGTACTCCTTGAAGCTCTTTAAATGTGCTCTGGGTTTCCTCCTTTGGCATGTAAGCACTTTTACTTTTCTAGAGTTGTAGAAGAATAATAATTATATTTGTGGGTCTAAATTTGTAGTAAGTGAAAGGTGATTAAAAATAATACTTTCTCAGTATGTACTTAATGAAACTTTCTATTGGGGAGAGAGGAAACAAAACTAATTTTAAATCATGTTTTTTTTCTTTTGAAGTTATATTTATTTAATTGCTACACCAAATGTGGGACTCGAACTCATGAGCCTGAGATCAAGAATCCCATATTCTTCCGACTGATGCAGCCAGGTGCCCCTCAAATTATGGTTTTGAAGAGACCTTGTTATATTACTTCTCCTTTTTCATAAGTAATTTCTTCTTCTTCTTTTTTTTTAAGATTTTATTGATTTGTCAGAGAGAGAGGGATAGAGAGAGAGCACAAGCAGGGAGAGCAGCATGGAGAGGGAGAAGCAGGCTCCTTGCTGAGCAAGGAGTGCGATGGGGACTCTATCCCAAGACCTTAGGATCATGACCCAAGGGGAAGACAGACACTTAACTGACTGAGCCACCCAGGTGTTCCATTCATAAATAATTTCTAGTGGCAAGAAAAGTTTGTTGTAAATATTTCTGCTTTATCTTAATTATAATTAGAATTTTGATTAGTTATGTTTTATTTTTTAAACTTATCCCTTTTCTAGAAGTATGATTTTTTTCAAATGTTCTGAGTCATACTGGCATTTTAACTTTCACCTGCATTTAGCTGAATTTGGTTGTCTATCTACTCTTATTCCAAACTTTGCATTTATTTGCATACCAAATATGTACTTCCACATTTATTAACTTTTTCTTTCCACCGTTATTTTTATGCTTTTTATAAGCCTATTATCTTTGCCAGTAACTATAATCTATCCCAGTTTGAGGTATCAGGGCATTTATATAGGAAACCAAAACATAGTTGTCTTAATTTACTTTGGATTGGGTTTTTTGGGTAACAGTTTTTTTTTTTTAGAGAAAATCCACAGACTATACCATTCACCCATTTAAAGTATATGATACAGTGGTTTTGTTGTTTGTTTTTTAAAGATTTTATTTATTTATTTATTTGACAGACAGACAGAGATCACAAGTAGGCAGATAAGCAGGCATTGAGAGAGAGGGGGCGGGAAGCAGGCTCCCCTGAGCAGAGAGCCTGATGTGGGCTCAATCCCAGAACCCTGAGATCATGACCTGAGCCAAAGGCAGAGGCTTAACCCACTGAGCCACCCAGGCTCCCATGATATAGTGTTTTTTAGTGTATTCAGAGAGTTGTGTAACCATTACCACATTGTATTAATTAAATTGTTTGCCTCTTTGTATGTTTTTGTCTCTCCTTTATTTGAAAGTTATAGATTTCATTTTTATTCTTTTGATGATTATTCTTGGCATTTTATCAAATGTACTTAATAAAGTAAAAGTAATCAGTAGTATTCTTTCATAAACAAATTAAAACCCATTAAAACATGTAAGTTAACCACTCCTAGACTTTTAGGGTACTGTTATTCTGTATTTTATTTATAGTTCTTTTCAACTCCACAAACAGATATTACCACCACCATGCAAGCATCATCATTATACCACCACCATCATCACTGCAGTTTTTATATAGACAACAGTTCTTTTTATTTATTTACATATGTCCTAATTTCTTTCTTCACTATACTTCTTTGCATATTAGTGATCATTATCCTTTTCTCTGAAGTACAATTTTTAGAAGTGTCTTTGGAGAAAGTGTTTGTAGTAAGCTTTATTATTGATCTGGAAATACTTTTTTTTTTGCCCTAGTTTTTCAAAGATAGCTTCGCTGGGTTCACAATAGTAGGTTGATAATTCCTTTCTCTTAATATTTTGAAAATAATATTATAATCCCTTTTTATTTCCATTTTTGTTGTTAATGTGTAGGATCAGTGTGATTGTCATTGTATGTGTAATTGATCTATCTCTGTAGCTGCTTTCAAGTTCTTCTCTGTATCTTTAGAAATGTATTTCTAGATATTTAAACTTCTTAGTATAGAATATGCCTTTTGTATCTTGTGGATTCATATCTTTCATCAGAGCTGGAAGTTTCTCAGGATTAGATTTGCAAATGTATGTTCTTTTCAACTCTTTCTATTCTTTCTTGGGTCTCTTTAGATGTATTTCAGCCTTCTCATTTAGACCGCTGTTTACCTAATCTTCTTTTCCTGATCGTCATCTGCTTATTATTCTTTGCTGCAGTCTAGGTAAATTTTTTCTTATCTACAAGATCCTGATTCTCTCTTTAGCTTTGATTAACCTGCCATTTAACTCATTCACTGAGTTTAACACATTTACTGAGTAACTCATTCACTCTTTAAAAATTATGTATTTTTTCCTTTTTAGTTCTGTTTTGTTTTTCTCAAGTCAGCATGGCCATTTTTTGACATCCTCTTTTTTGTTACTTTTAAAATATTTTATTCCATTTTTTGTTTTTAACATTTAAGATTCATTTTCTTTGTTCAGTTGCCCTATGTAAAACTAAAAGTAGATTAATCTAAAATCTCTAATTGAACTCAAGTTGTAAATTTGCCTTTACTCTTTCACGTTTGCTTATTTTTTACTTTAGAAGAATAATGATATTTTAGGAAGATTTAAATAATAATGGGTAAATTGGGCTAGGTATAAAGAGACCAGTTAGGAGACATCTACATGGCATAAATGTACTGAAGAATTCGATAATGTGAAACAGAGACATCACAAAGACAAATCTGGACTATTCTTTATGAGAACAAAGAAAAATAGTAAAAAATAACACCAAGTTTCAATTTGCAGCATGAGCATAATTTTTGCATTTACAGTTATGGGAAAGGTGTGGGAAAAGGTATGGGAAAAATGAGACTTAATGGCTTTAGAATGTTACAGTGATATAGGACATTAAGGTTGAAAGATTCATTAGGTAAGAGAAAATGGAGGTCTAGCAGTCAGACAGGGTAGGTGTGAATATCACCAGGAGAAAGATAACTGGGAAAAAAAAAAAGTAGAAAACCATCTAGAGGAATCAAATTTAAAAGAGACTGAGATTCAAATATAGTTCAAATTAGGCCCCTAGAAATAGATGTACAGCCCATTGAACAGGACAAATGGTATAGTTAAGAAGTCAAAGTAAATAAAAACAAACAACTGATAAATTCATTGACACTGTAAGTTTTACTTTATTTTCATATAGAATTGACTTGAGATTTTTGGGCATACATGAACTTTTTTTTTTCCCCAAATAGACAAATTTCAAATAAACACAAGAAAAGATCTCCAACATCACTAATTTTAGGGAAATACAAATTAAAATCACAATGAGAGACCTATTCACATCCATTAGAATGGCTAAAATTAAAAACCAAACAAATGACTCACAACACTGAATGCTTGGAGGCCATGGGAATTCTCATACATTACTGGTAGGAGTTGAAAATGGTATGCCACTCTATAAAACAGGTTGGCAATTACTTACAAAGTTAAATGTACACTTACCATTGACTCAATCATGCTCTTGGGTATTTATCACAGGAAAATGAAATTTGTGTTCATATCAAAACCTGTACATGAATGTTTATAGAAGTTTTAGTCATAATCACTCCAAAGTGGAAACAACCTAATATCCTAGAAATCCAAAGAAAGGAGCTGTTGACTCATGGAGCCACTTGGATGAGTCTCAAAGGTTATGTACTTTATAATTACATTTATATGACATTTTGGAAAAGATGAAAATATAGTATGCAGATCAGTGGTTAGGAATAGGGATGTGGTGTGAGTATAAAGGGATTGCAGGAGAGAGGGTTTTTTTTTGGAGTGATAATTCTATTTGATTGTAGTAGTGGTTACACATTTATGTATGTGTTAAAATTCATGGAACTGTACACAAAAAGTTAATTTTAGTATGTGGTAATTGTTAAAATAAAAAATTTTTAAGTGTCTTTTTTTTTTTTTTTTTCCAAAAAGGCAATCGGCAGCCATCAAAAAAATTTAAGCACATGCTCTTCTAAGGGATTCCTTTTCTGGGAATATGCTGTCCATATGATAGCGAATGACCACATCTGCTCACTAAGCATTTGAAAATTAGCTCACCTAAATAGAGTTTTAATTTAAGTGTAAAAAGCAGTCTGGGTTTTAAGGAATCACTACAAATAAAAGAATATACAATATTACTAATTTTTTACATTGGTTTACATGTTGAAATGATAATTTGGACATAATAATTTAAATATAGTATATTTTTAAAATTTAAAAAATTGGCCATTTTATGCCTTATGCATGCAGTATTCATGTTTACTTGATCCATTACCATGTTTCAAAATAAATTGTTATAGATCATTTGTGGAAAGGTGTTCTGAGAGCTTTAATCTGAAATGCAACTATAATGGAAATGCCCCCTCTTCCAGCTGTGCTTGTCTAGCACTATTAAATGTAAAATCATTTACATATTATTCTAAAAGTTTTGGTATAGTGAGATCAAAGACTGTTTAGACTGTTTACTTTATGCACCCATATTCCAAGCATCTATTGATACTATGATAAACTAGTTTGTAAATTCCTAATTTAAAAGCAGTAATTTGGGGGAAACCTGGATGGATGGCTCAGTTGGTTAAGCGTCTGCCTTCATCTCAGGTCCTGATTCCAGGGTCCTGGGATTGAGCCAGGTATCGGGCATTGTCAGTGGGCTCTCTGCTCAACAGGGAGCCTGCTTCTTCCTCTCCCTCTGCCTGCCACTTTGCCTTCTTGTGCTCTCTCTCTCTGTCAAATAAATGAATAAATAAAAACCTAAAAATTTTTTTAATAAAAATAAAACGGTAATTTTGTTCATAAGTGAATGACATTGAATATACTTATTCTTTATATATAAAATTTGTTTTTCCCTCTAAAACTGCCCATTTAATTGTCTGCTTCATGAGTTCTGGAGTAGATTTTTTGGGGAAAAGAGGGCTTCAGAAAAGCTTTGATTTATTCTTTTTTCAGGATCTCTACTTCAAAGTGGAATTTTCCTTGCTTGATTACACTTAGGGGAAGGGGTGGACATGAAGGGGGAAAATCAAAGTAAGCTATGCTTTAGAAAGAAAAGAGAAGAAAAAGCAATCACAGGCTGGAAAACAAATTTGCCTCTTTAGTTTTAAACCCTGTGATGAGGTAATTCCTAGTGAATTACTTATTTCTTACAAATACTGCTCTTGTGTTGCTCTCTTGATATTTAGGAAAGAACAAATTAAGATGCAAGGTCAATACATGTTTGATGAGTTAGGTAGATTTGTTCATTGTTGGTATTGCTTTTTAGATGTAAAATGTGGAAGGGTTCTGAATAATGGGTTTTTAGATTTTATTTTTTTTAAGTGCCAACTACTAAACTTTAAAATAAATAGTAGGTAAAATAGTATTCATAGTTTCACATTCTGTATTTTGTATTTAAAATTGGGCAGGAATCCAAAAAGACAAAATTTCAAATACATTAGTGTCTTATTTTTTTTTCTTTAATGATTTTCATCTTAGTTTGAATTTGAGATTAGTTTTGCTGGAACAACAACAACAAAAAAAAAAAACAAGAAGAAAATATTTACTATTTATATGGGCTATTGCTTTTGATTGCTGTGGATTATCTGCTGAACAGTGTTACCTTAATTTTAGGAAGGGGGCCTTATCTTTTAACATTTGTTTGATTTTAAACCAGCAATATTAAAGTCTTGCCCTAGAAATAAAAATGTCACAGTCTCAACTGCTGAAAGTAGAAACTATACTGAGTTATAGCTTATAAAATCCTCTCCCTTGGGACACTGGATGGCTCATTTGGTTGAGCATCGGACTCTTGGTTTCTGCTTAGGTCAAGATCTCAGGGTCATGAGATGGAGTCCCACCTTGGGCTCTGTGCTCATCTGGGAGTCTGCTTGAGATTCTCTTCCTCTCCTTCCCTCTCTGTCCTTCCTTCTGCTCACACTCCCTCTCCCTCCCTTTCTCTCTCTCTCATAAATAAATGAAAAATCTTTAAACTTCTCTCCCTCTTTTTAAGTATAAGACCCTGAAAGTTGGGTTTAGAATGCTTTCCCTTTGCAGAAAACAGTTTGATTTGTGTTTACCTTGATCTAGTTAGTTGATGATTTGAATTTGGAATATGTATATAGAGATCATATTTATGTATTCTGTTAATACAGAATGTTTTTTCGAATTCAGTTATTTTCCAATAGAAAGGCTTGGAACCTTTTGATTTTGTATGTGCATGCACACACACACAAGAAATTTATTTATTTATTTTCTTAAAGATTATTTATTTGAGAGAGAGATAAAGCAGAGTGAGTGAGAACAGGAATGGGGGTTGGTGGAGAGGCAGAAGAAGAAGCAGGCTCCCTGCTGAGCAGGGATTCTGATGTGGGGCTCAATTCCAGGATCCCAGGATCTCCACTCAATTCAAAGGCAGACATTCAACCAACTGAGCCACCCAGGTGCCCCCACACAAGAAATTTTTTAAAGAAATTTATAGTCTTATAAACTAATCCATGGGGAACTGTCACTTATATATTTCTGTAATAGTTTGTTGTTTTTGTGTGCCAGGAGGACATTACTTTGGGAAGAAGCAAGAACAATCGAGAAGCTTTTAAAAAAGTAATTTTTATGCATCTTACAGTGATGCTGTTTATTTCATTTTTATAGTAGCTTTTTAAGGTAGATTTTTCCATTCATTTGAGTGAAGTATGATTTATAAATACAAACTCATTACATTTTCTGTGTTGGTGCTGCAGCTAATCTTGCAGCCTACTGTGTATTTCTCACAATTTGCTCTGATTTCTCAGAAATCATTGTAAAATACTTTCATTGTTTTGTATAATTGACTAATCATTGCTTTTATGAAAGCAACCTGTAATTATCATATCATCTTTTTTATAGTTTTTATTTTCTTCTTCTCTTCATTTTTACATGCTCACATAATTGTAAGCTGCCACTGATCATTTTTGGAAAGATAACCGGAAAGCAAGTGATTCATAGCTCTCCTTTAAGGAACATACTCAAGTTATATAGAAGTTTCTAAAAAATATATAATAAATTTAGGCACTGCTGTCCATGCCAATATTGAGGAGTGAAATATAAAAATTTATATCCTGTGACATTCATTTTGACAGTCATCATTGCATTCACAATTGTAATATCAAGTTTTATTAGTGCTTACAAGTGTGTATATTGGTAACAATTTACATCTGACCAAAGGATTGCCTTTACAAAATTATCTTTGAAATCCAATGATGACAAGTGAACTAAATATTTTTCTTTTCCAGTATGTTGGAATTACCTTCAAATAATTTAGAGAGATGTGTAGGGAGTAAAAAGTGAAAAGTTACTGTTGGGATATTCATTACAATTATAACTAAAGATAATATGGTCTAATTATATTGCTAAATTCTTCAATGTTTCCTACAATGTTTCCTTCAATATTTCTTTAACAAGTGACTCTGACATGAGAACATAAATTTGTGTAAGATTTTAATTTTAGCAGATTTTACATTTTTATTTTTATCTTTTATATTCATTTTTTTGTTTCAAGTTTTTATCTAAATTTTAAGTAGTTAACATATAGGGTAATCTTGGTTTCAGGAGTAGAATTTAGTGATTCATCACTTACACCCAACACCCAGTGCTCATCATAACAACTGCCTGCCTTATTAACCATCCCACATTTAGCTCTTCCCCCATCTACCTACTTCCATCAATCCTTAGTTTGTTCTTATAGTTAAGGGTCTTTTATGATTTGCTTCCCTCCTTTTTGCCCTTTCCCTGTGTTCATCTGTTTTGTTTTTTAAATTCCACATGAGTAAACTCATATGGTATTTGTCTTTCTCTGACCACTTACTTCACTTAGCATAACGAATGCTAGCTCCATTCTTGTTACAAATGGTAAGATTTCATTCTTTTTAATGGCTGAGTAAGATTCCAGTGTGTGTGTGTGTGTGTGTGTGTGTGTATCACATCTTCTTTTTCCATTCCTTAGTTGATGGACATTTGGGCTCTTTTCATAATTTGGCTATTGCTGATAATGCTGTTATAAATATCAGGGTGCATGTGCCCCTTCGAATCAGAATTTTTGTATCCTTTAGGTAAATACCTAGTAGTGCAATTGTTGAGTCGTGGGTAGTATATTTTTAACTTCTTGAAGAATCTCCATACTGTTTTCCAAAGTGGCTGCACCAGTTTATATTCCCACCAACAGTGTAAGAGGCTTCCCCTTTCTCCACATCCCCCTTAACATCTGTTGTTTTCTGAGTTGTTAATCTTAGCCATTCTGCCGAGTGTGCAGTGGTATCTCATTGTGGTTTCCCTGATGCCAAGTGATATTGAGCATTTTTTCATGTATCTGTTACCCAGCAAAATCACATTTAAAAAACAGAAGATTTTCTAATAAAGAATTAATAGAATAAAATGTAATAAATAATTTTGAATCTTAAGGTTTTGGTGAAACTTCAAAAATTATTGAGGAAAAGGGCTAAGAAAATAAGGTGTCAAATTTGGAGGCTAAGAAAGACAAAGAACACTTGAGATAGAAATAAGGAGAAAGAGGGTTCTGGGGCAGTTTTATACCAAGAGTTCCTGGAAGTATCACCTTATGAAAGTTTAAAGTTTGTGGGGTAATGAGGAATGCATTGAGGGAGGCAAAGTAGAGACCCTGTGTAAAAATTTTTGTTAAAGAATTTTGTGTAATTAATGTGTAAGAATTTATAAGAGAAGTGGTGTGGCTAACTCAGATGAATGGGATCTGGGTGGTAGTATTATGGTAGGGAGACCAGAAAAGATGTGATTGGGAAAAAAATTTGGTAATGAAAAAAATTGGTCATGAATTTCTAAAACACTTTCATTTTATATAAAATAAACTGGTGACCATTGTCCAATATGTGATATTAAAATACAAAAGAAAGACTTCCCAGATTTAATACTAGGTATTTCTTTCTTTTTTTTAAGTGATCTCTACACCTAATGTGGGGCCCAAACTCATGACCTCAAGATGACGGGTGGGATGCTGTACTGACTGAGCCAAGCAGGCACCCCAGCACTGGATATTTCTTAATCATCAGCAGCAGCAATAACATATCTTTTGAGTTGCTTACTTTAACTTTGGCTCAAACATTCTTTGTAGATTGGTTTAAGAGAAAAAAGAAGTCAAATGAGGTTATCAAAGATTTAAATCTAAAATGCCAAATTGAAGTTGGGTGGCTGGGTGACACAGTTGGTTAGGCATCCAACTCTTGATCTCAGCTCAGGTCTTGATCTCAGGATCAGGAGTTCAAGCCCCACATTGGGCTCTATGCTGGGCATAGAGCCTATTTTTTTTTTTTTTAAGATTTTATTTATTTATTTGACAGACAGAGATCACAAGTAGGCAGAGAGGCAGGCAGAGAGAGAGAGGAGGAAGCAGGCTCCCTGCTGAGCAGAGAGCCCCACGTGGGGCTCGATCCCAGGACCATGGGATCAGGACCTGAGCTGAAGGCAGAGGCTTTAACCCACTGAGCCACCCAGATGCCCCCATAGAGCCTATTTTTTAAAAAATTAAAATATTAGGGACGCCTGGGTGGCTCAGTGGGTTAAGTCTCTGCCTTCGGCTCAGGTCAAGATCTCAGGGTCCTGGGGTCGAGCCCCGCGTCGGGCTCTCTGCTCAGCAGGGAGCCTGCTTCCTCCTCTTTCTCTCTGCCTGCTTGTGGTCTCTCTCTCTCTCTGTCAAATGAATAAGTAAAATCTTAAAAAAATTAATTAATTAAAATATTAAATTCCAAATTGCATGTATAAAAATGGAATAGGGTAATTATTTTAATATTATATAAGAATTACCATGTACTACACTATCGTTGGATTTTATGCAAATTTTACTTAATTAATTAATGAAGATTGGAGAACCTACAGAGAATTGTATTTTTAGTCCATTAGGTCACCCAGTTTGTTTGATTCTTACTTACTTACCTATCCCCCAACATATGAGAGTTCCAATTGCTCTACATTTTTAACAACACCTGTCATTTTCTGTCGTTTTGATTATATCCAATTGAGTGGGTATGGAGTGGTATCTCACTGTAGTGTGATTTTCTTCTCACTAATGACTAATAATGTTGACCATCTTTCATATGTTTATTGGCCATTTGTATATCTTCTCTGGAGAAATGGCTATTCAGTCTTTTACCTAATTCTGTATTGAACTCGAGTCTAAACTTTGACTATTGTTTAAAAAGCAAAAAGAATGCTACTAAATGAGCCTGGGTGGCTCAGTGGGTTAAGCCTCTGCCTTCAGTGCCGGTCGTGATCTCAGGGTCCTGGCATTGAGCCCCGCATTGGATTCTCTGCTCAGCAGGGATCCTGTTTCCCCCTCTCTCTCTACCTGTTGCTCTGCCTAGTTGTAATCTCTCTCTCTCTGTCAAGTAAATAAATAAAATCTTCAAAAAAAAAGAGAATGCTACTAAAGATAGTAATAGTAAGGAAGTATAATTATAGGGAGAAAAAAGTCAGAGGGATATCATAATTAAAAAACAAAACAAAACAAATCCAGGGCACCTCAGCAGCTCAGTCAGTGAAGCATCTGCCTTTGGCTCGGGTCATGATTCTGGAGTCTTGGGATTGAGTCCAGGCTCCCTACTCAGTGGGGAGTCTGCTTCTCCCTCTATCCCTCCTCCTGCTCATGCTCCCTCTCTTGCAAATAAATACAATCTTAAAAAAAAGAAAACCTATGTCCCCATAAATATTTGTACACTAATATTAGTAACACTATTATTTATAATAGCTAAAAAGGAGAAACAACCCAAAAGTCCACTGTGATGAATGGAAACTAAAATGTGATATATCCATTCACTGTAATAATATTCTGTCCAAAAAAGAATGAAGTACTGATTTATGCTATAGTATGGACATATATGAAAACATTATGCTGAGTGAAAAAAGCCAAACACAAAAGTCTATATACTATATGGTTCCATTTGTATGAAATGTCTAGAATAAGCAAAACCATAGAAACAAAATGTAGGTTAGTGGTTGCCTATGGCTGGGAACAAATAAGGAGTGACCGCTGATGTTTACAGGTTTCTTTTTGAGATGATGAGAGTATTCTGTAATTACATGGTGGTGATTGTTGCAACACTTTGAAAATATACTAAAACAATTGAATTGTACTCTTCTAAAAGGTGAATTTTATGGTATATTAGTGTTTTCAATGGTTTTATTGTTCTTTTTTTAAAATAAGAAGTTAACTTTGAAGGCAACATAAAGTATTAGGTTTCATGGAGGTTAATGTTAGAAGGTAAACTAGAATCAGATGGTTAAGTTTTTTACGGTTGATTTGTAGTAGTTCTTTATATATTCTGTATACAAGACTTCTATCAAATACATGAATTGTAGATATTTTTTACCCATTCTTTCGACTTTCACATTCTTGGTAGTGTTTTTTGAAGCCCCAAAGTTTGAAAATTTAATGAATTCCAATTTTTTTTTGTCGCTTGTGCTTTTAGTTTCATATTTAAGAATCCGTTGTTTAATATAAGATCACAGAAATGTGATTCCCATGTTTCCTTCTAAAATTTTTATAGCTTTAGTTCTTACATTTAGGCTATTAATCTGTTTTGGGTTAATTTTCATATATGATGGAAGGTAAGGGCAAAGGATACCTTTTTTTTTCTTTTTTAAAAAGATTTTAAGTAATCTCTTCACCAACATGGGGCCTAAACTCACAACCCCAGGATCAAGGGTCATGCAGTCTACCAACTGAGCCAACCAGGCACCCCACAAAGGATGCTTCTTGGCCTTCCTGTCTACAAAATGAATTTTTACAGTTTATGCCTTTAATTGAAAGTGTTCCTGGGCCCCTGCGTGGTTCAGTTAATTAAGCATCTGGCTTTTGATTTCTGCTTAGGTCCTGATCTTGGGTTTGTAGGATTGAGCCCCGCTTCAGGCTCCATGCTCATCAGGAGTTTGCTTGGGGTTTTCTCCTTCACCCGCTGCCCCAACTCCACTCTCTCTCTCTCAAATAAATAATTAAGTCTTAAAAAAAAAAAAAAAAAAGAGGGGAAGGCTTCCTGCACTTGGGCTAGTCTTTCCTTATTCTGAATCATCCCCAAATTCTATCTGTCCTTTATTGTCTAGCTCAAATACCCGGAAATCCTTTTAGAATTTCTCTTTTTTACCCCCCCTCCCCAAGAAACCAGAAATGTTCTTATCTTTCATATGGCTTTTTCTATATCCTTCTTACAGCACCTTTGTCACTTTTACATCTAGTATAACTATACGTGTAAATGTATTAGCCTTCCCTCCCTAAGGGAAAGTTCATAGTTTAATTTGTTTTCCATGGTATAGCATTTAATATTTACCTATTGATTGAATTATGATAATAGGGTCCTGGTATAGTGGAGGCAAAATGAAATTACAATTATTTAGAGAAGTAATATGATTAACCTAAAATACCAGTAGAACATCTCTCTTCAATGACTACTGAACTTGTAGAATGTGTATTTTTATTGGTCCTTTATTAATTGTATTATTGAAATGTTTAAGGAAAGGATATATTTTATTGTAAAATGACTGTTACTCTATGTCATCAAGTTACAAATGTAATTTTTTGTGGGATTAGAAATGGAAGACATTAGATGAAAACATTCTTGGAGGATAGAGAAGAAAACTGCATTATAAAATTTACCTGGGGGCAATTAGAATGATTAATAAAATTGTTTACATTTTAAGTTTTATTTTAAGTAGTAATCTTCTTTTTACAAATGGATGTTTATAGATAATCGTGAAAAAAATTTACTTAAAAAAATCCCTATAGTGCTTATCAGAAATGTTTCTGGAAAACCTAAGTAATATAGTGCCCTACTGAAGAAAATTGCCTGGGAAAACTGTGACTGACAGTTTATGTTAAGGTTTGGAATCTTGCGCAGGTATCATGCCTAGTTTTCATTTATATACTTCCTTGAAAGTGGAAAGAGACCCAGAAAAATATAGGCTTACCACAGATTTCCTTTAGGGAAAGCATTGTTGTGTGAGAGGATGTCACACTGAGCCTGCCTATAATAGCAGCCAGTGATTCTTTAAGAAGATAACGGAGGCCTGTTGCTAGGTCTTAAAGGTCATTTTGAGAGGCTACAAATTGAACAAAAAGTCAAGTTCTTTCTTTGTTGTTACAGAAAAGTAAAGACAGTTCCATGAACTTTGATATTTGATATATAGGTTAGGGTCATTTATTAGCAAACTACTAAGTAATTTGTAAAGGTTTGCTAAAACTAGTTGCTCATAAAATTAAGCAGCGCAGTAGAGAATATGGAGATACATACACATAATTTGGGACTTGTAAATTAATATCAAATATTTTCAGCTGCAAACAGTTGTGTTTTTAGAAAAACACAGGGGTTATTTTGAATTAATATGGTCTTCAGTGACTTCAGTTGTTTTCTAATCATATTTAGTTTCATTTATTTTGTTACTCAGTATCAAGTATGTATTTTTCATTGGCAATCTTTTCTGTTTGTTTTTTTTTGACATATAATGCCCCAATAACTGAACTATCATGTATTGTATTTCCAACATGAATGTATGTCTATGAATGTATAACATGTATATAGCTTATAACTTACTCTCAAGGTAAGAGTAATAAGATTATTGTCTTAAAAATATTTTTAGGCCATTGTTTTATGATATAAAATCATGTGTATATGGTCCAGTAGTGTGTGTGGGGAGGGTGGGGGTGGGGGTGCTTGCGCAAAAAGTACTTATACATACGTGATTTTACAATCCTAATCCACTCTTCCAATGACTGATTTGTAATCTTAATTCATTCTTCCAGGTACTAACTTTATAAATAAGTAAGTCTCTACATTAGTGTTTGTCATTCTACTATTACAGTTTAATTTCTTGGCTCTTAAAGGTTTTTAGCATTTGATATTTCTGTTTTCACTTTTTAAAAATATACATTCTTACAGAATATGTCATATTTAAAATTATTTATTACATTAGAGCTCTTTTATCACTATTTCAATCATGTGTCCTTGGGTAAATTATTTTACTTATTTGTGCTTTACTTTCCTCACCTATAAAATGGGGATTATAATTATGACCTACCTCATAGAATGTCAAGATTATATAATTTTAATAAATATTTTATATATTTATTTGAGAGAGAGAGAGAGCATGAGTCGGGGTGTAGAGGCAGAGGGAGAAGGAGAAACAGACTCCCCACTGTGCAGGGAGCCAGACATAGGACTCCATTCCAGGATCCCCAAGATCATGACCTGAGCAGAAGGCATATGCTTAACTGACTGAGCCACTTAGTTGCCCCAAGATGACATAATTCTTATAAATATCTTAGAACAGTGCCTGGGATTAATTAACACTCAATAAATGATAGCTATTGAGTGCCTGGGTGGCTCAGTTGGTTAAGTGGCTGCCTTCAGCTCAGGTCATGATTCCAAGGTGCTGGGATCAGCCCTGCATTGGGCTTCCTGCTCAGCAGACAGTCTGCTTCTCTCTCTCCCTCTGCCTGCCGCTCTGCTTGCTTGTGCTCTCTAACTCTCTGTCAAATAAATAAATAAAATCTTAAAAAAAAATGATAGCTATTATTAATGTTTAGCACCCTAGTGGAGTCAATTGATTTGGTATGAGATTTATGATTGGAATACATAGTAGGGCATCTCTAATTCCCATGGTAAAGTGATCTACATGTTAATTTGTAGGGGGAGTTTAGCTTGTGACAATCTTCCACAAATAATTTCTCTTGAGACTTCTTTATAACCATTGCTCTATAATATAGCCATATTTATTTTAATATAAATGATTTCAGCTACCATTTAATTTGTTTTTCTTGTTCTCCTTCCCCAATATACCCCTATTTTTTAATAAAATTAAAGCAGCAAAAGGACGCACCACATTTATCTTGTGGTTTTGCCTACCTTATGGCAACCTGCCAAGCTCATTTAGTTACTCATACTTCAATTTGAGATAACCAAAAGACATGGAAGGACTGGCAACCAGATAGACTGTGTGGGAGGTGAGAGACAGCTGGAACAGGAAGGAAATGCTGACAAATGAGAATAGAATGCTATGAGATTAGGCTTATTTATGAAAATTTGGATTTTATTTATTATTTATTTATTTTTAAAGATTTTATTTATTTATCTGAGAGAAAGAGGCAGAGAGAGAGCACAAGCAGGAGAAGCTATAGAGAGAGAAGAGGGAACGAGGCTCTCTACTGAGCAGAGAGCCCGATGCAGAGCTCAAATCCAGGACACCGGGATCATGACCTGAGCTGTAGGCAGATGCTCAACTGACTGAGCCACCCAGGCACCCCAAAAATCTGGATTTTAAACATTGTTTTCTGTATAAATTGTCTTAGTCTTTTTAGGCTACAGTGACAAAATACCACAGACTGGTAGGACTAAACAATAGGAATTTATTACAGGAGGCAAGGAACTTCAATACTAAGGTGCTGGACAATTCTGTTCCTTGAAGAAAGCTCTTGTCCTGGTTTACAGATGGTTGCCTTTTTGCTCTACAAGGCAGAGCAAAAGTGTACATTGGTCTTTTTCTTTTAAGGACACTAATCCCATCATGGAGACCATCCTTAGGACATTATCGAAATCTGATTACCTCCCCAACATCATCACATTAGGGATTAGTTCTTCAACATGGGAGTTTTTTCCAAAGGGCAGGGGAGAGGGTGCAAACATTCAGTATGCAATGTGAGAAAAAGCTAACAACTATTATTTGCTATAACTTGTAGTCATTATTTATTCACTTTAAGGAATTATGAGTAGCTCAATATAAACTAAATGGAATGTGATTGAATTTGTATGTAATAATAATTTATATAAGAATGCATATTATCGGGGCACCCGGGTGTTTCTGTTGGTTAAGCATCTGTCTTTGGCTCAGGTCATGATCTCAGAGTCCTGAGATTGAGCCACGCATCAGGCTCCCTGCTCAGCAGGGAGTCTGCTTCTCCCTCTCCTGCTGTCCTTCCCCACCGCTCATGCCCTCTCTCTCTCTTTCACAAATAAATAAAATCTTTAAAAAAAAAAGAAAAGAAAACATGTTACTTTTCATGCTACACAGACAATTTGCATAGTTGGTTACCTACAATATCTGAGACTTGAGCACTGTGAAATGGAAAAGTTCATCATTGGAACTCCCAACATCTCTTTTTGGTGCCCTTCCTCACTCTTTCCTTGCTTCCAATATTGCCTTTCTTTTTATCTTCCAAGCATAAATGTCTTTTTAGGAAAACATATAATAAATTCGTCAGATGGAGTTGTAACTAGCTTTCTGAAATCAAATATACTAAGTTTTCTTTTTCTTGAGTATGTGATTATCATGGAGCTCAAAGCATTTAAGTAACTTACACTGCTTCTGGTGACAAAATAAGTGAAACATATTTTCTTAATTCATTAATGGATAAATGATATCAATACTATAATGTAAAGGATTATTAAAAATTTTAGGATTTGGTATATCACATCTGGATATAATAAAAAACTTGGGTGAAGCTTCCTTTTTTAAAAAATATTTTATTTTTTTATTTGAGAGAGAGTGCCTAAGAGTGAGAGAGAGAATGGGGGGAGGGGCAGAGGGAGAGGGAGGAAGAGAATCTCAAGCAGACTCCCCATCGAGCAGGGCACCCCTCATTGGGCTGTATTTCATGACTGTGATATCATGAACTGAACCAAAATCAAGACTTGGGTGCTTAACCACTGAGCCACCCAGGCACCTCTTGGGTGAAGATTTTTAAAAAGTGATTTTAATTTGGGCAAATGTGTATTAATTATTAATTTATTTTTATTGAGCACTTATGTACTATGCATTCTAAATGCTACAGTTCCTCAGTAAACAAATAAAATTCCTGCTGTCTTTTGAAGAGGTTACATTTTAGTAGGGGACACAGATGAAAAGTAAGATAATTGAATATGGAGTAAGTTAGCTAGTGATAAGTGCATGAAGATATTAGAGTCTAGAGAGTTATAGTATGTGTTTATATATGTGTGTTGATTGCTATTTTACATAAGATGATCAGGAGGTTTTTCATAAGGTGACTTTTTTTTTTTAAGATCTTATTTATTTATTTGAGAGAGAGAAAGTGAGTGAGAGAACATGAGCAAGGGGAGAGGGAGAGGGAGAAGCAGACTCTGCACTGAGCAGGGAGCTGAAGTGGAGCTCGATCCCAGGACCCCAGGATCACAGCCTGAGCTGAAGGCAGATGCTTAACCAACTGAGCCACCCAGGTACCCCATAAGGTGACGTTTTAATTTTAGGGACTAAACTGAAGTGAATGGAGTAAGCCAGGTAGATACTGGGAGAAGGTCATTTTGGTCAAAGGAAACAGGATGAATAAAGGCCTTGAGGCAGAAGCAAGATAACATATGCAAAGAAAAACCAAAGGGCCAGTTCAGAAGTTGCTGAGTAGATAGTTGGGAGAGAAGAAGAACATAAGATCAGAGAGTTTCAAGGACCAGATTATTGATGACCTTAGAGACCATAATAAAGACAATATGGTATTCTGAGAAAGAAAAGCATTATAAGATTATTTTGGTTTCTACATATATAACGAGTGGTAGAAAAGAAAGAGTGGAAGCAGAGTAACCAGATGCCCTTCAACGAACGAATGGGTAAGGAAGATGTGGTCCATATACGCTATGGAGTATTATGCCTCCATCAGAAAGGATGAATACCCAGCTTTTGTATCAACATGGACGGGACTGGAAGAGATTATGCTGAGTGAAATAAATCAAGCAGAGAGAGTCAATTATCCTATGGTTTCACTTATTTGTGGAGCATAACAATAACATGGAGGACATTGGGAGATAGAGAGGAAAAGGGAGTTGAGGGAAATTGGAAGGCGAGGTGAACCATGAGAGACTATGGACTCTGAAAAACAATCTGAGGGTTTTGAAGGGGCAGGGGGGTGAGAGGTTGGGGGAACCAGGTGGTGGATATTATGGAGGGCACGTATTGCTTGGAGCACTGGGTGTGGTGCATAAACAATGAATTCTGTTCCGCTGAAAAGAAATTAAAAAAAAAAAAAAGTTATACAGCATTTCCAGTCAGACATGATGGCTGCTTAGAGCTGTGCTGTGGCAATGGAGTCACATTATAAATATATACTTAGAAGGCAGAGTCAACAGATTTTACCAATGTACTGAAAGGGGGTATAAGAGAAGGACGCCAGTAAATGAAAACTCCGCAAAATTTTAGGCTGACTAACCAGTTGAATGGAGTTGCTTTTTACAGGAAAAGAGCAAGCATGCTAGAGGAATAGGTTTGTTAAGATCAAGAGTTCTTAGTCTTGTAAATTGTAACTTGCTTATTAGGCAACCAAGAGGCAAAGTGAAGTAGACAACTGGATACATGTGTCTGGCTTTCAGTAGGGAGGATAGCACTGTAGTAAAAAAACATCAGTTTATAGATTGTGTTGAAAGCCATTGATATGGATTAATCTGTCCAGAAAGTAAGTGCATGTAGAGAAAAGAAGTGGTCCAAAGATTGAGTGTAGATTACTTTAATATTTAGAGGTCAAGAAACAGAGAAAAATCAAGAAAGGAGACTGAGAAAAAGCAACCATTAAGATAGGAGAACCAAGAGAGTATGATGTTCAGGAAGACAAGTGAAGAAAGTGTTTCAATGAGGAGAGCATTGTCACCTGCATCAGGTGCTCCTGATAGATTAAAATGAGGCTACTGGCAATCTTAAAAAGAGTGGTTTCAAGGAAGGATGTGATGAAAGCCTTGTTGAAATGAGTTTTTGAAAAAAAGAATGAAAAGAGAAGAAATGGAGATGGTGGATATACAGAAGTTTTTCTCAGTGAGTTTTGCTATAATCAGATGAGAGAAATCAGGCATTAGCTGGAAGAGTCATGGAGACCATGGAGGCTTCGTTTTTTAACTTGTTTTGCTTTCTAGAATGGAGAAATATTACATGTGTGTGCGTAGGTATACAATGTATGATAGTGAGAATAAAAAAAGGTAAAAATTGCAATATAATGCCTTTGAGAAGACTTTAAGAGATGGGATCCAAAACTCAATATGAGGCAGTCCTTGGATACCAAGAATCCTGGAGAATTTACTCATCATAACAGGAGAGAAGGGAGAATATATGCATCAGAATACAGTTCGTCATATTTGGTGCAAGTACATCTGGAAATTTTCTTCTGGTTGCACAATGTTTTGCTGTGAAATCTCTAATTATTTAAGAGAGGAGTGGAGAATTAGAAGGGGTGGAGGGGTGATGTTGGTAGCATGGATGAGGTAGGTGAGGAGAGGAGGGACCAAGGCAGAAACTGGGTGGCCATAGGTAGGAAATGTCTGTTCTAATCAGATAGTATAGCTTTCTTTTTTTCTTATCTCATGATCAACCAAGACATTTTAAGCCCTATAAGCTTTGTCATAATGTTTCTTTATCTGAACTTAGATGTTTTACGTAAAGACTGTTATCTCATTCCAGTTCTTGGCAAGAATTATTAAATAGGCTGTTTATATGTGTAAAAACAGGGTAATAGAAACTATAGAGATGACATCATCTGGACCTTTTAATCATTTTTCAAAAAAAGGGGGGGGAAGGGCAAAGTGTTTTTAAAGTTCTAGTTTGCTTTCTTGAGATAACTAATTTACCTTACTATTTTTTGTCTCTATTCATTTTCTAGAGGGAAATAATCAGCGTAAATTCTCTTGACATATTACCTCAATTGTATTTTTTTTTTTTAAGCACTGAAGCGCCATTCTAGTGATTAAGGAAGTGCATTGTAGCGTATGGTGGGCTAATGTGACAAGTATGTGGCTTGAAGCCAGTAAATACAGCTCTGTTCCCAACCATACTTAGTTGTTTTCAGCTATACAGTTATAATTATTGTGCCTGGGATACTGTTAAGATTGTATCTATTGAAATACTTCAAGGTATTTTTTATTAGAATGTAAGTTGTGTGGGGATTTTTTTGTACCATCGGTTTGGAAGAATTTTTGGTGTATCTTTTCAATGTTTCAAAAGGGACCAGGGATTTACAGTAGAACTACAGAAGCTTTAAAATATTAACAGCCCATTAAGTACAGGATATGGTTCATGAGATTTAATGGGAAGTTGTTAAAAGGAGATGGAACTATTCCAATGATTGGGGAGGGGTGGTTAGTGGCAAAAAACAGGGCAAAGAATTTAAAAAGCTTGCTTTCCTATAAATATTCAGTGTTTGGGTATACTGCACAATAATAATATTAATAACAAATCTCTTCTATTCTGATAGGCAAGCAGTATTGGGAGCTCAATCAGAATTCCATTTGGCGCATATGTTAACTTTCCTCTTCAGAGGATATCCAGCAATGTTGTGTTAAAAAAATTTCCTGTGGATTTGAGATGCTTGGCATTCATTAAATCAAAACTTTGGACTTTGAAATAGCACCTACTTTGTTTAACATTTAAAAAATTACAGGGCTCCTGAGACTAGTCCTGGGAATAGCCTTTAGTTATTACCTGGAGAATAATAAAAATGAAAGTTTTTTAGAGGAGGGTATTTTAAAAGCAAAAGAGTGTAACACTTTAAGAGCATAGTATTTAATATACACCTGAGTCTTCGTTCCTTGAAGCATGACACACTTAATAGCACACATCACATGGTCAGTGACAATTAGAGTCTAATGTATCACGTGTATTTCATGCACATACTTAGGTCTTGGCTCCCAGGTCAGGGTAGTAAGCCTAGTCTTCTGCTTGCCTGGATTAAATGCCTTTTTCCCCCAGCTTTTCAATTCTGTGCAATTTGTGCGATTTTTCTGAGTTTCAATTTGCTTTCTGTGAGGCTCTGCTATGTCATATTATTATTTATAAGATCAAATGATATCATGTACATGAAGCACTTCATAAATCATTAAGTTATATACTTAGTAGATATAATCTTATTGGATATAATCTTATTAGAGCAGTAAATCAGAAGCGAGGAGTCTGGAACTTTGTAGATAGGCCCAATTATTAGAATCGTAGCTCTGTTAATACTGCTACTAACTCATTTCAGCAGACCAAAGTTAGCTTTACCACATGTGCACCATGATTTTTTTGCTTTGGAGTTCATGTTAGATTGATGTTATTGAATGAAACTTGAAAGAAAAAAGGAGAGCCCTGTGGAAACTTGAGTGAGATTACAGTAAACACTCAGTACGACTTTCACTACTTTTAGTTCCTTACCTGACTTACCTTTTCAAACCCGGTCCATGAAATTATTTGATATTTACTATCTGAAATGCTGACATGTTTCAGTTATCTGTTGCTGCATAACAAATCACCCTCAACCTTAGTGTTTTAAAACAACAGTCATTTTATTATTGCTCACAGATTCCCTGGGTTAGGAATTTGGGAGGTGCTCAGATGAGTAGTCCTGAGTTGTTGGTCTCTAATGTGGCTGAAACTAGACTGTGGCCAGAGCTGATAAAGGGGCTGAAGCAGCTGTGGGCTGACTGGGCATCTCTCTCTCTTTATGTGGTTTCTGCATGTGGTTTAGTTTAGGCTTTCTTACAGCATGCTGGCCATAGGGAAGCCAGCCTGGTCACATGAAAGTTCCAAAACCCAACCTCTTGAAAGAAAGAAGCAAAAGGTGTAATGCCTTTTTTGACTTCGCCTCTCAGGTCATAAGGCTCCTAAGATTCAAGAGGGAAAAACTTGGATCCCACCTCTTGATGGGAGGTATGTCATAGTCACAGGTGGATGGGAGATATTATCAGGATCATCTTTGGAAAGAAAATAGTCTGTGACATGAATGATGATGATGATATGTGAAATTATATAGCTCTCCATCCCTTTAACATTACTTCTCTAGTGCCACAATAGGAAACGACTTACTCTCTTTTTTTCTTTTGTAACTACACAATTTCCCTGCTACATATGAACAAGGAAGAAATAAAACTAAAATTAATAGGACTACACTTCTTATGCTCTCTTAAATATGAAATCAACCTCATTTTGGAAAGATTATTCAGTACACAAAAGGAAAAAAAACCACTATTTTCCTTGGAGTCATACTTACCAAAAGATGTGTTACTAAGTATTGGTTTGGAAAGCACATATTAAAAGAATGCATTGCCACTGACTTGCCTTAAACTCCAGAAACTCTTGTTTGGAAAACAATTTCTACTCTGACACATGGTGAGTATGTTCATTCTTATTTCTTATAACAATTTTGTACACTTTTCTTATCAAATTTATTGCATTTTCTCTATATTATAGTTATATGCCTGTCATCTTCCTAACACATTGTCCTCTTTTTTGGGTAGAATTTGTTGCTGATTGATCACAACCATAGGTGCTTGATAAATATTTTTTAGTCATTAGACCCTTTGATGGCTAATATTCTTTGAGAAAATAATCTATATGTTCAGGGAGATAACAGAGTTGGCTTCTGGAATGGAAATGGGTATCCTGATATGTCAACATTCCCTTATAGCCTATAGATAGTGAGTTATTCATTTTTTTAAAGATTTATTTATTTATTTGACAGAGAGAGAGATCACAAGTAGTCAGAGAGGAAGGCAGAGAGAGAGAAGGAAGCAGGCTCCCTGCTGAGCAGAGAGCCCAATGTGGGGCTTGATCCCAGGACCCTGAGATCATGACCTGAGCCAAAGGCAGAGGCTTTAACCCACTGAGCCACCCAGGCGCCCCTGAGTTATTCATTATTAAGGAATATTAGTTAGTGGCACAGTTTGGTTTTGAAACTCCTCCTAATAATTTAGGGATTAATTAATTAGGTAACTTACCCATATTAAATGGAGCTTGTTCCTTTTCCTCTTTTGTTTCTTTTTGACCTCAGATTAATTGAGATATAATTACCATGTAACATTGTGGTAAGTTTAGGTTGTATAGTGTGATATTTCAATACATGTATATATTATAAAATGATTATCACAGTAAGGTTTATACATCCATCACCTCACTGACTTACCTTTTTTTTTCTTTTCTCTCTCTCTCTTTTTTTTTTTTTTTTGGTGGAGAAAAGTTTTAAGATCTATTTTCTTAGCAACTCTCAAGTTTACAATCAATGTTGTTAACTATAGTCACTCATGCTCTACATTAGATCCCAGAACTTATTCATCTTATAACTGGAAATTTGTATTCTTTGACAGCTTTCATTTCCCTCCCTGAATTTTCCACACCCACCTCTTCTCCCCTTGCAACCACCAATCTACTCTCTGTTTTCTATGAGTTTGGGGGTTTTTTAGGCTTCACGTGTAAGTAAAATCATATAATATCTCTGTGTGATTTATTTCACTTACATAATGTCCTCAAATTTCATCCATGCTGTTGAAAATGCAAGATTGTCTTCTTAAATAGTATTCCACTCTGTGGGTATATATACGTATGTATGTATTTATAATATTTTCTTTATCCATTCATTAGTCATTGGATACTTAAGTTGTATCCATGTCTTGGCTATTATAAGTAATGCTTTAATAAGCATAAGGTGCAGATAACTCTTTGATATAGTGATTTCATTTCCTTCAGATACATACCTAGAATTAGGATTACTGGATCATATGGTAGTTCTATTTTTGCTTTTTTGTGGAACCTTCCACAATGGCTGTCCCATTTTGAATTCGCACCAGCAGTGCACAAGAGTTCCCTTTTCTCTACATTCTTCCAGGCATTAGTAATCTCTTGTCTTTTTGATAATAGTTAATCTAACAGGTGTGAGGTGATATCTCATTGTGGGTTTGTTTTGCATTTCTCTGATGAGTAGCAAAATAGAGCATATTTTTGTATGCCTGCTTGTCATTTGGGTGTCCTCTATGGAAAAATGTCTATTTAGTTCTTCTGCCTACTTAAGAGAGTTTTTACATCTATATTCATGAGGGATACTCAGCGTTTGAAATTACATTTTTCCTATAAACTTCTTCAAGCAATCTTGCAAAGTATCAGCTATCCATATGTTTAATAAATGGAGTATTTTAAGCCAAGAGAGTAATAAAGAAGACATTCTTTTTATCTCACTACCTATTTGTCCTCTGGAGAAGGAATGATTTATTAAATACTATTTGGCTTTAATGTTTGAATTAATTTTCAAGATTGGCTTTAATGAGTAACTATAAAATGGTAGATATAGCAGCACATTTTGAAAATCAGAAAAAAATTTTCCATTTTTTTAACAGGAAAAATAAAAACATTGCCAACTTGAAATGTTGAAAAAAAATTGGCAGGGGATATTTAGAGTACATTACTTGCATCTTGAGATCCTAGGTAACGTATAAAGAAATATGTAATATTTTAAAATTTCATGATAATCGTCTCTTGGGTATCTCAAATTATCTGATAATTAATATATTTAAACTTTTAAGCAATTGGAAGGTTTTTTTTTTTTTTAATTTTAAGTCTCCAAGCAGGTTTTTTTTCCCCCAAAGATTTTATTTATTTATTTATTTGACGAAGAGAGAGAGAACAAGCCAGGGGAGCAGCAGGGAGTCCACTGTGGGACTTGATACCAAGAGCCTGGGATCCTGACCTCAGCCAAAGGCAGACACTTAACCGACTGATCCACCCAGGTGCCCCACCAAGCAGTTTCATAATGTTGTCTTCTCTAGTATGTTAGAACCTGCGAAGAGGCATCTTTAAATTCTAAGAATTACAAATACTCTATCTTTGCAAAGAAAAGGAGAACCTAGAGTTTTCTCAGTGAAATGGCTGATTTCAAGAGTAGGTTCAGACCAGTGCTCAAAAAATTGATGTAACAAGAACCCAAAAAATCTGATTGATGGGTTCACATTGGCAACCAGAGACTAACTGAGCACCAAAATAATTAAGTACAGTAATAAATTATAAATTATTGAAAAACTAGTAATCGATGAGTCTGTAAGTAGTAAGAAAAGAGGCTCTTACTTATAGTGGAAAGCTAAGGGCTGATTGGTAAATCTGAGGGAGAGCTATAGTTGGAAAATCATCATGATGAAGATTAAATCAGGCAAAGATCATGTGTTGATACTAAATCTAGGGGCAATTTTGATGAGGAGAAGGATACTTGATTGACTTCAAATGTTTTGTCTACTTATCAAGTGGTAGAGAGGAAAAAAAAAATCCCAGTAATTATGCAGTGGAGAAATCAGGTAACAGCCTCACTAGGTAATAAAAGTTTTACAGAATGAAAGGACTGATAGACCTAGTATGTCTCCAGATGTGATATTCTGGTCAAGAATACCTGACTTCATCCTGACAACATCAGATAAGTGCAAAATGAGCATGTTTTATTAAGGCAAAGGAGGGAGGACTATGTCCTTTAAAGATGTCAACATTAGGGGTGCCTGGGTGGCTCGGTGGGTTAGAGCCTCTGCCTTCAGCTCGGGTCGTGGTCCCGGGGTCCTGGGATCGAGCCCCGCATCGGGCTCTCTGCCCCGTGGAGAGCCTGCTTCCTCCTCTCTCTCCCTGCCTGCCCCTCTGCCTACATGTGATCTCTGTCTGTCAAATAATAAATATAATCTTAAAAAAAAAGAAAAAAGATGTCAATGTCATAAAAGATGAAGAAAGGTTGTCGAAATATCACATTAAAAAATACTGAACAGGCATGACACCTAAAATACCTGACCCTAGACTCTTACTGTACCAGAGGAGAAAACATATATCTTGTACAGGACATTATTTGTTCAAATGACAACATTAGAATATGAAGAGAGTAGATTAGATAAAAATATTATATCTATTTTTTACATATAAATTGTATAAATTTATACAGCTGATACTCTCTGTTGTTATGCAAGAGAATATCCCTGAGTAGATTTCTTGGGAACTACACACTGAAATTTTATGGGTAAAGGGCCACGATATATGTAACCTAGTGTCCAATGATTCAGGAAAAAAAATCTGTGCTTAGAGAGCACAGGTACAAATAATAAAGCAAACAGGGTAAAATGTTAATAGTAGGTGAATTTAGGTAAAAGGTATAAAAAAGTTCTTTATGCTCTTTTTGTATTTTTAACTGTGGCAAATTTGAAAATTTCAAATAATTTTTTTATTTAAAGGGAACTGAGACACCTTTAATTCTAACACTTGCTATTAGAATTTTGAAAAAATAGCAAAACAAAAACTTCCCAAGACATAATTTCAGTATTTAATAAACTAGTAGGAGATTGAGGAGATTGACTGCTTTGAAAAACTAGTAATTGATGAATCGATAAAGTACTTGATGAGTCCTTATAAAGACATGATGGAGACTTACGATGAAGGCATCAAAGTGAAAAACATGATGTAATTATCTCTCATGTCTATGTTCCTTTTCTCTGTGATTTTGGCAACTGGTATAACCACAGCTATGAGGAAAAGTTGTTGTAGTAAAGACAGAACAAAAAGTAGCGATGAGTTTATTGATAATGTCCTAACTTATTGTTTCTATTTTTTAGGGATATTCAGGTGCTTAAATAAAAAGGAGCCAGACTATTATCCTTAGTTTCAGAATATTTTGAATTAGAGAGGAAATAGTTTACACATTTTCAATGACTTGTGTGATAAGAACTTTACTGTTACTCATGAAAACAGTTGCCTGACCTCTGGTAGTACATTAACTATTCCATCCCTTTGTTTATGTCTTATTTTGAGAGCTCCCTTTGCTTCTGTCCTGAGCTCTGTAGATTCATTAACCCTCTCAATCTATCCCAGTTTTCACCAGCTTACTGAAGTCTCTGGCAGCTGTCCTATCAATGCCTTCCTTACTTATTTCTCCTGTCTTTGACCCAGTCATAGCTCCTCTTAGTCAGGAGGAATTTTGGACCAATTGAACAGTTTAAAAATGTTGACTATGGGAATAAAAGGCACAGCATAGGGAATATAGTCAATGATATTGTAATAGTGTTTTATGGTGACAGATGGTAGCTGCACTTGTGGTGAGCATAACATAGTGTATAGAGATGGTGAATCACTATGTTGTATACCTGAAACTAATGTAACATTGTGTGTCACCTATTCTCAAATTTCATAATTCTAAAAAAGAAAAAGAATTATGAAAACAGAAAACATAAGTAAATACAAATAAAAAATGCTTAACTAAACAAGTCACACCATCATGTGTTCTCTCTCCCTGGAGTAGACCTTCTCTATGATGAAACTGTCATCTTTCTGTGGTTTTGTTTATATGATTATGCTTGTGTCAAATTCTTTATGGAAAGTGACAGGTTGTAAGTAAATAAATAAAACTATTTTCAATGACTTCCTACTTCTACTTTCAGAATTGTTTTAAGAGGGCTAGAATTCCTAGTAATCTATTAGGCTCTAATTACTTCTGCTTCTAAGAAACTTTAGGATTCCAAGCCTTGAGACTTCTCTTGAACACCTTAAATCTTATTTCTTTACTACCAAAGGAATATATTTCTAGTGATAGAATTCAAAAAATGCCGTTAAAGGTGACTCTTTTTCACTCGAATGACACCACAGAAGCGATTGCCAGATCTGTCAGTCTATACCCATTGATTAGCTTCTGCTGTATAAAGCATGAAAACTGAAATCAATCATTCCCATCAGACCGCCCTTCCTCACCCCAGACTATTACTATGCACTTCAAAAAACAAACAAACCTAACCAGATGCCAGATACCTACACAATAATAAATATGCACGGGGACAGTGAGAGGTACTAAATTTTACTAAGAACTTTCTTAGGCTAAACCCTGTGTATACAAGGTATCTCAGGTTTTTTTTTTAAGTTTTATTTATTTATTTGACAGAGATAGAGAGAGAGAATACAAGCAAGGGGAGTGGGAGAGGGAGAAGCAGGCTTCCTGCTGAGCAGGCAGCCTGACATGATGCTCAATCCCAAGACCCTAGAATCATGACCTAAGCCGAAGGCAGACGCCTACTGACTGAGCCACCTAGGGGCCCCAATATCTCAGTTTCAAAAAAATAAATGTGCAGACTCCTTTAAAGAAAAAAATATTAGGGGCACCTGGGTGGCTCAGTTGGTTAAGCCTTCGGCTCGTTCATGATCTCAGGAACCTAGGATCAAGCCCTATGTGGAGCTCCATGCTCAGTGAGGGGAGTCTGCTTCTCCCTCTTCTTCTACCCCCCTACTCGTCCACTCATGCTCTCTCTCTCAGACAAATAATAAAATCTTTGGAAAAAATAAAGAAAAAAATATTGTCTCAGACCCATCCAATATTAAATTATTTTTATCATTGTTATTTAAATAGGTACAAATATAAAACAAAGTTTAAGTTCCTTATGCTTATAGACCCAATGGAGTCATAAAGCCAAAATAAATTATAATTTAATCACAAGAAAAGTACAAAACCAATGAAAGTTACATCACCATTACTATGAAGGCAAAAACCATTGTTGAAATAAATTGTTTTTTCATAGTGAATATGACACTGCCCTATCATTCTTTGTCTTCCTCCATGTTCAAACCCAAACAGGTAATGATAAATTGTAGTGACCATACTGAACCTTACATTTGAGCAGCTTATATGCTGAGATATTTCACATAGTACATTATTCCTTTTGGTAATTTTAAAGTGTCTACAACCACTTCTCCTTAGGTGTTACAAAATTGACTGTTTTTATCCCATTCATTATAAAACGCTCAGTGATTTGATACAATATCATGACATAGTAAATTGCAAGAACAAGCAAACTTGTGTCCTCGTGCTCTTAAAATTAATTAGGAATCAGAATTAATTTTGAGAAACTTTTCGATATTCATAAAGAAAGGATGATTCTTAATGAACAAATAGTAATATGATATTGTAAAAATGTAAATAACAATAAATGTAATAATAAAAGGATAATAGTAGTTAATTTCTGACTTAATACTATAAACCAATTCTCTGCTAGGACTTTATACATACTGACTCATTTAAACTTAATAATGGCATTCTGTAGTATACTGTAGAATACTGTTATTATCTTCACTGTTGAGAAGACTGAGTCATGGGGAGACTTACCCGAAGTTATCCGGGCAGAAGATGGCAGGGCTGAGATTCAAGTTCAGGTCTGTATGACTTCATCTTGAAGTCACTGCTGTCCCCAGTACTTACAGGTAGGCACTGTGTCTGCATTTGTAAATAATATATCCATGCAATCTGTATTCCTTGAGCTTGAATTCTAAGAAGAAAGAAAAGACAGGCAATAAACAAGTAAACAAATATAAATGAACTAATTGTCATGCATTCTGTATAGGAAAGAATAAGATACAATGAAAGAGGACAATAGGGGACATAAAATAGGGGACAAAAGGGTCCATAGAGGCTTCTCTAAGGAAGGACATTGATGCAGACACCTGAAGGATGAGAAGTCACTTGTGAAGGGCAAAGGGGGAAGAATTATTCAGACCTACCAAGAGCTATGCCCTGAGGCAAGAGGGACACTGTAGATCTGAAATGAGATGACACCAGTGTGGTGGTGAATTATAATGGTATGAAATGAAGTTAGAGATGAATCAAGGATTAAGGCCCTTCTCTTAGAAGGGTGCAGTGCTTGAACAAGGAACCCAGTATTTTCATTCAGACTGGATCCTGCAAAGTGTGTAGTGAGTTCTAATTGTGAGTTATAGGAAGGAAATTTGAATGTTGTTATAGTATAATGGGATGTCTTCAAGTGTTTTAGCAAGGGGGCAACCTGATAACTCAAATCAATACACAGATTAAAATTCAGTGTGATAGTCATGGCTCAAAATATAATGTCCAGTTCAAATGAGTACAGTCGAGTTCAAACTTGCTCAAGGGAGTATGTGGCTCAAATTGGATATCCCATAGGAGCCAAGGCAGGTAACAACTAACACTTTCCATAAGCATGTTTAGAAGTCTTAATCAGTGGAGCCAAAGCTGCTTATTGAGAAAAATCTTAACTCTGCCTGCAGTACTTCTGCCTTAAAATCTAGGTGAAAGTATTATTACGGCTCTATATAGTATTAGAAAATCCAAGAGTATGGATTTTTCCTTCATTTAGAAACGTGGAATATCTGTGCTCCTGGATCTTTCCAAAGATTCCAACCTTAAATTGTCATGTACCAAAAGGTAGAAATATAGCTGAAATAAGTGATTTGTAAGAGATAAAGTCTAAGGGAGCAGTTAGTTATCTACTCTATAGATAGAGATACATGAAAGTGCGTTCTTAGGAGTGTGCTATATTACCATATCTGAATCATGTTAGTCTGTTCATTGCAGACATTCAGTAAATGTCAGTGATTTGAAAATACCTTAGCTCCTCCCAGAACAGCCTTCATTTAATGAGCCTTTCTTCTGTATCTATAAAATTATTATCAGAGTTATCATGTTACCCAAATGAAGTTTTCTATAATAAGTTTTTGAAAAAGCTTCTCATGATGAGGAATTTCTGTTAGAAAAAATCTATATCTTTCAGAGATTCATATGATTTCTTTTATCAGCAACAAAAAATGATAGAATCCTTTATAACCATTTTGCTCTGACTACGTCGATGCTTACAAATTTAGTCTTTCATACAATAATATTTGCCTTCGAAGCCTCCTAATAGGACTAGCTTATTTGCTTCTTTTTTTATTTGATCATTTAGAAATTTATGAAAAATATTCCATCTCACTGACAGTAAAGGGAATGCAAAAATAATTAAAAAATTTTTGCCCATCAATTAACAAAATTTCTGACTATTGAGTCATATTTTCAATACATATTAATGGTACTATAAAGTGATCATTACTAGATCTGTATATTCTGCTATGGAATATTGGCTACAAAACAAAACAAAAAGACTAAGGTGCAGAACCTGTATAGCATGGTCAGCTGTGTACTGGTGAAACAGCTCTATAGGAAAAAAAAAAAAAGGCTCTGATTCATAGCATTTCTAGATTCCATGGTGTAAAAATACTCCTGCAATGACTTGTTTCAAGCTACCAACATGAAGTCACTGAGCACAGAGTTGGAAGAGATGTATAGTTTCTGGTTCTCATGAACCACTAAGGAGCTGACTCCAGCACACTGCTGAATAGCATAGTACGTATATTAGGAACTGAAAAAGTAAATGTAAAAAAATCCTCATGATCTTAAGTAAAAAGACATCATATATTTACTGCACACATGTAATAGTAATTATTATATATAATTATGTATATAGACAGACTTATGTGATCCCATTTTTATTTTAAAGATACAGACATGTAATTTTTGTGTATAGGGAGTAGTTGGAGGGAGAGAGAAGGAGGAGAGGGAGAGGGCACTAGATTCATCAGGTGTTTGAGAAATGAAAGTTTATTCCACAAGAATTTAGAAAAGAAATAAAACTGGTTTGTTATTAGGTAAGCAAGTACAATATATGCATGTATCTAACCTGCTGAGACTACTTTTAGGATGAAGTTTCACACAATTTAAGTAGCAAAGAGGAGGAAAGAACAGTAATTTCTCTAATCACCTCGAGATTGTCTCTGTACATCTCCTGAGAGGTCCTGAGCTGATTCTTATGGTACATGTTTACATATCTAGCAGTTATTGACCTGCAACCATGCATATACTTCACTGTTGTAAAAATGGGGCTAAAGACAGGGTGCATCCCTAGAGAGATCTATCTGTATCCCAAAGATTAGAATAAGGATTTAGATTTACTGTGTTTTCAGGGAAATGCTCTAACTGAATGGGGAGGAGAATATAGTCACTTTACCCTTTATAAGTGAAAGAGAATAATTTTTTTTAGATTTTTTTTTTTATTATTTATTTGACAGAGAGAGAGATCACAAGTAGGCAGAGAGGCAGGCAGAGAGAGAGGGGGAAAGCAGACTCCCCACCAGCGGAGAGCTGGACGCGGGGCTCGATCCCAGGACCCTGGGATCATGACCTGAGCTGAAGGCAGAGGATTTAAGCCACTGAGCCACCCAGGTGCCCCGAGAATAATTTTATTTGCCATTATACAGGTTGAAGTGAGGACTAAAAGAGATATCTATAGTGATTATTTGGTGAATTGGCTTTATTTTTAAATTATTGCCTGTATTTTCTAAATATACTTAATGAACATGTATATCTTATAATCGGAGAAAATGTCATTAAAAAACAGATATTGGGACTTTATTTTACAGTAGATCATGTTACTATATTTTGTTCTTTTGATTTCTTTTTTTAGTTTCAGTTTTAATTTAAAATTCTGGTTAGTTAACATGCAGTGTATATTAGTTACAGGTGTAGAATTTAGTGATTCATCACTTCCATACACACCCAGTGCTCACCACAGTGCCCTCCTTAATACCCATCACCCATTTAATCTATCCTCCCACCCACCTCTCCCAGCAAACCCTCAGTTTATTCTCTGTAGTTAAGAGTCTGTTTTTATGTTTTTCCTCTTCTTTTCCCACAACGTGTGCATTTGTTTTGCTTCTAAATTCCACATATGATGAAATCATATGGCATTTGTCTTTCTCTGACTGAGTTAATTGACTTAGCATAATACTCTCTAGCTCTATGCACATTATTGCAAATGGCAAGATTCCATTCTTTTTTATGGATGAGCAATATATTCCTGTGTGTGTGTGTGTGTGTGTATACTACATCTTCTTCATCCATTCATCAGTTGATGGACATTTGGGCTCTCTCCATAATTTGGCTATTGTTGATAATGATGCTATAAACATCAGGGTGCAGATACCCATTTGAATCTGTATTTTTTTTTAATCCTTTGGGTAAATACCAACTAGTGCAATTGCTGGATCATAGGGTAATTCTATTTTTGACTTTTTGAGGAACCTTCACACTATTTTCCAGAGTGGCTGCACTAGTTTGCATTCCCACCAACACTGTAAGAGGATTTCCCTTTCTCTGTATCCTTGCCAACCTATGTTGTTTCCTGTGTTGTTAATTATAGCCATTTTGACAGGTGTGAGGTGATGTCTCACTGGTACTTTTGATTTGTAGTTCCCTGATGATGAGTGATGTTGAGCATCTTTTCATGTGTCTTTTGGTCATCTGAACGTCTTTTTTGGAAAATGTCTTCTGTCCATTTCTTTTTTTTTTTTAAAGATTTTATTTATTCATTTGACAGAGAGAGATCACAAGTAGGCAGAGAGGCAGGCAGAGAGAGAGGAAGAAGCAGGCTTCTGAGCAGAGAGCCCGATGCAGGGTTCGATCCCAGGACCCTGAGCCGAAGGCAGCGGCTTAACCCGCTGAGCCACCCAGGCGCCCCTCTTCTGTCCATTTCTTAACTGTATTATTTGTTGTTTGGGTGTTGAGTTTGATAAGTTCTTTATAGATTTTGGATACTAACCCTTTATCAGATACATATCTGATAAATGACATAATTTGCAAGTTCTTCTCCCATTCTGAATGTTTCCTTTTAGTTTTGTTGATTGTTTTCTTTGCCGTGCAGAAGGTTTTATTTTATTCTTTGAGATCCCGTTTTAAAATCTGTGGTTGTGTTACTGTTAATCATTATAGGCACAAGTTCATCACAATGTACTTCTTTCTTGTTCTGGAGAATAATAAAGGAGGGAAAATAACCTTGTTTCAAAGAGCTTATAATATATTTAGGGAGATAAGCTTAACTTATATAGAATAGCAGTGAATGATAGAAGCAAATGGTATATAACCAAGGACTATAGTGTATAGTATAGGGCTGTGAGAGTTAAGAGGAAAAAGAAATCAGAGTATTCTTAATTTTAAGAAAGGTTATTTGGAGAGATATTTTGGGATTAGCTTTGAAGTTTGCTTTTTAAGTAAGTGAAAATCCTTTCAGGTGAGTGTAATGTCCTAAGCCTGGTAGAGGTGAGAATGAAACTGGAGTTTTAAAGGGGATTCACATACTGGGGAGAAGGGAAGAAAACTGTAAATATAGAATGGGCTGCTTAAATGGGGAGACCTGGGGAGTAGGGAGACCAATTCAGGAACAGTTGGAACAAATCAGACTCTGAGGGACTAAATTGAATTAGTTCCATCCTGAAAGAAAGGTGATGTCGATTCTGAATATAAGGAAAAGGTAAAGAAGAATGAGTAAAAAATTATCCTGGAGGGCTGGGAGTATAATGATCACAGAAAAATTTGTAGGAGAAATTAATGCATTTTATATTTAATACAGTAATTCTACATCTAATTGGAAATGTCTGTCTGATGCTGTATGGGTTGGATTGAATCCCCCAAAGAAGTCCTAATCCCCAGCACCTCAGAGTGTGACCATATTTGGAAATGGTGGAATTGCAAATGTAGCTAAGAAGAGGTCATACTGGAGTAGCATAGGCCTTTAATCCAATATGACTGGTGTCCTTATAAGAAGAGGAGAAGACACTGGGTCAGGGACACACAGAGACAAAGTGTCCATGTGAGGATGGAGTCTGATACTGGAGTGATGTGTGTACAACCCAAGGACTCCCAAAGATTGTTAGCAAATAACGGAGGCAAGAAAAGGCAGGGAAGGATTCTCCTCTACAGGTTTCATAGAAGCATGCCCTTCGAACATCTTAACTTCAAAGTTCTACCCTTCAAAATGGGAGGCAATAAATTAAGCCACCGAGTTTGTTGTACTTTGTTATGGCAGCCATAGGAAGCTAATACAGATGCTGATACTGTTCTTTGATTTTTCTTGTTTTTTCTTTAAGATTTATTAATTTATTTTTGAGAAAGAGATAGAGAGAGAGAAACCATGAGCGAGCAGGCAAGAAGGGCAGAGGGAGAGAGAGAAGCGGGCTTGCTGCTGAGCAAGGAGCCCCATGCATTACTCGATCCCAGGCCCTGGGATCATGATCTGAGCCAAAAGCAGATGCTTAACTGACAGCCATTCAGACTCACTGATTTTTCTTTTAACCACCCCTTCCCTCAACTTCCTTTTTTGGAAAAATTTACAAATATGAAATTGTAAATCGTATATGCAGTCAAAAGTGGAGAGCGTAGTTCATTAAATTTTTCATATCTGTGTAGTTATTAGTGATATTTATTCTCTATCATCATCCTTTCGAAATGGTGTTTTCATACAGGCCAAATAAGTTCATTAGATTGTGCGTGTTAGCTCATTGGAGTGTGTGCTCTGCATACACTTTTGGGAATAGTTAAAGATAGTAATATATCTTTTCAGCTTATCTGGTAATCTAAAATTCCATTGCCTACCTTTTCAAGAATATCGGATATCAGAAAGAAGTGTCAACTCAGCCATATGGATTAGGAAGAATACTGGGATCAGAAAGTAAGTAAAGCAAGCATAGGTCTCAGAGGCATATGCTCAAATGCCTTGAGAACCTCCTATACTAAAAGAAAACTTTAGAAAAGGGAGGAGTAGTAAATGTTTGTCCTTGTCACTTTCTCCGTAGAGGTCATGCGTAAGGACTTGTATGAATGCTTTTGTTTCCAATGACAAACTCAGCATTTTAATTATTGAAATGACATCAAAGTTGTATCTCATTTTGGACACTGTTTCCTTTCTCCTTAATCTGCTTTTCTTTCTGGCTTAGTTTCTGATATATTTATATATGTAAGGTTTTCACGGGGAAATACCTCCTCTTTTTTAAAATTTTTAAAATTTTATTTATTTATTTTTTTGACTTATAAGTTTTGGGACTCAATTAGACTACCAAATATTTTCATAATTTTGGAAAGTAAAACTGTCTTAAGTGCATGTGAACATATGATTTTTGGCACTTGTACTGCCCAAACCACAACTTTTCATTCTTTTTAAGTGAAATATAGACTTTGAGGCTCACTGACCTTTGAATACAAGTTCCTTTTCCCAGAAGAGTATACACTGTCCATTTGGTTCCCATGAAAAACTCTCCCTTGAACATGTTGGTAAAGAGCAGTCCTCATTTCCCTAAAAAGTTAGTTCTTTTATCATTTGTGAAATCTGAGTGACTCTACATTTCCGCTGGTTCAGATGATTTCTAGAATTGATATCTTGTGGCAGAATTAATCATAGCAAAAGAAAATGTGCCAGTGTAGACAACTGTAGGCTGAAAAGGAGCCAGAGAACTCAAATTTGTGTAGTTTGTTAACAATATACCTAAATTAATACTTGATTTAATATCCTTACTAATTTGATTAAAATGCCCAAAGATTTTAATATTCACTGTTAATAAGATGTTATAAGGCTTTTTTAAGTGGGTGCTTAAAATTTCTTGATGCATTAGTTGTTTTCTATAAAATCTCAGTTGGCTGTAATCCCAGTTCACATTTGCCTTATTCTGATTCTAGTGTTTATTTTATTTTATTTTTGTAATGAAGCAAAAAAGTGATTAATGGCTTATCTGGTTAAGAACATAAGGAAGATTTTACTTAGAAAAAAAAGTTTTTCTTTCTGAATTTCTGTACTTCATAGATTGAACCATATGAAATTATCATTTGTGTGGTTAAAGAGACAATTTCTTATGGTTCAACTTAATAATTATTTTATTTTATTTTATTTTTTTTAAAGATTTTATGTATTTATTTGACAGTGAGAAATCACAAGTAGGCAGAGAGGCAGGCAGAGAGAGAGGAGGAAGCAGGCTCCCTGCTGAGCAGAAAGCCCGATGTGGGCTTGAACCCAGGACCTGGGATCATGACCTGAGCTGAAGGCAGCAGCTTACCCACTGAGCCACCCAGGCGCCCCAATAATTAGTTTAAAATAATAGATTTTCTATGTAAGACTATAAGATATGAGCGATAAAATAATAGTTTATCCCATTTATACGTCTTTTGGCGTAATTAGAATGGATTTTCATATTTGAAAGGTAGCTTTTTTTCTTTTCAAAGATTTTACTTTTAAGTAATCTCTATACCCATGTGGGGCTGGAACTCAGAAACCCTAGATCAAGAGTCACATGTTCCACCAACTGAGCCAGCCACGTTCCCTGAAAGGTGGCATATTTTTAAAAAAAATTTCTGAAATTAATTAATTTCTTTTCAGTTTACATTTTAAAAAGCTTTTACTTATTTGGGAGAGAAAGAGTGAGAGAGTAAGCACAGATGGGGGAGGGGCAGAGGGAGAGGGAGAAACAGAAGCCGACTCCCGCCTAGCAGGGAGCCCAACGGTATGGGGCTCCATCTCAGGACCTCAGGATCATGAGCTGAGCAGAAAGCAGATGTTTAACTGGTTGAGTCACCAGGTGCCCCTAATTTTCTTTTTTTTTAATTTTTAACTAGGCTCAGCATGGAGCCCAAAATTGGGCTCAATCTCATAATCATGAGATCATGACCTGAGCTGAAACCAAGAGTGGGATGCTTAACTGACTGCCCACCCACGTGTCCCAAGGTAACTTATTTTTAAATCCAGTGCTTAATTTATCTTATAGTTTAAGGTCAATTAAGATTATGAAATGACTGTACCATAGCTGATGACAGTAGTATTGTCTGTATAAAAGTCATCTTGGGGTGGCTGGCTAGCTCAGTCTGAGGAACATGCGGACTGCTGATCTCAGGGTCATGAGATCAAGCCCCACATGAGTGTAGAAACTACATAAATAAATAACTTGAAAAAAGAAAAGGTCACCTCTTACTCCTTAAGCAGATATTTGTTTAGTTATGAGAAACAAAAGAAGGTAGAAAATCAAAGTGTTATTAGCCTCATTATGAAATTAGACTATTAAAATAAATCAACATTCTGGAAATAATTAACTTTGTTTGATCAGATACAAAACTGCTTTTTTTTTTTAAGATTTTTTATTTATTTATTTGACAGAGAGATCGCAAGTAGGCAGAGAGGCAGGCAGAGAGAGAGGGGAGGAAGCAGGCTCCCTGCAGAGCAGAGAGCCCGATGTGGGGCTCGATCCCAGGACCCTGGGACCATGACCTGAACTGAAGGCAGAGGCCCTAACCCACTGAGCCACCCAGGTGCCCCCAAAACTGCTTTCTAAGGGGGAACTCTGTCTTTTCCTATAAGAACTTGTTTAGTTGGGGACACTTGGGTGGCTCAGTTGGTTAAGGGTCTGCCTTCAGCTCAGGTCATGACCAAGGGGTCCTGGGATTGAGCGTCTCCCTCTCCCTCTGCCCCTCCCCCTGCTTGTGCTCTCTCCCAAGTGTGCGCTCTCTCAAGTAAATAAATAAAATAAAAAGTCGCACAACCCTGCTAACTCTGTTATAAAAAAAAAAAAAAGAACTTCTGCAGTTTATCACTGCATAAGTGGGTGGTTTTTCAACTAGATAAGACTACATCAGACTTGAATTTTCATATGAAACATTGACTTTCCTAGTATTTGTAACATAGATTTTTTATTTTGTCTGCAACACAGAACACCTGCACAAATTACATTTCTTAGCAGTGCCTCTCTTGGAGTTTTAGAAAAGGTTATCTGAAAGGCTATGTTAACCATTCATCCTTCTAGGATACCTTTATCTTATATCTAATTAGGTTAGGGTCCCTGGAGACCAGTGAACCTGGCTCTATTAAGTTCACTGCAGTGTGGGATATTTGGCACATGGGAGGGAAAAAGGGGTGCTTGGCAGGGGCACCTAGCTCCCACCTCTGGAGGCACAGTGTAGCTGAGGGGGTGGTGAAGTCTTGGGAAATGGCTTTCTTGCTGGCCACTTGCAAAGTGAGTAGACCCCAAGGGTCTGGAAAAGGGGTAGACCCTCACCCCTGTATCCTTGGGGTCCCTGCCGCCTTTCCTGGCTGGGCTGAGGTATGAGCACCAGTGTCGCTCTCTCCCTGCCTCCTTTCCACTGCCTTCCTGGGGGTTCAGATTCAGGATTTGTTCCTAGTGTCCAAAACTTTGCTAAGAAACTTACAGGGGCTGGGGCGCCTCGGTGGCTCAGTGGGTTAGGCCTCTGCCTTCTGCTCAGGTCATGATCTCAGGGTCCTGGGATCAAGCCCTGCATCGGGCTCTCTGCTCAGCAGGGAGCCTACTTCCTCCTCTCTCTCCGTCTGCCTCTCTGCCTCCTTGCGATTGCTCTCTCTGTCAAATAAATAAATAAAATCTTAAAAAAAAAAAAAGAAACTTACAGGGGCTCATACTTATCTACAAATCTTGATAGAACATTTAACGCTTTAAAAAAAAAAGATTTTATTTATTTATTTGACAGACAGAGATCACAAGCAGGCAGAGAAGTAGGCAGAGAGGGGAGAGGGGAAGCAGGCTCCCTGCTGAGCAGAGAGCCCGATGCAGGGCTCGATCCCAGGACCCTGAGATCATGACCTGAGCTGAAGGCAGAGGCTTAAACAACTGAGCCACCCAGGTGCCCCCATTTAACGCTTTTTGATGACAAACTTCAAAACTGCAAATATGAACAGAGAAAGAAAAAACTCTCAAAGAAACAACAAATAGCATGGTAGAATAGATTAAACAATGCATTGTGTTGCAGCAGATTGCTAAAAGTAATATTAATTTTGTAGATGCAATATATCAGTCTAGTCCATGGGAACCTGTGATCAATACAATGCTCACCCTGAACCTGCTCAGTTGTGTAAGTGAGAGCCACACCCGTCTTCCCTACCAGTTGGAACTGTATTAGCTACCTTGAGACATCATCAGACTATAACACCAAATAGTGCATGCAGTGGGCACTTAAAACCTAGTAGCAGTTTGACTTATCCAAGCCATGTCAACTTGTCTCCAAAGTAATACAGCTTTCAAAGACCCAGTTTATAACTATGTGTTTCATTTCATTTTAATCCTAGCTCAATTTTCTCTCCTCCCTCCAATCCCTTCTTTCTTCCTTTCATATATTATTATACTAGGACTTGATGAAAATGATTCAGTTCCTAACCTGTCTTAACACAATCTAACACAGGGAGACATGCAGAGACATGCAAAGAAAACATTATTCTGCGTCCCTATGTAAAAACTTGACCATAAATTCTGTACATGATTTGTTAAAAGAAGTTTGTCTCTCTTAGCACACAGACATGTTTACTGCTACTGAATAATAAGTATAATGGAAAACTAAAAATAAATAAGTTCTTTACTCATTTAGATCATTATTTTTCTTTTCTTTTTTTTTAAAGATTTTATTTATTTATTTGACAGAGAGATCACAGTAGGCAGAGAGGCAGGCAGAGAGAGAGGGGGGGGAGCAGGCTCCCCGCTGAGCAGAGAGCCTGATGAGGGGCTCGATCCCAGGACGCTGAGATCATGACCTGAGCTGAAGGCAGAGGCTTAATCCACTGAGCCCCCCAAGTGCCCCTCATTACTTTTCTTATGTAACAAGAAGTTTGGAGGTAGCCAGTCCAAGGGCAGGTGTAGTGTCTCCTATATTTCTGCTGTGCTATGCTTAGCATGATTCTTTCATTCTCTTTCTTGTTACTTCATACCCAGTATATTTCCAGGCATTACATTTACTTTCCAGGGAAGAAGAAGAATAAAAATCCTCATTTTTGTTGGGCTTTCTTCTGCTCCCTACAAAAAAGGGAATTTTTGCGTGAGGGACTTTTTGCTGTGTCTCATTGTCTAGAATTGTATTACATGCCTCAGAGTATTTTAGTTTTCTAATTACTGTAGTAGAGGAAAGCACGTGTACCAGGCATTGAAATGGGTTTTGAGTGACACTGAAAAAACAAATGATAAACCATTCAAGACTAATAAATTCTAGGCCAGTTGCCTTGACCTTTGCATTCTAAAATCAGTTGTGTTTTGATTAACATCAGGATCTAAAAGAAATCCAGAAGAAGATGTTTGTAAATGACATTTCTGATAAAGTGTTAGTATACAGAATCTACAAAGAACTTATCAAACTCAACTCCCCAAAAACAAATAACCCAATTAAGAAATGGGCAGGAGACATGAATGCACACTCTTCCAAAAAAGACGTCCAGATGGTTAAGAGACACATGAAAAGATGCTCAACATCACTCATCATAAAGGAAATAAAAATCAAAATTACAATGAGGTACCATCTCACACCTGTCAAAATGGTTAAAAATAACAACACAAGAAGTAACAGGTATTGGCAAAGATGTGGAGAAAGAGGAACCCTCTTGCACTGTTGGTGGGAATGCAAACTGGGGCAGCCAGTCTATAGAATAGTATGGAGGTGCCTCAAAATAGAACTACCCTATGATCCAGCAATTGCACTAGTAGGTATTTATCCAAAGGATACAAAAATAGAGATTTGAAGGGATATATGCACCATGATGTTTATAGCAGCATTATCAACAAAAGCCAAATTATGGAGAGAGCCCAAATGTCCATTGACTATGAATGGATAAGAAGATGTGGTATGTATACCCAATGGAATATTACTCAGCCATCAAAAAACTGAAATCTTGCATCTGCAATGACATGGTTGGAGCTAGAGTGTATTATGCTAAGTGGAATAAGTCAGTCAGAGAAAGACAAATACCATATGATCTCACTCATATGTGGAATTTAAGAAAGGAAACAGGTGAACATATGGGAAGGGGAAAGGGAAAAGAAGAGAGGGAAACAAGCCATAGGAGATTCTAAATGATAGAGAACAAACTGAGGGTTGATGGGAGGAGGTGGGTAGGGGATGGGCTAGATGGGTGATGGGTTTAAGGAGGGCACTTGTGATGAGACGAATCCCTGAATTCTACTCCCCAAACAACCAATATTGCAGCTACCTAACATATAAATTTAAAAAAAAAAAGTTTATGTAAGAAAATAAAAAGAAAGTAGAAATCAAACAGAAAAATAGAAGAAATCCAGTTATTGGTGAAATGCTAGGGTAAATAAGCAAAAGGAGTTTCTCTTTTTAAACATAAGACAGACAAATTGATATCTGATGACTGTATTTTCTATACAAAATGTGAAGTTAGAAGAAGGAGGCAAAACAGACATACTAGGACCAACTCTAAAAAGTTAAGACTTTAAGACTTTATTAAGTCTTTCCTTTCTGGGCACCTGGTGGCTCAGCTGGTTGAGCATCCAACTTTTGGTTTCCACTGAGGTCATGATCTCAGTGTCATGAGACTGAGCCCTAGGTCAGGCTCCGTGCTCAGAGAGAAGTCTGCTTGAAACTCTCTCTCCCTTTCCCTTCACCCCTCCCACTTGTGTGCACACACACTCTCTCTGCCACTGAGATAAATAAATAAATCTTGAAAAAAAAATCTCCTTTTAAAATAGCCCTCTAGGGGTGCCTGGGTAGCTCAGTGGGTTAAGCCTCTGCCTTCAGTTCAGGTGGTGATCTCAGGGTCCTGGGTCCCCCTTCTCTCTGCCTGCCTCTCTGCCTACTTGTAATCTCTGTCTGTCAAATAAATAAATAAAATCTAAAATAAATAAATAATTAAATAAATAATATAGCCTTCTAAACATTCTGAATTTCATGACCTTAATGAAGGTAGGTGTTTATCCTTTGGTTTAAAAAAATTTTTTTTTGATATTTGTTTATTTATGTATGTATGTATGTATGTATTTATTTATTTATTGAGAGAGTAAGAAAGAGAGAGAGCATATAAGTTCAGGGCCCAGCAGAGGCAGAGAAAGAATTTCCAGTAGACTCTGCCTTAGCTGAGAGCCCTCCTCAGCGTTTGATCTCCTGATTCTGAGAACATGACCTGAGCAGAAAGCAAGAGTGGAAACTCAACCATCTGAGCCATCCAGGTGCCCAGAAGTAGAAATCCTGAATTGAGAAAGAGAATTCTGTGCAGTAGCATATGATATGGTATGATCATAAATAGAATTTTATGTGACTGGTTGTATATTGAGTCTTGCTTGATTAATGTATGTAATCTTGTTTGATCTATCTGTAATAGTTGCAGGTTGGTATGCTGGTGTTCCAGGAAGCAGGATTAATATGAAGGGTATTTGCTAGTGAGAACTTGTGGAATTTTATATATATCGTGGGAGGAAATGAATCAGGATTGGGCCAAAGGAGAAATAGGGCTTTGATGCAGTCTGAACACAGGCCTCAGCCAATCCATGAGGAGGCTGTTTGAGCTGTTCCAGTTTATGGTAAGGAGGCCGGATCTCTGTACTCCTTCACTCACTAGTCATTGGATGACAGCTGTCCCCAGGAGGGGTGTGATCTTGGGCAAATTGATCTATACAACAGAGTAATTCCCAGAGAGGACTGATAGCAGTGGGGGAATAAATTTTTCAAACCTTTAGTTCACTGTTGTGACTGTGAGAAAAATCAGATTTAACTTATAAATTTTCATATTACCTTATAGTTTTTAGAAATGTTACCTACAGTAAATGCAATATCTACTGATAAATATTCTCATTTAAGGATCTGGAGTTGGGCTGTTAAAGATGACTTATTCCAATTCAAGATAAAGTGTTGTTACTCTCTGTTACCATACAACATTATTACAGTATTATTATTTTTATTCCCTATGCTGTACTTTTCATTCCTGTGATTTTTTTATTTTATAACTGGACGTTTGCACCTCTTAATTTCCTTCACCTATTTCACCCATCCTCCCAGTCCCTCTCCTCTGGCAACCACCAGTTTGTTCTGTCTATTTCTGATCCCATCTCTCTTTGCTTTTGTTTTTGTTCATTTGTTTTTTAGATCCCACATATAAGTGACTCATATGGTATTTATCTTTCTGTGTCTAACTTATTTCAGTTAATATAATACCCTATAGGTCCATCCATGTTGTTGAAAATGGCAAGGTCCAATTCTTTTTTTATGACTAATATTCCATTGTGTATATATACCATATCTTCTTTAGCCAATCATATATTGATGGCTCCCATATTGTGGCTATTGTAAATAATGCTGCAAAAAATATAGGGTTACATATACCTTTTTGAATTAGTGTTTTTGTTTTGAGTAAATACCCAGTAGTGGAATTACTAGATCATATGGCATGTCTATTTTTTAAAAGATTTTATTTATTTATTTGACAGAGATCACAAGTAGGCAGAGAGGCAGGTGGGGGGGGGGCGGGAGAAGCAGACTTCCTGCTGAGCAGAGAGCCTGATGTGGGGCTCAATTCCAGGACCCAGAGATCATGACCTGAGCCAAATGCAGAGGCTTAACCCACTGAGCCACCCAGGCGCTACTGGCATGTGTATTTTTATTTTCTTGAGGAAACTCAGTACTGTTTTTCACAATTATTGCACCAATTTACATTCCTACCAGAGGTTTGTAAGGATTACTTTTTCAAAAAGTAAAGACAAAAGACAAAAACACTTGTTTTTTATCTTTTTGATACTAGCTTTTCTGGTTAGTGTGAGGTGGTATCTCACTCTGGTTTTGATTTGCATTCCCTGTGATTACTGGTGTTAAGCATCTTTTACAGGTCTACTGGCCATCTGTACGTCCGCTTTGGAAAAATGTCTATTCAGGTCCTCTGCCCATGTCTAAATTAGATTATTTGTTGCTTGGGCATTAAATTGTATAAGTTCTTTGTATATTTTGGATATTAATCAGGTATTTATCAGGTATTTCATTTGCAACTATTTTTTTTCCATTCAGTAGGTTGCTTTTTTTATTTGTCAATGTTTTCCTTTGCTGCACAAAAGCTTTTCAGTTGGATGTAGTCCTAATTGTTTATTTTTGTTTTTGTTTCCCTTGCCTGAGGAGACATATCTGCAAATATGTTGCTAGGGATGATGACCAAGAGATTACTGTCTATGTTTTCTTTCAGGAGTTTTATGGTCTCAGGTCTCACATTTAATTCTTGAATCTCTTTGGAGTTTATTTTTGTGTTCGGTGTAAGACAGTTGTCCAGTTTCATTCTTTTAAACATAGCTGTCCAGTTCTACCAACACCATTTATTGAAGAGATTTTCCCTATTGCATATTCTTGCCTCCTTTGTCATAGGTTAATTGACCCTATAAATGTGAGTTTATTTCTGAATGCTCTCTCCTGTTTTCATTGATCTTTGTGTCTATTTTGGTGCCAGTTTCATACTGTTTTGATTACGTTAGCTTTGTTGTATATCTTAAAATCTGGTACTGTGATGCCTTAGCTTTGTTCTTCTTTTACAAGATTGCTTTAGCTATTCAAGGTCTTTTGTGGTTCCATACAAACTAGTGTTATTTATTCTGATTCCATGAAAAACACTATTGGTGATTTGATAGGAATTGCATTGAATCTGTAGATGGCTGTGGGTAGTATGGACATTATAACAATGTTATTTATTTCAATCTATGAGCATGATATATTATGTATCTTTCCATTTGTTTCTGTTTCTTCAGTTTCTTTCATCATTGTCTTATAGTTTTCAGAGTGCAGGTCTTTCACCTCCTTAGGTAAATTTTTTCCTAGGTGTTTTATTTTATTTTTTTTGGGTGCAGTTGTAAATGGGATTATTTTCTTAATTTCTCTTTCTGCTACTTCATTATGTAGAAAAACACCCAATTTCTGTATATTTTTTATCCTGTAACTTTACTACTTTCGTTAGTACTAATGTCTCACTTCCGTGATTATCTTTGTAATATTTGAAGGACTCTGATGTCACACATTATTCTCTGTCCCCTTGTCCTGGCTCATATGTTCGTTGGCCTCTAATTAATTAATTAATTAATTAATTATTTTAAGTTATGTCTACACCTAACATGGGACTTGAACTCCTAACTCTGAAATCAAGAGTTACGTGTTCCTCTGACTGAGCCAGCCAGGTGCCCTGTTAATTGGCCTGTATTAAAAGAGTCTCCCCATACTCCCACTTCTTTCTCTTGGAATGGAAGCTTAGAAAGGAGAGAATCTGTCTTGGATGTTTTCCATGCCCTTTGGATAAACTTCTGCAATTTATTTTCTTTCATTTTTTTCTCTCAAAGTTATCAGAAACAACAATATTTATAGAATAGAGCAGCTATATGACTGGACATGGTAGAGGATCAGAGGACAACTCTGGAACTTGTATTAACTGTAATAACAGCAGTAAGATGTAACAAATTTATACTTTACTGATTTAACACTTAGAATAATCTACGTTTTAAATCTATGCCCAATTTGTGAGAATATGGGATCATTAGGAGAATAGGTTTAGGAGCATGGATTTTGATGAAAGTAGATTATAGTGGACATACTAGTTATATAAGAGTCTCACATATCCTATATAGCAGAGAATCTTATATCTTATATAACGGAGTTATAGTTTTTGGATTATAAATCCACAAGGCCAAAAAAATCAATAGTGGTTGACAATACATTTTACTCAGCTGACTAAGGTGTTTGTGACTAACTTCTTGGTTCGTATACTGTCTGGATCATTGGTAGATTTGGTAGAATTTTTTTATTAAGTGTTTTCTTCTCTCTTTCACTTTTTCCTCCTTCCTTTTGACTATTTTAAGACATAATCAGAAAATGAAAAGATAGAAATGGTACTTGTATAGCCTGCCAAATTTTTTAACATTACCATTAGTAAGTTAATTTATGTAGTGTTCTTAGAATAATAATTCTCACTTCTACCTTTATGTAACACTAAATGTTTTGGATCCCTTTGTCTCTGGGGAGATTGCATTTACGAGGTTAGCTGTGTTTTTTGCAGGTTAGTTTTAGAAGCAAGTTTATCTGACATCTGATAAAATGATTGGGTTTAAACCTGGAACAAATGGATTTTTGTTTTTTAAGTTTAGTTGATCACTCCATGCATCAACTATGATGTGCCATCAAAAGTGATGCTTTGGGTTTTATCTGATGACCATAAAATTCAAAAACAGAACCAGAATTGTATCTGCTAACAATTAATTATATAGAAACGCTCATTCCCTGAAACTATACATGTATTGTATGAAATCTCTGAGCTGTTAAAGAGTCTGTACCTAAGTGAAACAATTAGCAGGCAAAGACACTGTTGTGTATTATAGTCTAATAACTTTTATTTTACCTTGTAGAAAGAAATTACATCACATGCTTCTCTAATTCATAATTGAGCTAATTTTTTTTAAGATTTTATTTCTTTATTTGACAGACAGAGATCACAAGTAGGCAGAGAAGCAGGCAGAGAGAGAGAGGAAGGGAAGCAGGCTCCCTGCTGAGCAGAGAGCCCGATGCGGGGCTCGATCCCAGGACCCCGAGACCATGACCTGAGCCGAAGGCAGAGGCTTAACCCACTGAGCCACCCAGGCGCCCCTGAGCTAATTTTTTTAAATGATTTTTTAAAATTTATGTGAGAGAGTGAGAGAGCAAGCACAAGCCAGGGAGAAGGGGCAGTGGGAGCGGGAAAAGCAGACCCCTCTCTGAATAGGGAGCCTGATGTGGGGCTCCTTCCCAGGACTTCAATATCATGACCTGAGCCAAAGCCAGAGAATTAGCCAACTGAGCCACCCAGGCATCCCAGAGCTAATTTTACATTTAAAAAAAAAAATTCATCTGAAAAAAGACACCCTAAATATGGTCCTTTAAATAAAGGAGCCCTTAGAAATTCTGTTCCAAATAATTTAATATTGCTGTGTTCAGTTGATATGGAGAAGAATTTTCCATTAAAAATTTACCTATTTGATGGGGCGCCTGAGTGGCTCAGTGGGTTAAGCCGCTGCCTTTGGCTCAGGTCATGATCTCAGGGTCCTGGGATCGAGTCCTGAATCCGGTTCTCTGCCAGGAGGGAGCCTGCTTCCCTCCCTCTCTCTGCTTGCCTCTCTGTCTACTTGTGATCTCTCTCTGTCAAATAAAGAAATAAAACCTTAAAAAAATTTACCTATTTGCAAAATAATGTTTACATACTGGATTTCAACTTATAGAGCACTTTGGCATATTTTCTAGTAATTATTATAGTAGTTCTATGAAATGGTTAAGACAGTTATATTATTGTCCCTAACTTATAGATGAGTGATCCGTGGCATATAAGTAACAAACAGTAGATCTCCTCACTCCTGTGAATTATCTTTCTATGACATCATAGTATTTACTGTGGATGATCAGTTTTTTTTTTATTTCAGTAGAAGTTAAGCAGAATTTTTCTCTGTCTCTGCCTTGAGCAAGCAAAATCCCTTTTTGGAAGGCAGGAATAGGTGTTATAGGTTAGATATTAGAGTATAGATCTTTATCAGGCTGGCAAGAACTATAAATTGGTAAGGTGATCTGATCTGGGAAGTGTATCTATGATAAGCAGACTATATCATTAAATAAGTCCAGTTTTCATAAGTAGTAAATTAACAAGGAAGCAAGAAAGCTTTACTGATGATGGCAATACCAGGGCTAAATTTCAAAACGCCAGGGAACATACCCTCATTGTACTGTCTATGAATGTTATCCTCTGGAGTTGTGCAATATGGCGGTGCTTTATGATATATTAAGAATACTAAAAGAGAACAGTTATTCAGTGAAGAATCTCTGAAGACTGAAGCCTTTTATTCTGGCTAACTGTGATAATCAGTAGGTCATTTTCCCAGACAGAATCTTTTGGTCTTAAAAGGCTGAGGTCAACTTTCACAGCTGTAGTTTCTCCAGGGAAAAATTGTCCTTATACTTAGCCAAAAGCCTTTGACATCAATATTTGAAGAGAGAGAAAGAACCATGTCCTGCTGTCAAATGGAGGATATCAATGCGCCTTAACAAACACAGAAAGGTTGGCTTCTTAGATGGTGAACTGTGTTTGGCAAGGTGATGGGAGCTCAGAACACCAGACTCCTTATCATTTCTTTATGTGATTTTTGCACTTCAGTTTTTCTAAATTCAAAATAGACCATAAAGGTAGCTCACAATTGGCTCTGAAAATTTCCAGTTATAGCTTAGATCAAGTTGAAATATCCTGGGATGATTTTTAAATGATTCATAGGTACAAGCTTTTCACAATGTTAACATTTCTATTTGACACAGAAATCATTCTTTTTGAAGTTGATGATTTATTTTGATTTGAAATTACAAATCCCAAAGATAATTTTCTTACCATGAACATTGTATTGTTTGGCAGGTGGCTTTCCCTAGAGATTACTTAAAAGTCTCTTATCCTTAATTGAATATGTTACAGCATAGAAGTCCACTAAGAAATGCTTCCAAAAATTATTATTTGCATTTCGTGCATTATGTTTAACCCCCTTTTAGATTTGATGAAAGGAGTCAATAATAAAATAAGCTCAAATGTATTTTCAAGATGTTAAAACACTCACTGCCAAAAAGAAGAATAAGTATTGGTCTAAAATGAAATAAGAATAAACTTTGCATTTTTTTACCTGAATGTATCACTTTGGGGGGAAAAGATGAGGATTTTAAAAATTCATATTAGTGCTAAAATTTTCTTTTACTTTGCTAGTGTTAACTTTAAAATTTGCCAGAATAACGTTTGCAGTGTAGGCAAGGGATATGTAACTTTCCAAGCATGAAAGAATTTGTTATGATGAGCACTGAGTAATATATAGAACTATTGAATTACTATATTAAATACCCGAAACTAACATAACACTTTATACTAAGTATACTGGAATTAAAATTTAAAAATTAAAAAAAAAAAGAATTTGGAGCTCATACTATAACCTGTTTCCCATAGATTAAACCTTTTTAGTATTTTATATTGACTTAAATATAGAAAAATAGGCATACCAGCTTTTGAAGCAGTGTATGTTTATATTAGTAACATTAATCTCTATTTTTCTCCAAAAAGATGGAGAATTAGGGATTTCATTTACATGAGAATTATATTTTTTTAAGATTTTTTTAAAATTTTTTTTATTTGTTAGAGAGAGAGAGAGCATGAGCACAGGCAGACAGAGTGGTAGGCAGAGGCAGAGGGAGAAGCAGGCTCCCCGCCGAGCAAGGAGCCCGATGTGGGACTCGATCCCAGGACGCTGGGATCATGACCTGAGCCTAAGGCAGCCGCTTAACCAACTGAGCCACCCAGGCGTCCCGAGAATTATATTTTTATCCATGATTTTGTATGCATTTATAGAGCTAGGCTACAATTAGTACTTAACATGAAAATTACTTTGAATATAATTTAATACATGATGAATCAGAAATTCTGGCAGGCTCCTGCCTCGACTTGGGTACATCTTTATGAAATACCATGGAAAGATGCTGGTTGTTTTAATTTTACCTTATGAGTTTTGAACAAACTGGGGTTTATTATGTATTCCTTCTACATTCTTTGATGCCAAATTTACAGAAAAAATTATTTTTATTCAGTGTAATTTAAAACTTCCTTTTTAAAAAAATTTCTCTACTGAAATGGGATAGTGTTATTTGGTTTTAAAATCACATTCATAAGAGACTTCTCTCCTGGAGTGAAAATTGTAGACTGAGTTCTCTTTGTCTCCCCCCACCCCCCAACCCCCGGCACTGAAAGCAAAAATCTCTTCTGAAGTCAATAAAAGGTTACCAAGAGAGGAGAAATTGTGATTGGAAGAATTGAGCCTAGTAATTCCTGCTGTTATGACAACTGTCATCTGAAACAGAAGGAGTACTCTTCAAGCTCTATTTTTCATCATTGAATTAATATAATAAGTATTTATAGAATATGATTTTGAGCTGTGTTTACTTTTCTAGATTTATAATTTGGTTTTTAAGGAAACCGTCTCAGAATAGTACTTAGCCTTGGATAATTTTTTTTTTTTTTTGGATGACAGATAATATTTACTGATAGAATTCTCTCTGGGTTAAAAAAAAACAATGAAATTAAGTTATTTTATTAATTTTGACTCGTTAATTTATTAAGTTCATTAAGTACTTTTCTGTTCATTTGGAATATTTCATTTGGCTTTCCTGGCACTGCTGTGAAATTGGGAGCCAGTGTGGAAAATTATGGCACAGTGTGAGGACTTGCCAAAGAGATTATAATTAGTTAGTGGTGGCAGCAGAACTAGAACTCAGATGTCCTCACAGGCTAACTTCCTGTTCTCCTCAGCCAACCACACTCCCCTGTTGATCACTATGCAACCTAAGTTTTAACGTTAGAAAAATGAACTCTTCCAAAAACCTACCAGAATGATTCCTTTAGGTACACTTGCATTCCTTCATACAAAGCAGTTTTTGGTGTGATTGATAAATACAAAATTACCATGGTAAAAATAATTTTTACTCAAAAAGATAGAGAATGGAAATAAGGTGATACATTGGGTTAAGGCACCGATTTCTAGCCCAACTGACTTAGATCTTTATCCTGGCATGAGTTTGGTGGCACCTCCTAGTCCCTCATGGACTTTTTTTCCACATCAGACAAAACCACTGAATGGTTTTGTGCAGTCTGGCAGGATTGTTAGTTGCAGTGGTGTAGAAACGGAAACAATTTGGGAGTTGTAGGTTGAAACTGAGGTGCCTGGTTCTATGAAGTGGTATTGGTACTGAACTTTGAGTACCAAATTTATGTATATATTTAAAACAATTTTTTTAAGGTGGATGATAGTAGCTATTTGAGTGTCTTTGGAATACTGAGACATTCAGCATAATTGTACATCTTATAAAGAGGAATTTTGGAGTAGAATGGGTTGTAAATTCACTGCAAATTTAGAATCCAAACAAAACTCATTTCATGTTTGTATAAACTATTTTAAGCCATCTTGTTCTTACTAAATTTTTTTCCCCCTCTAGCCTGTAGTCTTTGTTTTTAAGGCCAAGTTCCCCTCTTTCATTAAGAAATATATATTCATAGGCCAACTGAATCACTTCTAGATTGTCCCAAAAGAGTTGATGCCACTCTATTTGGTTGAATACATTATAATCTTCATCTGCAAATCTTCACTGAGGATCAACAGAATTCACTAAGTTCTTAGAAGGGCTTACATGGTAGAGGAGATAATGACACGTAACAAAAGCTCACTTTAAAGGGGTATTAGATGAGCAAAAGTAAACAATTAAAAAATACATAATGTCTTAGAAAAAAGATATATCATATATCATGGAAGGAAAGCAGCTATAGAAAGGCTGAACACCTTCAATGTTCATTCTCCAAAGCACACAATTTTTTTTTTAAAGATTTTATTTATTTATTTGACAGACAGAGATCACAAGTTGGCAGAGAGGCAGGCAGAGAGAGAGGAGGAAGCAGGCTCCCTGCTGAGCAGAGAGCCCGATGTGGGGCTTGATCCCAGGACCCTGAGATCATGACCTGAGCTGAAGGCAGAGGATTTAACCCACTGAGCCACCCAGGCGCCCCCAAAGCACACAATTTTAACATATCCTAAAACTTCAGGGAGCAGCTGCATCAATATTTGGTTGGAACTTAAAATCCCTAATAAATTGCAATTTCCCAGCAAGACAGAAGTTGAGCAAGTGATAAATGTTATTATGGTGTCATTGGCTTGAACTAATTTGAAGAGGGGGTCCTTGGAAGTGATAAAAATGCATATAAATAAAAGATACTAAATGCTAAACAAGAAAGGTATGAAATATTGTCCCTAGGAAAAGAACTGAAAAACATGGGTCTTTAGGGCTAGCCAGCTGCCCACTGGGTCTGGGAGGTGGGGTCCTATTGTTTACTTGTTTCTTTCATATTGCATGCCTCCCATTCTTATGAAATATGCTTTTGAAATAAACAAAGGGAAAAGAATAGCAGTCCTCATTTGACATTGTAGAGAGGTTTGATGACACGTCACAACCAAGAACAGAATGCAATTCTCCTACTTGCTGAGATCAGTGTTCTTTTGAGGATAACTAGTTAGCTAGAGGTCAAAAGAAATGTTTTATTTTCAGGATAGAATATTTGAAACCAAGGGGGGAAAGGGAAAGTATTTGCAACAGAGAATATTTCTTTTTTTAAATTAACATGTAAAGTATTATTAGCCCCAGGGGTACAGGTCTCCGAATCGTCAGGCTTACACATGTCACAGCACTCACCATAGCATATACCCCTGCAATGTCCATAACCCAGCCACCCTCTCCCTCCCTCCTCAACCTCCGAGGAACCCTCAGTTTGTTTCGTGAGACTCTTCATCTTCCGATCCCATCTTGTTTCATTTTTTCCCTCCCTACTGCTCACGAACCTCTGCCTTGCCTCTCAAATTCCTTGTATCAGAGAAATCATATGATAATTATCTTTCTCTGATTGACTTATTTCACTTAACCTAATACCCTCTAGTTCCATCCACGTCGTTGCAAATGGCAAGATTTTGGGGGGTTTTGATGGCTGCATAGTATTCCATTGTGTATATATACCACATCTTCCTTATCCATTCCTCTGTTCATGGATATCTAGCTTCTTTCCATAGTTTGGCTATTGTGGACATTGCTGCTATAAACGTTCGGGGGCATGTGCCTCTTTGAATCCCTACATTTGTATTTTTTTTTTAAGATTTTACTTATTTATTTATTTGACAGGGTGATAGAGAGAGAATACAAGTAGGCAGAGAAGCAGGCAGATTGAGAGTGAGAAGCAGGCTCCTCACTGAGCAGGGAGCCCGATGTGGAGACTTGATCCCAGGACCCTGGGATCATGACCTGACCCAAAGGCAGGCGCTTAACCAACTGAGCCACCCAGGTGCCATCCTACATTTGTATCATTAAAGTAAATACCCAGTAGTGTGATTGTTGGGTTATAGGGTAGCTCTATTTTCAACTTTTTGAGGAACCTCCATACTATTTTCCAAAGTGGCAGCACCAGCTTGCATTCCCACCAACATGTAGAAGGGCTCTCCTTTCTCCACATCCTAGCCAACATCTGCTGTTTTCCTGACTTGTTAATTTTAGCCATTCTCACTGGTGTGAGGTGGTATCTCACTGTGGTTTCAATTTGTATTTCCCCGATGCCCAGTGATATGGAGCAGTTTCTCATGTGTCTGTTGGCCATTTGGATGTCTTCTTTGCCGAAATGTCTGTTCATGTCTTCTGCCGGTTTCTTGATTGATTATTTGTTCTTTGGGTTTGAATTTGATATATTCTTTTTAGATTTTGGATACTAGCACTTTATCTGATATGTCGTTTGCAAATATCTTTGTCAGTTGTCTTTTGGTTTTGTTGACTGTTTCCTTTGCTGTGCAAAAGCTTTTGATATTGATGAAGTTCCAATAGTTCATTTTTGTCCTTGCTTCCCCTGCCTTTGGCATTGTTTCTAGGAAGAAGTTGCTGCGTCTGAGGTCAAAGACATTGCTGCCTGTGATCTCAAGGATTGTGATGGATTCCTGTCTCACACTGAGGTCTTTCATCCATCTTGAGACTACTTTTGTGTGTGGTGTAAGCGAATGGTCCAGTTTCATTCTTCTGCACGTGGCTGTCCAATTTTTCAAACACCATTTGTTGAAGAGACTGTCTTTTTTTTCCCACTGGACATTCTTTCCTGCTTTGTCGAAGGTTAGTTGACTATAGAGTTGAGGTTCCATTTCTGGGCTCTCTATTCTGTTCCATTGACCCATGCGTCTGTTTTTGTGCCCGTACCATACTGTCTTGATGATTACAGCTTTGTAATAGAGCTTGAAGTCTGGAATTGTGATGCTGTCAGCTTTGTTTTTCTTTTTCAACATTCTCTGGCTATTCAAGGTCTTTTCTGGTTCCAAATAATTTTAGGATTATTTGTTCCATTTCTTTGAAAAAAAAAAAAAGGATGGTATTTTGATAGGGATTGCATTAAACGTGTAGATTGCTTCAGGTAGCATAGACATTTTCACAGTATTTGTTCTTCCAATCCATGAGCATGGAACATTTTTCCATTTCTTTGTGTCTTCTTCAGTTTCTTTCATGAGTACTTTATAGTTTTCTGAGTACAGATTCTTTGCCTCTTTGGTTAGGTTTATTCCTAGGTATGTTATGGTTTTGGGTGCAATTGTAAATGGGATAGACTCCTTAATTTCTCTTTCTTTTGTTGGTGTATAGAAATGCAAATGATTTCTGTGCATTGATTTTATATCCTGAGACTTTACTGAATTCCTGTATGAGTTCTCGCAACTTTGTGTTGTTCACATAAACTATCATATCATCTGCAAAGAGTGAGAGTTTGACTTCTTCTTTGCCAATTTGGATGCGTTTTATTTCCTTTTGTTGTCTGATTGCTGAGGCTAGGACTTCTAGTACTATGTTGAATAACAGTGGTGATAGTGGACATCCCTGCTGTTCCTGACCTTAGGGGAAATCTCTCAGTTTTTCTCCATTGAGAATGATATTCTCTGTGGGTTTTTCATAGATGGCTTTGATGATATTGAGGTATGTACTCTCTATGCCTACACACTGAAGAGTTGTGATCAAGAAAGGATGCTGTACTTTATCAAAGACTTTTTCTACATCTATTGAGAGTATCATCTGGTTCTTTTCTTTCTTTTACTAATGTGTTGTATCACATTGATTGATTTGGAGATGTTGAACCAACCTTGCAGCCCAGGAATAAATCCCACTTGGTCATGGTGAATAATCCTTTTAATGTACTGTTGGATCCTATTGGCTAGTATTTTGGTGAGAATTTTCGCATCTGTGTTCATCAAGGATATTGGTCTATAATACTTTCTGATGGGGTCTTTGTCTGGTTTTAGGATCAAGGTAATTTTGGCCTCATAAAATGAGTTTGGAAGTTTTCCTTCCATTTCTATATTTTGGAACAGTTTCAGGAGAATAGGTATTAATTCTTCTTTAAGTTCCTCTGGGAAGCCATCTGGCCCTGGGCTCTTGTTTGTTGGGAGATTTTTGATGACTGCTTCAGTTTCCTTACCGGTGATGGGTCTGTTCAGGTTTTCTATTTCTTCCTAGTTCAGTTTTGGTAGTTTATATGTCTCTAGGAATGCATCCATTTCTTCCAGATTGTCAAATTTGCTGTGTATAGTTGCTCATAATATGTTATTATAACTGTGTGTATTTCTTTGGTGTTGGTTGTGATCTCTCCTCTTTCTTTCATGATTTTATTAATTTGGGTCATTTCTCTTTTCTTTTTGATAAGTCTGGCCAGGGGTTTATCAGTCTTCTTAATTCTTTCAAAGAACCAGCTTCTAGTTTCCTTGATCTATTCTCCTGTTTATTTGGTTTCTGTTTCATTGATTTCTGCTCTGATGTTTATTGTTTCTCTTCTCCTGCTGGATTCAGGCTTTCTTTGCTGTTCTTGCTCCAGGTCCTTTAGGTGTAGAGTTAGGTTGTGTACTTGAGACCTTTCTTGTTTCTTGAGAAAGGCTTGTACTGCTATATCTTTCCTCTCAGGTCCGCCTATTCTGTGTCCCAAAGATTTTGAACAGTTGTATTTTCATTTTCATCTGTTTCCATGAATTTTTTTACATTCTTCTTTAATTTCCTGGTTGACCCATTCATTCTTTAGTTGGTTGCTCTTTAGGGTCCATATTTGAGTTCTTTCCAACTTTCCTCTTGTGATTGAGTTCTACTTTCAAAGCATTGTAGTCTGAAAATATGTAGGGAATGATTCCAATCTTGTGGTACTGTTTGAGACCTGATTTGTGATCCAGGATGTGATCTATTCTGGCAAATATTCCATGTGCACTAGAGAAGAAAGTGTATTCTGTATTTTTGGGATGGAATGTTCTAAATATATCTGTGATGTCCAGTGTGTCATTTAAAGCCTTTATTTTCCTTTTGATTTTTTGCTTAGATGATCTGTCCATTTCAGTGAGGGGGGTGTTAAAGTCCCCTACTATTATTTTATTATTGTCGATGTGTTTCTTTGATTTTGTTATTAATTGGTTTATATAATTGGCTTCTCCCATGTTAGGGGCATAGATATTTACAATTGTCAGATCTTGTTGCACAGACCCTTTGAGTATGATATAGTGTTCTTCCTCATCTCTTATTATAGTCATTGGCCTTAAATCTAATTTATCTGATATGAGAATTGCCACCCCAGCCTTCTTTTGAGTTCCATTGGGTCTAAAATGAATTTCTTGTAGACAGCAAATTGATGGGTCTTGTATTTTTATCCATTCTGATTCCCTGTGTCTTTTGATTGGGGCGTTTAACCTATTTACATTCAGGGTAACTTTTGAAAGATATGAATTTAGTGTCATTGTATTGCCTGCAAGGGGACTGTTACTGTATATTGTCTCTGTTCCTTTCTGATCTGTTACTTTTAGGCTCTCTCTTTCCTTAGAGGACCCCTTTCAATATTTCCTATAGGGTGGTTTGGTGTTTACAAATTCTTTTAATTTTTGTTTGTCCTGGAAGCTTATTATCTCTCCTCTATTCTCAATGACAGCCTCTCTGGATATAGTATTCTTGGCTGCATATTTTTCTCATTTAATGCTCTGAATATATCATGCCAGTCTTTTCTGACCTGCCAAGTCTCTGTGAATAGGTCTGCTGCCAATCTAATATTTCTGCTGTTGTATGTTACAGACCTCTTGTCTGAGCTCCTTTCAGGATTTTCTCATTGTCACTGAGACTTACAAGTTTTGCTATTAGGTGGCAGGGTGTGGACCTATTTTTATTGATTTGGAGGGGGTTCTCTGTGTCTCCTGGATTTTGATGCTTGTTCCCTTTGCCCAATTAGGGAAATTCTCTGCTATAATTTGCTCCAATATACCTTTCCCTTCCCCTTTCTTTTTCCAGGACCCCAATTATTCTAATATTGTTTCATCAATGGTATCACTTATCTTTTGAATTATCCCCTCATGGTCCAGTAGTTGTTTGTCTCTCTTTTGCTCAGCATTTTTATTCTCTGTCATTTGGTTATATATCACTAATTCTCTCTTCTGCCTCATTTATCCTCGCAGTAAGAGCCTCCATTTTTTTTTATTACACCTCATTAATAGTTTTTTTTTATTTCAACTTGGTTAGATTTTAGTTCTTTTATTTCTTCAGGAAGGGCTTTTATTTCTCCAGAAAGGGATTCTTTAGTATCTTCCATGCTTTTTTTTGAGCCCAGTTAGCACCTTGATAATCATTCTGAACTCTAGTTCTGACATCTTACTAATGTCCATATTGATGAGGTCCCTAGCTGTTGGTACTGCCTCTTGTTCTTTTTTCTTTTTTTTTTTTTTTGTGGTGAGCTGTTCTGCCTTGTCATTTTATCCAGATAAGAATAAATGAATGAGAGAACAATATACTAAAAGAGTAGCAGTGACCCCAGAAAAATATATACTAACCAAATCAGTAGAGACCTGAAACTGGGGGGAGAAGTAGGGGGGAAAAAAGAATATATATATATCAGACTGGTGAATAGAACAGAGCCACACACTTGATTTTGGGTGTATTTTGGTTTGCTAGAAAAAACTACCTCCCAAAATTTTAAAGAAAGAAAAACATATATATACAAAAATAAGGGTAAACACAATGAAGGGATGGAATATTACTGTAAAGATAAAAATTAAAAAAGATTCTAGAAACAAAATTGATAAGAAGTTGGTTGAAAAACGAATTAAAAAAAGAGGAAAGAATGTGATCAAACTGGAGACTAGAACAAAGCCATGTGCTAGATTTAGGATTTATTTTGATCTATTAAAAGAAACTGTATCCCAAAATTTTAAAGAAAAACAACCTACATGTATACAAAAAATAAGGTTAAATACAATGAAGGGGTAAAAGATGATTATAACAATAAAAATGAAAAAAAAATTAAAATGTATTGATAACATAAAATAGTTAAAAATGTTAAAATAGGACAGAGGAAAAAATTTAAAAATTGAGTAAGAAAAAAACAAAATTAAAAAAATTTAACTTTGAAAGACTAAAAGATTATGGGGAAAAAAGCCCTGAATTCTATGTATTGCTTTTCCCAAGCTCTGGAGTTCTGTAGTTCTCATTGATTGGTAAACTTGGTCTTAGCTGGACATTCTTGCTGATCTTCTGGGGGAGGGGCCTGTTGCAGTGATTCTCAAATGTCTTTGCCTTGAGTCGGAATTGCACCACACTAGCCAGGGGCCAGGCTAAGCAATCTGCTTGGTTTTGCTCAGTATCTTTTGTTCTATGAAAGCTTTCTGTACAGCTTTGGAGGATAGGAATGAAAATGGTGGCCTCCCAATCTCTGGCCCCATAGGAGCTGAGAGCTTAGGGCTCCACTCCTCAATGCACCCTCAGGAAAAAGCAGTAAATCCCTCCCATCTCCCTGGTCTCTTGTTGCACTCTGAGCTCACCCAGCCTGTGACCCAGCATTTCTATCTCTGGTGCATGGCCCCATTTGGAGTCTCCAAATCCAGCAGATTCCTACAGCATGTCCCTGTGCTGCTTCTCCCAAAGGAAGAAGGAGTGGATTTCTCTGAATCTTCCACTTTTGGAGTCCATGCTGGAAGGGCAGTGGCCCAATTGTGCCTTGGTTCACAGTTTAAGGTAACCCCCAGCTGAGAGCACACTCCTGGCTCCATCTCTGCAGCTGGCTTCCCTGCTCCGATACCTGGGAGCTCTGCCACACTCAGGCATCCCTCTCTTTCTGTGACCCCAAGGGTCCTGAGACCACACTGTTGCTGTCAGTGTTCCTCATCCCACTTAGCCTCTGAAGTGATGTCCTTCAGTGGAGCAGACTTCTGAAAGTTCTGATTTTGTGCTCCGCTGCTGTCTCACTTGCCAGGAGCTGGCCTCTCCCCAGGCGGTCTATCTTCTGGTATGTTGCCTCTATCTTCTGGTATGTTGCCTCTATCTCTCATATGTTGCCTAGGCTTCACTTCTCTGCATGTCCTACCTTCCAGAAAGTGATGAATTTTCTGTTCCTAGAATTGCTGCTCTTTTCTTCTCTCTCCTGTTGAGTTTGTAGGTGTTCAGAATGGTTTGATAACTATCTAGCTGAACTCCTGGGACCTGATTATACTTCTCCGCCATCATGCTCCTCTTTGTACCAACAGAGACTATTTCACTGGATTATTGTTAGCAATGTCTGTGTCTTGTTCTCCATTTGTGTGTGTCTTTTGATTCCTTGTATTTTTCTGGTAGTGAAGCCTGCAAAATATCATTTTAATGAGTTGGATATATGAAATAAATTGACAAAATTTTGAAATAATTTTTAAAGTGTATGTGCTGCTGAAGCGAGCCCAAAATCGTGTGAGTTTTTACTCTTTTAAATTTAAGCTAAAAATATGTCTATTAAAGGTAAGAGCCATAGTTTTAAGGAAAAAACTCCTCCTGACATGAATGGTTTCTTAACCTCACTTTATTATCAATATGTGCGTGTTTGTTTTTGAGGTAGGAGCTAGGAAGGGACACATGAAATTAGGAGATAAAGGAAGCACTTTGTAAAACAAGCAGAATTAAAATATATAACCCAAGTTTATGACAGCAATTTTGGTTAAAGACATATTTTCTGAAATAATCTCATGCTCAAATTGTGTGTATTATTAGTTTTATTATACATCTTCCTAGTCCTATTATAACTCTGATACAAACTCCAAAATTCAATTAAAATGAAATTGATCGTGTTAATGAAATTAAAACAGCATCTTCACCATGCTTTAGAGAAAGTAACTGAATTCCCTTGTTTACTCTTTCTTTGTTTTACTATTTCTCATGGGCAGAGTAAATGTAATTCTATTTGTCCAAGATAGCTTTATGTCTTATCTCTTAAGAGGTCACAATTTTTAAATCTAAGTGGCTAAGTGCCATGACAGGCTAAAGTGGATTTAGGGAAGTATGTGATTTGAGTGAGAGAGGCAATCTTTACTTTAGCCAGTTTTTTTTTTTTCCTGGTTCAGTAATGCTAAATGTTTGTGTCATAGTTCAGATTCCCTTTTGCCATAACAATTCCTTGGTGAGAGTAGAATTATGTTGTATGTAACATAGGAACTGAGTAAGTTGATAATGGAAGTTGAAACTGTAGATGAAGACAAATTTTTTAAACTATTTTGTTATTTGGAGGGTCATTCTGAATTTGACAGTCTTGTTCTTTGTGTCTAAAAATACCTCTACTTTGGATTACTGCCTTGCCTTTGTACAGTTTAAGTATATCAATGATAATCATGTTTTTTAACTCATCATGTAGTCATTCATTTTCATAGTATATTCATATTGATGTTTATGTCATTATGATGATTTTGTGACAGAACATCCTCACATCACATTACTATATACTTTTGTATTATGAGAAATCCACAAGAGGGGCCATCAGGACTTGTGCTCAAAAATTTTTTTAGTCTTGGAAATAATGTAAGTGGCAAGGAAAAAGATGACTAAATTAGGAGATATACTAGATATGGCCAACAAACAATAAGAACACTGGGGATTTCTAATGTGATTTATAGTTTGTGCTCAGGAAACCAAAAGATTGGTGTTTTTTTGGAAGAAAGTTTGAGATTCTGTAAATTGGCAGATGGAAAAAATTTACCAGCCAAATAGGCCTTCATACTTGCTACAAAATCTTTCCTGACTCTTCATTTATTTTAACTACATTAGGGTTAGTGAGTTTTTAGGTTGGCAACCTCCAAGGAAACCTCATTGAAGATTCAGAATAAATTGCAAGGTAGCTCCCAGTTTGCTCTTAGCTACAGTATAAAACTACACATATCATCTTTTGGTGTCTATTTTGTGAATTTAATTAAGTAAGAATCTACAAGAAGTAGGATATTATTAATTTATAATATTTAGTAAAAGAGTTACTTTCGTTTCTAAATTATTCAGTTTACTGATATAAAATTTGGAATTTGTGATTAAGTTATAATAAAGAGATAAAAGTACTAGTAACTAGTATTATCAGTTACTAGTTACTAGTAATACTAGTAGCAGTACTACTAGTATTACTAGTTACTAGTATTATCAGTTACTAGTTACTGGTTACTAGTATTACTAGTAACTACTAGTAATAATAGTATTACTAGTATTGTTATATTATATTAGGAATACTATACTAGTATTACTAGTTACTAGTATTATCAAACATAATTGCAAAAGACCAGTTTTCATTAAGCACTGAATGAGACTGGCCTAATCAATTAGTTTATACTTATTTATTCCTAACAAAAGCAACAATAATTAAAATATCAGTAGGATTTATTAAGCTGTTATCATGCTAATATGTACAGTATATATATGCAAGTTTATCTACAAAGCAACTAGGAGCTATAGTTATTATTATTTTTTCCATTTTATAGATAAGAAAAGTTATACAAGTAGATGTACATATAAAAATATGGAGCAATGTATAGATAATTTATGTGCAGGTGAAGCTCAAAAAGTGAGATTGACAGGAGAGTCATCAGAAAATACTTCCTGGATAAGGTAAGTCTTGGATATGTCTTATGTGTATACAAAATGGTAGAAAAGATAAGGGGAAATAAAATTAGAACATGTATGGAAGAAGCCACGAATATTGCATTTAAGACCAGTCCAAAAAGAACAATGAGTTTGTATATATTAGTCGTAAGTGGCATACTGTTTCTTAATTGTCTCACAAATAGAGGCAAAATGTTTTCATGAAAGTTTAGAATTCTTAAATGGTTCCTGGTATATTGTACATGCTCAAAAGAATTTTGGTAGAGGGACTCCTGGGTGGCTCAGTGGGTTAAAGCCTTCAGCTTGGGTCATGATCCCAAAGTCCTGGGATCAAGCCCCACATCGGGCTCTCTGCTCAGCAGGGAGCCTGCTTCCCTTCCTCTCTCTTTGCCTGCCTCTCTGCCTACTTGTGATCTCTGTCTGTCAAATAAATAAATAAAATCTTTAAAAAAAAAAGAATTTTGGTAGAATGTCTAACATACATAAGATCTTAAATAATTTATAAGTATTAGTTGAATAAAATGAAATATTTAGTGGCTTAACTTTTTCTATTAGGTTTTTCATAAAGAGAAACAAATTAACATTATTTAGATACTTATTACTTTTAGAATTTAACAATCTATTGGAAGGAAAGGTTTACATGGTCTTCTATAAGAAGTTTGGGTTTTATTGTAGCATATTTATTTTATTATAGGACATTTGTGCTATAATATCAATATTTACTAAAATTCACACTACCCAAATTTGTTGTAGGGACAATAATTTCCTTCTATTTTCCAAATTAATAGAAAACTTCTGTGTCTTATTCATTGCTATATTCACAGAACTTAGTATAGTGCCTAACACGGGGGAGGTTCTCATTAATTATCTGTTGAATAAATGAATGAATATACAAATATGAAGAATTTGTAATATCACAGTTTTTAATCTGAGGATATTTAAGCATTTTCCAATTGTGAATCATTGGAAATCACTGGAATCTCATAGTCATTTTTGTTTAGGAATTACAGAATAGTGAGAGTTCATGTTTACCCATTGCTTCATAGTGATTCAGTACTGGAGACAAGAATCTTCAAATTTTCTGCCTTTCAAAAGTAAAAGTTTTCAGGGTGCCTGGGTGGCTCAGTGGGTTAAGCCTCTGCCTTCAGCTCAGGTCATGATCTCAGGGTCCTGGGATCGAGGCCCGCATCGGGCTCTCTGCTCAGCGGGGAGCCTGCTTTCTCCTCTCTCTCTCTATGCCTGCCTCTCTGCATACTTGTGATCTCTCTCTCTGTTTCAAATAAATAAATAAAATCTTTAAAAAAAATGTAAAAGTTTTCAGTGCGTCATTTTTAACAAATGATAAGGGGACTGGACTATTTTTCAAAATGGGTAAGTTAAACTCTCACCCTGTGTCACTGCTTACTAGCCATATAGTCTTTGATAAATTATTTGACTTCTGTAAATCTGTTTGCTCAATCAGTGAATGAAAATAATACCTTTTTCACTTTCTACACTGTGCAGATTGTTGTGAAGTGTAAAGAGAAAATTCCTATGGGAACTATTAACAGTTTGCACAAATGACATATTTTGAGTCCTTTCTTTACTACTAACGGTATTTTAGGCTAACACATACCTTGTGAGTAACAACATAATGTTAAACTTGCTATTACTATGGAACTGATTATGAAATGCAAGGATATACTAGTATGGTAAGTTTCATTCAGTCAAGTGAAGATATAGGGAAGAATGGTATGGTAAAAATAAGCCTTGCATATTTGGAGAAGAATATAGGTTGGTGTGTGCCGTTAGTTCGTAGTGAGTGAGAAGGAATGTAGTACTGAGAGGCAAGGGGTGATCATTTAGAGCCATACAGGGAATGATGAGTAGTTTGGATTGAAATATGACATTCTTCAGTTGAGGATGACAGTGTTACTCTGCTTTTTAACTAGAAGAATCAAGATAAGAGATCTTAAGTTTCATATATGCAGGAGTGGATTATGAGAGAATGGCAATTATATATATGACTGGAGGTTTCTTGCACATATTTTAGGCTAAAAAACCCTGTATTAATGGCTCCCTATGATTATTGAATACTTTGTCATATTAAAATTTATTTGTATTTTTGTTGTCTATTCTGAATTTTTTTTTGGCCATGGATTGTGTTTTAATCAATTTGAGTAGAAAAAGGACTTTTTTTTTTTTTAAAGATTTTATTTCTTTATTTGACAGAGAGGGAGATCACAAGTAGGCAGAGTCAGGCAGAGAGAGAGGGGAAAACAGGCTCCCCATTGAGTAGAGAGCCCCATGCGGGGCTCCATCCCAGGACCCTGAGATTATGACCTGAGCCGAAGGCAGTGGCTTAATCCACTGAGCCACCCAGGCGCCCCAAAGGACTTTTTAAATTAAGTTTTAAAATTCCAGTATAGTAGGGCACCTGTGTGGTTCAGTGGGTTAGGCCTCTGCCTTCGGCTCAGGTCATGAACTCAGGGTCCTGGGATCGAGCCCTGCATCGGGCTCTCTGTTCAGCGGGGAGCCTGCTTCCCTCTCTCTCTCTCTGCCTGCCTCTCTGCCTACTTGTGATCTCTCTCTATCAAATAAATAAAATCTTAAAAAAAAAAATTCCATTATAGTTAACATATAGTGTTATATTAGTTCCAGGGGTACTATATAGTGATTCAACAATTCTATACATTACTCAGTGCTCATCATAAGTATATAGATCATGATTTTTTTAAAATTTTCTTTTTTTTTTAAGATTTTATTTATTTATTTGACAGAGAGATCACAAGTAGGCAGAGAGGCAGGCAGAGAGAGAGAAGAGGAAGCAGGCTCCCTGCTGAGCAGAGAGCCCGATGTGGGGCTTGATCCCAGGACTCTGAGATCATGACCTGAGGCGAAGGCAGCGGCCTAACACACTGAGCCACCTAGGCGCCCCTTTTTGTTAATTTTTCTAACACTAAAATAATGTATTATTATAATAGTAAGCCACAGGCTCTTGGACACCTCTTCCCAGCTGTTACTTCTGGGAGTTAGTGCTCTGTTTCTAAATGATATGATTTTACCACAACTTTTTGATTTGTTAATTTTAGACATTCTCTTTTATTTGTTTCTCTTATAGATAATAATTTTACTTTTTTAAAAAGATTTTATTTATTTGTCAGAGAGGGAAACATTGGGTGAGAGAGAGAGAGCACAAGCAGGGGGATTGGCAGGCGAGGGAAAAGCAGGCTTTCCGCTTAGCAAGAAGTCTGATGTCCATCCCAGGACACTGCGATCATGACCTGAGCTGAAGGCAGATGCTTAACTCACTGAGCCACCCAGGCATCCCAATTTTACTGATTTATACCACTGACTGGACACCTATCTTCCTAATATATTTAGTCATTTTTAATTCTTCTTTTGTTTACCATTTGAACTTTAAACAGTAAATTAACCTTTGTTCCTTGTTTTATCACTTATAAATGTCTTTTGTTGTTTACTTTGTAGGGGACAGTGTTAATGCTCACAAGCTATTTTTATAAGTTTGAAACAGCTTTGTTCAGATGGAGCATAGAACACCATGATTACTTTTCTTCTTCATGTCAATTAAGTAGTGATCCTTGTCTTCCATCTCTTAAGTGTACTTTCTCTATGTAATTCATGTCTGTGTGATAGCAATAGATGACTTGATGGATTTTATCTGGCTATCTTTGCTTCCATGTTAGTAAGTTTTTAAAATACCTAGCTCCTATGCAGTAGAAACCCAGGTCAGTTTAATTTTTTGTTGTTGTTGTTGTTATTTTATCTGACATAGCTCCACATGCAATAAGGTAATTACAAAAGTGCCTTTAAAAAAATATTTATCAGTAAACATATTCTAATAAGTCTTGTTCAGTTAATGACAGAATAGAAGGTCTCCATGGCAAGGTAACCCAAATAGTTATAGTATGTCCAAGCTTGTCATTGTTTTCTGTAAAAGAAACTCATCAATATATTGAGAAATTTTAAATTTTAAAGTCTCGGGGGTGCCTGGGTGGCATACTCGGTTAAGCATCTGACTTTGGCTCAGGTCATGATTTCAGGGTATCAGACTCTGTGCTCAGCAGGGAGTCTGCCTGTCCCTCTCCCTTTGCCCCTCCCCCTACTCATGCTCCCTCTCTCTCTCTCAAATAAATGAATAAAATCTTTAAAAAAATTTTAAAGTCTCTGAGACTTAATGAAGTTATGGAAGCATTTTTGTTTTACACACCTTCTATCCTCTAGTCCCTGAGACAGTTAGTGTTGGGCTGGGACCTGAAGGTGAGGGAACAAATGTAACAAGGTCTCCACAAGCATAGTTTTGTCAGAGGATGATGAATTCTGGCACTCAAAGTTTTTGAACACTTAAACCCCTCTTGTAGATAGGTAATGATTAAGTGTTGTAATATTCTTAGTAAATTAGTGGCAGTTGAAATTAGAAATGGGATAAGAGGCATCAGTGCCTTATATCATTGTAGATAGTAATGTTAGACTAAACTTAACAAATTAGAATATTGAATAGAAACTAGGATAATGAAATGTAACTGGGGACAAATATAAAGCATTATGGTTGGAGAGGAAAAATAGCATAAAATCCAGAAGATGGATAACAGTGTTTAAGTAAAGTTGGAAACTCTCTTAGTAGTAAAGGAATAACAAGATTAGCATGAGCTAACAATGTAGTGTTGTGATGAAAGCAAACACAATACAAGGTCACATAAATAAGAATGAAGAATGCAGGAAACTTGAGGTTATTATTCCATAGTACTTGCCACTGGTTAGGCCCTCATGAGAGCATTGTTTCTAGTTTTGGGCTCTACCACTAAGGAAGGACGTGGAGAACTTGGAGAAAGTTCAGGGGAGGACCACAAAGATGATTAAAGGGTTGAAAGAGAAACCGAAAAGAAAAATTTTTAAGTAGCAGGGATTATTATTATTCCAGAGAAGAGAAGATTTAGAGGTATTTAACTTATGCGTAAAGATGGAGACCAGATGTTCTCAATCTTCACTGAAGGTCAAACAAAAAGAAATCAATTTAACCTACAGAATGAAGGATTTGGATTAAATATGAACTTAACTTTACATTTAGAATGTTAGAATAAGTGACTATGGGACATGTGAAATTTTTTGTTACACTGTAGATCCTTACTGATGACATCAGACTGCTCACAGGGCATTTGAAGTATTTATTGTTCTAATAGCTCATTAGGTAAACCTGAATTTTTTTCTTTTTTTTTTCCTAACTAAGGAAAATCAACAGTTCATCAAGAAATTCTGACTTTATGATCAACCCTTATGGTAAATGTGTCTAGTTGACTTGACAGAAGTAATGTAATTTGAGTTATACTCAGTTCTGTTAATAAGACTGTAGTTTGGTGTTTCATTAAATCAGGATAGTCAATATGGCCTCTTTCCCTACTTTCTTGTTACTGTACCATGCATTAGAAGATAGAGGACAGCTGTTGTTTATTAATTGGTTTGATGGTAAAAATAAAAAAAGAGGGACGCCTGGGTGGCTCAGTTGGTTGAGCAGCTGCCTTTGGCTCAGGTCATGATCCCAGCATCCTGGGATCGAGTCCCACATCGGGCTCCTTGCTTGGCGGGGAGCCTGCTTCTCCCTCTGCCTCTGCCTGCCATTCTGTCTGCCTGTGCTCGCTCTCTCTCCCTCTCTCTCTGACAAATAAAATAAAAAAAAAAAAAAAACAAAACAAAATAAAAAAAGAGAAGTGATATTGAAGTTTTAAATATATTTTTATTTTAGATTTTTAACTTTTATATACACATATACAGAAGATAAAGTACTGTGGTGGTGTTTTTTCTAGGAGTAACCCTTTCATATGCATTTTTAAAATGTAGTCAAGCTTTCAAAATCAATGTTGTTAAATACTGTGTCTGACCATAAATAAACATTTTTTATCCCTGCAAATTGACAACCAAAGTACTGCCTAACAGAACTAGACTATTGGTTGCTTGTGGCTGAATTAAAAGACACATATACTCACAATAGAAACATTTTTCTTCCTATTGAGCAATGTTTTGCATGTGTATTATGCTTTTCCTTTTTTGCTTTAAATAGCTTCTTTGGTTTTGAGGTTTTTGAGGAAGGAGACAAAATAAGCTGTGTACTTTATTTTGAGGCAAGGAGCTGTTGTGGTCTACCATGTTCTGTAAAACTAAAAAGATGCTGTAGTAAAAAATTTAGAAAGAAAATAAATTTAGATGTAGTAAAGGGTGTAACATTATTTGTATAAACTGGCCTTGCCTTTTAAATATTATAAAATTGACTGATAATTTTTCATTGTTTATAAAGCATTTCCATTATATGTTGATGTCAAATATAATTTTTTCTTAATACTAGAAGAATTTGTATTTTTATGTTGATATCAAATATAATTTTTTCTCAAAACTAGAGGAACTTGTATTTTTTATAAGGAGGTAGTTTGTTTTCTAAACAAAGAGCACCCTGTTAATGCAAGCTGGTGCAACCACTCTGGAAAACAGCATGGAGGTTCCTCAAAAAGTTGAAAATAGAGCTACCCTATGACCCAGCAATTGCACTAGTGGGTATTTACCCTAAAGATACAAACGTAGTGATCTGAAGGGGCACGTGCACCCGAATGTTTATAGCAGCAATGTCCACAATAGCCAAACTGTGGAAAGAACCTAGATGTCCATCAACAGATGAATGGATAAAGAAGATGTGGTATATATATACAATGGAATACTATGCAGCCATCAAAAGAAATGAAATCTTGCCATTTGCGATGACATGGATGGAACTAGAGGGTATTATGCTGAGCAAAATAAGTCAATCAGAGAAAGACAACGATCATATGATCTCCCTGATATGAGGAAGTGGAGATGCAATGTGGGGGTTTGGGAGGGTAGGAAAAGAATAAATGAAACAAGATGGGATCGGGAGGGAGACAAACCATAAGAGACAATCTCACAAAACAAACAGGGTTGCTGGGGGGAAGGGGATAGAGAGAGGGTGGTGGGGTTATGGACATTGGGGAGGGTATGTGCTATGGTGAGTGCTGTGAAGTGTGTAAACCTGGCGATTCACAGACCTGTACCCCTGGGGCTAATAATACGTTATATGTTTATTTAAAAAAAAAAAAAAGAGCACCCTGTTACTTTATTTTTTAGAAAACCAGCTATTTTTATTCAAAAATTTTATCCATTTTGTTCTAGGTGCTGTAATGGTTGCAAATATTTTAATATTAAAAATATATGCTGTGTTTCTTCATGCAGCTACAAAGAAATATTGGGATTCTTGTTATTTACTCCCTACAAAAGACAGTTATCTTTCAGGGTGGTATTTATTAATGAGGTAAATTTAGTTTACTCTGGAATTAATTGATTGATCAGTCCATTTTATATTATGTACAATATAAGGCCAGTTTATACAAATAACTTTTACCTCCTTTACTGCATCTGGAATGGTGTTCAAAATATATTGGTAATTAAAAGGCAGGATTCCAAAAATGTAACATGCCACTTTTGTGAATGTGTAAAAATATAATAACAATTTATTCATCATAAATAAATATATCATGATTTCATGACAAGACAATCAAAGAGAGAAAGTCAGTTAATCAAAAATGGAATATTATTGAGATAGTAATGAGAAAAGGCCCAGAAGACAATTATGATAATCCATTGAATTGAGACTATACATGATTACAAAGGAGTGAGAATCCTGTCCTGGCAGGTTTTAATAGTTTAGATATGAAAATCTCGATCTTGTCAGCTAGATCATTTTGCAATGGCTTGGGGACAATTTTGCAAAAGCAAAAGGCATTCACAGTTAGTCATCTCTGTGGTTCCCCATGGAAACACCCTATTAGAATGAATGGAAAACTCATATTCTAATGTAAATAGCCAGAAACATTTTCTTAAACTAATGGTAAATCTTTAATTGTTCCATGAGCAAAAACGGTGGTATCCTCTAACTTATCATAGAAATTAGTAGCTAAAATTACCTAATATTTATTAGGCAAATAACCCTGGCACATCTTTGAGAAATACTGTGTAAGATGTTCACATAAAAATAATAACAATAAATATGTCACTTAATCAAATAGTATACATATTACTGGTCTTAGGTTTTAGGCATTCAGAAATATCAGCAAGTAACTTTCTTGAGATATTTCATGTCATTTAGATAAAGAGACAAATATTATCAAAGATATAACCTGTGAAACGAGGTACATAAACCAAATTATCTGTTTATTTAAAGTGGTGTTATGGGGGCACCTGGCTGGCTCAATCCATAGAGCATGCAACTCTTGGGATTGTGTGTTCAAGCCCCACAAACTCTTGGGATTGTGTGTTCAAGCCCCACACTGTGTGTAGAGCATACTTAAAAAAAACAAAAATAAAAATTTAGTGGTAGTATGGACTGAATGTTTGTGTTCCCCTAAAGTTCATATGCTGAAACCTTAACCCTCAATGTGATGTTTTTAGGAGGTGGGCCTTTACTAGGGAATTAGATTTTAATGAGATCATGACAGTGGAACCCACATGGTGAGATTAGAGTGCTTATAAAAAGAGGGTAAGACCTGGGTGCCTGTGTGGCTCAGTGGGTTAAATCCTCTGCCTTCGGCTCAGGTCATGATCCCAGGGTCCTGGGATCTGGGCTCTCTGTTCAGCAGGGAGCTTGCTCCCTCCTCTGTCTCTCTGCCTGCCTGTCTGCCTACTTGTGATCTCTCTCTGCCAAATAAATAAATAAAATCTTAAAAAAAAGGTGGGGGTAAGACCAGAGACCTCTCTTTCTCCACCAGGTGAGGATATGGCGAGAAAGTAGCTGTCTGAAAGTTAGGAAGAGAGTTCTCACCAGGCACCACATCTGCCAGCATCCAGATCTATGAGAAATAAACACTTGCTGTCTAAGCCATCTAGTCTATGCTGTTTTGTTTTAGCAGCCCAAGGTAACTATTTCAGTAATTGGTACTGAGAAGTGGGGTGCTGCTGTAACAAATACCTAAAAATGTGGAAGCTTTAGAGTTAGGTAATGAGTAGTTGCAGTGCATGATAAAAGAAACCAAGATTGCCATGAAGGGACTTTTAAAGGCAATTCTGGTGAGAATTCTGGAAGAAGTGAAGAGAGTTGTAAAGGAAGCTTTCATCCTCGAGAATGCACAAATAATTATGAGCAGACTCTTGGTAGAAATGTGAATAATGAAGGCCATTTTGGTGATGTCTGGGTCAGAAATGAGGCATATGTTATTAGATAATGGAACAAAGGTGATCCTTGTTATCAAGTAGTAAAGAACTTAGCTGAATTATGTTCATGTTCTAGTGTTTTGTGAAAGGTGGGACTTGTGGATGATGACATTGGGTATTTAGCTAAGGAGGTGTCTGATCAGAGTACTCAAAGAGTAGGTTTGTTCTTCCTAAATGTTTATAGTAAAATGCAAAAAGAAAAGTGAATTAAAGAAGGACTTGCTAAGCAAAAAGGACCTGGGACCTAAAGATTTGGAAATTTTTCAGCCTGTGCCTAATGCACAAATTGAGTAAGCATGTTGAGAAGAAAACACTAAGGTATGGCTTACTGACCATTTGATAAGGAGGTTAGTGTGGCTGTGAGTGATCATCTCTCTCAACAGAGTAATCATCCATCTCAACAGAGATAGCAATAGAGATGCAATTACACCAGGAAAAACACTGCCAGCTGGGACTAAAGGAAACTGAGAAAATATGACAGAACAAAAGAAAGCTGTGAACATGTATTACTTATTCTTCAAGAAAAGGGTGGAAGGACCCCAAAGGCATTTCAGATATCATTTGGGCTGGTGCTCGTACCACAGCATAGCTTAGGTGGCAAGACTGCCTCCATCTTGGTTTCAAAATTCAGGAGCATTTACCTGCAGAGCTGCATAGGAAGGCCTTCATAGAGAGCAGATTGGGTGGTGGTCTTACAGAGAGACTTGTGAGCAGCACAAGCAGTGTGAGCAGCACGCTGTTAAGCTGAAGGGGTGGGGCCATGGATGTGAAACCAGGGATGCTGCCACCACCCCACTGGGTCCAGAGAGCAGATCTCAAGGCTTAATTATTCTCAAGCCTTAAGTCTAATGCTACTTTCTATGGTAAGTTTTGGAACTCTACTTTGAATCTTACTTGGGACCCATTACCTCTTTCTTTCTTCTGATTTCTTCCTTTTGGAATGGGAACATCATTCCTATGACTATCCCACCATTATGTTTTGGCAACATGTAGCTTTTCTGATTTCACAAATTCATAGCTGAAAAGGAGTTTTGCCTCGGAATGAAGTGTACCTAGTCTCTCACCCATATCTGATTTAGATGATAGATGAAAGTCTGGACTTTAGAGTTAATGTGAAATGAGTTAAGACTTTGGGCCTGTTGAGATGAAATGAATGTATTTTTTTATGTGAGAAAGTAATGAATTTGCAGCGTGTGGTAGGGATAAAATGTTATGAACTGAATGTTTTCCCTCCTGCTAAATTCTAGTGTTAATGTCTTAATCCCCAGTGTGTTGGTATTTGGAGTGGGGCCTTTCAGAGGTAATTGGGTTGAGATGAAGTTATGAGGGTGGGCACCTCATGATGGAATTAGTGCCCTTATTATAAGAGGAAGAGACAACAGAGCTTTTTTTGTCTTCATGAGCAAGCACCAGTGAGCGGCCTTATGAGCACCAAGGAAAGGGTCTAGTCTCTACAAGCTAGGAAACGGGGTCTCACCAAACACCCAAATTGCTGGCACCTTGATCTTAGACTTCCCAGCCTCCAAAACTGTGAGAAATAAGTGTCTGTCATTTAAGCCATCTAGTCCATGGTATTCTGTAATAGCAGCCTAAAACTAGGATGAGTAGTCTTAAAATATTTTTGATTTATCATAAAGAGTGTTACACATTCTTGCCTATATTGAGTTAAAATCATGTTTTCTCCTCATTATTTTACTACAGTTGTCTTTGTACTGCAGTCAGTTTTTTTTTTTACTGTACAAAAAACATTTGCTTTTATTTAGTTTAAATTATTTAAATATGTAGCGTCTTTGAGAAAAGGAAGTACATACATTAAAAATAGTACTTAGGCTAATCCCAATGGGATGGAGGACTATTTACATGATTATATTACAATAGTAATCATCACAGTCCTATAATGTGTCCCATTCATTTCTTTTTTTTTTAATTAATTTTTTATTTTTTCAGCATAACAGTATTCATTATTTTTGCACCACACCCAGTGCTCCATGCAATCCGTGCCCTCTACCATACCCACCACCTGGTGCCCCCAACCTCCCACCCCCCACCCCTTCAAAATTCTCAGATCGTTTTATAATGCTAGTCCATTGGTGCATGTAAAGAAAGCAGGGTAGTGCTGTATCGTTATCATTTGACCTTGGCCACTATACTTAGAACTAAATGAAACAGCATGGTACATAGGACATTTTATTTGGAAATAAGTCCATGGCTCTGTGTTAAACAAATGAGTCTCAGAGTTTAGATTTTGATTCATTCCATTTTCAAACCTAAATCATTGAAAGGAATGCTTCTTTGCAATGAGTGTTTCTCTTACATAAGAATGGAATGTAGTTTTTGGAAAAAGGTTTTAAGAACTCATCCAGGTATTTCATCACTGTAAGGTAGTGCTATACTTTGCAGACCTTAAAATGGAACTTAACCATATGTTTTGGTCAATTTCTTCTGATAGCCATGCCTGGTCAAAAGTTACTAGGAAATTGAAGAGTTGAAAGTATCTGCAGCAGAAAAGTATACCAGTGTTACAGTAACAGATATTTAGCCAACCTCTCTGGTGTTGGTCTTGCTCAATCAGTCCTCCCTTATGAACATAGGTTATGGAAATGACAATGTATGCATTCAATTCCTCATCCAAAAGCAGAACGTTGCTTTCCTTCAGGTACCTGGCTTTTTGTAGACCTCTCCTAAAATCAAGTTTCTTAGTTCTTTTTCATCTTCCCTGAGAACTTTATTATTCTTTCATGAGAAGGAAACAAGTGCCCAATGATATTTTTCTATCCGAATTCAGAATCTGGAGAACATTTTCTAATTATATTTTGGCTTTCTAGTCCCTTTTTAGAACTCCACTGTAATTCTTAGACTCACCTGTAAGTTTAGGGGCTCCTGCTGTAACTTTGTTGGTCAAGATTTGGTAAAGATTGATTTGTTTAAAGGGTGCTGAGAGCTGAGAGTAGGCAATTAGGAACTCCTTTTCTTTTCCTCAACCCCTCATTTCTTCATTTTGTATGGCAAGCTGACTTAAAAAGCACTCCAGTTACATCTTTGTGATAAAACAGATTCCTTCCGTTGTTTGTAGTTTTTCCTGAGGTGACTCAAGTTTGGAGGAAAATAAGGCAAAACCATAGCATGTCAGAGAAGAGTTGATAAGATACAGAGTTAATGTGATACAAGATAAAAATGAGACATTCAGGAGAAAGAAAGGGGTGGAGGGAAAAGTTTGTGAGAATTACCATTACATAGTGTTGAAAATGATGTTTAAAGATAAGATTTGGGGAGAAGGAAATAAGCTGGTTCATACTTGGCCTAATTTGAAAAATCATAGTTTAAGTATAGTATGGCTTAGATTAGATAACTTTCCAAGATTCTTTTCATCTATAGAAATGTGAGACTGATAGTAGAGTAGGTTGTAGGAAAGGAAAGAATCGGAAATTTATACATGAAAAAGAAGGAAAAAGAGTGAATGGGTGGAATAAGAAATAACACACACAGAAGAAATTTAAAAAGGTAATGTAGAAGAATCATAAGTTTATAAAAATATGAAAGTAACTGAAATAATACAATTTTCAACTTTCTTTTTAATGTCTCAAATGATTAACTTGAACTTATGCTAAACATTTTGTTATGAACAGGTAACACAATGTAGAGCAAACACATACATCAAGGTATAGAAAAGATTTATATTAATCAATTCTACATAGAAATGGAAATTCAATATAGTTAAGGAATTTTACCTTGAGTGGAAACTTAGGTCTTTTATTTTAGTTTTTTATCATTTTCTAAGATTTTATTCATTTATTTTTTTGAGAGAGCACATGCAAGTGAGCTGGGTGGTGGGGGAGGAGCAGAAGGGGAAGGTGAGGGAGAAGCAGATTCTGTGCTGAGCAAGGAGCCTGATACAGTGTTCTATCTCCCCACCCATGAGATAATGACCTGAGATGAAATAAAAAGTCAGACGCTTAACTGACTGAGCCACCCAGGTGCACCTCAGAAACTTAGGTCTTTTATTTTATTTTATTTTTTTAGAGATTTTATTTATTTATTTGACAGAGAGAGACACAGCGAGAGAGGGAACACTAGCAGGGGAAATGAGAGAGGGAGAAGCAGGCTTCCCGCTGAGCAAGAAGCCTGATGTGGGCTGGATCCCAGGATGCTGGGATCATGACCTGAGCAGAAGGTCTGGTGCCCCAGAAACTTTTAGATTTATCATTCCTGATTTTGAAATAAAAACAATTTGATTCTATATTATATAATTCGTGGCTAAAACTGTGTACTGTTTTTAATCTATGGCTGAAGTCTTCCTTTTGCTCATAATTATAATAATAACCTAAAGAAGAGACATCTTTAAAAAGTATGTATCATGGTGGATATAGCAACATATAAGTTATTTTTTTTATTACTATATCACCTCTTCCCTTCTTCAGTCAGGGTTTCTATTGTTTCAAACTTGACTTAAGTTAATATAGTCAGGCAAACTTTGGGTTTGGTGAGAGAGTGTTGTTATCAGTTATAACGAAGGGAAGTTTTAGATCAAATACAACTAAGCATACGAATACTTATTAAACAAACAAGGAGTTACAAAATAGTTGATACTTCTGTTTTATAAGCTTCATTACATTCCAGCTGTTATTTAGGATTCTTTGATAGCACTTTGAATGAAAAATGCATTCGTATATAAAATATGAAAATTCACTCATATATAAAATATGAAATATGAAATACAAAAATGTGCTTATTTATAAAATATAAACATATTTTAGGGACAAGAATTCTACTACCCTTATATTTGTCATCTGGCACCATAATCCTTCAAAGCAGTGAGTGCACACACAACACCAATTTCAGATGCTTTATATAATTGTACAACTTACAAAGTTTGTTGCATTCTTGTACGTGTTCATGAAGATGGAGTAGTGTTTCTGAAAATATCAAATCTACAGATTTGAAACACCACTAATCTTTTTTCTTCATTGAAAAACGTCTTTTTCAACATTTAAATAATATTCATGAAATTTATTTTCAATTATCTCTTGTGTTGCTCATTAGAGACAGGCAAAACTGAAACACCTTCTGATTAAATGTTAGTTGTACAGAATTGTCTATAACAGAGTAAAAATCATTATTTAAAAAAAAAGATTTGTTTATCCCTTACAGAGAGAGAAGTGGGGGAGCAGAGGGAGAAGGAGAGAGAAAGAATTTCAAGCAGACTCCCTGCCATGTGTGGAGCCTGGTGTGGGCTCAATCACAGGATACTGCTATCATGACCTGAGCAGAAATCCAGAGTTGAATGCTTAACCGACCAAGCCACCCAGGCACCCCTAACAGAGTAAAAATCACTATAATCTCCCTACTCTCCCATTGTTTCTTTAGATACTCACTGTTACCCTCCCAGATTTTCATCTATATAGAAAATCAGTCTGTATATGCACTTATATAAATATTAAAAAAAAAAAAAGAGACTGTCCTAGTATGCAAACTACTTTTTTTTTTTCCCTACAGAAAAAAAAAAATCTGGTTTGGTATTCAAGGAACATAATAATCTATCCTCCCAACAAGAACTCTCTACACTCATTTTTCAGTGTTTTATCCTATACATACAATGTTTCAGCCTCTCTGGACTTCTCATAGTTCCCTGCATATGCCATGCTCTTTCCAGATTCTCTTCCTTTGATTATTCCATTCTTTATCTAGAATGCCTTTACTTTTCTTTTCCATATGGCTAAATATTTAAAATCTACTTGGTATTAATGGAAATACATAAATCATAATTACTCTTGGTGAATATAGACTAGGGAAGGATACAGTGTGAATTGAAGGCAAAAGCCACAGGGAACCGACATGTCTTTGTCCTGTTTAGTATCTTAGAGAGAATTCTATAGATATGTTAGAGGATTAGGAAAAGTTGAAGAAAAAGCAAATACAATGATCTTAGTCTAAGATGCTTTAGCTTGCATTATTTGTTGATGACTTCAGCTTTTATATAAATATTTTGAGCAGTCATGACAGTATAAAGTAATGTTCATCATGAGTATAACAAAAGGTGTATGTAAAATGAAAGCGATGAGAAAGGACTGCTATGGGGGGAATATAAGTTGTATTTGCCTGTTCAAAATTTTTGCCTAGTTTACCTCCTAAAATAATTTGGAAAATTGACACACAACTTTCACATTTTAAAGTTGCTATCAAAAACACTTTTTAAAATAAATTTAAATAGCTACAGAGATTATAGTTAAAAATATACATTGTATGTGTGTTTTAAATACATTTTCTCAAAACTTTGGTGTTGTCTATTTCCTTGAATCATGAAAAATGTCACCATATAATCCATGGGCTAAATCAACGCTTATTGCCAAACTACTTAGCCACGTCAGACTTGACAATCAATAACAAAACTGACTTCATTTTTTAGATCAAATAAACATATTAATACACTCCATGAAAACCATCTCACTTCTGAATTCTAATTGTGAGATAGCTGTATAGATTGATTTGTAAGCAGTCAAAAGGACTGACAGAAAGACAGTCTTGCCAGGATAAAATAAGCATCATCCCCTTTCATTTTTCTTGCTTTGTTCAAAAGGATTGACCCCAGGATCAATGCATTCTTGAATTATCTCTTTGCTTACATTCTGGAGACTTTTACACCCAGGAGGCAGTGCACCATAACAATGTTTGGGATGGGTGAGAAATAAGCTTTCTTTTTTGTAAAATAAAAAGAGGGCAGTTGTGAAAAGCAAAAGAGTAAAGGGAAGCTGGTGGCTTGCAAGTGCTTGCATTCTCAGGCAGATCAGTTTTAGGAAAAAGCATATATGGAATTTGAGAATTTGGATATAGATTCCATTTAGACATTTATATCTGCATTACCCATGAAAAGTCTGTTTACATTTTCCTGAGGTGGATTGTGTCTTCTTAACATTGTAGGCATTATACAGTATGAGTACAAGATAAATTGATTTTGTGACACCCATAATATATTTTCTGGTGGTTTGGTAAATATACCAAGTACCTTTTCTATCTCTTACATTCAAGAATGTACCAGGTATTGCTATTCTGTGGTTTACGAATTAAAAGCCAAGAGGGAGATGAGTATGTGAATGCTCAGAAGAGAAAGCTATGCAAGAGGAGAAATCCCTTTCCCCAAATGTAAAGTGTAAAAGATGAAGAGTTTGAAACTCTAAAAATAGGCAAAAGATATCTTCAGGGATTTTAATGAGATCAACAGTGCAGTGGTATGCTGGATGTGATATTTGTTTTCTGAAAATACATTTTGATCTGGTGAACAAGAATGGGATTAATTATTAATCCCTTCCCCAATGGACTAACCATTATTTATATACAATCAATGAACTTACAACTGGGATTTTCCTGTAGCATGTGAAATTTCATATTTTACCTGAAAAGCTCTTCACTTCTAGCATAAAACATAGCCAAATAAAAATGGTCAGACTTTTTAAATTTATTTTTTATTCTCACTTTAGAAAAGGAATGTTTTTTATTTTAAAGATTAGTTTACAAGAATATTATAAAAATGCTTAAACTAGATGTTCACATCAATATTGATTTAGCATTCTAAATGGAATATATTCTAAATATACAACATTACTTGTGGACTTCATCTTTTGTATTGAGTTGCAATGCAATATAACATAAGTTCAGCCAACATTAGGAAAGCTTCTGTTGAGCTAATTGTTTAGCTGTTTGCAGATTCTGTAAAAATATTTGTATTTTAGCTGTGCTAAATTTCTGGTATACAATGTGATACCAATTTTATTCCCATTCCTGTATTGTGCTAATTTTTTTTTTAAGATTTTATTTATTTATTTGACAGAGAGATCACAAGCAGGCAGAGAGGCAGGCAGAGAGAGAGGGAAGAGGAAGCAGGCTCCCTGCTGAGCAGAGAGCCCGATGCGGGGCTCGATTCCAGGACTCTGAGGTCATGACCTGAGCCGAAGGCAGCGGCCCAACCCACTGAGCCACCCACGCACCCCTTGTGCTAATTTTTTTAAACAAGAACCTGTGTTAAACTTGAAGGAACGCCAGATAGTGCTTATAGCTCAGAAATATAAAACACAGTCTGTGGTATAATAAAAAAAAATATTCCATCAAGTTCAGAGATTGGGGATAAAAAACTACCCATTTGCTTTTTTGTAGAAGCAGTAGCAATCTGTAGACAAGCTATTCTAGCTTCAAAACAGTATGGTAGATGGTTTTATGGAACTTGCAATTACAGAAATCCACTTTAACCTTTCTTTCTTACTGGCAGGTGTCCCATTGGCTTGCAGCCAGAGGCTGTGAGTGTAGTGCAGCCAGTGTGTCCCCCAGAGTGCTGAAAATGCCCACACTCCAGCTGGCTGCTCATAATTGCACTGATTGTGGTCTGACAACCCAGAGCTCTAAGAAAGAAATGTGATGAATATACGAAAATACTTTACAAATCTGATCAGATTACAAATTTCATCTCTCTTTTTTCTCCTCTATAGATATGATATCTGCACTTATAAAAATAAGCCCTGTGGAACATTGGGTAAGTTTTTTTATAAAGGGAGGACAGTTCAGATTGTCTTTTTGGTCCAGTGGCTTTAGTTTTTATCATCAATTTGGTCATTTTCCTTTCTGGCACATCTGAAATTACTCCTATAAATTGTTAAACCTGACCCATGTGGGTATGTCACTTACTAGGAAACAAGTAAAATGATGACTAAAAACAACTTAGAAGATGATTCTAAAATCTTCAAACAATAATGGTGAATCAAAAGTTACCAGTCTATAATGTATTTTCCAAAAATCTCAAGGAATTTGAGAGCAAATGAGAGCTTGCAACATCTTCAAATAATCAGGCTAGGAAAGGAAAGGGGGAAAATTGGGGGTATACTTAAAAGGGAGACATTGCGTTCTTAATATACCTTGGTACAATTTTCTGGAGCAAGTATATTCCTATAAATGAAGATATTGGCAATTTTCAGTATCTGAGCAACAATAAAAAAAAATTGTAAAATATTACAGCCAGCAGTAGAGAGAGAGGACAGGATTATCTTTCTTGTGCTTCCCAGATATTTGTTTTTTAAAAAGCATTTCTGCAGTATTCTAGAATTTAAAACATCACATTTTGTTGTAGAACATAACTTCATTCTGGTTAAAAGTTAACTGCAAAAAAAAAAAGTTAACTGCAAATACAAATGGGGGGAAATGATAGCTTTCAAGTAGACTAAATTGTTAAGCAACCAGAGTTATTTTTAAGAATGGGAGTTTTTTTTTCCTAAGGTAATTTTTTTAGTGTCATAGAGACTTGCTACAGACTCAAAAGTTAAGCACCTGAAGGTGAATTTTCTAGTTTCTCTATGACAAGTCTCAGTTTTCTTCTCTGTAAAGGAACAATTCTGAAATCTATTCCTATGCCCCTCATAAGAATTTTGGGAAGATCAAATTTAAGTAGAGGTGGGAGAAAAGGTGTTACCCAATTTCCTGGGGAAATTCAAAATGTCCTCTCTTTAGAGATTAAAATTTCTTTTGATTTTTATCTGCCTCTCCAGTCTTCTTCTATTCCATTTCCCTCAGGGTTTAAGTCTAAAGAAGAAATCCCAATTAGCCAACGATCAGTATTTAGGGTAGAGAAGTTTGCTGGTTAAAAAGTATAATGTAGAAAGAGCTTTCTCTGCTTAGAGATTTCAAATAAAAAAGATTTAGTTTTTTAGGCTAACAAGAGCAATACAATCCATTGGAAAGGACCCTGAAGTGGAAACTGGAAGCTAACAACTGGCTTTGACATTTTCAGTGCATTATCTTTCCCACTTTATTTAGGTCTTTGTTCCTCAATTCCTTATCTATGAAGTAAGAGAATATCTACCCTTATGTGACAGGGATATTGTAAAAATCACTTAAAGGAAAAAAAAATGAAGATGTTTAATAAAGAAGTACTTTAAAAATGTACTGGTATTATTATTTGTTGTGGAAATTATACTGTTTAACTTAACCTCTCTGTTATTTTTCAATATCTGTAAACATTTGCTAAGTGCTTGATCAACTTTAAATATAATAGACACTAAACTTCAAAGGAGGTATAAGCTAGAGTTTGTATTTTTCCTATATATAGATATTCTGAGGAAATACATATATATATATCTACCCATTCTATCCTGCTTTTTGAAGGTAGATTGTTTGCACTAAGATGTATTCTTCATTAGGACATTGGTAATAACACTGCCTGTACTTATGTTGTTATTTTTACCAAAGTAGATTCAAAATATGCTTCTACCCTACATCTTTCTTTCCCAAATATATTTCCCAATTTTTATAGCTTAATTTCCAAAATCAATACATTAATACTTTGATACATGTCAATGCATTTTCAAGCTCAGTATAAATTTTTTTTCAAATTATAAACCATTATAGATTATCTTTTATACTATCTCATGGTGAAAACTGAATGACTGAATATAGATACATGTGTTGACTTTCATATGTGAAAAATATATCATCAGTACAGAATTGGTCAGGTTTTTTTCTTTTTGGATGGTCATTCTGGCAACTTTCATGTTGGTTTTTATGCTAATACTTGCATATTATCTTGCTTAGTACCTATGATGACCAATTGTAACATGGCTAAGTAGATTTAAGGGTGCAAACTATGGCCATCAAACTGAGGAAATCTAAATGACCCAAATAGTAATCAAACCCCTATTAACACAATCACACGTAAGAACTTTGACAGCCTCAATTTTATAGGACTACAGAAAGTTGTAGGGGGTGTGAAAATAGATTAGCGTCTTAATTATTTTATTTCAGTAAACATTTAGCTCTGTATTTTTAACTAATAGTTATTTCCAAATACGTTCTTCCTGAAGTTGTTCTTTTAACAGAACAACTAAGTTAATTTTATATCAGATAGAGATGTAAATCTGTGCTTGCAAATATACCTTGGGGAGTCATTGAGAATTCTCTGTTAAAAATATTACCATATGGTATATACTAAACAGTCACAATAACAACAAACAAAAATTTAACCCATGGAATAATATATTTTGGGACATATAAGAAATGTTAATTTAACAATAATTACTCTCAGTAATTCTTTTTTAACCAAATTTCATAAAGCTCAAAACAGAAACAGTATTCAAACACTGTGGCTTTGTTCTTCCCATATCATGATGATATTGAACTCAATAGCTTAGCCAGATAATCTACTGAAAACTTTTTTGGTATTCTTTCTCTCCCAACTTTCTCTCAGTGGAATTTAGAACTAACATTTATTAAATATTTTTAATTAACCAAAAATTTAAGTCACTTTGCCCCAACTAGTCCCTCTTTTTACTTCCTCTTCTTTAGGTCCCAAGACTTCTAAGTAGATAGAAGGGCACAGCAAGGATAAAACTAGTATTTACAATAACTCAGAGGCAGAAATCAACCCTTTCCCCAGCTCCTTCCACATAAAACAGTAGGAAAAGCAAACAGTCTATTAGCAAATCTAGCACTGACCTCAAATCTGTTCCAGTGTGGCTATTGTGTTCATATTTTACATTGGAAGGTACAGAAAAACAATTTCTGGAGCTTTCTTGTCAGTAAAAATATTAATTGAATAGCTTTTACTGTTCCAAGTTAGTGTCACTGGGAAATTATACATAGCATGGAACATTGCTTACTACAGTCAGTAAATATTCATTGAATTAGATTCAAATCACTTTTTGTGGTTAGATAATTATTATTTGGATAACGATAGTAGACTAGTAACATATAAAATGTTTTTCCTACTTTTTCTTCAATTTCTTTTAAATAACTTTCGTTCCTATATGTGTTAAGTATAATTTGGCATCTGTTTCCTTATAACACATAACATTTTTCACACAAAAATTCTTTTTTCTGAGTACTGTTTTAAAGTTATGTACTAATTCACAGGACGTGATATTCATTTGCAAGTAAATATGAAAGCTTTTACAAGCTAAAATTCCCAAGAGAAGAATACCTTGAGAATGTAACATTTCACTAGAATCAGTGAATTAACACTGTAGTTTTGGTTTATTAGTAAATCTAATGTGTTGAAGGGGGATGGGAAAAGGGATAACCACTTACTGTGCAAATGTCTTTCTTTCCATTAAAATACCTAAATAAATTGTTGCATCACTATCAGGACTTATTTCAGAAGATTAAAAAAATGCAAAACCTTCTATTTTTAACAGTTCTCATTTTTCTCTTTTGAATCATTCATTTTTGCTTTTATTAAAAGATATCATTAAAAAAAACATTTGGGACTCCCTTTTTTTGGTAACTAAAAAGTTGCTTGTGTATTTTTATGAACCCACTAAACTTAAACAGATCTCTTTAGAAAAATAATGTGGATATATTTTGCTTTCTACAGCCTGAAGAATGTTAAAATAGAAATGCTTTCTTGAATTCCCTCTCCTGGCTCAAGTTACTAGGTGGTCCCAAGTTACCAGAAGTAAAATTTATAAATCTAACCCCTAGTCTAGACATTTTCCAGCACTGACTGCAGTTCAAAAAATATTAATGTCTAGCCGGCAAAGTGAAACTCCCCCCAGTGATTTTGCAAATGACTAGAAAGTTAACCTTTTGCCAGCTGCTCCTTCTGTGCATGGAGGTTATTAAAAAGAATCCAGGCATTTATAAGTATGGGTTTTTTAAGACTGAAACACCTTGGCTTGACCCTTTGTGTCTCCTTCTGTTTATTCAGGCTTGGCCTCTGTGGCTGGAATGTGTGAGCCTGAAAGGAGCTGCAGCATTAATGAAGACATTGGCCTGGGTTCAGCTTTTACCATTGCACATGAGATTGGTCACAAGTGAGTGAGTTGAAGAAAATCAAAATAAATTTTAGAACTCCACTCTTTTGAGCAACTCATAACTACTGTGTAGAGTGCCTGTGCCCAAACATGCTTTACTGCCTTTTTGTCTGATTTCAGTAGAGAATGTTATCATTTGGGGTATTGGGATAAATCATCTTAAGAACTGGAGACTTGTTAAATAATCTTTCTGATTCAGTGACCCATATTTTTAGAGTGGTGAATGAACCACACTTAAGTTTTGTTATATATATTTAAAATAATTTACCTTTAGCATGGTCTGCTTATCACCCAGTTCCTTGAAGTTAAATTGTTTAAATGATCTTTCTTTTCCTCAAATGACAGTACCTATATATTTTAAAATCATCATTGATACCACTACCATAAAATCTACTTTGACTTTTCACTCTTCATATAGCTATGAACATACCTTTTCCAGACATAAAGTTTGTGCAATCAGTGCTATGTAACTTATGTTTTCAGGTGTAATATGTCATTGAAATTAAAAAATTAAAAAAAAAAAACAGTCCAAACCGATGTTACAAAAAGTAGTGAGATATCATTCTCATCACATTTTAGGAGTATCTGGAGTTCTTAATATTTGTTTTAAATAATTCTGTGCCAAAAACTGTCCTTTGGCTATCCCCCCACATGCACACACATAGCAATAAAATCCTTACATTCTTTTTTTCAAACAACAGGCAGTAGTAAATGTAAAAGCTTGTTCATGTGGAAGGAGAGAAATTTGAAAACTTTAAAAGGATAGTCAAACATTTTCAACTAAAACAAGCAGCCTACTTGCAGGAACTCCTGACATTTGTATGACTTAAGTTTTACAGTCTGCTTTTTGGTAAAGAAATGGATGTGGGAAAAAGAACAAATGAAAATGAATGTTTAGTATACGCTGGCCTCGGAGGTCATTCCTGAGATAAATCTGTAGTTCAGCTTTTTTTTTTTTTCCCCAAATTGGAGAGTGAAATTGAGTCAGTCTGTTGCATTATTTTGAAGATCATGATTTAAATTTTACCAAATTAGTGTTGATTTAAGTATAAAGGTGAGTAACCAAGTTTAAGCCTAACTTGATTCAGACATGAGGAAAAGTCAGTATTACACTTCTAGCGAAGGCCCAGAAATATTGGTATTCTAGTTTTCATTGCAGTAAACAGCCAAGGGAATGGAAAGGGAAGGCCCTCCTAAACAGTCAGTTTATCTTCAATGCACTTAGAAGTCTGGCTCATTAATGACTGTCATAATCTTATGCAACCAGACTGAATTTAATAGGTTCTGCTAGATTCAATTAAATTGAAAGGTTAGGATAAGTAACATATAGCCGATGAATAATGTGTGTATGAGAGCACTGTTACCTCATGCAGTCACAAGTTAGTCAATGTCAACATATGCATTATAAGTTTCCTTCTTGTATGTACTTAAATAGCTGAGGTAAGAGTTTATCTCTCTTTGTATCTTTTATTGTGATGAAGATTCTAACTGACCAGCTCTCAGCCTTCCTAGATTTTTGTTACTGTTATTGGCCTCTTGAGTAATTCCTCTTAATTCTTCCTAAGATGAATGGCATGTGCCTTATATAGGGGATTATGAAAAAGAAGTAGAATATGAATTAACCTTTTAGGATTTATATGCTTTGAAGTAACTTTATTTCACAGCTAATTCTTGTTTGATAATGCGACTGCTAAAATGAGGAGGGGGCATATACAAAATGCTTTATATTGAGAGCCAGAAGAAATGCTTCCACTCAAAAATGTTATTTGACAAGCAAAAAATCAGCTATCCTTCTATGTCCAGTTGATTAATATGTCCGTATCTTCCATTCCCTTTTCCCCAGACAACCTGGGCAGGGTATGTTTAACATATATTTTTTGATATATCAAATTATTATTTGCTCAGTTAGGGAAAGTCTCTTTTATGAATGAAGATCCTTTTACTTGTTTTTAAGATCTTAGTGTTTAGCTTTAAGAAACTTAAAAAGTCAACTCTGGCACAACTCATGGCATCCCTAAAATACTGTGTTCCCTATTCTTCCTGAGATAAAGCAATAGCCATGGTAAATATGTCAAGTATAGTTTTCAGTTTAAGTTTATTGAAGTTTTATAACTTGTATCATTTAGTTGGATGGATGTTAAGTGATGTGATGATATCTGCAGATTTATCACAATGAAGAATTTTTTTTTTAAGATTGTATTTATTTATTTGACAGAGAGAGAGAGATCACAAGTAGGCAGAGAGAGGTGGGGGAAGCAGGCTTCCTGCTGAGCAGAGAGCCCCATGCAGGGCTTGATCCCAGGACCCTGGGGTCATGACTTGAGCTGAAGGCAGAGGCTTTAACCCACTGAGCCACCCAGGCACCCCCGCAATGAAGAATATTTGATATGAGTTACTGAGAAGTGCCCCCACTGAATCACTAGACCAGTGGAAGATTTTCTAGTATTCTTTACAGTATGTAAAATATGGTTTTGCATCCATTATATACTTGTGTAGGGATGGATATACTATCTATTTTGAACAGCTATGGAATAACTTTTTTTTCTTTTGCTAGGCCTTAGTGACCATTTCTTTATTTTCTTCTTTTTCTTTCTTTCTTTTTTTTTTTTTTTTCGGTGACCTGTATGGGGATCAGATTAGCAACAGTTTTATTTCTCTCTGTGCCTTTGTGAAAACAAGAAATTAATTTTTTTGTAAAATAAAAGATTGAGGGTTTATGCTATATTTAAATAACATGTCTAGCTTTAATGTAGCTATAAGCCAAAGGTAATTAATGAAACCTTACAGAAAAGAATGCTCATTGAAAGATTTTTTAATTAACTATGTAGTTGCTATAGGTTTCATTGATGGAAAAAAGTATGATGTTGAAGAATTCAACCTGACTTCTTATATACTGAGAAAACTAATGTTTCCAAACTGTACAATAATAAAAAATATGTTTTTAAAAGATTTTATTTATTCTTTTGACAGAGAGAGAGAGAGAAAGAGAGGGAACACAAGCAAGGGGAGTGGGAGAGGGAGAAGCAGGTTTCTCGCTGACCAGGGAGCCCAATGCGGGGCTCTATCCCAGGACCCTGGGATCATGAGTTGAAGGCAGAAGCTTAACAACTGAGACACCTAGGCACCCCCCAAAATAAATAATCTTAAAAAGAGATCTTAAAAATATTCATAATTTTTAGGGATGCATATTGAAGTATGCACAACTGAAATGACAGGATGTTTGATATTTACTTTTAAAAGAAAGTGGAAAAAAAAAGAGAAAGATGGGGCATGTGGGTGGCTCAGTCATTTAGTGTCTGCCTTTGGCTCAGGTCAGATCCCAGGGTCCTGGGATCAAGCCCTGCATCAGACTCCCTGCTCTGCGGAGACACGCTTCTCCCTCTCCCACTTTCCCTGCTTGTGTTCCCTCTCTTGCTGTGTCTCTCTCCGTTAAATAAATAAAACCTTTAAAAAAGAGAGAGAGAGAGAAAGCAAGAATAATAGCATCTTGAATTTTATTATCTTGATAACGTATGCATGGGAGTTCATTATACTACTCTCTCTACTATTGTATATGTCTGATATTTCTTCACAAAAAAGAATAGGTCCTACAATCATAAATCTTTTAGTTGACTTAGCTCACTTAATATTTAATTATGATTTATTGGACTGTAACTGATTTGACAAAATTTATGGAAATGTTAAATGTTTTAGTGAAAGCTGCACATATATATTGGTCTTTCTTTTGGAAATCAGTATCAATGTTTGGTCTTGCCAATAGGGATACAAAAGACTGGTTAGGAGATTTTTTTTTTTCTTTCTTTTAAAGGAGGTATGTGACAGGCTTCAGGATAAAATTGTAAATTAGTTACTTGTGTTAGGAAGCTCTTATTACCATTTTCTTTAATCTGAATTTCCTTTTTCTTGCTACAAATACCTAGGTATCTCTAAATGCTTGATCAGGGCTGTACTTTCATAATAGAAGGCTAATAATTAATATACTAAGGGAATTTTAGGATTTGGAACTAGTATTTGATACTGTATTTGGGACTTTAATGCCTTTGTCTAGTTTTGGTATCAAAATAATGTTAGTCTAAGAGGTATTCTGTGTGTTCTGGAAGAGTTTGCATCCCTTGGTACATTTTAAAATATCATTTAAGTATAATTTACATACACTAAAGATACTTTTGTGTGTAGTTCAGTGAATTATGGCAAATGTATATAACCATTTAACTACAACAAGATATCAACATTTTCATTACCTGAAAAAGTCCCCTTGTTCCCTTTTACAATCAATCTCCACTCTCCTCCCCTTTTCCCTGGGCTCTGACAGCCACAGATATACTTTCTATCACTATAGATTAGACTTGTCTTTTCTATAGTTCCAATTAATTCAACTTATATAAAGGGTACTCTTTGTATCTAGTTTCTTTTCCTTAGCACAAAGGATTTTGAGATTCACCCATGTTGTTATGTGTTATCAGTAGCTTTTTTGGTTTCTTTTCTGAGTAGTATTCCTTATCAATAGCAATAGCAGATACCACATTTTTTTTTCCTCCTAGTCTGGGGCTATTACGATGAATAGGACTGCTATGAACATCCATGTACAAGTATTTGTTTGGACATATACTTTCATTTCTCTCAGATGGTACTGCTGGTAGTATGGTACATGTTAGGTTCACTGTACCATGAACTATTTCTCAGAGTGGCTATATACCTTTCTGCATTCCCACTAGCAATCTACGAGAGTTCTGATTACTTCAAGATCCTTGCCAACATTTGGTTGTGTCTTTTTTATTTTAGCCATTATTATACATTTTAGTGGCATCTCATTATAATTTTAATTAATCATCTATTTTCTGATAATGATGTTAGTGATGATCAGCATCTTTTCATATGTTTATTTGTCATTCATTATCTTCTTTGAATGTTTATTCAAATCCTTTCCCACAGTTTTTTGTTTTGTTTTGTTTTTCAAACTGAAGTGTCTCTTTTTATTGAGTTGCAGGAGATTTCAGTATATCCTGGTAAAAAAAAGTCTTTGTCATATATACACAATGTGAATATTTTCTCCAACTCTGTTGTTTGCCATTCATTTTTTTAATGGTTTTGCCATTCATTTTTAATGGTTTTTTGAAAAAAAATTTTAAATTTTGATGAAATGTAATTTAAAATTTTCCTTGTATGATTTGTGTTTTTTTGTGTCCTAAAATGTCTTTGCCTACTTCAAAATTGTGAAAATTTTCTTCTATATTTTTGTCTAAAAGTTTTATCCTTTTAACTTTTATATGAAGACCTATGATCTATTCTGAGGTTATTTTTTTGTATAGTATAAAGTAAAGGTTGAGGTTCTTTTTCTGTCACAAGTATCTAGTCATTTTAGTATGATTTGTTAAAACAACTGGTTGTAGTTTTCTCTTTTTAAAAATTTTTGGTTTTTCAAAGACAGCAAGAAAGCATGAGTGAGGTGGGGGAAGGGGGCAGAGGGAGATGGAGGGAGAGAATCTAAATCAGGCTCCATGCCTAGTCCAGCCCCCATGTGGGGCTCAATCTTATGACCCTGAGATCATGATCTGAGCAAAAATCAAGAGTCGTATGCTCAACTGACTGAGCCATTCAAGCACCGTTAATGTATTTCTTGAGATTTGGTATCAGAATATAGTCATATAAATTGAATTAGGAACTGTTTTATTTTCTGGAAGAGTTTGTATAGATAAGGCTGATGGTACTTTTTCCTTAAATGTTTGATAGAATTCCCCAATGAATCCATCTGAGCCTGGATTTTTTTTTATGGGAAGATTGTTGATTAATAATTTAGTTTATTAATTAAATATAGGATAGCTTATTATCTAAATCTTCTGAAATTTTTTTGTTAATTATGTCTTTCAAAGTATTTAGACTATTTCAACTAAATTGTCAAATTTATTATAATATTCTCTTATTGTCTTTTTTAATGTCATATAGTGTTATTCCACCATTCATTCTTGATATTTGTAATTTGTGTTTTCTCCTTAATTTCTTTTTTCCAGCTTTATTGAGATATAACTGACATATAATATTGTATAATTTTAAGGTGTACAAAGTGATGATTTGATACATGGTTATAATGCAAAATGATTGCCATGATAAGGTTAGTTAACACATGCATCACATCATATAATTATCTTTTTGTGTGTGTGTGGTGAGAACATTCAAGATCCACTCTCTTAGTAATGTTCAAGTATACAATACAGTATTGTTAACTATAGTCACAATACTCTACATTAGACCTTCAGAACTTATTCATTGTATAACTGGAAGTTTACACACTTTGAATATCTCCCCATTTCCTTCACACCCTAGTCTCTGACAACCACTAGTTTACTCACAGTTTCTAGGAGTTCAGCTTTTTAAAATTACATGTAAGTGAAATTACACAGTATTGGTCTTTAATCTTACTTATTTCACTTCATGCCCTCAAGGTTCATCCTCATGGAAACAAATGGCAGGGTTTTCGTCCTTTTTATGACTGAATATGATATATATATATATATATATATATATATATATATATATATATCATATAGTCCTTTTTAAGACATTGTGATATATAAATATATATTACACACACATCTATAGATGGTTTTGGGGAGCTTGAACATTTTAACAATAACTCTTCCTATCCATTAACAAGAGATATCTTCAAATTTATTTCTGTTTTCTTCAATTTCCTTTATCAATTGCTTATTGTCTTCAGTATACAGGTCTTTTACCTCTTTGATTAAATGTAGTTCTTTTTTAAAAAATTTAACTAGGTTAAAAAAACTTAATTAGGGGTGCCTGGGTGGCTCAGTCAGTTAAGAGCCTGCTTTTGGCTCAGGTCATGATCCCAGTGTCCTGGGATGCAGCCCCGCAGCAGGCTCCCTGCTCAGTGGGGAGCCTGCTTCTTCTTCTCCCTCTTACACTCTCCCTGCTTATGCTCTTTTGCTTTCTCTCAAATAAATCAGTGCTCCTGCTTAAGTTTATTTCTAATGATCTTATAGTTTCGGATACTACTGTATATGGTATCATTTTATTTCTTGTTTTCAGATTGTTCATTGTTCTAGTGTATAGAAACACAACGGATTTTTGTATGTTGACTTTGTAGTTTGCACTTTACTGAATTTGTTTATTCCAACCATTTTTTGGTAGAGTCTTTTGGATTTTCTCTATATAAGATCATGTCATCTCTGATCAGAGATAGTTTGCCTTTCATTTCTTTTTGTTGTCTGATTGGTCTGCCTAGGACTTACTATGTTGAATAGGAGAGGTGGGTGTATAAAGGATACTCTTGATTAGATATTCTTCTGATCTTAGAGGAAAAGCTTTAAAGTTCACTGTTGATTATAATATCCTTATGGGCTGGTCATCTATGGCTTTTATGATGTCAAGGTTTGTTGCTTCTATATACCCACATTGTTGAGAGTTTTTAAAATGAAGGGACATTGAATTTTGTTAATCTATTTTCTTTATCTTCGGAGATCCTCATATGATTTTTATTTTTCATTCTATTAATGTGATGTATCACACTGATTTACATGTATTGAGTCATCCTTGCATCTCAGGGATGAATCTTACTTGATCATGGGGTGAGATCATCTTTGTATTGTTAAACTCATTTTTCTGATTTTGTTGAAAAATTTTTTGGAAATTTTGTTGAAAATTTATGTATCTATATTCATCAGGGACATTGGCCTATAGTTTTCTTCTGTTGAATGTATTCTGGCTTTGCCATAGGGAAATGCTGGTTCCTTGTGGAAGACTTTGGGGGATTTGTTTCTTTTTAGTTTTTTAGAAGAGTTTAAGAAGGATTAGCAATAATTCTTTAAATGTGAATTCACTAGTGAATTTATCGGTCCCTGGGTTTTTCTTTTTTGGGAGGTTTTTGGTTATTAATCTGTTTCCTTACTTGTTATTGGTCTGTTAAGAATTTCTATTTCTTCTTCATTGAGTCTTAGTGGGTTATGGTTTTGGGAATTTTTCCATTTCTTCTATCTTATTTAATTTGTTGATGTATCATTGTTTGTAATTGTCCCTTATCATTTTTGTATTTTTGTTGTATCAATTGTAATGTCTTTTCTTTCATTTCTGACTATATTTATTTAATTTCTTTTCTAGTTACTCTAAGTTTTGTCAGTTTGGCTTGTTGTTACAAAAAAATCACCTCTTGATTTCACTGATCTTTTCTATTGATTTTCTAGTCTCTCACTCATTTATTTCTTTTCTGACCTTCGTTATTTTTTCCTACAAAATTTGGCCTTATTTTGTTCCTTTTTTTCTAGTTCCTTGAGGCACAAAATTAGATTGTTTATTTGAGATGAGATCCCCCCTTCTTTTTTATAATATCAGCATTTATCACTATATTCGTCCCTCATAGAATTGCTTTTGCTAATACTATAAGTTTGGTATGTTGTTTTTCCACTTACATTTGTCTAAGTAGTTTTTTTAAGTAGTTTTTTATTACACTTTTGATTCCTCCTTTGACCCATTGATTGTTCAGCAGTGTGTTGTTTTTGTGAATTTCCATGTTTTTGTGAATTTTTCTGTTTTTTTTTCCTGTTGATTCTTACTATTATACTACTATCTAATAACAGAGTCTTGAAATGATTTCAGTATTAAAAATTTTTTTAGGGCATACAATTATTATTACAAATATAATCTATACTCCTTTTAGCAAATGTTTATTATTGTGCCAAGAGTAGAAGTCAAAAGTATCAACACCCAGCAATCCCATCATAACTGAAATTCAAATTTTTCTATTCCATCCATTGTGGATTTTTTTGCTAATGGATAATATGCATAGGTACTATATATGAATTATTATTTTTTATTAAGTTTTTAATTTTAATTCCAGTATAATTAACACACAGTGTTATATTAATTTCAGGTGTACAATATAGTGTTTCAGCAATTCTGTACATTAGTCAATGCTCATCATGATAAGTGTACTCTTTAATCCCCTTCATCTACTTCATCCATCCCCCATCTACCTCTTCCCTTGTAACCACCATTTGTTCTATATATTTAAGAGTCTGTTTTTTGGTTTCTCTCTCTCTCTTTTATTCCCCTTTGCTTGTTTATTTTGTTCTCTAAATTTCACATATGAGTGAAATCATATGGTATTTGTCTTTCTCTGATTGATTTACTCCCTTAGCATTATACTCTAGCTCCATCCATGTTGTTGCAAATGGCAAGATTTCATTATTTTTTATGGCTAAATAATAGTCTATTGTGTGTATGTGTACACACACACACACAATGGAATATTATTTATATATCACATCTTTATCCATTCATCTGTCCATGGGCACTTGGAGAGCTTCCATAACTTGGCTATTGTAAATTCAATATTTTAAAATTTGTTAAGACTTTTGTAGTGACCTATTGTATGATGTATCCTGGTAAATGTTATGTGGGTGCTTGAGAAGAATGTGTATTCTGCTAATATTGGATAGAAAGATCTGTATAGTGTCTAAAGTGTAGTTCCACTCAGATGTTTCTTCATTTCTAAGTGATGCATTGTTGAAAATCAGGTATTAGAATCTCCAACAATTTTTCAAAATTAATTTATTATCTTATTATCTTCAGTTAGCCACTGTTTAGTATGTCAGTTTTTAATGTAGTGTTCAATGATTAATTAGTTATGTGTAACACCCAGTGCTCATCAAAACACATGCGCTCCTTAATACCCATTGCCCTCCTACCCCCTCCTTTCTGAAACCTTCAGTTTGTTTCCTGGGGTCCATAGTTTCTCATGGTTCATCTCCATCTCTGATTTCTCCCCCTACAGACTTCCCTCCCTTTCCCTATGGTCCTCTGTGCTATTGCTTATGTTCCACAGATGAGTGAAACCATATGATAATTATCTTTCTCTGCCTGACTTACTTCATTTAGCATAATCCCCTCCAGTTGCATCCATGCCAGTGCATATGGTGGGTATTCATCCTTTTTGATGGCTGAATAATATTCCATGTATATATGTACCACATCTTCTTTATCCATTCATCTGTTAAAGGGCATCTCATCTCCTTCTACAGTTTGGCTATTGTGGACTAGAATACCCAGCAGTTATTATATTGTGTTTATTTCTTGTTTTAGTTCCATTTGTGTTTGTTTTACATACTTTGGGAATCCAATGTTGGGTGTATACGTATATACAATTTTTAAAACCTCCTTATAGATTGACCCCTTTTTGATTATATATGACCTACTTTGTCTCCTATTACAGCTTTTGAGTTAAAGTCTGGTTTGTCTGGTAAAAGTTTAGCTATCTCTCTTCTCTTTTGGTTTACATTTGCATGGAATATCTTTTTCCATCTCTTCACTTTGCACCTATTTTTTCCTTATGCTGAGGTGAGTTTCATATAGGCAGTGAATAGGTCAGTCTTATTATTTTATCCATTTTGTCACTCCCAAGTTTTTTGATTAGAGAATTTAATCCATTTACTTTTAAAGTAATTATTGCTATCTAAGGACTTAGTAATGCCATCTTATTATTTGTTTACTGGCTCTTTTGTAATCCCTTTGTTCCTTTCTTTCTCTCTTACTGTCTTTGTGAATGGATAATTTTTTTGTGGTGGTTTGTTTTGATTCCCTTTTATTTATCTTTTGTGTATCTTTGTGATTACCATGATCTTTACATAAACCATATTATAGATTTAATAGTCTGTTGTAAGATGATAACAACTTAACTTCCATTCCTGACAAAAACTCTCCTTTAATAATTTTCCTACCATATTTTACATTGTATGTCACAATTTATATTTTGTATGTCATATCAATTAAATTATTGTAGCTGTTGTTATTTTTTATATTTTATTTTATTCTTTAGCCTTTATATTAGAGTTAACATACCATCATATTATATTATAATATTCTGAATTTGTCTATATACTTTACCAGTATATTTTATATTTTCCTTGTGTTCTCATGTGATTTATCAGCATCCTCTCATTTCAGTTTGAAGAATTCCTTTAAGTATTTCTTGAAAAACAAGTCTAATGATGATGAACAATTTTTTTTTTTTCCTCAATACTCTTCACCCATTATTTTATTTTTTTTTTAAAGTGCCTTCACATTGCATCTTTATTAGAGAAAAACTCATTTATCCGGTAAGGCTAACCTGAGTAGCACAGAGAACAGCGAGCACGTAAAGAAATGACCAGCATGGGTCACCTCCAAGTTCACGGTAGGGATGGGTCTAGAATGAAGGCAGTCTATCTCCTGGCTAGACAGTCTCTTGGCTATTTGTAGTCCTGGGACATAAATTACAGCCTGCTAATTCAAACCTTGTCTTTATAAAAATGTTTATCTCAAGCGAGCAGATCCTAATGGACCAGTAATAGCCACTTGTTCAGTCTCGTTTCCTCTGGAGCTTCCAGGTTCTGACAGACTTGGCTGAGTGTGAAGAAGCAGAGGTCAAAGTAAAATGGTGGTTAGAGTAAAGAAATAATGGAACCTAGGGGAATGGACCAACAGTGGACATAGTCTAGTCCTTTAGTTTCGTACCAGCTCTCCCTCCCGTGATCACTAGGTCCCTCTCGCCTTAGCGGTGGGAAGGGCATCATTTACTGAACACCTACCCTGTGCCGTCTTCTAAACACACTTAAATCCTCACGGCCACTTTCATCGGCTCAGTGAGTAGGTCTCCTTCTGAATTAACTCACTGGGCGTGGGCCACCAGCTTAAAAGGCAAAGTGAGGAGCCAGAGCCTAAGTGCACTGGCATGCGGGCCTTCGCCTTCCCACATCGCGGCTTTGCCCGGCATCGGCTGGCCACGTCCCATGGAATGTCTTCCTTGCCGCGGGGTCAGCCAAGAGGGAAAGCCTTTCCCCCAGAAAGCTAGAGCCTTTCTATAGCAAGTAGAGAAAGAAGGTGGCTGCATAATCAGTCTTCGTGCAGAACTCCTAAGAGCTGGTTTCATACCAGATACCCGAAAATCAAGTGAGGTCTGGATTATCCAGAACTTAAGATGCCCTTTCCTTACCCAGGGATACAGTCTAGATGTGCCTGTCCTTGGAGGACATACTCTCTTCCCAGTTTGTCAAGGAGCTCCTTCGAAGCAACTGAGGCCAAGATGGCATTCCTCTCCTTGAGATGATGAACAATTTTATCTTTTTTTAGGCCTGCAAAGTTTTTGTTACTCCATTTTTGAAGGACAGCTTTGCCAGGTTAAGTGTTCTTAGTGGGCAGTTTTTTTTTTTTTTTTTTTTTTTTTTCTTTCAGCATTTTAAGTATATCCCAATCTCTCATAGTCACAAGGTTTTTCCTCAGAAATCTGATAATCTATGGGGGTTCCCTTATATGTGAGGAATTCTTTTCTTACTGCTTTTTTTAAAATGAATTTATTTTATATATATTTATTTTAGAGAGAGGGAGAGGGAGCGCAAACCAGGGAAGGGTCAGAGGGAGAGAGAGAGGCAGAGAATCAGGAGAAGACTCCACACTGAGCAGAGTCTGATGCAGGGCTCAATCTACAACCCTTACAATCATGACCTGAGCCAAAATCACAAGTCAGACACTCTACCAACTGAGCAACCCAGGCGCCCCTTCTTACTCTCCCCAGATTTGGGAAGTTCTCAGCGATAAAATCTATAAATAAGATTTCTGCCCTTTTCTCTCAGTCATCTCCTTTTGGGACTCTAATAATGTATAGATAATTAATTTTGATAGCATCCTGTTTTTCAGATAGGCTTTCTTCACTCCTTTTCATTCTTTTTTTTTTTTCCTTCTTTGATGAGATTTCAGTGGACTTTTCTTTGAATTCACTGGTTCTTTCTTTTGCTTTGTTGAATCTGCTATTGAAGTTCTCTATTGAATTCTTCAGTCATTGTGTTCTTTAGCTCCAGGATTTCTGTGTTTTTTGTTTGTTTGTTTTTAAATTGTCTCTGTTGTTGAACTTCTCATTTTGTTCATGAATTAGTTTTCTAATTTTAATTTCATTTAGTTATCTATCTGTGTTTTCCTACAGCTCACTGAATTTCTTTAAGAAAATATTCTGAACTTTTTGTCATACAGTTCATAGATCTCTATTTCTTTGGAGTTATTAGAGCTTATTAGTGTCCTTAGATTGTAGAAATGTACTTGATTCCTTGTGACCTTTATATCTTTGTATTGGCATCAGTGAGTTGAGGAAGCCATTTATTTCTTCATTCTTTCATAGACAACCATGTTGTGGGGCTACTGATGTGCTTTCTTGCCGGGCTGGCTGTCATATGTGCTGCATGGCTGGCTGGCATCACTGCCCAGCCTTCCTGATCAAGTGGTGCTGGAGGCTGTGCTCAGCAGTAGGGAGATCCAGTGACTTGCTTACTTGTGTGTGTGTGTGGGGGGGGGTCTCTAGAATGTGTCCATGGCCAAACCTAACAGAACTATTGATCAAGTTGCCTGACCAAAAGAAGCCACTGGCTCAGATGTGCACTTGCCTTGAGCCACTGGTTGGGATCTCTACTAAGGAGTCACCTCTATCTAGCAGGAATGTGAAGTGCTAATTGCTGTAAGCTTGTGTCCTTTCTCTCTCTATCTTTAACTGGTTCCCCTAGTGATCCCTATGACACAACTAAGTGGTCCTCCTGGTAAATGATCTGGAATGCTTGGGGAACTGATGGCCACGTTGGGTTCTCTTTTTTCCACTGGAGAAGCTGTAGGCTCAGGGGGACCCTCTTGGTGCAGTGCTGCATGGGTCTGAAAGAAGGATGATGTAGTCAAAGTAAAACTGTTCCTCTTACCACTGGAATGTAGTTTTTCATATTTTTTTTATTTTTTATTTTTTTGTTGTTTAAGGGGATGCATCTTCCTCACCCCTGAGTTCTGAGATCCTCACAAAAGTGTCTTACCTATGGATATTTGCTAGTTGTTTTTTCTATAAAGGGGACTAAAGTTGGGAATTACCTACTTTGCCATCTTTCCAATGCCATTCCTTTTCTTCTTGATCAATATAGCTTTAGCTTTTTAAATTCTATTGTTTTCTTTTAAAAAACATTTTGATTTCATTGATTTTCTCTATTGCATGCTCACTTCAAAATTTTATTTTTCTGCTCTTTATTTTTTTCCCTTTCTTATGCTTACTTTGGGATTAATTTCCTCCTTTAAAAAAAAAATCCTTTTAAAGTAGAAGCTTAGTTCATTGATTTTACATCTCCCATCTTTCATAAGACCTAAAGTTATGAATTTCTTTATAGGCTCTTTTTTAGCAGCATATGCCACTTCATTATTGTGTATTTCTATTTTCATTTAGTTCAGACTGTATTTTTTTGTGTGATTTCTTCTTGAATTGTGGTCAAATAATGTATTACATTATTTGATCCTTCTAATAGAAATTTGCTTTATGGTCCATCATATTATCTATCTTTAAAGATTTTTTTTAAAGATTTTTATTTATTTATTTGACAGACAGAGATTACAAGTAGGCAGAGAGGCAGGCAGAGAGAGAGGGGAAGCAGGCTCCCCACAGAGCAGAGAGCCTGATGCAGGGCTTGATCCCAGGACCCTGGGATCATGACCTGAGCCAAAGGCAGAGGTATAACCCATTGAGCCACCCAGGTGCCCTATATTATCCATCTTGATGAATGTATCTTGCATCCTTGAAAGAAACTGTTATTTGTTATTGTTGGGTGGAATGTTCTAGCATTCTCAATTAGATCCATTTGTTTGATAGTGTTGTTTAAGTCTCCTGTATTCTTAAAGTTTTTCTTTATAGTTGATATATCCATTTTTAATAGAGAACTTTGAAATCTTAACCAGTGTATAGATTTGTCCATTTCTCTTTTCATTACTCAGTTTTACTTCGTACATTTTGAAATTTTATAATTACATGCATTCACAATTAGAACATATCTTCTTGATTAATTGATTCTTTACCATTATAAAACATCTCTTTTTATCCTTGTTAACATTACTTTTCTGAAATCTATTTTGTGTCATTAATATAGTGATTCTAGCTTTCATCTTATTGTTTGCATGGTCTGTCTTTTTTTTTTTTTTTGGATTCTTTAACTATGAGTTTACATCATTCTTTATATTTAAAGAGGATTTCTTTTTAATAATTTGTAGTTGGGTTTTGCTTTTAATCCAGTTTATCTATTTCAATTTTTTAACTGTATTTTATGTTCATTTACATGTAATGTAATTAGTGGGTTTTAGTCATTAATCTAGCACTGTTGTCTAGTTTTTCTTTGTCTGTTTTTGTTTCTATTTTTCTTAATTAATTACTTTAAAATATGTCATTTTATCTTCACTATTGGCTTATTAACTATACCTCCTTTATCTATTTATTTACCTATCTATCTGTTGTGGTTGCTTTATGGTTTACAATGTGAATCTTTATCAGTTTATATTCTAATAAAATTGTTGCACTTCATTTGTCACATAAGATATAGTTCATTTTTCTCCTTCCATTCTTTGGTTATTGTCACATATTTTGGTTCTTCATGTATTATAAATCCTACAAGTCCTTGTTATTATTTTTGCTTTTGACGGTTTTTTTTTTAGAAAAATTAAAAAATGAGAAACAATGTGTTTTATGCTTACATACCTATTTTTTTACCAGTTCTGGTTCTCTTTTCATCCTTTCATGGAAATCCTATTTTCATCTATTATGTTCCTTCTGCCCAAAAACCTTCCATTAGAATTTCTTATAATGTAGTTTTCCTGGCAACTTATTCTCTGAGCTTCTATATATTTGAAAAATTTTTATTTTACTTTCACTTTTAAAGGATATTTTCACTGGATTAAAATTCTCCATTGGCAGTTTTTTTGAGCAAAGTCATCTGAAATATAAAGGATCATGATGACTACATGGAGTTAATAATGTTGGATGGGAAATGCCTAAAAAAAGAAGCTGTGAGATGAAACTGGTGAGCTAAATAAGAAATAGATGATACAGGGCCTTATATATGTAATAAGGAGCTTATGCATTATCTCTTAGGACAGTAGAAAGTCACTAAGTAATTTTTAATAGAGATGGTATGGTCAGATTTTCATTTTAGATTAGGTCACTATAGATACTATGTGAAATCTGACTTTCACAGAGGAGAACATGCTGCTGCAGTTGTCTAAATTAATATTATTAATATTATTTTAGAGGGTCATTGTTGTGGTCTAGAAGTATGTTAAGCACAGTGAATGCACAAAATAAATATTTTCCCCATTATGCAGATGAATTAAATGAGATGAAGAGATTAAATGGTTAACCTTGGGTTGAAGGCAAACCCTCTGGCGCTAGGACAGCTTCTAAACATTCCTGGTGTACAGGTTAGAGATAATGAGGATTGGAAATAGGATGATGTCATTTGGATAGATTAAAGATATATTAAAGAGATTAAATTAGCAGGGTTCAATTCTTGATTGAATAGGAGTGATGAGGGAGGAAAAATTAAGGATTACTCTTGTTTTTCAGCCTTAGTGATTGAGACACGTCAGTACCACCTGCTGAAATAAACATGGAACCAGTTTAATTGAAGGAGTAACGAATACTCTTTACATTAGGTTAAGAGTGTAGGACATTCAGATGGAAACATACAGAGGACAATTGGATGTTCAAGTCTAAAACTAATAAGATAGGTATGGTCTAAATATATAAATTTGGGTTTCATCCATAAAGGTAAGATGCTAGAGAACTGGCATAAAGTGAAAAGAGCAGAAGGATCAGAGCTGCATAAATAATACCTAGTAATCATTTGAAGTTAAAGCTTTCATAATGCTATTTAAATTACTTTATGTCTCAAGTAGTGTTTTTTATAACCTGTTTGTTATTATATAATAACTATCACTAAGGAATTGGGCACATGATGTAGCTAATTGAATCAAGATGTATTTAGATATGACACTTGAACTTTTGTACTCTAAAAAGATACAATTTTAGGACAAATAAATTATATTTAGCTTTTTTCATAATAGTTAAACTTATAAAATTATTATATTAAGAAGTTTTCAGGATGAAAATGTAAATATATTTAAGACAGTTAGGAATCCTCTACCTATCTTAACACCTGTCCCCTTGAGAGTAAGGATGATTACTTACTCATTTTTGTGCCTCCTGTGTCTACTATATACTCAGTCTTTATCTGTGGAAGAACAGCTCTTTATTTATTTTTTTTTAAATGTTTTATTTATTTATTTGACAGAGAGAGATCACAAGTAGGCAGAGAGGCAGAAGAGAGAGAGGAAGGGAAGCAGGCTCCCCGATGAGCAATGCGGGGCTCGATCCCAGGATCCCAGGATCATGATCTGAGCTGAAGGCAGAGGCTTTAACCCACTGAGCCACCCAGGCACCCAAAGAATAGCTCTTTAAATACTAAAATCAAAAGGAATGGAAACCTCACAATTTATCTCAGCATACTTAGCCTTTTGAACTAATATTGTACTTAACTTTTTTGTTTATATGTGTGTTTACATTTCATTGGCATCTTTTTTCACTGAAATATAGTTGATACAATGTTACTTTAGTTTCAGGGGCACAACAGAGTGATTTGACAAGTCTTTACATTATGCTATGCTCACCACAAGGGTAGCTACTATCTGTCACCATACAATGCTATCACTATACCATTGATTATATTTCCTATGCTGTACTTTTTTTTTTTTTGAGATTTTATTTATTTATTTGACAGAGAGAGATTGAGAGAGAGCATGAACACAAGTAGGGGGATCAGCAAGCAGGAGAGGGAGAAGCAGAAGCAGCTTCCTTGCTGAGCAGGAAGCCCGATGTGGGGCTCGATCTCAGGACCCTGGGATCGTGATCTGAGCCGAAAGCAGATGCTTAACCAATTGAGCCACTCAGGAACCTCATCCTATGCTATACTTTTGATCCTTGTGACATCTATTCCATTACTGGAGACCTTTATCTCCCTCCCCCTTTCACTCATTTTGCCCCTCTACCCCCATCTTCCTCCACTTTAGCAACTACCAGTTTGTTCTATGTATTTAACATCATACGTAACTTTTGATGCTACTGTGAATATTGAATTCTGAACTAATACAAAGCATCTTAAACATATATTACATTAATATAATAAAACATATATAATCATTTTTAAACACTTGGGAAATTGATAAACTAATTATTGAATTCTTTAATTTTTATAGCAATATTCCTTTTTGTGTGACATCAAATGTTAAGTCTAATAACTTTATAAGTGCCTACTTTAATTTTAAAATCAAATTTTGAACACAGTGTTTGAGTGTATATCTAGGTATATCTGGAATAGAGTAGTAGGTTATGTAATGTCTGCAGTTGGGGAAACACTCTATAATTACTTCTTAACTTAGTACTTTCAATACTTAAGTAGATTGTTTCAATTTTTGATTGATATTTGTGTTAAGCATTAAAACATAGTATAATAATTCTTATACTTACTCTGTAAGTATGTAATACATATTTATGTGTTTAGTTTTAAATATAATAATACACATTCTCTTTAATGTGGTGGTTTGGAATGGAACCAGCAATATATCTGAGGTATGCCTATATATGAAAACCAGCTTGCTGGGATTTTGAGTGAGATTTAATAAATCTAGAAATTAAGTTGGGAAGAATTGACATCTTCAGTATTCAGTATCAATATTCAGAATCAACAAAAAAAATATTCAGAATCAACAATGTTGAGTCTTTCATTCCATGAACACAGAATATCTCTCCATATATTTGGATCTTTGCTTTCTCTCATCAAATCTTGCAGTTTTCTGTGTATGGATCCTGTCCATATTTTCTTAGATACATAGCTAGGCTTTATTGATTGATTGATTGATTGATTTTTGGTACTGTTATAAATGATAATTGTGTTTTAAGCTTCCAATTACAATTGTTCTTTGCTAAGGATGCCTAGGTGGTTCAGTTGGTTAGCTGTCCAACTATTGCTTTCAGCTTAGGTCATGATCTCATAGTTGTGAGATTGAGCCTCATATCATGCTCCAGGCTCAGCCTGAAGTCTACTTGAGAGTCTCTCTACCCCTCTCCCATTGCACCCCCCCACTTGCTTGTTCTCTCTCAAAATAAATAAAATCCTTAAGATAAAGAAGTTTATAATTGTTCTTTGCTAGTATATTGAGAAACAGTTGACTTTTGTACACTCAGTCTCACATTCTGTGCCTTTGCTATACTTTCAGATTCATTCCAGGAGGTTTTTTTTTTCTATTTGGAATTTTGGACACAGACAACCTGTCTATCTGTGAACAAAGACAATTTTATATCTTTCTCTCCAATCTCTGTATCTTTTTGTTCGTTCATTCATTCATTCATTTGTGTATTTATTTTCTTTTGTCTTACTGCACTAGCTAAGATTTCTAATATGGTATTGAATAGAAATGGTGAGAGGACAAAGTTTCCTTGAAAGTACTTAGTCTTAGGTATGAAAGTGTCCAGTTTCTCATCATTAAGTGTGGCAATTAGAGGGTTATTTTGTAGATATCATTTATCAAGTTGAGGAAGTTGCCTTTTATTTTTTGCTTGTTTGCATAGTTTTTATCATGAATGGGAGTTGGAGTTTGTGAGATGATTTTTCTGCATTAATTGATTTGATTATATGATTTCTTTCTTTTGCCTATGGATGTGATGGAGTACACTAGTTGTTTTTTGGATATTAAATCAGCTTTGAATACCTGAAATAGGTTCTATGTGGTTGTAGTAGATCTTTTTATACATTGTCAGATTTGATTTGCTGATATTTATTGATGATGGTTGAATGAGAGGTATTAGTCTTTATTTTCTTTTAATGCTGGCCTCCCCGAACAAGTTAGGAGCTGTTCCCTTTGCTTCTATTTTCTGGAAAATATTTTGGAAAATTGCTTTAATTTCTTCCTTAAATGTTTGTTGGAATTTGCCAGTGAAAATGTCTGGCCTATTGTTTTCTATTTTGAAAAGTTTTTAATTTTTGAATTATTATCTTTATTCAGAGGACTTTTCAGATTATAGATTTCTCTTTGTAGGAGTTTTTATAGTTTGTGTCTTTCCAGGAATTGTTCCATTTCAGTTATCAAATTTGTCAACATGGAGTTATTCATAGTAGTTCTTTATTATTGTGTTTTTTATTGCCAAAGATCAGTAATGATGAACTATCTTTCTGATATTGGTAATCTGTGTCTTCTCCCTGTTTTAGTTGGTTAGCTTGGTTAGAGATATATCAATTTTATTGATCTTTTTAAAGAATCAGCTTTAGGGGTGCCTGGGTGGCTGAGTCATTAAGCGTCTGCCTTTGGCTCAGGTCATGATCCCAGGGTCCTGGGATGGAGCCCCGTAACAGGCTCCCTGCTCCCCAGGAAGCCTGCTTCTCCCTCTCCCACGCCCCCTGCTTGTGTTACCTCTTTCACTGTGTCTCTCTCTTTGTCAAATGAATAAATAAAATCTTAAAAAAAAATCAGCTTTAGTTTTTCTTTGTTTTCCTATTTTCAATTTCATATCTACATTTTATTTTCTTCTACATGTTTTAGACTTAAAATAGTCTTTCTTTTGTTTTCTAGGGTAAAAGCTTAGTTGTTTGATTTTAGATCTTTTTCCTTCTAATATGTGCATTCAATGCTATAAATTTCCTTTTAAGCACTGCTTTTGCTGCATCCCACAAATGTTGATAAGTTGTATTTTCATTTTCATTAAGTTCAAAAGGTTTTTAAATTTCTTTTGAAACTTCCTTGACACATATCATTTATAAATGTGTTATTTAATCTCCAAATATTTTGAGATTTTCCAGCTTTTTTGGTTATAATTTCTAGTTAAATTCTCTTTAGGTGTAAGAATGTATTTGTATGATTTTTATTCTCTTAAGTTAAAGTGTGTTTTATGGCCTAGAATATGGTCTTTCTTGGTGATTATTCCATGCAAGGCTGAGAAAATGTATATTACGCAGTTGTTGGATAGAGTATTCTATAAATGTCATTTGGATCGAGGTGATTGACAAGTCATATATATATTCAGGTCAAATATATCCTCACTATATTTTTTCCCCCTGCTTGACATATCAATTACTGAAAAAGGGTTGGGGAAGTCTCCAATTATAATAGTAAATTTTGCATTTTTCCATGCATTTTTATCAGTTATTGGCTCAAATATTTGAGCACATTGTTGTTAAATGTGTATACACTAAGGATTTTTGTCTTGGAGAATTGGCCACTTTATTTTTAAGAAATGCCATTCTTGATTGCTGAGAATTTCTTTTCTTAAGTGTGCCTAATGTCTGAAATTAATAGAACTACTCCAACTTTCTTTTGATTCATGTTATCACAGCATATCTTTTTCCATGCAGCCCTTACTTTTAACTTAACAGGATCTTTATAGTTATGGTTAATTTCTTTTTTGAACATATAGTTCAGTCTTGTGTTTTTATTCACTCTGACAATTTCTTTTAGCTGATATGTTTTGACTATTCATATTTAAAATGATTATTGATGTAGTTGAATTAATATCTACTATGTTTTTAACAGTTTTCCTCTTTTGCCCTGTTTCTTTTCCTTCTTTTTTCTACCTTCACTAGTTTTAATTAAATATTTTATATGATTTTATCCTATCTCTTCTCATAACTTATCAATTATAGTTATTTTAAAAGGTGTTACTGTTTGACCTTGAGTTTAATATAAATTTTATAGAAAATGTATTTAATAATATATACATATGTATATGTATTTAATATATTAATAAATTGTTATGTATGTTATAACTAGTTGAGGTCTACCTTCCATTAATAGAATCCTGCCTCATATGTAGTACAGGTACCTATAACAGCAGACTTTTAGGGGTGCCTATATTGCTCAGCCATTAGAGCATGGGAGTCTTGATCCTTAGGGTCATGAGTTCAAGCTCCACATCAAGGATAGAGTTTACTTAAAATGAAAAGAGCAGCATACTTTTAATTCCTTATTTCTGTCTCTTATAACATTGCTGTTCTTCATTTCATTTAGCCATTTAATATAATTACCAGTATTTTTCCTATTTTTAGCGTTAACTTATCCTTTGTATTATTAAGAAAGACAGAGTTTATGTTTGTTTTATTTATTCCTTTTCCGATGTCCTTCTTTTTTTCTTTTTTAATGTAGATCCAAGTTTCTGACTGATATAATTTTCTTTCTTCCTAAAGAACTTCTTTTCATTTCTTGTAGTATAGGTCTGATGATATATATTTCCTCAGCTTTGGGGTTTTTTTTGGTGTTGTTCTTTTTTTTAAAGATTTTATTTGTTTATTTGACAGACAGAGATCACAAGTAGGCAGAGAGGCAGGCAGAGAGAGGAAGGAAGCAGAAAGCCCAATGTAGGGCTCGATCCCAGGACCCTGGGATCGTGACCTGAGCTGAAGGCAGAGGCTTAACCCACTGAGCCACCCAGGAGCCCCACTTTGGTTTGTTTGAAAAAGTATTATTTATTTTTCACTTTTTAAAAAAGATTATTTATTTATTTATTTATTTATTTATCTGAAAGAGAGTGCATGACCCCCTGAGCATGGAACCCAATGTGGGGGTTCCAACCTGACACCAAATTTGACACTTGAGCCAAAACCAGGATTCTGATGCTCAAACAACTAAGCCACCCAGGTGCCCCTTCTTTTTCACTTTTGAAGAATAACTTCACTTGATTTAAAATTTACATAGTTTCTGATAAGAAATTGTAGCTATTTCTACTCTTGTTCCTCTAGAGGTAAGGTAGATTCCCTGCCCTCCCCCCAATTTCTTTTAAGATTGTCTTGTGTCTTTTATCATTGTAGTTTGAATATGATATGCATACATGTAGATTTTTTTTATACTGACCTGTTTGGTATTTAAGCTTCTTGGGTCTTTGGTTTGGTATTTGTCATTAATTTTGGAAAATATGTGGGTGTTATTCTAATTCTTAGTTTACTCTGTTCTCTATTCTACTTTTGAAATTCAAATTACATGTATGTTACACCTTCAGATATTGTCCCAAATTTTCTGGATGTTCTGTTGTTGGTCTGTGTGTATCTGTGTGTGTGTGTGTGTGTGTGTGTGTGTGTGTGTGTGTGTTTTAATTCTTTTTTCTTTCTGCATTGTAGATTGAGAAGCTTATCTTGACCTATCATCAAGCTCATTAATTCTTTCCTTGTTGACCAGTCTAGGATGAGACCATCAAAGGCATTTGACATTTCTATTACAGAGTTTTTTTTTTATTTCTGGTATTTCCTTTTCATTTTTACACAGAAATTTTCATCTTTCAGCCAGCAGGACCTATCTGCTCTTCCATATTGTTTACTTTTTCATGAGAGCCCCTAACATATTAAATATAATTACTTTAAATTCCCTGTTTGTTAATTACAAAATTTGTGTCTTTTCTGAACCTAGTTTTGATCATTGTTTTGTCTCTTTTAACTGTATATCAGCATGACTTCCCATTTTTTAATTTAAAGCCAGACATGATGTATTGTAATGATGAAGGTCCTAGCAGAACCTAAGACCTAGACTTTTTATACACCTGTATATAGCAATGTTCACATTTATTCTTGTAGTCCATGCTTACTTTTCTCTATTATTACAAATCTTCCAAAGAACCAATAAGGATTGTGTACCAAAATCAAGAGTAAGCTACTATCTTGTGGTTCAAACCATATTACTGTCACAATGTTTAGTGATATAATATATGGTGAAATGATATACAATGTAATCACAAATAAGCTACTTCTTATATATCCTACAAAATAAAAAGACATAAATTCTCTTCTTGTGTATCACCATGCAAATATATGAATATTTGCCATACTTAAGGAAATAGTTTTGTTAAATATAGCTTTAAAGGAGAAATTCATTTGCATAGAAAACTAATTTACTGTAGAAAAATAGTTGAGAAAACACGTGTGTCTAGAGATTGATACATATGATAGACTCTCTGAGTTACAGATGCTTTCATTAATGAATAACTTTCATTGCACAGTCTCTGGTCTCTGTATAGCAACTGCCTTGTCTCTGACTTGTGATGTCCCCTGTTTTGACCTAAGCTCTTACCTTTTCTTCTTTTATTGCTTATTGTTTGATATTATATATTTTTATTACATTATTCACCATCAAGGGAGTTATATCCAAATGATACTTCTCAAGTACTGTTTTTCATGGTACACATTTGATCAATGGGTGGTCTCTCACTCATGCACAGTTTGATTCCCAAGACTTACTGAGTACCCAATATATTCACCTAACATAGACTGTATTGTGGATACAGTGATGATGAAAGAGAAGTTCCTACCCTAATGAAACACAGACTTTTTATTTACTTTTTTTTTCTTTTCCTACTCTTGAGCAGTTTTCCAACTCTTGATCAGCTACTTCAAGAATATCTTCTTTTCTTTTTTTTAAAGATTATATTATTTACTTGAGAGAGAGAGGAGAGAGCATGAGTCGGGGGTGGGAGGACAGAAGGAGAGGGAGAAGCAGATCTCCCACTGAGCAGCAAACCCACTGTGGGGCTTCATCCAGGACCACAAGATCATGACCTGAGCCAAAAGTAGACACTTACCCAACTGAGCCAAACAGATGCCCAAGAACATCTTCTAATTCACGCTCCTTCATGAGCCAAAATAAAAACAAAACTGCTAGGCTGGGGTTATATAGGCCCTGGTTCAGGGTATATCTTTATAAAAGGAAAAAACCCCACAATTTTTAGATTTAGACATAATAGATTCATAACCATTTACCTGTAGACCTTTTTGGTAGTAGTTATAAGTCCCTTTCATAACCTATTCAGTAACTTTCACTTATCTTTTTCTTTAGCAAATGTGCTTTTCTTTCAGTACCATCAATTCTGTAGAAAAATTCAAAAGTATCCCATTTTGTTTATTGTCAATTCAATTAGTGTTGTTATATACTATTTTGCATTTCAGAGACACAGGTTTAGTCCACAAAATAGATGAAATAAACTTATATGATCTTATTATTATGTGAACTAAGAATGTAATTTGGTATAACCACTTTGAAAAGGTATTTAGCATTATCTAGTAAAGTTGAAATTTTATCTAAGTCATGACCAAACAATTTATTTCCTACATATATTCTAAATCAGTGATTGTCAAATTGTGGTCCATCAATCCCTGGGATTTCTGAAGCACTTTGGATCAAAATTATTTTCTTAACACTAAGACCTAATGTGCTTTTTTTCCTCCCCTTGAAACTGTGTTGATATTTATGGTGATTGTGCAAAAATCAGTATGGTTATAAGGGCTGGCACCCCAGCATAAGTCAAGGCAACCTTATTGTTAGTCATTGTATTTATTACTGCCATGTCAGTTTTACTTCAGAATGTACTTGATGTAGATGAAAAAATTATGGATTTTATTAAGGCATGACTCTTACATACATATCTTTTTTAAAGTATTCTCTGTCACAAAATAGGAAGTATGTAAACCACTTTTTGCTCCATATCAGTCTGATGGTTGTTACAAAGAAAAGAACTTGTGCCATTGTTTGAGATGAACTAGCTGCTTTTTTTTTCCTGGAACACAATTTTTATTTGAAAGAAGAAATGAGAAACTATGGGTAGTTGGCAGAAGTTCACTTTAGAAATAAACAAATGAGCTTATTATACAAGGAAAACAACTTATACTGTTTATTACTAATAATATAATTTGAACTTTTAAAAAAATATTTTATTTGTTTATTTGACAGAGATCACAAGTAGGCAGAGAGGCAGGCACAGAGAGAGGGGGAAGCAGGCTCCCTGCTGAGCAGAGAGCTCGATGCTGGGCTCAATCCCAAGACCCCAAGATCATGATCTGAGCCAAAGGCAGAGGCTTAACCTACTGAGCCAACCAGGCACCCCTAAAATTTGAACTTTTGAGCAAAAATTAGAATTTAGGAAAAGCTATATTTGTCATTAAAACTTGACAGCCTCCAGGGGCCCCTGGGTGGCTCTGTCATTTAGCATCTGCCTTCTGCTGGAGTCATGATATCCAGGTCCTGGGATTGAGCCCCACATCGGGCTCTCTGTTCAGCAGAAGGCCTTAGTCTTCCTCTCCCACTCCCCCTGCTTGTGTTCCCTCTCTCACTGTCTCTCTCACTCTCAAATAAATAAAACCTTAAAAAAAAAGAAAAACTTGACAGCCTCCTAATATTTAAATACTTTTCTTGGGGCGCCTGGGTGGCTCAGTGGGTTAAAGCCTCTGCCTTCAGCTCAGGTCATGATCCCATGGTCCTGGGATCGAGCCCCATGTCAGGCTCTCTGCTCCGTGGGGAGCCTGCTTCTTCTTCTCTCTGCCTGCCTCTCTGCCTACTTGTGATCTTTGTCTTTCAAATAAATAAATAAAATCTTAAAATAAATAAATAAATACTTTTCTTTTTTTTTTCTTTCTTTTGGACTTTCTGATGAGATTGGGTGATACTAATAAAACCAGATTTTAAAAGATCCTTGATATGGTTTCAGAATCAATATTTCAACTAATCTTTTAAAAATTATTTGTCAAGTTGGGGTGCCTGGGTGGCTCAGTGGGTTAAAGCTTCTTCCTTCGGCTCAGGTCATGATCTCAGGGTCCTGGGATCGAGCCCTGCATCGGGTTCTCTGCTCAGTGGGGAGCCTGCTTCCTCCTCTCTCTCTCTCTCTCTCTCTCTGTCTGCCTCTCTGCTTACTTGTGATCTCTCTCTGTCAAATAAATAAATAAAAATCTTTAAAAAAATTATTTGTCAAGTTTTAATATAGTATAAAAAAAAAACCCTACAGTTATCTGAAAGGGCTGTGAAAGTGCTCTTCCTTTTCCACCTACATATTAGTGTGAGGTCAGATTTTCATCATCTACTTTAAACAAAACAAAATTCCACAACAGATTGAATGAAGAAGCAGATATGAGAACCCAGCTATTTTTTTTAATTAACATATAATGTATTCTTTGCCCCAGGGATACAGGTTTATGAATTGTCAGGCTTACACACTTCACAGCACTCACATAGCACATACCCTCCCCAATGTCCAGAACCCAACCACCCTCTCCATACCCCCATCCCCCGGAAACCCTCAGTTTGTTTTGTGAGATTAAGAGTCTCTTATGGTTTGTCTCCCTCCCAATCCCATCTTGTTTCATTTTTTCCTTCCCTACACCCCACTTTGCCTCTCATATTCCTCATATAAGGGAGATCATATGATAATTATCTTTCTCTGATTGACTTATTTCACTCAGCATAATACCCTCGAGTTCTATCCACGTCATTGCAAACGGCAAGATTTCAGGGGGTTTTGATGGCTGCATAGTATTCTGTTGTGTGTGTATGTGTGTGTGTGTGTATACATATATATATACATACCACATCTTCCTTATCCATTATCCTTATCCATTCCTCTGTTCATGAATGTCTACCTTCTTTCCATAGTTTGGCTATTGTGGACATTGCTGCTACAAACATTCGGGTGCATGTGCCCCTTTGGATCACTACATTTGTATCTTTAGGGTAAATACCCAGTAGTGCAATTGCTGGGTCGTAGGGTAGTTCTATTTTCAACTTTTTCAGGAACCTCCATGCTGTTTTCCAGAGTGGCTGCACCAGCTTGCATTCCCACCAGTAGTGTAGAAGGGTTCCCCTTTCTCCACATCCCTGCCAGAATCTGTCATTTCCTGACTTGTTAATTTTAGCCATTCTGACTGGTGTGAGGTGGTATCTCACTGTGGTTTTGATTTGTATTTCCCTGATGCCCAGTGATACGGAGCACTTTCTCATGTGTCCATTGGTCATTTGTATGTCTCTTTGCCGAAATGTCCGTTCATGTCTTCTACCCATTTCTTGATTGGATTATTTGTTCTTTGGGTGTTGAGTTTGATAAGTTCTTTGTAGATTTTGAATACTAGCCCTTTATCTGATGTGTTGTTTGCAAATATCTTCTCCCATTCTGTCAGCTGTCTTTTGGTTTTGTTGACTCTTTCCTTTGCTGTGCAAAAGCTTTTGATCTTGATGAAGTCCCAATAGTTCATTTTTGCCCTTGATTCCCTTGCCTTTAGCGATGTTTCTAGGAAGAAGTTGCTGCGCCTGAGGTGGAAGAGGTTGCTGCCTGTGTTCTCCTCAAGGATTTTGATGGATTCCTTTCTCACATTGAGGTCTTTCATCCACTTTGACTCAATTTTTGTGTGTGGTATAAGGAAATGGTCCAGTTTCATTTTTCTGCATGTGGCTGTCCAATTTTCCCAACACCATTTGTTGAAGAGACTGTCTTTTTTCCATTGGACATTCTTTCCTGCTTTGTCGAAGATTAGTTGGTAGTAGAGTTGAGGGTCTTTTTCTGGCTTTATATTCTGTTCCATTGATCTGTATGTCTGTTTTTGTGCCAGTATCATACTGTCTTGATGGTTACAGATTTGTAATAGAGCTTGGAGTCTGGAATTGTGATGCCACCAACTTTGGCTTTCTTTTTCAACATTCCTCTGGCTATTTGAGGTCTTTTCTGATTCCATATAAATTTTAGGATTATTTGTTCCATTTCTTTGGAAAAAAAAAAACTGATGGTATATTGATAAGGATTGCATTAAATGTGTAGATCGCTTTAGGTAGGATAGACATTTTCACAATATTTGTTCTTCCAATCTAGGAGCATGGAACATTTTTCCATTTCTTTGTGTCTTCCTCAATTTCTTTCATGAGTACTTTATAGTTTTCTGAGTACAGATTCTTTGCCTCTTTGGTTAGGTTTATTCCTAGGTATGTTATGGTTTTGGGTGCAATTGTAAATGGGATCGACTCCTTAATTTCTCTTTCTTTTGTCTTGGTATTGGTGTATAGAAATGCAAATGATTTCTGTGCACTGATTTTATATCCTGAGACTTTACTGAATTCCTGTACAAGTTCTAGCAGTTTTGGAGTGGAGTCTTTGGGTTGTCCACGTAAACTATCATATCATCTGCAAAGAGTGAGAGTTTGACTTCTTCTTTGCCAATTCGGATGCCTTTTATTTCTTTTTGTTGTCTGATTGCTGAGGCTAGGACTTCTAGTACTGTGTTGAATAGTATTAGTGGACATGAATGGTATTAGTGGACATCCCTGCTGTTCCTGACCTTAGGGGAAAACTCTCAGTTTTTCTCCATTGAGAATGATATTCTCTGTGGGTTTTTCATAGATGGCTTTGATGATATTGAGGTATGTACTCTCTATGCCTACACACTGAAGAGTTGTGATCAAGAAAGGATGCTGTACTTTATCAAAGGCTTTTTCTGCATCTATTGAGAGTATCATATGATTCTTCTTCTTTCTTTTATTAATGTATTGTATCACATTGATTGATTTGCGGATGTTGAACCAACCTTGCAGCCCAGGAATAAATCCCACTTGGTCGTGGTGAATAATCCTTTTAATGTTCTGTTGGATCCTATTGGCTAGTATTCTGGTGAGAATTTTTGCATCCATATTCATCAGGGATATTGGTCTATAGTTCTCCTTTCTGATGGGGTCTTTCTCTGATCTTGAGATCAAGGTAATGTTGGCCTCATAAAACGAGTTTGGAAGTTTTCCTTCCATTTCTATTTTTTGGAACAGTTTCAGGAGAATAGGTATTAATTCTTCTTTAAGTTCCTCTGGGAAGCCATCTGGCCCTGGGCTCTTGTTTGTTGGGAGATTTTTGATGACTGCTTCAGTTTCCTTACCGGTGATGGGTCTGTTCAGGTTTTCTATTTCTTCCTAGTTCAGTTTTGGTAGTTTATATGTCTCTAGGAATGCATCCATTTCTTCCAGATTGTCAAATTTGCAAATTTGTATTTCTTTGGTATTAGTTGTGATCTCTCCTCTTTCTTTCATGATTTTATTAATTTGGGTCCTTTCTCCTTTTTTTTGATAAGTCTGGCCAGGGGTTTATCAATCTTTTTAATTCTTTCAAAGAACCAGCTCCTAGTTTTTGTTGATCTATTCTACTGTTCTTTTGGTTTCTATTTCATTGATTTCTGCTCTGATCTTTATTATTTCTCTTCTCCTGCTGGCTTTAGGCTTCATTTGCCCTTCTGTCTCCCACTTCCTTAAGTATAGAGTTAGGTTGTGTATTTGAGACCTTTCTTGTTTCTTAAGAAAGGTTTGTGTTGCTATATGCTTTCCTATTAGGACAGCCTTTGCTGTGTCCCAAAGATTTTGAACTGTTGTGTTTTCATTTTCATTTGTTACCATTAATTTTTTTACATTCTTCTTTAATTTCCTGGTTGACCCATTCATTCTTTAGTGGAATGCTCTTTAGGCTCCATGTATTTGAGTTCTTTCCAATTTTCCTCTTGTGATTGAGTGCTAGTTTCAAAGCATTGTGATCCAAAAAATATGCAGGGAATGATCCCAATCTTTTGGTACCAGTTGAGACCCAATTTATGACTCAGGATATGATCTCTTCTGGAGAATATTCCATGTGCATGAGAAGAATGTGTATTCTGTTGCTTTGGGATGGGATGTTCTAAATATATCTGTGATGTCAATCTGATCCAGTGTGTCATTTAAAGTCTATTTCCTCATTGATATTTTGCTTGGATGATTTGTCCATTTCAGTCAGGGGAGTGTTAAAGTCCCCTACTATTTTTATATTATTGTGGATGTGTCTATTTGATTTTGTTATTAGTTGGTTTATATAATTGGCTGCTCCCATCTTAAGGACATAAATATTTAAAATTGTTAGATCTTACTGTTGGATAGACCCTTTAAATATGATATAGTGCCATTCCTCATCTCTTATTATAGTCTTTGGTTTAAAATCCGAAGTGTCTGATATAAGGATTCCCATCCCAGCTGTCTTTTGATGTCCATTAGCTTTGTAAGTGGTTTTCCAGCCCCTCACTTTAAATCTGGAGGCATCTTTGGTTCTAAAACAAGTCTCTTGCAAAAGCATATTGATGGGCTTGGTTTTTTTATCCATTCTGACACCCTGTGTCTTTTGATTGGGGCATTTAGCCCATTTACATTCAGAGTAACTATTGGAAGACATGAATTTAGGGCCATCGTATTGCCTGTAAGGTGACTGTTACTGTATATTGTCTCTGTTCCTATCTGATCTGTTACTTTTAGGCTCTCTCTTTGCTTAGAGGACCCCTTTCAATATTTCCTGTAGGGGTGGTTTGGTGTTTACAAGTTCTTTTAGTTTTTGTTTTTCCTGGAAGCTTCTTATCTCTCCTTCTGTTTTCATTGATAGCCTGGCTGGATATAGTATTCTTGGCTGCATGTTTTTCTCATTTAATGCTCTGAATATATCATGCCAGTTCTTTCTGGCCTGCCAGGTCTCTGTGGACAAGTCTGCTGCCAATCTAATATTTTTACCATTGTATGTTACAGACTTTTTGTCCAGGGCTGTCCCAGGCTGAAAGGATTTTTCTCTTTGTCTCTGAGACTTGTAACTTTTACTATTAGATGACAGGGTATGGACCTATTTTTATTGATTTGGAGGGGGTTTCTCTGTGCCTCCTGGATTTTGATGCTTGTTCCCTTTGCCATATTAGGGAAATTCTCTCCAATAATTCTCTCCAGTATACCTTCTGCCCCCCTCTCTCTTTCTTCTTCTTCTGGAATCCCAATTATTCTCATATTGTTTCTTCTTATGGTATCACTATCTCTCAAATTCTCCCCTCGTGGTCCAGTAGTTGTTTGTCTCTCTTTTGCTCGGCTTCCTTATTCTCCATCATTTGGATTTCTCTATCACTAATTCTCTATTCTGCCTCATTTATCCTAGCAATAAAAGCCCCCATTTTCGATTGCACCTCATTAATAGCTGTTTTGATTTAAGCTTGGTTAGATTTAGTGCTTTTATTTCTCCAGAAAGGGCTTTTATTTCTCCAGACATGGTTTCTGTATTATCTTCCATGCCATTTTTCAGCCCAGATAGCACCTTGAGAATCGTCATTCTGAACTCTAGATTTGACATATTACCAATGTCCGTATTGAATAGGTCCCTAGCCTTAGGTACTGCCTCTTGTTCTTTTTTGTGTGTGTGTGGTGAGTTTTTCCGCCTTGTCATTTTATCCATATAAGAATATATGAGTGAGAGAATAAAATACTAAATGGGTGCCAAGGACCCCACTGAAATGTACACTAACCAAATCAGAAGAGATCCCAAATCAGGGGGAGAAAAAAGGTGGTAAAAAGAAATTTAAAAAAATTTTTATATTAAAAAAATGTATATATATGTATTAGACTGGTGAATAGAACAGAGCCACCCACTTGATTTTGGGTGTAGTTTGGTCTCTTAGAAGCAACTACCTCCCAAAATTTTAAAGAAAGAAAAACTTTTATTTATTTATATATATATATATATATATATATACAAAAAAAATAAGGGTAAACACGATGAAGGGATGGAATATGACTATAAAGATGAAAATTTTAAAAAGTTCTGAAAAAGGAATTGATTCGATAAGTTGTTTGGAAAAAGAAAGAGAGAATTTGCTCAGGTTGCTTTCCCTTCTTCTGGAATTCTGTTGTTCTCCTTGATCAGTGAGGTTGGTCTTGGCTGGATGTTCTTGCTGATCTTTTGGGGGAGGGCCCTGTTGTTGTGATTCTCAAATGTCTTTGCCCAAGGCAGAATTGCACTGCCCTTGCCAGGGGCTGAGCTAAGTAATCTGCTCACATTCGCTCTCAGGAGATTTTGTTCCCTGAATGCTTTCTGTAGAGCTCTGGAGGACAGGAATGAAAATGGCGTCCTCCCAATCTCTGGCCTGGGGAGCCGAGACCTCAGGGCCACACTCCTCAGTGCAACCTTGGGGAAAAGCAGTCAATCACTCCCCTCTCTCTGGTCTCCCGCCACGTTCTGAGCTCACCTAGCCTGTGACCAAGCATTTCTGTCTCTGGCACACAGCCGCATTTGGAGTCTCCAAACCCAGCAGATTCCTGCCGCTCTGCTCTTTGGCAAAGGGAGGTGGGTCTCCCCAGGTCTGCCACTTGTGGGGTCCCTGCTCAAAGAGCAGTAGTCTGACTGTGCTGCGGATCATAGTTTAAGGTAACCCTGAGCTGAGAGCTCACTCCTCAGCTCTGTCTCTGTAGCTGGCTTCCCTGCTCTGATACCTGGGGGCTTTGCTACACTCAGACACCCCCGATCCTTCTGTGACACTGCAGGACCTGAGACCACACTGTCCCCACGAGGGCTCCACCCCCGCTTAGCCTCTGGAGTGATGTGCCTCAGTGGAGCAGACTTCTAAAAGTTTGGATTTTGTGTTCTGTTGTTCCACCACTCTCCAGGAGCAGGCCCCTCCCCCCATGGTCTATCTTCCCTTTGCTTCGGACTCACTTCTCTGCACATCCTACCTTACAGAAAGTGGTTGATTTTCTGTTTCTAGAATTGCTGCTCTTCTTCTCTTCGGTCTCCTGTTGGGTTTGTAGGTGTTCGGAATGGTTTGATTACTATCTAGCTGAACTCCTGTGACCTGATGTCATCTCAGTCTGCTACTCCTCCACCGTCTTGATTCCTCCCTAGAACCCAGCTATTTTTGAGTAAACTAGACACTAAAGAGATTAACGAAAATGTAATTAAACAACACTATGGTTTTCATTGAAATTCTTGTTTAGTAAGATATTTTTAAGTAAAATAGTTATTTATGTTCTCATTTTTAATTTTGATGATGATAAGTATCACTCCTTTTAACATCATAAATAAAAGATCTTTGGGGTCTCTAATATCTTTAAGAATGTAAAAGATCCTCAGACCAAAAGTTTAAAAACTATTCTGAAGATACACTTACATACATGACCAGGGGATGTATTCAGGAATGCTCATAACAGCATTGTCCATAATAGGAACCATCCTAAATTATCATCATAGAATGGATAATTAAATAGTACTTTTACAATGGGAATCTGTAAATGAAAATGAATGACGTACAGTTAGACAGCTCAGCAGAGTTGACATTCTCTAAAGACATTGTTGAATGAAAGAACCAAGTTATAAAAGGACATCTACAGTGTGATTTCAGTTCTATAGATTTGAAAACCAGGCAAAATTAACATATGTTGTTTAGAGGTGTTATAGGTAATGATTATCACAGTAGTCAGGATAATGGATCTCTCTTAGAGGAAGAAGGACATGATTATGAAGGCGAACACAAGAGCAAATTTTTATTCTAAAACATTTTACTTCTTAAATTTAGTAAGGATAATGTGGATGTTTCTTTATATTTATTTTTAAAAATATTAATATATTTGATTCCTACGTATGTTGATATATCATATCATATGTATGTGATGCTGAAATTAAACTCACAGAACAAAATAACAAATAAAAGTATCATTAGAAAGTATCACAAGAGAGTTAATTAGACTCATTACAAATTCCATTTGTGTTGGATGCATTGCCCAAAGAGTGTCAATACTCAAATAGTGTCAATAAGCCATTAAATTTTTATGTTATTTTTAAACGAAGCTGAGGTTTATCTTGTAGCAGTTTTTTAAGAATGATTCATGAGACCTCTATTCCTTAAGTTTTTGTTCAAAATGATTTTTATACTCAGTTTGGCTGAGTCCAAGATTCTTGGTAGTCATTACTCTGTGGTGAGGTGGTGTTAAATGTCACCATGGCGAAATCTGAGGGTAATCTGATTGTTTTACCATTATAGGCAATTTGTTCTTTTGCCCCAGTTGCCCAAAATATATCTTAATTTTGAAGTCCAATAAGGTAACTAAACTGTGGCTCTGTGTGAACTCATTCTGTGTCAGTTTTTCCTAAGACATTAAATAGTTCACTTTTGATTAGATTTTAGACATTTTTTTTCTCAAAAGTTTTCTTGAATTTTTAATAATCACTTTTATTTCTGTTTTAATATTTTGGCTCTTTTCAGGGGGGGCAACAATGATATATATGTTGGATTTCTTCATTTTAACCCTCTTAAACTTTGTCAGTTTTCATTTTGCTTGCTTTGTCACTCCTGTGAGAAATGCTTTTAGCAATTGCCTAATTTTATTTCTTGCTACTTCAGCATGGCCTTTTTCCTGTGATAGTTTTATTTCCTCTCCCCACTTATTTCTTCAGATTGTTTATCTTTTCATCCCCTGTATGGCCTTATCTTCCCTAATTGCTTGTATCTCTGCATTAAATTCTTGTTTTTATAAAATGATGACTTCACTAAATTTGTTTAAATTAATATGTGTCTAGTTTTTATCTTCCCTGTCCCAACATTTTTTCTGCTAAGTGTCCTTCTGTGTTTTCCTGTTCTGATCATTTATTTATTTATTTAATATGTTTGTAGATATACTTCTTGTTCCTTTTGATTCACATCTTTGAACGGGTTAGAGTTTTCTGGATGAACTATTTGTAGAAGGTTTATGATGTGTAAGGACCAGAGCTATTTTCTCATCAGGAATTTATTAGTAATGTAGAATAGTGTATGAGATTCAAGTTCTTTTACACTGTATTCCTTTATAAAACTATTAGCAAGAGAGAGTCTTTTTCATCTTTCCTTACTGACAGATTACTTCCTGCAAATATGATTTGTGTGGCTCCAATATACACAAGGCCAGACCCCTCTTCTTCTGACAACTAGAACAAGGGTGTATATCCCAACAGTTTGCACCCTTACTCCAGTTGTTCACAAGAAGGTATTGTTCATTTTACCCCCTAGATTGTTGCACATAACTTTGGAGAAATATGCTTTGCTTCTTTGTGCTAGATCTTCAGTTATTGTTATCCTCTCTCTGTGTATTGCTACATTCATCTTTGATTTTTCTGAATTCAGTCATCCTTCCACACTCATTTTAATGTTGTGGGTTATGGTTTTAGAGGTTTTCTACATTTCATTAAAAGCAGAATTTTTGTTTCTTTTTCTTATTTTCCTTACTGCTTTTAGGTGGTATCTTAGAGAAAAAGGGAGAAAACTTTACTTAACAGTGTAAAAATAAGATGTACCCTTTAAACTTTTGAGATAGGAACAGAAATAATAAGACATGAGAAAGGAAATTTCTGGTCTTTTTCTTATATGTATTGGGAGATTTAGATGAAATCTTTAAAATTCAACTTACCTCCTACGAAGAAAACAAAAGAAAAATCCTACTTTGTTTTAATAGAGATTATTGAGAATTTGGGCTTCAGCTTTAAAAAAATTTTTTTGAAGATTTTATTTATTTATTTGATGGAGCATAAGCAGAGGGAGCAGGAGAGAGAGAAAAAGGCTCTCCACTGAGCAGGGAGCCCAATGCAAGGCTCAATCCCAGGACCCTGTGATCCTGACCTGAGCCAAAGGCAGATATCCAACTGACTGAGTCACCCAGGCACCCCAGTTTTTAAAAAACTAATACTAATTTGAAGTAATTTGCTTTCAGAATTACTTAGCTTTTAATAATTGAATATGTTATCCTCATTAACTACAATCTTCTCTCTCATTGGATTTGAGATTTAATTTTACCCTACTTATAAGCTGGTAAGTTGGCCTATGACTATCAAATGGATGCTAGCAGAAGACATGAAATTCCTGGGTCAGAGACAAAGGATTTTATTACTTACAGCACAGTAAACAGCATAAGCATCAGCATATTTATTTGGTTTCATTTGGCCCCTAATCCTACAGGGGCAACACACTATGTCCTAGATGAATGCTTCATACACAGTGGGTTTGCATCATAACTGAGAAACATTGAGCTTGGGGAAATCTACCAATTTTAGAGCAAGTAGTAAGTAAACCTGCTTTTTGTCCAGGGGGCATGTTGCCTCATTTCTCAAAGTTATCCTGTGAAATGGCCTGGTTAAAGCATAAGGTTTGCAGACTTGGAATACCCAGCAATATGTGGAGAATCACAAGAGGCCCAAGGGAGACTGTTTCCCAATCTGTCAGTCTCTCTCTGTATCTCTGCCTCTATCTCTGTGTCTCTGCCTCTATCTCTCTCTCAATCTCTGTTCATAAAACCCTCCTCAAAAGAAAATATTTACCTTTATGTAATCTGAACTGTTTTATTGAACACATAAAACCAACCGTGGAGGTGTTGTCTTATTACCATTGTTCACTCATGGGGGTGTGCCCCATGTCACCAAACTCTTTTATTCTTGCTCTCATTCTTTTTTAAATTATCATTTGTGAAACTCAAGAGCAGTGAGTTGAGTTTATTTTACATTAATCAATCTATTACTTTACTACCTATCTATCTAGCATTTATGAATGGCATTTATCAGTGTATCCTTAGTTCTTGGTACAACATCATTATCAGTCCCACCAAGGGCCCTTCTTACTTAACATATGTGAATAATGTATTTGTTTCTATAATCCCATTTCCCACTCCACTTTCTTTTTTTTTAATTTAATATGTATATTTGAATCCATATGTGTCCTTGTAAAATAGCACAGATTGTTTGTGTATGTATGTATTTATTTTTTAATGAATACAAATTTTCAGTTTGAAATAATTCCAAGTTTACAGAAAAATGGATGCAGAGGTAGGATTACCCATGTGCCCTTTACTCAGATTCAAATATCGTTCATATTTTGCAACATTTGCTTTACATCTCTCTTTCTGTATATGTATATGTATTTTTTTCTCAACTATTTGACAGCAAGTTGTAGACATGTGCCTTATCCCTAAATATTTCAGTATTTGTGAAAAAATAATGTCTTCTATAGCACAGTATAATTATTAAACTAGAAAATTTAACACTGATATACTACTATCAAATATGCAATCTGTATTCAAATTTCAGTTGTCTGAGCGGTGTTTTTTGTACTCTCCCCCCCCAATCTAGTTTCTATTGCATTTAATTATTTTTATGTAGTCTTTAATCTGGGACAGTTCCTTGGCCTTTCTTTGTTATCTGAGCATGTATATAATTTTTGCTTATATATTGATACGATGTAATACTATAGATCTTTTTCTTTCTTAATTTTTTTAGTATTTTTAAGATTCACCCATATTTACATGTAGACATCTATCTTGTTTTGCTGCTTCCAATTTCTGCTTAGTATCCCATAATATACATATGCCAGCATTTACTTATCCATTCCCCAGTGACAGACACCTAGATTATCTTTAACAACTTGCTGTCATAAATAACTCTGTCATGAACATCCTTATACGTGTTCTCTTTGGGAATATTCCTGGGATACATATCCAAGAATTGAATTGTTGGGTCATAAAATATCTGCCTATTTAATTTGATGAAGACCTGCTGAATTGCTCTCCAGAACAGCTGACCTAACCATAGTACAACCATTGTGCACTAAGGTCCCAATTTCTCTATACCAGTTTCTTTATACCACTAAGTCAATTCTTAGTTCTTGGTAACATTGTAATATTTGTCAATATGGTGGTTTTAAAGTGGACTCTTGTTTATTCTTTCTGATCACTAATGATTTTCACTTTTTACCAACTCTTCACTGAGATAGACTTTCCTCAGGAGGGAAATTATCTTTATGTTATTTTATTATATTTAATTTTTTTTTAAATTTCCCACTCCCCATTACTCACTTTGCCCATACCCCTACCTCCCTGGCAACCATCACTTTGTTCTTTGTACTTACAGGTTTGATTCTGCTTTTTGTTTGTCTCTTCATTTATTTTTTTAGATTCCACATATAAGTGAAATCATATGGTTTTTATCTTTCTTAGTCTGACTTCATTTAGCATAATATCCTCTAGGTCCACCCATGTTGTCACAAGTGACACAATCTTAACCTTTTAAATGCAAAGGATAGAATTTCGAGCACTATAAATATTAGCATGTAAAAAAGTAAAATTTTATATACTTCTTTTAAATATATCAGTTGAATCTAAATGCTTACAACAACTTGGTAACTTTCAGTATGCATTTAAAAAATATGTGAACAGGTTCTTGGGTTTTTTTGAAGATTTATTTATTTATTTGACAGAGCAAGAGAGAGAGATCACAAGTAGGCAGAGAGGCAGGCAGAGAGAGAGGGAAGCAGGTTCCCTGCTGAGCAGAGAGCCCGATGTGGGGCTTAATCCCAGGACCCTGAGATCGTGACCTGAGCTGAAGGCAGAGGCTTAACCTACTGAGCCACCCAGGCACCCCTGGGTTCTTGTTTTATAGTCAAAATTTACATCATTTTTTAACTCTTTTAACTCAATATATCTGCTTGTTCTTTCTCAGCCAGAATACTATCCCAATGTACATTTCAGTATTTCTTAATATATTTAAAAAATATTTTTACATTTAAAAGTATTTAAATTACATCTTTATCACAAAAATGTATATAAGTTGCAATTAATTCACAAAATTTCCTGTGGTAATAGAAGAAAAAAATTTCTCTGGATTGTATATTCATTACATTACAACCATTGTTAGCCAATGATTGATCAGAGAAACATATGCATATTATATATTTTAACAAATAGTAAAATCTAAAAGTAAAATTTTATAGAAAATGTGCCTTTAGTTATATATTTTCAATTGCTGTGTTTGTCTCTCTTGCTAGGATGAGGCAAAATTTCAGCATCAATTCAACTCTTTGAATTTGTTTTTATAGATTTGAATGCTGAGAAAATTTGTTCACAGAAATAGATGAAAAGAGTTAACTGTAGAAATATCACTCAGTTCTTTGAACTCCTTTTGAATTATTTGTCAGAACATAACCAATGGTGATCGAGCATCAAAAAAAATTTTTAACAACCTGTCAACTGTTAATTTGTTTATATCCTCTTGTAAACTTGATGAAAACAAGAAACTACATGTTAGTCAATCATTAAAATCACTCTTTCTCAACACTGATAAAAAATGGTTCTGATTGTACCTCTTGACACCCACATTTTTAGACCCCAAGGCAATGAACTATTGTAAAATTATAGATGGGTAAAGGATGAGTTTTTCTTTTATAGGAGAAATAAGATATAAAAAGGAGAAACTTGTCTTTTTTTTTTTTAAGAAAAGAATACGTAAGGAAGCTGAAGATCTTGAAACTAATTTTCTTTTATAAGGACATTTTTAAAAGATTTTATTTATTTATTTGAGAGAGAGAGAGAGAGAGAATAAGAGAGAGAGCACGTTTCACTAGAGGAGAGAGGTCAGCAGGAGGAGCAGACTCCCGGCAGAGCAGGGAGCCTGATGTCTCGATCCTGGGACTCCAGGATCATGACCTGAGCTGAAGGTAGTTGCTTAACCAACTGAGCCACCCAGGCACCCGACAATAATTTTCTTAAAGCCATCTGTGTCTGCCTATACCTATCTTCAAAAGATTCAGGAATATGTATAAGGCTGCTGCGAAAAAGAAATAATTTTTTTAAACTATCATTATTTCAAAAGAATCATAGTAGTATTCACAAGATAACATCAACCTTTGAGAGAAGTATAGAATATTGTTTGTTGAATTATAAATTACATTATGGAACTTTTTTGTGTAACGCTGCAGTTGATTGTTTTGACAGAATTCTATCTACTTCTATAAACTGTAAACTCCACCATCGTGCTTCTAGAATATCATTCAAAGAGACTTATTGCAGTGTGTTGATGTCAAATAAGAAGACCAAATACTGGTGTATTTAGTTTTTGATTATTTTGGCAGGTTACTTAGTGTTTTAATTTAGGGCTCTGGATATACACTCTTTGGTATTTCTCTTCCTTTGCTTATGTTCGTTCCTCCATGTGAATTACTAGTTTCTTCTCCTTGCCCCACATATGATATGTCTTTATTATGGCTCTTTTATATTATATTTATGGAGATCAGTTCATTCAGCTTCCTAAACATGTCTCAAATCTAATCCCACCTCTCCAGTGCTCTATTCAGACCTACATCATTTCTCACTTGGTAATGATCTTCCATCTGCTTTCCTTGCCTGCATTCTCTTCCCACTCCAATGTCTCCACCATAGAATTACTATGATGACCTGTCTAAAATACAGATCAATTCCATATTCTCCTACTCTGAAACCTTAAGTTGCTCTTGCTCAGAAATCTTCAATGTCTCTGCACTGCCAAAATTAATATTTAAATACTTTCATTTATTGTAATTCTCTGTTCTCAACTACCTTTCCAGTTTTTTCTCTAGCAACTGTCTTCATCTATTTTATATTCTTGTCATACAAATTACTTATTCCCTTGGACACATATCATGGTATATTTATTAGGATGTTACAATGGATACATAACTTTATTTTTTCACTAATAGTGAGAGCTTTTAGCTGTCTGTGGAGAAAGACTAACATTTATTCTATTCACATCCTTAATAGAAAAAATTTATGATTTATCATTGAGATATGTTTTGATATTACATTGATAATAGCATTAGGCATGGCTATAAGCATGGGGGGAAAATGGCAAAGACAACTTTGACTAATGAAGGGAAACTGAGGTAAAGAAAAACTCTATAATCATAATCCTTAAATATATTAAGATTTTTCAAAAGGTGTTTTGAAAACACACATATAATACAAACATAAATTGCATGTCTTGAATTCTCCTTCACTATATTAATAAGAAAAATGATTTTTGCATTTGAACTTTAACTTAGAACTCAGTGGATTATAACTATCTTTTTATAATTCTCTTTTAGATTCAGCATAGTGAGGTAGCATGAACTCTAGGATGTTAAAAGGCAGGTTCTACTAACACTTACTAACTGTATGATCTTTAATAGGTCATTTGTCTTTGCTAAATCTCAGTTTTTCGTACCTATAAAGTGAGAATCAATATATGTTCCCTATCTGTTCAAGGAAAGATCATATCATGTAAGTTAACATTTTTGGAAGTATATGATCGGTTAACGAGATTTAAAAATAAGTTGTACCAGAGAATTATTCAGTAGTCTCCTTAACTTGAATCCTGTATTTCCTTAGAGGATATTGATAGAAGGTATATGTTGATAAGGCTAACAAATGATGAAATAAGGAAATAAGGATATATTGGGGGTTCATTTAAAAAATTTTTTTTTCTATTTCTTTCTTTTATGTTTTTTATGTTTCTTCCTTGTTAAAACAGTTTTGGTATGAACCATGATGGAATTGGAAATTCTTGTGGGACGAAAGGTCATGAAGCAGCAAAACTTATGGCAGCTCACATTACTGCAAATACCAATCCTTTTTCCTGGTCTGCCTGCAGTCGAGACTATATCACCAGCTTTCTAGAGTAAGTAATCTCTTGAGAGTGATGATGAATTGCTCCAGAAGTAAGCCATTGGTAGAAGCCTAATATGTAGTGCTTCAAACTGCATAATGAGTAACTTTTATAGGGTGATATTTCAGGCTGTTCCCAAAATACTTTAATATATCGTTGTGGCAAATTTTTTCCTTCATGCTCAAACAGAACTTGGTAGATTAAAGAAACTGGAGCAAGGCAGTAAGTGGGGTTGGTGATGTGAGTGTCAGAAATGTTTAATAAATGGGAAACAAAGTCAGAAAGAATTTAGATTTACACAGTTTAATAGAGCATAGGCCAAACTTTAATTCAGTGATTATATATTTCATTTTGTTGTTGAAAAAATTGCGGTCTTTTTTTTAAGGAATGCTAGAGTATCACAGTAACAAACAACAACAACAAAAAACCAAACACCCAATAAATGAAAATGAGAAAATGAAAATTTATCTTTGAATATTTCTTATGTGACTCATCTTTTCCGCAGTTTGATAACTTCTTTGCTGATCTTTTAATGTATAATCTAAAAGTCTGGTTACTTAAACATGAAATAAATAGATTAGGCTGAGGTATAACTGTGTTATGAAAGCAGATATTCTTTCACATCTCACCTGCATAGGACTTTAGGTTTGGACTTTAGAAGCTCATAGACTTAGGTCTCACTTTCTGACTGTGTGACCATGGGAATGTTACTTAACCTTTCATAATATTCGGTGACCTCACTTGCTAAATGAGTTAGGTAATAACACATACACCTTCAGGTTGTTTTATATATATATATATATATATAGACACACACATACACACATATATATGTAAAATTATGTACAATGTTATAATGTATATGAAACACAGTAGACAAACAATAAATGGTAAATATTATTTTAAATAATATAGAGGCTTTAAGCCTTATTGCTCTATCATTACTTTCAACTGTTTTGTGCCATTGTTTTCTTGGGGAGAAGAGAGTGAATACTCTGTGAAAAAGTGAATCATAGAAAAAGCAAACATGAACTACAGAAATTCCTTTTAAAAACTGTATTCATAGTTCACATTTATATGACTAGGGCCTAAAACTTTAAAAACTCAGATAAGTTATATAAGGTAATATTATTTATTAAAGTTTTGGTTCATATCTGCTATTAGCTGAAACTTCTGAAAACTTAAAATTATGTATTTTTTAAAACCCAAACAAGAGATTTTAAATTACTTAGCACAATGGTTTCATCAATCAGAGATCAAAAGATAAATGTTTAAAATGGCTTTTTTGAATTAATTAATGTAATAATAAAATAGAAGGAATTGGAAATTCATATCAGACAGTAGTTCCTCAGAATAATTATGCTATAACCTAAACATTTTTTTAATGTTAGCAATAGGTAATTATAACACTGTACTTGCCTAGTGCCAAAGCTGGGTTGAAGGCTATAAAAATAGACCACAGAAAATTTGACATCTTTTGGTGGTTTTTAACATAAAGCACTAGCATTATCATTTTCCAAGATGTTTTTAATGAGATCATATTACCTAAATTTTAAACATTGTTGAAGATCTTTTTTCCCTAGAAATCAAGCCAGATCTGGAATTTCTCCTTTGACTTGGCTCATGTTTTTATAATGGAATCTTAGTGTCTATCACCAGAAAGACAAACTGTATAATATGCTGAGTATTCTTGTGCATTTTTGAAGACCTCTCTTCTCATTTTTTTTGTTTGTTTTTGTTTTTGTTTTTTTCCAAGTACCAATTTTCTTTCTCCCCTATCCTGTTTATTTTGCACAGCCTATTTGCTAGGACCATCTTTGTGTATCTAATACAAGGACCAGTTTTGAGGTCTTGCCAGACCCTGCCTTGATAAACTATATTAAGGTTGTTAAAATACTTGGAAAGGGAATCCCTAAATTACTAGTAAAGTATTGTTAAGAAATCACCACAGATTTGGTGGGAGATATAAAATTATTACTGGTTGCAATAAAGTGTTCCATTGAATAAATTAAAAGAATTAATCCCAAAAGCATTATTTAAACCTTATTGCCTCTTTGCATTTTGTATGTAAGCATGATTAGTGTTGACAGGGTTCTAAAGGGCTTATTTGTCCTGTATTTTATAAAAATATTTCTATTGTACATCCTCATGGGAATGCTTACACAGTTAAAACCATTAGTAAAAGATAGATTGAAAGACAATGGGTAGAGATTTGGGGAAAGTTGGCTTTTTTCCCCTTTTTAATAATAAACTAAACAACTCTGATTATAATCTGACCAAGCAATAAGGTTTTTTAAAACACAGGGCCCTTTAAACAGGTCAGTTCACTGGAGCACAAAGACATAATAGTAACTTTCTTGAATTTCTTTGTTCCTTTTTATTAATACAGTTGGCTTAATTGCTTTAGCAGCTATGTGTGATATTTTTAAAAATCCAATGATATTTTGATCAGGGATTAAGGTTACATTTATGTTTTATAGTTGGCTCAAAAAGACTCATAACATTTTATTTTAGTTTCTCTTCTCAAGAAAAAGAAATCTTGAAAGATGAATTGTTTAGGAATTGCAGCCCAGCCAACAAAATGCATACCTTTCTTTACTTAGTTACTGTAAAGGCTCAAGATGATGGTAGATTCTAACAATGAGCTTTATATGATTTATAGAGATTCACTATTCACTACGTTCAACTGAAAACAATTCCATGGCCTTTAAATGCCAATAGAATAAAGTCTCTTGTGTCTTTCTGAAACACTAGGTGCTATTGATCAATCAGGAGATGGTGTTTACCAACTCCCAATATTTTTTTTCAGATTTCTTAAACTCGGTGATTCAATAAGTGGTTCATGAATCGCCCAGAAGCCGTCCTGATTAAATAATAAAGAACCCATTTCCGTTAAAATGGACGTGTTATGCCAGCTTCTGATGTTTTCGACGACGGCTTTGCAGGTAGTGTCCTTCCTATCTGCCTGCGGGACTTATTTACTTATTTATTTAGAAAATAGAGAAAGATGAACCTGGTATTATGGCTCACACTCATTGATGACTATGGGCAAATTTACCAGGCAGTGGAAGGCAGCCAGAAGTAGTTTAGGCCAGTTTTTCATACATTTTCCACCACTTAGTGGTAGTACAGAGTAATTTCATATAGTTTTCAAAAATTCCAGAGCCTCTGTGAATCAACTCTTGCTCTATTTAAATTAAAGTCTGTTAAATTGTTTGAACTGTCAGAGATCCATAGCAAAATTTCCTTCAGCTCCAAATTAAATACAGACTAGCCATTTTCACAGAAAGGATGGAAACTGAATAAAAGAAAGGCAGTATTATGGTAGAAGGTGAACTAGAAAGGAAGAGCTACAAGGAAAGTGATATAAGATGAACAGGATGACTGAGACACTCACATTTCCTCTATAGCAATTACCTTTGAAGGTCAGTATCAATAATCTTGAAATGGAAATCAATTTCATAGATGGGACCCTCTTTTTATATGGAGCCTAAGAAACAGCAAAACCAGTTTCTCCTCCTTCCATTTATCAGGCATGTTTTGGGGACTTCACCCTAACCCATAAAAATCTTTGATAAGTCATAACTACACATGGAGAAGAGGGGCATAACCAAGTAAATCATTAGCGGTACAGTGTTTGTTAGAAGCCGCAAATTCAGTTCTGTTCAAGCATCCCAGTCATATAGAGGGCAAGAGAGAAAGGTCTGACTTAGTTACTCATTTTAGAAGGTAGTTATTGTTTGTTTTGTGAAGACTGATAAAGCAGTTTACAATAACATAGTACGTAAGACTTGTCGTAGATAATACAGTCTAATTAATTTTTATTTAATTTAGGTGTATGAGCATAGTTTTGTGGTAAAAAATAGGAGGCGGCATTAAATGTTAAATTTTTGTTGTTGTTAAAAGACTGTTAAGATAGGTATAGGGTTATAAGGAAAAGTTTATTTTTTAGATTGACCCACTGTGTTGTAGGTTGAAGGTCTATATAGTATAATTGTTCAAGTAAAAAATAAATCGAAAATTGCAATTAGGAGAATGTGCTCATATATCCTGGAAACAAAGCCAAGGATGCATATTTTACATAGGGATCTGTACATTTTAGCTGAAGATTCAACTCTGGCTTATGATCCCATTTCAAGGCTTATTTTCAACTATGTAAATAAGACTTCTCTAAATTAGAGATAGAATACATGAAATATGATTTTGCTATCATGCTGCAAAGATTTCTGGAAATGTAAATATACTTTGATTTACTAAGAATTTCAATCTAGGAAAAAAACATGTTCTCAAGCTAATACACATTTTTTCTGTCTTGTCTTAGATGCATAAACAAAAGTAGAGTCTATTATCATCTTTATTGCTGTAGGTATTAATAAATATTGGGCTTTTAGTAGTGAAATGTATGCTGCTAGGGAAGTAGAGTTCTACTTTTTATGTATATGGTTTTCTCGAGACAAGTATATCGCTGCTTAATAACAATAACTTACAATAGTATCTCATAGGTGGAAACTAACAGAACTCTTCATTTAATTTATTAATGAGTTAGGTTTCTGTTTTCTGAGTGGAAAAATTTACATATGATCAAAGCACAGATCATCTATGCTTAAAAGTGACATTTGATGAGAAAATTCAAGAAGTTTTATATATAACACCACTACTATTATTATTTTGAAAAGAATAGCATAAATAACACTAGATTTAGCATCATAAGAATTGTATGGTTATCGTAATTAGCTAGAACCCTAGATTTAATAACAATTACTCATATCTCCATTTTATTAAATAGATGCAATTATAAAATATAAGAAAATAACTCACCTAGTATTATTGAGATAGGAAAAAAACATTTGTACCAGAAGACCTGTACAAAAATGTTCATATTAGCATACTTTGCAACTTTCAGAAATTAGGAATGGATAAATAAATGTGCCATACTCTTAAGTGGAATATTAAAGAATAATATTAATGAACAGGCTATCATGTATATCATGTATATCAACATGGATGTTTCTCACATTCATAATATTAAACCAAAGAATATAGTCACAAAATAAAACCTACACTATGACTCCTTTTTCCAAAAATAAGCAGATTAATAATTGAGAGATGAATAATTACTAAAAAAAAGCATGGTAATAATTATATTAAAAGTCAGAATATTAGTTACTTCTGCAGAGAGTGAAGGGTGTGATTAGGGTTGAGCTTTTGGGAATTTTCTAAGAGGACAGAAAAAAAAACCACTTCTAGGGTTAAATATACATCTCTCAGATCCATGTCCTCTACCTTCTATACTTATATCTGTGGTATTTCATAATGGCAGTTGATGACTCGAAGGCATAGAAATATCCAGAATTATTATTTTCTAAGAGTTAATTAAAATAATTGTGAGCTAGGTATTTAATTTACTTGAAAGGATCAGGAAAGCAGCAAATTTTAATAATATTATGCAAAAAATAATTTTGTCATTTAACCTCCAGTTAATTAAAATATGAAAACTCCCCCACCCCCAAATAGTTTAATCCAGGTTTTACTATATATATCCAATATGGTTCGTAGAAGAAAAATATATTGTTCATTTTCTACCCAAAATGTAGGAACAATTTAAATCAATCTTGGAGATATCCCTGCCCTTGTTTTCCCAGAGCCGATAATTGGTAAAACATTTGACATGCAAGAATTAGTGGTTTGTACAATACTATAGCTAAACCCATTTCAAAAGGCCTTTGTTGATGCCATATTCCTAAATATGCATTCATTTTAATAAAGATCTATGCTTTTTTATTTCATACAGTGTTTAATTCTGCAAAAATATACAGAAAAGGAGAATAAGGCTTGTCTAGATATTTACTTAGACCATATTAATACAAAGCTATAAATACTTATAAAAAACTGAAAGAAAGTCCACTTTTGGAATAAACTTTATCAGAAGACTTTGTCTACCACAGTGCATGCCTTCTTTATTGTCTGGAGGCCCTTCCAATGGTTGTCGAAAAAATGGTGTTTTTTACAGAACATGAACCATGATTAGAACATCATTAATATCTGGGAACAAGAACTTTAGATGAAGTAATTATTCTTTCTTCCTTCTGGATTAAGCCAAATTTCAGTTTGCTATCAGAAAACTGAGCTATTCTTAAACTCTTTGGGGGGGATCCATATGGTTCTTCCTGTAAGTTTTAGGTTAATATTCTATATCTACAAGTAATTACATATAATAATTTTTAGTAGATTTTTAAGCTAATGCTATTTAGGTGAATATCATATATTTGCTTTGTTGTGTTATTGGCAAACATTTCTGCCTATGAGACCCTGTACTTAAATACTTCTGTACTTAAATTTTCCCCTTTTATTGATAGTAGTACTTAACTCGTTTTTTCAAAATTATTTCAATCCTTCCTAAAGAGTTTTATAATTTTGTTATAGATGGAGACAAAACTGATATAATAGAAAAAAAATTATGGGATTAAACTGCTAAATTGGTTTATTTCTTTATTTCATGAATATTACATTTTATCAAAATAGTCTGTCTTCTTTCAGTATACTTTTCATATTTGACCTATTTATCATTAATATTAATATAAAATTTTGAATTTACTGGTAGAATTGCATTTGCCCAAAGTTTGTATATCTATGTAGATTAAAGATATTTTACATAATAAAATAAAAAGAGCTTGCTATTTTAAAATTCATCTACAAAGACTTTCTCTTACTGAGGTGCATGTCAATTTCTAAAAGTAAAATAAATAGGAAGTAAAAAGCATTCAGTCATGAAAACTGGACAGCTGGGTGAAAAAAGATGTTTTCTGTTAAATATCTTGAACAGTAACAAGTGAATTGATTATAATAGCCAATAATAAACCCATCTATATTAGTATCATATTTATTATTCCATCTAAATATTTTTATTGATGAAAAACCAACCAAGAGGGGCGTAAAGGAAAGGAAAGGGTGTAGAGAAGACAGTGTTCTGTGCTGTGAGTTTTTGAATCTATCACCTTATGAGTAGTATGGTTCAATTTTTAAAACGTATTAATTTGCTGCTGTGCAAATACACATTTTTATATAGCAAATTAACTTTTACATTTTTAAGAAATATGACAAAATAGCAAGTGAATATGAAACTCATTATTATACATGGCTCTTTCTTACTTATCTATAAATGAAAATTTGTACTGTCCTAAATAATAGTTGAGGAACTTCTACTTGTGAAATTATTTTCCTTTGGCAAAGTGGATGGAAAAGATTTGGGAAAAAAAAACACAAGTGCTGGCACAATTGACAGGAATGTTGGAAAAAATTTTTAAATGTTGGCATAGGAATTCTTTAAAAATTCTAAGTTACTCACATGTGAAATGAAAGTAAAAAAGCATCTGTCCTATTTTGTGCACACTGACTAAAAAAGTGAACAATTATATTTAGCAAAGTATAAAGCTCTTTAAACTAAGGTATTCTGTCTGGCTTTTGGCGATCTTTATGTTATTTGTTCCACTGAATTAAAATATTATGTTTGAGTGCAAGCATACTTTGAAAAGCAGAAATTGCAGAGAGGAGAACATTCTCTTTTCCAACTCTGATGACCCTAGATGAAATATGAAATTTTTGAGAGACTAAACACTTCTAATTTACTTGAGAGAACTTTGGATCTTGGCCTCATCTGTCATTCTGCCCATTTATTATTGAAATATTTCAAGAACCTTTGGACATGTCTTATTACAGCATCTATTGTTCTGCCCAAGTTAGAGGAGTATATAGATTAGGTCTTTAAAGAATTACAACCATAGTGGTTGTTTTTTTTTTTTTTTTTTAATTTTCCACATTTTATGTTTTTAATTCTACTACCAGATGTGGTTATATTTTCATGGAAAACAAACAAGAAGCTTAGAGTAATATGAAATTCCATTTTGATTCCTTCAGAAATGAGTTTAAATCAGTGTTTTAAGGCCAACATGACAGTTTCAGATTGTTGTCTGAGATACTTTTATTGTGTCTTGGTGCTGGAAAAAACAACTGGAGCTCTTACTCACATTTCAGTAAAATTATTCTGTTTTACTATATGACTATTTGTTGGTAGAATGTATTGCTTTTCATGCATCAAGTTATTAAAACAAAGAGTTTAACGCATGGTTTCATAATTGTGATGGAAATAGTCCATAGTGTACCTAATTTCCTTTGATCCTTTATGTTGAACAGTTCAGGCCGTGGTACTTGCCTTGATAATGAGCCTCCCAAGCGTGACTTTCTTTATCCAGCTGTGGCCCCAGGTCAGGTGTATGATGCTGATGAGCAATGCCGTTTCCAATATGGAGCAACATCCCGCCAATGTAAATATGGGGTAAGAAGTCTTAATTCTTATGTTTAGTCACTTATATGTGTTCTTTCATGACACAAATATTAAGTTAGATTTTTATTGAGTGTAATTTACTTCAGATAACATCATTAATTTAAATATGGCCTTTGGCACACCGCTTTTTTTTTTTTCTGATACCAATTTTCTAATATCTATTTCTAAATATTTCAGTAACCTGAAACAAGTTTCAAATGTCTTGTTGAGAGATATAAGTAGAATTTTAATAATTTCTAACTTATTTCTTTTTTAAGTCCTGAGTTTATGATGCCAACTTTAGTTTGTCTTTTGAAATGTTATGGTTTTGAAAACTACCCCTTCTCAGCATTTTCTGGTTCTCTAATATTGGTTGGGTTTAAGGAAATTTTCACATTGGCTAGGAGCCTTTATTTTAATTTATACTTTTTAGTACTGAGTCATTTCAAGTTGCTTCATTCACTGCCCACATTCTAACACAACAACTGAGTGGGGACAAGATGACATTAACCCAAATAGAAAAACAAGGAAAATTACTGTGGAAAAAAAATGTAGGTTTCATAACTGACTCTTTGTGTCTGCCTAAAAAAGTGGACAGTGGATGAAGCAACTTGAAATGACTCAGTACTAGAAAGTATAAATTAAAATCAAATAAATAATATTATGTGTATAAATAATTAAAAGTTTTATTGAAAAAGATGTCAGTGTTTAGTATAGAGACATGTTCATAGTAGGTACACAGTGTAAACATGCTGAATGAAAATAGGATTTTTAAATGACAAGCTGTAAGAAAAATTCAGGTTTAAAACAGAAGTTTAAAGGTTTGGTTTCTGTTTTTATGCAAGTAATGTTTAAAATCCCTATTGAAGGGACACCTGGGTGGCTCAGTTGGTTGGGCCACTGCCTTTGACTCGGGTCATGATCCCTGGGTCCTGAGATTGAGTCCCGCTTTGGGCTCCTTGCTCAGCGGGGAGCCTGCTTCTCTCTCTGCCTCTGCCTGCCACTCTGCCTGCTTGTGCTCTCTGATAAATAAATAAATAACTAAAAATAAACAAATCTTTTAAAAAATAAAATCCCTATTTAAAAATAACAACAAAAAAAGGAATTCAGTCTTAAGGTAGATAATACTAAACAATATACATTGTACAGTATCATTTATTCCTCTTGGGTACAGGACAAAGGAAAATGATTTTTTTTAAAGATTGTATTTATTTATTTGACAGAGAGATCACAAGTAGGCAGAGAGGCAGACAGAGAGAGAGGAGGAAGCAGGCTCCCCGCCGAGCAGAGAGCCCGATGCGGGGCTCCATCCCAGGACCCTGGGATCATGACCTGAGCAGAAGGCAGAGGCTTTAACCCACTGAGCCACCCAGGTGCCCTGGAAAATGATTTTTTAAAGTATCTCTTGGGTGACAAACATATTATTATTCATGGTAGGCTTTGGCAGCACATTTTGTGCAACAGATTTAAAGATCGTGTGCAACAATCTAATTATCTAAAGACTTGAATAAAACTTTGGTCTTCCTGGTCCCTCTGTACAGAGTCTACTGTTATTATTTCTGTATGATTTTGGTTTCTTTTTTTCTTGGGTTGCTTCTTCCTACAGAAAATGTTGGTCAAATTTCAATCATGGTCTTTTTATATACTTGTAGCTTAGTAGATTGAAATTCAAGATCAAATGCGGTTATAGATTTCCTATTATTCTTGTCTATGATCTCATTTCTTTATTAGGAAGTGAAAGTTAATCTATATTTTAGTTTTTTTATTGGAAATTGAGTTTTAACTGCATCTATATATTTTCATATTAGATAATTTATATTATCAGTTTTGTAAGATCCTAGGGTGTATCCTTTCTTTCTTCAATAATTAATAAAAATTTTCATCTGATTATCCTATCTCTCTACCTGTGTATCTCATTGATTTCACACTAGTTGATCTGAAGTGAAGTAAGATAAATAGTAATTGAAAAATTGTGTATTTAGCTTTTTTATTTCTATTTATTTTTAAAAAGATATTATTTATTTATTTGACAGAGAGAGGCACAGTGAGAGAGGGAACACAAACAGGGGGTGTGGGAGAGGGAGAAGCAGGTTTCCCGCTGAGCAGGGAGCCTGATGCCAGGGCTCAATCCCAGAACCCTGGAATCAGATATGGAATCATATCTGAGCTGTAGTCAGCTATTTAACTGATTGAGGCACCCAGGTGCCCTCTTATATCTGTCATTTAGATTCTATTTCTTTATGTGCTATGTTTATTAAGGCTTTTATAATAGATATAAAATAAATTTGGAAAACTTGAGGAAAGACATTAGCATCTTACAATCCTATACAATTTCACATATTTTATCATTAATCTTTTCACTTTGATTTGCAGCAAAATGGTTTTCTTAGATTCATGTACTACATGAAAAAGCTTATGCTACCTTTTTATAAAGTGCTGTACATTACTAAAGTACATTACATTACTATCAAAGTTTCTTGGGGCACCTGGGTGGCTCAGGGGGTTAAAGCCTCTGCCTTCAGCTCAGGTCATGATCTCAGGGTCCTGGGATCCAGCCCCGCATCGGGCTCTCTGCTCAGCAGGGAGTCTGCTTCCCCCTATCTCTGTCTCTTCCTGCCAACTTGTGATCTCTCTCTCTGTGTCAAATAAATAAATAAAATCTTTAAAAAAAAAAGTTTTTTGAGTCAAAACAGATTCTCTCTCTCTTTTTTTTTCTCCATAATAGATTCTTTAGAGTCACTCTCACCTCTTAAGCTTGTACCTGAAAAATCGGGTTTACACAATTGATAGCATGCAAGGACACATCGTGTTTTATCTGGTGAATTGCTAAGGTTTTAAATGATTCTAAATACTACTTTAGAAAACAGTAGTGGTTTTGAAAGTAGGAGTCTGGTGAGGTAAATAGGTCATACTCGAGATAGTAGCTGAAGGGAAAACAAATAAGTCCCGTGAGAGCTAGCTGTCAAAGTGTAGTATCCTGAGATGAACACTGAACACAAGCACTGGAGGCTGAGAAGAGCACTATAGCCTTTTAGTGAGGGGATATTCTGGGTTGGAGCATCAGGAAGTGATCCCTCTTTCAACTAGCATGTCTCTAGTGATACCAGGGAAGATTTTTAAACAACTACAAGATGACACATTACTGAAGCAGTGATCAGTTTTCCATCTCTTCCACTTTGGTTATCATGTGGTCATTGATGGGGTTTCCAATGATTAAATCTGCAGTTAAAAGAAAATCTTGCTGGAATTCTTTCTGAGTAGGTTCATTGAATTCTTTCTGAGTAGGTTCATTCCCCAGTTATATTAGGGAATTTATGTGAAAATTTTTATTTTTTATTCAACTTCAAGAAGCATTCTCTACAATTATCCTTTTATATCATCTATTTATGTTTTCTAGGTATTCTTAAATTCCAATGGAAGTAGTGAGAAGTTGATAATGATTATAAATACAAAGAACAAAACAGTATACAGAGTAATATAGTTGTATAATACAGTAATTTATAAATGATGTATGGTTTGTGGTATTTATGTAGTGCCTTTTTCTGAGATACTTCAGACTACCTTGATAAAAATTGTAATTACCTATTAATATTTTATAGATGAAACTAAAATACACAATGTGATTTACCTACCCCAAGGTAAAAATGAAAATTTAAAAAGGTTTAATTTACTTCCATTTTGTATTAGATGTGTTAAATATCTTAATAAAATAAACATATATTTTGTTTCAGGAGATGGTTTTTATCAGTGTTCACCAAATGATGTCTGTTTCTAAATGTCTTTTTAAAACAAAACAAAACAAAACAAAACAAAACAAAAACCTATCTGTCTTATCCCAGTCTATTTTGGAAGAGAGGGATCTAGAGAGTTTCCCTAAACTTATTTTCAGGGTTTTAAATTCTCAAGTGTATGAGACCCTCAGTGTTGGATTTGAGTTTTATATCTTTTTACCCTATGTAAATAGTTAGGACCTCTTCAAGGCAAGGACAAATACGGATGAGCAGCATACAAAACAAAATCCTACTAGATCCTCTAAAAAATCTGCTAGCTGTATCATCAAGTTCTAAGGGTGCCTTTGATGTGTTCTGGATGAAACTGCATTACAAATAAAACAGTATTAGGTGCCTCGTTAGCGCAGTAGGTAGCGCATCAGTCTCATAAAACAGTATTAAGTATGTCCAAAAAAAAATTGGGGGGGCCTATTTAGAGAAAAATTTCTCCCTATAAAGTTCTGTAGAATCTGTTGTTTCACTCCTATTCCATTTCCATTTATCTCCTCTTTCTTTAGGAGAAAAGAATTATTAAAAGTGGATTAACAAAAACATTTTACAGAAATAATAATAAGTTTAAACTTAGGAAAGAACTCACTAATGAGCCTATGTATTGTAGGGGAAATGGGTGATCTTTTGCCTGCTCTCTAAAAAGCACAGATTAAATCAAGACTCAGTCCCAAACATAACTCTGTATTTCTTTATCCTATTGCTATGAATCATATCCTAAACATTGTTTTCGTATATACTTAATGTTTCACTGTAGGTCAGTAATACCATTACGTAATTTACTGATAACTGTCAAATGGTGATTGCTACCATGACACTTTTTAACAGAAATGGAAGGAAAAAAAAAAAAAAAACACTAAAATTCACATGGAACCATTAAAGACTTTGAATAGCCAAAGTAATTTTGAGCAAGACCAAAGCTGGTAGCATCATACTTCCTGATTTCAAAAGCTGATTACATAGCTGCAGTAATCAAAATAGTATGGTACTGGCATAAAAACAAACATATAGACCAATGGAATGGAAGAGGGACTAGAAATAAAGCTATGCATATACGTTCAATGGCTCTTGGCCCAGGGTGCCAACAATACATAATGGGGGAAAGGATAGTCTCTTCAATAAATAGTATTGGAAAATTGGACAGCCACAGGCAGAAGAATGAAGCTAGTTCCTTATACCATACACAAAAATTAATTGAAAATGGATTAAAGATTTAAATATAAGACCCCAAACTATAAAACTCCTGGGAAAAAAACATAGGGAAAAAGCTTCTTGATTTTGGCAATGATTTCTTAGATGTGACACCAAAAGTATAGCCAACAAAAGCAAAAACAGACAATTGGGACTACATCAAACTAAAACTGTACAGAAAAGGAGACAGTCAACAAAATGAAAAGGCAACTTATGGAATGGAAGAAAATAGTTGCAAAATTGTATCTGATAAAGGATTTATGTCCAAAATATATAGGGAACTCGTACAACTTAATAGCAAAAAAACAAAAAACACTCACAAAAAACCCACAAAAACAAACAAACTGAAACCTCAAGTAACCTGATTAAAAAATAAATGGGCAAAGAACAGATTAGACTTTTCTTAAAAGAACATATAAATGGCCAATAGGAATGTTACAAGTTGCTCAACATCACCAATCATCAGGATAATGCATATTGTAACCATGATGAGCTATTACCTCACACCTCTTAGGATGGTTACAATATAAATAAATAAAAGCAAATACAAAAGAAAACAAACATTGACAAGAATGTGGAGGAAAGGGAATATTTGTGTGCTGGTGGTGGAAATGTAAAGTGGTGCAGCCACTATGGAAAACAGTATAGAGATTTCTCAAAAAAAAAAAAAAAAAAAAAAAAAGAGGGGCTCCTGGGTGGCTCGGTTCATTAAGCAGCTGCCTTTGGCTCAGGTCATGATCTGGGGTCCTGGGATCGAGTCCTGAATCGGGCTTCAGGCTCAGTGGAAACTGCTTCTCCCTTTCCTTCTGCACCTTTGCTCCTGCTCTCTCTCTCAATTAATCAAATATTTCAAAAAATATAAATAAATAGATAGATAGATAGATAGATAGATAGATAGAAATACCATATGATCCAGTAGACTCACTTCTGGGTGTACACCCATTATTATTAAAATCATCATCTTGAAGAGATATATTCATAGGAGCTAAGATATGGAATCAGCATCTCGAAGAGATATGTATACTCTCAAATGCATTAGCATAGTACCTATAGTAAACAATACTCAATTGTGTACTTAAACATTTGCAAAGAGGGTAAAACTTACGTTAAGTGTTCTTATCACACACACAGACACACACACACACACACCATAATAATAATTCAGAGGATGGGAGGAAGCTTATGGAGGTATAGATATGTTTAGGGCATAGTATGGTGACGATTTCATGGATGTATACTTATCTCCAAATTCATGAAGCTGTGTGCATTAACTGTGTAGAGCTTTTGTGTGTCAATTATACCTTAATAAAATGGTTTGAGAGACAGAGAGAGGTGATTGCTCATGAAAAGGTAGATTTAAGGCCCAGGATAATATAAGAAAAATTAATAGATACCATAGCTTTGTTTAATTTATGGGAAATTTTTATTATCCATGAAGTTTGTCACTGTTCAGATAGACTTACAAATTAGCACATAAATACAGAATAGTGTGTTCTACATTGTTATTACTTACTTTAATGTAGAACTGAGCAATGTTTTATCAATGGGTCATGTATTTTGAATCCCAGATGGAAACACATGATCTAATACATGGTTTCACTATGTGAAATTCTGCTCACTATTAACTATTACCTATGACCTCGAATTGATAGATAGATTTTACTCAGACACTATTTCAGGTGAAAAAGAGCCAACTTCTTCGTATAAACTTCAGATGGCAAAAGGTATGATAGGCATGCAAGGTGTTTTTTCTTTACCTGGCACCTGGCAGACATTCAGTAATTTTTCCCTTCCTTCCGTGAATATCTATGTCATCCATTATACCATTCCTCTATAGTTGATATGCTGGTAGTGCTGTAGGTGAATCTAAGTCATCTGTAATTGAGGAGCATATGAAGGTAATCCAAGGGCCACATTTTGACACATTCACATCCTTCAGTCCCAGCTCAAATGCATTTTCAGACAGGCCTCTATCTGGTCAATCTATAGACAAAGACTTCTCCCCATTTTTCTCTTTCACATTATGCCTTTATTTCCTTCAGAGCAGTCATTTCAAGCCATTATCTTTCTGCTTATTTGATTACTCATTAATTACTTAAATGTGATCCTCTAGGTAAGGCTTTCCCTAACAATTTTATCTAAAATTCCGTGTGCACACATACACATATGTCTATGCAAAATGACTCCCTGTCATTTTCCTTCCTTTATTTTTCTCCTTAACATTTATTACTTTTAAACATCTACATATTTTGCTAATTCATCTTGTTTTTGTCTGCTTTTCCCACTAGAATAGATTTTTTCCTTGGCGCAGAGATTTTGCCTATTTCATTCCCTGCTCTTTCCATAACACATAGAACAGAGCCTGCTCATGATAGGTGCTCAATGAATACTTCTTGGAAGAATAAACTGATAATTATAATAGAACATAAGTTCTGTGAGAGTAGGAATCCCACTTGCCTTGTTCATGGCTGTTTATATAGTGAGTGACATGATGCTTACCTTACAGTATGAGCAAGAAATATTTGTTGAATAGATGAGTGAGAAGAATTATATGGTGAAGAGGTAGTGGGGAGAAGACCTTTGTGGCATTTTTGTGTATTTGAAGAGTTGACAGAAGGCTAGTGTTGCTGTAGCTCTCAAAGCAATTGCCATATAAATGAGACAGAAAAGAGGTTAAGAGCCAAATCTGTGTACACTTAATAGGCTGTGTTAAGAATTCTAGGTTTTTATCTTAAAGGCAATGGGTAAGTATTCAAGGTGTTTTAATGAATGAGACCAAGAAGGTTAATGGTGTGCAGAAAATCACAGAATTTCTATGACATATTATGTCTTAGGAAACCAACACAATTCTGTAATCCTGGGAAACCATATGGGAAAATTGAAGACTTAATACAAAGTGGTCTATGTCCTTCTCCCTCTCCTTTTCTCTTCCCCTCCAAACACATTCTACACAGAGTACTAAAGCAGCTTTGCCACAGTTGATATGCTCTTGAAGCAATGCCCTTTCTTTTCTTTGTAAATGTAAATTTATTCTTTTCATGCTGGAAGGTACTGTGCCATAACTCTGAGATGAAATGAATGAAAGTGTTTATGTATATAAATTCCATAATTTTGACATAAAGCTTGCAGAATCATGGGTATTGTGGTGGAAACAAAACATACAAAGAGAAAATGTGACATAACGTTGGGAATTTTAAGCTTTCTTATTAATTTTGAATCTTTCCAGGGGAAATGTATTTGTGTCACACTGTATTTTACTTACAGATCATCAATTATGGATTAATGAGAGAATAATCTATAAGTGGTTAGTATGCCATATTTTTTTCCACACTATGTGATGACAGATTTTTAGTATCTAATATTAGAAATGGAAGATCACAATGAGTATATAGGTTTATATATAAAACTGAATTTATTAATTTATAGTAACCAAATATGGTTGATATTCAGTCAACTCTACTGAAATGTGCACATTTTCTCACCTAAGGAAATCTACCCAGTAGGCCAATTTTTTATCAAAATGTTGTTTGGTAAACATAAAGTTAAGATATAGGATGGTATAAATAATTTTTATTAACATGTTAACTCTAATAAGAATACCATCTTGCTATATCTGCCCGGAGTATAGCTATTTGTAGACAGAATAATCAGCTGAAGATAAGATAGTTAAGTTGTTTAATCAGGGTATCCTCCTTCTGGAGAGTACTTAATAAAGCCTGACATATTTTGTCTCTCAGAATCAAGTTTTTAATGTTTTCACACTTACTCCCTTTTGTTTATTATTTTATCATCACTAATTAGTTAAGATTCAAGTCATTATTGCTTTCTACTTGAGAATCATTTTAATAGAAGGACTTTATTACTTTATTAGTCTTTTTGGGGAATTGTTGGCCACCTACCTAATTTTTTTTTTTTTAAAGATGCAGATAACTTGGATGGGCTTGGAAAAAATGATAGTGAAATATTTAGAAGTACATATAAGGGAAGTTTAAAGAAATAGAGTTTGAGTAGCCTATAAAAAAGAAGGCTAAATGTTGGCCTTAAAACTGTCTTCAAGCTTTGGAACATTTATTATAGTTTGGTTGCTGGTAACAAATTGTTCTCCTTCCCTATCAAGAGCATAAAAAAACACAGTTGTCTTAATTTTTACAGCTGGAAGGTTGTAGATTAGGTAGTAGGAAGAATTTCAAGTTATTAAATACTGGAATGTTGCACTGAGGGAGATTGTAGAAACACTTTCCTTGCAGATTTTAAGGTGGTGTAAATATTCTACAGTGTGGTTTGATATGGAAATAATATTCATGGAATTATTTTAGCACTGCAATATTCTTTTGGAGTCCAGACATTTATACATATTAGGCATATACTGAACAAGAAGTTGATTTGTTTTTATTTTTCTTGAATTTAAACCTCCAATGTTAGGTCCATAATTACTTGCATTCTTAAATATCACCTGTTTTTACTTTGGGTTTGCTTCTTAGAGGTATTTTTCAAAACCATTTAATCATTTTTTAACCTCTTCAAATTGATAATTATTTGACTTGCATTCCTAGATTCGTTCTTTTTTACACATATGTGTGTACGTATATATATTTGTATGCATATATATAACAAAAATATGTCTTTCTAGGATCTCTTGTATTTAAATTACCCATGTAACAGGATTAACCTGTTTAAAGCTGAAATAAGGGTACATTATTCTCTTTCTTCAGATGGCTACTAAACACCTGGAGCCAGGCCACGAGGTCACCATATGTTGGTTTTCAGTTTTCTTTTGTGTGATACCATGATAAGTAACCTTTCTAATCAGTGATGCTCCTTTCTGACCCTTTCAGACTCTGCTCTCCCCCTTGGCTGTCAGGATCCTTTATTGCAAACAGCTGTTAAAAGATGTTACTGATAGGGTAATGAGGACAAAGAAAATGTTTCATATTCAGAACTAAAGACCCAAGATGGCATAAGGTTTAGAGTTTCCCAAGGGCAGAAAGTGTGTGTATATCTCTTCTATGATCCTTACATTTGTTTTAAAAAAATTAAACAAACAAAAACCATCTAGCTGAGGGTTGCCGGGGGGGGGAGGGGTGTGGTTTAGGGAGAGGGTGTTTGGCTTATGGACATTGGGGAGGGTATGTGCTATGGTGAGTGCTGTGAAGTGTGTTAGCCTGATTATTCACAGACCTATATCCCTGGAGCAAATAGGACATTATATGTTAATTTTTTTTTTTTTAAAGATTTTTATTTATTTATTTGACAGAGAGAAATCACAAGTAAGCAGAGAGGCAGGCAGAGAGAGAGGAGGAAGCAGGCTCCCTGCTGAGCAGAAAGCCCGATGTGGGGCTCGAACCCAGGACCTGGGATCATGACCTGAGCCGAAGGCAGCGGCTTAACCCACTGAGCCACCCAGGCGCCCCTATATGTTAATTTTTAAAAAAATCTAGCATTAAAGAACCTGTTTTCTCTTTGTATGTACGTTTAAGAGAAATAGGAAAGTAATTAGGTTGTGTAGAGATATTTGAGGCATTACATTTACTTCCTTAATGATAAAATAATTATAAAATGGTTTGGTAATTCTATGATATCTCTTTCCCACTTGTCTAAACTGCTAATTTTAATTTTCCCAAGGAAATCAAAGGGCTCTTCATCCCATTTTTAAGTATCTTTTAAGAACTATAATTATGAAAACATATAGTTATGAAAACATTGGGAAAGTTAATTCCAATTTCTTTTATTATTTTGAAAAGCTTTTTGAGTGTAAAATAATCAGTTATTCTATTCTGATCAACAAGGACCTAGTTCAGTTTTTTACAAAATTGTTTTCTGAATATCAGATATGTTGTTTTACTTTAGATAATTACTTTAAAACTGCAACCCTTATATGTATTTTTATTGTTACTTATATTTGCTATTTTTTATTGTTAATATTTGCAAATAGTGTCATTCATTCGAAAAATCAGATAGACTAGAAGTCTGGGAGTGAATATTAAAATTTTAAATAAGGAGGAATATTTCAAATGTCTTGTTTCTTGGAAGACCATGGAGTATTTTTGAGGAGTATGTTGATAGTATCTTTTAAAAATCCAAATACAAAATATTGTTACATTCAAAACTTCCAATAATAATAATATATAAGTTGATGTCTAAGCTCATATAATGAGTGTATATGTTATGAATTAGTACATCATAGTCTTAATTTGGAGATATCTTCCTTTAAAATATAGGTATAGGATAAGAGAGCATTATGAACATTGAGTGAGATTTTATATTACATTAGAATACAAGTAAACATTTTCTTATTGGCTTGTGACTTTATTCAATTGTGGTACGTTTAAGAGAAATAGGAAAGTAATTAGGTTGTGTAGAGATATTTGGGGCATTAATGTCAAATAGAGCTGATTCAAATCCAGGTTTTGTTAGGATTGAAGCAAACTGCTAAATCTTTCTGAACCTAACGTTTCTCACATTTTCTGAGATTTTAGTGATGATTAAGTGAGATACAAATATGAATATGCCTCATGTACTTATTGACCGTATACCCTGAAAAAGTGTTCATGTTAGTTACTTTTTTTTTCCTCTACCTGCAACATTGCTGTTCAAAAGCTGTGAAGTGTATGCTTTAGTATCTTCAGTAATGGGAGATTCAGTTTTATTTCATCATTGTTCAGAAGACCTTTTTTTCTATACATTGAACTCAAATCTGCTCCCCCTGGCTCTTACCCATTTACTCAACTGACTTCTAAGTTGGCATTTATATTTTGTTTCTATTCCTTTATATGACTTGCTTCTTAATGTCTAGGAAAAGAGTTTCAGTTTCAAAAACATGACAAACAATAAATACAATCACTTTTCCAGGTATAAAACAGAAAATGTCAGAGTAACAAAATGAATAAAACTTAACTAAATAGCATTTATTTAGCTACAACATGTGTTTTTGTGATGAAAAGACACATGAGTAAATTAACAGACTGTGGAGTGATGCCAGTATAATGCATACATCTTATTTTGTTCATATATGATTGTCTCCTAGTGCATTAATGATGTGAAGTTAAATAAGCTTTCTCACAAAGAGAAAATTTATAGTATTACATAAAGTCTCATAGAAAAAATCCTGCAAGTCCAAAGAAGGGTCTTTACTGGACGTAATAGATCACTTAATGGCTCCATTCCCAAAGCTTTAAACTCTCTGTTAAAATCATGAGGGCAAATAAAAAATCTATAATTATACATCCTTTGTGCTATTTTTAAAAAAATGGTCTGATAAAGAAGATATATATACCTTAAATCTAATTGTTAATTTTTATGAAAATGGTGTCTATTAGAGGCAGATATCCTCAAAGACCTGCATCTCTAAGTAGAAAGCATCAGAAGTCACAGGGTTTAAGGCTACAAAGGGTTCAACTGACTAGGGTGCTGGGATCAAATGCAGAGATTTAACAGTGCAAAATTTTCTGGCTGTGAAATTACATAGGTTTTCAGTGGTCTGCTCCAACATTATTTTTCCAATAAATCCTGTTTTCCTCATAAGTGGTCTTACAGAATGCAGGGGTTTCACAGGATGCGTTCATTACATTTCAACAAAAAGCTTGTGTATATCAGAACAAAAAGGGTATTCCAGAAATGAAGAGGCGTTTTAGTTCAAATGGCAAGCTAGTGACCTGATGTTTTCCATGTTAGAATAGGAGATACCATCTTGGGTATGAGGTAAAGGACATTTCTAGTATGAAGAAATAGCTAAATGGAAATAACAAGTGAGTGTCCGCCCTTTGCTTTAGATGGGGGAAAATAGTTCACATAAGAAACTGAAGCTCTAGGCTCTGCCTCACATAAGAACAGAGTATGACTTTGTACAGTCTCCATACATGGTGCTGACCAAATAGATCCACATGAAACAAAAAGCAAGTGAAACCTTGGGATGTACGATAGAAAGCTACACTTCTGCAATTCAGGAAGCACAGGATGCTCCATGAAAGAACAAGATTCCCTGAAGACAAGCTTGAAGAGAAAATAACAATGTGAGGAAACAATCCACCATGACATGAACAAGCAGAAAGATTAGCGCCCCAACCGAAAAATATATGGTAAATACAAAAAGGTTTTAAGAGACACGGTGGTTAGAATGGCAATATCCAATATAAGTTGAATAGAATTTCTGGAAGAATGGGGAAGTAGTGTATTACAAAACTTTTGTAATATACAACTAATTATGTAACTAATAATTTTCAGAATCAAAGAAAGATACAAATTCAAAGCATGAGCTCCAAGTAGATAAATAAAAGAACACCAAGATACAGTGGTGAAACTGCACTATAGCCAAAACAAACTCTTGAAAGCAGCTAGACCTGATCACAAAGAAACAGTGATTAGACTGACAAATGATTTTTCATTAGCTTCCATATATGGAGTCCAGATGACAATGAACTTAATACCTTCAAATGCTCAGATAAGATCAATGTTAGTCTAGAATTCTGTAAGTCAATTAAAATATCATTTTAAGAATGAGGGTAAAATAAGTATATTTTTTTAAAAATGGAGAACAAGAGTCCCTTGGCACCTGGGTGGCTCATCCAGTTAAACTTTGAATTCTTGATTTCAGCTCAGTTCATTATCTCAGGGTCGTGAGATTGAGCCCCACATCAGGGTTTGTGCTCAACAGGCAATCGGCTTGAGATTTTCTGTCTCCCTCTCCCTCTGCCCCTTCCCCTTCCTCTGTCTCTCTAAAATAAATAAACCTTAAAAGAAAGAAAGGAAAAAAAAAAAACAAAAGAATAAGAGTCTCTTGTTAAATAACTCTGAAAAGATGCTTGTGAAAAAAAAATTTTCATTCAGAAGATAATGCTGGGACATAAGAAATAATCAATAAACACATTGATCTGCTTTAAAAAAACGAAACAGAACAATGATTATCAAGTTTGGGGCAGTGAGTGGTTCACAAGCTTTTAGATTTTTGTAGGCAAGGGAAATTTCTCCCTGAAAATAAGCAAACCAACACACAGTTGTCAACTTTTAATTTTGCCATGTAGAAACATTTTGTCAAGACTGCCATTAACATACACCCAAAAACCCTGCTCTCAGGGACCTTACAGTCTATTGTAATACCTTAAAAGTAAAAAGAATAAAACTAATAAATAAGAAGGATTGGTTAAAATAAGAAATTTAGTTTCATTTTAAAAGATTTAACCACATTGATATCACTCTTCTAATTTTGTCACAGGATATTAAAAACTCCATAGAGCAGTACAAATCCATGGCATTTAAGCTCTATGTCTCATTGTACCCTACCTTCTCCCTGGTTTCTGTAAATTCTTTGATAATGTTATTTTTTCATTACACTAATATAATGCCTGGTGAATAGTAGATGTTCAAGAAATATTCTTGAATGAATGGGAAATAGTGTTTTGTTTTACCAGGCAATCCTCCCAGTTGGTTAGAAGTTGAGCGCATGAGATTAGAGAGTCTATTTCCAAATTTCCCTTAGTGAAGACTGTTGATAACTTCACTCTCCTTCCTTAAACTCAAGGGCAAGCACGGAGACCAAAATTTCTCCTAGAGAGTCTTCCCAAAATAAATTGTAGGGTTGGAGAAGGGAATCACTCTAACATAAGCAATGGTTTATTAGTTCATAGAAGTCATAAGAGTAATCTTAATAAATCTTAACTTCTCCTATAAAGAAATATGAGTATGTGAAAGAGAACTATGTTCTTCTTGAGCTAAGATGGTGGATAGTCCAAAAAATCATCAATCTTTCTCACTGACTATACTCTATCATCTTATTTATTTTATTTCAGGAATAACCTACTATGATGGTTGTTGTACAAATTCTTCAAGAGCCAAAAAACTTCAGAATGCATTTAAATTACTAGTGAACCAGCTTGGGACCTTAGGGTGCTTATTTGGCAGCTGATACACCTATGTATATACCCATGCAAATATATCTTCCATGTTCTAGGATCCAGCAGTTTAAAGAAGGGTATTTCTGAATGTACAAATATGTTCTCTGGGTGCCTGGGTGGCTCAGTTGGTTAAGTGTCTGACTCTTGATTTGGGCTCACGTCATGATCTCGGGGTCATGGGATTGAGCCCCTCGTGGGGTTTTGTGCTCAGCATGGAATCTGCTTGAGATTCTCTCCTTCGCCTTCATTCTCCCCCTCTGCACCTCCCACTCACTTATGACCACACTGTCTCTCTCTCTTTCTCTCTAAATTAAATAAATAAAATCTTTTTTTAAAAAAAGGAAAAATTCTCATGTTCTTTCAGGTACTGTGCCTCTTGCTATCTTAGTATGAAATAAAATTTTCTTAGTTTTCATCTTTCAAGTGAATATTTTTTTTTATCTTGCAAAATCATAACTGAGATGTCATGATCTTTATTATCCAAGTTGACATTCTAGATAAGAGATCTATTTGAAAACTCTTCAGAGCCTTTTCTGAGAATAGTTTAACATCTTGGGAGTATTTCCTATACATAGATTTATAGTCCCGTGCTTTAGCCTGTAATTTGTGGGAAGTTAATGCCCTAGCAAAATTCCAATCCCCAGGAGTCCACTAGGTAATAAAGTCCTGTTAGCAGTGGGAAACTACCTTTCAAAATGTGTTATTCTCTATAGGATAAGAAGGCTCTATCAAAGGCTGTACTGTGAATCTTGAGATTAAAGTTTTGGAAAAAATATCTTGAGCCCTTGCCATTTTGGGTAGAGATTTTCAAGGCACTTTTAGCAAAAAAGAGTTTCTCTAAGTTGACCTCTTACTGTGTTTTCCTAATAGAAACTATGAACATTGTCCTTTTCAATGACAGAATTTTCATTTCACAGTTCTATCTAAACTTCAGGCTTCTTTTACTTCTGTCTAAAGTAAGATTTAGACCTAATAAAAATCATAAAAGATCAGGAGTATAGTCCAAGATTATGGATAATTTTTTTTGTAATCTCTTAATACATTTTTAAAGTAATGTTTTTCTGTTTTAGTGAACACATTTTTCTTTGAATATGGATATTTTTGAGGTATGGGATAGTATTTTAAGATCCTAAAATGTTAGTCCTACTGTTTTTCTAATATTAAACTGAAATAATATATTTAGAAACATACATTAAGAAACTGTCTCCTATAGGAAAAGAACACTAAAATAGTATAAATAACTTTCTCATAAAAGAGAAACTGAAATTTTAAAGAAAGTAGAAAGTACATTGAGTTGTAAGAATAGGAAAATTATATTATGATCTATAGTACATGTTGTTTATCTTTTGTAATGTTTTACCTCTCTTCTAGCTCAGTAGTTCTCCAAATAGAGTTTAAAGTAGATAATAAAGTAAAGTAGTTATAGAGTAGATTTATTCAGAAGCATTTTTAAAGTCTAATAGAGGGGAGCCTGGGTAGCTCAGTTGGTTAAGCATATGCCTTTGGCTCTGGTCATGATACCAGCGTCCTGGGATGGAGCCCTGCATGGGGCTCCCTACTCAGCAGGGACTGTGCTTCTCCTTCTATCTCTGCCCACCCCCCTCCCCAACTCATGTGTGAGCTCTCTCTTTCTGTGTCTCTCAAATACATAAATAAAAAACTTTTTTAAAAAGCCTAATAGAAATTATATGTCTCCTTTTGTGCCTAGTGGAAGGGAGCATCCTGAAGAGGAGCCCAGAGAAATCCTCTCAATGTTATACCCTGTGGGGCATTTCCACAATGAACCAATGAATTAAATAATTTACCATTTTATTTCTGAACTGTGTTTATTTGACATAAGGTTTTATAATGATGTTTTGAGAGTAAAAAGAGCAGTTGGGGAATAATAACGATGAAAGTGAATGTTATACATAATTTTATCTTTGCTCTCCAGATTAATATATTTTTATTTCAAATATATGTGTTTTATACTAATGGGTTTGGTTTAATTTCCAAACTTATAATATCAGTAATGATGCTAGTCAGTGATCATATATTTAAAAAACTGAAAAATTTGAGTATTTTCTTCAAAGAAATCATAGTAAAGAAGACAAGTCAGCTTTAAACAACATCTGAAATATGTCAGTTATGAAAATGACACATAAGAGCAGCATTTGTTGAAAACCACATTTCCCTTTCATTGCAGGTGGGCTACACTGATAATCTACAAATAACATTGCTAGATTGTTCTTTATGAATTTTAGAAATAACTCCCTGTCCTTGCCCATGGTGTCTCTCTCTCTCTTTTTTTTTTTTCTTTTTAAAATGGTATTTGAATATTACAGTAGGTCTAGGAAGTCATCCCATGGTAACACTTTATTAACAATTGGTAAGTTTGTACAATTGTATATTCTTAAGAATAATAAACATATTTCCTTTCTACATCTTCATCCATTCTCCCTACTCTTTTTTTAAAAGAAGTTTTGAACAGATTTTTTAAAAAAGATTTTATTTATTTATTTGACAGAGATCACAAGTAGGCAGAGAGGCAGGCAGAGAGAGAGAGAGAGAGGAGGAAGCAGACTCCCTGCTGAGCAGAGAGCCATGAGGGGCTCGATCCCAGGACCCTAGGATCATGACCTGAGCCGAAAGCAGAGGCTTTAACCCACTGAGCCACCCAGGCGCCCCTCCAATCTTTGATAATAATGAAATTTCTTCTTCTTTTTTTTTTTAAAGAACCCTTTTTTAAAGATTTTATCTTTAAGCAATCTCTACACCCATTGTGGGCCTTGAACTCACAACCCTGAGATCAAGAGTTGCAAGTTCTACCGACTGAGCCAGCCAGATGCACCAGGGCATTAGTGAAATTTCTACACACTGTTTTTTATAGATCCTAATTTAAAAAACTAAATATTATTTATCCACTAAAATAAGAATTATAAAGAAAAATAAATGATTCTGCAAAATGGGTAACAGTATCTTGCACAAGAATCTTCATCTTTTATGCTTCAATAGCAGAAAAACACCTGGGATGTCTTTTTAAAATAATGCCGAGTGCACATATGTATATTTTATGGAAGAAGTAGACATGATTTTAGTCTCTACTTCTGATCAACTTGCTTTTTGCCTTCTTTCCTAGGAAGTGTGTAGAGAGCTCTGGTGTCTCAGCAAAAGCAACCGCTGTGTCACCAACAGTATTCCAGCAGCTGAAGGAACACTCTGTCAAACTGGGAATATTGAAAAGGGGGTAAGCTCAAATGATTTATTATCTATTTGACAAGTAGACTGATCCATTTCTGGTGTTGGTAGTCAACCCCTAGAAAATCATGCATTCTAATTTAAAATGCACTTGAGAAAATGGTAGATACGTTGCCTGATGAATTAATTGGTACATACAGATATCTGCACATTGCAACGGTTAGGAAATTACAGTGATTATTTATTTTCTAGCTCAATTGCACCTTTCTGTGCATATATGTGTATATATTTGTACAGAAAATCCAATAATCTTATTGTCATATAATAAGTCTGCTTAGTCATAGAAGTTGAGGTTTCTTTCTGATAAATAATTTCCACAAATATATTTTATAACTAGAGTCAAACTAGAGTTGATTTAAAATTACAATATAAGAGAAAGGACCAATAGTAGAGAAATAAACAATTTACTGAGCATAAAAATTGTAGCTAAATAATTTTAGTTTGATCAGTCTAGTTTTCAAAAAATATCATTATTAAGAATTGTTCCAACAAATAAGAATAGTTCATGCTATTTCTGGAATTCTTTAGGAATTGTTATATATGTGAATTCTAGAATTTATTGCTACATACTGAATTTATAATAATAACTACTACTGTCTTCTGTTCTCAGTTCTGAATTTGTCCATGTTAGTTGGGGTATTTTCAACAAAGATTACACTGAATTTCAGGTTGCAATCTGATGTTTAAATAAAAGAATGAAAGCTTTTGGGCAGCTGTCACAGTTTTATTAATCCTTGCTGACGGCTTCATTTAGGACCCGTAACCTAGTGCCATGTTGATGGCTTTTCCATGCTGAGTTTGGAAATGTTGGTAAATTGTGCTAAATGTATGAATTGATAGGGTCATTTTTAAAGGATTAAGGATCTTTTTTTGAGACATTTTACATAGCCAATAAAAATACAGAGACCTTCACACACTACCAAAAATTCTTTTTTTTTTTCACTCAAGTAATAGAAAATATTCAGAACTGCATTCTTGAAACAACAGTCTAGGTTTATTTTGGAGTCAGCAGTTTTTGTCAAAGACAAGTAGCGATTTACATCAATCTGTACTTAGAGGAAATACATAATAGTAAAGGGGAGAAAGTTATAGTGAGAATCTCTTTCTTTATTGGCCCTTGATTGATTATTATTCTTTTTTTTGATTGATTATTATTCTTTTGATCTAGTCCATGGACCACAGTTTCTTTTTGCCGAGAATAATATGATCACTAAACTTGATGACTCTTTTTATTTTTACTTTATTTTTAAATCCCAAGCATAAAAAGTTAATTATTTTAAACATCTCGCAGTCCTCCTACTAGCATTCTATAAATTTATATAATCACTTCAAGTAAGGAAACCATGAGTAGTGGCTATCTGAGAACACATAGCTCAACCCCACTAATCATTTATATGGTAGACACATATTTAATATCTTATCATTTGTGCTTAATATTAGGACCCTCAAATGTTATATCTTACAGCTATTTGCATATATATGATAGAGGTGATTTTTTTTAAATTACTGACAGTTTTGAGGGATACCAAGAAAACACTCTCAATAATATTAAAGCTAACAGTATCAAATTTAAATTTAGATAAATAGAGATATAATACTTTAAAGCATACACACAAATAAGCACAGACAGGAGAAAGTGAATAAAATGGGACAAAAATATATTTGATTTCTTAAGATACACATTCTTTTTTTAGAGCTTGTTTAAGTAATCTCTACACCAAGCATGTGGCTTAAACTCATGACCCTGAGATTAGGACTGGTATACTCTTCAGACTGAACCAGCCAGGCACCCACAAATATTCACATTCTTAATTTTGGTTAATGGTTGTCAACTTTTTGATCCCTAAATCCTTTCTTCAAATGAAGTCTATAGAATTCTGACATGTACATTTGAAAAAATGGAAATACTCTTTTTTTAAAAATTTTTTAATTTTTTAATAAACATATAATGTATTATTAGCCCCAGGAGTACAGGTCTGTGAATCGCCAGGTTTACACACTTCTCAGCACTCACCAGGAAATACTCTTGTTAAAAGAACTCCTTGCCTACCTCCTTACTCTGTCCTTGGACCCTTGTCAGCTTCTAACATGCCTCAACAAAACATCTTGGACTCCACAAAAAACTATTTAAGAACTTTGTGAGTATACAATGTTTGTGTATGAAGAAATCATTCATATTCACAACATCATAGTTTAATGTAGTCAATATGTTGGATTTCACCATCTAAAATTAATCTACAGGGCTCCAGGCTAGGGATAAAGCCTACTTTAAATAAATAAATAAATAAATAAAAATAAGATTAAGCTACCAAGCAAATAATAGCCATTCTTTCAGAGATGTGGAAGATCAATAGACAATTTATGAAAGTGACTAACAAATCTTAAATGAGTGAATGAAAAGAACAAATACATATGCAAACTTGAAAGGAAAAGGGCAGAGTGCTGGGAGAAGACTCTCAACCTATCTATTATTGTTAACAGTGAATTTATGAAAAGACTTTCAAAGTACCAGATCAAACTACGTGTTTAAGAGAAAAAAATACAAAGACCTAGAAATGGAGGCTGACCCATTCTTTATTTTTTAGCTTTTACTAACTGCATTTGCCATGTTATTTATTTACGGATTTTTGTTGTTGATTTCAGTTATTTTTTTTTTTTAAGATTTTATTTATTTATTTGACAGAGAGAAATCACAAGTAGGCAGAGAGGCAGGCAGAGAGAGAGGAGGAAGCAGGCTCCCTGCTGAGCAGAAAGCCCGATGTGGGGCTCGAACCCAGGACCTGGGATCATGACCTGAGCCGAAGGCAGCGGCCCAACCCACTGAGCCACCCAGGCGCCCATTTTTTTTTTTTTTTCTTAAAAGGGAAACATATTTACTTTCCCCAAATACAGATTTTTCTCTTAAGGCTATATCTATTTGGAAATTAAACCAGAACTCAAAAATAACCAAAAAAAAAAAAAAAAAAAAAAAAAGAATGAAATTAAACCAGAACTCGGAATTTTTACTCCAACCGAAACAGCCATGCAAAGAGCTAGTGACACAGTTAAATTAGAAATTTCAATTGGTCTAGTCAATTTTGTGTGGCATTAAAATATAGTTGGCATTATCAGTATCTATGATGGTGATGATGATGATGATGATAATAATGAAAAATTTTAAAGTATTTATGCTGTGCACATATTTGTTCTGTTTAATATTGGCAAAAATCCTATGGAGGGGGTACTGTTTAACCCCATTTTACAAATGGGGAGAGTAAGACTTGAAAGCCTAAGATTACACAGCCATTTAAAAGCAGAGCTAAGACTGCAACCCACACCTTTCTGATTCCAAAGTTGAAACTTTGCCCCTCTACACTGCCTCTGATTTTACCTTCCCCTCAGATAGGAAATTTTGCAGAGAAAAAAGCAAATTTTTGTTGTCACAGAAATAAATGAGTCACTGAGCCTGAGATTGGTGGTGACAAAGTATTTTACCCTTTAATGTTAAGTGGATTTTTCACTTATCTACCTATAACAATTCATTATCTCAGGAATTACAATGAGAAAACACTGTGAGCAGAACATTGAGGTAAGAACATACAATTGTGTTACAATTGGCAAAATAATAAATCTCCACTTTAAAACAAGAGAGATCTGGGACTCCTGGGTGGCTCAGTGTGTAGGGCTTTCGTTAGGCTGGGGTCATAATCCCAGGGTCCTGGGATGAATCCCATATCCAGCTCCTTGCTCAGCGGGGTGTCTGCTTCTCCCTCTGCCCACCACTTCTCCTGCTTGTGCTCTTTCTCTGACAAATAAATAGAGAAATAAAATCTTAAAAAGAGAGAGAGAGAGAGAGATCTATTTCAACATTTTGTGGAGATCTTGTAAGGATGGAATAAGAAGATATCTCAGTAAACATTTTGTGGGCTTCCTTAGTGGGAAGGTGCCAGTGTATATTACTAGGGCATCATCATTCATTTCCTTATTATTTTTCAACCTTAGATGATGGTGGGCAGAAAATTCTTCACCAGACTATCTTAACTGGTACTAATGAGCATCGGAAAGTATAAGCATGAGGGTGTGTGTCTCAGAAACATGAATGGAATACCCATGGCTGACCTCTGTTCTTAACTTTTAATTTCAAAACTACTGTCTTCAAAAGGAACAATAAAAAACCTATATCCTATGTAGCCAGCAGGATAAAGCCAAAGCTGCTCATAGATTTTGAATAAATACTTTAAAAAAAAAAAAAGTTGGGGGAGGGGAGAAATATTGCTCAAGTGATAGCATAGACATATCCAGAGGACTGGATCCACAATGATCTCGTCAAACTCTGGCTGCAAAAGATATGGGATCCCTGCCCGGGGGCGCAGTTCCACAAATGTTCCATGTAAGTATGGGAACTGTTCCATGCACATTTAGCAGATGGAGTAAGAAATATGGCCAAAAAATTAAAAACTGATCTTTGCGTGAGTCCTGGGGGGTCTGACATCGCTATTACAGCCATTGGATGTTTGCCTGAATAAGCCATTCAAGTATTGAATAAGAACCATATGGTCTGAATGGATGTACTCAGGGACAGTAGCATTAACCAAAGGAGGAAATTTGATGAGCCCAGACGGTGCACTGGCACTGTGCGTCCACGGGTCACACTCCTACAAATCAATCAAGATAGCTCTCAGCCAAAAGAACTTTCCTTAGTCATGGCATCAACAATAGCTCTTTGCACAGGAATCAGAGGGATGCCATACATGATAAAATAATAAAGATTTAGACTGTAAAAACTCTGGTAGTAGTGTTGGCATTGTTACTGAGCAGAATACTAAGGAAAATCAAAACTCAATCTTTACAAGGTCTGATGGTGACCAAAGAAGTTTCCAATACTTGGTTTACTGCCAAAGGGTTCATTTAATGATTCTACAAGACCAATTAGAGATATAGCCCAGGATTTAGGCCAACACCTATATAACATTGATTCCTAGTATCTTTGCATGGGAAACATAGGACTGGATTAAAATAGGATTATTATATACCCTTTTAAAGCACTAGATATGTAATAGGACATTTGCAGCCCTAGATCTTAATTCACTTGAGAGTAGAATATATGTTTTGACTGGGTCCCAAACTATAAACACAGGAAGTGAAAAAACAATATTCCTTTCAGTTGCTCTAGAAATTTAAATAGTATGGGATGACAAGTTCTGATTTAGAATTTGGGCTGAACTAAGCTTTTGCATTCCTGCACCTGCACAGTGGAAAGATAAGGCTTTTAATAGTGCTATGCTCCAACTCTCAGCTTTTCTGATGTGGGAAGAATGTTCCGTATTGAATCACCAATATCACTTCCTTCAAAATCTTAGGATTTCCTTAGGGGGTCTCTCATTCCAGATGCTGGCTGAACCCAAAGTGCTGGCTATGGTACAAGATGTACCATAATCATAACTTTAAATGATTCTCATTAAAAAATATATGTTATATATATTTTAAAATACTGTGTATACTCATCCTGAAATTTTGCTTCATGGAATTCTGACAAATTCTCATTTACATTGTCTGATTTGTAATATATCTTGTTTGAACATAATTCCCTGATGGAGATCATGAAATTGAGTGGTCCAATATCAAAAGATGTTGTTTATTAATGGGTAAGTGTTTTTTTAAGCAAACTTTTAAAGCCTCAGTGGAATGTATCATCTTTCTAGATCATTTTAATAACATATTTATTTTATTTAGAAGGAATGTGAAAAGAATGAGCAATATGAGAATTTGTTCTTGAAATGTGATAGTTTTACTTCTATCACCTTTCTGAATCTGTTTTAACATACCTGAATTAGCAAAAAGAAGGCCAAGTTTACCCAATTTATCCAGAAAATTTAGGCTGAAGTAACAAAACTGACATTTAGACCAGTCCAAAATTACTAGTTTGGATATAACCTTTGAGAATAAAGATTTAAAACTGGTCTTCATCTGAATATTTAACTTATGTAGTTTAAGAAATGAAGTAAAATTCTCTGCCTGTAAAATAGAGCTTTTACAGGTTTAGCAACTACAGGTAGAAAAAAAAGGAAATAGAAAATACAACACTCAAAATTCTCAGCTTTATGCACTTATAGGTTTATATACTTCAAGTTGCTTTATTTGGTGTAATTTAATTATATTACTTATGACTTACATTAAAGTCTTGGTGTATATTGATTAATGTAATAATCTAGAAAATTAGCTCAACTTGTTCCACATGAAGTTTCCTAGAAGTTTCTTAGTGTTTATTATGAAGTTAAGTAAGTTTCTTCTCTAAAATCAATGTACTATGTTAAGATATTTACCAGTGCTGGAGCAGAGAAATAGCAAGATTTCCAAAGAAATCCTTTACTGTAGGTATAAGACAGGGAGAAATGAAATAAAACTCAAAAGACCGTTTTGCCAGAGATCAATATCAACCAAGTCCTTTTTTGATTTATAATTTCTTTGAAGGCATGCCTGCATAGAACTAATTTCTGAAGTTGTCCTAATTCAAACCACATTGGATTTGAAAACTAAAGTTAGTCCCTATCTTTATAGGTAGGGAAACTGAAGAAACAAATTACTTGCTTTGGCTCAGGGATATTGCTAGAATAAGAACTCAGGTTTGTAACACAGACTACACAAGACTGAATTATCTTGTTAACTAATTAAGTTGTTAGCTGGTTATTAAGCTAAACACTAGTCTTTTGTCATCTGTTAGATGACTGATACTTATATTACTTTTTGAATTTTTCATTTTTTAGCCATTAATATTTGTTGTTTAACTTGATGATACAATTGTCTTTTATGTTATAACTCCATGGAACAGGTATAATTCAGTAGCATGAATTTTTGCAATAAAAGTTTCTGGTAAGTGACTTATGAAATACTGCTCTGTAGATGTTAATTTATGATAAGAACTGAGGAACATCCTACAAACTAAATATTGTGTTTGTCTTTTACCTTAAGTGTAAGTTTTAAAAGGAAAACAAGTGAATTTATGTGACTTCTCTCCCTGCCCTGCATTTTGTAAGCATCTAGGAAATATACATAACAATATTATAAAATACTTTGGAACCTACCTCTTTCAGGATTCTTATGGCCTTCATCATTTCTCTGTCCCCTGAAAAATGCAAAAAATAAAGTTTTTATCTATAAATTATAAGAATACTCAAAGAGGTCTGAAATAACTTCTTGTTGTACAATTGTACCAAAGAGTTTTTATCTCTAGAGTTATTTTGTATTTTATGAAGTAAAGATAGTCCAATATAATTTAATAGTCTAATATGCTTGTAATATATAATCTTATACCTACATTGTTTTTTCCCCTGTGATTTCTGTGTATTTTGGACAGAGAATCCTTTTTCTGTCCAAAGTGACTTTGGGAAAGTCAGCCTCCTTAAGGTTCTGGTTTACTCCTATGAATAAATGAAGTATTTAGATAACATGAATTCCAAAGTCCCTCTGAGCTTTAGATGCAACTCTGTGATTATATAAAATAAATATAAAATCAAATTTGAATGTTATTTGATATCAATAATGCTAAATTTCCAACGTGAAAAATAGGTAAATTTTAAGATTTGTAATTTTTTAAAGTGTTAGTTGCCATTGATTGAAACCACAGGGAACAAAATCAGTAATTGCTGGTCAGTATTACATTGCTCAGTTACTCCCAAAGAAAATAAATGCAGGCATAGATATTACTTGGCCCAAATTGTGACTTTTGTATAGGTGAAGGCCTAACACAATTGGGATATCATTATACAAATGGTTGGTTTTCAAAATCAATTAAGTAAACTGTAGCCTGGTAGCTGAAATATTCTCTCCCTCTCAGGAGTATGTTGTTATTAGTAGCCCTGCTTTCAGGGTTGATACTGTATTATCAGTTCAGCCAACTACAATGGTTTGCCATTTTGGACAGTTGTTTTTTTTTTCTTCATGGTAATTTTCACAAAACTAATTATCTTTCATAATATCCTACTTTAATATTTATTAGACTTGGGATCAGAATGCTTTGCCTTATAAACAATCAATTTTGGCTTTGTCTTGCCTAATTTTTGAAGGACAAATGATAATTAATTGGCCAGTACTTCTCTAAAAAATTCCTTTATGTTGTTAAAACTACTGAAATTGGCTGAGTGCAACTACCATGGAAACAAAGATGAATTTGATTTTTTGTTTACCCTCAGTATCTCCTTCCTTACGTTTAGTAACCAGAATAGAGAACAGAATTCTATAATATAAGTAATGTATTCATTCATTCAGTACATTTTTGTTGTATATCTACTACCAGCTAGACACTGTTTTAGACAGTCAGCATTTCCAATAGAACACTCTGTGATGGTGGAAACGTTCTGTATCTGCTCTGTCCACATAGTAAGCACTAGGCACATGTGGCTATGGAGCCCTAGAAATGTGGCTAGTGGGTCTGAGGAACTGAATTTTAAATTTTAATTAAATTTAAATAGCATAGTTATGGCTATATAATGCTGTATATTAAATATATATGTATGTATTTTTAAAAAGATTTTATTTATTTATTTGACAGACAGAGATCCCAAGTGGGCAAAGAAGCAGGCAGAGGGTGTGGGGAGAAGTAGGCTCCCTGTTGAGCAGAGAGCCTGACGTGGGACTCGATCCCAGGACCCTGAGACCATGACCTGAGCCAAAGGTGGAGGCTTAACCCACTGAGCCACTCAGGAGCCCCAGTATATTTGTATTTAAAAAAAACAGAACAAACAAAAAACAGGCTCATAGAGGACAATTTGGTGATTGCCAGTGGTGGGAGAAATGGGTTGACTGTTTTTGGCTTTGTCTTTTTAGTTTAAATAATTTTTTATAATAAAAATTCTGTCAACAAGTTAAAAAAATGCTGAGACCCATCAACTATAGGAAGAGATAAATGTGCATCATTCACTGTGGAGAGAAACAAATCTTCCTAAGGGTGCTTATTGATTTCTTTCTACATTCTGGAAGATTTGTGTGGCCTTCCAAGAATTCAGTATCATCATCATCATCCAGGACTGGCAGGAACTTAACTTTCTCCAGGACTTTGGAAGGATATGAGTGCTGTCCACACCACATTTAGATCTCTGCAGTTGCATAAGCCTCATTCCTACATGTGAGCATTCCATTTTAACAATGATACTAGCTAATTTTGTTGAAGATCTAATATGAGACAACCAGTGTTCTAATCACTTTATGTGCCCTACTAGAGGGATGGTGTTATAATTCCCATTTTACAGATAAGAAAATGGAGAGCCAGAGAAATTAAGGAATTTGCCCAATGGTTACTAATATTTACAGAACTCTTACCACATATCAGATATTTTTACTCCCTATGTACCATGTTCTTCACATTATCTTTTTTTACTCTCACATGCTATAGGCTTTATTATTATTTACATTTTTATTTATGAAGAAGCTCAGGTGCAGATAGGTCAAGTTACTTATTCAGTATCTCAGTTCTTATTCATGTCTCAGTTCTCAACTATCATACTATCCTGCCTGTCAGGATATATTTTACTAGAATAACTTGATTATTGGTGGGCTTAGATTCATTGCTGAATTTTCCCCTTCAAAGCATAGATGAATTGCCTAAAGTGAGTATGGTGCTATGTTCATAATTTTTAAAATAAGTAAATAGCCATATGTGCATCTCCTGGTTTTACATACTAATGAGATGAGACAACTACTAGAGAAGTAATTTGAAAAATAAATAGGGTAATTTAAAATAATGGTAAGTGCTAAGAAGGAACTAAAACAGGAGAATGTAATCTCTATTACATTGTGGGTTTGGAGGTGGGTGGGTGAGAACGAGTAGAGAGGTACCCCTCTTTAGAATAAGGGTAGTCAAGGAAAGACCTCTCTGATGAAAGGACACTTGATTGAGACCGAATGATGAGAAGACAGCAACATCAGTAATTGGGAGGAATATTCCCAGAAGGACCAGCAAATGCAAATACCCAAAAGAGGGAACAAACTTAGTGTACTGAGGAAAAGAAAGAAGTCCAGTGGTCTGGTCCAATCTGCTAGAGAGAGTAAGACTGGAAAAGGAGGCAGGGGTCAGATCACAAAGTCCACTCCTGACCAGAGTAAAGGGAAATAGGAAAGTACTGCAGTCATTAAGCAAAGTGACATGATGTGATAATATGTTTTTTAAAAGAACTCTCTGAATGCTTACTAGAGAATGGGCTGATTATGGGTAAAAACAAGTAGAGGCATAGAGAACAGGTAAGAAGCTATTCCATTTGCCTGTTTTGCCTGAGGTGCTAGCCATGCAAATGGTGAAAAGTGACAGAATTCCAGCTATGTGGAAGTAGTGTAATAAACTCATTACTTTCTAAGCATTGTGCATCAGAATCCTTTACGTTTTAATATAAAGTTGGATTTTTATGTAACAATCTGACATTGCTACCAGTTATTCAACACTAATAATGTTTCTTATTGTTATTTATTATAAACAAGTGACTTTCACAGCATCAGTATGGTTTGTCAAAATTTGATAATTCAGAAAAACACACTGATAAAAGCCTAGTAATGCTTGTTTTTTTTTTTAAAGGCTTTCATTTTTACCATATTCTGCAAATAAGATTTATCATGTTAGAGTTATGAGCTGATTATGTGATGTCTGTGTCTTGATAAATTATTCCTGGCTCTCTCCTTACATGCAATATGTGTGGTTGGTTTACTGCAGAGTAAAGCTGAATGAATTCCAGTACACATGTTCATGCAGGGACTATACACATGGCTAGTCGGTGTATGTAAGTTTTTTGTACCCTGTCCCTAGTATCTTGGCATTACTTTTATTATGTCTGCAGGGCTTGTGCAGATGAAATGCCACAACACATTCTTTTACTATTGTAGCCTCAACCAGCCTTTTTTTTTTTTTTTTTTTTTTTTTTTTTTTTAAGTAAAAGCAATTACCATCATAAAAATTCCTTACTGGGGAAATTTCCATATTGCGTTATCATTCCATGAGCCTAATAATTGTGGAATATAAAGAAAAAAATTTAATTCTAAAATATCAAAAAAAGACTTTTGAGTTCTCTTTAGTGAGAAACACTAGGGTTCTGGAGGAAGCGAAATAAGAAAAAAGGAAGTAAAGTCAAGCTTTCTAGAATTCTGATACATCTTAGAGATTTATAAATCATTGCCTAGCTAAAGATAATTTGCAAATCACATGCACCTTCGCTATTGTCTAAACACAGTTAAAGAACTCTCAGTCTGTTATCTATTGGAGAATGCTAATGCCTATAATTGGTCATTGCCTGACCCTTATGTATTTCTAACCTGATAGCTCTATCTGCCTAAAAGCTAATTCTGTGTTTTCTGTGAAATCTTGCAGTGGTGTTATCAGGGAGATTGTGTTCCTTTTGGCACTTGGCCCCAGAGCATAGATGGGGGCTGGGGTCCCTGGTCACTATGGGGAGAGTGCAGCAGGACCTGCGGGGGAGGCGTCTCCTCATCCCTAAGACACTGTGACAGTCCAGCGTAAGTAGCTAAAGTAAGCCGGAGCCAACAAAAAGACACAGTTGGAAATGATTCAAAGCCGTGGTTTCACATGTTATCTGTAAAAACGTTTCACTAGTGAGCCAAGTGTTTGTCTTCTGAGCAAGCAACAGGCACAGGAGAGTGGAAGAGCCTTGTTGGACACTCTTTCTTCCTTCCCCCTTACTGTGCAACTAAAAATAAAAGAAAAAGAAAAAGAATAGCATTGTGTATCTATCCCAGGTATAGCCAGACTTGTAATCTAGTAATAATCAGATAGATTTCCCCCTCCAAAAACTACTGAATTATGGATGAATCCAGGTCTGCTCTTAGCCACATTACCATTATTCCCAGGAAACCTAAGTTCTTTTCACATGTCACATAAAATTATTACTGCTACATTAGTATTAAAAGGACCAATGAGAGCACTTCAAGGGTTGAAATGCCTTGATTCGCATCACAAATCACAATGAAAAGAATACTGCCCATGTGTTAAAATAGTTTCCATTCACATGCCCCTATTAATCATCTTCCGGAGCTGCCACCACATTTCTCCCCGTGGCTATTTTATGCAGGTCGGACTGTTCCTCTCCCACTACTCTTTTTCTCTGGTCAGAGTCCCCCTGGCGAAAGGCCAGCCCCATCAGTATTCTTTGGTAGCTGTATTGCCTCTGCCTCCCACCAGTGCCCATTACAGGTGGACCAGTCCTGCAGTTAGACTTTCCTGTCCACCCAGAGACTGAACTGCTCCTTAGCTGGTGCCTATCAAGTGCTCCCCATTTTGTCTAAAGCTCAGGTTGCAGGCCTCCTTTCCCAACTAATGTTCGGTGCAGCATGGCTATATAATATCCCTTCTGCTTTTTTTCCCTTTCTGGGGTGGTTATATATTACTTAATATATAGTATTATATAAATCCCATCTCTAAGTATCTTTCTTCTCTTTTACTCTTTTGAGCTTGAAATTATTTCCCTTTACATTTGTTCTGTGTTTCCATTCCCCAGCTTTCTTTCTATTATTATCTTTCTGCTAAACAAGGCTAGCTCACTGTCACCCACTCACAAACTAGTCATGCTACCATCATCCCCACGCCCCTGTTTTTGTTTGACCAAACCATTTCTCCCTAGCTGAATAAACTGGGTCATTCCTTTTCCTCTTTAGAATCAGTATCCACCGGCATTCAAAATATATTCAAAATGTAACTTTAATTATTCCATTGACTACCAGTAAGCTGAAATTATACTTATACTTGATTTTTTTCAAACAAGTACAGAGTAATTACCCAAGTTCAACTGCCGGCTACTATAAATTAGTAACCAAAACTGTAAACCTCTATGATAATAAGTATTATACCCAGATCCTTAAGAGAATGACTTGGACTTCTTTTAAAAAGAGAAGTTGGCTTTTTCCATTCAAAATAGCATGCCCAAATAATAGCATATGGCTTTCCCTGATGTTAAATACTTAAAAAATTAATTTATGTGAATCAAATATTGGACATCTTTTTCATTAATTTGAGTGTAATATACAGTATGTATATAATGCAAAGCCATCTGGTTTTTAGGTGTCATTTTTCAAACTTCATGTAATGAGATTGAAATTCATTTCTGCATTATTTACTTTGAAATGAAAACTATTTCCAGAGAGTTACTTAATATTCTCTCATTTCCACTCTGGAAAAAATACTAAACTTACTGTTTCCTATTTGGTGAACAGATAGCATCAGATTATGTGTTTTGTTAAGTATGATTCAAATGGTTTTTCTTTATAAGTAAGTGATTGTAAACTCATTGTGTTGAACTGAGCACCTGCTTACTATGATTATTAGAAAATAAATTTATTTAATTGCATTTTCTTAAGAATGTAAATCATGACAAGAGTCTTGTAAAGTTATTTATAGTAAACTGCCTTAGTTTTTATGTTCAACAACCATAATCATTATTGCTAACAATCACTAGCAAAATTGTTATTTTAATAACTAGTAAAATGTCAAATTTTGTATTTTCTTAAAATAAATGCTAAAATGTTTTCATCAAGTAATATATATACTCTTTATGTAGACAGATATATTCACATGTTTAACAAAATGTGTTTTCAGACCTTCAGGAGGTGGAAAATATTGCCTTGGGGAAAGGAAACGGTACCGCTCCTGTAACACAGATGTAAGTAAAACCAAACTTTGCTATGAAAAATTAGCTTACATTTCCCCTAGAGCAGGGAAATTTTTAAAACTATAAGCTATTTGGTCATAAATCCATGTGTATGAAGGTCACATGAATTTTTTAAATTGTTAATAGTGAATGGAACAGGCTTCATGTCCAGAAATTCAATCAACAGGAGACAAGGGGAAGCTCCAGCACTAGGAGCAAATACAGTCTCCCCCAATAGGTACCAAGAGAGAGTCAGTCATAGGTCCTCCAAAATGACTTGGTCCCCCAACACTCACGCCTTTACCACCCTATCTCTCCTGTTCACCAGGATTAATCTTAATTTGCCCGTAAAATCAGATTATTTTATGTTTACCACTGTAAGAGGCCCAAGATTCCCACATCATTCTTCATCTCTTGCTGTCCAGTCCCATCAAGTTCTGCATATCACATCTTCTGTTTTATATCTCTGCCCAGCTACTGAAACTTTTCTTGTGTGCCCTTAGGAATTCATGATCCATTCGCAGCAAAAACCCTTTTATCTTGATGTCTCTGAATTTTCCTTCTCTTCACTTTTGTTGTTCTAATGGAAACTGGCTGTCCTCTAACGATACTTAAAATATTAGCCCTCTAAAGGTATTTTCTCCCTTAGCTCTTGAATGAGTGGAAGTTGATTGACTTTTTTTAATATCTCATTACCCCTTTCAGATCATTCTTCCTCCCTCCTACCTAAAAATCACACCTTTTAATTTCATGTCCTCAGGGTGTTAACACAGTATTATTCCTCACCGTCATGCTTTGCAAAGCTATTCCTATCTTAATTCTTGGTTATTTGATATAACCAATCTTGGTTATATAAGTATGTAGATATTTTTTCAATATCTTCTCTTTTGGATTCTTCCATAAACATACAAACATATTGTTATTTCACCTATCTTTAAAAAAACAAAACACCTGCCAGTTCTTCCCCCATTTTTTTTCTTCCCTTTGAAACAAAATTCCTCAGAAGAGTTATACCATATCTACTACCTCTTCAAATTCTTTCCTAAAATTGTTCCTGTCAGATTTTTGCCACCATCATTCTACTAAAAATGCTCTTGTCAAGTCACAGATGACTCCCATGTTGCTAAATCTAATAGTCAATTCTGAGTGTTCATCTTACTTGGTAGTCAGTAGGCTTCCACAACATACAACTTTTTGGTTGTCCTTTTTTATTATTATTTGTTTTTTTCTCATTCTCCTTTGCTGCTTCCTATTCTTTTTCTCTTACTTCTCAGAGTGTCCAGGACCTAGTCCTTGCCCCTTTTTGTACACTATCAGTATTCATTTCCTTGGTGATCTCATCCAGTTTCATTGCCTTCGATAGCATTTGTATGTCATTTGGCGCCCAAATTTATATTTTTGGCCCAGATTTCTTTCATGGATTCTAGACTCATGTCTTAGCATTAGGTCCTTAGAAAGGTCTGCAAAGACAATACAATCTAGCCCTCCATTACTTTTCTGAACTAATCTCTTACTATTTTTCCTCAATAGCCATGCTCCAGCCACGCGGGTCTCCTTCCTTGTACATACCAGGCATGCTCCCAGCTTGGGGCTTTAGCATTGCCCATTTCCTTTACCTTATATACTCTTCTCACAAAATATCTACATGACTTACTCTCTTACCTAACCTTTATTCAACTGTCACCACCTCAGTGAGGCCTAGCCTGAGTACCATATTTAAAATTGCAACTTTCCCTACTCCCTACAACCTTGAGACTCCTAATCTTTCTTACCCTGCTCTGTTTCTCCCATACATACTTATACTCTGTAGCTTATTGATCATAATTACTTCCATGTTACATTTGCATGTAACATAGAAGTAATAAAATGTGGCTTCAATTACAATGATCATTTAAGATATCAGCATTATTTATTCATTCATTCAACAAACCATTGAATGTCTACTATATCTCAGACTGTTCTAGAGTAAGAATGACCATCTACTCTCAAGGATCTTATAATTTCCTGGGAAATCAGTTAAATGCAGATAATCACCGCTCAGAGTGATAAATATATGATATGATGGAATAAGTATGGGATGCTATAAAAGCACATAGAATGGGCACATAGCCTAATTAAGGATTTAGGATTTTTCCCATAGGAAAGTAAAGATATGAAGGGCAAATAGGAGCTGACCAGAAAAGAAGAAAACGACACTGAAGAGCATTCTAGGTAGAAGGAAAATTAAATGCAAGGCTTGTAGGTTAAACAGCATGATCTTTACTGAGGCAGTAAGACACTGTTCAAAAACTTAGCCTCAGATTTATACTTTATATGAGAATGGATTGGAGAAAGTGAGACTACAACAGAACAATAAACGGTTCAGAAAGAATTTAAGGGTACTGGTGGGAATGACTGAAGTGCCGAGCCATGCAGTCTGCTTTGGCAGTGGAGTCTAAAGAGGGCTAAGAGGAGAAAATTAAGGACCTAAATTAAAAAATTCATAAAAATTGAAGAACCAATGTAGTAAAAGAAACAGGGTGAGGGAGATAGAAGGAGTTGGGATCAGAGAATGGAATGTACTGGATTTCATATATGACAAGTGAGACTTTTCTCAATGATGACAAATCTTCAGTGTGACCAAGGGAATGCATGCCTAGCTTTGGGCAAAGATGAAGGAGTTCAAAGATCTTCAAGGTTGGGGAATTTGGGAAGTCTTCTATGCAGATGAGGTCACATCCTGAGATCACTCAGGATGATGTTAAAGCCTAGACTGTGAACCGGGTATCAGACCCCTTAATAAATGAGAGAAAATGACCATGACGAGGTCAATAGGAATGATGAAGCTAGATAGTGATTTGGATGCTATAGCATGAATTTCAGAAGAATAGAAGTCTTACATAAGGGTAGAATAAAATGAGTATCTACTGTATATCAGACTGTGTTAGGTAGGAATGAGAAAGGCAAACCTATGTCTCAATTCATATCTGTTTCTGTTATATAATTATAGGGGCAGGCACATATTTCCACCTTAATAAGATAGGTACTATAATATGAATAATGTATGATAAGTAAATGAGAAAAAAAGTACTAGACATATCAGTCTTGTTGGTTTTTACCCGTGAACTTTGTTTTAGACACTCAAATTGTAGAACTTGCTATTGGTGGATTGACATTTCTATTACCAGCTTTGTCTTTGGTTTCAGCTTTCAGCAAATGATACAATCAACATATCATGGAAATGCAATTTTTTTCACCAATCTAGACTCTACTAGTTGAAAACATGAGACTATTCAGTTATCACACTGAAATTTAGTTTCATGCTAAGTTAATAAAACTGTCTCAGCATAAGTTTATTAGGTTGGGATTTTAAAGTATAATCTAATATATGAAAATTTAAACTTTCAGAACACATAATCTAGTTGTGCTATCCAGGAGAACTTTCTTCATTGATAGAAATGTTCTATATTGCATTGTCCAGACTGGTAGCCAGTAGCCAAATTAGCTATTAAGCACTTGAAAATGGTTGGTGTTGGGGGACTTCAGTGGATCAGTCAGTTAAGTGTCTGACTCTTGATCTCACCTCAGGTCTCAATCTCAGGGTCATAAATTCAAACCCCTCTTTGGGATCCATGCAAAGTGTGGAGCTACTTAATTAAAAAAAAAAAAAAAAAGAAAGAAAGAAAGAAAAAAATGTGGCTAGTGTAAATGAAAAGCCAAACTTTTAAGTTTAATTAATTTAAATTTTATAGCAACATGTTGCTCATGATAGCCGTGTTAGATAGCATTGAGCTGCTTAGTCTAGTTCTTCAGTAGAAAAATAATTGTTATAAAGAAGACTGTAAATATTATATCTAAACTTCTCAAAACAAATCAATCTTAGATCATTTTGGAAACAAATGTAGAATATTTCCATTTTTGGTAATGATAGAGTAAATTATTCTGACAGAACTCTTTTTAAAAATTATTGAATAAGCATGTTCTAAAACATCACTTTAAAATCCGCAAATAACTGACAAGATAGTGAGGGAAATTCCTGAAGGCTAAATTCTTTGAGAAAGGGGACTTCAAAAATGGTAGTGGAGCATCAGAGCACCTAAAGTACCTTTGTCCTGACAATATTCTGCGGAAAAGACAAGATAAACCACTATTGTGTCTCTTTCCTCTCTATAAGGAAAGCGCTTACCAAAGCTCCTCTCTTGTTTGCTTTGGCAGACTTCATTCATATTTTATTGGCCTGGAGACCACATACCCATTTTAAACCAGTCATGGGCAAAAAGAAAGGGATTACCATAATTGGTTTAGACTAATCCAAGTTTGCCCCTAAAATGAGGTTAAGGTCACCTTTCCTGAAACGTAGATTCCTGGGCATAAAGCAGAATTCTGTTAGCAATAAAGTAGAGAGTGACAGATCCTGGGTACACCATACGTGTCTTCTCAGAGCTTTTTTACTTCCCATCTTTACTAGTAGAAGTAGCAGCAACAGAAGTAGTAGTGGTAGTAGTACATTTACTGAGCTTTCAGTAGGTACCAGATCCATTAATTTAACTATATTTTCTTCCCATTCTGAGAGTTCTTCTTCTCCTGGGCAGTGAGTTGGCTTGCTGAGATATTGTAAATTTTTATTCTTTCAACAAAAATCCAGAAAAAAACATGCTAATTTAAAGTTTTGGTATAATTTGTTCTATTACAACTTTGCCTCGGCAACACAAATTAGCTCGTAAGTGACTGAGTCATTTTGTGCCATATTATTTGCCACTAAGTGATACAGCGATTAAAGTCAAACTATATCAAAATAGCTGAATGGTAGAGGAAAATTGTAGTGTATGTGATGACCCTTCATCCCACATTCTCCTTTTTGCTAGTGTGGCCTCATGCTTTGTCATAGAGTCCTTATCATGTGTTTCTGCCTGTTCTTTGTACATTGGCCTCTGGTCTCTGTAACTCAGCATCCTCAACCCTTGCTTATTAACTTATTTCACTTTTTGTGGGGGGAGGAGATAAAGTCCTATGTTTACTCCAGTATTCCCTTGTTAGGAATTTGCCATGTATTTTTAAAAATCTGGTAGTATTTTATTAGAATTGCTATTGTTTTTGTTGGTGTCCTGTCTCTGATCTGTCTGCCTCTAACACATTTTTTCATATGCCTGTTATTTTTACTGTGCAATTTTGCAGAAAGAGGTTTTTCAAGAATGTATGTGTCATATTAGAGTAGAAACTCCTATATTTAAAAAAATCTATTCTAAAAATTTCTATTATAAGACAAGAGAATTTAACAATAAATCACGAAGAGTGAACTGATTGTAGTTAAGATTGAGTCATGCAAGCAAGAAAACTTCAGTGTGTTCCAGTAAGCATAGAATGGGTGTTACTGTGGAAACATTATAGGGCTTTTGTGTTTGTATTCTTTAAATTAATCTTGAAACTTTTTCCTAAATGTACAATTGTTTAAATGGTCCCTAAATGTACAATTGTTTAAATGGTCTTTTTTCCCTGTGTATTGGCTGGGTGTCTGCTATGTACGAGCTACCCTAATTTAAGGGATTCAAGAGTATACTTATCTTTATTAGATCAGCCTCCAACCTAAGTGCATTTTTAACATCATTTAATACTATGCACATCATATTTCGTGACACTGTAAATAATATCTAGGAGAAATTCTTACAATTAGTTAAAATCAACTTGACATTCAAAAACTAGGAAACAATTCATAAGCATAATTTTGGTTTGTCATTTGTGATCCAAGAGCTTTTCTTGAGACTTAAATAGGGAATAAAGAATCAATTCAAATGATTCTGGAAAGATTTTCAAATCTTTGCGCACAATGAGATCATGTTAAGCAGTCAAATGGCAGGAGTACCTGTTTATGAATCTTTGAGGTTTGCTCTATGCTATTTAATTTATGCTCAGAATGTACATTATAATAAAAAATTTAAAAATCTATGTGTGGCTCAGTTGGTTGAGTGCCCGACTCTTGAATTTGGCTCAGGTCATAATCTCAGGGTTTTAGGATTGAGCCCCATGTAGAGCCTACTTAAAATTGTCTCTTTCCCTCTGCCCCTCCTCCCACTTTCAGCCTCCCACCCCCAGGACCTGCTCATGTTAGCTCATGCACACAGGCACACATGCACTCTCTCTCTCTGGGAAAAAAAAAAAAAAAAAAAAAAGGGAAAGAAAGAAAAAGAAAAGAAATCTAGGAGATGTTAGTCTGATTCACATGTGTTTGACAGAGCCTACTTACATTCCTTTTAAGATCTTACAACCCATTCCTCATAGCCTGTCAGTTTCTCATGTAGTATAGCAGTCTTGACCTTCTCATTTCTGTGATTGGCCAGCCAGTCCTATAGATTATTACTTCGTTCTCACTTTTTATGTATCATAATTATTTAACATTATTAGTCAGTACTCTCTGATTAGAGTTGGATTAGCTTCATTAAAATCATAAGTGAAAAATAGATAAATTAGAAAATCCAAGGAAAAGGAAAATAATATTTAGTTGGGATCAATACCTTAAATATGTACCATAAGTTCCTTCTGCATATTAAGATGGACCACACATTTTACTCTGAGTTTCTTAGAGACCTGAGTAAACAAGCAAACACTATAGGTTCTAAGTTTCATAATGTCTAATAGTGACGACAAAAGGAGATATATCACAAAAGAACACTTCGCTATTTTGAAGTTTGATACTCCTACAAGGATCTCCACACTGGTGAATCAGATTGAAACATGCAAGGCTGACAGTACTCTTTTTGCTTAAGCTAGAGGAAAATTAAAACTAAGAAACTTTGAAAAAAAAAAACAAACTAAGAAACTTTGTAGGCCAAGTAGTCTTAAAAAGTGTCTAGCACAAAAACAAGACAGCCACACCTTCTCCCCAATGCTGATTTAATTCCCACCACAGACATTTGAAGGATGGAGGAGTGGTAGAAAGACAAGAGCTCTACAGTAGAAAAGGAACAATGTTCCCATTATTTCCTGTCCCATTTACCCCAGTTGGAAAGAAAAAGATCCCCAGAGATAGAAGAGGCAACTTATAAAGAAAAGAATCTTAATCTTTAAAAATTTAAAAATAGGTCAGAAAATTGTATCCAGCTGTAAAATTGGCCTGACCAGTCCCAACAGCAACTTAATTAGCCTAGAGACCAAAGGTATTCACACTTTAGACTCTGAAGCTGATTATCTGCATTAGGATGTGTTAGACAGGCAGTTTGTTCCCTAGGTCATCATCATTGGTCACCCCAGAAGACTTCAGAAGCAACTGGACAAGGACTCTTTCTTTGACATCCCTATGATGGTCTCTAGGACAGAACAGCATATAAAGACAATAGCTATAGCAGGAACAAATTAAAATGATTTTCATCTTGAAGTTACTGAGAAACCAGGAGCTTTTTTATAGATACAGAGTAGAATTGGATGAAGTTCAATCTCACCATTAAAATAGCAACTACAATAGGATATATTTTTTAAAGGTTTTATTTAATTATTTGACAGACAGAGATCACAAGTAGGCAGAGAGGCAGGCGGGGGGGGGGGGGGGAAGCAGGCTCCCCGCTGAGCAGAGAGCCCAATGCAGAGCTCGATGCAGGGCTCGATGCAGGGCTCGATTCCAGGACCCTGAGACTATGATCTGGGCTGAAGGCAGAGGCTTAACTCTCTGAGCCACCTAGGGGCCCCTGGGATATTTTAGATCAGAAGCTAATCTAATAGATAATAGACGTTGCCCTTGTAAGATTTTGGTTTGAAGAGCAGAATTTTATGGAAATCATAATGCCATAATAAAGGACATATCTACATTTCCAAAAAGAATTTCCTGTTTTTCCTTAGCTAACTCTCCAAAACCAAAGGAAAAAAAAATAATCCTTCCTTTTCCTATTGTATGTTTTTTGTATTTGCTGCTTGATAATATGACTAGTGTGGGGTGATCAGATTAGGTGGAGGCTGGCAGCGCTGGTAGTGAAAGAATTCACCCAAGACAGAACAAAGGAGGTAGAAGTTTATCGCATATACCACAAGGGAGAGGCATATACCACAAAGGACAGCAAAGCAGAGAAAAGCAGAGACTGTCTGCCAAGAGGCAGTGGGGGGGAGGGGGGTTGCAGTTAAAGAGGGAAGGTGAGGAGGTATGGGAATGTATGGAACTTTCCTTTTTTGATACCTGTGTCTGGGTGTAGGTATATGGCTTATAAATATTTGGAGGTGGGTTGCCTAATAGGCTGTTTGTATTCAGCCTGGGGATTGCAGGTCACTGTGTGCCCTTCCGCCTTACTCAGATTTCCATTGTTCAAGTTGGTTGTGTGAAAGCAACCTGGACAACTAGGGTAAAACTTCTGGTGAAATACCTAAGCTTCACTCAGGCTGGGATGGAAAGTCTTATTTGTCTTGCATCTTAAACATCACATCTCCTCCTTTCTCTTATACATCAAGACTATTAAAAAAAAAATTATAGACTCAGAAGGGTTGCTAGGTCATCTGTGGTCTGTTCAAAAATTTAAGCATAGATTTTGTAGTATTTTCTCAGGTGTTTCTCCTAGATATTTTCTCAGTCAGCCTTTTTTTTTTTTTTTTTTTTGACAGACAGATCACAAGTAGGCAGAGAGGCAGGCGGAGAGAGAGAGGAAGGGAAGCAGGCTCCCTGCTGAGCAGAGAGCCCCATGCTGGGCTCAATCCCAGAACCCCTGGGATCATGACCTGAGCCAGAGGGAGAGGCCCCAACCCACTGAGCCACCCAGGTGCCCCCAGTCAGCTATTCTAGAGAGGCATGCTATTCTGCAATTTTTTTCTTCTTCAAGACCTTACTTACAGTCGTTAAGAGGTGATACTCCTTTGGTTGTGGAGAAATACAGCCTATATTTCATGGTAGGATTGTAGTGGAAAATGTATGGATTTTGGATTCAGATTGACTTAAGTTTGAATGCTGACTGTAACCTTTGTTGCTGTTTGGTCTTGGCAAAATAACTAAACCTTAGGGAACTGCTATATAGAGTATAATTATATCCAACTTGCAGGGCTGTTTGAGAAATAAAATGTACATGTTCTACATGTACATTTAACACATGTAGAACATTCAGTGCTACTTCCTAATACTTCATCTGTACTTAACAGAGTGTAGATAATATTATAGACATTTTTGTTTCAGAGCAGATTACAAAGTACTTTCATACATAAACTCATTATATCTTCAAATCCCTTTTATAAAGAGGAAGAACAAGTATTTTTTTTTTCAAGTGTTTTAAAATGAGGTACTAAATCTGAGCAATAGGCTAGTACCCTGGAAGAGAATGAGACAGGCATGGGATTTCTGAGTACTGATTTAGTGCTCTTGTAGTAGACGGAGCCCTTGGGAGGTGGGTGTGGCAAGGTAAGCGTCTCTGAAAGAGTTTGGTCACCTTTGGCATTGTCTTACTTCCAGTCTAACCTTACCCTGCAGCAGAACCAGATAGCTGAGAACATTCTGAAACTACAGACCTTGCCCCCAGGGAGAGGTGTGGGGTAAGTGATAACAAGGTACAGAGTTGATCCATAACAGCATTATAACCGTGTCCCAAATTATAATTAGAAAACAGATTATGTGTCAAACACTGGATTTTTTATAAATATTTTACAGAATATTTATTATATTATTATATATGGCAAAAAAGTAACAGGAGCAAGTGTCATTAATCTTTAGGTTAGTATGAATTCTATGGTGTGCAACACGTTTTGAAAAATATGGACTAGCTTTTAAGCACAGAATAGAGCTTGCTTGTTTGCTTTGTTTTTAAAAGGGGTGTTTTAAAAATTACAAAGTAAATGTTTGTTGCCTAACGTTTTCAAAGGCTAGGGGAAAGGGTTATACTATGGACAGATAGCATTTTAGTTAAATTCAGGCTATACAGAAATAGATTTAAGTTTGAAAATTTGCATAGAAGACTATGGTATCAAAAGGACTGCTAGATTCTAGTTTGCCTAGACAAATACAGGTTTAGCAGGCTTTTCTTTCTTTCTATTTTTTTTTTTAAACTAAATACTCAGTGAAACTACACAAAAATCAGAAAACATTTTGGAGAGAAAAGATAAGAAGATTCAATCAAAAGCTGGTTGAGATGATTCACTGGATACTACGTTTAACTTTAGTGAGATAATCATACAATACCTGATAACTAGGCAATCAGGAATTTTGTTTGCAACTTCTAAGAGAAGGTGTGGAAGCAAGGACTTTGTTAGCCCTTGTATCATTGCATGACTTAGAAAGTGATGCCTGTTTGGGTAAACAAATAAAAATGTCCTGTCTTTGCAGTCCCATGTCAAGCACGTCGTGACTTGCTAAGCAGACCAGGGTCTGGAATTTAAATTCCACTTATGCTCCTGAAACTAATAGGGTATATCCCGCTAAGAGTATGTTGCCATCCTGGAGAGGAAGAGGAAAATTAAATTTGGGGAGTGTTGAAGTGTTGTCTAGTGTAATGGTGAAGAAGCAAACATGCGTTTAGTGCGGAAACAAGAAAGGAAGAAGCAGCAGAAGGTGAAAAGGGCAATAGAGAAAAGAAGTTGGAGAATAAAATGCCAGTTTTGCTCATTTTGCAATTTTATATGAGGCCATAGAAATCCTTGCGTCCTGCCAGCCTGCCTATCTCCTTTATGAAGAAGAGAGGAATGGGAAAGGGGAAAAAGAATTTTCTTGCTCAGCTTTCTTCTCACACTTTATTACAGATAAGAAGACACAACACAGTATTTATGGAATTGTCCTCTTTTGTAAGACATTTTGGGACGTATTTCTCTTGAAGTTAAGTGGTATTTTGGGTGTATTTTGCAAATGAAAGAGAGAAGGCACAAAAGCCTTCTGCAACTTGCCAAGGTCACCCTATTCTTTGGGACAAAACCAGGATTAGAAACCCAGTAATATAAATGCCACTACAAAGTTTGTCAGCAGAAGCTGAGATTTCTTTCTATAGCAATTTTTATGCCCCAATGAATTATCTTTTTTTTTTTTTAGGTTTATGTACCAATAAAGAGTATTAAGTTTAGTCAAAAAGAGATGCTTTTAAACAATCAGTGTAATTGGAAGTGTAGATAGTCTGGAGAATGTGCTAATAACATACATATCTCTGTAAAAAAAAAATGTGCTGATAAAGATGCTAGTATTAATTTTTTTATTTCTTTGAAAATACTAAGATTGAAAATGCTGAGACCTGCAGCTTTGCCCTCTGGATTTATGTGGGATCCTGCTGGTTGCTTTTTAGATGCAGAGGATGCTTGATTAGTGTTAACACCAGGAGGCTGAAAACCTGTCAGGCTTTACATAAAAAATTGGTTGCTTATGCCCACTGTTTTTGCATGGTGTCAGCATTTATTACCTTTAAGCAATTTAAAAAGCATTACTCTTTAAACTCTCTATTCCTAAAAAAAAAAACCAAAAAACAAAAATAAAAACATATTTTATGTAATTTTTCCTTAAGAAATTATTCTTTTCTTTGATCACTCTTTTCCTTTGGAATGAGAATATACAACTCCTACTGAGTTAATTTCTAATCAACACAAATTCAGAGCATTCACTGAAGGAAACATTGAAATCAGAAAAACAGAACAGCTGGTAAATTCTAACAGAACTAGCCGGAATATTCTAGAAACAGATAGGCATGGGATCAAGTCTTCTACAGTTTCCATGCTATTCTTGAACCTCCTTAACACACTCTTGTTTCAGGGCCTTTGTATTTACTATTTACTTTTCACACTGATGTGTAAATCACTCCCACCTTTTCTTCTAACTCTCTGCTCAAGGGCTACTTTATTGGAGAGAATGTCTCTGACCATACCATTTTTAAAAAATATATTTTATTTATTTATTTGACACAGAGAGAGAGAGAGAGAGATCATAAGTAAGCAGAGAGACAGGCAGAGAGAGAGAGGAGGAAGCAGGCTCCCTGCTGAGCAGAGAGCCGGATGCGGGGCTCGATCCCAGGATCCTGAGATCATGACCTGAGCTGAAGGCAAAGACCTAACCCACTGAGCCACCCAGGCGCCCCAAGACCATACTATTTCAAAACAACTTCCCCGTCACCTCACCATCAATCCCCTTATTTTTCTTCTTTCTCACCTCCAACTAGAATGAACTCCTGAAAGCAGGGACCTAATCTATTTTGTTGCTTTATTTCCAGAGCTTACATCATATGTGACACATTTGCTGAGCAGAAGAAAGACATTTAAGGCCAGTTCTTAATGGCTGGCTTTAAGAGGACTAATGATAAGCTTATGATGTGCTCATATGAAAGCCGTCAAGGTCTAGATACCTTACATTTAGGGATCAGATTGTTCAGTGTAGATCCAGAAGAAAGGGTTATAGGAAGATAGATTTAGGCTAAAAGTAAGAAAGAACCTGATAATTGCAACTGCCTGAAAAGTATTTGATTTTTCTATAGATGCTTGTACAGATTGCATGATCACTTTAGGGATAATTGTAGAGGAAATTGAAGCATCTTATGCTAATTAGATTATAGTCTTAGAAGTATATGATTCTGTATTGACTCAAAAATTAATCACAGTTTGGTCATTCTTCAAAGTGCTGCTGGATATATGTATCTATTATGTTACCATCTTAAATCAGGAGGTTGAAAAATTCCACCTCCTCTACCAAAGTTGGCCCTGTCACCTCTTTTTGTAGGTAAGATTTTATTGGAACACAGAACTGACCTTTCATTTGCATATTGCCTATAGCTTCTTTCACACCATAATGCCACTGTTGAGTTGCAACAAAGACGGTATGGCGTACAAGGTCTAAAATATTACTATGTGGCCCTTTACAAAAAACGTTGGCCATCCTCTGCCCTTAACCAATAAACTGCAAAATATAACTCATAGAAATAAATAAATCTCTATTCAGTCTCCCAAATACCTCATCATCATCATTATTTTTTATTGTTATATCAGTAAATTTCCAACCATAATAATATAAACCTCTGAATATTTAAGTAGAGGGACTTTAATGGAAAAAAATGGTTACGTAGACGTTGGAAGAGGCTGGCAAGCCCATAGATCAACATCAACAGGAAGACGCCACCACTCGGTCCAGGGAGACCAAAGAAGAGGGTAGTTTTATCAGAGTCTAGATGCAAGAATTATAGGATAGAATCATAAGATAGGGCCAGAGAGGGGAGGGATGGGGTAAATGTGGTGCTATTACCTGAAGTTGGAATCACAAAAAGATTCTTTTGCCTATGGTGCTATGAGGTGGAGAGAAAGAAAGAGAAATACTCTGGCTTCTCCCAGTAGTGCCTTCATTGCCTGAATCATTGTCAGAAGTCAGCAGATACAGAAGACTAGGAAATGGAGCTTGCAGAGTTCATTCCCCAGAGATACAGAGCAGAGCAGGAGAAGGTGAGGAATGAATCTAAGAATGCCTAGACCCAAGACCAGAACAGCTGCTAATAGTTATTCACTTCTGCCCTATGCCAGGTACGGAGCTAAACAGTTCACATGAATCCTCTCCTAGGAGGTAAATACTAGTATTATCCCTAGCTTATAGATGAGGTTTGGAAAATTGAGTGCATTGCTAAAAGCCATGAATTAAATAAAAGACCAAGTTAGAATTGAATCCAGGTTTGTCACACTCCAAAATTTTGCTTTTAGCCCTCTTGTTTTATAAATGAGGAAAAAGTAGTTTGGAGAAGAAAAGAAAGTTGCAGCTGAAATGACAGGAACTCAAGTTATTCCTATTAAGTTTTTATACATCTTAACAGAGCTAAAACTTTATGCTGTTACTGTAGCATTCAGAGTTCAAAGGAAGCTCCCATTCTGATGAAGGAGTGTCCTTACATCCTGAAACTATCACTAAGCAAATGTTTGTAGCCAGTGTACTCGGTAAAAGGGATTATTAATTACAAATGCCTAAAAGTGTTAAAGAGATTAAATAGATAATATATCTATAGGCTTCTGAATAGTGTACCATAGAATGGGTACTTGCTGAATGCTTAGTAAATGCTAAGTAGCTGTTGTCATTGTTAATATTTTTATTATGCTGACCCTGAGTAGTTATCAGAGGAAAGAATATAGATTAGAAATTTTATGAAATATTATCCAAGTGTTTTGTTAAACTATAATATCCTCCTGTCGGACTTTTCACTTTGCCTGTGTTTAGGAGATTCGTTACAAGATAGTCAAGAATGGGATTTTTTGTTTGTTTTTAAGTAAATAGTCTTCATAATGCCTTAGTTTGTTAATTCAGGGTTGTTTTTTTTAATGTACCAGTGGTTTTCTATGAAATGTCATCTTTTCTTATTATTTCATAAATTTCTTTTGTCTACGATGGAACTATTCCCGATATACAACCTTCTCCTTCCTGTAACCATGGCTTTACTTCACTTCCTTCTTAATAGTTTTAACCCCCTAGAAATATTCTTTCTCACCTAGTTCAATTCTTATAATACTTTATAATATTATAAAAAATAATTACTTATAATACTTGTAATTGTGCTATACTCACGATTTTCCTCCTACACAAATCATGTGACACATGGATCTTTTACCTTATGGAGCACCTATAGGCCACCTGTGCTGTGCTGTGGTACACTCATTGCCTGAGACAGCACTGCTGTTCTCCCATTTGTGTCCCATTTCTCCAGCTAGACTGAAAGCCATGCTTGGATGATTGTTTTAGTGGTTGGTACTTTACAAATACTTAAGTTTTATTGGAAAACTTGTAGTTAGAGTTCAAAGTAACTGTATTTTTTTTTAATTTGATGATGTTTGCTTAAAAATTAGTCTTGCTACATGGCAAAGCCACCAACCACTTTCATCCTTGAATGGGAGTCCCTGAAAAAGCGTCTAGAATGGCTTTCCTTTGATGCAAAGATTGGCACGCGGTGAAACAAAACACCCAGGAAGTGTGTCTGTCCAGCATGATGCACTAGGTAGCCTATGTTAAATAGTCATTTTTCATTTTTTTAAAAGACAAGAAGGGTTATTTGACAAGCAGAATCATTGGGTTTGATATTGCAGTGTCAAACTTTAATGTGCAGAAATTATAATATGGGGCTCACAATGGAATGTAGACCTATTGACACTGTTTTCAGAATTTGAGGCTTTAAAAAAAAAGATTTTATTTATTTATATGAGAGAGAGAGAGAATGAGAGCGAGTGAGCATGAGAGGGGGAAGGTCAAAGGGAGAAGCAGACCACCAACCCACCCCACACCCCACCCCCGCTAAGCAGGGAGCCCTATGCGGGGACTCCAGGATCATGACCTGAGCTGAAGGCAGTAACTCAAACAACTGAGCTACCCAGGCACCTGAATTTGAGTCTTTGGAATTGATATGGTAGAGATTTGAACCACAATATATAGGAAGTAATGATGACCATATGACTATGTGCACATTGTGGTCTGTTGTTTTTGTACATGCTTCAAGGGACCATTTATAATATACTAACCTCAGAAAACTATATAAAGTAAATGTAGAGATCCAAGGGAGGGCAGTAAAAAGTCCTTGATTGATCTCTGAGAGTTTAATCTACTCATCACTTATTCACAATTAAGAATTTTATCTCCTGGGGGTGCCTGGGTGGCTCAGTGGGTTAAAGCCTCTGCCTTCGGCTCAGGTCATGATTCCCAGGATCCTGGGATCCAGCCCCGCACCGGGCTCTCTGCTCCGCAGGGAGCCTGCTTCCCCCCTCTCTCTGCCTGCCTCTCTGCCTACTTGTGATCTCTGTCTGTCAAATAAATAAATAAAATCTAAAAAAAAAAAAAAAAAGGAATTTTATCTCCTGAACTGTTTTATTCTTCCTTATGTGAGCAGGATATTTTTTCCACCAGTTTATCAAAAGCAGTGATTGTTTTAGGTGCTACAACTATAGAACTCTAAAAGATAAGTCAAATTAGGTCATATTGCTCAAACACTGTGAAAGGTTATACTTCTAATTCTTTGTGAATTTAAAGATTGAATTTAGGATGGGCCTGTGGTATTTGGAATCTAGACCTAGCTGCATTGGCAAGGCTTTCCTTTTTTAAAAAATTCAGGTAGATGAAACATTTTAGAAAACTTTTAGAAAACAAATAACCTTCTCTTCACCCTCTCAATATCCTCCTCTGCTCCCCACCCAACACATGCAGATGTTTTTAACCAAGTTAGTATTTTATTTTCCATGATGTTCATAGATTAAATGTAAATCTTAGTAAGTCCAAATTCCTTGAATTTGAAGGTGTTTAGACTTGAGGACTAGCATTTGCCCAGTTCATTCCACATCTTAAAATATGGTTTTTGTCAAGGCTAGACAGTAAACAGCTATAGTAGTAGGGATCCAAACCACAATTAATAGAGCTGAATGTTGTGTTACAAACCTGCCTCTTGATTCCTTAAAATAAAGAGCTGGGAGTAGCTGTGGCAACTGGACCTTAAATAATGTTACCAAAAGAGATTTTGTGTTTTAGTTTTTTCATCTAGTTTTTATATGTATTTACAATCCTGATGGATTGATTGCAAAGTGGACTATGACATGTATCTGACTATAAAGTTATAAGGAAACTGTCTGACACTGAATTTCATATAAATTACTTCAGTTATTTATTCTGTGGCTAAGATATAGTTCAGGCACATCAGTTTGAATACTGCTGTAGAATGAATAAATGTAAAGTAAATGCCAGAGTTATAGCTACAGCATCAGGTAGTGAGTTATGTGACGAATTCAGGCAATTTTAATTTTAGGGACAATGTCCCTTAGTTTTAGTATTTTTCAACAATCATACCATTTATGATTTTATTTTATTTTAGCCATGTCCTTTGGGGGCCCGAGATTTTCGAGAGAAACAGTGTGCAGACTTTGACAATATGCCTTTCCGTGGAAAGTATTATAACTGGAAACCCTATACTGGAGGTAATGTATAACCAGCAGAGCATTCATCATGCTTGAGAGCTTTGCAAATATAAAAGAATATATAAATACATACAAACACACACATACTTTCATACACATACTAGTAGAAATCAGTGTTTGCAAATCAAAGCAGGATAATGCTTATAGTACTATAGAGTTTCCCTGTAATAAAGTTTATGTTAGTAAAAATGATCAGAGATCATTTATAAAAACCTAATTCTATTTAACAAGGTACAAAAGTCCTGGAAAGGATATAAATCCAAATAATGCTTTTGAATTCTTGAGACTTTCTTGGGATAAATGGACATTACATTATAACCATTTATAATCACTAAATATTTAGAATTATCACCCTGAAAACAACTTATAACAATATAAATCAATTTAAAAGTGGCCAGGAAAACCTATATTCTTTCTTGGTCAAAGGCCAAGGATCTTCCAATAGATTATATTATTCTTTTTTAGTGTTGGGAATCATTTTTACCCTTTAATTTGGGCATGTATCAAACACTTTGTTCAGTAAACACTAGAAGTTTTCTTGTATTCCCAAAATACAAATTAAATTTTGTTAAAATTTTCTCTTGGAGAAATTGAATGTACTTTGAAAAAATTTCTATTGTTTGTTTTTTATTCTACTATCTTGCCTTGAAAATTTTCCAACAGAGCAATATTAAAAGAATTTTACATTGACAAGATTCTACCATTTACATTATAATATACTTTGTTACATGTCTAGTCATCTCTCCATTCATTAATCCATTAATTTTTTTATGTGTGTCAAAGTAAATTGTAGTCATTGCTATACTTTCCTCTAAATACTACAACATGTATAACATTAACCACAGTTCAATATTTATTTATTGTTTTAGAGGTTAGATTATGTACAATGCAATGCACAATCTTAACTGTACTTTCCCTGAGTTCTGACAAATGTGCACACCTGCAAAACGCTATTAACGTATAGAACATTAACATACCTCCAAAATTCTCAAAGTCCCCATAGTCCTTCCCAGCCAATAGCTGCCTCTACCTATTTCTTCCAAGAGCCAACCCTGTTCTGATATTTTTTTCCTTACATATATTAGTTTTGCTGGTGCCAGAACTTCATATAAGTGAAATCATGTTGTATTTACTATTTTGGGCCTAATGTTTTTGAGATCCATCCACGTTATTGCACATATGAAGAGCTTGTTCCTTTTTATTGCTGAGCAGCATTCCATTGTAAAAACCAGTTTTCCCATCCTGCTATTGATGGCTGACCACCTGAGTTGTTCCTATTTCTCAGCTGTTCTGAATAAGTTGCTGTGAACATTTTTGTAGCATTCTCTTTGTGAGCATATGTTTTCATTTCTCTTGGGTAAATACTTAGGAGTGGAATTGCTGGGCAATAGGGGAGGTGTGAGTTTAGCTTTAAAAGAAATTGCCAGATGTTTTTCCAAAATGATGTACCATATTACACTCCCACCAACAACATATGAAAGTTATGTTTGTTCCACATCCTTGCCAACATTTGGTATTTTCAGTCTTCCTTTGGTAGGTGTATAATAATGTCTCAGTGCTGTTTTAATTTGCATTTTCTGATCATTGATTATGTCAAGTACATTTCTATGTGCTTATTGACCATTTATAAATCTTCTTGGTACACTTGTAAAGTGACTGTTCCAATCCTTTGTCTATTTTTAATTGGTTATTTATCTTTCTATTCTTGAGTGGTAGTTATTTATCAGATAAATTTCATGAATATTTTTTCACATCTTTGGACTTTCCTTTTACTTTTTTGATGGTGTTTAAAAATTAAGATTTTAATTTTGATGAATGCTATTTTTTCTTTTTTTTTTTTCCTTTTATGGTTATTGTGTTTAGTGTCCTGTCTTAGAAGCCTTTGCCTTTCTCAACTCAAGAAGATATTTTCTTATGTTTTCTTCTAAAAGCTGTATGGTCTTGGTCTTTATATTTGGATCTATAGTCTAAAAATAATTTGGGGTTATGGCGTGTATTTGTAATTTCAATTCTATTTTCTTTCACTTATTTGTCAACAATAGAAATACACAATGAAATGTTTACAATGTGCAATGAAATGAAATGGTAGCAGTACTATGCTAACACCACACTGACTGAATTATTGTAAATGTATAGTCTTGGACACAGGGAGTGTAAGTTCCTCCAACTTTGATCTATTTTTCAAGAGTTCTTTGGATATTCTAGGTGCTTTGCATTTCTATCTAAATTTTAGAATTGCTATTAATTACTACAGAAAAATATGCTGGGCTTATGATTGCTATCATGTTGAATCTATAGATAGTTGAAGAGGAACTGATACATTAACAATATTATTTTAACATTGAATATTGAATTCAATAGTGAATATATGAACATTATATATATATGCCCATTTATTAATGTTTTCTTTAATTTTCTTTATGTTTTCTTTAATTTCTCTCAGCTATGTTTTGTAGTTTTAGGTGATAGGTCTTGTACTTCTTTTGTTAAATCTATTTCTGAGTAAATTTTTTTTGCAACTATTGTAAATAAAAGTTTAAACTATACCATTTTCAATTGCTTGCTCTAATATCCAAAAATACATAGATTTTTGTGTATTAAATTTGTATTTTGTGACCTTCCTAAATTTACTTTACTGTTAGTCCTAATAGTTGTTTTGTAGATTGCTTAGGATTTTCTTGGTAAATAGTCATGTTGTCTGGAAGTAGAAACTGTATCAATTGTTATGTCTTTTATTCATGTTCTTGCCTTAATACACTGGATTGGCTCTTCAGTACAATTTGTACATGTATGAGTATATGTATTTTTCTTTATTCTGTTAATATGGTGAATTGCTTGATAGATTTTTATGTCAGACCAACCTTTTATTTCTAGGATAAACCCCATGTGGCAATGATTTTTTATCTTTTTATATGTTATTGGGTTTAGTTTCTAATTTTTTATTAAGGGTGTTTGCATCTGTTTTTTGTTTTTTGTTTTTTGTTTTAAGGAATTCTGATTTGCAATTTTTTTTCCTGTCCTGTGTTTGACAAGTTTGGGTATTAGATTTACTCTGACTTCTAGAAATAGAATCCCTGTTTATTTTCAAAGAGATTGTAGGATTGGTATTATTTCTTCTTTAAAATAGACTTCACTACTAAAGCCACTCAGGCTTGGTATTTTCTTTGTAGAAAAAAAAAATGTTACATATTCAACTTCTTTAGTAGATAAAGAGCTGTTCACATTTTTAAAAAATTTTTATGTCTTCAAGAAACTATGGGATACTCCCATATACCATTTCTTGACAGAAAATTGATCATAACATTCTCTTACTGTCCTGTTTAATATCTATAGGCTCTGTAGTGATGTATGCTCTTTCATTTCTGATATTGATAATATGTTTTCTCTCTTTTTCTTGATCAGTCTTGCTTGAGGTTTATTAATTTTATTAATCTTTCCAAAGAATCTACTTTTGGCTTTAGTACTTTTTTATTTTTTTCTCTTTTATTAGTTTTTGCTCTTATATTTATTATTTTTAAATTTTGGGTTTATTTTGCTTTTCTGTATTACCAAACTTCTGTTTTAAAAAAATTTCCCTTAATTCAAAATCTTTTATCATTTACTTTGTGATTTCTCCTTTGACCTATGGGGTATTTAGAACAATGTTAGTTTTATTTCCAATTATTTGATATTTTCTAGATTGTTTGGTTATTGATTTCTAATTTCTACTATGATCAGAGAATACTCTGTATGATTTAAATTTTTTAAATTAATTGAGATTTGTTTTATAGTACCATTTATTGTTCATGTTGGTAATGTGCTATCTATACTTGAAAAGGATGTGTTTTCTGCAATTGTTGGATAGAGTGTTCCATAGATATCGATCACATCAAGTTGGCTGTTAGTGTTGTTTAAATCTTTTATATTCTTTCTGATTTTTTTTTTTTTTTTTTTTTTTTTTTTTTTTTTTTGCTGTAGTTCTTCTATCAGTTACTGGGAGAAATATGTTAAAAACTCTATTATACAGCTTTGCTTTCTTTTTTGCAAGTTTTTTTTTTAAAGATTTTATTTGTTTATTTGACAGAGATCACAAGTAGGCAGAGAGGCAGGCAGAGAGAGAGGAGGAAGCAGGCTCCCCGCTGAGCAGAGAGCCTGATGTGGGGCTTGATCCCAGGACTCTGGGATCATGACCTGAGCTGAAGGCAGAGGCTTTAACCCACTGAGCCACCCAGGCGCCCCTCTTTTTTGCAAGTTTTTCAAGTTGCTTTTATTAGGTACATATAAATTTAGGATTGTTTTGCTTTACTGTAGGAGGAAAAGAAGTATCTGAAAAATAATTTCAGATTTAATAATTAGCATCTAGGTAATTATAAGCTTAGTGGATTTACCCTAAATTCATAATAAGCTTTCACTTCATAAAAGCTTTCACTTTTCACTGAAGGTAACTAGTAATGATGTGACCTAATGTTTAGAGAATCATCTTAAATCTCTTCTCAAAATAATAGCAGTACCTCTTCTGAAAACTCACTGTAGTTGAGTGGAGTGCCTGGATGGTTCAGCTGGTTCAGTGTCTGACTCCTGATCTCAGCTTGGGTGTTGATTTCAGGGTCATGAGTTCAAGACCTGTGTTGGGCTCCATGCTGGATGTGGAGCCCACTTTAAAAAAAAAAACAACAACTAAAAACAAAACAAAAAAACACCTCTCTGTAGCTGAGGAAGCTGAACACATCTTCTGAAATGAAAAAGGGTGAAATGTATTCTTATTATTATCACATAGTGTAGTAGTCTAAGGAATAGAGCCAAAGTATTTATATGTTCTACATATCAAATGCTACCTTACATAATTAAATTATGTTAGAATTGAGTAAATAAAATTTGTTTTCTTTTTAAAAGCTGACACATAAAAAGCTACATTAAATTCCAAAGCATTACAGTAAAAAAAAAATGGGAAAAGAACTATACTGGATAGTAATGAAAAAAATCCCAGTAAAGTTCATTGAAATTTAGAGTAAGTTTATTTATAAAAATCTTACAAAAATGAATATAAATACCTTGATTATCAGTTTAGGAAGAAATTATTCTATTTATTACTTGTTATATTTGCGGTCAGGAGAGCAAAAGGTATCATTAACTTAAGTCTAATAATAACATATCAAATTATATAGAAGTTCTATAACCTATATATTGAAAATGGAAGCAAACGTGGACTTAGGCCAGAGGAGGTAAACTGACAGTTCAGGAACCAGTCTTTACTTACATAGATGTTTTAATCTCTAGTATTTTTGAAAACTTTGAATGAGTTATCAAAAAGCGTTTTTTATTTTAAAACTCTAGGTTTCCATCTTCTCATGAAAAAACAGTATTTGACAATATTGGGCCATCTTCTTGCATTATACAACAATCAACTATAACAATGATCTTTAATGCAATGTTCTTTCTAATTTACCATTGTTTCTATCACTCATTTGGCTTGTCTCTTTGATTTCACATACCTTCGATGAGATTTGTAATTTCTACTGAGATTAAGCATGTCATTTTATCTTTCTGCCTTATTTTCATTGTTTGAAATGGTCTTTTTTTATTTCAAAGAGAAATTTTATCAGCATGATTAGAATTAAAGCAAAATATTTTAAACTTCATCAAACGAAGGTTGGACATAAAGTGTTTTTAAGTCATAATTTCAGTCAGTAGTTACATATTTAGAAGTAACTTTCTCATGCAATGTTTTGAATAAAATAAATTCATATATATTACATCTTTCCAATATACTATGAAAGTATGATATTACTCTGCTTGTTTTTTTAAATTGCTACTATTTATGCCTATTTTTCACATCAAGCTTAAGAAATACAAATTTCAGTGACAAAATGAAAATGATGTAGTTCTTCTATTCACAAAGAAAATTAGGTATTTTTAAATTATTCATGTTTAATGCTATATGTAATTATCTTTGATTTTGTAACAAGAATTATTCAAATTTAATGCTATAGTTAATTTTACCTTTGATTTGCTTATCTCATAAAAACTTACCTCTACACTAAAGCCACATTCATGGAATACAGTTTGTTTAAAGTGGGTAGTAATTTAGAGGTTTGGTTTTGTTGTTGGTTTTTTTTTTTAAATAACTACCATATCCTTGCTTGAAGTAGAGTTTTTGTATCAGCTTCAGTTAATAAGTGACAAATGTTGTAGAAATTTCCCATTTGCTATATGAAGTTATTGTGCCAAGCCTCAAACTTTTATTTTCTTAGTTTTTTAAAAGTTTTTATTTCATCCATTTTTTTCAACATTCAGGTACATTTACTGTGTTCCTTTTTGACCTAAAATATATTATTAAATATATACTAGAAATACCTGAACATTTTAAACCTTAAAACTGTTCAACAGATCTTCTGTCAAGTTGCATAAGCAATGAAAATAAATATCAAATTTTAGCAAAAGAGGGAAGAAACGTACACATCTGGGTATATAGTGAGTGAATGATGTCTGTATGAATTGTAAATTTACTGTGGTTAATATGGAATCACTGTTTCTTAAAAGAACCACTCCATTTATTTCTTTTCTGCTGTATTTGTCCAGGTGGGGTAAAACCTTGTGCATTAAATTGCTTGGCTGAAGGTTACAACTTCTACACTGAACGTGCCCCTGCAGTGATTGATGGGACTCAGTGCAATGCAGACTCACTGGATATCTGTATCAATGGGGAATGCAAGGTTGCTCCAATTTTGAATTTTACTCCTTTGGGGGAGGGGGGCTTTTGAGACTTTTGTCTTTTTTCTCAGATGGTCGCTCCTAATTAATACTATGCTCAGTTTTAATAAAGAGAGCTACATTTTAGAGAAATTCATTTTCCAATTAGGTTAACAATACATACCACTAAAGGTAGACTAGCCTATTCATATTCGAACATCATGTAGATATGATTTATTTTGGTGTTCCAGTTATATATGTAGTAATTGCTAGAGCTCTGAATGTATTTTGGACTTTAATTTCTGTTATTCTGTTCCGTTTATAAACAGATTACAAAGATGATAGGAAGAGAGAGGGAACAAGGATTTAGCTCATATTCATATGGCTACCACATGTTTTCATTGGAAGATTGTTTAATACATTTCATAGTATATAATTTTTCCCCGTAGTGTGAAACAGCTATGTTCCTCCTACTTTGTCTCTTTTTGAAGCATTTTGGAGCACAGTGGTTTTCATTATAGAGTTAGTCTTTACCTTACTAAAGCATTTTCTTTAGAGAATTAGCCAGACTAGTTGAGAATTTTAAGAGCAAATCCATGCTATTTTCCTAGACCTGCGTATAAAACCATAATAAGAAAAGCCGTAAAAAACACTGTTCTCGTAACTTTTTTCACCGTTTGTTTTTACTTTAGATTAAGGAGAAGCACAAAACTAAGTCTCAGAAACTGAGAAAGAAGTGATAAAACACTATCTATTTTTTGTCATAATTTATTGTGAAAGTTTCTGTCCTTCAGGCTACTTGATTCTCAATATGCCTGATGATCCTGTGCATGTGCGTTATTTCTATGACAGTATTAAAATTTGGGGGGGTAGCAAAGACAAAAGTACAGGTTTTATTCAGAGATCACATGCCTGATATCAATGGCTAAAGGTCATTATACAAATTCAAGTGCCAAAATATGTACCAAAAATATATAGAAATCCATATTTCTATGATAAAATGCAAAACTAAAAGGTAGAATTTCAGCTCCCAAGATCATATGCTTACCTGTCCTTGTTTTTATGACAATTTTACTCAGCTGGTGGAAATAGGTATTCATTTTTAAAGGTTTACCCTGTTTTGAATTCCACAACTAATCCTTAACACTAACAATTGGATATTCAAAAGCATCAGTGATTTAGAAAGGTCAAACCATAATGCTCAGTCACAACTCCTGCTGTTATAACCCTATGTAGGACAACAGGACAACATGGTATTTTTCTTAATTCTTGCATTTCTTTTTTTTTTTTTTTTTTAAGATTTTGTTTATTTATTTGACAGAGAGAGACGCACAGCAAGAGAGAGAACACAAGCAGGGGAGTGGGAGAGGGAGAAGCAGGCTTCCCACTGAGCAGGGAGCCTGATGCAGGGCTCGATCCCAGGACCCTGGGATCACGACCTGGGCTGAAGGCAGTCGCTTAACCAACTGAGCCACCCAAGTGCCCCAAATCTTGCATTTCTTGATTGAAGCTATAAGTAAGAGTCCATTGCCAACAAATTATAATATTTTAAGATTTGGATCATGGATTCTATAAATGAAAAAGAAACCTAGGTTAGAAATACAGACATACATTCCTTTTTTTTTTTTTTTAAGATTTTTTATTTATTTATTTGACAGAGAGAGATCACAAGTAGACGGAGAGGCAGGCAGAGAGAGAGAGAGAGGGAAGCAGGCTTCCCGCCGAGCAGAGAGCCCGATGCGGGACTCGATCCCAGGACCCTGAGATCATGACCTGAGCCGAAGGCAGCGGCTTAACCCACTGAGCCACCCAGGTGCCCCCAGACATACATTCCTGGGGAATCAGAATTCTTTTCCTTTAAACTTATATGTTGAGAAATGTTAGCTAAGAAATTACTAGACTGGGAAGGAAAAAGTGGAGAGAGGAAAATAATTCCTGTTTTGATTTCCTTTACTGGAAAAACAATAAATGAATAAGTTATATTTATTTGGTTAGTTACAGTTCCAAGTGTTCCTCTTTATGACATACTGAATATTCTACTCTGTTTTCAGCATGTAGGTTGTGATAATATTTTGGGATCTGATGCTAGGGAAGATAGATGTCGAGTCTGTGGAGGGGATGGAAGCACATGTGACGCCATCGAAGGGTTCTTCAATGATTCGTTGCCCAGAGGAGGTGAGTGTGTAGAGAGAACTCTTCTTCACACCTCTGTTGTCCTGGGAATAGCCAAAACACTTGATTTCTTTCTCACCCCCTTTAAAAAAATTTTTTTTATTTAGACAGACAGTGTTTATTCCCCAAGTTGCTTTTAGTCTCTTAAATATTAAATATAGATCCATGTGAGATATTTTAAGGAAATATTGTTCCCTTTCTACTTGACTTCATTTAGCCATGTTTCCCTCAGATCTGAATTCCCACAGAGCATTGATGGGAGGAGCATGTGTTGAGAAAAAAAAAAAAAAACATGAACCAGTATTATACATGTTGAGGCTTCAAAGACTATCTTGAACTAGTTTAGAGAAAAAGAAAAATACTCTAGATGTGTTCATGAACCCAAAGGGGAATTTTCTCATACTGCATAATTTATAAAGTGCTAAGTCAAAAAAAGATTTGAAGAACAAGGAAACTTATTACTGAATGGTTACTAAACACTCATTTTCTGACCAAGGCTGCTCGTGCTGCTTATTCCTGGCTATCTTCTGTGTTTCAGGCTACATGGAAGTAGTCCAGATACCAAGAGGCTCTGTTCATATTGAAGTTAGAGAAGTTGCCATGTCGAAGAACTATATTGGTAAGTAGCATATTTTGCTAGATTCTTAAAATTTACTGAGGAAAAGCAACACATTATCTTGAAGGAAAACCATATTGCTTGGATAGAACACTTTCATGGTAAAATCAAGTTTTATAAGACCACACTGAAGAGCTAAACAAAAAATTAGTGGTTTATATCTTACTCTTCACTGGGTTAGTTATTTAATTTTTTTGAAAATCAATTTTAATGAGATATTTATATATGACAAAATGCATTTATTATAAGTATACATTTCAGGGGTGCCTGGATGGCTCAGTTGGTTAAGTATCTACCTCTGGCTCAGGTCATGATTCCAGGGTCTTGGAATCGAGCCCCACATTGGCTCCCTCCTTTGTGGGGGTCTGCTTCTCTCTCTCCCTCTGTGCTCTCTCTCACTCTCTCTCTAAGCAACTAAATAAAATCTTTTAGGAAAAAAGTAAGTGTACATTTTGAAGAGTATTGACAATTATATATATATAGGAGTTATAATATATAAATATATAAATAATAACTTAAGTATTGATTACTATAAATACATGAATTATACTTTAAATATATATTACTATGTATAAATCTATTAATATATAGATATATACCACATATTTTTATATTTATATATTTATGTATATATATAAAACACCACAGCCAAGACACAACATTTCCAGGACTTCAAAACATTCTCTTATTGACCTTTGCAGTCAATTTCCCTCAAACTCAGCCTTAGGTAAACACTAATTTCTTTTCTGACATTATGTATTTTATTTTTATTTGTTCTGAAATTTCACATGAATGGGACCATAAAGTCTGTACTCTTATGTCTGTTTTTTTTTTCACCCAGGATATTTTTGAGATTCATCTACATTTTTGAGTAATAAGTTGAGTATATTTAAAGTTCATTCCTTTATATTGCCAAGTAATTTTCCATTATGTGGACATACCATAATTGTTTATCGACTCACTTGATGGAAATTTGAGTCATTTACAGTGTTTGACTCTTATGAATAAAGCTTCTTTGAACACTTATAGACAAACATTGTGTAGACATATATTTTCATTTCTTATGGATAAAAACCAAGAGCAAAATGGCTGGGTCATATGGTATGTACATGTTTAATTTTATAAGAAATTACTAAACTGTTTTCCAAAGTGGTGGTTATCATTTATATTCCTACAAGTACTATAGAAGAGTTTTGGTTGCTTTATATTCTTGTTAAAACTTGATATTGTTGACCTTTTATTTTATTATTTTTTAAAGATTTTATTTACTTATTTGAGAGAGAGAGAGAGCTTGAGAGGGGAGAAGATCAGAGGGAAAAGCAGACTCCTCATGGAGCTGGGAGCCCGATGTGGGACTTGATCCTGGGACTCCAGGACCATGACCCTTCACAGAAGGCAGTCGCTTAACCAACTGAGCCACCCAGGCGCCCTATTGTTGACCTTTTAAATTTTACCCTTATAGGTATCTTTTTTTGTGAAGTGTCACAACAAATATTTTGCCTACTATAATTTTTTTCTCTTAATCAAATTAGGAGTTCTTTGTATATTTTAAATACATGTCTTTGCCCAAATATATATTTTATGAATATCTTTTCCAGGTCAGTGGCTTGTTTATTCCTTTTCTTAATGGGCCTTTTGATTTTCACAAAATCGAATTTATTAATTTGTTTATAGTTTATGCTTTTGTATCTTGCCTTAGAAATTTTGCCTTCCCCAAAGTTGCAAATATTGTCTTCAATGTTTCTTCAAGAAATTATAGTTTTAGGGGGCGCCTGGTGAGCTCAGTTTAAAAAGTGTCTGACTCTTGGTTTTGGTTCAGGTCATGATCTGAGGATTGTGAGATGGAACTCTGCAACTGGCTTCACACTCAGCACAGAATCTGGTTGAGATTCTCTCCCTCTCCTCCCTTCCCTTCAGCCCTTCCCTTCTCACTCATGCTTACTCTATCCCTCTCTCTCAAACTGAAAAAACAGTGAATTACAGTTTAGCTTTTATATTTAGATATATGACCCATTTTGAGTTCTTATATAAGGTATAAAGTAAGGGTTCAGTTTTGTTTTGTTTTTCATATAGATATTCAGTTACCATAGCACCATTTGTTGAAAAGACCATCATTTCCCCCATTGAATTACCTTGACATTTCTGTTAAAGGTCATTTAAACATGAATGTATGGGTCTCTTTTTGTTCCCTTCCATTGATATATATGTAGGTGTCTATCCTTAAATCAAAACTATGTTGTATTAATAGAGTTTTCTAGTAGAATTCCAAAATAGGAAGCATTAGGTTCTCAAATTTGTTCTTCTTTCTCAAAATAATTTTTGCATATCTAGGTCCTATACATTTCTGTATGCAGTTTAAAATAAACTTGTCAATTTCTGCAAAAAGAGATTATATGGAATGTGTAGATCAATCTGGGGAGAACTGGTATCTTAAAGATATTATCTTCCAATACACGAAAAGATTTACCTATATATTTATTCAAGTCTTTATATTTGTTCATCAGTGTTTATTTTTCAGTGTATGGGTCTTGCACCCCTTTTTTCTTAAATCTACCATTAAATATTTCATACTTTTTGATGTCATTATAAATGGTATTGATATCTTAATTTCATTTTTGAAAGATTTATTGTTATGTAACAATACGATTGATTTCTTTTTGTATTGATCTCATGTCTTGTGATTCTTTCAATCCATGAGAATGGAATATCTTTTAGTTTGTGTTGTTTTCCGTTTCTTTCACCAATGTTTTATAGTTTTTTAGAGTATAGGTCTTTTACCTCTTTAGTTAAGATTATTCATGGGTATTTTATTCTTTCTGATGCAGTTGTAATTGGGATTGTTTCTTTTTTTTTTTTTTTTTAAGATCTTATTTATTTATTCATGGAGGGGCGAGGCAGACTGGCAGAGGAGGATGCAGGCTCCCCACTGGGCAGAGAGCCTGATATAAGACTCGATCCCAGAAGACCTGAGCTGAAGGCAGATGCTTAACCAACTGAGCCACCCAGACATCCCTGGGATTGTTTTCTTAATTTCTATTTCTGCTACTTTGTTATTGCTGTATAGACACACTACCAATTTATGGGTATTAATTCTGTATTCTACAACTTTACTGAATTCTTTTATACTTCTGATAGTTTTTTGGTGGAGTCTGTAGAATTTTCTATGTATAGTATCATGTCATCTGCAAACAATGACACTAACTTTTCAGCTTAAGAACAATTGATTGAAAAGTTTTATGAGTTTTCCAGTTGTTTACTGTTGGAGGGCAAGTTCAATACCAGTTATCTCAACATGGAAAGAAGTGGAAATTCTTTTTATTTGATGTTTGATCTTTTAAGACAAATTTAGACTCTTCAGAAATCTCTAGCGAGACCTGGATGAGTTCTTATTTCCTTGCAAATATCCCCTTGCTTAAATATTTTTAAAGATAAGACCACATCTAGAATGCTTTTTTAGATGGAACATTTGTATTATCAGGCTCTTTCTTCCTTTATTTAAGAAAACCTCTTTATTAGGGCACCTGGGTGGCTCACTCAGTTAGGTGTCCAAACTCTTGCTTTCACCTCAGGTCAGGATCTCATAGGTCATGAGATCAAGTCCCGTGTGGGGCTCCACACTGAGTGGAGGAGTCTGCCTGGGGTTTCTCTCCCTCTGCTCCTATCCCCACTCTCTCTCTCACTCTTTCTAAAATAAATGAGTAAATTTAAAAAAAAACCTTTATTTTTATGCCATAATTTTGGATTCTTTTCCACATCAAAAGACTAAAAAATAAGAATCCTAATATCAGATTTTTCCCTTTGATAATGCTCTGTCTATAAAGTCACATCTTCCTCCCTTATTCATTCCTTTTTAAATACTTTGTGTTTTTCTGAATTTATTATAGTACCAGCAAAAGTGAGTAAAGATCCATTCATTAAGTAGTTGAAAAAATGGAAAGTGAGAGTTAAAATTGAAGGAGAATTCAGAGCTACTGGTGGTGGGTGGGGGAGGCTTGTTTTAATTTTTGTTTTCAGTATTTCATATCATACAGTCTCAGATGTCCTTATATAGTCAAAGTACTTTCAATGTGTTAAGTGACAGAAAACTGGTTGACAAATCCCAAAAGATTAGTTAGATTTATTTTTGACAATTAAATGAATTTTCACAACATATCTGGAGTCAAGAAAGTACAAGTAACTTGCCAGGAGGATAGGGTTGGGGGTATGGAAATGGTATATAATATTAAGGACAAGTGGTAGAGGTCCAGAGAGTCAGAGACTCTATGTGCCATGACCTTTTTAGTGCTTTTGAGCTGCTTGTTCATCTGGCCTGAGAAAATTTTGTGTGTGTGTTTTTTAAAGGTTTTTGTTTTTTGTTTTTGTTTTTTTTAAGTGTACATGAATGCACAGTTGAAGGGGAGAGGGAGACAGAGAGAGAGAGAAGACTCTCTGCTGAGCATGGAGCCCTGTGTGGGGTTTGATCTCACAACTCTGAGGTCATGACCTGAGCTGAAACCAAGTCAGATGGTTAGCCATCTGAGCCACCCAGGCACCCCTGTGATAAAGGTTTTGAAGAAGCTAGCATGTTAACAAAAAATTATACTGACATGTTTGTCATTGTCAAATCATGATCATCATTATTAAAATTATCATCATCCTATTTATTTATGAGAGTTTTTATATTTATGGGAGTTTTTATCTATATTTTATATAGTAGTGCTAATAGTCCTTTTTCTTATCACATATTTATAAAACTTTTTTTATAAAACCTTTTAATACATTATTTTTCTACAGAGGTTTAAAAAGTTATGCATGCATATTTATTAAGCTTATTCTTTATAGTTTGTGAGTTTTTTTTGTCATGGTTAGAAAACCTTTTTGTACCCTAATATTACTTTTTTAAGTTCTTCCATATTTTCTTTCTAGCATTTTATTATTTAACTATCTATACATTTAAATATTTACCCATCTGGCATTTATTCTTTCTCTCTTTTTTAAATTTTGTTTTTATTCAGGTAAAATTGATATAATGTAGAATTTAATAATTTTTTTAAAGATTTTATTTATTTATTAAAGATTTTATTTATTTATTTGACAGAGAGAGAGATCACAAGTAGGCAGAGATGCAGGCAGAGAGAGGGGAGGAAGTAGGCTCCCTGCTGAGCAGAGGGCAGGATACTGGCCTCAATCCCAGGACCCTGAGATCATGACCTGAGCCGAAGGCAGAGGCTTAAACCGCTGAGCCACCCAGGCGCCCTATTTATTTATTTTGAAAGAGAGAGTATACAGGGAGAGGGGCCAAGGGGAGAGAATCTTAAGCAGGCTATGTGCTGAGCATGGAGCCCAATATAGGACTCAATGTCAGGACTCTAAGATCATGACCTGAGCTGAAATCAAGAGTCATGCTTAACTATGTCACCCAGGTGCCCTGGGTTTATTTCTTCACTGTTTGGCTCCATTTTTCTGTCTGTCTGTGTGCCAGTACCACAAGTCCACTTCATCTCATATTCATGTAATTATAATTTCAAGTTTTAGGCAAGAAAATCTTCTCCCTACTCTTACCCCAATTATTGCTTTTCTTATAATTTCCCTTGCTAGTTCCATGTGTTTATTCCTCCAGATAAAACTTTCATTTCTTTTTATTACTATCATCAATAAATACTTAACATCTTCTTGACGTTCACATGCAAAATTACCATGTTAATTTTTACTTAAGCAAATGGCCAAGAATCCTATCTCCAAGTGGAAATGAAATGGATACTCATTGTACACTCCAGTGCAGTTAATAAGTGACATTGTGGTAAATGAAGTTTTACATTTTAGATAGACTTTTTTTTTTTTTTTTTTTTTTTTTTTTAGCTTTGAAATCTGAAGGAGATGATTACTATATTAATGGTGCCTGGACTATTGACTGGCCTCGGAAGTTTGATGTTGCTGGGACTGCTTTTCACTACAAGAGACCAACTGATGAACCAGAATCTTTGGAAGCTCTAGGTCCCACCTCAGAAAATCTCATTGTCATGGTAAATGTGTCTTTGCCACTTAACTTTTTCCATCTGTGATCTGCCTTGTGAGGTACAGAGGGGCAGGCTTTATTATCTCTGTTTTACAGGTGGTGATATTAAGGTTAATAAAGGAAAATGGTTTACCCAAGGGTATCAAATCTGTGTAAGGTTAAGGCCATACTGCTCCTTCCATATGACTGATCTTTTCAATGCCTGCTTAAATAGTATTTTTATAACCAAACAAGGCGTTTAAGAGAAATGATTCTAAATTACCCATGAAAATGGAAGGAGAAAATTCAATATCATTGCGTGTGTTCTACAGGTTATCTTAAATTTCCTGTAAGACTTACTTTATGACATTTTCCTCTTCAAAAGAAATAATAAATATTTGAGTGAAGCCTCATTGTATTTTAATTATCTTCACCAGTTGTTTTCAATGGCAGGTTCTGCTTCAGGAACAGAATTTGGGAATTAGGTATAAATTCAACGTTCCCATCACTCGGACCGGCAGTGGAGACAATGAAGTTGGTTTTTCATGGAATCATCAGCCTTGGTCAGAATGCTCAACTACTTGTGCTGGAGGTAAGACACACACTAGGCAGCCCACCCAGAGGGCAGATGGAAAGCAAAACATATTCTGAGCTATGCTTTGTGTTTGCTAAAGAAGCTAATTGGAAACATTTCTTGCAGGTTTGCTTCAAGCTGTAATTTAGCAAAAAGAAACTTTGCTTTAATTATATTATATTCCATTTGTTTTTAACCTCATGTAATTTGTACAGATTTGTTGGTAAAATACATCTTGGCACAATGAGTGTCTCTGCTGGTGCTTCTCCCAAGACTATCTTGAAGGTGGGCTGTTTGCTTTTCGTGAACACATTCTTGGTAAAGAACATCATGAGTTTTAAATAAGAAAATGAGCAAGAATCAGACGGCACAGATTCAACTTCTTGTAATGGGGGATGAGAATGTATGTCTGTGTGCTTGCGTGTTTGTGTTTGTGTGCTTGTGTGTTTCCCACAAACCTATTCAACTCCCTTCTCCAGCCATCACAGTTAAGGGGCTATATACTGGGATACTACAATAACTCCTAGTGTCTGGGTCTCTGGGTTAATGGTGTATGCTGACCCCATTATAGTCCCTCAGAGAGGTAGCTGCTAGGCGGTGGTTGGTGATGTGTTGGTTGTCCCATGTGCGTTTTTCATGGGTGCCTTTTCCCCACAATTTACTCTATTCCTAATCCTCCTCCCTCTAGTGGCCACCAATGCAATTCTTTACCTCTGGCTGGGAGAGCAGGACAGTTGGCTTCCTTCAAAGCCAACACCCTTGCTGCTGCATGGACTGGTGAGTAGAAGTGCTGTGCAAGCAGCATCTTCCTTCTCTCTGGAGACTAAATGCATCGCCTCCACCGTACACCTTGGTCCCAATAGGCAAGGAAACAAACCTATCCCTCAGGCCTAGGCTTGCTTAGAGCACCTCACCATTCCAAAAGCAAAGATTCATTTTGAATAGTGATATTTAGAACGGGAGACATAGAAATAAGGTGAATCACCCCATTTTACCCCATTTCCAGTGTATTAACTATTTTCCCTTTCTAAACTGCTCAGAAACATATGATTGGACATGGCCTTTACCCTATCTTGTCTTGTACTCATTGACTTTCTAAAGTCCTCTGACTCTTGAGGCTCGGATATTTTCACGAAATGATTATTACATAATATTCAGTATTTTTAGAATCATTCACAAATAAATCATTGATTAGCTACTCCAACTTTAGTAGCAAACATGATATAAAACATCAAAAAAGCAAATTAATAATACTGTCTTGTCCTGTGTGAAGTGTCATGAAATATGGTTATATATAATTTGTGGCATATTTTATTTTATTTTAAAAAATATTTTATTTATTTATTTGACAGAAAGAGAGAGCACAAGTAGGCAGAGAAGCAAGCAGAGAGAGAGGGGGAAGTAGGCTCCCCGCCGAGCAGAGACCCCCCCACCCAATGCAGGGCTCAATCCCAGGAGCCCTGAGCCAAAGGCAGAGGCTTAACCCACTGATACCCAGGTGCCCCAATTTGTGGCATATTTTTAAAAGATCTCTAATTCCAATCCATTTTATGTGTGAAATGGCTAGTGATTTATAATGTAAAGTTTTTAAAACTGTAAGACATTGCTATATATTTTAATAAAATAAAGGATATTTGAAACTAATTGTTCAAATGAATGCCACTGTATTATATTTTAGTGGCATTTATACATATATATTTCTCTGTTCCAATTAAATTCATTTTTATTCAAGCTACAAATTAACTTATCTCTTTCACATACCAAAAAAGAAAAAAAGCCTTCATGACAACAGTACATACATAATTCAGGCTCTGAAGTATTAGGTAGGATAAAGTTATTAAGGAAGAGTCCAAATAAAGTTTAGGAAATCTAATGAGGAAAGTCTAAATGTTGAGGATGATTAGCTTGGAGAAGGGAAGGCTGAGGGAAAGTATATTAGTATCTTCAAGTCTGTGACAGAATGTTGAATGAGAAATTCTTAGTGCCTGTACGTCTTTGTACTAAAAATTGCTATATTTGGGGATGGTTTAGATACAGTGTTGTCTGAGGCCAAGGAGGGATTAAGTGAATTCTCAGTGTTCCTTCTAACCCTATGATTCTTTTGTTCAAAAAGGAGATAGTCTGACAAATAGGGCGGGTGTTAGGCCCATGAGAACTGAATTTAGAAGAAAAGCTGTGATTTTATTAAAGATATATGAAAAGTCTAAAGGAGTGTTTTCCATAACACTCGCATTGGGAAATCATAATATAAAAATGATTTCTTATGGTAGAGAATAAAATATAAAGAAAAGCAAGGATAGAGAGAACCCCCTGGAAGGAGAATTTTCTCTGTTGTTTATACTTTTTCCCTCTGTTCTGGAGCTTACTGATTGTAGATGTTTGAGGTGGTTCTTGAAACTGGAATTTTGCTCAGTTGTACATGATTATGACAACAGGCATGAGGCAGTCTCCAGGCCATTGTCTTCTTTGGAAGAGAGATGTATAGTGCTTGGAAGTCGGCAGGGATAGCGTGAAGAGCTGCATTCAGGTGGCTTGGTAAATGGTTCTCAAAGTGTGGCCACTGCCCTGGCAGCATCAGCATCACCTGAGAATCTATTAGAAATGCTACTTTGGGGACCCGATCTCAGATCTACAGAATAGAAAATCTGGGTGGGCTTCAAAAGTCTGTTTTAAATAGCTCTCCAGGTGATTGTGATGCTTGCTCAAGTTTGAGTACTAATGGTTTGGTTGACAGAGAAACTGAAACCTGGAGACATGGAATCTCTGTCCTCCTCACTGACATCTGTGCATCTCTCTAGACTCACTCTGCACCTAGAACAATACCTAGAGTATATTAGGTACTCAATAAGTATTTATAGATGAGTGGGTGAGCAAAAGGAATTAATTATTTTGGCAATTATTTACCTGTGCTAGTTTTTTCCAGTGTAGGAAGTAAGAGTTTAGAATTGTTCATTTTTCTTAGGAGGTACAGCAGTTTTTAATTGGGATAAAGTCAGTTCTTAATTGGGATATTTCACTCTCATCTTTCCAGGGTGGTGCTAGGTGTGAGGACACCAAAGTTTGTTTTTGTTTTTGTTTTTGTTTTTAATATTTATTTATTTATTTATTTGACAGAGAGAGAGAGAGAGATCACAAGCAGGCAGAGAGGCAGGCAGAGGGGGGGGGGAAGCAGGCTCCCCCCTGAGCAGAGAGCCCGACACAGAGCTCGATCCCAGGACTCTGAGATCATGACCTGAGCCGAAGGCAGCGGTCTCAACCCACTGAGCCACCCAGGTGCCCCCCAAAGTTTTTTTAAAATGGAAAAAGAGAAAACAAGAAAGATCTCAAAGAACTCTCTGTTGCAATCTCACAAGACTCTTCAGTGATCTCACCTATTACTCTCCTGCATATGTTTTATTAGTGACAAATAACAAACTCTGAGTTTGGGAGCAATGCTGATAGCTTTCTCTTATGATATCTCTTAAGATAAGAAGTTTTGAGATTGTTTTTCTGTTGCTTAGCAGACCCAATGACAAATCTTATGCTGCAGGAAATATTGCTGGTGATTCAGTCTAAGTAATGGTCTTTTCTCTGAGTAAGTGATGAAACACTTCCGTAGCCTGAATAAGAACATTGAGATGCTGTGGGGTGTTGTCTTTAGGATAAATGTGATTTTTAATATACAGTTGTGATTCTTCCTCTGAGAGACATGCAGGCCCAATGAATTAAAACTTGACTATTTTCTGAACCACTGTTAACTCCTACTAGAGTTTTGTTTCTTTATTCCTTATCCGGAGTGTTATATGCTCTGTGATTTATCTGATTCTCAAATTTATATACTACCACTGGATTCATGATTAATGTGTTAATTGATAAAGATTGGCTGGGTAAAGAGAATTATATTATTTTTGAAAACAAAGCTTTAGGAATTTTTTTAAAGTAGTAATTTAGGCCACTGTGTCTTTGCACTGCAACCTTTAAAGTTTCAAATATCAAATACTGTGTATTTTCCTTTGATATTCGTCATTCATACTCACTTTTTACTCACTTTGGCTGGATATGTGGTCCTCAGATTTTAACATCAGAATTGCCTGGATGTCTTATTCAAATTAGATTGCTAGGTTCTGCCTCCAATTTCAGATTCAGTTAGGTCTGGGATAGACCCCAAGAATTTGCACTTCTGAGGTGTCCAGGTGATGCTGGTGCTAGTGGTTCAGGAACCATACTTTGAGAAACACTGGGCTAGACACTTAGATTTCATAAAGTAAGTGCCTATTAAAACAAAGTGGCAAATCATTTAGGTAATAATCCATATTACAGTTATAATCTACATTACAGCTAGTCTTTTTAATGATAAATGGTTCTATAGCTCAGCTACATAATACTAAATAAAATGTTATAGTTTATAGAGCATTTTCTGGTACTCTGTTACATTTGATCATCATCAACAGCACCATGAGCCTAGGCATTGCTATTATTATCCCTATTTTGTACCCAAAGCCCAAGTGAGGTAACTTCCTAAAATCAAGACTTAGAAATTATTTAGTGATTTTTTAAATGTAGCAGTCTCTCTTAATAAATATGGTCCTTTACTTCGAACAGAGCATTCCCACCAGTTGACAACCTCCATAGAGCAACATAATAAATCCCTACGAAAAAAAATCTCCTTCACTAGTTTGAAATTTTATTTTTTCAAATGCTTTGCCTAAAGCCAGTGATTCTTTTTTTTTTTTTTTTTTTTAAATTTGACAGAGAGACACAGCGAGAGAGGGAACACAAGCAGGGGGAGTGAGAGAGGGAGAAGCAGGCTTCCCACCAAGCCGGGAGCCCGATGCGGGGCTCGATCCCAGAACCCCGGGATCATGACCTGAGCCGAAGGCAGACGATTAACGACTGAGCCACCCAGGTGCCCCTAAAGCCAGTGATTCTTAATTTTGGTTGTACATTGGAATCACCTGGAGAACTTAGAAAAAGTTCTGATGATTGGGCCCGCACCCCGGAAGTTCTGATTTAATTTGTCAGGAGTGTGGCCTGGGCATCAGATTTTTTAAAACTTACTAGGTGATTCCATCATGCAGCCAAGGTTGGGAAGTCCTGCCATTGAGGCTGATGGAAAGTTCTTTAGTATTCAGATAATTTGCATTCAGATACAAATGCCATTGGTAGTATTAACTCACATTTCTGTTGCTAATTAGCTACTAGTTAAATAATGCAAATATTAATGAGATTTATTTATAAGTATTTGGGGTGGAAAAGTAGAATAAGACATCAGCATAGGGAATGAAAAATGTAGTAGGATGCCAATTAATTTTATCATTTTGTTTAGTGTGGCCATCAGCCTTGGACATGCCTTTAGAAAGCTCTTTTTCAGTTTATTTACATGCTCTCTTTACCTGATGGATCACTTATAAGCATCTAATCAATGCTTTTGAAACTGACTGAAACTATTAAGTATTGTTTCTTAACCTTTTCACTAAGACCTAGTGAAATTGTGCTAAGTCCAAAGTTCTCCCTCTAATTTCAAATTTCTGTGGTACTTAAGGGAGTTACAATGAATAAGTGGTTATAAACTCAACCAAGTTTAATTTAAACACACAAGTCAGAGGCAAATGACTCCTGTTTTATTTAACTCACCATTTGGGAAAACTGATAACTTTTTTTTTCTCTTTGTGACATGGTTCTAGAGGAAGTCATCTATTGTTTTAGGAAATTTTGTTTCATTAGGAAATGAGTTTTTGCAAAATGCATCAGTATTCATGATAATTTCCTTCTCTATTGGCTGGCTGTGCTCTCATTTCCAACCATTTAAACTGTTCTCTTTCCTCCCTCACCCCTCTTATCTGATGCAACCCGTAGGCTTTAAAGCAAAGCTTTGCAAAGCTAATTAACTGAGAGTCGCTGCACTGTTGCGTTCAAGTTTGTACCTGTTCTGTTAAAAAGAAAGTCTTAAGAATGCTTTATTTGTGATGCAAAGAAAAGTCAGAAATACATGAATATTTTACATGTATTTTTTAAAATTTATGCTCTAAATATAGTCTTTGGCCTGCAGTTGCCTCTTTTGACACCAGCTGATTATTTTCTCTAAATTTTTTTTCTAAGGTTTTCTTTATCTTTGTATAGAAGTACAAAAATTGCATAGAAAAGAACTCAATTTTGTCAGGTTTCTGCTAACAGATCTTGGCATCTCTTTGTTGAACATTGCCTGGCAGCTCAGAGAGAAAAAGATAAGTTAAAACTATAGTTATATTGAGAAGGAGAAGGGAGAAGACAGTTTTATTTTTAGAGACAATTTTGATTTTATTTGAAGATCAAAGTACAGATTTTTTTCATATATATATATACTATGGGGTTATTCGGGAATGTTTCCAATCAATTGTTTTTGACCACTTAAAATTTTATCATTCGTTTTTATTTTACGTTTACCTAGCCTAATTAATTTTTCTTGTATGTTTCATGCTTATTTAGATGCTTATTTTATTTCTTTTTCTTTTTCTTCCCTGGATGTCATCTTAGGCTGTGTGTTTGTGTGTGTGTGTATATGTGTGCGTGAATAACATACAAACTTAAAAGATATTCTGTGTGTTTCTTCTGTCTAGCTAGGACAAAATTTTTTTTTAATTCATTCTTTTTGCGATTTCACCTGATTCATCTGGATTCTTATACATATTGGAGATGGTTTCTATTCTTTAATATTTTTAGGATGCTTTATATAGTTTCCGACTACTATTTTGCATTTTCCTGATGTAGGCCCATATTTTTCAAACTTTACCACGGTGTCCCAGAATACTGCAGCAAATTCACAAAAGATACAGCAGAATGTTCTACGTTTTCGATGGAAACACAGTGACATTGGTCATTTATCACAACAATTATTACTAAGTTGTTTGGACCTAACTACTTAATAAGTAAAACTCTTAGATATTTTTTTTTCTGACTAGGAGGGCTGTGAAAAAATTACTGAGACATTAAGGGTGTCATGAACCAGGAAAGTTTGAGAACTCTAGATTTAAGGTAAAATGAGTATATTAAAGTAGATAGAAATTAGTCATCTCCCTTTCTTCCAATAGATGTTGAAATTCATTTCATAAAAGGAAAAAAATGCCTATAAACTCCTTAATCAGGGTTATCCTGGTGATGTTCAGAATTTAAAATCAGAGCCTCTTCTGTGCTTCCAATTAAGGAACTAGAGGTCTTGAATACTGTGTAAACCTTTCCTTCATATTTGCATTAAGTTTTCCTTCTTTTGTGTCCTGAGTATGTTTCCTTCCCCCATCTCTGTTAGTTCAGTTTAAGATTGGTGGGTGATTAAAGCAAAGAAGAAGAAGGAGAAGGAGAGGAAGAGGGGGTGGGAGAGGGAGAAAGAAAAAAAGAAAGAAAGAAAGAAGAAAAAAATACCCTAAATATGTAAAAGAGAACTGATAGCGAATTTTTCTTTGTAATTAACTACCTAACAAGTTTATGTAATAATCTACACAATTTCATTTCATTTCATTTATTTTATTTTATTTTAGATTTTATCTATTTGAGAGAGAGAGCAGGAACAGGGAGGAAAGGGAGAGAGAGAGGGGGAAGCAGGTTCCCTGCTGAGTAGAGAGCCAATGTGGGGCTCAATCCCAGGACCCTGGGATCATGACATGAGCCTAAGGTAGATGTGTAACTGACTGAGGCACCCAGGCACCCCTACACTATTCCGTTTATTAATGACATAATTTTCAAGTTATTTTAATAAATCTGTCATGCAGATTGTTTTGGCCTGTTTAAAAAGTTGGATATTTCTACATTGTTTCTATGGAATATATGTTATATATTTCATTTTTGACACAACACAAGAATAATGTGCACTTAAAAGTACAGCAGTTTGGGGTGCCTGGGTGGCTCAGTTGGTTAAGCGTCTTTGGCTCGGGTCATGATCCCAGGGTCCAGGGATTGAGTTCCACATCAGACTCGCTTAGTAGTGAGCCTGCTTCTCCCTCTCCCCCTGCTCATTCTCTCTCTCTCTTTCAAATAAATCAAATCTTCAGGGGGAAAAAAAGGTATAGTAATTCCATTATAACAAAACAATTTTAAAATTGTCTTTTAAAGGTAATTATTAGAAAAAATATAATACAATCTTTAGGCTCATACTAATACCTGACTGAAAGAAAACATCTCTCATAGTACCAGATAAAACAGGTAAATGCCTTACATTTTCACAGATGTCCTTTTAATTTCTTCACTAATTCTAAAATACGTAACATCTTTTTAAAAGATTTTATTTTCGAGGCTCCTGGGTGGGTTAAGCCTCTGCCTTTGGCTCAGGTCATGATCTCAAGGTCCTGGGATTGAGCCTCGCATCAGGCTCTCTGCTCAACAGGGAGCTTGCTTCCCTCTCTCTCTCTGCCTGCCTCTCTGCCTACTTGTAATTCTCTCTGTCAAATAAGTAAGTCAATAAATCTTTTTAAAAAATTATTTTTAAGTAAACTCTACATCCAACTTGGGGCTCAAACTCACTACTCTGGGATCCAGAGTCATAGGCACTACCAACTGGGCCAGCTTGGCACCCCAAGCTACCTAACATTTTTTAAATCACTAATAATGGTCAATTCACACTATTAGTGAACTAACAGAATGTGCTTCAAACAAATGAGTGTTTTCAGAGTCTTTTATAAACACAATAATAATATGTAATATGTATTACAGCTTATAAATTATACACTGTAATTTTGATACAAATTCAGAGTGGAGAAGCCCCAAAATGGGGCAGAGAGAAGAAAACAAAATCCAATTGTTTTTCAAGATTCAAAGTAGACTTGATTGAAATCAAGTATGAAAGACATAAAAAGGTCAAATCTTATAACTAAGTTTACTTCTCTTTGATTTAGGACTTAGCATCCTTAAGTTACTTTCAGATTTAAGTAAAAAATAACAGATGGAAATTTTAGTTTGAATAATTAGGAGGACTTTACTCATTGCCATTTATTTCCCTTTGAAGAAATATAGTTATATAGTTAGTTTTTAAGGAAAATTCCCTGCAAAAAATCCTTTCTGTTTGAAGTTACACAATGTACTATTGTTTGAAACTATGAGCGTCATTTTACATTTGATTCCTGTATACACCAACTTAGACATAAAATAGATCACTGTGATGTTTTTAATAATACAAGTCCCTCATAGAAATTGACTTGAGTTTAGAAAAATAAAGATTTATATTCATCTGTGTTTGTTGTTCCCAGATTTTCTCTTTGGTCTTTGAAATGTAAAATAGTTGTAGGACTAGACAAACTCTATCATTGCTCTGGGCATGGCTTTTCCCTATTCACTTCTCCGGTATCCTCTTCTTTTAGGTCATTTTCAATGTTGGGAAGTAAGAGTGCCCTATAATATATGGGTTTAGCTGTGCCAGGCATCATAGCAGGGCACCTGTGAACATCTCAGCTCTGGATAGCCTTGTCTCTGTAGCCCTCAATGGCACTGGCTCAGTTATCATACATGGCCTGAAGAAGAGCAACAGCTCTAGGCAATTCATGCTCTTAGTTGGTTCACACTTCTAGAGGAAATGTTTGCTCATTTGTTTGTCTATAATAATTATTTCTATTTATCTTTTTACTTAAGCATGTGGCTTCTCTTATATAATACACTTAAAATTGTTTTTGGAATTCTCCTGTGCATTTTCAATATTATTTAAGCTTTCTAACTTCTTTTAAAAAGTTTTATATATGAAAGTTTGGTGTGTTAACCTGATTTTTTTTACTGTTACTCCTGCATATTTTGGCTTGCATTTTCTGATGTTAGGATGTATAGCTGAAGGCAAGAAGTCTCTGCTGACCCCAACATTTCCCCTGGTGCTATTTTCCTTCCTGTTTCATCTTGTTTCTATTGCTTTAGAGATTTTATTCTTCCCTAACATGATCAGGGCCTGCATACATGTTCACTCACTGAAAAACTTGGGTAAGGCTGAAAGCAAAATTTAAGTGCATTCCTATTGTATTAATGATTTGTGTGTCACAGGTCATGTTTCACTTCACAAACATTTTGTCCTAAATAGCATTTTTAACAGTCATAACATTATGCATCTTTCAAAATACATAAAATCCTTTTGGAAAAAAATTAAATCTTTTTATTTTGTTTTTATTTTTATTTTTTTAAACCTTTTTAAATGTAAACATCATCCCAATTTTATAGGAACTTCTGATATTACTATTCCCATGTTTTTTTATTTGAGTAAATTAGTAAGCTATACAGCTTTTTTATAACTCAAATCTGAAATATTTGCTCTTTGGTTCTAAGAAAGTAGCTGGTGTTATCTATAGCTAGAAGAAAAGCCTTGGGGATGCCTAGGTGGCTTAGTCAGTTAAGCCTCTGTTCACGTCATGATCTCAGGGTCCTGGGATCGAGCCCCATGTTGGGCTCCTCATCCACGGGGGGAGTCTGCTTCCCCTTCTCTTTGCCCGTCTCCCTACACACACTGCTCTCTCTCTCTCAAATAAATAAATAAAATCTAAGAAAGAAAGAAAGAGAGAAAGAAAGAAAGAAAGAAAGATAAATAAAAAGAAAATGAAGGAAGGGTAAGGGAAGGAAGGAAGGGAGGGAGGGAGAAAGGAAGAAAGAAAAGCTTCTGGGCACCTGGCTGGCTCAGCTGGTAGAGCATGTGACTCTTGATCTTGGGGCCATAAGTTTGAGCCACACATTCAGTATAGAAATGTGTACTTGAAAATACAGTCTTTAAAAAAATAAAAGGAAACCTTTTCTATTGGTAATAAACTCAGCACAGTGTATAGAAGTTTAAGGTCTTCTTCTACTCTCAACATCATTTCTCTAAAATTTTTAGTAAAGTATCAAAAACAAGCTCCTATAGATCATGGAAATTTCTTTTTAGTATATTATGAGTCAATTCTTTACTGGAAACTTGCCTCTCACAAATTCCTATTTCTAGCTGTGTTCTGCCTCTTGACATGTTTACCCCCTATCATGTGTATGTCTATTGGTAAGAACCCCACCACTGAAACAAGACTACAAAACTAAAGGAATTTAACAAATGTGTGTTTTCCAGACTTATTATTCTGTAGAAAATGGGGGCAAAGTGGACGTAAAAGGGAAAGAAACTGAACAACTGAATTGTGGAAAAGAAAAGAGGAGATAATTTTCGTAAAATTTTGAATCTGGAAGAAACATTAAAAATGATTTAATTTGATTGCCTTGTTTTACCCAAGAAAGTGAAAACTTACCTTAGGTCATTTCTCTAAACTGCCCAGAACTCACAAAAAGGTATAATAACAAGAGAAAGTAAAAAGGGATAAGATAGAAAAGAGTGCTTAAGATCACTGAAGATCAGGGAAAGAGAAATCAGACAACAGTATGACAAGATAGGAGGACCGTAAAACCAAAATGATTAGACCTGAAAATGTATTATTTTATTAGATGAGGTACTTTCCATAATGTAATTATATTGGCACTTGTCTTATTCCCCCCATTTTAATGTAATCTTACTGAAGTCAAAACTATCTCACTAATTTTACCCCTTACGATAATGAAAAACCATGCCTTAAACATAGTAGGAATTAAGTGAGTTAAATTAAGTGAGACACTTCCCATGGAAGACATTCCTTTTAATATCTAATGAGTGGTAGAAAATCCCTCCAGGGACGGGCATGTGTGCGGCTCAGTTAATTAGGTGTCTGATTCTTGGTTTTGGCTTGGGTCCTGATCTCCCAGTCATGAGATGGAACCCTGTGTGAGATTTGATATTCTCTTTCTCCCTCTCCCTCGGCCTTCCCCCGCCACTCTCTCTCTCTCTCTCTCTCTCACTTTCAAATAAATAAATGATATCTTAAAAAAAGGAAAAAAAAGATTCCCTCTTGGGTTAGTATGACTTCAAATAAATGCAATATGTATATGCCCCACCCTACCTTACCATCGTTAAACAGAGTCGCTGCAGAAAAATACAATATTTTAAAGTTGCACTGTGTGTGTGTGTGTGTGTGTGTGTGTGTGTGTGCGTGCGCGCGCACGCGCGCGCACGCGTGCGCATATAATCCTGTGTTTCCTTGGAACATCTAGTTTTGCTTAGGACAGAAGGGAAGACACTGGGAAATACAGTGAAATGAAGCCTTTGAAAGATAAAAACTAGCAGGAAGCGATTCAGAAGAAGAAAGTATATGCCTGGAGCAGATAGGTACACTGGGTGCCTGCTGTTAGATCCAACGCAGATGGAGTTTACTCTGCCCTGCAAATGTGTGTGTCTGGCCAATAATCACACAGCACAATAGCCAGATTCCATCAGTGAGAGGCAGAGCAAAGAGAATATTCCCCTTCCCCCTGGCACTTGTTGCTCTTTGGATGCTATCTACAGTGAAGATTTAAATTAACATTGCTAGCTATATGCTCTACATATTTTGGTTATATAGAGTGTTGTCTTGGTTGCTAGCTACTTTAGATGCAGTGGTTAAGCAAATTGTTGTCTTAGCCACCAACAACATTTGTAGTATAAGCTCAAACATTTTGACTTTTTTCTCCCCTCTTCCTCTTCAGAAAACTGTTTCTTGGGTAGATATGATACGCTATGCTGCTAGGTTAAGTTACTTAGATGTTGGTTAGCCCATCAATCCCAAGGATGCATTTATACCTCTCTTTATACCTCTCTTTTCATTATGGACTCACTCACATGTAGTTATAGACTGCTTACTCACCAATTGAATGGTCTAAGACTGGAATCCTAAGTCTTGAGAGTAGATATGAGAAGACTTAGAAGGTCTTTCTCCTGCTGCCCCATATACCTCTTGGTTTAACAGATTTCAAGTGAACTTTAGGTGGTAATTTATGAGCATCAGGTTCCCTCCTCTCTGCTTTTAAAATGATCAGCTGTTCTGTGAAAGACAATATATTGCCAAATATTGTTACAAATGAGTATATAATAATTATAAAATTATTTAATTTTATGAAAAAAGAAAGAAGTGGGATATAAGAACATTGAACAGCCTATAAGAGGAATAGAGAAGGGATTGAAAAGGAGGAGAGGAAATTGAGAGGCACTATGGTCTCTAGAACCTTTGCTCAGGATTGGCCCTAGGAATGTGGCTGCTGAGCAGAAGACCCTATGGTCTTCACTTGAACCATCACCATCTCCGAGAGTAAGCATAGTGGTTGAAGGATTCCATCTAGACAGACTTGCAGTTTCCTGGGCTTCTATATAACTTTCCTGGGCTTTATGTTCTTTCAAAATACTAAAAGCCATTTCCTGATAGATAGCTAGAGCAGTGATACAAGTTGGGTACTCCTTCCTTTCACTGGACAAGAGAAACTTTGGTAGGAAAATAGATCATCTATAACTTTTTTAAAAAAAGATTTATTTATTTATTCATTTGAGAGCATGAGCAGGGGGAGGGGCAGAGCAAGAGGAAGAGGGGAAGCCGACTCTGAGCTGAGCATGGAACATGTTGCAGGGATCTATCTCATGAGACTGAGATCATGACCTCAGCTGAAACCAAGAGCTGGTCACTCAACCCAGCGCCCTGGTCATCTGTAACTTTTAACTATTGGCTGAAAGTTAAATATTAAATATAAGATCTGATCAATTTAAATTTAGAGACTAAAATTAATGGTTATGTTTGTATGTTAAGAACCATCATATTTGATTCTTTGATAAGCAAATTAGAAATCTCTAAACATATCCACCCATTTTAGAGAGTTTTAAGTAAATATGTATTAGTAGTGACATTTTGGTACTTAAATTTGATGATATGAAACCATTAATTTTTTTAACCATGGAAGAGAGATTATGTTAACTAAACAGGTATAGAATTTGCATCTGGTAACTTTAGATGTTTAAAAATAAAATGCAATTAGTGCAGTTTTAAATTTGACCAATTATATTCCGTAGAACATCTGCATATCTCCAGGGGACATGGACACTAGATTACTAGAATTTTGTTTTTGATTAGGCATTTCTGACTGGCCATGTGCACATTTTCTGTTTTTGGTTATAAAACGTAAGTCTTTAGATTTGAAGACATAGTGATTTTTGTAACTGGATGTAATTATTCTCAAGCTTTGAATCAACTTCTTAGCAATGTTTTACAGATTACTTTACAATATTTATTTTGTTTTACAGATTACTTTAAAGAAGCTATATATAAGAGGCTTAATCATATAAAAGATTCTAAACTCAATCATTTTTCTTTTTGACTTAGTTGAGATTATTTCTACTTGATCTGTATTTTCTACTTTCTAAAGCTAAAACCTTCATTTTCCTTAGTCCCAGAGTATGTGTTTCAAAATCCATCCTAAATTAGGTGCATTGGTTTAGAGTTATCCTGTTGCTACTGATTTAAAAAGAAAAAAAACAAAAACAAAAAACTGTGAATCTGCCAAGTGTGGGGGTAAAAGTTGGAAGGGGATTTTTATGCTGCTAGAGGAAGATAGATCAGCATTGTCAGAAGATCTGGAATAGATTCCTGGTATAGTCAGTTCTTGAGTGTGAAATACCACAATGTCTAATAGAACATTTTAGAAGAAAATTAATACAAGATGAATGCAAGGAAAAATGCATCTTCATGAAATATAGAGTAATTTCAGCTGTTTATTCAAGGACTTTAATTTTTACTTCATAAAAATTAGTGTTCTGAAATTTTATGAAACTGAAGTGAACCCCCAAAATGCCCAAATTCCTAGTTTTTAAGAAGTCTGGAAGGCATGACCAAAATTAACTCAATTTATAATTCTTAGCACTTAGTATCTCTTAACCACAGTTCCTTTTCGTGACTATTCTCTGTTGAATGAGTGAATGAATGAATGAATGAATGACTTGTCAACCACATTTCAGTGGCATGTTCAGTTTGTGTACTATGTAATTTTAAACTAATTATTGGATCCCACTAAAAAGCAAAATAGCCCAAAAATAAAGATCCAGAACAAGGATATGAAATTATAGAAATTTTTTATTTTGTTCCTTTTGTGATTTTATTTACTTTCCAATTTTTCAACAATAAATGTTATGTAGTTAAGCTTTTCAAGATACATATGTGGTTGGAATTTATCTTAGGATCAGATATAAATCTCACCTCTAATAACTAATATTTCACCTGTGATTCAAATTACAGAGGCCTTGCTTTTACATTAAAGGCTACTTTTAAAAACTAATGTATTATAACCAAATGACATTTCTAGGGCTAATTTAAAAGAAGTAGAATTTTATCTTAACCTGTAGAAACTGAACTGATGTTCCTGACATTGATGCAAAGCAACATCAGTTTCATTTTGTAGTGTTGAAAATGTTTATTCTTTCCTGAAAAACAACCAAGTATTGAATTGAATGAAACTTTCTTATTGCAAATGTAATCAGATTTTTTATTATTAAATATAATTATCACAGATGGGTAAACTTATATAAGTCCTCTGTGTAAGTGGATGGTTTGAGTCCCCCTCTCCAAGTATAATCATATTTGAATGGCTTTAAAAAAAATGATCATCCAAACATACAAAAATAACCCCCTACTCTCCCTAGTAGGAACAACGTGTTGAACTAGGTGGATGAATATTCTGAGTCACTGTGGCAATTGGTAGTTGAATCCTATGACTAATGTTGAGATTTTTGTCTAGGTGGGTCACATGGACTTAGTTATCTGCCCCCTGGAAAGACACAATGGGGAGATATTATCGGATGAATACTGTGGAACATGTGTGAATGGATCACAGTGATGCCTGATGTGAATCATTCTTCCCACAAAAATGTAAAGTTTAATAGTTTAAAAATTCCAAACTGTTGTCACATAAACTGAGATTTGGCCTATTCTAGGGGTTAGGACGGAATGAATACAACACATATTCTAAGTTATTTTGCCAGTAAGTTGTTGGCTATATTTTAGACCCCTAAATTTAGGAAAACCTAAAAATTTATTCAAAGAGATTAGTAAAAGTCTTGGGTCACTACAAATAGTAAACTATACCTTCTTCTACTACTCTCCACCACCACAGAGGCTCCAGGACTTAATAATTTTCCTAATCAGAGTCATAGATTTCTCTATCTTGCTTAGTTAAAAGTATGTGTAGCCTGATGTCTGAGGCACCCCACCTGCAGAATATTCAAGACTCTTAAAGGACATTGGGGGAAGCATTGATATATGTCTTTTAAGGTGATATTTCCTTCACTGAATGATCCTATTGTACATTGATTTCCCTAATTTGAGATTAATGTCTTTAGAGTATTATTAAAAGCAGATGAAAAAAAAAAAAGCAAAACTGTGGGTTTGTGTGGGGCTAGCTAGGTGTGAAGCTGTGGTTTCCTGGATACCGCTAATGCTGTTTTTATAACTCTTTCTGGCTAATTTCACTTACCTGGTTATAGAGATAAGAGGGGGATTAGGGGGGCAGTTTATGCTTTTATTTCCAATTCCAGGAGTAACCTGTTACCTCTATATGATCTGAAACATATATCATTGTTTTTAGTTTTACTTTTTCTCTGATATCTTGGTATACCTAGCTTTGCTTCTTTAGATTCCTTGACACTAAAGTAAAAAATGAGCTTGCTTAAGTTCTACTCACTCAGGGATGTTTACAAATAACAGTGTGTTTGTGTGCGTCTTTGTATTTTGTGAAATGTGAATAAGTTGTGGTGGATATCTTTGCCAATAAATAATAAACATAGAATTTTACAATTCCTTTACAAACATATAGAATTTTACAAATTTTATAATGAGAATATTTTTAGCTGTGGCAAACAGTTCACATAGACTAATTTTTAAGACTGAGATAATAATCTTCTGAGTTATTATTTCAAGGAATATATATATAGCTGTTTGACAGTGGTATAATCAACAGAGGGCCAACTCTGTTAAAACAAACAGACTAATGCAGTCTAAAAGAGGCCTACAGCAATCTTTAAATTCTAGACTTTGTGGGCTTTTAGAAAAATAAATCTGTAAGTGGAAGAAAAAGAATGAAATGTGTGAATGTAATGTGTTCCTGACAAAGACTAAATTGATGGGATTTGTCCTACAAAATACCAAAAAGTAAATTTGTCCCTATTGTCTTATTTTTAAATAGATAACAATCATTGTTTTGCATTGAAATGTATATTCATACATTTTATCTGATGACCTGCTGGGAAAATAAAGTTTGGTTTTTTGTTTTTTGTTTTTGTTTTTTTAAGGTAAGCATGAAGAAGAATACACAATGGGAATACAATGGGAATAATAATTGATTAAAATTACCTGAAAACAGTTATGTTTCTAAATATGAGAACAATAATTTTGCCTAAAATTGAAGTATAACGACCAGGCCTTCTCTCCTTTTTAGAGAAGCAGTCAAGTGTTTCTGGAACAGATAAGACAGCAGCGATCCAGTGAGGTTGATTCCCCAGAAGAAAGCTATGCATACCTAATTTATTGGAAAGTAAACTACTCTTCAATTAATGATGTCCTCTTTTTCTCAAGGTGTCCAAAGACAGGAGGTGGTCTGTAAAAGATTGGATGACAACTCTATTGTCCAGAACAATTACTGTGACCCAGACAGTAAGCCACCTGAAAATCAAAGAGCCTGCAACACTGAGCCCTGCCCACCTGAGTAAGTAAGAGTGTGAAGTTATAATTATTTTAAGTACAAAGAGAAGAATGCTTAGCTATTCATATTTGGAAACATATTCATATGTTAGAAAAGGGGATAAAGCATTTCGGAGGGTAAAGATTCCTATTTATCCATAGATTTCAGTTATTAACCCCTTTAAAACAGGAACATCCGTAGATTGATCCTGGCACAGTGCTGGAAATTACCAGATTTCATCAGTTCTAAGGCGTACCTTTTCACATTTTAACATCTTGGAGATTGAAATTCATCTTGCCATTGATAGTGTGTTACTTACGATAATAATCAGTATTGTTTTAATTTTTTTTAACGGTCTATAAAATAATGGTATCTTTTTTTTTTAATTATGGTATCTTAAATTCAATAAAACACAGTAGATTGGTATGCAGTCATATCTTTTCCAGATATTTATCCTAAAGGCCTAGAGACTCTTAAAATGTTTGGGAAACATTTTATAATGGATTATCAATGCTTTAATTTGTTGACCAGTTTTAAGTTGTGTCATCCTAAATCATCCTATCTTCTGCATGTTGGGCACAGGCACGGAGGTGAACTTCAGACTCATTCTGTTGATTAATGTAGCAGTTACAGCTCTGTAAAGGGAGGTATAAGCTAACAGCCCATTCGTGTTAATGATGACTTTTTAAAAAATTTAAATTTAACACTGTGGACCTGCTGTCGGTGAGTCCCAATTTATAATCTGTAAGAACAGTAAGGTTTCTGGGCTGAGCAAAGGCATAATTAGAGACCCCTGCCTGACTCAGTTGGTAGAGCATGCAGCTCTTGATCTCAGGGTCATGAGTTCAAGCCCCATGTTGGGAATATAGATTACTTTTAAAAAATTAAAAAGAAAAAAGGCAGTGACTACATGAGAAAAGACAAAAATGCTGAAGACAAAGATACTGAGTTGGTCATGATCTCTGTAGGGCTTTTGCCTGTTTGACAACTGCAAGACAGAACATGTGCAAATGGCATTTCATCCTTATTTGAGAAATCAGGGTAAACTTTATCTCCTTGGTTAACTATCCAAACTTGAAATTAATAGGGAAAAGTATGCAAATGAATTTATATATCTCAAGCTCTGTAGAACTGAAGAGAAAAGCTCTATATGCAGTAACGACAGAGAAGTCACAGTAAAGGATTCAGGTCCCTAATATGCTTAAAGCAAGATATGTTCCTTATCTTTGTTTCAATACAATAATGCCTTATGAACTTTCATTTCCCAAAGTCAGTGTCTGTCCAAATATTTGAATCTCAAAGGGAGATATTCACTGCTAGTGTCTTGAAACAGTTTAGGGCAGTGACTACCAAACAAAGAGCACAAAGAATCTAGAGTGAAAGTAGTTTTTATTCTAGGACTTTATTTATTTTTTAAGATGTTATTTATTTATTTGAGAGAGAGAATGTGTGTGTGGGCAAGAGAGACAGAGAGCTAGAGAACACAAGCACAAGCAGGGCGGAAGGGCAGAGAGAGGGGAGACTGGATCCCAGAACCCTGGGATCTTGACCTGAGCTGAAGACAGGCGCTTAATTGACTGAGGCACCCAGGTACCCTATTCTAGGACTTCTAAAATTTCATGTTTCTTTTTTTCAAAATATGATCACAGTATAACTAATTTGTTAAAATCCAGACCCAGGAAAGTATAGAAATATGACCTATAATATGTATTACAAAGACATTTGATTTTTTTTTAATTTTTAAAATTTTTTTAAAATTTGATTTTTAAAAAATTTTTAAACATTTTTCTCCTTTCTGCCAATTACTTTTATAAATTTAACTTGAAAGAAATGGGAAGACTATATAAACTCATGCATAGAAACCAGGGCCAAAATTTTGTTCCTTCCCATATTTCCAACAACTTTCAACATTACTTTCATATAGTTGTACATCTCAACTCATCAAGTTAATTTCCTGACACTCAGGATTTTAAGTATTGTGTTTGGTATTTGATCAGCCATTTAAGACCTCTGAGTGGTCCTGGTCACACCTGTTTTATTTTGGCTTCAACTTTTTTACTTGTTTCAGCTGAAATGCTATTCAAACATCCTTTGAGATTTCAGTGGTTTATCATTCTGTATCACATGTTGTGGGCTTAGATATTACATTGGAATTGTTTTGTAAATATATATGTGTATGTATGTTTATGTATACCTATGTGTATACTATATATATATACTATATATATGTGTCTATATATGTATATTTTAAGGGTAATTGACATTTGAATTAATGTACATAATTAAAATCAAGTTTTCTATCTCCTTTCCTTTTGTAATTCTAAAATAAAAAGTTATTAACTTTTTTTTAGTTTGGAGGTAAGAAGATGGAATTTGAAAAAGAGAAATAAGAATATGAAAAAGAAAATTGGGGCTGACTTTTTCAGAAAGAGCTAAAGATAGGTATCTAAAATATTACTATTTATTAGTCCATTTTTTCTTAGTTCCTTTTAAATTTCTTTTTTATTACTTTGAATTCAGACTATGAAAAAGAAAATCTCAATTCTTTAGAATGGTGGTTGTACATCATAGAATTCCCAGTAGACATTGATATTCTAGAGATGAAAATCATTGAAAGACTACTGAATTCAATAATACTTTAAATTAGTGTGGAAGAAAGGAAAGGAGATTTTTTTTTTAGGTGATGATGTGATGATCATATTTGGTTTTGTAATACATATTAAAGCATAAAGTTTTTAAAACACAGATAAGAAGGGGCACCTGGGTGGCTCAGTGGGTTAAAGCCTCTGCCTTCGGCTCAGGTCATGATCTCAGGGTCCTGGGATCGAGCCCCACATCTGGCTCTCTGCTCAGTAGAGAGCCTGCTTCCTCCTCCATCTCTCTCTGCCTGCCTCTCTGCCTACTTGTGATCTCTGTCAAATAAATAAATAAAATCTTTAAAAACATAAAAATAAATAAAACACAGATGAGTAAAAATAAGAAAATGAAAAATACCTGTTATACTTAAAATACCACTGTTAATATTTTGAAGTATTATCTCGTCTTTTTTCTATGCTTGCATAAACATGTATATAAAACAAAATAATATTATATTATTTCTGATGCTCTGTAGTTAGTTCTCAACATATTTTGAACATTAAATATCTTCTACAGAATTTAGTAGATATGTCATTGTTTAATTTGTTTTCTACTGCTGAACAATTGTGGCTGTGTCTTAGCTTTTGATTCCTTAAGATACCACAGCATTAACAATTTTTGCTATTAAAACTTTGCTCTCTATAACTATGCTCTTATGGTAAATAAATGGGAATAGAATTCCTTATTCAAGTGGAAATATATTTAAGTCTGTAAAACATTGTCAGATTGTTCTCCAGAGATAATGTATGAGTGTATATTCCCACTAACAGCGTATTAGAATGTAATTTCCCTGAACTGCACAACACTGGATATTATTTTTTTTTATTTCATTTCACTTAATTTTATTATTAGAGGCTGAGTGAGCAGGGTAGGGAGAAGGGGCAGAGGGAGAGGGAAAGAAAGAGATTCTTAAGCAGGCTCCATGCACAGTGGGAGCCCAAAGCAGGGCCTGATCTCACAATCCTGAGATCATGACTTGAGCTGAAATCAAGAGTCAGACACTTAACTGACTGATCCAACCAGGCATCCCTGGATATTATTATATTAGAAACAATCTTTGATTATCTTATGGGGAAAAAAAGCCTTGATACCTAATTGTTGTGTTATGTTATACTTCTTGGATTGCAGATGAGACTGAACATTGAAAAACTATGTCCAGTGACCATTCGTATTACTTCTTTTTGATTTTCCCTTCCATGGCCTAACCTATACCATTTTTCTACTGAAGTGTTTATCATTTTGTTGCTGATTTCTATGAACTCTTAATGTATTAAGGGTATTAATTCTTTTACCTCCATTTCGAATATTTTTTCCTTGTTTGTTGTGTATTTTCCATATTATTTATGGTGTTATGATCTATTTTTACTCACAGAAGTCTTAAAATATTACATAGAAAATCTATCACACTTTTATTTCTTTCTTAGGTATAATGTTTAGGAAGGCTTTATCCACTCTAAGATTGTACTTTCGAAGTTTCCTTCAAAGTTTTTCTTCTCTTTATAATGTAAACTTTAATCTTCTTGAAATATCTTTGCCTACTTTGAGGAAAGGGTCTATATTTATTTCCAAATTCCCAGTTCCATTATTAAAATTCCAAATGATATTTTTAAAATCAGAAATTATCTTTTTAAATAATGAAATACTTCAAATGTCTCTTAGTCATATTGGAGACTTTATAAGGAGGGTGTGGAAAAATAGAAGATAGTAAGATTTATCTTTGTGCTTTATAAAGAAAATGACAGGACTAGGAAAAATAGATGAGAGAGGCATTGGTAGAGAAATACTAATTGTGTTTATTTGGAAGACCTTGAAGGGCAGAGGAAGCTTTGCCATGAAAAAATTAATGTGCTCATAGCAGCAGCTCTTTTGTGAGAAACAGTGTAGTAGTCAAGAGGGTAAGGTGAATAGGGACAGGAAAAAAAAAAAAAAAACAAGAATTCCAGAGGCATTCAGTGAAAATGGTGGGATTCCTAACAAAGGCTCAAATAATTGGAAAAAGGAAAAGGGAGGGGTTGATATTAAAGACCATGACTGATAGCAAGCTAGTGCCCCACCATGAGAAAAGGAAGTAATGCTGAGCTGGAATCCAAAGAGAATGACCAAGAGCTCAGTTTTGACCATGCTATCTTTCTATGGCAAGAATGTTTCTATATATGGCCTCATGTGAAGAATTCTTGAACAGTGAATATTATTCCTGTATGATACTGTGGTTTTTAAAGTTGTAAAAATAAGAGGGGCGAAAACAATAGAGTATTATACATTGTGATAATACAGTGACCACAAACTAAGAAACATTTTTTTAAGTAACTGCAATGTGAAAGGCACTGTGCTTTGGGAGAAATGGCTGCCTTGCCTAAAGACAATGTAATTGGGTAAATACCTATAAAAGTAACTATAGTTTAGGCAAAATATGTTAAGCACAATAAGAGAGTTATAAACAAAAGTGCTAAAGGATGCTTGGGCTGGGGAGAAATTTTTACTCGGGTGTTAGGTCAGGTTTTATTTAATGGTATCTTTTAGGATATAATGTTTAACAATTATATTGAGTCATTGTACCTCACCCAAGGACAAACATAATATGTTATTTTAACTTTAGAGGAAGTTTCATCATCAAAATATAAGAGCTGCGGACAATCATCGAAATCATGTAGGCCAACTCCCATCGTGATGAGAGTATGTTAATCTCTGGTGATGTTTTCTCATTGTACCACACGCCACTAATCAAATATCTGACGGCACCTGAATACTTCCAGTACTTAATACTGGCTTATTTCATTGCCACAGTCTCAATTGCTGTAATTTCAGAGATATTTATTACATCCTTTTTTTTTTTTTTTTTTCCAACTTAGAAAAATCTCAGTTGTGAAATGTCTAGGGTATAGAGGCTTATACTCAATATTAGTTTTACTTTCCAATTAATGAGGAATGAGCAGATTTTCTTTTCTTTTTACCAACTTAATGTTTAGCAATTTTTTCTAAAACCTATTTTAAAATCAAACAAAATTGTACCATCTTAATAAGTAATTAATAGTTTACATATTTGAATCTCCCTTTGAGTAAAGATGTTATTGTGAGATTATGAGGATTTTTTTTTAAATTTTGTTATGTTGATTTGTGACAAGGATTAATAATTAGATGCTTGACACTAGGTCAGAGGCTGGGAAGTCTCCCTATCTCTCTCTTTTAATCCAAACATCTAATATCATTTTATTTTCATATGTTCTGCCATTTCCCTTTAAGTTAAAAAGCAAAAATAATACTTTGCTTTTATGCTCAGTGCTTTCTTCAAATATTATGGTTAACCTAGGTTAGGGGGAAATATTTTATAGTGTCTCTCTTATTCCCTGCCCCCAGTAATATTCTTGTTTGTCCTATTAATGTACAGACACTATGGGTCAAATTGACATAGTTTGCACCACACCACTCTTATTTCAGACACTCAAGCCTGAATTCTACAAGTTGTTAATGTCTAATGGATATGAAGACACTTGTGAGGACGAAAACAATTTGACCACTTGGTGTTGAGAAGAGCTCAGAAAGAAGCTTCCCAGTGTTGTTCAGACTATAACAATTCAACCATTGATATTTCCAGAATTTTTATGTTAATATTTTTACCACCAAATCTAGAGGAGAAAATAAGGAGAAGGTCATCAGAGGGTCAAATACAATGGCGTGAAGGAAGCTGTATGTCTTAAACTGGATAGAGGAATAAAGAATATGCAGTGGCAAAATTGCCAAACTATTTAAATAACTTGGGTGTGATTTAATCCTTTAGAGAGACATGGGAAGGGATGATTTGGTGAGCAATAAAGATGCAACAGGGACTGAAATCAGAGTTCGAGTCAGAAGGGAAATTGGGAGGGTGGTTAATACTTTTACTTTCATACACCAAATTAAATGCTAGACTGATACATCTAGACTAAGAGACGTTTGGCAATAAAAGAGAGGGCAAAGAATAAAAAGGCGGAGGTGGACCTGACCTCGTCCAGCAAAGAACAGCAACACCTCCTGAATCACTGCTGTTACTCTGGGCACCTGTGTTTAATTTGAAGGCCTCCATCCCTCTTACATTATGAGACCTAATGAGATCATGGCTGGAGGTGGTATGACTGGACTTTTTGTGGCTGAGTTGTACACATTTCTGTTTTATCCCCTAATCTTGGTGATGAAATCACTGTTGCGAATTGAATCAGAGTTTCACTATGGCTGGCATGCAAGTTATTATTCTCAGTACACATTTTCCTCTTTACCAAAAATGGTACTAACAACTTGGGATCATGTTCATCTGTGGAAAACAAAATGGAAAGAATATGAAAATCCTTTAAATCTCCTCTGGAAAATGACTTAGAAAAACAACATTAACATCAGATTCTCAGGATTAAATCATCATTCTTTAAGTGAATTTTAGGTTGAAAATTTTTAGTTTTTGGAAAGATGTATTCTAACTTTGAGAAACTGGTTAATTACAATATTTTTAAAAGCTGTAACTAAAGATAATACAAATAATAGTGAATAAAGGCCGTTGTTGCATATTTGGCTAACTACAGCTCAAATATAGAACCTAGTACTCTGACTTCACTGAGGTGTTATCTCCTACATACAAAACTTGGCACAATTAACTAAACTCACAGAAATCGTGAGAAATTTGTTCTTAAGCTTTCATACTCTTCTGTCTGGAGAGTCTCTTAACCTAAGAGTTGAGCATATCCACTGAGGATAGTTGCATAATCTATAATCACAGATTGAAGAAAATGACTTGTGACCTCATGCTTGTGACCTAGATCCTACTAGTTAGCAGAGTTAAGAATGAAATTCAGTGGAGGCAGTAACTGCTGGGGGATCTAGTCCTAGTTTCAACACTGCTCTTTTCATGATTTTGGAGAACCATTTTCCTCACACTACTCTGACTTCCTCTTCTATAAAACGAAGTACAAAACCTTGAATATAGTTGGCATTCAGCATATATTTATGAAATTAAATACAATATTATATCAATCAGGATTCTGGTTGGAAATAACACAACTTCGACTTCAGCTCTTTCTGCACAGAAGAGGGTTTGTTGGTTTCTTAACAAAGCTGAGGGAAGGGCAACAGTGGATTTCATTTAAGGAAGGGCTCCAGGACTCAAATACCATCAGGGCTGTCTAGTTCCTCTGCATTCTTTCACCTCAGCTAATTCTACTGGCAGGCCACATGGCCACCAGCAGCTCTTACATCTTAATGCTCTTTTGTGACAAAAAGGGAAAGACCCCTTTACTCTAGTATAGATAGAAAAATTTTAAAGCCAAATTCTCATTGGTCTGATTGGTATCTTGATTCACACCTTTTAACCAAATAATGTCCCTCAGAGAGTGAGTTCTGCAGACGTTTTACGTACATACACACATGCACACACATATACACACACTGAAATTACATATATGTGAAAGTTCAGTGATGACTTTAGGAAAAAAGAGTGGTTCACCTATAAACGTGAAACGTGTTCCTTTTGTTTTCGGTTTCCCACACTAGCTGCATAGAAGCTGTTTTCAGGAGTAGAGGGATCAAAACAAGGGACCTCCATGTTTTCATGAAGCTGGCTCAGGCTCTGCTCTTGGTGCAGGTGTTTAAAGACTCCTACATCTTCAGCATGGAAATCTGGGCTCTCTCTGCTCCATTAGCATAGTAAAGGCCTTCTATCTTATGCAGAGCCTGACATGCATTTCTGAAAAACAAACAAACAAACAAACAAACAAAAAAGCAAATTCCTAGCTCCTTTAATGTGGTTTTAGCACAAAGTCCTTGATTGCAGGAGAACCTGCCTCAATGTGATAATAAATAAAGCTACTGCCGCTTTTTTGTTGGATGTCAGACACAATGTTAGAAGCTTTCGGTGGTGTGCTAAAGCAAGCTACTACTGGCTCCTGAAATCCTGTTATTAGCAGATCTTCTCTTGATACGTTCAGCATAGCAAGGATGTAGGTTGAAACTGATGATGGGCATTCACATCACAAAATTGGTAAATGGAACAAATCAAGACCCCTGACCTCCCATACAGACCTGGTTGTTAAACTCTTACCTAGCACATGACTGGAAGCTTCATATTTATTACTTTACTTAATCCTCATCACAGTCTCATGATGTATATTGTTATCTTCATTTTAAAAATTAACTTAGAAAAGGGGAGATATCAGTGTGGTTAAGAACATACATTGCATTACTTGTTTGGACCTGACTTCTGTCTGCTCCAAAGCCCTACACTTGGAAGGCAGCTGACCATGTGTTATCTTTTCCTTAGCAGCCCTTCCATTTGTCATTTCTCACATCAACCAACACTGAAATGTCAGCTCTTTTAGGGAGAGAATGTAATCCATTGGCAGAAGTGCTTTCACTCAGCTAAAAATCTCTGGCTACACTGAGGAAATGTTCTTCTGTGTTTCTTCCACTTCTTGCTGCAGGTGGTTCATTGGGGATTGGTTGGAGTGTAGCAAGACTTGTGATGGTGGAATGCGCACCAGGGCAGTGCTCTGCATCAGGAAGATTGGACCTTCTGAGGAGGAGACACTGGACTACAGTGGTTGTTTAACACACCGGCCTATTGAAAAAGAGCCCTGCAACAACCAGTCATGTCCACCTCAGTGGGTGGCTTTGGACTGGTCAGAAGTAAGGAAACATGAGGCTATATATTTTGAGCTCCAAAGCGTTTAATACTAAGGACACCTAACCATGTGAACGCCTTAGAACTCAACAAGTAGGGACTCCTTAACAGTAAATTTGGTCCTGTTATATTTTATTGCTGCTTGTCAGGAAGTAAGGGTTTTGGAGGTAGTGGGGCATGGTTAAGGAAATCAATGAAAAACTAGACATCAATGTGATTAAAAATAAACCCAAAGTGAATTTGAAAGAATATAATAGTGAGTACTCACATAAGTGATTTTTCTCCCTCTTTGCTATTCTTTTTTTTTCTTCTTTGCTATTCTTGAGCAGCAAAATAAGCTCAGAATTAGTGATAGATCTTTTCTCCCCACGTAATGTAGCCTAACTACATAATTCATACATTTGGATATTTATCAATTTTTAATCACTTACTATATATCTAAATATGTTTTAATTGCTTCTGTTGCATCTGGGGAAGAAACATGGATTTGAGGGTTATAATATACCAAAAAGTCAAATTCAGATTTTATCATTATCTCTGCTTATATGATCGGAGAGGGAGACCTAAGATAATGGTTTTCCAGCATACATGTGTATAAAAGAGCCTAAAACAATCCAAAGGACTCAGAAAAATGGTCTTATGAAAAATAAGGTAACAGGTAGAGTTAATTCTTGACTCCTCATTCTGCATGAGACATAAACATATAAACACCATGCCATTCTCCATATTTCCCAAAGAAGAGTTGAATTCTTCTGTAGTGTTGGTTAATACTAAAAAGAATGAATACCTGGCTACATAACTAAAGGTCATTCTTCCAATTTAGCCAAACAGGATGCATTTCTTGCTGGAAACATTGTGGTACTTGCTTTGGGTATTTCCTGTAGACCTCATAAGTTTGTTAAAATAATAAATAAATAAATAAATAAATAAATAAATAAACAAACAAACAAACAGAAAACATACATTATTCTTTAGGAACCTCTGGATGTAACTTTTCCCCTTCTGAATCTTACTTCTAGAGTGGCCTTATTTTACTAGAGGCATGGGCCTAAAAGAGGGACTGTGTTTAAGATGGTACATGGAAATGGGAGATTCTGACCCATTGTGGTTATCTATGGAATCTGTGGTGGGAGTTGGGAGTGTTCTTACAAGTTTCCTGGCCAAACTCCAGCTCCAGTAATTACATCTGCCTACTTAACTTTTGTGTTTCAATCAAATGCAGAGATATGCTTGGTATTATTCACTGAGTGGTTATGGAAAACAGTATGAAGTTTCTGTTCCTTAAAAGTGGGTGGATTAACTTCTAAATTGATTTTTTTAAAAGGTTTTGTTTATTTATTTATTAAGAGAGAGAGAGAGCACAAGAAGGGGGGGGTCAGAGGGAGAAGCAGACTCCCTGCTGAGCAGGGAGCCCAATGTGGGACTTGATCCTGGGATTCTGGGATCATAACCTGAGCCAAAGGCAGTTGCTTAACCCACTGAGCCACAAAGATGCCTCTCCTAAATTGATTTGAAAGATAAAACCTACTGATAAAGAATAGACATTCTACAGAGTTATACATAAATTGGTAATTTTACCTGAAATTCAGTGCCTAAGACCCTCTAGAAGTTCACAAGTAGCTACTGAGAATGATGACAAATTTGTTATTAGAAAACCATAGTGGAAGACGTGACTTTTGTCTTCAACAGTTTTAACGTTTCAGGTCAAGCCCCTACTTATAATTTAGTGCTAAATAAACACACTGGAATGGGCACTACAGATAACACAAAAGAATCCTGTAAACTTGGGAAAGTAAATGTCCATGAAACAACTAGAGAATGATATAAGATAGTGTTTAATAAATGAGGTAGAAATGTATAAGTGATATAGAAATTTAGAGCTGAGAAGGTCAGAATAGACTGAGGTAGGATCAGAAAGCTTTTTAGGTGATGAGAATTAAACTGAATATTGAAATATGGGATATGAAATAGGGAAGAGATTAGAGAAACTGGAGAAGATATTCCTGATGTCAGGATAGAGTTATTTATTCAGTTACTTATTCAGAAAATATTCTTGAAACAAATGAGTAGAAACACAAACATTTTGTGGTCCAAGTAGGGTGGTGAAGAGAGTTTGTTTTAAAGAGTAAATGGAGGGGCGCCTGGGTGGCTCAGTGGGTTAAGCCGCTGCCTTTGGCTCAGGTCATGATCCCAGAGTCCTGGGATCGAGTCCCGCATTGGGCTTGCTGCTCAGCAGGAAGCCTGCTTCCCTTCCTCTCTCTCTGCCTGCCTCTCTGCCTACTTGTGATCTCTCTCTGTCAAATAAATAAATAAATAATCTTAATAAAATTAAAAAAAGAGTAAATGGAAAAGAAGATTGAGTAAAGTAGTAATAGATAATAAAAAGGATTGAATACAGAAACGTATACATCATCTTTCTACCCAAAGTGGAAAAAAGTAGTTAAGTTCATAAGCAGACACAAGAAGAAATTTCTGCCAACCATGAAAACACTAAAATCACACGCACAGATTTCACGTTAATCTCTTGATCTACACTTTTCTATATCAGTATATTTTTATTTTAACATAAAACAAATATAATCACCTTGAGAAATGGCGTATGTATAGTTATTGTTATTTCCATTTCAAATACCTTTTTTTTTTTAAGATTTTATTTATTTATTTATTTGACAGAGAGAGATCACAAGTAGGCAGAGAGGCAGGCAGAGAGAGAGGAATGGAAGCAGGCTCCCCGCTGAGCAGAGAGCCCGATGCGGGACTCGATCCCAGGACCCTGAGATCATGACCTGAGCCGAAGGCAGCAGCTTAACCCACTGAGCCACCCAGGCACCCTCAAATACCTTTTTAAAGTTTTCTTCTGAAATCAACTTCATATAGGTTGTAATTGCCCTGCTCTTCAAATTTTGATTCTCTGTTGTTTGTTTGTTTTTAGAGAGAGAGCACACGCAAGCAAGCAGTGGGGCGGGGAAGGGCATAGGGACAGGGAGAGAGAGAATCGGTAGCAGGCTCCACACCTAGCCCAGAGCTCTACATGACGCTCCATCTCAGGACCCTGAGATCATAGCCTGAGCCAGAATCAAGAGGCTTAACCAACTGAGCCACCTGGGTGCCCCTAGAATTTTGATTCTCACCCATCCATTCTTAGAGGTGACTTGCTCAAATATGTCTGAGAGGCTCTTAAGCACTCCTGGAGCCTTCCTGAAGAATAGCATGAATAAGTTAGGTGGGCTTTTAATCACATTTCTGCTACCTTCTTTAAGGTAGCTAAATCAGGGGCTCCTGAGTGGCTCAGTTGGTTAAGCACCTGACTCTTGATTTGGGTTGAGGTCATGATCTCAGGGCTCTGAGATCAAGCCCTCCATGAGATCAAGCCTCTGTGGGCTCTGCGATAAGCATGAAGCCTGCTTAAGATTTTCTTTTTCTCGGGGCGCCTGGGTGAGTCAGAGGGTTAAGCCTCTGCCTTCGCCTCAGGTCATGATCTCAGGGTCCTGGAATTGAGCCCCGCATCGGGCTCTGTGCTTGTCAGGGAGCCTGCCTCCCCCTCTCTCTCTGCCTGCCTCTCTGCCTACTTGTGATCTCTGTCTCTCTGTCAAATAAATAAATGAAATCTTAAAAAAAAAAAAAAAGATTTTCACTCTCTCTCCCTGTGCCCCTCCTGCCACCCACCTCAACCCCCACAGCTGTTCATGTACATGTGCTCAAAAACAATAAAATATATAAAGATTTTTAAAAATTAATTAGAAAAAAAAGATAGCTAAGTCAAAGCTTAGGAGAAAGAGGTAGTGCGGAAGATGTCGTATGCACATGTTGGGACTACTGTTTCAAGGGAAGCATTGGTGGCTGCTGTTGTCTCTCCACAGACAATCTGAGAAAACTGTAGGGGTAGGCAAAGGTCAAGAAATGCTGCCATTACCATCTCAAAGATTCTAGTTGAACACTGTCTGCACCATCATCTTTATTCTTTGGATCTTCCTCGGGAAAAAGGACCTAAGCTTTATGCCATATAGGCTTTCCTATTTATTTTCCAAAGGAGTGGTCTACTCTCACACTTCCATTTCCTTACTTTACTAGGATGGCCACTTCTTCCCTAGATGGATTAAAAATAAACGAAAGTAAATAATATTAAGTGAAATAAATGTCTGAGTTGCTATGGAGACCAAAGTGAGAACAAGGAGCCTGTTCTACCTAAAGGAACAGAATACCTCCCACTAATGAAAAGAGGAGGTCCTAGCAACAGGGAAGGGCATATTCTATCTTTTTTAGTTAACTGCTACAAATATTTCACACAATATTCTTTTGACACGCCCCTGGAAACTTCCCTCCTTTTTCAGCCCCTTCCCCACTTCCAACTATCAACTGTCTGAGCTGCGCTAATCACAAGGGAGAGAGGTTCAACTGGTGAAAACATGTTGCAGCAAGAGGAATGTACCCTTTGACCTTTTCCTTTTCTTTGCCAGCACTCTAATATAAAATTTCCATTGTTCCAAAGCCAGGAACCATTTTTCGTTTTCCCCATCAGTGAAACCCACCCGGTGCTTATGGCAAAAGAAAAAAAAAAAGCCAAATTACCTTGGTGGAAAATGGCTCTTCAGCAATCTTTTTGTGAGACTAATGAAGGCACGGCTTTCCCATTTCCTATAATCTAGCTTCACTCTTGGGATCACCCATGCTATGTTGGACTTAAATGGTTTTCTCTTTTTGCCCTCTCTTGGCAAATAACTTTTAAAAGCATTGCTGCATACTGTGGATGGGCTCCAACAATCCTAAGCCATTCTTTTGATGTATTGGAATAGTTTCCTTTGACTCCCACAGAGCAACCATTGAAAAAGATCTGTTTCTTGTACTTACTCTTGGACAAGAGGATAACTGCTGGCATCATATTCAATTGATTTTCTAGGACGTACATTCAGGTAGCATTACTTAAGAAGGACTGAGGGGTGTTGGAAAGGGTGGAAAACCTACCTTCAGGGGACTGTGCTTTGTTTTTGAAGACAGTTGTGACATCGCCTTGTTGATTCTTAGGTTCTACTCTGGTGCTATAACAAAGTGAATTAAACCTATCTCTCCAGAGAGAACTCAGTCCAACCCCAAAATGGTAACATTTCTATCCTTTACATATGAGAGCCAAATTCTTTTCTCTGGTGTGGTTCCAAATACTTTTCTCTACAAAATATGTTTTTCTTTTTTAATCATTGATCATTAAAGCTAAAGCATAAATGCATCTATCATAAAAATTACCTGAGATGAAATCCCACTGAGATGAAAACACAAAACAAATGGTCTGGTCATATTTTGAATAATTGTAAAATTTTGATTTTATGAATAAATAAGAAATATAGGTATTTACCTGCAATAAAGAAAAATAGCGAGAAATAATTTTACCAAAGAATGGATTCAGGGCTGCTGGGTGGCTCAGTGGGTTAAGCCTCTGCCTTCGGTTCAGGTCATGATCTCAGCGTCCCTGGAATTGAGCCCCGCATTGGGCTCTCTGCTCACAAGGGAGCCTGCTTCCCCGCTCTTTCTCTGCCTGCTGCTCTGCCTATTTGTGATCTCTCTCTCTGTGTCAATTAAATAAATATAATCTTAAAAAAAAAAAAGAATGGATTGTCCACTGAAATAGTATCGTCTACACAGCAACCTATAATTTATTGTGAGAATGAATGGAATGGATTTTGATGTTTATAACTATGCTTTCATCTAAAAAAGTGAATTCTATTACTCAACTCAGGATTCAATATCTAATTGTTACTAATGAATTTTAGTGTGTAGTAAAAAAAATATGTAAAAATCTACCCTTTATGTGGGCAGAGACCAATGATTATTTCTGAAGAATGCTCTGAAGCATTAATACCTATTAATCATATACCTAATCATGGCTACATCTTGCTTTTCTTTTTTTTTTTTTAAAGATTTTATTTGTTTATTTGACAGAGAGAGATCACAAGTAGATGGAGAGGCAGGCAGAGAGAGAGAGAGGGAAGCAGGCTTCTTGCTGAGCAGAGAGCCCGATGTGGGACTCGATCCCAGGACCCTGAGATCATGACCTGAGCCGAAGGCAGCGGCCTAACCCACTGAGCCACCCAGGCGCCCCTACATCTTGCTTTTCTAAAATTTCTTATTTTTTAATTTAATTTTATTTCATTTATTTGTTTATTTTAAAGATTTTATTTATGTATTTGAGAGAGAGATCACAAGTAGGCAGAGAGGCAGGCAGAGAGAGGGGGGGAAGCAAGCTCCCCGCTGAGCAGAGAGCCCGATGCGGGGCTCGATCCCAGAACCCTGGGACCATGACCTGAGCCAAAGGCAGAGGCTTTAACCCACTGAGCCACCCAGGCACCCCAAAAATTTCTTATTTTTTTAGACAGTTAAATAAAACTGAAACTGTCAGATGGATAAACCTATTTATCAGAAGGCTAGAGAGATGAAATGTAGGCTGTGTAAAGCAGAAGGAAGAAATAAAAATAAAAACAAGCTGAGAGACATCTCTGCTTGAACATCTCTGACCTAAGATCAAAATAATTTGCCAGATAGAGTTCTCCTTGGATGAATCTGGTCTAAGTGGCATCCCTAATGCCTTTACTGGTTGTTGTTTTTTTTTTACAAGCAATTTTTAAACACTGAATTTTATAATCTCCCTTAAGAAGTACAATATTTGCAGAGAACAGAGGTGAGGCTTTGGCCACAGACATGTAGTATTTGTGGCTAGGGTCTGCAGGGGTCAGGGCTGGTGTATTTATTGAATCAGAAACTGGCAGAAATGTAGTTTTCAGTCATTCATTATTTTGAGAATCCAGTGGATTATCCCTACTTCTAGTGCAATGGGAAGGAATATCCTCAGCTTATTTAGTGGAGTTGGGCTGTAATTTTCTAAAATTATTTTTTTGCCTCAGTAGAGGTTGTCATTGTATTCTCAGCTTTTGCGTATAATCATATATTGTCCCACAGAGAGTTTGTGTCTCAGTATATTTACCTTTCAGAGCTTTGTTCTGGTAGAAACTTGCTATCTGGATTTATCTATAAATCTTTCTCAGTGCTTCAGTTTCTCCCCTGTAGAGTAGGTGTGAAAATAGTACTTCCTAACATTTCTGTGAGGATCAGGTAGAGTATGACATGCAAAGTACTTAGAACACTGTCTGGTGCTTAATAAATATTGGTGTTGCTTTCTCTTTTTATTCTTCTCCCTCTTGATACCAGTGTTACTTGTTTCAGTTTGGTTTTGGTTTCCTGGGAACTTCTAGACATGAATGAATGAATTTTCTGTCATTGCATTGTCTTGCTCCCCTAACTGTTAGCAGGACTTTGGCATAGGCTCTTAGCAAAGACTGCTAGATATTACCACATTCTTCAAATAATAACAGAAGCTTCTTGCTACTGGAAAAAGGTATTCAAATAAGCAAAAAGCATATATCCCCAGCTTTTATATACATACATATGCTTTTAAAATGTAAAGGGAGAGGGGAGTGTCTCAAGTGTATTTATTAATAAATGTTGCCAATATGGAAAACTAATCATAGCTTAAAATACTAAAATTGAATTTATCTATCCTATGTGTTTTTGCCTATCTCCCTAAAGTCAGAATTAATCTTCTTTTTGTATCTCAATTTATTTTTTAATAATTAGTTAATACTTCTTATGTGTTCCCATGACTTTGTTTTTGCTGCTGAGAGCTATAATGTGGATCCTAAGGCCTAAAATTTAGTTCCTCCTCTACCATTTGCTGTTTCACCTTAAGTGACTTAAGCTTTCCTTATCTGTAACTGTTCTCAAACATTTGTGTAAGAATAATGTCTTTGAAAGTGTTTCATGCGTGAGCTGTGAAACTCTAATGAGATATAAGGTAGTAGTGTTATTATTGATGATAATATTAAGCAATAAGAAAGTGACAGAACTATCTTCTAAGGCTTTGGCTTCTAACACTGGTGGATGGTGAGGAGACTTCGTGCAAAGTCAGGAGGACTAGACACGAGTGGGGCATGCTCAAGAGACTAGAATCAGGGCTTTATTCATTCTACAGAACACATGCAGGAGATGATTGCATGTCTTGGTTTCTTGAAATATAAAGTATTGGGAGTGTTATGATGATCACATGAGATAATAAGTGCAAAGCACATAGTGTAATGCCTAACATCCAGGAGACAGTGGGAGTTAGTATTGGGTCTGCCATTTAGTAGCTGCATGACTTTCTACCACTTGCTCTTAGACTGTTTCCTCATTTTAAAGACAGAGTAATAATTGTCATCTGACAGGATTTTTGTGAAGACTATGTAGATTAGATTAGAGCACTTAGCACAACACTTGGTATATACCATGTTTATTAAATGGTATCTGCTATTATCATCATTATTTTTAGTAGTGGTTAACTAACAGAAATGACAGCAGCATTGGCATTGTGTGTGGCACTGGGCTAGCCCTGGAGAATACAGCACATTAGTGTGGAGCGATGAGTCTGGAGAGGTAAGCGTAGCCTTCCTATCAGGATATAGTAAGCATATTTAGAATTTGAATTTTTATCTTATAGACAATAGCAAGCCATTGAAGGATTTTTCTGTTTTAATCACAAGAGCATATAATTGGATTTCTCCTTTGGAGAGTGAACGGAGATAAGAGCAAGAAACAGGAGACCTCTTAGAAAGCCAGTGCAGGGGCACCTAGGTGCAGTCGTTAGGTGTGTCTGCCTTGGGCTCAGGTCATGATCCCAGGGTCCTGGTATCAAGCCCCACATCAGTCTCCCTGCTTGGTGGAGAGCCTGCTTCTCCCTCTCCCACTCCCCAGGCTTGTATTCCCTCTCTTGGTGTCTCTCTCTCTGTCAAATAAATAAAATCTAAAGAAGAAAGAAAGAAAGAAAGAAAGAAAGAAAGAAAGAAAGAAAGAAAGAAAGAAAGAAAAGGAAAGAAAAGAAAGAAAGCCAGTGCAATATTACATGAAAAAAATGATGTTTGTCTGAAGTAAGGTTAGTAGCAGTGGAGACAAAGAGAAATCAATAGATGTGAGAGAGCTATAGGGGCTCCACACTCAGCAGGGAGTCAACTTGAGGATTCTCTCTCCTTCTCCCTCTACCATCCCCCCTGTTTCCTCTCATTCTCTCTCTCTCTCTCTCCCCCCCCCTCCAAAATCAGTCAATCAATCAATCATTTTAAAAAACTATTAGCTTCTGGAAGGTAGGGATCATCTTATTTTTATATCCCCTTCTCAGTCTAGTGTAACTCTTACAGTGGATCTGGAAATTTCTTCTTTCTTTCTTTCATTCTAATGAAAGGTATAGAAGCATGTTTTTTAAAAGTGTTATGGGTAAGGTCATCACTTGACTGAGAGGAAGAACAGATTTTAAGGAAGGTTTCAGATGTGCAGGGGAGAAAGTTGGAGACTTTAGTCAGTCACCATGTTTAATAGGTGACTCTAGAAAGATAACATTCCACTTAACCTGGAGAAAAGGTAAATAATAGACTTTGTGACATAGGAAGAAGCATCTTTTCCTCAGTATGAAGATCAGACTGGTTCAACTAAAGAACAGTCAAAATTCATTATGTTTGGGAAATTCATTATGGACAGAGGAAATCCAGAGATTTTTCTGTGCAATAAACTCCACCAATGGCCATGTATGCTTAGTTACCACACTCTAAGAAAACACACCTCAGTCAACCCCTAGCCTGCCTCACAAAGATGAGTTCTCATGGTCTATGAATAATGGAAGGATTCTTTTTGGAAGACTACATCCAGCAGGTAGGAAACCAAAGATTCCACATTCCAAAAATTAGCAGAATCTTATCACAGCTGAATGTGGCCAAGGATAGGGAGGAATCGAGGAATAAACCTACCTACAATAAAAGAAAAAAATAAGTTAGCCAAGAAAAGCAAACTTTGGCTTTAGCCCTTAAAGTCCTTAGGGAAAAAGATAAAAGTACTTTTGCCTAAAAACTTAAGGAATTTTCATATCTGAAAGACTTTGCCCAGAATTTAGTGTATATGCGTATTGTATACCCAAACACATTTACTTCAAGAAAGATTTTTCTCCCAATTTTCCTCTATCTTTAGAATGTTGTTATTTATTTGTTTCATTTCCAGTGTACTCCCAAATGTGGTCCAGGATTCAAGCATCGGATTGTTCTGTGCAAGAGCAGTGACCTCTCTAAAACATTCCCAGCTGTGCAGTGTCCAGAAGAGAGCAAACCCCCTGTCCGTATCCGCTGCAGTTTGGGCCGCTGCCCTCCTCCTCGCTGGGTGACTGGAGACTGGGGCCAGGTAAGGCAGTTGCACAGCGGGGCTCCTACTGAAGCAGCACCTTGAGACCCTTGAGTTTCCTGCCTGGGTCGTTATGAGAGCTGAAGAGTTGAGTAACACCACTGAGAAATCTAGGTATGAGATACAAGAATGAAAAAAATGCACACGCAGCAGCTGCCACACATAGACCCATTTAACTGTGTCTCTCCCATGCCCACACACTTCCTAATTTTACCTACTTCTTGGATCTTAACATTTTAACTTAAAATGGAAAGAGAAGGAGTCTATATGGGCAGATATTTGAGCAAGCCAAAACAAACTTTGGATTCTAGTCCTATCTCTCAACTACTTCAAAAACAAATCAGTTAATATCAGTGTCTTAACTTTACTACTTGCAAAGTAGCTCCTCTTAACTTCACAGAAAAGTTATGGGTGTTATGTTGATCAGTCTTTGCAATATTATTAATATTTATTCCTCAATAGGTTTATCAGATGGACATGAGCTGGGAAGCCAGTATATAAGGCTTTTCATATGTATTTTTATTAGACACATTTTATGTTCTAATTTACATTTTTTTCTTTTTTTATTCTTACTTTTAAATTTTGCTATCTAATAGAAGACCACCTTAAATCCTTTTAAAACAAACTGGTATGTTTGATTAAAAGGAAAATTGAGTTTTATTCTTTTGAATGTCAAAAAGAGAATCTATTAGGTTACATTTTTAAAAAATGCTCCAGAAAGTAAGTTTCTAGATGGTTATTGCCCTTTTCCTGTGGTCTTATAATTAACCTTGTAGCTAGTTGTTTCCTAAAATCTGAGGCCCAAATAAATCATGATACATAACTATACGAGTATGGTTTTGGACCTGCCATTACTTCTTTAAAATGGCATTGCATAGAAGTAGTTGGCAAAATTCTGGCCAAACTTAGGTATTTCTAGAGTATAGCAGTATCTGGACCTCTTTCGTTACATTTGGGAGAGGGCAAAAGATTTTCAGTCTTCATTAAGGCAAATAAATATACTTTCTCTGTGCTTAGTCAGCCCTGTGGGTAAACAGGAAAAAATATGATTATCACATAGTTAACATTTGCATTTGTATAACAAATCATTAATAATTTGCATTTGTATAGCAGTATTTAATTTATAAAATACTTAAATGGATACACATGATAGGGTAAAGCATTATAAGCAATTATGTGTGTCACTGTGGAAGTGTAAGTTTCATAATATGGAATTGATATGCTATTAAAGAATCAGAACAGACATGCTCTCATAATTTTTATTTAAACCAGGTAGACATTTCCTTCCTTACATATTCTTTGTTGCAATGCACTATTATATAAAAGTCAGTTGAAAGTTTTTGCATGTTAGTGATTTTGCCAAATTTATAGTAATCAGTTTCAGATTATTTTTTAAAATATTGTTAAGTCCTTTTCTTCTCATCTATATTTTAAATTCAGTTTCCTAACGTTAAAATTAGCTGGTAAAAATATATTCTCAAGGATGCTTTAATACATGTTTATGGTCCCGTTTGTTCATCATTTTGTATTTAAACTTTTTTTAAATAAATGTGTCTATGAATATCCTTGCAAGTCCTGTAAGTGCTTTGAGAGTTTTTAACAAATAAATTCAAAAGGGCCTCAGTTTGTTTACCTTGTAAACATCACCATCACCTGTCTTGGCACTGGCTAGCTCATCTCCTTGATCCCAAATCTCACAGGCTTTGCTGGCATTCTGGGTGGCAGACCTAAAGGGTAGACCCAGCTTCATTCTTCAGCCTGGACAGCTGATTAGTCCCAGCTGAAACTAAGTCACTCTGAGAGTAACTTCAATTCGGAAGTAACTAAATTCCCGATAGATGAAAAAGAAGAGGGAGACATGCTGCTTGGTTCACATTTGTGTGACTGACATCTTAGGAAACTCAGAATACTTATTTAAGCTCTTTTTTTTTTTTTTAAACTGGTCCCCATCACCAGCCTGCACAGCAGTCACTGCTCTTATACTGAACTCACATTTTGATCAGATACACAGTGCTCCGGTAGACCATCAGATTGTTTACCCGTAAGCCTATAATAAATAGGGAGCAGAAGTGATGTCCAGCCCCAGAATCTCTAATCTACTTCATCCTGAGGATTTTCTTATTGTACTCCTGTGACAGTTCACCTACTTGGAACTGTTAGAAAAGTAGCCCAAGAAATCTCTTGCTCCTTGGGAGCTATATTGCTTCAATTTTCTAGGGTAATCACATGATCTGTGAATTTCCAAACCAGTTCTAGAGGAGAATGACTTAATCATACCCCTCTCCAAGATGAACTTCATATGGACTTTAAAAGCTAATATATATATGGTATTTGAGAAGTATAGTATCTTTTTACCTGCTGAAAATTATTGATATCAGTATTTTGTTTTTCCCTGTGTCTTTGGGTTTAGTGTTCTGCTCAGTGTGGCCTTGGCCAGCAGATGAGGACTGTGCAGTGTCTCTCCTACACTGGACAGGCATCTGTTGACTGTCCAGAAACTGTTCGACCTCCATCGATGCAGCAGTGTGAAAGCAAATGTGACAGTACCCCCATTTCCAATACTGAAGGTGAGTTTCCCATGGAGAAAGGGCCTGTGTGTCTAGTGACTCACCTGTACTGGTTCCCAGGGTTTGAAGAGCCCCATAAAGACGCCATTGTTAGTGTAGTTTGTACAGAGCTTTTGTGAAAGCTGCACGTTTACTGGATATGTGATAAGGAAACCTACATTTTTTCCCCTGACTCTGACACTAACTATATGACCTTGTTAATCACTTAACCTTTCTGGAACTAAGTTCGCTTATCTATACCGTGAGAGACTGGAGTGGGTAACCTCTAATGTCACATCCAACCTAGCATTCTATGTTTGACTTGTGCCAGAATTGAGAGATGATTTCTAATGAACCACAGTTTGAAGTGAAAACTTCTGTTTCTTTTTGGAGGTAACAATGGATCTCTACCATCATGAAGATTAAAATTCATGCTTGTTATACATATAATGAAAGCATATGTTTGAAACTGTGTTTCAAATGTTAATTTTCTCATTGTAGAAAAGAAGAAAAAGATAATTACGTAGCTGTTTATAGAGGAAGACAGTGTCTTTGGGCTCTGAGGTTTCTCTTTCTTATGTATTGGGCAATCAATCACATAGGTTTAGAGGTCCATTTTTCTTTCTGAGTTGGAAGATAAATGGTTGAGGTAGAAAAGAGGATATAACTATCATATTAAGTTCCTGTGTATTGGATATTATGATAGGCCCTTTATATTTATGTCCACCTAATATGTCTCATATACATAAATATCTGTGTGTGTGCGTGCATGCACATGCATGTTATAATATGACAAGAACCTTCCAACAGCTGCTATTACTGAGGAGGAAACTGAGGTGCAGAGAACGATAGTGACTTGCCCAAATTAGTAAACTCAGGATTTGAACCCAGATACGGCAGAGCCCAAGGACATGTCAGTTTCAACATTTTTATGCTATTCTTAATTCACTCTTTAAGGATGGTGTTTTAGCATGAAAAAGAGCTTCTGGTTATAAAGTTGCAACACTTGTAGCTTGACCATCATGCTGAGTCATTAGATTTAGGCTCAGTCATTGCTGAAAGAACTGGCTTTTTAACATCCCCACAGCAATATATATATTGCAATATATATGAAGCAATTTATAGCTTCATTTTAGGCATTTTAGTAATTTCCCCCCATTTTTTTTTTTAGTAATTTCCCCCCATTTTTTTTTATAGTGGTTATCATCCATAACCTTCACAGCTGGAGATGCAAGGTTTTCAGGGTGGGCAAAATATCATTTGCACCTGGACTTACTTCTACCTTAAAGAAATTCTCCTAAAATGGATAGGTGTTAATCTGAGGTTTCTTGAATTATTTGGAGAAACACCTCATGGTCATTTAATCTTCCTGGCCAAATCACTTTTTGTTAATATTAATTTGACATAAGCAGTTAAGACAGTATTTTAAGCCTTCTTAGTAAAGGAGGAAACTTTTAGGAAATTATTAATCCTACAAAATATGACTAATCTTAGAACTATTATTCCCTAAAGCTGCTGACTCATTGAAAAGAAAGAGGATGGCTCTTACGAAATTAGATTTAAAGTGGGTATGTCTGTCGTAACTTGTTTTGTGTTCTCTTTGGCTTCCTAATAACATATATTGAATACATTTAAATACCTGAAACTATCAGTTCATTTCATCAGCAGCTAATTATCAAATGCTTGTTGTGGCCAGCCTTGGTCATTCATTGTGGAAAATTCAAGTTCATTGTCTTACAGGGAAGATACTTAAGAAAAAAAATAATAAAGGAAGCTAGAAGGTGTTATGTGGAGCAGTTAACATAGTGCTGAGAGAGTTGGAGAGTTGAAATGGAAGACCAGTGACTTTAACCTTATAGATCAAGGCAAGCTTCATAGACTAAAGTGGTCTGTGAACCAGCTATTATATGTGGTTGGAAAAATAACCCAGTGTGTGCCCTGGGAAAGAGGATGAAACGGTTGAATTAAATCATAAGTTGTCATTCATAAAGATATGGAATGTACAGATAACATTGATTTCAAAAGAGAAGAGATTCTTGCATGAAGTTATTATGAGTAATCTAATCTGACTTCTGGGGGGCACCTGGGTGGTTCAGTCAGTTAAACGTCTGCTTTCTACTCAGGTCCTGATCCAACCCCAAGTTGGGCTCCCTTCTCAACAGGGAGCCTATTCTCTCTCTCCCTCTGCCCTTCCTTTCTGCTTGTGGTTTCTTTCTCTCTCTCAAATAAATAAAATCTTTTTAATAAATAAATAAATAATATGACTTCTGGAAATCAGACCAGGGAGAGAAGAAATGCCTGTTACTAAGGGAGAGTTGGGAGAGATGTTTGGTAGTAGGGGAAGGAGTACGCTCTGGTTACTGCAGGAAAGTAGAAAAGGACCCCTTCCCCCCCCCCCCCCCCCCCCCCCCCCGCAGAATCAGGTTCTCTTGACGGTTAGTGGAAAGCTATGAAAAAACTAGTTCAGCTCTACCCCAAGACAGAGTAGGACTAAAGGAGATCTCTTGGGATTTAAAATATAGTTTTTCAGTGGGGTGTCTGTGGGTGAAATGGATAGAATCTTGAGAATTGCTTTAACAGCCACAGTTTAGGAATTGGTCCCATTCTAACATTTTATTATGAAAATAATAAAAAGTGTCAAACATAACAGCAAAGTTGAAAGAATTATACAATGAATACCCACCATCTGGATTCCAGCTTTATCATATTCCTGAGCTTGATATATCACATATATATCTATCTGTCCATCCCTCAATGTAATGGTTTTAAATAATGTTCTCCATTCACCCAACCATTATTATTTACCTAATAAACATTACTGACTATGTGCCAGGCACTAGGACTATGAAAGGAATGTGACAAGGTCCTTGGCCTCAAAGGGAGCACAGTTTATTGGGAGTGGCAGCAAATAATTTTCACAATATGGACACTACTTTAACAAGACAGAAAGAAGTTACCGTGAGTACACCGAGGAGGACATAAGCAGCAGAGGCTCATGGAGAAGGCAAGCTTGAGTGTGGCACTGGAAGGTATGAAACAATTTGCTAAGAAGACATGGAGGTCTGGGTGTTCCTAGCTGAGGAAGAGTATGTGCAGTTATGGGGCATAGGGGTAGCTCAGTATGGGTGCAATGGGTTGGCAGATGGGCAGGCAGTGGAGATGTGGCAACAAAGAGAGAGACAGGGACTTGGTTTTGAGGGTCCTACATACTGTGGAAGCTAGTTAGGACTCTATCTACAAGTTCTAGAGAACAAGTGAGGGAAATTGAGGAGCGATAAGCTTGGGATGGCAGAAGTGTGAAGGGGCAGTGGGAGGTTAACCTTGTGTGGAAAAAGAGTCCAGTCTTGCGATGAAGAAGGCTTGAACTAAGGCAGGTATAGTAGAAATCAGAAGGGAGAATAATGAATGGGAAAAAAAAGTATAAAATGGAAAGGAGAATAAAAAGAACCTGATGAACAGTCAGACATGGGGATGAGAGATTTGGAAGTGTCCAGGAAGACTCCCATTTAGATTTTGGTTACTAAATATGGAATTTAGGAATAAATCACGATAAGGAATTTAGGATCTATAAGGAAGTTAAGCACATTCATCCTCAAAAGCCATAATAAAATAATGGAATTTGAGTAAGATTTTTTTAAAAAATAAAAATAAACAATGGAAAGAGATAGAAGAAATGGAAGGAGGTTAAGACAATAAAGAATAATAGGAGAATGAAACTAAAAAGTGGAGCATCAAGACATTACGAATAATAACTAGTAAGAGGGAAATAGAAGTAAGGAGGGAAATACAATTTGCCTTGTTCAACATCTGCTTTAGTTTTTAATTCTTGAAAGACTTCCTTGAAGGGTTATAGCATTATAGGCTTGATTTTGACAGACCACCAGCATGAAGGTAACTCTACGCTGCCACCAAGAGTGACTTATAAGACATACTGGGTATTACTGCATCTAAAGTGCTACTCAAAGTAATTTTTAAAAGTACATCTGGCAGCTGGGACTATCCTACTCAAGCTTACCTGAAATTCTATACCGAATGCCATTTTATTTACCTTTGTGCAGTTTCAGGTTCCCTTGTAGTTTAAATGGTGAGTCTTTTCAGCCTCTCAATAGCACAGGCCTCTCTGTCATCTAGCATTTATTGCTGCCAGGTAATAATTCCTGGTGTGCCATGAGCTGGTAATCAACCCAGGAAAGGTGTTGTTAATGTGCATTGCTTTACCAGCTCAGGCTGTCTAACAGTGGCTTTGCTGTTCAAAGTTGTTCAAATGAACAACTCAGAGAAAGCCTGAACAGCTCCAGAAATCTCATCAGACCCCTAGAACAAAACAGCTCCTGGATTTGAGATTTAAAGTGGCATCTGATGTGTTAAAACCAGTGAAAGAGGGACACCTGGGTGGCTCAGTGGGTTAAGCCTCTGCCTTCAGTTCAGGTCATGATCTCAAGGTCCTGGGATCAAGCCCCACATTGGGCTCTCTGCTCAGCAGGGAACCTGCTTCCCCCCCCCCCCCCCCCGGCCTGCCGCTCTGCCTACTTGTTATCTCTTTTTCTGTCAAATACATAAAATCTTAAAAAAAAAAAAAAACAGTGAAAGGGACAATGAAGGTCATTTGAAGACTTTGATTTCAAGGAGGTGAGGAAGAGTTGTTTTTTCCTTTGCCATTTTCAAAAGCTCGTAATGAACCTTACCACTCGGGTTCACATTCCTGGCTGTCTGGTTTACAGGGAACCCTGGGATTTGTGTTGGGGTCATACCACCGTGAGGATGAATGTGGGTGGCATCCAGGGTATCAGAATGGGTAAAGGGAAACTGAGAAAACAAGAAAGAAAGAGGAACGGCTTAGTCCATGGTGAGATGAAACTGGAATCAAGTTTTATAGTTGACATCATCTTGCTTCGACGATGAAAAGTTGGTGGACTATTCCCACTGCGATGAATAATGTCAACTTCCCAAGTGAAACTTGTTAGTTCATCCTTTTCCAGTCTGCCTATCTAATGTATCAAGGGCTCAAGTACAGTTTTTTCAGGAAAAATCCTGAGTTCACACCCCTCACCCCCGACTCCTGCTTCACAAACTCACATGCACAGCCTCTGCCATCTCACCTCTCACTAGGCTCCGCATCTCCCTGGATGGTTTGACAGAGGCACAGCTGGTTGCACTTTCGTAATCCAAAAGATAGACCCTACAGTGCTTAAGTCGTAACTCTCTACTTACTGTGTTCTTCCTCTGAATCTCATGAAGAGTTTACAGCCTCACAGGGTGTGCATTCTCCATAGAAAGATGCTGAGTGGTCAAACCTGGTCATGAGAGGCTATGTCCCTATGTGCCCCAGGTCACTCCAATGATAGCTAGGCTTTGTACCATTTTATGAAATAGATGCAAGAGCACTACATCCCAGGAGTTGCTCTTGTACTCCTTGGACCAAGCGAAGCCTTCAAAGTCACAATGAATCTGAATCCAATTGCATCCTGAATATATAAGCCTCCGTTCAGTGTGTGTATTTTAAAATCATGTGTCTTAGGTCAGAGATTTGAAAGATTAATGTAAAGCACCTGGGGAAAAACCCGTTGGCATATCAATGATAAGTAGATTCATGTGTTGCCTGTGAAACAGGTTGTCTCATCTTATCATTCAACTCTACCAAAATCCAGATTGCCAGTGAGACCCACTCTAGCATACCTGGCAGGTTACTTCAGATTCTAATAATGGGTCTAGTTCACATTGTGGGGCATAGGGGTTGGCTTTCAGCCCTTGATATACTCCCAAGTGTCCTTGAGAAGAATTAAGGAATACTCGATAAATTGTTCTCCCTACTAGAAATATCTGGCCTTGGATAAAGTGATATTTTATTTTCAGGGAGAGGTGGGATATAAAAAAGAAGAGACTAGTTAGGTCCACAAAATATTTCCTAGAAACCTCATGCTAGGACTTCTTACTCTTCCCATAGCCTCACAAGAGAAAAGGTAGAATGAATGCGTTATCTTTCTCTTCCAGGACAGTACTTAGCTGGTACATGATGATGGTAGAAGAGAAAAATCAAGCTCCTTCATCTTAAAATCCTTGACCCTGCTGACTTAGATTCCACTACTTAAAAAGCAGTATATAAGTGTATCTGTATGAAGAAAATGATAGTGAAGACCAAAACTTCCAAATAGATTAATTAAAAAGTAATTATATTGCAAAAATATTCTACCTAAAGGATTCCTTTTTTTTTTTTTAAGATTTTATTTATTTATTTGACAGACAGAGATCACAAGTAGGCAGAGAGGCAGGCCGGGGGTGTGGGGGGGGCAGGCTCCCTGCTGAGCAGAGAGCCCGATGCCATGCGGGGCTCAATCCCAGGACCCTGGGATCATGATCACAGCCAAAGGCAGAGGCTTTAACCCACTGAGCCACCCAGGCGTCCCTAAAGGGTTCCTTTTAATAAATAAGTCTCCTAGTATAATAGTTTATTTACAGATTATGTTTTACTTAGGTATACAGAAGCTTTTGGTTATTAGATATTTTAGAGATTATCTAGAAATAGATGCCTACTGAAGATCATTCAGAAACCAAAACAGAACATTTATTATTATTTTGATTTCAACAAGAAACTGTGGTTTAATTATGCAGAGCTCTTCCAGAATGGTTTTTATCACAAATAGTAAGCTGTACTGTGTATTAATTCAAGGGTGAGAAGATGATTTTTTTAAGTTATTTAAATTCCAGTTAGTTAACATAAAGTGTAATATTAATTTCAGGTATAGAATTGAGTGATTTGTCACTTACATTGTTTCATTTTTTTTTTTTTTAAGATTTTATTTATTTGACAGAGAGAGAGCCAGCAAGAGCAGGAACACAAGCAGAGGGAGTGGGAGAGGGAGAAGCAGGCTTCCCACTAAGCAGGGAGCCTGATGCCAGGCTTGATCCCAGGACCCTGGGATTATGACCTGAGCTGAAGGCAGACGCTTAATGGCTGAGCCACCCAGGCACCCCACATTATTTCATATTTTTAATGGCTTTGAGAATGAAGCAGGCTAGTAAGTTTTATAATTAAGCCTTCTTGACTATATCAGCAGAATGTCAATGAGTCAATTCAAGAGCTCAACAAGTCGATCCTCTCTAGGTAAGCTAAAAAGTGGCAGATGGGCTGAATGGCCCAGTATAATTTAAAACTTTTCCGAATATAGTTAAGATTACATTCAGCTTTCTGTAATAGTGGGAATTTAAAACTTCTTGGTGTGTCTCAAATCACCTTTCACTTATGTCATTTTACACAATTGAAGGAGGAGGTTAAAGCTGAAGAAAAGTGTTTAGGCTATTTCAAATACCTGTTAAAAAAAACCCTATTCAGAGATGGAGAGGAGAAGGGAGTTGAGGGAAATTGGAAGGGGAGGTGAACCATGAGAGACTATGGACTCTGAAAAACGATCTGAGAATTTTGAAGGGGTGGGGGGTGGGAGGTTGGGGGCACCAGGTGGTGGGTATTGTAGAGGGCACGGATTGCATGGAGCACTGGGTGTGGTGCAAAAATAATGAATACTGTTATGCTGAAAAGAAAAAAAAAAAAAAAAACCCTATTCATTTTCTAGTCACCTGACTGACTTAGTCAATGGAACATGAAGCTCATGATCTTGGGGTTATGAGTTTGAGCCCCCTACCGGGTGTAGGTTATTATTATTATTTTTTTTAATTCCCCTTTTTTAAGGTGGCAAAGCAAATTTTCTGGTGATGATCCCACCAAGGGTTGACTCATGACGTTTGGTATCTGCCAAGAATACAGAAGTCTTAACAGGCAGAAAACTTTTTGTAGTTCCATGCCACCAAGAATGCTGCCAAAACCGAGGGGTCCAAGCCCCAGCTCTTAGACTGACTAGCTGTGTGACCAGCCTAGTTTTCCTAATGTTTGTGAGTTTCAGTTTTACCATCTATGTAAATCTGATGTCTTATATACATCAAAGGATTAGATATATAAGTATGTAAAATCGCCAGGCAATTCCTGGCACATAGGAGGCACTTAATAAATTATTTTTAATGTGATCGTTACTGTATCAAACTCTTATGACATTAAAAGGCAGAGAATAAAAGACCAGTCATGGTTGACCTTTTCTGGTAAATGGATTTCCATAGAAATAGATTGAGTCTCCCTGTCTGGGCAGTCTCTAGAAGGCAAAACCAAGAAGTAGGAATGGGGTCTTCCTCAGGGATCTTCCTTTGCGCATCAAAGCTGCATGTCCTCAGGCAGCCCCAAGGTCTCCATTTTAATGTCTCATCAAAGCCTATTGTCCCCATCTTGGCATTCCCAATCCTGGCTCCTTCCCCATCTCTCTCCACCCTATACCATTATGATTTACCTGCTCTCTGTTTGATATATTTTATTAATTTGCTCATGCATGCTAATGTGTAACCCTCCCTGAGAGCCTAGGTACATTGTGTTAGGGATCCCAGAGACATTATACACAATGGTTGATCTCAGAGGCAGATGTGTTAGTGGTAATAACGAGAGCTAAGGGACTGAGTGATTCCTCTGTGCCAGGTGCCAGGGGAGAGGGTTGAGGAGCGGGGGGCATGCTCTTTGTAAGCACTATGTCATGTGTGCCTCACTTTACCACATCCTATGAGTAGGTCTTGTCACAGGTCTCTACTTCACAGATGAAGAAACTGAGGCTCAAAGAGGTAAAGGAACTTGGCCCAGGACAATCAAATAAGGGAGGAAATAGCTCCAGAATTCACCCCCAGGGCTCACTCCAGATCTGCCACACCTTACCACTGTGTTATAGTGCTGGGGCAGGCACGTTGCGTGTGTTCTTCAGGAGTGCCTGCCTCTCTAAGCTTGATCCTGCTCCCAAGGCCCAAATGGCTTCCTGCTTTCAGTCAAGCTGGTTGGAATCAACTTAGTCGACAACTAACTTGAGAGGGGTATTGAAAAGTTCAGAGAAGGACAACCTGGCAGCTGGCTTCCAGCCTACCCCGAGGCTAGACACTGCTTGTGGCCAAAGGACTGTGCTCTGGGCTTCTGCATGATGAGTAGAGTCCTCTCATTTCAGCATGAAGCTGAATCTCAAGTTATGTATATTTGTAATGGTCTGGATGGGTGGATGGTGGGGTAATTGGAGGGAGGAACAACTTATGAATATTTTATTCATTAGTTATTACCTGTCATGGAATTGGATTCCAAGGTCTAAATCTAAAAGAAAAATCTATGTATTTGCTTGTATTTTGCTAATCTCAGTATTTTCCTAGACTAGCAGCAACTCTTCCAAAAATGGAGTAATGAATCTCCCAATAAAATTGAACCCCAGAAAATACTGACTTAGGTCAATAGGACAGCCTTTTCTCAGTAGTAATCTAAATAATGCACCAGCAGTAATCTATATATTACTGTCATCAGGTGATACGAAATAATAACTAATAGTGGTAGTAACGGTTGTAATTCAATGTCTTGTATTTATCAAGTCCTGACAAACTGTGTATGCACTGCTCCAGGTGGCAACATAGGATAGACGTGTTATGTGTGGAAGTAAGAGCTCTCATCGTCCCTGTTTACAGAGAGGGAAACTCGGGCACAGAGAGGCTGTTTGTTCAGAGGCATAAAGTCAGTAAATGAGAAAACTAGGATTAAACCAGGGCAGCCTGGCTTCTCATTTTATTTCCTTGTACTATTAAAGCAACCAGTCCTCCTCTCTTTGTTGTTTCTCAACTAAACGATCTTTATATTTTAACTAAAATTTATTTTGTACTTGACGCGATCCCATCAAGCCCCACTGCCAACTTGGAGGGGTGGTCTCTGCTGGCAGGCTGCCTCATTAGGATGGTGATTTTTTAAAAAATATTTCATTTATTTATTTGACAGAGAGAGAGATCACAAGTAGGCAGAGAGGCAGGCAGAGAGAGGGGGAAGCAGGCTCCCTGCTGAGCAGAGAGCCCAATTCGGGGCTTGATCCTGGGAACATGGGATTGTGACCTGAACCGAAGGCAGAGGCTTAACCCACTGAGCCACCCAGGAGCCCCAGGATGGTGATTTAGAATTAAAGATGAATGATACTGTGTTGGCTTTTCTCATTTTTTTTTTTTTAAGATTTTACTTATTTGACAGACAGAGATCACAAGTAGGCTGAGAGGCAGGCAGAGAGAGAGGCGGAAATAGGCTCCCTGCTGAGCAGAGAGCCCGGTGTGGGGCTCGATCCCAGGACCCTGGTATCGTGACCTGAGCCGAAGGCAGAGGCTTTAACCCACTGAGCCACCCAGGCACCCCGACTTTTCTCATTTTTTAAAAAAAAGATTTTATTTATTTATTTATTTATTTGAGAAAGAGAGAGAGAGAGAGAAAGCACAGAGGGAAAGTGTGAAGGAGAAGCAGACTCCCTGCTGAGCAGAGAGCCTGGTGCAGGACTCGATCCCAGGCCCCTGGGATCAAGGCAGATGCTTAACCTGCTGAACCATCCAGGAGCCCTTCTCATCATTTTAATAACTGCATTACCTTGACAATATATTCCTCTTGGTAACATGGATAAAAATTCCCCCCACCACCATGAAAATATTCTTAGCCTAAACCTGTTTTGGTTACTTTTTACTGGTCATGACAGAGAGGAAAAGGAAGAAAATAATGCCAAGTGACCTTCAAATTAAAATATGTGGAGATCTTTTTGCCTCAAATTCATACTTGATTCATAAAATATCATCTGATTTCTTTTTTTAGTACAACGTTTAAAGAAAATTTTCTTGTCTCTCTGCCCTTCTTTCAGCCAAAACTTACATTTACTGAGAATCCTAGTGCGGAAAGTTTCTATTCAAATTACTAACTTTTACTCTTTTTGTAAGTCAAATTGTGAGTAAAGAAGTTCAATGGTGACCGCGTTTATATTCACAGAAGACTGAGGGTTCCCGTTTAAAATTTAAGTCTTTCACTGAAAGAGCCTGGAATGTGAGATCAATAAAATTGTTACCTTACTTCTCAATCATAATGGAAAACTTTCCCATTCCTTCGCATATAATTCCTTAAGTTTATCATATATGCCTTCTGTACCATGTATATGATCTCTTGGAACTTCAGTGGATTTCTGAAGCCAGGAAAAAAAACCTTGCAAATAACCCAGCAAGCAACGACGCCAAAACTGTCCTGTTACACTGAACTTCACCTAGGGTTCTGCCTGATTCTAATTACCTTCAGCAGTTTACCCAGGATGCCTCAGTATAACCACCTGGAAAAATGAGGGTGGAACTTTGATTCTGGGAGGCATATGGAAATTTAATTACTAGGTTTACAAAGTATTTTAAAATCCCCAGATAAAAGCGACCAGAGGACTAGAGAAGAATATCATTATTAGAAGTAGTGGGGTCATGTGGTGGTGAAAGGGGTGCGGAGGATCAAAGACTGGTGTGCCTGTCTCTACACTGGCCCCTTCGCCCCATCTTCTGCAACCAGCTTCAAGGGGAGATGGAGAAAGAATCATTTATTCACCTTCTGGCTGCAAGAACTGCAGACCTCAACCGTGGCAATTCTAGCACTGAGGAGAAAGTACACATAGGAAAAAAGAAGGCCATGTCTCACTTCCAGATTAAAAAAAGACATTTCTACATGTTTCCATAACCCACAGACTGCTGCCATTTGCGGCCAACCCCTCAAAGTTTTCCTCTTTGTCTAGTGTAGTTGCTGAATCTAGGCCACTGTCAGCAATCCTTTTCATTCACCCAGGCCCATCCCCACGCCTCACAGATGCAGAGATTCTCCTGAGACATGTGTACTTTGGTATCAAACAATGCAACTCATGTTTGATTTTGGATAACCTTGCACTGCCGAATAAAATAACCCTTGAGAAAGAAGCAATAAAAGCGCTGTAAGAAAAATGACTCATGTTTCCAAGCTGTCTAAAGTGATCACTTATCCCAACAAATGGTAATTCTTTCAAGACACAGTGGGCATGCACCATACTTATAAAAGTCTGGGAGAAAAGCCTTGCAATCTTTTTTTTTTTAATTGTGTTAAAATCTATCAAAAGAATGTTTCTGGTAGGCTGTACCAGACGGGGTATGCTTAAAAACAAAAACAAAAACCACATGGATGTGGAAGCCAAAGTGGGTTGGTGCAAGGGGGACCTGACCAAACACACAGTCCCATTGGCTTGTTTATGCACTTGTTTCTGTGCCTCTAATTGTTTTCCATTTTCTGCCCCCATTCGTTAGAGTGCAAAGATGTGAACAAAGTGGCTTATTGCCCGCTGGTGCTGAAGTTCAAGTTCTGTAGTCGAGCATACTTCAGACAGATGTGTTGTAAGACCTGCCAAGGACACTGACCCACGGAAAGCCAGAGAGAGCGTCTTGTCATTTCATCGTGGAAATGCGTCCATCAAGGAGAGCCACCCAGAGGAAGAGGATTGATGTCCTTGCAAATGCATTACCCTGTGGAAAACGTAACCACTGGTCAGCCCTAGCTGACAGGATTTCAATATTATTTTAACTTCTGTGAAGTGGGATTTATTGATCCAAAGTGCTGGACACGGTATTAAGGAGGGAATGCCAGATCGGAGAGATCCAAACAACACAGGGAGACTTGCTTACTATGGAACGTCTGTGTTCTTTCGAGTAAATCCAATAGCCTGTTTACCTCCTTGGACCATTAAGATAATTTTTATTATGGACTTAGCAATGACACTGAATCCATTTGTATTTAAGACTGTTTAAAATGTAGCTGTTATGACTTGGTCAACTATGGAAGTAAAAGAAGATTCAGAAATCTTAAGTCATAGCTTAAAAATATTTACTATACTTTATCTCACTACAACAGCACCACAACTGAAATTCTAAAATGGGCTTTTAACTGTAATTTAAGGAGCAATTATAAATCAAAAGTAATGAAAGTTCATATGATTTTTCTTCATTCCACTTTATTTCCTTAGGAATAACCCCCCTGTTCTGAACACTGCTGTGAGCCATATATAAACTATATTAAACCGAACAACAGTGAAGGAATTAGCTGAAGGCAGTGCATCAGTTACTGCAGCTGTGTGAGTCTATAAATCCTGTGCTAAAAGACTGTGGCCAACTTGCCATTGTGCAAGTGAAGCTGAGATTTCCATTAAAACTTTAAGAGAAAAACATTTCGATTTCATGCAGAAGCCAGACCAGGGGTATGGTAGAGACCGAAGAAACAGGCCCTTTGCTGCCATCACACAGGATGCCTCAGTTCTTCTTTGGGTCACCCCAACTCAATTGTGTTGACCTCCTCACCGGCCACAGAACAGCTTCTGCCCTGTTGGACTGTTGCACGCGTGTTGAGCTTACTGAAATGATGCCGTGCAAAAGATAGACTGGCTCAGTGACAACCAGGCAGACCCTTTTGCTGACAATTGTGATGGGTTCCAGATGTCCCTTCTTTGATATGGCAGAAGGGCATTTATTTATATGAAAGCAAGTGTGTGTGTGTGCGGGCGCTTTTGAGTGTGTGGGTTAGATGAGTGTGCTTGCACATAAATGTGCTATTTCTGTGAGTTTTAAAGTAGGCAAGGATAACAACCAAAGAAGAAAAACTCATGAAGCCTAAAGATCATAAAGCATAATTTTAATAGTCACTCAACCAACTATTTTTTATTTTTTATGGATACTCAATGGCAATCAAATGTGAAACCAAGTTTCTTGGGCAAGTCAAATTCTAGAATCAAATCCAGAATCCTAAATTAAATCGGCTAGCTCGTATTTTCCCTATCCACAAGTAATTTCGTGTCATGGCCATCAAAAACTTCAATGGTGGGATTAAAAGAAAAGGGAAAAAGAGAGGGTACTTATTTGTATTTTGTACTTGAACACTTGTAGCTTGCAGCAGGTTCTTGATGAATGTGCTTTGTATCCTACAGGTGTGTACACCGTGCTACACCGACACCTCAAACTCCAACCAAATGGCTACTTTGTAAAGATACTACTTGCAGTTAAAGAGTATGTTTGACTTAAACCCGTCACTGTGTGTGCTCAAACTACATGTCAGGTGTATAAGCTACGCCGTGACCTAAGGTAGAGGTTAGTTTTTTTTTTTTGTTTTGTTTTTTGGTTTTTGTTTTTTGTTTTTTTCAGAAAGGAAAAGAGACTCACAGACTTCAAAAACCAACCTAAACTTCAGGTTTGCTATGGACAGTCAGCACAGGATGTTCTGCACACTCAGTCGTGGTCATCCCTATTTTCTCGCCTGCTTTCTCTCTCAACACCATAGCTCACGTCCCTGAGCTTGCCAGAGAAAGCTACTGACGATACACAACAATTGCCAGGGCCCCTCTGTATACTGCCCTGAAAAGACGAGCCAAAGCACCATCTATTCAGTGAAGGGGAGGCAGCCCATGAGCAGCATGGCCCCAGCACTGAATTCCCTCCGTCCCTTGCAAAGAGCAGTTAACTTGGTGCTAATGTGTCCTGGTGAAGTAAATAAAAGATGAGTACTTTTTGTGGCATTTAAGCATAGGTTTCCTGTCAGGATCTGTTTTTCCCCAACATAAATATCAGCTCATGTTTGTATTCCAAAAAGATTTCTTACATTACTGACTTCAGTCTATTCTACACCTCACCTGGAAACTAACGTTGTGAGGACCGTTGCCCTTGACTAACGTTAGAAGAGGGGACAGCTAGTGTTCCCTCAGGAGTGTGCACCAGCCTCAAGGCCAGGAGCAGAGGGCTTCCAGGCGCAGCATCAGATTACTCCGCTAGAAGGAACCAAGCACAGCATGTAATAGGACTAAACCTGAGTGGGCAAACAAATCATATTCTACAGCACATCACAATACCGCTGCTAACTGTGCAGTCAACCACATGGCTACGTGATATGCTCTCTTCCTAAATAATAGCAATAGGATTGTCAGTGGAGGCTGAGCCACCATGGCAGGCCCTCCAAAGTACTGTGCTATGTGGACTACTTAGGGAGTCCCAAGGAAACTGGTACCCCATGACTGAGAGCAGTATCTGCCACTGGCAAAAAGTCCTGCCAAAAAAGGAAAGGTAAATATACCCAACTGATTAAAGCCCTTAAGATACATATGACTCCCCAAACAGTCCATTTCATTAGGAATTTTTTGGAGTGAATGTCACATAGGTATCCTTAATAATACAGAATGAAATTACCTTTGTATTATTGTGATTAGTTGTTGCTTATTATTTTATACTCAGTATTAATGTGGTACACTGTTACTTTTTTTTTTTTGCTTTTGTAAATTATATTCTAATTTATTGCCATGTTTCCTAACACTTGTCCTACATTCATTCTCCTGCTTGTAATGAAAATGAGAAAATCATTGTAACACTTGATGGAGTGAAATTCCACACCAGGCACAGATTTTTTTTTTTAACATAGATAATTGAGTAAAAATAAAAATTCAGCTTGTAAGAATGATTCAGATGAAAGTTGTCTATTCCCTGAAAAGCTGGTGTTAAACTTGCAGTAGGAGGAATCTATCCTTTGGATACCACACTACACTACCCAAATTATCCAGGTAGTATCCAGGATTGAGATAATTTGTTGTATCCTTATTACCCTCCTCAAAGATTGCATTTATTTTCATTTCAGTACTATTAAATATAAGGGCTTTGGGTATTTCTGGTGGATCTCTATCCCCAGAGGCCACTAGTCAGCTATTCTAACCCTGGAAAGGAAGACCTGATTGACCCATGACTCTTTTGCCTCCCTCTTTCTTTTGCTTTCCATGTAAATTCTTTAGCATAGAAGAGGTTGCAAGATATTTCGTTGTGGATGGGGCACCTGGGTGGCTCAGTGGGTTAAGGCCTCTGCCTTCGGCTCAGGTCGTGGTCCCAGGGTCCTGGGATCGAGCCCCGCGTCGGGCTCTCTGCTCGGCAGGGAGCCTGCTTCCTCTTCCCTCTCTCTCTGCCTGCCTCTCTGCCTGCTTGTGATCTCTATCTGTCAAAAAAAAAAAAAAAAAAAAAAAGATATTTCGTTGTGGAAAAGGTGCTGGACAAAAGTATTGACACTTGAAGAAGGATCTTTCTACTTAAATTCAATAGGGAGCATAGGAACATGAGGGACATACTTTTCCACCTTTAAACATTTCCTCTGAGGCTAAACTAATGGTTCAGCCACTGCTGAGCTGGGGTATACTGTCACATGCAAAGGTAACTCAGCAGTTTTTTAAAACTCATCAACTAAAATGAAGGTAACCCTCCTGCGTGTTTAGCTATTTGAGTATGTTCATGATGACAATTTCATCAATTACATAAGAAGATGTGGAATGCCCAGGCAGGTTGTGCTTCATTCTGCTTACCTCCGTATCCACCCGCACACACGTTCAACCTGATACACTAGAAGAAATCAGGTGCGATGATTAAACAGTCTTGGAGAGTATTTCTTCAGGGTCATTCTAGGAGTCAAAAGGGGCTGGAGTATTATGAAGTCTAAGTGAATGAGAAGACTGTGGGACCAGCTGTATCATCTTCACACTGGATTTGCAAAGGGTAGTCCTGCTAGAGGTTGGGAAGGGGGAAATAATGAGAAATAAGGTTCGCCTTAGCTTAGATTCCTCAGATGCGAGTCTGTTTATTCACAGTTGTTTTTAAGCTTCCAGTTAACTGTTTTCTCCCTTTGAAATATCTAAAGGGTACTTTCCCACTTAGGGCCCTGATCCAAGGACAATCCACCCTCGTGGAGATCTCTGCCACTCTCCAAAGAGCACTAGGATCATCCTTAAGCGTTTTATGCTCCAAAAGGCCAGGTGACATTTCTTTTTCAGGTGAATTAGGAAGAAAGTTGGTTATTGATCTTTGTAACAAAAATGTGTGAATTGGTGTGACTAGGATAATATTCATTACTTTTAAAAGAAAGGGGGAAAATGTAATTCAGGGAGGAAAAAAAAAAGTCACAGTCCAGGAGGCCTGGAAAATTCTAAATAAGTGGTTGCAAGAAAGAGAAAAGATTAGTCCCTGAATGAAAAAGTGACAGATAAGCTGTGTTTGGAATTCTGTCACATTCATATCATCAGAATGTGTGGAATAAACTAACATGTTTTCAAAAAGAACAGCTGTTCACAATGGCTTTGTACCTCAGACTTGAAAACCCCAAACTGTAACTTGAAAGGAAAATGGTCTTCCATCTTTTTCTCAGAGGGTTATTTCTAGCATTCTTTGTCCCTCGTTTCATCCACAGATAGTATCTGAGGCCCAAAATCAAACTGTAGTTTGAGGGCTGGCTCCACTCTGTGGGGAACCAAGGTTATGTTTGTATTGTCTCTTGGTTGATGATTTCTATTAGCCCACTGAAGGTCTTGAGCTGCATAGATGATGAAAGACAATTTCCAGGGCAATATCTATCTATACTGGAATAACACTGTGCAGTCACACAAGGGTAATAGTACCTGATGTCCAGAGTTCAGGGATTAGGGAGCCTGAATATTCCCATTCACCTCAGGGCACAGAACATGGTGCCTGACCGGTCAAGATTTCATTGCTCTAGTCTTTAAGTTTTGTGAAATTCAATCCAGAGATCTCTTCTTGGACCTTGGCTTGGATACATTACCTTAGAGATGTTTCACATCAGAGGGGCAAGTTATCCCACCAGCTACAGGCTTCCCAGAAGTCAGACTACCTTCTTCAGGTCAAAGGCTTCACAGTAGAGGTTTCTCCTAGCTCAAGGCCAGTGCAATTCTTGGAAAGGCCTGATCTGTGCCCCCAACAAGGGCTTTTGTGCATAGCAGGCTACTTTATGGGCCTGGGCAATAATTGTGAGATGAGTCCTTTGAAATCCCAAGCAAAGATGCCAGCAGGAAGTTCTAGCCCAGAGCCAGTCCAGACCAGGTGTGGCCTCTTTGTGTCTAGAGAGTGGCATCAACCATGGTCATTCATTTATACTACCAATATTTGCTGAGTACCTGTTGTACACATGTTCTGTGCTAGGCACTTAACATATGTCCTTTCACTGGATGGGTTACAACAAAACTATGAAGATAATACTGTTAATCCCTAGTTACAAATTCCAAAACTGAAGCTTAGAGAGGTTGAGTAAGTTGTCAAGGGTCACAGAACCAGTGAGGCAAGTGTTACGTCTTTGGCACATGGCAGGTTGCTGCCTGGTCTACATCCGGGACTGGGAAATTTGGAAGGATGCTCCTCTACCAGAGAGAAAGTGACTCACCAAACCAAAGGAAATGGGTTCTTTTTCCTGGGAAGCAGTGGGCCTGAGGCCTTGGGTGGGACTTCAGGGGTCAGGGAAGGGTGAACTTTGGGCTCCTGTCTCTGTAGGTAGTGATGTTCCCTATGAAAATTCCTATGTCTGGTGATAAAATTATACATGGGGACCCAAAGTGGTTTCTAAGCATGTAGTTAGAGTTCATGGGAAGAGGAGGAAAATGATGGTCAGAGATATTCAAGGGTGGATGGTGTCTGCAATGGCAATTAGCAGCCAAATACAAGAGAAAGCTCTCACCTCCCCTGAAATGTCCTGTTTTGAATCACAGAGCCTGTTCCTGTCTGACAGCCCCCCACACCATTTCCAGACATGCCAGATGGCCTCACTGACCTATTTCAACACAACTGGAGCAGAATGATTCCTGTGTTGGCTTCGGGTAAGTTTTAAGAAAGGTGGGTTTCTCTGTTTCAGTCAGAGCTAGACCATCAGGTTGCTGCCAGCAAACAAATTCCTTGACCTTCTGCGGTGGGTCTACAGAGTGGAACCAGGTGTTCTTTCAGCCCATGCCAGAATGTACTGGCCGCCCAACTGGCCACCTGCCTCCACCCCACCGACTGGGCTTTGGCTGGCCTTCTACCAAACAGCTGTGCTGGGAGCCACAGGTGGCCGCCCACGCTTGTGCCCAGGCCAGCAGCTGCACTGGCCTGAATCAGCCTGGCGAGATGGACCTCATGTGCCTCTGCCCCTCTGCCCCAACTCCTGAGGAGAAGGAAAACTAAAGCTTCAGTACACTAAGAAATGTTTTTGTGGTCGAAAGACAATCACAACACTTACTGTTCTCTTCCCCATCATCAATTTGGGTATTTTGTTTTTAATGATTCAAATGAATCTGATGTAAATGATTAGACATTAAGTTCCTGTTTTAGGAGGGGGTATAGTTTTGTAAATATAAAAATCGCCTGGTACTGTGTATCTAAATATAAAAACAAAGGAGGACAACTCACCTTCAAAAAAATGTATCTGGGAAATTGTCCTAGGTATCTAGATAATAACTACATAAAAGAATATTATCTGACTTACTGAAAAAACACCTACAAAAGTGGCTAAAATATGAGTTTGAATTAAAGGGGGTAGCAAAACTAGAAGATATTTCAGCCAAACTAATTGCAATAAGAAATAATATGATTCATCGTTTTAAACTTGAGAACAAAAAAAAGCAAAGTTGAGAAATTAAATATTTTATTTTGAGATTAAAAAGAGAAAGTATATATTGAACTTTTAAAACAAGATAATAACTTAGAGCCACATTTAGTTTTGAAGATTTTCTGAATGTAGGCTGGGCTAGGAAGATGTTACTACCTACTATGCTTAGGGTCCAACTTCCCACCAATGTGGCAGACTTGCTGGAGGGAAATAGTGGGAGACACACTTTTTTAAAAAAATATTTTATTTACTTATTTGACAGACAGAGATCACAAGTAGGCAGAGAGGCAGGCAGAGAGAGAGGAGGAAGCAGACTCTCCGCCGAGCAGAGAGCCCGATGCGGGGCTCGATCCCAGGACCCTGGGATCATGACCTGAGCTGAAGGCAGAGGCTTTTAACCCACTGAGCCACCCAGGTGCCCCGAGACACACTTTTATTTCAACCCCCATCTGATCTCAACTGGAGAAACTACATGCACCAACCATTTCTCATGTCTGGCTTTTCTTTAAGTTTATTTATTTTTTCATTTTTAAGTAATCTCCACACCTAACCTAGGGCTAGAACTCATGATCCCCAGATCAAGAACCATAAGCTCTTTCAACGGAGCCAGCCTGGCGACCCTGACATTTTTTTTTTTTTTGGTATTTATTTATTTATTTTATTTTTTCTTTTTTAAAATCAATGCATTAGAATTTAATACTCCAGATGAGAATTTTCTCCCTCAGAGTAATTACTGGAGATTACTCTGTACTCACCTTGAGAGTAAAATCATCATTCAAAACAGCTTTTAAATTGTTAAATCTCCCAGGGTAGAATCCATTTGCATTTTGCAAAAGCTGAAAACCAGATCTGGTGAGTAATCTACATATAATCATTTTGGCATGATTGGCATGATACTGTGCATTACAAACTGACCCCAGGCGATACCACAAAAGGAGCTCCAAATACACTTTGAGTGACTATTTTAAAGGATTTCACTTGTTTGTATACAAAAGTGCTGGTGTTTTGTCTAAAAACTATAGGCATTGCTTTATAATCCAACTTAAAATGAACACTTCACTAAATGTTTTACTACTGCAAATTCTAAAATTAGCTGGAAAACTGGACCTAGGCATGTTATCTGTTAGGGAGAAGAAAGATCTCTGACCTCCCTGGAATGAGTAACCCTTCCATCCAGGAAGCCAAACCAAACCACTTCTCAGACCCTGAAGTTAGCAAACAGCTAGCCTTAGAGAATTCTCCTTCCTGGAGTCTCTGGAGAAAAAACAAAACAAAACAAAACAAAACAAAAACTGTCCTTCCACAGGGCTAATTAACCAAGGTCTGCCAGCAACTTTAATGAAGCTATGGCTGAGTGTGCAAGACTTGGAAATATGCCTCTTCATCACTGAGTCAGCATCCCTACAGATGTGCCCTGATTTACACAAATCTACGTGTGTTCCATTTGTGTAGCTTGAAGCATTTCCCGTTTGCTTAAAGGATAATTGGGAGACAAACCTGCGAAATGATAATTTCAAGATTAACTGGCTGTGTTGGGCTAACAATCAGTTTCCAGGGTCTTCCTCCTTGGCCTGTCTTTCTCCTATGGTTTTCAAAGAAATTGCTAATGATGTGTAAACAGATACTTAAAACATATGGGGAGACTACCATCTTAAGGAATTCTGAGAGTATGGCTTTGGAAGAGGATAGCTGTTCTTTAACTTTGAAGTGTGATTTTTCACTGTGGGTTTTTTTTTTTTTTTTTACAAATCAGCTATTCATATATATCAAGACACAAATCAAAAAACCTTCCCAACCTTTTTGCTGGAACATGCCTTAAAATCCACAATTTTTAACCCCCTTCCCCAGAACCAAATCATTTTAAATTCATATCCTCTCTCCCTAAACAACTTTAAAAGGCCTTCTTGGGTGGCCAGGAATTCTTGTTTCTCAATATTAACAATGACAGCCATGGTCAGGGACACCAACGTTGGAGTCCATTGTCACTATGAATCAAGAAAACTTCACTTTAAACATGTTTACATTTTCGCCCCAAATAGTTTAACCAGGTTGATCTTTTTTTTGTCGACTTCATAATAATTAAATTGCTGATAATTGACTAGGAGAAAAACCCTGATAAAACAGAGAGATAAGGTCCTTTCAGGGAGTTCTAATGAAGAAAAGAATGAGCGATAACGTATTTATTCCATACAATGTTCTCTATAAGAGCAGAGGATGCGGAGGGATGCGAAGTGTTTCTTATGCTGCTGAAAATAATGTGATTTAATGTTCTTTACTTTAGGCAAGAAATTGCCAACTTTTGTTTGTTTCTTATTTATGTTGGAAAATTTCAAACCTATGCAAAAGTAGAGAGACTAGTTTAAACGATGCCTCCTTCACTCAGCTTCCACAGTGATCAACATGTCCAATCTTGTTTCCATCTACTCTTCTTCTCTACTGTGGCTTCTTTTAGCAGATATCACGTCATTTCATCTTTAAATACTTTGGAATCTATCTCTAGAAGATAAAGACTCTTTTAAAAAAAATGACTAAGAACTGTAATAAGATATTTATATTTTCAACATCAAATTAAATTTGCTCAATACTGTCTTCAAACTTGGGGAAAGTAATCATAATTGGGTATACCACATCACATGCACCTATTATGGGCTCTATTCCAGGCAGGATTATAGGTGCATTCTGTCCCTTATCTTGTCATCCCATCATTATTGATTTTCTAGAGGAGGAAACAGGGTGAGAGGGGTGCGGGGGTGTACTGGGAGACGCTGAGAGATTCCTCTTCTGGCAAGGTGAGCCTAGCAGACCTGCAGAAGACCAGGATTTATGAGAAAACAACTCTTCTACCACCAGTGCCTGTACTGCTTCTCTGTTACAAATCGCATTTGGGAAGAGGAACATCTAGGTCTTTGCTTGTTGGTCCCAGAAGACTGTTACAAAAACAAGTAACTCATGGAGAAAACAAATCCTCCTTTGGCCACTCTGACCATGGCTGCTTTGAGCCTTAGTTGCATCAGATGCATTCCTTGGTGTAACTGCCTTGTTGCTGCAAATGACTTCAGCCATATATATATATATACTTTTTTTTTTTTTTTTTACTATCAGCACATCAAAAGCTACCCTGGTTGACGAAACTTCTCTCAAACTTCCCCTTCAGTCTCCAACGCCATTTCAAAATTTCCAGCTGTAACCATTAGTAATTAACTGTAACCAGTCTCAAATGTGGAATCAAATGTGCAATTAAAAGTTATTTTTGTAGGGAAGTGTAGTGATGTTAGCACATAGCTTTCCAGGGATTGACTTTTTAAAATGGGATAGTGGAGAAAGAGAGCAATACAACAAATAGAGCAAATTCTAACAAATGGTGAATACAGGTGAGAAAAGCACTCATCCCCATAGAGAGAGAGTGTGTGTGTGTGTGTGTGTGTGTTTCTGTGCATGCATGTGTTGGTGTATGTGAGGAGACGGTGTGCAGGAGGGTGTATGGAGAGGGGGAGGGGAGCAATAGTGTAGTGATGTCACAGTCAAAAAAATTAAAGCTTAGTGAACTACTCTTTTCTTTCCTTTGTCTTCTTTCTAAGCAGGAAGCCAAGTGTGGGGCAAGAGTTGGACTTATAAGTCCTGTATGTAAAGAGTGGCCAGAAAGGAAAGCAATTGGGCTAAAAACCAATTCTGAGTCCTAGTCCAAGAATGAGTTTTTCTCAAGTCAGTGCAGTGGTTCCCAGACTTTCAGATTTCATGGACCAGTAAAATTTCAAAACTACTTTGGAGACTGATGTAGAATTGCTAACATCTTACTTTGCCAAGTAAGGATATTTTGGGAAAAAAAAAAAAAGAAAAGAAATCTATCAGTTGCTATTGCCATAAAAGGTACCTTTCTAAAAGAAGGTACATTTTAACTACAAAAAAAGTGAATACATTCCACTTCACTTTAGTAGATGTCCCTACATTGTCCTTATTTTTGTATTTAACATATTTTCAAATAAGACTTGAAATTACAAGAATACAAAACTAAACAAGTGATTTAAACACTAAGGGCAAGACAGTTCCAGAGTGAAGTCCACTGTGCTACAAGGTCCTGGAGGACTAGGGGCTCCTCTCCTACCTTTCTACTTTGCTTGTCTCTAAGTGTCCATGGCTCCCTTCATCTGTAAGACAGTAACAGCATTTCCAGGAGCACACACAGAAGAGCCAGCAGCTAGGGAAGAGAAGAGGCTATTTCTGCTGATATGTCAGTTTCAAGGAAGAAGAGTGTTCAGTGACTACCCAAAATTTTCCCTTCTGATGCCGCAACCAGAACGAGCCACACTCCATACACTAGCACCAAGGAGGCAGACACAATCTGCAGTATTTTTTTTTAAGATTTTATTTATTCATGAGAGACACAGAGAGATTGAGAGGGAGGCAGAGGCAGAGAGAGAAGCAGGCTTCCTGTGAAGCAGGGAGCCTGATGTGGGACTTGATTCCAGGACCCACAGATCATGACACGAGTCGAAGGCAGACGCTTAACTGATTGAGCCACCCAGGCGCCCTAATCCGCAGGATTTTTGCGTGTCTACTGGAAGCTGCTTCTGCTGCAAAGGCAGATCAGCTTTTTGTAGGACTAAGGGACTCTATTAGGTCTCTGAAGGCCTCATCTGGGGTTAGCATGCCAGAGTGTGAAGCCCGATATTTGGGAACTAATCATTTAAAGCTTCCCTTGCTGAGGTCTGTAGAGCCTGTTGAGCATACATCTAACAGTCTAAGAAATGCTTTATTTAGTTCCATCCAAGTTTAGAGCAGAGATTTGTGTAAATAACCCTCAAAGTCTTCTTGCATTGCAAGGGAGCCTGAAGAAGCCTGGCTAAATGATATCATAGTTCTGTTGAGAAAAGCATGAATAGTCTCCCATCATTTTACCCCCAATTGCATATGAACAATTACTCATTAACTGCCTTCTTGAATTATTCATGAAAGCAAAGGTATTCAAACCCACAGAACTGGCTTTGCCATAGAAAGGAAATTGTAACAGCTCCTAGTGGGAGTTGTTAGTGTAATTAAAATGAACTTTTTACTATGTTGACAATCTATGAAAAATGTGATTGCCTACAAATAAGTTTAAAACAATATTTTAGCCAGGTCGCACCCCAGAAATGCTATAGAAGGTAAATTACAATTTTAAGCAAAAATTGAAGAAACCGTTTTCTAGGATAAGATGACAGAATGAAGCAATAAGATAGAAGCTCTCTTCCCCTCTTGCCTAACAAAATAAAACAAACAAGAACAGAAAAGAATAACAAACAAACAAACAAAAAACGTACCGGCAGCACACTAGAGAGGCAGGATAATTTTCTGCCATCAATATTGAAGAATAATACCTGAAGAAAAGTCTGGTTCAGCCCACAGGTTGATACAGCTTCTAACTTTGCCTCCACCTGTCGTCAGTGCTATGTAGAAAAGAGAGTGAGTCAACCAAACCCTGAAATACTCAGTACTCTCCATCATCAGGAGAAGAGGCTGAGGGACTGAATAGGTGGTTCTGTGGAAAACAGAGAAATTCAAGAGAAGTCCCTGCCTACCACAACTGTAGGGATGACAAAGGCGGCCATCCCTGAAAAACTGGATGGGCATTGCTCAGAAAGTCAATGTAGACTTATCTTATGTGTCAGGAATTCCACAATTGAGTATATACCTCCCAAAACTGAAAATAGAGACTCCAAGGCTTCCGGTGTCAGGGTCTGGGGAAGGGGAGGCAGGCGTCACTCCAGCTGCGAAAGTGGCAAGAAGCTTCTGATACAACCCAAGAAAGAGGCCCAGGAGATGGACGAGGAAGATATGGCATTCAAGCAGAAACAGAAGGAGGAGCAAAAGCAACTCTAAAAGCGAAGGTGGAAGGCCATAGGGAAGGCCTCCTGACCACAGGTGGAATTAAGAAATCGGGCAAAAAGAAGCCGTTCCTTGTGCCCGAGGCAATGGTGATCCTTCATTCCATTCCTGTTTAAACATCTGGATTTCCTGTCCTAGCGTCTGTTGTCACCTAGAGCTGGAACGAAGTGTTGTCTTAAATCCCATCGTAGATTTAAGAATAAAGTTCTGTTAAAAAACAAACAAACAAAAAAAACTTACCCAAAAAAAGAAGGAAAAAAAAGAAAACACAGACTCCAAGGGATATTTGTTACACCTGTGTTCATAGAGCAGTATTCACAATAGTCAAAAGGTGAGAGCAACCTGTCTATTGACAGATAAATAAACAAAATGTGGCTTATCTTACAATGGAGTATGATTTGGCCTTAAAAAGGAAGGGAATTCTGACATTCGCTACAACATGGATGAAACTTGACGACGTTAGGCTAAGTGAAATAAGCCAAGCAAGTGCTGTATGATTCCACTCATATGAGGTCCCGAGAGTAGTCAAATTCAGAGAGACAGAAAGTGGAAGGATGGTTGCCAGGGGCTTGGGGGAGAAGGAGTAAAAAGTTAATTTTAACGGGCACAGAGTTTCAGTTGGAGAGAATGGAAAATGGAGATGGAGATCTGGAATGAAATGGAAAATGGAGATCCATCTGGAGATGGATGATGGTGATGCTTACGCTACTGAAATGTGTGCATAAAACTGGTTAAGTTGTAAATTTTATGTTACATATTTTGAACTACAATTTTAAAAAGGAAGAAAGGACTTGCCATCTTCTGAAGCACTGTGCAGATATTGGGAAAAGATCCTGAGCCCACAGGATAAGACTACACTAGCTAGATAAGTGGCTTATGATACAGGGCTGTGGCAGAACATATTGTTGTTCCCAGCTGCTCCCCTGTTTCCCCATATTGCCCTTTGCCATGTGACTTCAAGTGATCCCTGCTATGAAACACTTTGCTCCCTGTGCATTGACTTCAGGCTTGGTCATATGACTCACTGTTTTTAGGAAATGGAATTTGAACATATGTGATACACTTTATATCCTGGTTTTTTCCTTTTGCCATGAGATTGTCTTGTCCAGAATAGGCACTGTATGGAGGATTTCCATTTTGGATGTTCATTTGTGTGCACTGGAAGGACATATCCCACTAAAAACAACAAAATGTTGACTTGTTAGCACATATTGTGAGTAGCAATGGAGTGATTCTCTTTCCCTTCATTTTCGTGTCTCCATAACCCTCTCCCTCCCTTCCCCAATAAGGGGAAATGCTTCCTGAAAATGTTGCCTTAGATAGAATGTTCTTTTCTGCCACATGTTTGGCTTCCCAATCTTGTAAGCCAGGTTCTAGCTGAGGGTGACTATTCTGAGATTGCATTGTGAAACCTTGCCGCCTCCAAATTTATCTAGAGTAATGAAAAGAGCCCATCCTTATGAACTCATGGGAAAATTCTGGAGCTCTTGCCAGAGCATCAAGAGGAAAAAACCATTGCTTCAAACAGATAGGGGTATCCAATCCTGTAGTGGAGGAACGTTAATCACCATAACCCAATCCCTCAACTTTCTTCCTTAAAGACTCATATAGGTACATCCTCCACTGTTCTTGGTTTTCTTTTCTATTTCAAAATTCAGAATTTTTCTTTTTCTACTTGAGATGTGTAAGTTGCTAAATCTGGGGCAGATCCTTGCTTTCTCAATGTAGCTCTACAGGAATTCTCATCTCTTCCCTCAGTGTCTGCCCAAAATAGGTACAGTTACGAGAGCTGCTGCTGCCCACAAAGTGCAGGCTGCTGTCGCTCGGGCTGTGGAGCAGACAAAGGGAAGGAGAGAGGATTTTTTACTAAGAAGGCCTGTGGCAGAAGCCTGGGTGTACACACTTGCCAGACAGAAAATAGCCCAAGATGATAATCTCAACTTATTCTTGATTGCTAATTTCTACTTGCTGTACTGAACACAGAGTTAGAAACACCATGTGCTCAGAGGGTTTGCAGTCTACTCTGCCAGTGGTATGCCCTGTGCATGAGCCTGGTCAATAAATATTATTTGATGAGTGGGCAGTCTATTCGGAGGGAGGAACAAACTGGCTCTCTGAGTAGTTCAAACACTCAGTCCAAGAGAAGAGAAATGGGATTCTGCCAGAAGTTGAGAAGTAGTAACAAAATGATGAATAATCATGCCTATTTATGAGAAGGGAGGTTTTTTTTTTAATACCACAAGGCCCAGGTACTTTTTTAAAAAGATTTTTATTTATCTATTTGACAGATCACAAGTAGGCAAAGAGGCAGGCAGAGAGAGAGAGGAGGAAGCAGGCTCCCCACTGAGCAGAGAGCCTGAAGCAGGGCTCGATCCCAGGACCCTGGGATCATGACCTGAGCCGAAGGCAGAGGCTTTAACCCACTGAGCCACCCAGGTGCCCCCCAGGTACTTTTGAGCACAGCTCCCAACCCTGCCCAGTGGCTTCAGGAAGCTTGAGGGATAGATACATCCCCATTTTTGAGGAGGAGAAGTTGAGTTATGAAGACATGAATCAGCTTTTCCGTGGTCATACAGTACAAATAGTCCCAGATTTAGGTTTCCTGCCTTCCAGCCAAAGAAGGCATTTTTCAGACCTCTGGCCCCCTTCACAGGACTCTTCTGATACAAGTGTCACCTACCAAACATCCAAAAAAGGCCCAACATGGCTTTGGCTTTGATTCCAAGTTGACCCGCAATTGGCGATGTGAAATGGAGACCTTCCCCAAAAGGGGCAGGAGAATAGCAGAGCAAGAATGAGCGCAGCCCAGGTCAGTGTCCTGTGCTGGAGAGAAACAGATAGTCATCAGACATCTCTGCTGTGACTGATGTGTGGCCCTCCACAGGTGACAAAACAGGGAAGACTTGCCCCTAGTGATCAGATCGTTATCTGAAGCACTGGATAACACAGTTGGCAAATAACCGACTCCACATGTGGCTGGCTCAGCTCAGCTCAGCTTCATCTCTGAAAATGAGCATATGGCTCTAGAAACCCTGTGGGTGCCCACAGGCAATGCTGCCTCCATCCAGCTCAGCCGGGCCGTGCAAGGTTGATTATCAGCAAGAGAAAAATCAATATACTTAATTGTCCTGAAAAAGAATGAAATGAAAGCCAACTAGTTTAACCAAAGAAGAAGATACTTGTTTTTTAAATACCAAATTTAAAAACCGATTCACCAAAGAAAACAAAATACAAGCCAGAAATTACCAGTCGGTAGAGGTTTGGCATTTGAGTGTGGTGGACCAGCTGTCCAAGATGACAGGATTGTTGTTGATGGGTCCAGGCCTCCAGAGAGATGGACTTTGGATGGTGTTGCCATGGCCTGATCACACTTGTTTACATCTGTTCCTTGGAATACTAAAACAGCATTGTACTCCATGCCCTATGCCTCAGAAACGTAGCTGCTGTCCCCTTGCAAGCCCAGACGGCCCTGTCTTTAAAACAAGTCTTAAAGCATAGGTCAGCCAGAGGGCACAAGTGACACTGTGGTAGAAAATCCACTAGATGAGGGGTCAGAAGAGGTTTTTCCAACCTCTCCCTCTAGCATTTCTCTGATATCACTGGCTATGGTTTCCTTAGATAAAGTGGAGCTCATATGTACCTTCTCCACATGTTGGTGTCAAATGACATCCCATGAAGTGCAAGGTCTTGAGGTTGTTGGTGTCCCAGGGCTGTTGCCTTGGTTTCTGGTAAATCTCAAGTTGGTCCTATATCAGCATCTCAGGCACATGTAGGGCTTGGCCTGCCACTTCCCCTCAGTTCTTGGGGTGTATATGTGCTGCTCTTTGGATATTCCTGTGGGTGGATTATCACTCCTGGGGGATGATTATCAACTAGTGACTGCAGTGAATATTCCAGGGTATGTCCTTGTTCCTTGGAGCGTGTTTGCGAGAATCCAGCATTGGCTCTCCTTCAAGCAAAGGTGCTGAAGATCCTGGCAAATCTTAGAGTATCTCCTAAACCTGCTCCCAAGAATCAGTCCTACAGAAGATCATTTGACAAATCCTGAGACTCAGCACTATTCTCTCCGTATTTAAGGAGGGAACGGAGAAGCCAGGACTGAAAACTGAGAGGCAACACCTGATGAAACAGAAAGTTTGAGATGATCACAGTGAATGTATGAAAACAAAAGACACACGGAAATCATGACTTGAAGTTAGATTGTGAAGGAATAGATTTGATGTCTTTCAGGGTGTCTGCGCAGCCCCTCTTCTTGAGAAGAGCCTCCTCATCTATTATGTGAGATATCTGCGTCATGTGGCCTGGCTTCCTTGGCTGTAGCTGATCAGGTGGGACCTTGGTCCGGATGCACCAGTGGGACTCCCAAGGAATGTGGATTTGGGATTCAAGGATGCAACCAGTCTCTGGGTGTGGCTGGACCAGAGGAACATGTAAACTTATGCTCTGTGGGGCAGACATCTTCTCTCATGTGCATGGAGCCACAGAGAAGGCTGATCTAAGCAGGAGACAAAGCAGACACACAGAGACAGCCAGAGATGTGAGCCCATTAGGGCCCAAGGGCCCAAGTTGCCTTAGTTCTTGACAGTGCCCCAGGGTTTGATTCTAGTCCCCTGTGAGACGCACCTCCTTCCTGCTATTCTGTGAGATGCTTCTGAATCCTTATACCACATCTTCCTTTTTTAATTTACACTAGATTGAGTTTGTTTCTTTTCCCTCCCTTCCTTCCTTCCTTCCTTCCTTTCTTCCTTTCCCTCTCTGAGTTCATTTCTATTATTTACAATTCTCATAACCCCAAGGAACTCAAGAGACTTGCAGGTCAAATAAAGGCATTTAGACTTTATTCCTCAAGCAGTGGGGACAGTGCCCAGGCAGTAAACCAGTAGCTTTTCAAACCATCACTTACAGAAAATGTTAAAATGTAGCTGATACAGCATCTTGCTGTTAACAGCCACTCAGTAAGTGGTTCTTGAATTACATGAATTAAGACGTGTAGGACTCTATACTCTAGTTCAAAAAAGGAGAGGAAGAGTGTGAGGTAGGTCTTTCTAATCTTCAAGACAATCAGATGATCTGGTGTTTAACAAGTGACACCTAGGAACCTCCATCTCTTTTAGGTAGTCTGTTTTCTAAATATATCTATATACTCCTAGCATCTAGTAGGGTGTTCATAGTACAAGAAAGGCGATATTTATGGAGACTTCTCTTACATATGCTAATTACAGACAGTGGTTATGTACTTCAAAATATTTATGGAGGCACTTGGATGCCTCAGTCAGTTAAACGTCTGCCTTCAGCTCAAGTCATGATCCCAGAGTTCTGGGATGGAGGCCCACATCAGTTTCCCAGCTTAAGGGAGAGCCTGCTTCTCCCTCTGTTCCCCGTGCTTGTGCTCCCTCTTTCTCTCTCTCTTTCTCTCTGTCAGATAAATAAATTTAAAATTTTTTTTTAAATATTTAAAAAAATATTTTGAGAAAAGATCTTTCCCAAATTCATATCTGTATTAGACAAATACTGGTGGGGGAGGAGGCCTAGACGTTTCCTTTCCAGGGATGCAGTACTTCTCAACACTCCTCTCATTATGTGGTACAGAGAGCCCCATTTTTCAAAAGTTTGCCTTATGCCACTTCACTCTTACAGAAGACCTGCTTTAGTACCTGTTTTCACTAACTGAAAGAAATCCGAAGAGGATTTTTTTGCTTTTACAGAAAAAAAAAGTGAAAAGCCAAAATCACACTCAGCTTTTGTTTTGCAGCAAGCCTTCACAGAGGCCTCCAGGCAGTGAGAGTGGTGCCCCCAAACTTCTTCCTGGGAATGGCACTCAGTGCCTCTGTATCAAGCTGCATTGCTCTGAACTTGAGTCTGTGAGTATCTGTGCTTTATCTCCATTTATTTTGTGCACTCGTTAGCAAGATGTGTCTGGAGGTATCTGAAAAGCCTAAGAGGGATTATTTTTTGGGTCTGGGAACACTCAAAAACTTTTCCATGTAAATTAATGGCAATGATTCCTTTACTTTATGTCATTTTGGTTTATGAAGGGTTTCATAGGAACACCACTTTCAGGGAGTGGGGGAGACCTGTATTGGAAACTGTGCTAGGGACAAGAGAGGAATGGACAGAGACAAACCAGAGAATGAACATATAAATCACTATAGGAGAGGACTTAATATTAAAGAATGGGGTCTTTAACCAGAGAATATTTGGCTTGGAGGTGAATTCTTAGTCTTTATACCTATCTTTAAATATCTTGAAGATTTTCAGGTTGGAGAGAAAAATAAACTTGTCATGGGCTATTCTAGAGAAGGAAACTACAGGGGCACCTTTTTCATCCAAAACAAACAATATTGTCCCAATATTATACAGTTGGTATATTTTTTCTACCTCTTCCATCAACAGCTACTCTGCTTTGCCTCGAAGCTAGCCAGTCAAGGAATCCATGCCTTGGTTTTTCCCATTGTTTGGTCTGTGACCCAAGCATTTTCCTTTCCATTGGTACCTTAGTGTGTTCAGGCTTTGATAAAAACATGCTACAGAATGGATGGTTTATAAACGAGAAATTTACTTCTCACAGTTCTGGAGGCTGAAAGTTCGAGATCCAGGTCTTAGCATGTTCAGCTTCTGGTGAGGCCTGTCTTTCTGGTTCATAATCTGAGCCCTCTCGAAGTATCCTCCACATGGTAGATGGGGCAAGGAAGCTTTTATAACAACACTAATCCCATTTTACGAGAGTTGCACCCTCATGACCTAAGCACCACCTAAAGGTCTCACCTCCTAAGACCATCCTCTTTGAGGGTGGGGAGTATGGCGGGTTACAGTTTCAACATCTGAATTTAGGGGGCACACAGATACTCAGACCATAGCGATTGGGTTCATGTTGCAAGCAGCTGAACAAGTCCTGCCCTGGACCTATAAAAACTGCCTGACGAGAAGCAGGCAGTTTCTCAACAGTCAGTTCCTAGCATGGGGCATGTACACAGAGAGGCAAGAAGCATCTTAGAGGGAATCAAAATGTCTTTTGCACTGTGAACGCTTTAGCTTCTTGATCCTTAAATAATAGTAATATTCTTCCTTCACAAATTATTCACCAGGGAAGAGAAAGTAATGCATAATACATGCCACATAAAAAATAAAAAGACGGCAAAATGTTGTAAATAAATTAATACTGTACTCAATTACCACCCAGATGTATCACTCGGCTCATTTTTATTAACGTCTACCTCACCTTCTAGTATACGAGTTCCTTAAGGACAGGGTCTTTCTGTGTTTTGTTTGTTTTGTCTTTCTGTGTCTTTCTGTGTTTTGTTTTGTTTTGTTTCCATATCCCAGGACCTGACAAACACTTTTTAAAGAACTGAAATTTCGGTGCATCTTTGTTTTCAATAATTTCTAAAGGAGATGACTTACTTGAATTTAGGGATTTACCTAAGCTGCAAGTGTACTTTATCAGCTTGGGCTGTGGTAACAAAATACCACAGACTAAGTGGCTTAAATAACAGTTATGTATTTCTCACAGTTCGAGAGGCTGGAAGTCCAAGATTAAGTTGTTGGCAGATTTCAGTTCCTGGTGAGGGCCTTCTTCTTGGCTTATAAAGAGCTGCTTTCTCACTGTGTGTTCCCGGGGCACAGAGCTCGGATCTCTCCTCCTTTTCTTATAAGGGCACTAATCCCATTATAGGGCACCACCCTCATGACCTCATCTAAAACTAGTCACTTTTCAAGGATCCCACTACCAAATACAATACACTAGGGGTTTAGGGCTTCAGCATGTAAATTTTGTGGGGACACAGTCAGTCCATAATATATAGTTATTAGGAAAAGAAACTCTCCCCAGACTCACCCAGGGTCCACTCTTCCTCTTGGAGGAAGGCTGCGGCCTGGGTAGAGCTCTAATTTCCTACTTCCCTAAAGAGGGCAGCCTGCCATAAGGCGGGTGTTTGAAGCCCCGTATGAGATGGGCCTTCCTGGCAGGTTGTCCTGTGAGATTATATTAATGTTATAGTTCTTACCTTAGCCCTGGCCTCTACAAGACATGGAAGCTGCCCTCCAGAAATCAACCACAGTTAAATTAGCCCCACCAAATCCCAACAGAATGTACCTCCGCGACTCTGCAAAAGCTGAATGCCCTCAGGCTGACCCAGCTCAGCGGCAATGTTAGAATGCTTAAGAAGATTTCTTGAGGCATTGGCAGCCATTATTGTTGCTCTCTGACCCTAACTAGCTTTCCCCAAGGCCTCTCAGATCCCCGTGGGGCAAGGGCCTCAGACCTCGCTTCCATAAACAATTGTCTGTCATCACCCAGTGGTATCCATTGGACTCCGGGATTACCAAACCTATGGAAGCAGCGGGGACACTGGAGGGTTTGTAATAATTTTTACAGGGTAGAGACCTTTACAGGGTGAGGGGGACCAGACAGAACTGTGATCTCCATTCCTGGAGAGAGAGAAAACTTAAAAATCATTTAATTATGACATTTGGACTTAAGAGGAACAAGCTCAAAAGTTTTCCAACACCCTTCCACAAAGCCTCACAGCCTCCAAATGACTTCAGCTGCTCTGAGACAGTCCACTATGTGTCTGGGGCATCAGTTTGATTTACAGAGCATTTCAAAATATTTATATATTTTTTAGGGTTTCCATCACAGCCTCAGCCAGTAACCTGCTGTGTTTGAAAATGTCTGGGCAGTAATTGTCATTGTTTGCAACAGCTATTTTGGACTCCACTGAGCACCGTGGCATTTTGTAGAATCTAGGAATGCAATTACCAAGGTTGTATACATAATCCAAATGACCTCTTGGCTTCAGAAGCTCAACCCCTAGGAAAAAAAAGGATAACAACAGCAAAACGTTTGTTTAATTTTTCTTCTGTAGTTGGTCAGTGGTAGGTGGATTTTATTATGGCCAATTTGGCAAAAAGATGATTAGTGTAACAATTCCTTATAAGTACAAAACAATGTTGAATTAAACATACAAGAAAGAATATGACTGGGATGATGGGCTCCTCTGACCCACTTTCCTACCTAAGTGTTTGTGGAGGAAATTGGATACAGAGGGGATGTCTGGGTCTTGTAATGATTCATCCTTCATGATGCAAGAGATTGTTTTTTTTACCAATTAGAAGAGGGCACTCTTATGTCATTTAAAAAACAAGTTGCTAACAGTCAAAGAGTTTATGTAAAGACAAAAAAAAATGTATTCAACAAGAAAGAGGCCATTTTAGAGTCAATAAATGAATTTACGAGTTGCCCTGTGTGTCATTAGGGATTTAGGTTTTTTGGATCTTATCAGCTTCTGACAGGCTCAGGTTACTCCCAGATTATTTTCTCCTCTCCTGGTGTGTGTGTGTGTGTGTGTGTGTGTGTGTGTGTGTGTGTGTGTGTGTGTTTGGCTTTCACATACTATCTGGAAACTGTGCTTCAAAAGGCCTCCCGCAGTGTGAAGCAGACTTGTGAGACCTAAGAACAGATAAACACAACCTCTTGATTTCCAAGCACATCAGTGGTTTGGGTAGCTCCTGCTAGAAATACAGAATTCCCAAGAAACAGTCTCAAAATGTCCAGGCTTCCACTAAGAAAAAACAGTAATTTCTCAGATGGAACTGCCCGTGATCATTTTGCTAGCCCCTTTCAGGCTTGCACAACAGGTCCCTCCTCCTCTCTGTCCATCAGCATGCCTGGTGCCTGTGGATCTGAACCTTGGTGAGTCTCAAGCCTGGGTCCCAGCTTTTTCTCAGACTTAATGCTAAGTGGTGGACTACGCTTCGTGCACTGTCCATAGCCTCTCCTCTTCTTCTTCTTCTTTTTTTTTTTTTTAAGATTATTTATTTATTTATTTGACAGACAGAGATCACAAGTAGGCAGAGAGGCAGGCAGAGAGAGAGGAAGGGAAGCAGGCTCCCCGCTGAGCAGAGAGCCCAATGCGGGGCTCGATCCTAGGACCCCGGGACCATGACCTGAGCCGAACGCAGAGGCTTTAACCCACTGAGCCACACAGGCGCCCCCCTCTCCTCTTCTTGATGATGGTCTTTGTTTTCCAGCTTGTTTTTAGTGTGTCAACAGGGCCACTGGAAAACTCAAATGAAACTGGACCTAAACGGAACTTCTAAAGGCTTTGAAGGTCTGAAGCTCCCTGAAGTGACTTAAGACCACAGAAATGGGACCCAGGTGAACTTGGGCCTTCTTAAAGTTTGTGGTCTGTTTTTATTTTTTCCATTTCTTTGTTGTTGTTGTTGTTGTTGTTGTTGTGTTAATACACCATTAATTTTTGATGCAGCGTTCCAAGATTTATTATGTATGCACCACACCCCTTGCTCCATACAACACATGCCCTCCTTAATGCCCACCACCAGGCTCACCCATCCCCCCACCCCCCCTTCCAAAACCCTCGGTTTGTTTCTCAGAGTCTCTCACAGTCTCTCATGGTTCGTCTCCCCCCTCCGACTTCTCCCAATTCACTTTTCCTTTCCTTCTCCGTATTTATTCCACTTCTTTACCAACCCCTTCACTTCACGGCTATTTCCTCATTCCTGTGAGGAATTATGCTAAGTATGGACAAACACCACCATACCGCCCCCCCTCCAAACAACATGTATGTTCTGAAGGACTGCTCTAAACCCTAGGCCAGGCTTGCCACACGTCCATGAGATTAGCAAACGCATCTCACTAGGAGCACACACAGGCTGTCTCTGAAGAAAAGCATTGCCAGCCAGTCTCCGTGGGGAAAGAGCTGCTTCAAGACAGGCTAATCATTCCCAGTCGAGCTGGGTGCTGCAGGACGGTGTGTAGACAGCTGTCAGCCATGATTACCGAGAAGTCAGCCGACCCTAAGAGGCTAGGGAGGGGTTCTGAGTCCAGACTCAGCCGGTACTCAGATAGTGGTAATAGTAATTATATCTGAAGTGTCTGCCACCTAAAGAGGTGACCTCATACACAGTGTCTGGATAAATCATCCAGAAAGCTCCAGCAGGAAGTTGTCCTCAAGGAGGCTCTCCAGTTTTTTCTCTTCAGATTATGCACACGATCAAGATAAAATATCTCAGTGGCTACTGTTTACATAAATTATATGGCTCTGAAATGCCAATTTTGTATCCAGACAGGCAAATCTTTCAGCCAAGGGAGTTTTTATAACGTAAGCTTTACTAGGTACTTCCTCCCTCTTTCATGTATACTCAGTTACCCTGGTTTGTCTTTTATTACTGTAAGCATGGCTTTTGACTAAAGGAAATGAAAGCATTGACATTTTTGTTCATTCATTCATTCATCCTTAAAAGGAGAATGATGCTTTTGTGATGTAAAGATGTTCCCTGGGAAGCAATGACAGCCTCAGCCAGAATAGCTGATTTAACAACAAATACATTATTCTTGCAGAATTTTTCCTTGTGCCAGGAAAGCAAAGTGATCTGAGCTTCACCAGGGAAAGCTGTTCCATCCATGAGAATTTGAGGCAGTGGAAAGGACTCCAGATTCCTCCGGGTTCATTCCAAATGCAGACTAAAATGCCTCGCACTGTGCACTTGCAAATTAACTCTCCAATACGTCTTTAACGCTGTTAAAATCTGGATACTAGAGGAATAGGGAGACAACAAATTTATCATCCATAATTTATGCCTGAGTCTGAATGAAAGATTTGAGGCAGATTTTGATAGAAGGGAATCACAGAATGTTAGAGTCCAAAGAGTCTCTGGAGAATATGAAACCCAATCTCCCAGTCCTACTTTATACTTTCTAAGTGGTCCTTGAATAATGCCAATCAGTCTATGGCACAGGTCTGTGGGAGGGCTTTTCTATGGAATTCTATCATAAAGTGATAATGGTCCTAATTCTATTGTTTGGAGCAAAATATAAGATATTCCCTTTTTTGCCTAAAGGCCTTCAAATACTTGAGGATAATCATCACATTTCCACTTAGTGGAAGGTTCTGGTCTCTCTAGGTTCTCTAGGTTCTGGTCTGTTCCTTCACCCCGTCTTCTTATGATATGATCTCCAGGGGCTTCCCCCAACTCTCTCTGCCTGACTCTGCCTGCTTGTGATCTCTCTCTGTCAAATAAATAAATAAAATCTTAAAATCCGGATCCCTCATGTCCTAACTACTATCTGCTCAACACCTTCCAGTGGATTGGTGTTTTAAAAATGTGGTACCTACGGGTGCCTGGGTGGCTCAGTCCATTAAGTGGCCAGCTCTCAATTTTGGCTCAGGTCCTGGTCTCTCGGGTTCCTGGGATCCAGCCCTGTGCTGGGCTCTACCCTTAGTGGGGAGTCTGCTTGGGTTTCTCTCTCTCCTCCGCCCTCCCCCATGCTTGCAGTCGTGCACACTCTCTCTCTCTCAAATAAATCTTTAAAAAAATAAATATATAAAAATGTGGTACCTAGAAATGAAGACAATATTCCAAGTATTCTGTGGATCATGTTCACTCCCTAAAATTACAATTCTCTTCTGAGAGCCCACTCTGATCTTGAGTCTAAGGCCAACTTTCTTCCTCATGAAGTGGTATCAAGTCATGTTCCCCCCTCCCATCCTGTGCTTATTTTTAATATAAAGTTTATATTTACCCACATTGAATTTCTCCTTCACGCTTCTGGTCTTGGCTGTATCTTGATTTCAGCATCTTTTGTGCCTGCTCTTCTGCTTAATTTTATGTCATTCTCAAATGTGACAAACAGCTCTCCCACATACATTTACCAAAATCGCAGATAACAATATTGAGTAAGAGAGGGACAAGCCTGAGGTTTGTGGCATGCCACGGAGGACCCGCTCCACTGAAGGGCACTTTCACATTCTGTTCTGTTTGGGGGGGGGTGTTATTTTGTTTTGTTTTTTGTTTTTATAGATTTTTTTTTTTTTTTTTTTTTGAGAGAATGACAGTGAGAGAGAGCATGAGCGAGGAGAAGGTCAGAGAGAGAAGCAGACTCCCCGTGGAGCCGGGAGCCCGATGCGGGACTCGATCCCGGGACTCCAGGATCATGACCTGAGCCGAAGGCAGTCGTCCAACCAACTGAGCCACCCAGGCGTCCCTGTTTTGTTTTTGTTTTTAAGTAGGCTCTGTGCTAAATATGGGGGTTGAACTCATGACCCTGAGATCGAGAATTGCATGCTCTACCAAATGAGCCAGCCAGGCGTCCTTGCATCCTGTTCTTAGTCACTTTCTACTATGATTAATCTTTATATCTCTCACAATTAGCACAACGTCTGGCACGGTGCAACTTAACTGTCTGTTGAATGAATAGCATCCATTGTATTTCTCCACTCAATACACAAGAATATATGTCTGTATATACACTTTATATATGTCTCGCTAAATGAAATATAAATTCTGTTTGCACTATCTTCCCTAATGTATTAGTGTAGCAGCCCGTGCAAAAGGAAGTGAATTTTTTTTAGAATAGCTAATTTAGGGTCACATTTTTGCACAACCCAACATTTTGACCTTGGCATAACATACCTGCCACAGTGGGAAGCTTAACCTTATTTGGAGTTTGGCTACTCTGTTGACTAAGTCCTGGTCCTCAGTTTTCTCTGCTATCCTCTAGGAGCTGAGAACCTTTTTGTGTGATACCAGGGAAGTCCTCTGCTTTCACATATTATTTTCAATTGCCTGTTATATGCTCTCACCCCTTTATTATCTTTTCCTAAATGTCCATGGAGCTTAGCAATAGCCACTCAATTTCATTGGCTATAAATGTATTATTTGCCTCATTTACCTCAAAAGCCTGATACTTTGCTCCAGGTCTTATATCCCCTTCCACTGATCTTACTCTCCCATGCACTGAAATTGGAGGTTGTAACAATTGGATCTCTCTCTACATAACACCACAGGCTCTGTGTGCTCCACCTACCAGCAACTAGGCTATAAATGACCCAGCTTCTAAATTGATCTTACCTTCTGTGCTCCCAGGCTACTCCTGGTACTAGTTTTTCCAGGAAACAGACAGACAGAATTCATCATGCAGGGTGCTTATTAGGGAAAGCTCTCACAATCAATACCTGTGGAAGGAGGGAAAGGAAGGAAGATTTGGGAGGAGGGAGAGGTCAAGTGGGAGCTAAAACAGTCAGTCCTCCACAATGGGCAGAAATAGCTAGACCTTTATGACCCTCCTCCATCAATCATTGGATGAGGTCTTCCCTAAAAGGGCAAGCTCTTGAGCCAAGTGGCTCGCTGCAGCTAAGACAATCTCAGAAGAGTCTATTAACCAAAGTCTGTCCACTGGCAGCCCTCCCAAAAACTGAGAGAAATTTTTACTTGTCACAAAGGAGTTAATATGAAGACTATGCAATTAGATAAGATTCTTTTATTAACTATTTACTTTTAAGAATTTCTCATGCTTGTTAGATGTTAATGCTCTCAGAATTGATCCACAGATTCCCAATGAAAATTGCAGTAGACAGTAGACCTTTGTGTAGAGAAAATACAGCATTCATTAAGTTAATTTATAAAGTTATAAAGTCAAAGGCAATTACTAAAGAATAATAAAAGGAATGTAACTTCCAAACAAGTAGCAAGGGAAAGTGAAATAAAAATTAAAAACAAAGAAAGACAAAGCAAACCCTGGATCAATCCAAAAGAAGGTAGGAAAAGGGATGACACTAAATTAAGTGGTAAAAATAATTTCAAAAATATTCCAATATGTGTAAATATTTAATTAATAAAAGACAGCAGTGGTCAGATTAGATTGTAAAAGCAAAATCCAGCTATTTATGGTTTTAAGAAATGACTTAAAGCCTAAGTACACAGAAAGTTTGAAAGTAAAGAAATGGAAAAATCGTACCAGGGAAATTTTTAATAAAAGAAAGCTGGTGTAGTAAGAATTATATCTGGAAAAAAAAAAGGTTTTAAGATAAAAAAATTACATGACTAAAAAATATATTATGTAAATTACATAATGATAATACAAAGACATAATTAATAATATGAACAATTTTATTCAGGACAATATGGAAATATCTGCATACTTAATGATAGTATAAACAATTTATTCAATGAAAATATGAAAAGTTAATTAATGACATTATGAATAATTTTCTGGGAAAATATGACAATCCTGTACTTACATACATACCTGCCAGCATTGCATATAAGCAAAACCTGACAAATGTACAAGATGAAATTGGGAAGATATTAAACTGTCACCTACAAATTGCTAAGATCAACCAGCTTAAAAATTAGTAGGGCAGAGAAGATTTGAACCACATAATTAGTAAACTTTAATCCAATAGACATAGCTTACACAATGCATGTAAAAGAGACATACTCTTTTTTGGACAAAAATGGACTACTTAGAACTGGGCCCTAACATAAATCTTATGCCAAATAATTGACATAACACCCATCTCATCACAATCTAATAAAATTAGAAATCAATAATAAATTGGAAGCTGATTTAAAAAAAAAAAATTATTTTTTTCTTAACATATAATGTATTAGCTCCAGGGGTACAGGTCTGTGAATCATCAGGCTTACACACTTCACAGCACTCACCATAGCACATACCCATAACCCAGTTGTCCATAACCCAGTCACCCTCTCCCTGCACCCCTACCCCTGGCAACCCTCAGTTGTTTTGTGAGATTAAGAGTCTCTTATGGTTTGTTTCCCTCCCAATCCCATCTTGTTTCATTTTTTCCTTCCCTAACCCCCCAAACCCCTATGTTGCCTCTCAAATTCCTCATATCAGGGAGATCATATGATAATTGTCTTTCTCTGATTGACTTATTTCGCTCAGCATCATACCCTCTAGTTCCATCCATGTCATTGCAAATGGCAAGATTTCATTTCTTTTGATGGCTGCATAGTATTCCATTGTATATATATACCACATCTTCTTTATCCATTCATCTGTTGATGGACATCTGGGCTCTTTCCATTGTTTGGCTATTGTAGACATTGCTGCTATAAACATTTGGGTGCATGTGCCCCTTCGGATCAACACATTTGTATCTTTAGGGTAAATACCCAGTAGTGTGATTGCTAGTCATAGGGTAGCTCTATTTTCAACTTTTTGAGGAACCTCCATCTTGTTTTCCAGAGTGGCTGCACCAGCTTGCATTCCCACCAACAGTGTAGGAGGGTTCCAGAAAGCTGATTTTGTAACATCTAAGAGAAACATTTAACTATGCTCAGTATTATGATTTCATAGATGATTTTCTGACTTTCCTGCAAGGTTTTTATAATTTATTTCCCCATCACCAACCAAAGTCTCCTTGGCCAGAATTAAGTCTAACATAGCAGGTTCCCTGTTGTTTACTCCTTCTTTTAAGAGATAAAATAAGTAAAAATAAATAAATAAAAGAATTCAGAAATGGAGATGACAATGTCACCGGAGCAAATTGCAGATGGCCTGGCCAGACTGAGCATGGGAGAAATATTTTATTATTGTTTTTTAAGGTTTTATTTGCACATGGGAGAAATATTTTATTATTATTTTTTAAGGTTTTATTTATTTATTTATTTATTTATTTATTTATTTAGAGAGATTGAACATGAGCAGGGAGAGGGGCAGAGGCAGAGGAAGAGGGAAAAGCAGACTCCCCTCTGATCCTGGAATCATGACCTGTGCTAAAAGCCGATGCTTAATCAACTGGGCTATCCAGGCACCCCAGCAATATTTTATTTTTAAGTAATATCTTCTTAATACACATTATTAATCTGATATAATAACAGTGGAATCTCTTAACCATGTATACATGTGTTAGAAGTATTATTTGACTGAAAGCAGAACATGTGATAAAATTTTGTTCTTCCTTATCTACAATTTTATCTCTTTATTTTTAAGCATTTTTTAAAAGATTTTATTTATTTATTTGACAGAGAGAGACACAGCAAGAGAGGGAACACAAGCTGGGGAATGGAAGAGGGAGAAGCAGGTTTCCAGCCAAGCAGGGACCCCGATGTGGGGCACGATCCCAGGACCTTGAGATCATGATCTGAGTTGAAGGCAGACGCTTAATGATAGAGCCACCCAGGCACCCCTTATCTCTTTAAAAAAAAAAAAAAAAGATTATTTATTTGAGAGAGAGAGTGCATGTGCCCAAGCGGAGGAGGTGGTGGGTAGGGACACAGGGAGTGGGTGAAGGAGAGAGAGAATCTCAAGCAGACTTCCTGCTTAGCACAGAGACTGACAGGGGGACTCAATCTCAGGACCCTGAGATCATGACCTGAGCCAAAATCAAGAGTCACATGCTTAACCGACTGAGCCACCTAGGTGCCCCTGATTTCTTGTGAAGTTCTTAACCTTTCCGTGCTCCAATAGTCTCATCTATAAAATGAAGATAGTAATAGTACCAATATCATAGGCCTTTGTAAGAATTAAATGAGTGAATACTTTCAAAGTGCTGAAGTCAATATACATAGAATAGCTGTTATTAAATAGATTTGCTCTTGAAATTTAGTTTAGAATTCTCTTGATTTTTTTGATGTATCTTTTGCCAAATACATTATTTTTTTCTTAAGATTTTATTTATTTACTTGAGAGAGAGAGAAAGGGCATGAGCAGGGGGAAGGGCAGAGGGAGAAACAAACTCTCTTCTGAAGGGGGACCCCAATGTGGGGCTCGACTCCTGGTTGCCCGGATCATAACCTGAACTGAAGGCAGACCCTTAACCCACTGAGCCACCCAGGCACCCTACCAAATACATTCTTGCAGGACTTTTTGTGATATTCTCTCTCCCATGTTTTCTGGATCACAGTTTAGAAAACTCAACCTTTTCTTGACATCACTGGCAAAGCTGTTTGCTTACTTTGCTTAGTCAGAATCATAAAATGTCAAAGAGATTTTTTTAAAATCTGTGTTTCTAAATCCTTCCATCTCCTACCCAGTATGTCAGTCATTAGAAACACATTTCAGACTTTTTCTGATTATATCTGTTCTTTCCATGTAAATCAGCACATGTGGATGGACTCAAATACAAGTTACAGAGCTTATAAATAAGCCTCCTTCCATAATCCTTAGGGCAAAAAGAATCATCAGCCTACTCTGTGTTCCTTCCGGTGCAAAATATTCATATGCATTTCTATACAATAAAAATGAACAATCCAAAAATAAAATTAAGAAAATAATTCCATTTATAATATTATCAAGTAGTATAAAATATTTAGGAATAGATTTAAAGAAGAAGGTGCATGATTTGCCCACTGAAAACTAGAAAACATTGTTAAAAGACGTTAAGGAGACCTAAATAAATGGTTTGGAAGATTTAATATTGTTAAGATGGCAGTACTCCCCAGTAGAACTACAGATTCACTGCAATTCATATCAAAGTTCCTTCTGCCTTTTTGCAGACATAGGTAAACTAACCCTAAAATTTATGAAGTTACAAGAAACCCTGAATAATCACTTTTGGAAAAAAAAAAAAAAGAATGAAGTTAAAGGACTTACACTTCCCAATTTCAAAACCTACGACAAAGCTATTGTAATCAAAACAGTGCAGTACTGGCATCAGCATAGATGATATATAGATGAAAAGAACAAAAATGGGATTCCAGCAATAAACCCATATATCCATGGTCAATTGATTTTTGACAAGGGTGGAAAGCCAAGGCAATGAAAAAATAATAGTGTCTTTAACAAATGGTGGTAAGATAAATGGATAGATACCATATGCAGAAGAATATAGTTGGACACTTACCTCACATTCTATACAAAAATTAACTCAAAATTGATCAAAGATCTAACCATACAGATTAAAACTCTTCATGACCTTGGATTTGGTAATAGATTTTTAGGTATGACACCAAAAACACAAGGAACAAACAGAAAAATAGATACTTTGCACTTCATTAAAATGATAATCGTTTGTGCATCAAAGGACCCTATCAAGAAAGTGAAAAGGTAACCCACAGAATGGAAGAAAATGTTTACAAATCATATAGCTGATGAAAGTCCAGCATCCAGAATATATAAAGAATGCTTATAACTCTATAACAAAAATAGAAATAACACAGTTTAAGAATGGGCAAAGACCTTGAATAGACCTTTCTCCAAAGAAGATACACAAATCATCAATAAAAACACACAAAAAGATGCTCAACATCCTTAGTCATTTAGTCACTAGAGAAACACACACACATGAACCCTTTTCACATCTACTAGGATGACTATAATAATTCTTTTTCTTTTTTAAGATTTTAATTATTTATTTGACACACACAGAGAGAACACAAGTAGACAGAGCAGCAGAGAGAGAGGGAGAAGCAGGCTCCCTGTTGAGTAGAGAACCTGACATGAGACTCCATCCCAGGACCCTAGAATCATGACCGGAGCTGAAGGCAGACACCCAACCATCTTAGCTACCCAGGCGCCCCTATAATAATAATTTTTAAATAGAGAAATAAGTGTGGTGAAAACGTGGAGAAACTGGAACCCTTATACTCTGCTAGTAGGAATGTAAAATGGTGTAGCTGCTGTGAAAACTAGTGCTTCCTCAAAAAGTTAAAAAGAATTACTATATGATCCAGCAATTCTACTCATAGGCATATAATTCCAAATTTAAAAAGCAATGTTCGAACAAAAACTTTTGTACACATGATCATAGTAGCATTATTCATAATATCCAAAAGGTGGAAACAACTCAAGTGTCCATCAACAAATGACTGGACAAACAAAATATGTTATATCCATACAATGAAATATTGTTCAGCCACAAGAAGGAATGAAGTGCTGATACAGGCTACAATATGGTTGAACCTTGAAAAGATTATGTTAAGTGAAAGAAGATAGCAACAAAGACTATATTTTTTGTTACTCTATTTACATGATATGTCCAGAATAGGCAAATCCTTAGAGACAGTAAGCAGATTAAGGATAGCCAGGGGCTGGGAGGATGGTACATGAGGAAGTGACTATTAACAGGAACAGAGTTTCTTTTGGGGGTGATCCAGATGTTCTGGACTTAGGTAATGGTGGTGATTATACAACACTATAAAAGTACTAAAAGCCACTGAACTGTACAGTTTATTTTTATTTTATTTTATTTATTTAAAGATTTTATTTATTTGACACAGAGAGAAAGCACAATCAAGGGAAGCAGCAGAAAGAGAGGGAGAAAAAGGCTCCCTGCTGAGCAGAGAGCCCAATGTGGGGCTTGATCCCAGGACTCTGGGATCATGACCTGAGCCTAAGGCAGATGCTTAACATATTGAGCCTCCGAGCAGGTGACCCTGAACTGTACACTTTAAAATGGTGTACAATTTTCCCAAATTAGGGGGAGGATATTCTAAATGACAGATTCAAGAAGGAAATTAGAAGTTAAGAATAAAAGATGAGGATGACTTTTTTATTCTCAACATATATCATGATCCATTGTTAAACTGACCTTGTAAAGTTAATTTGTTGCAAACAGATTGAGGTTGACTACGCAGGTATGGAAACTGTGTATTCCAAATCTTCTTCTAACCATCTTATTTAATTGTGCTATTTTTAAAAAATGATTTATTATATATTAAACAACAGGCTAGACAAATAAGTAAGTACACTTACAATTTAAATAGTGGGTGATTCCTGTTGCTTCAGGCAGGGCTTCCTGAACCTTGGAAAGGAATTTGGGCTTTAAAGTCAGGGGTGTCTTGATAAGTTTCAAGTTCTAGAAAAGTCATAGTAACTGCACTGGGAGAATGACAGAGTAGGGAATAAGTCTATTTGCAGAAATCAGTTAGAAACCTTTCAGTGGCTTGGATGAGACTGATGGTGGTATGTACAGAATTAACAGAGAACGTGACCAATTTATTATATTAATCAGAACTCTTTCAAAGAGACAGAAATGACCTCGAGGAAACTCTGTTATAAGTGAGGAACTGTTGATTCCAGGAACAAAATCATGGAAAGGCAAGGGAACTGCTGGCTCTGTGATGTCTGGATGGGGGGAATGGAATGCTGCCATCTCCTTCTATTTTTGTTCTCATTTCTGCTTATCTCTGAAAGTTCACTGTTCCCTCTTTTAGGCTGGGGAGGGTACATGACCTGGTTGGTGGCTCTGAATTCATGTCCTTACAGCTTCTGATGAAAGGAGACCTGCTATCTTTGATTCAGAATAGATTCAGAATGTAGTATCCCGGAAAAGCTGCCATTGGCCAGGTTCAGATCATGTTCTTATACCTGGATTCCTCTCTGTCTCCAAGGGGAGAGGCACTTAGACTGTCTAAGGGACATGATCATGCCAGTGGCCAAGGAGGTTAAGGTCTATTGCCACGTAGGCAAAGGGGAGATGCAGGCCATCCTGAACAGACACAAGAGGCACTGCAGAGTTCATGGAATTTGGCAATTGACTGATTATGCAGGAAGGGGAGGAATGAGCCAAGTGTGACACTTAGATTTCCAACATCCTGGGAGGATGTTGGGGCTGTGCTCTTAGACGGGAAAGAGAAGAATAGAAACAGGTTTGAAGAAGACAGTGAGATTACATTTGTTAAAGCGCAATGGGACATCCAATTTGAGATGCCCAATAACAGGCCCGATTTTCTGAAAGAAACAACTGAGCTGGATGGAGATTTGGGAATCATCAGCATTGAGAGTGTCGGTGAAGCCCCAGGACTGGAGGCCATGTTTTAGAGAGGATGTAGAGTGAGAAAAGAGTGGTTGAAGACAAACTCTGGAGAGAGCCACCATCTGAAGGAAGGACTGAAATGACTAAGAAGGAACAGTAAGGAGCAGGAAACCGGAAGAGAATCCTGTTATGTGTATTCTGGCTCACGGTGGTTGGAAGAGCTTGCAAGGAAGGATGAGAAAGCTGGTGGCAAAATGGAGAAGGAAGTCATAACCTCTCTAACAAGATAGGAACATATCAGCTAACAAAGCAAGTAGTGTGTGATAGGTGCCAAAATGAGTTCTAGGAGGGAGGGAGAGAAGAAGCATTATGGATTGGGGTAGCCAGAGGAAGTGGGATTTAAGCCAAAAATGCCCAAATGGGTAAGACTTGAATAGTTGGAAATAGGAGGAGAAATTCCAGGTTGGAGAATTTTTTGAACAAAGGAGGGACTATACCAGGAACATTCAGGAGACTTGCTTATGTTGAGGTTTGATAAGAGATAATTTCAGGAAACTGAGCTTAGGCCAAATGGAGAGGGCTTTGAATGTCAAGCTAAAATATCTGATAATAAACGAGTTAGTAGAGAGTCTTCAGTGGTTTTAGATAGTCCCTAAAAAATTGCCCTGTTGTTGTTGCTATTATTTTGTCCTGTGATGTTTTGTTTTTGTTTTTACCTTTCAAAGACATCCCTGCTGGACCAGCCCCTGTTGTTTGAACCACATTCTCTCCCACCACGTTGTATCTCTCTCTTTTGTTTTAGAGAACATTAGGTGTGACTCTGACACTCTTTGAGTGTCAAAGCTGCTCTAGGATTGTTCAGCAGCTTTCTCCAATAGGTAGTTAAGTTTTCTTTTCTTCCATCCGATTAGTTCTACTTACATCTCTCAGGGACCATGTGAAACAATTCCACGTTTTTCTCGTGTTTATGTTCTGAGGATGCTTATAGAGTTTCCACATTCCCTCTGCTTTGAGCTTAGCCAAGGTATACATGTTTAATTCTTTTAATCTCTCCCCCTAAGTCACTCCCTCTGGCCTCTTAATCATCCTAATTGCTCTTCTTTGAATGGCAGCCAACTCAGTATGTGCATCTTCCTTGTGAGGCCATGAGGAACATACTATTCCACGTGTGGTCTCACTAGACCCATAAATTACCATCCTCCGATGGCTGGACACCTGGGACTGCCCCCCCCTCCAAACCTCCCCCTTCCCACAGTGCAACCCGGCCTTGGTAAATCCCTTATCCAACAGGTTATCCTTCCATTTCCAGGTGGCCTTTTCCAAAGCTTGGAACCTCTGTTCACCACGTGCTCTCCCCCAACCTCCTGCCCCAGGAGGTCTCTCACTGGAGAGACTTGGGCCCAGGAGCAGGCCCAAGTGTCTGTGGAAAGTTGCAGCTAAGCTTGCACAAGTAAATCTTGGAAAGGGGCAGGCTGTGGAGTGCCCAGAATTAGAGGATGCTGCGGCCTGCCATGAGCTCTCTGGCCTGCAACGCTGTGAGCATTTAAGAAGGTGCAACTTGGAGGCTGCTTCCCTGTTTCCAATTATCCTTTTTATCTCTGCTCTGGCCCCTCTCCTTACCTAAGTGTTTTCATAGCTCTCAGCCCTTACTGTTCAGCTTTGGGAGGATAAACGTGAAACCAAACAAATTATAAATATCCTGTTTCAAGATGTGTTATCACTCTGTGACTAGAAACCCCCAGAAGCCCGAGTCTTTTGAAAGCTCTAGTTCTTCTTCTTTATTTTTTTTTTTTTAAAGCTTTGAAAGGAAAAAAAAAAAAAAAAAAACCCTCTGCCACTCTAAGGATGTGGTGGCAGAGGTTAAACTGCCTTTGAGAAAGCCAAATGTTTGGACATCAGTGAAGGTTGACATGGAAACCCACCTGAGGCTTCCTCTGGTGTCTCGGGAGGAAATAAAACCCGAGATGGATGTTCCCGTTGCAAGAGGAAGAGCCGCTCAGAGGGGTGGCAGGTAGGCCTGCACCGTGTGAGGGAGAAACTCCCCGGGGGCGCAGACGAGGCAAGTCGGGGGACAGACATCAAAGGCCAGAAAGGGCACGACTGCGGCGTCTGTGCCGGTGCCCCGGGGACATCCCGGCCGTCCCGGAACTTTCCACGGCCGGGGCTCCAGCGTCGCCGCTACTGGAAAGTTGACGTTTTTATTCGAAGCCCTTTAGCCCAGCAGTTTAATGAAGAGCAGCCGCTGGCCGGGCCGCGTCCTCGTGGAGCGCGGCGGCGGCGTCCCGGCGCCCCGGCCGGGGGCGCGCCCAGGGGGCACCTCCCTCGGCCGCCCGGCCCCGCCGCCGCCGCCTCCCCACCCCCCAGGCCGCAGGGCGGCGGCCGCCGAGCCGGGGAGGGACGGGGTGCGGCGGAGGGGCCGCGCGCCGCCGCTCCCCGCCTGCCGGCCGCCAGCCTCCGCTCCGCCTGGGGCTTGCACACCCCAACGCAGCTTTGGCCGCCGCTATGCCTTAGGCTGTTCGGCTTCGGTCACTACCCACGTGGGCACGGGAAAACTACAGTGAACCGAAGTTTTTGTTACTTGGGGTTGGGGGAGGGGGTGGAGAGAGGGTAGAAGAGAGGAGAGTCTTGAGAGAGAGAAAGAGAGGAGGAGGAGGAAGAAAGCCAGAGAAGGGAGCCTGTAGGAACCGGAAGGAAGCAGGCAAGAATCTGGTTGCTTCCAGGTTCTCCTTGTGTCTTTCTATCCGGATCTCTCCTCAGAGGTGGGCCAGGCTTGTGGGGGGGACTAGCCCTTGCACTCCAGGTGGCTCAGACTCTCCGTTTCTACATTGAGTGCTTGAGCATGCCCTAGAAAGGAAATCTTGAGAATGTCTCTCTGTGGGATTTTGAGGGCCTCCATCTTGTAGGGTCACTGTTCCTTCCAAGTCTGGGTTATCCATACAGTCTAGTCGTCGGGTAAAAGAAGGACTCCTCCTTCAATTCGAGTATCAGATAAACAAGGAATAATTTTTACTCTAAGTATGTCCCATTCAATAGTGTGTGTGCGTTTTGCTAAATCTGGTAACTGATTCGGTGTGTATTTAGGATTCCTCTAATTCAATTCCTGTCCAGGCAGCCACTCTTTGAAGCAGGAAAAGGACTCCCGCACACTCTACCAGCCACCAGGCCCAATTTCCAGTCTTCTTTTTGCCCCTCTAAATTTGGTACAAGTTCAGCTTTGGGCCAAACTGTGAGGTGTTTTCCGGGGCAGTTGGTGGAGAGAGCAGCGATGGGGGCAGAGATCAAGGGGGCTGTAATTTAGGTTACCTAAGATAGCAATTGGAATTTCCAGCTTGAGATAACACCGCGACTAAGTGCTGTCTTCTCATTTATTGGAGGCATTTACAAGATGTGCTGTGAACATAAGAGTTAAATAGTAATCGCCTTTTGTAAGCAGCAACTCTAACTGGAGTTTACATTTGGGATTAATAGTAAACTCCCCAGGCCTTACCGACAAAAGAATGCAGTTGCCCAAATAAACAATATTTTGATCAGGACTGAGCACCAATCCTCAGAGCATGTAGCCTTTTCCTAGCAAGGAGCATTTCCCAACTCTGAAGTAATTCACAATGTGCTAGAAAAACATTTTTAAAAAATGGATATCTTAGATACCATAAAAGGGAAAACAATTCTCCCTTTTTAAGTAATAAATACCATTTGTAGGAGAATTCCTTCAGTTTGCAGTTCTGAATTATTTCCTGATAATGTGAGGCTTACAGTCTTGAGCAGTGCCTACTGCCTATATAGTAAAAGAGGAGTCTAAAGGAACAATGTGGGTCTGGAGTTTACTGTCCTTCAAATGTTACACATTCTTCTTGATACATAAAACTAAGAATGCATGCCACTTATGGGGCTGGTCATTGAGACCCAGAGTGGAAGGCCCCTCAGAGGGTGGAATTCTGTCACAGTTTCCCAGTGGCTGTTGTTCCTTCGGCCTCTCTAACCAAAGGGGAGGAATACCGAAGGAACACTTTCTAGTTGCTTCCCCCCACCCCTTCCCATTATGTCCCCAACATCACAGGCTGGATTTCAGCGAGATACAGCATCTCGACAAAGACAGTCCTTTGACTAGAATCTGAAAGTGCTGAGAAGCACAGAAAACATGTTGTTCTACTGGGAGGTCTCAAACAGCTCCAGGAGGACTCTCTTGGATAGGCACCGGCCCTGGGTTTACTCCAGAAATGCTGCTCACTCTGCCCCCTGGTGCATGTGTGTGCGCCACTCATCCAGTCCGGAATTTCTTCCTCCCCACTTCCAGGCAGTGTTGTGAGCTGCTTTTGGAAGATCCTGCCTTCCTGGGGCCAGTGAATGTTTCTCACTCTGTGGGTCGTGTGCTTAAGGTTGGGGAAACCAAAAACTTGGATTTCTTTCCAGTTCACTCCTTCAACAACTATTTGTTGATTTCCTACTGTGTCCACATCACTTTTCACCAAGCTGTCAAGGGAGTCAGGCTTGGGGATGAATGTGGGGGGCTGAGTCACTGTGGGGAGTGTTGTGGGTGAGGGGATGGCAAGGAGAGAGAGTGGGCACACTGGAATTTAATAACAGTTAAAGCCATTTTATGCCCAATGTCTAGCAGTGTTTCTGGCACAAAGCTAATGCTCAGAAAGTATTTGTTGAATCTACTCGACAGTGAAGTATTCTGGGTGATTAACTTTTTCTTATTATCCTTAAACTAACTCCTTTTCATTTCATTAAGTATCTTATCAATCCCTCCTTGGTAACAATGTGTGCCAAAGAAAGATTTTTTTTCCTTAGAGGCTTAAAAACTCTGGAGCATATCAGACTCATTTTCTGATCTCGGATTGGGTCTGCCTTGTATTGAGTCCTATGGCAAGGCATTGCAGGAGAGGAGGTGAGTATGCACTGACAGAGAGACAGGTCTGGCTTTTTTGAAGAAATCTCTTATGCGAGTTTCTTTGTTGAGATGCTGCATCTCACTGAAATTCAGCCTATGACGACGTTTGGGGACAGGAAGGGAGGGAGAGGAAAACAATTAAGTAGGAAATGGGTATGGCTTGGGAGCCCTGCTTATTAATGAGCTGTATGTCTCTATCCCACGGCAATGTCCAGGTGGGTAGGTTTGTGTGAGTGAAGCAGATGGGCCTCTTCTCAGCTTTTGGTGAGGTGCGAGAAATATCTGGGAGACCCCCAACAAACACACAAGTCTGGCTGCTCACACTGCGTGAAATTTTATGGATAGCTACGCTATCCATAAAACAATGGGAAACAATGCTACTGACTATTAAATGTTTTATTTTATTTTCTTTTTTTAAAGATTTTATTTATTTATTTGACAAAGAGAGAGATCACAAGTAGGCAGAGAGGCAGGCAGAGAGAGGGGGTGAAGCAGGCTTCCCGCTGAGCAGAGAGCCCGATGTGGGGCTTGATCCCAGGACCCCGAGATCATGACCCGAGCCAAAGGCAGTGGCTTAACCCACTGAGCCACCCAGGAGCCCCTAAATATTTTAAAACAATTAGATGTTTATTGGTTCTAGAATGTGAAAACCTTCCACAGTGCTGGATCTGGTGGGAGGCAGAGAGGAAAGAGAAGAGTCTCCACCTGCTGGGGCCTATAGAGTTGTTGCAGATTCAAAGGTAACACAAAACAATCAAGTGATGTTATGACACAAGTACATAGAGACTGCAGAAAAAGACATGGGTCTCAGGAGCCAGAAAGAGTTAGAAGGCGAGAAGGGCTGATAGGGATAATAGTAAGGTGCCAGACTGTGCTAAACAGACTGAGGGGACTGTTTCTGTGATCTTGACTCCAGCTCTGTGGTGGCTGTGCTCTAGTTGTTCCTATTCTCTACATGAGAAAGCTGAGTCTTACAACATTTAACTTGCCCCAGGTCACTCGGGAAATTAATGGTGAAGCTGATATCAAAACATCTGTATAGAAGACAACAAGAGTGGATGAAAATTGTAGTTTGGGGGGGGCAGCATTCCCCCCCCCCAAAGTATGGTTGATAATTCCTACCTTTCAAGATTATTAGGTGGGATAAATGAGAGTGTTTGTGCATGTTCCGAGAGGCCTGGTGCTTAGTGGGAAGTCAGACTGCATTAGGGAAAAGTGGGGGTGAGGACAGACATCCCAGTGAGGAGTGGGGGACATGACTAATGGGAACAATGGGAAAGGGGATCTGGTTTAGAGAGGACCTCAAAACCTACGAGAGAGGACCTCAAAAACCAGTTGATGTGTCATTACTTCACCAGAAGTAATGGTTCTTTTCTGATTTTGGAAGTAGTATACACTCACAAATAATTTGGGGGGAAAACCTGGGAAAGTAGAGAGATTAAAAAAATAATAATTCCACCACTTGTACATAACCACATATCTTTTTTTATTATCTAACTTTGATCCTAACTTTATGTTATAAAATAAAAAATCATGATCTTAACTTTATGAAATACAGTGCTCATAAATGTATAATAGATATATCTACTTATAATATTCTTTACAATTATACTGTGAAATTCTGCTTTTTTCATGCCTTTTTGAGAACATTTTCCTCACCACCGCATAGTATTTTTTAAAAGTATTTAAAGTGAGAGAGAACAATTTCTCTTTTATTGGCTATTTTTATTGTTCCCAATTTTTCACTATTAAATAGCACTGGGATGAATATCTTTATTTGCACTTTAAAGAATTATTTTTTAAGGCCGAATTCCTAGAAATGGAGATACTAGGTCAAAAGGTTTAAGTGTTTTCAAGGCTCTTGATTTCATTTACCAAAGAGCTTTCCAGAAAGGTTAAATCAATTTCTGTTCCCACCAGTACTGTGTGAGAGTGCCCATTTTAGGAATCCCTTGCCCACAATAAATTTTTCTTTTTAACTGATAATTTCATAGAAAAACATAGCATCTTGTTTTACTTTGTATTTCTTAAATTATAAGTGAGGTAGAACAGTTTTTCCAGTTTATTGGCCATTTGTATTTCTTCTTTTGTGAATTTTTTCTTTGTGTTCTTGACCATTATTCTAGAACAGCACTGTCAAATAGAGACCTGATATGAGTCATGTACGTATGTCTTTCTAAAATACAAACCTGAATGTGACAGGGAGCAGGAAGTAGGAAAGAAGTAACAATGGCTTTGCGTTCTCTCAGGCTTCAGTTTTTCAATTTTAGGTGCAAAAAATACGTCATCTTTTATGGAATTTCTCAATTCAGTTTCAAAGATTTTGTATTTAGTAGAATTTCCTCCCAGATTTTAGAAACAGATAGACTGGGTTTTAGTTGGGTTTAGACTTGGGTTTTGGTTTTTCTCCACCCACGGATATATTAGCTCATGGGAAAGGTTCTATTAGAAAGTATTAATCAAACACCACATGTTTTACTCTGGGTGAATAATTTAGACCAGGAGTTGAGATCATGAGAGCCATTTTAGGATGATGCCTGACCTGACAGAACCATGTTTTGGAAGAATTTGAGCTTGGAGGTCTGTAGACAAGCTGGGAAGTCAGTGGAACATGGAGGCCTGAGGCACTGAGACTTTTGAAGGGACAGCGACATCAGGAATGGAGCAGGATGTGTCTATCCAGAAAACAATTCCTGTGAAAAGAAACTTTGGGTTTTTGTAAAAAACACTGGACATAGCCAATGAAGAGAGAGAGAAAAGCTGGCTTTAAATGTTTTGTGTGTATTTTGGTGGATTTAAGAAAAAGACAAAATGGTTTGCCTCTGCATAGAAATGGGAGGGTAGGAAATCTCACTTATGGGAAAATGTTATTTTCATTTGGGATATGCCCACTTGGAGGGAAAAGTTGTCAGTCTGTGGAGGAAACTGAAGACTGGCTTATTCAACAGCCATTCAATCTCTGTTCCAGCTAGTCCTGTATCGTAGGGACTAGAAAGCTAACCAAACAAACCTGTTCTTCTCAGTCTCCTCAGCAGATGAATTATAAGCATGGATTCTGCCTTAGTTGCACCTTTGAGATTTAATGGCAGAATGGAGCACACGGGCTTGTGGAAGAGGTTACATCTGAGCTAGGATTAGTAATGATGTGGTGAGAATAATGGAGTGATAGGAGATCGGCTTCTCAAAGAGAAGAAAAAAGGTGCTGGTCGAATGTGTGGGGATTGTATTAAGTAGATACTCTGAAGAACATGAAAGGTTTGGTTTTGTGGGGCTGGTTGAGGCTGAGGGACATAAAACTTTATAGGCTATATCAATTCAATGTTATATCTTTCTTCACTGGGAGTCAAAGAATACATGGCAAGACTAATAGAGTATTTGCTTTAACTTTGTTATGACTTTTAATAGTATGGCTTTGAGCAGGTTGCTTACAGTCTCTAGATTTTCGCTTTCTCTTTTTTTTTTTAATTTTTAATTTTTTATTAACATATGTATTATTAGCCCCAGGGGTACAGGTCTGTGAATTGCCAGGTTTACACACTTCACAGCACTCACCATAGCACATACCTTCCCCAGTGTCCATAACCCAACCACCATCTCCCTACCCCACTCCCCCCAGCAACCCTCAGTTTATTTTGTGAGATTAAGAGTCTCTTATGGTTTGTCTCCCTCCCAATCCCATCTTGTTTCATTTTTTCCTTCCCTACCCCTATGATGGCTGCATAGTATTCCATTGTGTGTATATATATATATATATATACATATATATATATATATATATACACCACATCTTCTTTATCCATTCATCTGTTAATGGACATCTATTCGCTTCCTCTTTTTACATATCTAAGACAGTTTTGCCAGAATTGAAGCCCCCTCCAAAGTGAATATTTAATAGTAGTTCCCCACCTCTATGAATCAGGCAGTGTGCTAGGTACTTAAGATACAAAGTATATCATGACAAGGTCTCTGCCCTCAAGAACTCATATATTCTGTTGGGGGAGAGCACAGTAGTCAACAGGAATTACAATACAAATCAGAGTGATGATGAAGGTCCATAAAAACATCCCAGCTTGGGTAGGGTTGGGGAGTTGCAGAGGAAATCAAGGAAGATTCTCAGAGGAGAGTAGATCTGTTGCAGATCACAGGGGTGAGTCTAAGTGTTTAGATAGAGAAAGCAGGGAAGTCATTTCTAGTCAGTTGAGCAGTATGGACAATGGTGTAGATATATGAACACTTTCAGCCAGGACTAGTAACATGTCTAGGTACTCTGGGAGGATGGGTCATGGTGATCTGACCCTTCTGTTGCCCCTGATACTTGCTCTGTCAGTTGACTCCTCCCTCTCAGTAGCTTCAGGATCCCTCTACATAGGCCACTTTTCTTTGGTCAAAACCTATAAACTCAAGGCTCCTCAGAGATTTGATAATTTTCCTTGTTTGTCTGTTTCTCCATCTACTGTCCTTGACTCTCTTTCCTTCCTTTTCACTCTTGGTCTCTCTCTTCTCCCTTCGTAACTCAATCTCAATCTTTCTTTCTTTTATTCCTTTTTTTTTTTTTTTTTTAGGATCTTATTTATTTTTTTGACAGACAGAGATCACAAGTAGGTAGAGAGGCAGGCGGAGGGGGGTGGGGAAGCAGGCTCCCTGCCAAACAGAGAGCCCGATGCGGGGCTCGAAGCCAGGACCCTGGGATCATGACCTGAGCCGAAGGCAGAGGCGTAACCCACTGAGCCACCCAGGCACCCCTCAGTCTCAGTCTTTCTTACTCAGTCTCCAGTGCCTTAGGTTCCTTGTCTATCCCTCTGTTAAACTATTCTTACCGCAGGTTGCCGGGGGCTAACAGATGGCCAGAATCCATAGCTCCTTTTTCTGTTCCCTTCTTATTTACCTCTGTAATAGTTAGCCCTTTGCCGCTTCTTCCCAAATCTTCTATCTCACTATCCTTTCAGAACCTCTTGAGTCTTCTGTCACCTTTGCCAGTCCTTTTCTGCTGCCCAACCCTGAAGTTTAATGCTTCCTAGCATTTTTTCTGAGCTCCATTTTTACAACCAACAACTCTCTCAGAGTAATGTCCCTCACTCTTGGGGTTTCAGTTTACCTCCCTCCATTATTCTAGCGATTCTCAAACCCTTATCTGTGGCCTCTGCCTCTTGCCTGGGGTTCCATGTCACGTTTCCCATCTCCTACTGAGGACTCCATTTTTCTGTCCCTCAGGCATCTCTAAGTGAATATATCTCCAATCAAACTTATTAGCTTTTCCAACAATCCTATTTCCTATATATCCTATATATACTTCCTATATATCCATTCCCATCTCAGTGTCCAAACTTGAAACCTGGGAGGGGTCCTTTCACCCTCCTTCTCTCTCTTCCATATCCAATTCATCAACAAATCCTTTTATTCCTGCTTTCTATTTATCTCATGAGTTTTTTCTCTCCTCATCACTGTCTGAGATCCTAATCACTATTGAACTGATCAGCTTTCTTTTTTAGGGGGGTCAGCTTTTTCGTTCGTATCCTTTCTTTTCCTTTCACTCCACTCAAATCTATCTTCAAGTATCTTTCAGAGGGATCATTCTAAACTACATTCATTCCAACATGAGTGATGTAAATCATTCCACATTCCTGATTGAAAATGTGTTTTCTATTACCTAAAACAGTAGTTATCCTTCTTGCACAGAGACTTTTTCATTTCGAAACACCTGGTGTATGCCCACGTGTTAGCTATACTCTTGGTGCCTGTTGATTGAGAAAGCACATCAACCAAAAGCTACTTCAAATTCAGCAACAAGTTTAAGTTTATTTTGTTATTAACAAATATAGCATTGACATACATTGACCAATAATACATATTCAGAAACATAAGACATATTTCATCTGAAGGCCATGAATGGTGGATTCTTGGACTCCTTGCAATAACTACTTCCTACTAGTCAGGAATTACTACCTTAAAGATGACATCCAAATTAATTAATGAGCTATATAAGGTAATTTAAACTTTTTTTTTTCTTGAGAGAGAGAGAGCATGCAGTTGAGTGTGGCGGGTGGCAGTGGGGAGGTGAGGTGGGGTGGGGAAAAGGGCAAAGGGAGAGGGAGAGAAAGAATCTTAAGCAGGCTGCATGCCCAGTACAGAACTCAATGTGGACCTCGATTTTATGTTCCTGAGATTTTGACCTGAGCTGAAATCAAGAGTTGGATGTTCAACCAACTGAACCAACCCAGTGTTGTGGGTTTCCACTCTCATCTCTAGTCAGTTTGCCGTCCTTGCCTTCTTCTCACACCACGTTGACCCCACAAGTTGCTCCTTTTCCTCCAGTTACTCACTCATCACTTTTATAGGAATGCCCTTCCTTTCCTCTACCTGGAACATCTGTACCTTATCCCTCAAGACTTGACAAAAATGTCAGGAGAAACTTATTTAGATTCCTCTTAGAGTTATTTGTTCTTTGATGCAACTCATAACACTTCGTGCATCATCTCTAGCAAAGCACTTATTACATATTATATTAGGATGGTTTTTACATTTATCTCTCTCCCTAGATTCTGGGCTCCCAGGTAGCAGAGTCTGGGTCTTATTTTTTTTTTTAAAGATTTTATTTTTTTATTTATTTGACAGAGAGATCACAAGCAGGCAGAGAGGCAGGCAGAGAGAAAGGAGGAAGCAGGCTCCCCGCTGAGCAGAGAGCCCGACGCGGGGCTCAATCCCAGGACCCCGAGATCATGACCCGAGCCAAAGGCAGTGGCCTAACCCACTGAGCCACCCAGGCGCCCCAGTCTGGGTCTTATTTATCTTTGTATCCTGGCCTCCCAGAATAGTGCTTGGCATATGGTAAGTGCTATGGTATATAGTAAATGTTGTTGGATTCATAGTAACTATTAGAATATCTCTGGCAACCTTAGAGCAGCATCCTCAAAGAAAAGCAAAATCCCAGCCCTGAATGCCTAGCTCTTTCCTCGTAACTGCCACTCTATGCAGGGACAAATAATTATCAATCTTATACTTATCCATAAACTTGTAGACAGTTACAGCTATAAAAAACTGTAGTTGTCATGCAATATGAGTCCTTCACATTACAGACTGGGAAATCGGCATTGAGACTTTCCTTTTCCAGATCCAGCATCACTCTTTTCAGCTTTCTCCATATTCTGGTCCCTGATTCATTTTCTTTGGATCCCGACTTGTCTACATTCCTCCTAAATTGTTGGAATAAGTCACTCATTTACAGAAGGTATAAAATTTGTTTTAGTCCCTAATATACGAATGCCTGCAATCCATAGATAGTGTATATTTTTAAATGATTTAGACATTTTAATCTTCTTCCTGGCCCCAAGTTCTTCACCGGGCAGTATCTAAGGAGGAGCAGCATTGGCAGATGTGAATTCAAGCTTCCTTTACTTCTCTTGCCCAGACTGTGAAGGAAGTGAATGGGCAGCAAAGTGCCAAAGGAAGTGTCCAGAGGAAGAGCAGCAACCTGGACATCCAACCTCTGGAAAAGTGAAAATCTACTGGGGACCACTCTCATTTCAGAGATTATAACCTGTCTGGTTTGTATAACCTCTGAGCATTGAGCCTCAAATACCAGGGGTCAAACAGGAGATGGGTATTTTTGTGGCAATGTGGATGTATTTGGTGGGGGCGGGGGGTGCGGGGGGATATTTATATGGAACCATGAAGTAAGTGACTTGAAGGAGAATGTGGAGAAAATTTGTCTTGGGCAAGAGGCTAAGCCACTAAAGTATCTTCAGGGTGCTGTGTATAACATGGGAAAAATTAGACTTTCTTCTCTTGCATCCCACTGACTACATGGTCACTTTGAGAACAGGAAAGTGGTAGTTATTCTTGAAGAAGTGTGCAGGAGAAAATTTAGCAAGAGGAAGTTATAACTGAGGACTTCTGAAGCGTCTGCCCCAGATCTAAAATAGATGACTGCCTCCCTGTGGAGGAAAAACCTGGGCATCTCACTGAATTTAAATGAGGTATTACTGTTAGCTGTTAAAAATGAAAATCCTCCTACATCTAGTTGCCTGGGGTGTGCAAGCATCCTTACCAACCTGTACTCCATCTTTTGGCAAGTAAAAGTGACCTGAACTCATCTATTTATACAGATTTCTAACTCTAGGGGTAGAAATTGTCAGGCTTCCAAATTCAAGTCTAGGGAGGCTAGAATCCTTATTGTTTACAAAGCTTGTCCATCAAATAAAGCTGGTGTTAATTAACTCTGGCATTCCTAAATTCATTTTGCATATTCAAAGGTTGCTATGAAGGCTGGGTCTTAAATAACAAATGCACAGACAGCACCATTAAGCAGAATGCAGGCATCACATAGTTTTTCTTGTGTTGCTTCTGTTACCAATCAAGCGTGCAGATGTGAGACTAGAGCATTTCTGACAGTAAGTCCCACAAAAAGATGCTGTTCATTGATCTTGGCAGTGGGTAGTACTGTTCTAAGAAGGCAGCTGTGCATGGCAGAGCTCACTGTTATAGCTCAAAATCTGTCCTTCCTTAACACTTGCAGGACATTGGGGTACGACATTCAGAAGGAAATAGAACAGACAGAAGGGTACATTGAGAAACAATAGTTAAAATGCTATGAATTGTAAAATCCCTTATGTGCAGCACAATGTTTTCAGTTATTAAATGAACATAATTAAAGAGCAATTTGCTTGTCATTGTTAGTACTGTTGTATATTCCTACCATATTGGTCAGTTTTAACTTTTTTTTTTTTTAAGATGTTATTTATTTATTTGACAGACAAAGATCACAAGTAGGCAGAGAGGCAGGCAGAGTGAGAGGAGGAAGTAGGCTCCCTGCTGAGCAGAGAGCCCCGCAGTGGCATCCAGGGCCCGGGCCGGGGCCAGGGCTGTGGTCGGGGCCAGGGCCGGGGCCGAGGCCGCGGAGCTCGCAGGGGCAAGGCCAAGGACAAGGAGTGGATGCCCGTCATCAAGCTGGGCCATCTGGTCAAGGACATGAAGATCAAGTCCAGGGACTCGATCCCAGGACCTTGAGATCATGACCTGAGCTGAAGGCAGAGGCTTTAACCCACTGAGCCACCCAGGAGCCCTAGTTTTAACTTTTTGTAGACAACTTGCAACTAGTGCAGATCAATAGTAGTTCATGGATATATTTAAATCTAAAACAAGAGGTTTACATGATATTTTAGAAATTTTAGTGAGCACGTTCCAAGTTATAGTAACTTCAACAAATACCCTATGTAAATAGAATATTTGGATATAAAGTAAGGCATCAATGCAATATCTGAGAGGTTGGTCTTCTTTTTTCATGTGATCCTTTTCTGGGCAACAAAATTGCAAGCTCGTTTGCAGGCGATTCGGGAGGCACACAGAGAAATGCCCATGGATTCAGTTCAGGAGTACACTGACCTACTAGGACAAGAATGACTTTGTCTGGGCTCACATGACCAAAAACTGCACATAGTCTCTAATGATAGACATACCTTTTTCCTTTTGATTATTGGCAGGATGCCCACTGTAAACTGACAGCAGGCTGGGTGCTGAGCAGAGTTGGAGAGTGAGAAGGAAAAGAGAAGGCAACGGAGCAGTTTTTCCTCTTTCTCCCCAATGTTACATAATGTAGATTTATTTACTCCATAAGTCACCAGGCAAATATCTGGCTATCGTTATGTACACTGTAATCACCCTCTTTGCCAGTGCTTCTGGAATAAAACACTATTTGCATCCAGACATCACATGTTTTTGTCTTTGCATATATGCTAGAGTCTAATGAGCCTAAGTCATTCCATGGTATGATGGCAAGAACATCGTTGGATCTGCATCTTAAGACCTTAAAATAGAGATTTGGGTTTTGAATTGAGAGCCTTTTCTCCCCTTTCCTTTGTAGAGTATTCCCTTTTTTCCTATTCTGCGTTAAGCCAGACACTCCTAAAAGAGTCTGTACCTCAAACAGACTGGGCATTGTTGGGAATACATGGGCTGCAGTTCCATAGAAATCCTGTCCATGAGGCAGAAAGCAAACATCAGGCCTGTTGTATTGATTCGATGATGTGGGTTACTAATATAATACCTGACGTGTGTGAGCTGGCCAAGAGCTGCTCCCTCAAGAGTTGCTGGGCAGAAGGCTGGAAGGGTTGCAGCTAATTGGAAGTATAACCCATGACTGTTTAGGGGAGGCAAAGTCGTGCCATTTGAGAGCCAGGCCTTTCCCTTCTGTTTCTCAGTGGGGATGCTATTTTCTTAATAGTGTCCATGGCTTTATTGCAGTCAGTGGAAGACAAGAGGCCATTTGTTTCCGTACATCAATCACCATGGACCCGAGATCTCAGGGTATGTTCATCAGAAGGGAGGCTGCACGAGCCCTGCTCCTAAATTCTTGGAGAACACTCAAACAAGTCAGCTAACTGCAAGAGCCCAATTTATCAGACTCAATGGTGGATAGAGGTGTGAAGAAAAACCCAGATGTCTTCCAATGAGTAAACAAAATTGATTGCTCATCTGTCATTGTCTGTGGTATCATGGACCTGCTATAAGTCGGAGGTCAGCAACCTCCAGCTTCCAGCCTGATTTTGTACAGCAAACAAACTAAAAATGACTTTTACATTTTTAAAGCATTGTTAAAAACAAAAACAACAACAAACTAAAAGCAGAGAACAGGGGACAGAGACTATACGTGGTCCATGAAACCTGAAGTATTTACTGTCTGGCCTTCTATGGAAAAAATGTCTAAGCTGTGAAGGCATGATAATGAGAAGTTGTGTATTTCTAGCTGCCTCGTTCCTTCACTCCCCCCTCAGTCCATCTGAGTTGTCAGCTGGCCCTGGGGAGGACTCTGGCTGACTTAAGAGAGTCCTTCTGGACCAAGTGTGGTTTTGAGATTCCTGCCCCAGTTTCAGGTGGGCCTTACCACAGTAAGGCCATGCTTGGTGTTCAGGAGGTAAAGAGGTGGAGACAAATTAGATTGAACATGGATTCAAACAGTCCCTCCAACTTCCCAGCCCATGACAGGGCTGCCACAGCCGCCCAGCTTCTCAGCAAGCACACACATTTATCAGATCTTTTGAGCCATTCGATACTTGGGTGTTTTTCTTCCAACGCCTTTTTTGAAGAGCTGGCCCACCTCCAGTGTTTTGGGAAGATAAGATTCTAAATTAATTCCTAAAGTTTCGGTTAGATAGAGACTGCCTTTCAATCCGGGTTCTTCCTCTTTGTTCTTTGATCCGAATCCCGGGAGAGTCACGGGTGTCTCTCCTGCTTCAGCTCTGTCTGAATGTGCCAGTGAGATCTGCTGATGTGCCCCTGGGTTGATTACCAGGAATGGGGCTGGGGAAGGGAAACATCCTTCCTCTTTCATCTTGCTTTCTCTTTGGGCCAAACATTCTCTTCTTGAAGGATCATGAATCTCAAGGCTAGGTATGCCTCACATAAGCAGACTGACTTAAAAACCTGGGATTCCAAGAAGCTTCCAGATGGGGCATCCATCCCCATTTCCCTGTGACTCTCATCTCCCCCTTATCCTCTTTGATGTTGAAGGTCCTGGTTCAGGCCTTCATTGCCTCTCACTAAGACCAGAGTAGTGACCTCATCACTGGTGACTCAAATCCAAGTCCACCTCAGCCTACTCTGCACCCTGCTTCTGGGGAGCTGAACACCTGGCTGTGTTCCCATTGCCTACAGAATAAACGTTCAATTCTCTCATGGCAGCTTGAGATCTGCCTACTTTTCCAGTGATCTGCCTACTTCCTTACCTCATCTCCCATTTGCATCTATTTTTTTAAAGATTTTTTAAAAATTTTTTTGAAAATTTTTAAATTATTTGACAGGCAGAGATCACAAGTAGGCAGAGAGGCAGGCAGAGAGAGAGAGAGGTGGAAGCAGACTCCCTGCTGAGTAGAGAGCCCGATGCAGGGCTCAATCCCAGGACACTGGGATCATGATCTGAGCCGAAGGCAGAGGCTTCAAGCCATTGAGCCACCCAGGTGCCCCTTTTTGCATCTATTTTTTTAAACATGGTTACAACTGTGTCATTCCTTAGCAGACTGACACATCTATCATGAGGGTGGCACCCACCATCTAAAAATGCCCTACCTGCTCTTTTCCTAGTGTGTTTCACTAATACCTAATCATCTTTCAGCTTGGAGATCAGGTTCATGTTAAGGATTAAACTGCATCTCCCCAAAAGATACAGAAGTCCTAACCCCCAGTACCTTTGAATGTGACCTTTGGAAACAGGGTTTCTGTAGCCAGTCAAGTTAAGATGGAGTCAGTAGGGCCGGCCTAATCGAAAATGACTGGCACCTTCTAAAAAAGGCAAATTTGGACACAGATTTGCATGGAGGGATGATGATGTGAAGACCCTAGGAGAATGCCATCTATGAGCCAAAGAACGACAGGCTATCAGAAACAAGGAGAGAGGCCTGAAACCAATTCTTCTTCACAGCCCTCAGAATGAACCCTCGATCTTGGATTTAGGCTCCACAACTCTGAGAGAATAAATTTCTGTTGGTGAAGCCACACACTGTGTGGTACTTTTGTTAAGGCAGCCCTAGCAAACAAATGTGGGTCATTTTTACTGGAGAACCTTTCTTGGTTCACATACAAGTCAAAATGGACTTTTGTGTGCCCCAGTTTATTCTAGATATATCCCATTTTGCCAGCAGCCATATACAATAAAGCTGTGCATTCAATTTATAATGCATATGCAAATCACCTGGTAATCTTGTTAAAAGGCAAATTCTGATTCCTTCAGCCTGGGTTGGGGTCTGAGATGCTGAATTTCTAGCAAACTCCCAGGTGATACTGATGCTGCTGGTCCACAGGCCATACTCTGAGTGCCAAGGCGTTAGGACACTTGTTAACATGCCTAGTCATGATGCTGTACCATGCCTGAGGGCAAGATCTAAGTCTTTAAATACCTCATACTTGAGGCAGTGCCGGGAATATGACAGGCACGTAATAAATGTTGATTGGATGGTTGGTGAACCGATAAATGAATGCATCTATGTTATTAGACTCGTTCCTTGGTATCGAAGGATTCATGTTCATTCCCAAGATATGTTGTACATACAATAACTGCCCTGCCAAATGTCTCAGAGCTTTCCCACCCTTTACCTGTTTTACTTGTTTGAAACTCAGGGAGAAAAGCAACTCTTGGGTGCCTGGATGGCTCAGTTGGTTAAGCAAGTGCCTTTGGCTCAGGTCATCATCCTAGAGTCCTGGGATTGAGCACTGCATCGGGCTCCCAGCTCCACAGGAAGTCTGCTTCTCCCTCTGACCTTCTCCCCTCTCATGTTCTCTCTCTCAAATAAATAAATAAAAATCTAAAAAAAAAAAAAAAAAGCAGCTCCTATCACACACGAGGAAAAACATTCTTGAAGACCACAGTGGTGGTAGGGGAGGTGTATTGCTCATTCTTCAACTATATTTAAGTCAGCTCTTTGACACTGTTTGGCAAGAGTGACCCCTTTTCTCCATCCATCCTCCACTTCTACTCTTTGTGAACTGCCCAGAAGGTGACCACTGAGAGCCAGAGGACAGGCAAGCAATGTACATAACTGAGCTCCTGGTAGGAAATGGCTCTGTGCCCTTGAAAGAGCTCACTGGGGTAGGTGTTATTATGTCTAGTGGGGGACAGAAGCAGGAGTCAAGCAGATTTAGCTTCACGATCTGTGTCTTTTCCATTGCACTGTGAAAGAGACAGCCAGTGCTCTAACCCACCATGCTGAAGCTATCTCTGTGTCCTTCTCTCCTCCCAGCAGAAAATAGACAGTAGTAGCTCTTACTTTCCAGCTAAGAGGTGAGTACTCAGCTGCTTTCTAGGCTCTTCCTATTCTGGTAGTCACAGAGCTGTCTTGGTTTTCTGGCGTCTTCAAGAAACAGGATGTTTAGGGCCACCTGGGTGGTTCAGTTGGTTGAGCATCTGCCTTTGGCACAGGTCATGATCTTAGGGTTCTGGGATCGAACCCTGAATTGGGCTTTCCACTCAGTGGTGAGTCTGCTTCTCCCTCTGCCTCTGTGTTCCCTCTCCCTTGGAGATTGCTTTCCCTCTCCCTAAAATAAATAAAATCTTTAAAAAACAACGACAACAAAGAAACAGGATGTTTCTTCCTGTAAGTGATTCCTTTCAATTTAAAAAATTGTTTTAACAATTTGGGATAGAATAATTCTGACATACAGTATACTAGTTTCGCCTTCTTCAATAAGCTCTGAATGCCTCAGGGCCATTGTGAAGGACTGTCATTCCTAACACTGTGCTGAAATTTATTCATATTTTCAGATATTTCTGAAAATAGCGAACTGTTTGCCCCTACCATAAGTGGTGTCAGACTCAATATATTTTTTAAAGATTTTATTTTTAAGTAATCTCTACACCCAATATGGGGCTCAAACTCACAAGCCCAAGATCAAAAGCTATATACTCTACCAACTGAGCCAGACAGGTGCCAAGACTCAATCTTTTTTTGGACAGTAGTTCTTTTGTAGTTTTTTTTTCTCTTCATCCCTTAATCTAAAGACTATCAGTTATTCTCTGTTGCTGCTGTCAGTGAATCTGCTTCAACTGTCTTGTTTCTCATTGGTTAATTCAATTCTCAAGGATGAGAAGAATTGATTGCAAGCCTGTTAGAAATATATGCAAAATAAAAGTGAATAGGACATGAACCAAACATCTAAGACATTTCCTTCTGAGTTAGTTTAAGAGATTCATTGCCTTTAAAATAAGTGTTTTTATTCTCCCAGAAGTTTCAGTGAATTTTCTGGTTCTGAGCATTATATTTTCAAGTTAAGGTCTTTTCAGAAATAGTATCTATTAAGGGTCCATTGGTGCTGTACAATATATTAGCTTTAGACTCCTTCCTGCCCATAAAACAGCCAATAACAGTAAATACTCACTAATCTGGAAAATGCAAAGGAGAAGACATTCTGAAGTAATTTTTTAAGACCTCTTTTAAAGTACTTTAAAAAAATCATGTGGGTCTCTTCCTTTCTGAATCAAAAAGTGACTCACATTAGCTGCTAAGAAAATGCTGGATGTATTCTGTTGAGTAGACAACAGTATTCATTTGGCTTTAAACAGTATGTCCAAACACTTTATTGTCTTAGGTAATTTAAACGTAATGTAATCTTTCAGTGTACTTTCCCCTGTAAAATCATTTCTAAATAGTAAAAAAATAAACTCTAGTGTCAATCAGGTTGGATTATTGCAAATTCCTCATTATTAGGGTCTCACTTTACTATATATGTTTCTTTCTATCGTTCTTTCTTTCTTCGTTAACTGCGAAAGCCTTGTCTCAGTGACCTTTTGGCATTTCACAGTTAAGATTTTCCCATACCTTCAGGAAGAAATTTTAAAACTGAAAGGTAATTTGGGATGCCTGAGTGGCTCAGTTGGTTAAGCGGCTGCCTTCGGCTCAGGTCATGATCCCAGTGTCCTGGGATCGAGTCCCACATCGGGCTCCTTGCTCAGCAGGGAACCTGCTTCTCCCTCTGCCTCTGCCTGCCACTCTGTCTGCCTGTGCTCACTCTCTCTGACAATTTAAAAAAAAAAAAAAAGTTTAAAACTGAAAGGTAATTTTATTTATGCCTCCTTATCAAAGTATATGCTAAAACTTCTCATTCTGAAAAAATCAGAGGAGAGCAAAGGAAGAAGAATCAAAGATGAAGAAAAAAGAGGTAATTGGTCAAAATTCAGTGTGGTGTCTGTATAGCAGGCTAGGGGCCAGAGGACAGGCCCTGCTTGGATTCACTGGAATGTTCCCGTGGGTAATGAATGGAAGGTACAGCCCCTGGAGGCAGACTATTTCTTCTTGGTACTTACAGACCAATGACCCTTAGGTTTATCTGAAAAATCAGCATTTGAAAAGTCAATGTGATTTATCTAAGAAGAAATCAGTACCAGCAAATTAGTTCTTTTAAACATAGAAACAAACTGTAAGGGTTATTTTCTACCCTGGGCTTTTCATTCCAAAGAGCTGTAAATAAAGAGATGCACTACAACTAAAAGTACATTCATCTCCGATAATGCAACAAGTTTCAGTTCTAACAGGATTTCCTGGTGTAACAGAAGCTTTCCCTAACAAAATAATTATAGTCTAGAGGAAACAAGGAAATTAGGCTTTAAGAGTCTCTTTTCTTACTTTTTATTCTTTTGGCATAAAAGTACAGGGGCTTTTTTCTTGTTTTAAGATGTTTTTATGATTAATGAGTTGGGCTAACGTGTTGGAGGTTTAAAGCTAAACACACAAGGGAAAACATGCTGTTTACAGAAATTTGCAATTTACCAGCCAGAACCACGTTTGTTGGGCAAAAAGCCTTCATAAAATAATTATGAAAATAAATAGTTAACTTTGATTTTTGTTGGTCACGTAGAAAAATTAAGGGCCATTTTTAAGGAAATAATAGTACTACCAACAAAAAAAAGAATAAGGACAAGAAAAGAAAAAGGACATTTTTGTAAGATGTATGTTCACACAATCTAAAATTCTGAATAGGTGCCAATTGTATACTTTCCTAAATTTCAGTTGTTTTTAACCACTCTTTTACCAACCTTATTTTTTCTTATTTTGATTTAGATAAAAAAGGCTACTACCCTACAGTGCTTTAAAGAGTAGGAAAGTCTCTATCGATAATCTTTAAGCTTTCTGCTCAAACACATCAAAAGACTTTAACTATCAGTTTGTCCCCCAGTCAGTGAGATGGTCTTCTTTTTATGCTCCAAAAGATATAGACTGCTTCCTGACTGTGGGAGAGAAAATGTAAATTATATTTGTCTATGCCTACAATTCCTGCATCTTCCCAAGTTGGAAGTGTCTAAATCAGAAATGAATAGGAAAATCTAAATGTCAATGAGATTCTCCGTAGTTTGTGAAAATGCCATGATGTTATCTTTCTAACTAGAAAAGATTTTCAGGAAGCCTTGTTTTTTAAAAACTCTCTCTTCTCTGTATATCATTGAAGCTTAAATTTGTGTACAAATCTACCAAGCTCCTTTTGTTTTCAAAACTGCTTCTCCAAGAAGCTTAGAACTATTTTTTTTTTTTTTGCAGAATTTATAAATAGATTTGAGCAGACGTTTTAATTAAAAAGCCAGCATAAGGGGGTTCCTGGGTGCCTCAGTTGGTTAATCATCCAACTCTAGATTTCAGCTGAGGTTGTGATCTCAGGACCGGCGTGGTGCTCAATATGGAGTCTGCTTATCCTTCTCCCCCTGTTCCTCCACCTCCCTCTTGTGTGTGTGTGTGTGTGTGTGTGTGTGTGTGTGTGTGTATTGTTTTTAATTAATGCTGAGATATTTAAGTAAGTGTTTCTAAGTAAATTTGATTCTTTATTTTATTTTTAATTTAATTAATTAATTTTAAGTAATCTCTGTACCCAAACTGGGGCTTGGAATCACAACCCCAAGATCAAGAGTCACCTTCTCCTCTGACTGAGCCAGCCAGGCAACTCTGATTCTTTATTTTATTTTTATTTTTATTTTTTTTAAAGATTTTATTTATTTATTTGACAGAGAGAGATCACAAGTAGGCAGAGAGGCAGGCAGAGAGAGAGAGAAGCATGCTCCCTGCTGAGCAGAGAGCCCAATGCAGGACTCGGTCCCAGGACCCCAACCTGAGCCGAAGGCAGAGGCTTTAACCCACTGAGCCACCCAGGCGCCCTGATTCTTTATTTTAAACAATCTTAACTTCCCTCTCAAGATAGAGTTTATGGGTAAGAAACTCCCGGTCTCAATGTTCCAATGACCCAACTTTCTAATTACTCCTACTGCACCCCCAGAAAGCCCCAGAGTCTTTCCTCAAAAGAGGCTCCTCCAGTCAGTTCTACTGCCCTTACTGGTCTTCCTTTCTCAGTGAGGCAACAAATACTTCATGTGGTGCCAAAGGGGACAGACTCTTTTCCTTCCATACTCAAGTACCTCACCCATGTTCACTGTAGAAATGGATTTTGTCTTGCTGTGAGAATCCTGTTCATTGGAATTGGGTGTTCTGTTAGCTTTTTGTAGTAAGGGAAAAGCATTTCAACAATCCCTACCCTTCTGCTGGAAAATTCGTCTCACCCTGGTCTGTTATCTTCTTTTTGTGTAGAGTGAGGTAAAGAAATGATTTATCCTCTCAACTTGCACGCTCTGCATTGTCTCGCTGACTTCCCTTCCAGGCTCTCCATGGGATTTGAGAATTTATATTTCCTTGCTTTTGTTTGCTGATTGTATAAAGGATTTTTATCTTCTTGTTTCAAGTTAAGTCTCACCAGCTAGGATTTCCTTTCTTTAGGTTAACACTTTGTCCCCTAAGCATTTTTTTTTTTTTAGCTTTTTCTTGAGTTTCTTCACACTCCATTGCACTCTCATTTTGTTTCTTTTTTCATGTATACTTTAAGAAGGCATTGCTTTTTCAACTCTATTGTTTTTCTCCCTTTTTTTCTCTTTATTTCTTTGGAATGGCACCTCTCTCTCTCTCTCTCTCTCTTTCTCTCTCACCATTATTTAAAATGACCTAAAAGGTGAAGTGCAATATCCACCCCAAAAGGCTCCTTTTCTGTTTGTTTCTATAAGCACCACCCACCAGAATTTACACTCACTCTGAGTAGCTGTTCTCAAATTAGAATCACCTTTGTCATTCACCTAGTGTCATTTGTCCTTGGGGTATAAGTTTAGCTCTGTTCAGGTGAAATAGAATATACACAGAGAGAACAAAAGAACAAAGACCATCATTCTCCTGACTCCCACATACCTAGCAGACAAAGATTCAGCATAGCAAAAGCTTCAGGCCTAGGATTTAAGTGTTTCACACCAGGGGGTGTGTGTGTGAGAAATATATATTAATTTCTGTAAGAACAAAGAAAATTGATGAATTTCATAGAAGACAAAAGAAATAACACTGCAAGTTTAATTTAGTTTGAATAAAGTAATTATGGCTAGAAGCTGCATAGTATAAGATATTTTCTAAGTTTCACTTGGTGGCTCACATTTTTTAAAAAGAACATTTAATAAAATTCCAAGTCAACGAAATAGGAACAGTGTCTTAGAAGCTGCTGTAGGCAAATGTGGTTTGTATTCAGTTAATTCGATCATTTTTTTTTAAAGTTTTTCTCTTAAATAACGTGATTTTTTAAATGCAATCAGTTAGTGGTAGCATTAGTTTGATTCAGGTTTATTATAAGTATGAAGTAAAAGCAGTAATAGATAATATGGCTTAAGGCGGCATTGAAAACGTCTGGCTCTAAAAATTTCACGTGTTAGCAAAAGCAGCAAACAGGAATCCAACTAAATCATCAGCATTTTAAAATCTTAACTCTTCCTCCTTGGGGAATCAGCCGCAGCTGGAGGAAAATGCATTGCCCCAAGACACACAGGACATCATCTTATGAAGTGATTCCTGGTGTGCAGTAGGGAGAAAAGGTCAAACAAGGATAGCTGAACAGTGAGAGTTTTAAGTTCAGGAAAGGTTTATCTGACTTCCTTGGTCCCCTTGTTGCAGAATTCCTAGCTTTCATGGTTGTATCAGGGTATTTCTATATGTATACTGTTGAGGTCTTTTATCCTCATCAAAATATACCTCTTGGGGCGCCTGGGTGGCTCAGAGGGTTGGGCCACTGCATTTGGCTCGGGTCATGATCTCAGGGTCCTGGGATCGAGTCCCACATTAGGCTCTCTGCTCGGCGAGGAGCCTATTCCCGCCCCCCCCCCCCTCTGCCTGGCTCTCTGCCTACTTGTGATCTCTCTCTCTGTCAAATATATAAATAAAATCTTATACCTTTAAAAATGTGCAAGAAGGGGACGCCTGGGTGGCTCAGTTGGTTAAGCAGCTGCCTTCGGCTCAGGTCATGATCCCAGCGTCCTGGGATCGAGTCCCACATCGGGCTCCTTGCTTGGCGGGGAGCCTGCTTCTCCCTCTGCCTCTGCCTGCCATTCTGTCTGCCTGTGCTCGCTCGCTCTCCTCTCTCTCTGACAAATAAATAAAATCTTTAAAAAAAAAAAATGTGCAAGAGGATTTTCAGGGCAGGGACTGCATGAAGCTGTAAGGGTGGACACGTATCCCTGTGTATTTGTCCACCTGCAGAGAATGTACCATGCTAAGAGGGAAGTGTGATGTAAACTGTGGTCTTTGGGTGGTTATGCGGTGTCAGTGGACATTCATCAATTGTAACAAACGTGTGACCGTGGTGGGGGAGGTTGGTAATGGATGAGGGTGGGTGGGGGGTGGACAAGATGTATGTGGGAAATCTCAGTACTTTATGCTCAGTTTTGCTGTAAATCTAAAACTGCTCTAAAAAACAAATGTATTTTTAAAAATTTGCACAGCAGAGACCTCTCCAGCTCTCCTGCCTCTTCCTTCTAGGCATTTCAGTTCAGCTTTTCAAATGCTTGGGAGGGACAAACAAAGACCACATATAGCCTTGAGGCATGTCCCTTATCTAATAGATCATAGGGTAGAGTGAGGGGACCACCATAATAATTGAATAGGGCTAACAGGTCTTGGGGACTATTCCAGCAAAGCAGGATGTATGACCACTCTACTTAACATTCTACTGTTTAACAGCATTTTTAGATTATGAAATTAATATAGCAATGTAACAAAAAGCTTGAAAACTAGGGGGAAAAGCCTAATTGCACCATCCTGAACAAGCACCTGGTAGTTTTGGATTCTCTTCCAATGTTGCCTGTATTTCTTTTTTACAATCACAATCCTAATGTGTATGTGATTTTTGTACCCTGTATTTTTCTCTTAATGTGAGGTCATAAACACTTTTTCATGTTGCTAGTTTTCAAATTTATTTTAACATAGCTGTTGGTATTACAAGGAGATGTACTTACCATTTACTTAGTTATGTCTTGCCATATAATTTTTTAGCTGCATTTAAGTAACCCCTTGCTACTTTGTGTGGCCTCTGGGCTGGTAGCATGGGCACCCCCTGGGGGTCCGTTAGACTTGCAGAGTTGCAAGTCCCACCCTAGACCTACTGAATCTGCCTTTTAAGAAGGTCTCCAAGTGATGCACATCAGATTTTGAGAAGCACTGAGTTAGCCTACTTATAAATAATACTGCTGTGAACATCTTCACATTTTGCTTGTGGATGGTTTAGTTATGTTCAATTTCCAGAAGTGAGATTATGAGTTCAAAAGACTTGCAGATTTTTATGCTTGCCAGAATTGCTGGAAAGTTCTTTAGGAGCCAGAACAGTGGGTGTAACTGAGTGCTCTAACCTGAAGGTGGGTCCAATTAGTGCCCTCTGTCAGCTGGCGGATTACAGTTGACCTCTTGGAGCCCTCTGGTGTTAAAAGTCCTACTATTTAAAGAACAAGCCTCCTGTTACCATCTGGAGGCAGAGCCAGAGAGAAAAGCTTTCTGTTCCATCTCTCTGCCCCTTAGACTCTCAGAGCTTCTTGCAGTGCCCATCAGATTGCAAGCCTAACATCTCCTAAATATTCCCGATACAGGCCAGAAACCTCTTAAATTTCATGTCTAGGGAATTCATTCCTGACTCTCTCTGAGTCATGAAGAAAAAGAAATGCTTCTTTCGGGGACTTTTAGTTTCACCTTCCAAGCCACAGTCATTCTAGCCTTGTTCTGGCATCCATGACCTAAAGGATCACTGTGTCGCCTCCTCCATCGCTCCCTACGTCTCTTTCCTTCCCCAGGAGCTGCAGATATTTTCTTTTACAGATAATCTCAGCCCTGGAGGGGTCTGCAGTTCGAGGGCTTGTGCCATCCTCCTTGGGTTCCAACATGTTATCCAGACTTTCTCTGCTCACCACCACTTTCATATCTGACCTGCTTTTCTACTCCAGCATCTCCAGTTTTTTTAGTTGGCCTCTCGGTTGCTGTTTTTCTTGGGACAATGTCACATTCTGGGGCTTATGATATGCTTTCCTGATAGTGATATTGTCCAGATCCTCAGTTTGTTTCTTACTGTTCTTAAGCCCGCCCGTCAAAACTGCCACACATCAGGCCTGCTTATCTGTGTAGATGTCTGGGACTGTGTCTGGCAACTTCACCATGCTGGTTTCACCTTTGTTTAAGGACGATCACAAACGGACATCTGGATTTGTCTTAAGATTACTGGGATACCAATATCCATCCTAGGAGGCTTAACTAGATCACTAATGTGCCTTTACGATTTCTTTTGAAGACATTTCCTCAATTAAGTCGCTCTCCCTTTTCCGTCAGTGAAAAAGCACAATGTTATCTCACAGAAATGGAAGTGTGCTTTCCACCAATTACTCTTCTTTATGGGGTTCAACCTATTTATGTAGGTGAGAGGGAGAGAATGAGAGAGAGAGAGAGAGAGTCTGACTTCTACCCATAGTTCATTTTGCTCTGAGGGAGGCCAATAGAGTAACTTGTCTTCAAGATGGCTCCCATTAGTTCCTTCTTGTATGTGCAAACCATTCTCCCCTTGAGCAGTGGAATCTATGCTTCCACTTCTTGGACTCTGAGCTGATTGGTGAATGCTGTGACTAACAACATAACTCACAGGAGAAGTAAGGCTAGGTCACCACAAAGTTTACAGCTTCTGCCTGGCTCTCTCGGAATGCTCACTCTGGGGGAATCCAGCTCCAATGATGTAAGATAGCCGACTATCTCCAAGATTACCATGCTGTGAGGAGACCCACGGTAGTCACACAGAGGAGCCAAATGGACAGAGGTACGACCAATAAGTCCACAGCCATCCCAGCCCCCATGTCAGATGTGTGAGTGAAGAAAACTTTAGAAGATTCCAACCTCTGTCTTCATTCAATGGAATGAATTTGAGGGACTCCAAAGGAGTACCACTCAGCTGAGCCTTTAAACACCCAGAACCATGAAAAAAAAAAAGTAATTGTAAATCACTAAGTTTTGAGGGAGGTTTATTATACAGTGGTAGATTATCAGAATATCAAATATCCACTTTTGGTAGGGAAACCTCTCAGATTCAAGGTAGTAATAGAACTGCATCAGTGATTATGCCACAGAGTGTGAACTTCTGCTTCAACTTGTCTTTAAAAGCTATGGCTTGCTAAATTACTCTGGAAAGAGTAAAGTGTCTCAGTTACTTTAAGTTGCAATCAAGATGTGGCTTGGATGGGCTGTTCTCCAGAGTTGGGTGATGAAAGATACCAATTCAGTGCTGATGGGCTAGCTTTGTTCTAGGACTTTATTCATGGGGAGTCTGACCTTATTAACTACAGTATGGAAATAGGTCATAGCCATAGAAAGTTAAGAGGAAGAGGCCATATATATAGAAATTGCCTAGTCTAACCAACTACTTTTTTTTTTTTTTTTTTTTTTTTTTTTAGATCAGATAGATAGAGGTGCACAGAGCATGCCCAGATCTAGATCTGGCTAGTGTCAATACCAGGATAAGAATTCACATCTCTGGGGCACCTGGGTGGCTCAGTGGGTTAAAGCCTCTGCCTTTGGCTCAGGTCATGATCTCAGGGTTCTGGGATTGAGCCCCGAGTCAGGCTCTCTGCTCAGCGGGGAGCCTGCTTCCTCCTCTCGCTCTCTACCTGCCTCTCTGCCCACTTGTGATCTCTGTCAAATAAATAAATAAAATCTCTAAAAAAAAAATTCCCATCTCCTGGCCCAGGTGCAGCACCTTTCACCCTATCACTCTGCCCCCCTTGGATACTAAAGAAACTCTGAGGAAATGGTTGTATGCCATTTGGTTTTATCTTCCCTTTCATTATATATATATATATATATATATATATATATATATATCCTCTCTACTGTTAATCTGTACAATGGGGCTAATACCTACCTTATGTGATATTTATGAGGGTTAAATGTGATAGCTTATGGAAATTATCTGGCATTTACTGTGTACTCAATAAATGGTAAGTATCGTCTTCATGAGCCTAGTAAAACAAATTCTTTGGAATAACCATCTCAAGAGCCTTTAAATTGAAAGAATTTTCCCCACAAACAATACCCTAGGTATGAGAAATTCATCACTGGGGAGGACTCCAGGAGGCAATTCAGCATCCACCCAAGTTCTAACCCAGACAAGGAGACATTTCAGTGACCTGTGAGAAAAGAGAGAGCGGGATGTGGGTAATTAGCACGACTGCATGGAACAAGTCACCATCCTGCAAAGGGAAGCTGAGAGGCTGAGTCAGCTCTGGACAAGAATAGGAAGAGAGCAGGTCTGGATGTCTGGAGTTCTTTCTGTCAACTTTCTATAAAAATAAGTACCTCTAGCTGTCTGTCTGCTAAGGAGACATCCATCACCCGGTCTGTGAAAGTAGCTTTCCTTAGGCCTGTCTCTCCAGACTTCTGTTGTGGTTACTTGTCTCACTGTGGTTATCCCCACGTCTGCTTCTCTGTCTCCCTTGTATCATATGTGCTGCGTGTGTAAAACTCTTTATGTGGAGTCTGGGAATGGTTTTTAATACATTCAGAGCAATAAGCCAGAACCTCCACCTTTAATACCTGCTTCTGCCATTTCTCATCAGCAGGGCTGTGAGCACATGTGGGGAGCAGCCACCCGTGACAGATCGGGGCCTCACCGCTCACAGAGATGCAGATGGGGAGAAAGGGAACTATTGCACCGAACACCTGTCCAGCAATCTGGAGCCACAGCAAAGGTGCTCTAACAGCCCTGAGGAACAGTGGACACAGCCCAGATTGTGGACACAGCCAACAAGGGATGCCACAGTTTAATTATGATCGTGATTGCAGGCGATGAGCAGAAAACTCATTCTCACCTGTCCTTTGCTCACTGCATGGTAAGCGGAAGTTGTTGCTTCACAGCTGTCAGCAGATGCCTTTGGAGTTAGACGGATGGGTTCAAATTCCAGGTCTGCTGCTGGTTGCCTTTATGATTTGTGGTAAACTATTTAAGTTCTTGGAGCTACAATTTCCTCACCTGAAAAATGGGGATGATAATAACGCCTGCTTTACAAGCGGGTTGTAAAGAAGATCGCATGGAAGTCGTGTAAGAAAAATGTCTGTCATTGCTCTGGAATATTGCTGATTATTAGAACCCTTGATCTTGACTTTCCAAGTAAAGGGGGAAATATTGTACAGTGAATAAGATTAGCTTACTCACTGGGACTAAATCTTCAACCCCACACTTAAGATGTCACTTAACCTTCCTGTATCTATCAAGTGAGAATCATTTTGTTTCACCCCTTCAGAGATTTGGCGAATCTTAACCTTAGGTCTAGCTGGACTCCCTTTGCTCTGTAACACCAAGATGTCTAGCTCCAGAAGATGGGAGGGACCGCAGAATTTTCATCTGGGCTTAGGACTGGTCTGACTCTGTTTCTAAGATGAATTCAGAGATTTTCCATTGTTGATGTGAAATTGAGCTCCTCTTCAAAAGGTCGCATTATAAACATCTGCTACTACTATTTGTCCCTAAAATGTTAACGTTCTGTATAAACAGTGAAAAAGGAACTTCTCGTCCTAAGTGTTTTATTCAGTTATGTCATGAGCATAAAGTGAATTGTGTTTATAGACTCAACTAATGAGAAGAAAAAGCCAGACAACCATTTGTTGAGTTGCTCGCTATGTGCCAGGCATGTCACAATCTTCCCCTGAGCATCATTGTGTTCCCATTTTATGGAGGAGAACTTTGAGGCTCCAAGAGATTAAGTCTTTGCTAACGTCCCTGCTGGTGATTGGTGGAGTTGGTGTTTGGATGCGGACCTGTCTGATTCCATTGATCCTGCTCTGCCCTGTCCATTTGACCGCCTCGAGGCTCAGCTCCATTTGCTTGACTTTAATGAGGACCCAACAGATACACAATCTCGCCGTTTTCTTGGGCCATTGAGATGTTATGGACATGCTCTCATCTTTGCAGTGATCCTACTGCTTCTATTCTAGGTGCAGATGATAGGAACTCTCTGTGCCTATGTCAGTTATTTCCAGATGCTGAGTGTGAAACTTTTCATCAAGTGTTTCGGGGGAAGGCCACATCTGGAAACAGTTACCAGATGTTATAAACCACTTTGGCCAGTGGATGCGGGACTGCTGTCCAGGTGACGAGTATAGGACAACCCCCTCCATAATACAGAAGATGTTCTTGGGGAATGGAGATCTGGGATGTTTGTAACTACTGTGCCATGTTCTTCCCTGGAAGAAATGTCAAGGATCTGTGTCACACATCTCCCAAAGCAAGGGTTTCCTGATAGTTCAGAAGAATGTCTAATGTCCAGATTTTTAGGAACTAGAATCCCTAACCATAGGTAGCATGGCTCCCTGTGAGTCACACAGCTCTGTTTCAAGGCAAAAATGACACAGGTAACTGAGTTCCATTCAAACCTGACGATCTGGTCCATATCACACAGTCTTTTGGTTTTGATCCTGGTGTTCATTACTGCTATTTATGCATTGCCAACCGAACTCAGCCGACTAAAAAGAAGCAACATGGTATCAGGCAAAAATGGTAAAAGGCATAAACGTGGAAGTTAAACTAGCTGCATTCAAATCTATTGCTTTCCACCTGTGTGACCTGGGATGAGTCATCCCTAATCTCTTGAAGCCTCAGTTCCCCCCCACCACCCGAAAAATGATAATGCAGTGGCAATGCCACACTTCCTCGGGTTGTGGTGAGGCTCTGAAGTGATGGTGTGCGTAAAGCCTTTATCGCAGTGTGAGTACTCTATGAACAGTGTTATTGTGGTGGTGGCTGTCGATGACCATTTGTTCTAAGAAAATGTGATGTCTTTTGCTACCTGGGAGGTGAATGGCAGGTGCTGGGGGTCACTTGTGTTGAAATTCAAACAATTGGCTAGTGATTCGGTCCAGAGAAGGGAAAGGCTGACTGGGAGGGGCTGAGATCTAGCTGATGCTATTTACATTCACACTAGCAGACTCAACTTGTAATCTGGCCCAACCAGCCAGATTCAAAACCAGCCTATCCACAGGAATTTCACACATGCAAATGAGGATTTTGATGGGCCTTGTAAAATAACCTCTAGTTTAGTCTGCACAGCCATGCCTTTTGAGAGCCAAAGTCCTCAAGATGGGCCAAATTGACTGCACAATTGCTCTAGTCTGATCCCAGCTTCAGGAACCACAGAGGCAACTGTTTTCAACCTTCCAGTCTGGGAGGATGCTCTCAGCATTACTGCTGAGTGAGTGAGCCCTGTGGTTAGTTCCGAGCAGAAGGAGCCAGTCGACACTTAGGCCCAGGAAACAAAAGTGAACCCCCATTAGCTCCTACTATTTAATGATATGTTCAGTCAAAAATGTCAGTTTGACCTTTCTGAATGAGAATCCTGGGCCTACAAAGTCAGTAGGACCCTTTCAAGTTGCACCCATTGACAAATTTTCCTTGAGACATTCAACATTTTGGATCTCTTCTTATATAAAATTATATTATAAATTATTCACTTACCTCTTAAAAAGTTTTTTTTTTCTTTATTTTCTTTTTTAGGGGAGTGAAACAGTTGAACTCTCGGAAGTATGTAGCACAGTTTTGCTTTGTTTTATCTGATACATCTGGATTATTTTACTTTCAGGCAAAGATCCATTAGCATCAAACAAAATGAAACTATGCTGCCTTCAAACTATATTTTTGACTAAAATTTCCACCTTAAAGCAAATTATGTTCAGATAGCTTGATACAGAGGAAAATCATTCTTACTCTGACTTCTTGGATGATCCCTTTGAATTTACTTTCTTCTCCCTCTACATGTGAGCAGGTCCCAAGGGTCTGCCCTTGGTCCTTCTCCCCAGTCTCACAATGCTTCTGACCAGAATTCTTAGTCATCACTTCTGCTTAACCTTTCACCTCTATTCAGGTGCCATCCAAATAGTGATGCTAAGGGAAAAAAAGAAGAGAATGATCCTTGCTTCCAATGCATTGAGCTTGGGGATCCCACAGAATGTTCAAATAGGGAAGTCTAGCAGAAACATGCAGAGGCACTTCTAAGCCAAAGTTTTATTCAACTTTCTCTTGACTATAATCATGCCTTGAAAAAGCTCCTGTTTTAATAAATCATGGCCCATATCTGTTTGCCAGAGAAGCTGACGAAGCAGGTTTGTTTTTCTTTTTTTTCCCCTAGCCTGTGGGGTCTCCCATTTCATGCTTCTGTTTATCCAAGTTTTATTTACAATATCCTAATAAATCTCCATGCTGTAGGATCATGTGGACATGAAGATGGTTTCAGGGGTTACCCATGAGTGCTATAATGTTAGGAACCATATGGCAGTGCTTTCCTGTAGAGGACTAGGGGATCTCACTGCGTGAGACTAAAGTCAGGTTTCCGGCTCTTGACTTAAGGAAAGTGTTTCAGAGAGAAGCCAAGATGGAGTCTTTTGCAGGCCCTGTCCAAACCACCACTGGGCTAGGAACAGCGAAAAATGACCATGCTGTTCCTCCCTTGCTTGGATGATGACAGGTGAGATGCAAATTACCGCTGTAATAAAAGCATAAGTAAAAACTCCTGTCCAAATGTCCCTAAGTCTTTCTGTCTTGCGGATATTAATGAAGTCACATTAGTGCACTTCCTTAGCTCCCTTCTTAAATCCTGCCCACATCACTTTGGGGAGCCCTCAGGACTGTTCTGTATGGGTTAATATTTTTATAGTATTCCACCTGAACATGTACTTGCTATATATTGTTTTGTCGTCTCTTTTTTCATTTAGTGTACTGTAAACTTTCTCCTATAGATTAGATATTTTTCTATAACATTTTTTATGGCTATATGGTATTCCATCATATGGTTAATTTGTTTAACCAGTCTTTTATTATTGTGCATTTACTACCAATAATAAGTAGTTCTGTAGTAATATCTCTGCACACTTTCTTTTCTTTTTTAAGATTTTATTTATTTATTTGACAGAGAGAGAGAGAGATATCACAAGCAGGCAAGGCAGAGAGAGAGAGGGGGAAGCAGGTTCCCTGCTGAGCAGAGAGCTGATGCAGGGCTCGATCCCAGGGCCCTGAGATCACAACCTGAGCCAAAGGCAGAGGCTTAACCCTCTGAGCCACCCAGGCACCCCTCTGCACTCGTTTCTAATTATTGTCGTGAAATAATTCCTGGGCATGGGATTGCTTGTCCAAGTGCTCATCAGAAAGGGTTAATGCTAGTATTATTAATAAATAATGATATCTCAAGTACTACTAAGCGTTGGGCCTACTAAGCAACTCCTCCATAAAGAGCACTTAGAAACAAAAATACAGCACTTACAGCCTTTAAAAAACACATTTTAAGGACCAAGAATCATTCCAAATTTATTAATACAAAGGAACAATTTTGAATTTTTGAAACCCCTTTATAATTGATATTTGTTTCCTAAAATTTAAATTAGATATGATGTTTTTATGCAGGAATGGAATTATCTATTTAAAGGACAATAATATATAAATTATTTATTAGTGATATTTATCATCAACAAGTTATGCAAGTCTGGACAGACATTGTATACTTTATGTGAAAGCTCAGCCTCCCGAAGTTTGTTAATTTTCTGCTACAGAGATTTTTAAAGTTCCAGTGGTCTATAAGGGATTAAGTGGAAGGTATGACTTGTATCCTTAACTAGATTTTAAGAGAAAGGCGTTGTCACCAATATATTTTGGCCAAATGTCTTATTAAAGATACCCCCAAGAACAGAGCTTGGAAGCAAAGGTAGCCCGGACACTGCTGGCGGCCCCATCATTCGGTACTTTAATAACTCATTGGCAACAGGATGAAGTCATTTATGTTCCAGACTTTGCCTCCTGGTATCTAGATTTTTATAGGTGTTTTGACTGAGGTGTAGAGGAGGCATTTTTTTGGCCACTGATTTCTATTCCAGATTGTGGGATGTGAATAATTTGGTAAATTAACATCAATGGGTTAGACTGTTCTTTGTTACCAAAGGCCCCTGGGCTGCCTGTTCCCCTGGATGGTCACATTAATTTGCAACCACAGGAGGATGGCTGCTGGGCACATACGCCCAAGTTAAATTTCCTTTCGCAGGTTTTCCCCCTATTTTGGATATTCAGGTAGCCACTGAAGTCTGAGGCAGCTCTCTCTTGTGCATTCATAATTCCGACTAAACCTAGGGTTTCCAAAACTAATATCAGGGAGAAAAGATCCAAACCTTAGTGCTTTTGTGGCTTTCTTTTTTTTTTTTTTTTTTCTTTTCCTGGGGCCAGCTTTCAGCCATGTTTCCAATGATCAGTCTGTATGCCTAGTTATACACTAAATGCATAAACTGTGTGTGCTACAAATGATGTTTTTCTAGCCTGTCCATATAACCTATTAAACCAGAGTTGGCAGTTTTCCATCCCTTAGGAGAAGCATTTGGCATAAATAATATTGTCATTTGGGAAGGCTAGACATAGTTTGAAGAAGTGACCTTGTGTAAATATTGTCTGAGGTATGACTGAGGCTAAATTATATGACAGGGAGCTAGTATAGTCTGGACTCTGGGCCCTCCTGGTAATGAAGTTGCTTCTTGTAGTAATGGAAGTATTGAATTGAAAATATAATCAAATATATCGGATGCTGTTAAAAACACAGAAGCCAGCCTATTTATGAACCAAAGATGGCAAAATGGTCCTGGGATGTCTTTGTCATTCAAATAGCTTTGTCTTTTTCAAAGAGAAATTGTCCTAGAAAGTGCCTTTTGTCTTCACCACAGAACTTCCCCCAGTGGTGCGACTGCTGACCATGACAGGCATTTGCTGAACCTCCGCCCACATCTGGGATGAGCAATGGGTACAGAGCACAGTCTTGCTGGCTTTTTATGGGTAAGCTGGTATATCAGTAGCACAATACATCCGCCCCCCACCCCAGCCAGTTACTTTCCATTCCCCTCCCACCATCCTTGTTTAGAATTTTATTTCCTCTTTCCTGGTCTATGTTACTCAAACAGCCTACTTATTATACAGAACCCTTTCCCTTCACCTTTCTCTTCCTTTTAATTGATTCACCAGATCTGTCTTTCAAAAGCATGATTTTATTTTCATCAATTCATTGATTTATTCATTTATTCATTCAACAAATACTTATTGAATGTCAACCATGTGTCCACCACTTAGCTCCTGCTATAATAAGAGTTACAGTCTAGTGGGGCAGACAGATATTTGACAAATAATCCCACTACTGAATAGACAATTTTAAGCCAGTGTGAACATTCTGTAGAAATGAAGCAAGATTCTTTGATAGTATAAAACAAAGAAACTCTCTCTGGATGGAGGAAGCGGGGAAGCTCCTCCAAGGAAATAATAATTAAGTTGCAATGTGCACATGTATAGGTATAGATTTTAGCTAGGCAAAGGAGTGAGCTGGAGAGTGGAGACAGAATGGGGTGGTGGAGGGTTTCCCGAAAAGAGGAGCTGGCCATGGCAGGGGGCAGCATTGTGGCATCTGAGGAATGGAGAGAAGGCCACTGTGGCTGGAGTATGGAGAATGAGGGCCACACCAGCAGGGCTATGTAAGGCATGTTAAGAATTGTGGTCTATGTTTCTCAGCTGTGGGAAGTCATTAAAGAGAATATAGGCAGGCTGTGATTGGATCAGATTGGCATTCTGAAAAGTACACTTGGGCCACAGAGGGGAGAATTGATCGGCAGTGGCCAAAGAGATCAGGGAAGAGAGGTAATAATGAACCCAGGTATTAGCAATGAGGATGAGAAATAGGTTTGAACATGGTTTATGTGGGGGAAGAAATACATAGTGTTTGATGACAAATTGGACATGAGGGAGAAGAAATCATTGTGGATGTCTGTGAGACTCCAATTTGTGCAGCATGATTGATTGAGTTGCCATTACTGAGTGGGGGATTACGGAAAAAGAGGACTAGAATCACAAGCAAAGACCTCCAATTAGGAGCAAATGATTATTTTCAAGGGATAGCAAAGCGGAGAGAGCCATAAGACATGAAAACGCAGAGATGTGACTATGGAAGTTGGCAGATTAGATCATGTAGGGCCTTATAAGCCCACTGGGAAAGGATTTTAGCTTTTAATGGAAATGGGAAGCTATTGGAGGGTTTTGATCAGACGAATTACATGATCTGACTTAACACTTTTGGGCGATTACTGTGGCTGTTCTATGGAGAAAAGACTCTAGGGAGATAAGGCCAACATTGAGGAGATCATTTGAGCAAAAATCACAATAATCCAAGGGGAAGAGGGTAGTGATGATGGTAACTTACATCACAGTGGTAGCTGAGAAGGTGGTAAGAAGTAGTAGAATTTGGATGGATTTTTTTTTAAAGATTTTATTTATTTATTTGACAGAGAGATCACAAGTAGGCAGAGAGGCAGGCAGAGAGAAGAGGAAGCAGGCTCCCCGCTGAGCAGAGAGCCTGATGTGGGGCTTGATCCCAGGACCCTGGGATCATGACCTGAGTGGAAGGCAGAGGCTTTAACCCACTGAGCCACCCAGGCGCCCCTGGATGGATTTTTAATATAGAACCAGAAGCATTTTCTGATGGTTGAATATAGTGAGAAAGAAAGTGAAGAGTGAAAGATGACATCAAAATTTTTGGCTTGAGCTACTGGAAAGATCGATTGCTATTCACAAAGATGGAGAAGATAGCTGGAAATTCAGGAGTTTGGTTTTGAATATTGTATTTGAGATCCTTATTAGATATCCAAGAGGAAAGATTAAGTAGGCTATTGGACATATGGCCTAAAGTTCAAAGTAGAGATATAGCATAAAAATATAAATCTGGGGGGTGGGGTGCCTGAGTGGCTCAGTCAGTTAAGTGTCTACTTTTGGCTCGGGTCATGATCCCAGAGTTCTGGGATCGAGCCCCGAAGCCCCGAGTCCCTGCTCAGCAGGGAGACTGCTTCTCACTCCTCCTCTGCCTGCTGCTCCCCCTGTTTGTGCTTCCTCTCTTGCTTTCTGTCTCTCTCTGTCAATTAAATAAATAAAATCTTTAATATATATGTATGTACATATATATAGATATAGATATAGATATAGATATAGATATAGATATAGATATAGATATAGATATCTTTGGTTATATTTGAGGTATAGATAGATGATACTCCAACTCATGAGAAAGGATGAGTTCCCCAGAGGAGAAATAATAATTAGAGAAGAAATGAAATGTTTAGAAGATAAGCAGAAAGAAAAAAATCTAGTCAGTGATCAAGGTTGATATCACCAGTAATAAGACATACCAACATCTTGTACCGTACCCTTGCTATGATGTACTGAGAAGAGTATAACAACAGTTCTGTAGTACTTTTGCCAAAAAATACCACGAGGAAACATCAGACATCCAAACTAAGGGACAGTCTACAAAATGATTGACCAGCACTCTTCAGAAGGTCAAGGTCATGAGAGACAATGAATGACTAAGAAACTCACAGATTAAAGAAACTAAAAAGGAGCATGACAAGTAAATACAACAGTGAGATCCCAGATTGGATCTTGAAACAGAAAAAGGGTGTTAGTGGGAAAACTGCTGAAATTCAAATAGATTGTAGTTCAGTTAATAGTATTGTACCAATGATATTTTCATGGTTTGGATCATTGTACTATGGTCACATAAAATGTAAACATTAAGGGAAGCTGGTTTAAAGAAATGGGGGAACTTTCTGTTTTGTTTTTTGCAACTTGTCTTTAAGTCTAAAATTATTCCAAAAGAAAAAGTTTTAAAAATTAGGGTTATGGCTTTTAGGCATGTGCCCCGCAAGGATGTGGCTGCCCTCACTTCTAGTCTTTCTAGCTTGGCATAGAGATGCTGGAGACATACGCAGGACCACCCATTGGGATCCTTAGAGTGTGTTAAAGACTTTGGACTTTCCTCTAAAAGCCGGTGAAAGATTAAGCAGGGAATGTGGAAGAAGATGGGAAACTAGACATGTTTGTTTTAGGCAAAAAGAGACAAGAAAACAGAATAAATACTGGGTTAGGCCCAGATTCAGGCAAACACCCAGTTACTCTCAATTATTCATCCTGTTCTCCAAACAGAACTGACCATGAGTTAGTTCATGACTCACAAGGGTGTTAGCACATTGTAACGTCTGGCTGGGAAGATTGCTCAAATCCCAAAGGATTATCCTTGTGGAGCCTTGCAAGCCTCCTGTTTTCTCCTGGCACTCCTACAGTTCGGCCATAACTGTAGAGGGGATTTTAAGCTTGTAAGCCTGAAAGGTAAGTTGTGTATGTACTATATCTCACCCTCCCTGCCCAGAATGATTCCAGAACAAAGACTGGAGCTGGACTGAGATACCAACCTACAGTGAATGAAGAAATGATCGTTAGGAATGAGGCGAGAGACTCTTCCTGCACCCGTCTTCTCGGCCAATTCCACTGGAGGAGAGGGTTGCGGTGAGCTGGGGTGGGGTGGGAAGTATTAAAGATTCCATCACATCAAAGGTCCCAAGGGTGTTGTGGACTAGTTGGAGATGGTGACTGAGAAGTGCTAATTGGAAAATTATATATTAAATATTAGCCTTGGGAAAATTGTAAGTGGTTCATAAAGAAGACAGAAAGGTTCCCTGAAGCTAGGGAGACTCTGCTTTGGCCCAAAGAAAGGATGAACCATGAGACAGATGTGCCCTTTAATCTGCCCACTGTCCTATGGGGGATGGGCTAAAATCAGGAGAATCCTTAGAGTCTAGGGTAAGATCACCTCTGCGCCCTCCCTACCACCAACCTACCTCATTGCCTGGCCTGGCAAGAAACTGCATGTCAGCATTGATGGCTAGACCTGCTCTCAGAAACTCTGAAATTGACCATACAGTCTAATACCCTAAGGCTTAGATCCTACAAAATCCTATTTTTTTAAAATATTTTTATTGTTTTTTAAGATTTTATTTATTTATTTGACAGAGAGAGATCACAAGTAGGCAGAAAGGGAGGGAGAAGTGGGCTCCCTGCTCAGGGCTCAATCCCAGGACCCTGAGATCATGACCTGAGCCAAAGGCAGCCACTTAACTGACTGAGTCACCCAGGCGCCCCCAAAATCCTATTATTAATGGTAGCTGTCAATTTCTGAGTACCTAATACATGCTAGGTTCTTTATATGGTTGTTTCTAATCCTTCCAGTAATGCTTCCAAGTAGTCATGATCATTGTCGTATAATAGGAGATCTTCCTGGTTGGAAATAGAGGCTTAGCTTGTTGGAGATTATACAACTAGTGGATGACAGAACCAGGATTTGAACCCAGGACTGGTTTCCTGCAGAATCCCAGAGCTCTCCACTAAAATTAATGCCTCCCTGATCATGAATGAACCTATGGGGCCAGAAGTTAATAAGCCCCTGGGACAATATTAGCGACGCTGCAAAGTGCTGGGAATGGCACTGACCCAATTTTATAGACCTATACCAATGTGCAGGGTTTCAGGAAGTTTCACTAAGGATGTGGAATCAGCAGCCCATGATTCATCTGGCCAAATTCGGGGGGGGGCTGACTGATGGTGCTGTTGCAGGCAGTTTACAGTGACTGAGGTCTGTGAAGAGTGAGGGGGAAGGGCATGAAGAATCCTGACCAGCGCACCTGGGCTCCTGATGTTGGAAAATCGTGAGGATGTTCTGTCAGTGTTGGCCTGAAGCTACATTTCTGGCTTAAATTTGGGTGGCTTACCAAACCTCAAAGGCGGAAAGAACAAATCATGTTAAGAGTTTGACAGTGAGCGAAGTCCAGGGTTCTAGCTGGCTCTTTGCCACAGACTTGACATGTGAAGAGGAGCAGAGAAGCTGCTTCTTCACCATCAAAGTCTGTCATCTGGGCTGGATGTCTCACAGAGAAAAAGGTAGCCAGGCCTCAAATCTACTTTCTGGAAAGAAACCCTTTGATGCAGAATTACGGAGACATCTAGGCCCACAAAAGACATTATATACCAAGCTACCACATTGATAAAATAGACATGCTATTAACTATTTTCATTAAGTTGAAGTAATAGGGGAAGGGCATTTTGGGTGTTGGGGACATTTTAACAAGTCAGTATGTTCCAGAAAAAGTAAGGAGAGAAAAAAAAAGAAAGAAAGATGACCTCCTTCTGGGTATTGAGAAGAGAGTAAGACATGAATTCCACAGCACTATTTTTAAGATCAGACCCCTGCCTTTTCCTCATTCTGTCTCCCACTGTGCTTTTCTCGGCCTTGCTCCAGCTTTGTTACTCTCTTGCTGGTCTGTTTTTACATAATTTCTCTCCTCCCCACTTCTCCCCATCACTTCAATAGCTCTTACTTGTCCTTTATGACTCAGCTCGGTGTGTCTGGCTGGGGATGCCTTCCCCATCTACCAAAGCTGCTTCTAGCAGGAGACTAGATTTCTCTGCATGGATGTCCCACGGGGTCCTCCTACTGAATTGGCCTGCCCCTCACCTGGGTTCCTGACCACCTCGCCTCCATCAGTCATCTTTGACTCTTCTCTCCCCACCGCCTTTATTGACTCACTCAGTATGGCCTGTCTGTCTATTCAGATACCAGTAAGATTAAACCCTTAGTAGACATTAGGTATTGTCAAAGGGACTCTGGGTGTGTTAGCTCACCCATTAGCTCACAACAACACTACAAGGTGGATCCCATCATACTATTGCTTTACAGATGAGGAAAGGGAGGCAAAAGAAGGCTAAGCAATTTGCCTAAAAACACACAGCTATAAAGTGATGGGGCCAGGAGTGGAACTCCAAAGCCCTCATTTCCTAAATATGTCTCAGTCCCCACAGGCCACCGTAATCTCATTTCCCTGTGCAGCCTATCCCCATAATGCAGTCAGAGTGATTTTTCTAAGTGAACTCTCCTTAAAACACTTGGCTTCTTATTTCCCTCCAGACAGAGTCCAAACTTCTTCTTCTTCTTCTTTTTAAAGATTTTATTTATTTATTTGACAGAAAGAGAGCACAAGTAAGCAGAGCAGCAGGCAGAAGGAGAGAGAGAGAGAAGCAGGCTCCCTGCTAAGCAGGGAGCCCAGTGTGGGGCTCGATCCCAGGACCCTGGAATCATGACCTGAGCCGAAGGCAACCGCTTAACCAACTGAGCCACCCAGGCGCCCTGAGTCCAAACTTCTTAAGGCAACAGAAATGACACTCCCATGTGCCTCTCTGTCCACCTTCCAGCCTTGTCTCATGCCACTCCTCACCTCAACTCCTGGGCCCAGGACTTCGTGTGTGTGGAGTCCTGTGGCCTCCTCTTCTCTCTGTCTGACCAGTTTCTCTCTGCCTCCAGGTCTCAGCTTGGATGTCACTTCTTTCAGAAAGATCTCCCTGGTGCCCTGACTCTGTCATCCTGCCATGGCATCCAGTTCTTACCCCTTGGCGACACCATCCTACCCACACAAGGTCTGCTCCATTCCCCTCTCTCCACCCTCAGCTGTAAGCAATAGGAACAGATACTGGGCCTTGTTAACAGTGAGTCCCTAGGAAATAGCAATGTATTCAACAAATGTTTGTTAAATGAAGGAATAAAGGGCATGCATGCTCTAGGTCAAAGTTCTGACCTGGCTGATTGTACAAAAGTCCCTATCCCTATATTTGCCCACTTAAATAACAGACGAAATTGCCAGATATGTGACCCAAGATGGTATTAATGGGCAGATGACATGGAAGAGGGGACCACAAAGGGAAGCAGCCACTCTTCCCTTAGACACAATATTAACTTACACTTTCCAGGGGACAAAGCCTTCCTGGAACTTTTTGCTTGAGAATCTGGCATTAAATCATTTGCCCAGTATGTGTCCATCAACCAAAGGGCTGTGTGAGAGTTCAGGCTACCTGTGGTTCCTTTCAGGTGTCATCATTACTCACTTGCTAGCTTTTGGACTTGGGTATAGCTTTACTAAGCTTCATTTTACTTATCTGAAAAAGACCACTTGGGTTTCAGTTTTTGGCAGTGTAACAAATTAGATGCACTGACTAACCCTTCCAACTGTAGCAACTAAAATGAAAGAAGAGGGGGAAAAAAAGTGTTTTTTGTTTTTATTATTTTTTTTAAACTAAGTTTTTTTTTTTTAACATTTTATTTATTTGACAGAGAGAAATCACAACTAAGCAGAGATGCAGGCAGAGAGAGAGGAGGAAGCAGGCTCCCTGTGGAGCTCGATCCCAAGACCCTGGGATCATGACCTGAGCTGAAGGCGGAGCCACCCAGGCACCCCTTGTTTTCATTATTTAACTACATTGTTAAAATGTCTTAAAAGTAAAGAATCTGTGAATCCCAAAATTGAGGTAAGAGCAGAAACCCAGAGGTAATTCAGGAAAAAGGTGATTTTTACTCTGAGTTTTTTGCCCAGGCCAGGAAACTTGAACTTCTGTTTTGATGGATGTGTAGGACTTGAGAGGGAGGAGATAAAGCCTTGAGCTTGTCTAAAGTGGAGATTAAGTTAGACATCCTAGCATAAACTGGGATCCCAAAGGCATGAACCAGAAAACAAACAAACAAACAAACAAAACCTACACAGAAGGTTGCTACACAGAAGATGAGAGCAAGGAGGGACAGAGCGATATGATATTTCCTTACCTTGACCTAGTCACTGGGTGGAGAGACAAAACAACTCCCCCAGAATCAGAGAACCATAACGGAGCCCTCATAAGGATGTATCAGTCTGAATTCATGCCACCTGTGTGGTCAAAACAATGTTTCATGAAGAATCAACTTAAAGTAGTACCAGAATAGTGCCCCAGGAGACTGACAGAAATAATTTGAATCTTCTTGAAAGGAACCCAACTTCACTCAACCCTTTAACATTTTCTTCAGATAAAGTTGCAAGGAAAAAGGAAAACTCTTGATAAAATAAAACTCAACAAGTATCCCAGGAAAGCAGCATACTGTGAATGAAAACAAGAAGAAAGAGGTGTCTGGGTGGCTCAGTGGGTTGGGCGCCTGCCTTTGGCTCAGGTCACGATCTCAAGATCTTGGGATCAAGCCCCACGTCAGGTTCCTGCTCTGCCAGGAGTCTGCTTCTCCCTCTCCCTCTGCTCCTCCTCCCTGCTCGTGCTTGACCATGCTCTCTCTTAAATAAATAAATAATCTTTAAAAAAAAAAAAAAAGGAAGAGGGAAAAAAGTGCAAAGCAAAATTGCAATTATGAAAATATTTAGTAAGTGAAAAGCAGATATTATGAGCTTTATATCAATGAATTTGAAAACTTGGATGAAATGGGTTGAATCCTAGAAAAATATAACTCAGAAAAACTGACTCAAAAGGTAGAAAATTTCCAAAAATAAAAACAAAAAACCCCCCAGAAAATCTGAATGGTCCTTCTTTCTTTCTCTCTACCTCCCTCCTTTCCTCCCTCCCTTCCTTCTTCCTTCACTCCCTCCCTACTTCTTCCCTCCCTCTCTCTTTCTTTCTTTCTCTTTCTCTCTTTCTTTTTCTTCCTCCCTCCCTTCCTCTCTTTCTTTCTTCCTTTCTCTCTCTCTCTCTCTTTCTTTCTTTCTTTGGAATAGTTCTACCTTAGTTTTAAAAATACATAATACTTTAAAAGCTTTCCACACACACAAAACAACAAAACAAAACAAAAGAGCCACCAGATTCAAATGACTCAGAAAAATATTTGATAAAATGTAACACCTATTCATGATTAAAAAAAGAAACTAGAGGTAAAAAAGAGATGTACCTAACCTGGAAAACAGAGTCCACAAAACTATCTATTGAAAGCATTTAATTTAAAAGGAAATACTGAAAATGTTCTTTTTATTTTTTTAAGTTCAATCTACTTCCTAATAATGTGGGACTCAACCTCGAAACCCCAGGATCAAGAATCACATACTCGGGGGCGCCTGGGTGGCTCAGTGGGTTAAGCCGCTGCCTTCGGCTCAGGTCATGATCCCGGGTCCTGGGTTCGAGCCCCACATCGGGCTTTCTGCTCAGCAGGGAGCCTGCTTCCTCCTCTCTCTCTGCCTGCCTCTCTGCTTACTTGTGATTTCTCTCTGTCAAATAAATAAATAAAATCTTTAAAAAAAAAAAAAAAAAGAATCACATACTCGTCCCACTGAGCCTACTAGGTACCCCAAACTTGAAATGTTCTATTTAAGATCCAAAAAAGGGAAGTCCATTTGACACCCCGTATTTTACTGGAAAATCCTAGGCAATGCAGAGACTAGAAAATTAGAAAAGATAAGAAAGAAAAAAATAACATTGTTTGCATAGCTAGTGCTTGAAAATGTAAATAAAAAGAAAGGCTTTGAACACCCAAAAGGATCTACAGATTGAGGATGAATAAGTGAGTTTGGAGAAAGACTGGATGTAAGAGCAGTATGTGAACAATCATATTCATCATCAGTGTTTAGTTTTAAAAAAAAGTATTTTAAAGAAAATAATCATTTAAAAAAAAAAGAAAGAAAATAATCACTTATGGAAACACCAAAATGTAAGTAGGAACAAATCTAAGAAGAAAATGTGAAACTACTTTGTGAAGAAAATTATAGAACTTTATTGAAAGGTTAAAGAAGTCCTAATAAATGGAGCCATATAGCAGATTTTTCAACAAGAAGCTTCAATAGCTTTAAGGACTGTTAAATATCGAGATTCTATAGAGTTCCAGTCAATATTCTCCAGAGATTGTCCTGGACCTTGAAAAATTATTACTAGAATTTTTATGAAAAAGCAGAAGTCCTAGAATAGCTGATACTCTTGGGAAGCCAAAGAGAAGCTAGGGGATTTGCCCTTCCAGATACCAAGACCTAATAAAGCTATAGGCATTAAGTTAATGTGATATTGGTGCAGTGGCAGACAAACAGATCAATAGAAAAGCATAGAGGGCTCCAAACAGACATGTACATAGGAAACTTGAATTAAGACAAAGTAGCCATTGGGGTGCCTGGGTGGCTCAGTGGGTTAAGACAAAGAAACCACTGTAGATAGCATGTGAAGAAAGAAATGGTGTGGGGACAATTGACTGTCCATATGGAAAAACCTGAAATTAAATCCCAATTTACAAATAGCAAGTTCAAGTGGAATAAAGACTTAAATATGAAAGGCAAAAGTCTAATACACTTTTAGAAGACAAATTAGAAGATTATCTTTAGGATACTCAAAGAGTATCCTAGTTTACTCTAAGAGTAAAGAAGAATTTCTTTAAGCAAAATTAAAAAAAAAAACATAGACCATGAAATAAATATCGAAAAATTCAATTCTGTTAAAGGTCTGTCATCAAAAGACATTGTATACAGAGTAAAAAGAAAAGACATAAAGAGGAGGAAGGTATTTCAACATATTAAATCAATAATCAAAAAGACTAGTACCCAGAGTATTTTAAAAAATAATACAAATCAATAAGAGAAAGACAACATAATCCAATAGAAAAATGGACAAAGATAGGTCCCTTATGAGAGAGGGGTTCAACCTCACTAGTGTTCATCCTTTTTAGTAATAAAGGAAATACATATTAAAATTAGAATTTCCTTCCTCATCAAATGGGCAAAAATTTTAATTCTGATAAATCTAGATATTGGCTAGACTGTAATGAGACCTCTCATTCCCTGTTAGCAGGAATGTAACTTGGTAAAAGCATCTCAAAAACACTTTACCTAGTTAAGTTAAAATGTGCTTATCTTAGTAAAGTTAAAAATTGAGGGCCTAATAAAGTTAAAATGTACTTACCCTAAAACCATCCGTTATATTTCTGAGTACATAGCCTAGGGAAATTCTGCCTATGTGCACTGAAATACATATAGAAGAATGTTCTAGCAACATTGTTCATAATAGCTCTGATTAATAACACATTGAACGTCTGTAGAGTAGAATAGATAGTGTTTCTCTATTCAATGGAAAACTACATAGCAGAGAAAATGACTAAACTACTTTTACATGTATCAACATGGATGAATCTTTATCTTATTTTTAAAAATATTTTTTTTTTATTTGTCAGAAAGAGAGAGCACAAGCAGGCAGAGTGGCAGGCAAAGGCAGAGAGAGAAGCAGGCTCCCCTGTGAGCAAGGAGCCCGATGCAGGACATGATCCCAGGACCCTGGGATCATGACTGGAGCCAAAACAGTGGTTTAACTGACTGAGCCATCCAGGCTTCCCAACATGGATGAATCTTTAAAAACATAATGAGGAGGTTCCTCAAAAAGTTGAAAATAGAGCTACCCTACGGCCCAGCAATCACACTATTGGGTATTTACCCTAAAGATACAAATGTAGTGATCTGAAGGGGCGCATGCACCCGAATGTTTATAGCAGCAATGTCCACAATAGCCAAACTATGGAAAGAACCTAGATGTCCATCAATAGACGAACGGATAAAGAAGATATGGTGCATGGTATGGTATACGACAGAATACTATGCAGCTATCAAAAATCCCCGAAATCTTGCCTTTTGCAACGATGTTGATGGAACCAGAGGGTATTGTGCTGAGCAAAATAAGTCAATCAGTGAAACACAATTATCACATTCTCTGATATGAGGAATTTGAGAGGCAAGGCGGGGGGTCATGGGGAGTAGGGAGGGAAAAAATGAAACAAGATGGGATCAGGAGGCAGACAAACCATAAGAGACTCTTAATCTCAGGAAACAAACTGAGGGATGCTGGAGGGGAGTGGGGTGGGAGGGATGGGGTGGCTGGGTGATGGACATTGGGGAGGGTATGTGCTATGGTGAGTGCTGTGAAGTGTGTAAGCCTGATGAATTACACACCTGTACTCCTGAAGCAAATAATACATTATATGTTAATAAAAAAAATAAAATAGGGCTGCCTGGGTGGCTCAGTGGGTTAAGCCTCTGCCTTCAGCTCAGGTCATGATCTCAGGGTCCTGGGATCGAGTCCCACATCGGGCTCTCTGCTAGGCAGGGAGCCTGCTTCCTCCTCTCTCTCTCTCTCTCTCTCTCTCTCTCCTTGTGATCTCTCTCTGTCAAATAAATAAAATATTTTTAAAAAAATAAATAAAATTTAAAAATAAAATAAATAAATAAAAACATAATGATTATTGAAAGAAATAATTTACTAAGATTACTGCAAGCAGTAGGATTCCATTTATTTAAAGAAAAAATTGGCCAAATTAAGTGTTACACTCTAAGAGATGCAAACATAGTTGGTAAACTATAAAGAGAAGCAAGGCTATGATTAAACAGAATTAAGATGCTGTTTTTCTTGCAGGGAAGAGAGGGAGGTATCACTGGAGAGAGGTCCACAGAAACTTCTGAGATACTGATAATATTCTGTGTCTTATCCTGTCACTGGTTACACATTCTATCATTATTTTCAAAATTTTACAGATAAAATGTACTCATTTTAAAATAGGTGTATTCTGCGATTAAATGAAAACTTTTGTTTCTGCTACTATGGCAAAGATTGAATGACACAAGGTGCAAAAAGTACCAGGCATCTAAGAAGTGCTCAATATGATATGTGTCTAAATTTAAAAAATAAGATAGGAGTAACTTCCCTAAGGCCTAGGGGTGAGACAGGGAGGCACGGAGGAGTGGGCTATGGATAGCAGAACTGATTCTTATGGGCCCCAAGTAAGGACGCAGAGACTTGGACATTGGCTGGAGCTCATCCAGTCCTTGAAGAGTCTGCCAAGTGAAGCAGGCAGACACATTCCAGAAGATGGCATGTTTACAACTTCTTGGCCCACACCGCTGCCATAAAAGCAGTCTGCCCAAATCCTTTTCTTCTTATCCACAAATGAGCCCCAGGATATTATATCTTTCCTGGGAGGAAACCTTGTTTTCCAAGAGAAGATGAGCCTCATTTACCTTGGCTCCTCTCCACCCACCAGCCGTGCAGATATTTAGCAGGTAATGATGTGGCCATTAGACAGTGCTTATCTACCTCACCTCTGCCCTTGGGTGGAGGGTCTCAGACATACTGACTGGAGGCCAGGTCTTACTGGTGGGGGAGGGGAGGGCTCTCAAGGTCTTTTAACAAACCTTAACTGAGCATCTGCTAACTGCAAGACAGTTTGCCAGATACATGGTGTTATGGGTTGATTTTTGTCCCCACCCCCCTCCCCGCCGCCAAATACGTTGAAGTCCTAACTCCCAGTGTCTATAAATGTGACCTTATTTGGAAATAGGGTCTTTGCCGATGATCGAGTTAAAATGAAGTCATTAGGGTGGGTCTAGTCCAAAGCGACAGCCTCCTTCTGAAAAGGGGATGTGGACACCAGCACACAGGGAAAAGGCCATGTGAAGATTAGCATTCTTCTGCCACAAACAAAGGAGCTACCAGAAGCTGGGATGGAGGCCTGGAACAGCCCATACCTTGATCTCACACTTTAGCCTCCAGAGCTGTGAGCCACCCAGTTGGCCATACTTTATTTTGGCAACCCCAGGAAACTAATACAAATGTGTGGGTATAGACCTAGAAATGAGGAAGCTACGACTTCCTGTCCCCAAGGAGCTCACTGTCTCCAAGGCAGTTGTATTTTAAGCAGAATGAAATAAATAAAATAACAAAAGGGCAGGGAAAGTGTTCTGGCTGTGTAGGCTAGAGAAGGAGGAATTGTTAACTGTAGCTAGTGTAGTTTCACACTGCCCTTTATTTATCCTTTCTTCCGCATACTCATTTGTTTATTCATAGGGGCTATAGAATATATTAAATAAGAGTCTAGGATTTGAAATCAAATGAAAGTTCCTATTTCAGGTCCGTTGATTCCTAGTTGTGTGATAGCAGGGAAGTTTCCATCATTTATAAAATGAGCGTACTCATATCTACCTGATGGTGCCTGACTCATTGTAGTGCTCCCTAAATGGAGACAACTCTCAGCAGCGGCCGCCTTGCTAGTCACCCAAATAGAGTTTACTGTGTCTGCTATGAGCCAGACAACAGGTTGGGGATCTAAAAGTAAGGCAATAGTTCCTGCTTTCACGGAGATCACCGTCTAGTTCCTTCCTGGCTCGGAGTTGGGCATAAAGCAGTTAACCACGTCATAGATTAAGTACTGATAGAGGTAGGCATCAAGGGAGACCCAAGCTGGGAGTGTCTTGTCCTGAATGAGGGGATCAGGGTAGAGGCAGAGAAGAGGTGATGCTTGAGATGAGGTTTGAAGGTATCAGAGTAGGGCCTTTCCAAGGAGTCGGAGTGTGTACAAAGCAACAGAAACAGAGATCAACAGGTGACATGTGGAGAAGGGCAGTTTGGTGCAGCTGAAACACAGTATCCTAAGTAAAGAAAGAATCTCGGGAAGATGGACCAGCTCCTTGTGAAAAGTTCTATAGGCCAACCATAGGAGTTTGTAGTTCATCTATAGGCAATGAAAGCTTTAATTTCTTAAGTAGGCTCCATGCCCAGCATGAAGCCCAGTTCAGGGCTTGAACTCAAGACCCTGAGATGAAGATCTGAGCTGAGATCTGGAGTCAGATGCTTGACTGACTGTGCCACCCAGGTGCCTGGGCAATGAGAGATTTTGAGGGACTTTTCATTTTTTTTTTTTAAAGATTTTATTTTCATTTATTTGAAACAGAGAGAGAGAGATCACAAGTAGTCAGAGAGGCAGGCACAGAGAGAGAGAGGAGAAAGCAGGCTCCCTGCTGAGCAGAGAGCCCGATGCGGGCCTCGATCTCAGTACCCTGAGATCATGACCTGAGCCGAAGGCAGAGGCTTAACCCACTGAGCCACCCAGGCGCCCAGGGACTTTTCATTTTTTAATAATGGATGGTAAGCAAGGGAGGGACATGGTAAGGCTTGCTTTTATTTTTTTTTTTTTAATTTATTTTTTTTTTAAAGATTTTATTTATTTATTTGACAGAGAGAAATCACAAGTAGGCAGAGAGGCAGGCAGAGAGAGAGGAGGAAGCAGGCTCCCTGCTGAGCAGAAAGCCTGATGTGGGGCTCGAACCCAGGACCTGGGATCATGACCTGAGCCAAAGGCAGCAGCTTAACCCACTGAGCCACCCAGGCGCCCCGTAAGGCTTGCTTTTAGATGTATTGCTGCTTGCGTTAGTGTGGAGGTGAGAAAAGAGGCAGAGAAGCCTGTTAGGAGGTTAACCCATTAGTCAAGACCACGAGCTTTGAAGACTAGAGCTGAGTCAGTGTTGGTGGGGTAGACTGGGAACGTAGAAGATAGTGTTAACTGATGTCTGTGATGCATTGCAGCTGCCTAGCATTTCTCAAACACCCTTCCTATGGTTGGGGAATTTCCAAACTTAGTGTCCATTCTCAAAGAAGAGGCCAGAAACTCACTTTCCCAGTGTCTCTGTCAGATAGCGCACAGGCATATAATCTGGGCTCTGCCCATCAGGACTTTGTTTTGGGAAAGAGGGTTGCGAAGAAGGAGATAGCGCATAGAATCCATTCTGATGAGGATAGTACTGCAACAATGAGTTCCACAGTCACTCTTCCCCCTGGGGTTTGTCTGTGATGCACAGTGTGCCAATGGTAGCAGCAGAACGGTTTCTATGGACAGCCTGGCTCACAGGCCCTCTTGAAGATTCTCTGTGCTACCTAACAATTTAATAGATTCTTTCCCCCCCCTCAAACTAGCTAGAGTGGCATCTATTGTTTGTAACTAAGAACACAGTCTGATACAGGTAGAAATGACAAGGTTTGATGATAGATTGATAGATCGACAACGATGCCCAGATTTCTGTGTTAGGTGGGATGATAGTGTTGTTGATAAGCTTGGGAATGAGGAGGGAAGAGCAACTTGGGGAAGAGAACAGGAAATAATAATGAGCTCGTCTTTAACATGCTGAATGTGAGTTTCCTTTGGGACATATGGGTCATAGACAGATACATGAGATATATGGATCTGGATATCAGCAAGACAGATACATGAGATATATGGATCTGGATATCAGCCACCAGGTGCCCCACACTTCTAAAATAGTAGCTGTTCCGGGGGTGCCTGGGTGGCTCAGTAGGTTAAAGCCTCTGCCTTCAGCTCAGGTCATGATCTCAGAGTCCCGAGATCGAGCCCTGCATGGGGCTCTCTGCTCAGTGGGGAGCCTGCTTCCTCCTCTCTCTCTCTCTGCCTGCCTCTCTGCCTACTTGTGATCTCTGTCTATCAAATAAATAAATAAAATCTTAAAAAAAAAAAAGTAGTATGTCCAGGGAAGGTATCTCTGTGGAAGTGACATTTGAACAAAATTAAGGAGTGAGCCCTAAAAAGGTTTAGGGATAAGGAAAAACAACCTAGGCAAAGGGACAAGCAAATGCAAGGGGTAATAAACTTAGAGTGTTGAAGGAACAGCAAGGCGGCCAATGTGGCTAGAGTAAAATGAGCAAGAGGAACGTGGTAGCTGATGACCTTGCAGAGGTAGACAGGAACCAGATCATGTAGAGTCTATGCTGTTGACCATGATGAGGAATTTTTATTTCATTCCAAATTTGATGAGAAGCCATTGGAAGGTTCTGATCAGGGAGAGAAATGATACGACTTATGCCTTTAAAGATCACTGCTTACATATGGAGTACCATCTTTGAGGGAGCAAGAGTAGAAGAAAACAGACCAGCCAGGAGGCTAGTGCAGTAATCCAGGCAAGAGATGGTGGTGGCTTAGCAGAGTTTATGGGTATGGCAGGTGGTGAGAAATGGTTAAATGCTGGTTATCTTGAGAAGAGACAACCAATAGGACTTACCAGTGGGCTTGCTGTGGATGTTAGGGGAGAGAGAAATGTTGGATGACTGCCACGTTTTTGGCTTTTGAAACTAGGTATCCAGTGGTATGCTTTAATGAGGTGGGTGAGAACTAGTTGGGGAGTGGTGGTAGAAATAAAATATTTTGGTTTGGATATAAGCTGGATATGTCTACTAGATATCAAAAATAGGCTGGGGCAAGATTGATCAATTTGGAAGTCACCATCTCAGAGACAATATTTAGCCATCTTCCTCCCCTTCCCTCCCCCATAAATCCATTCTCAGATCCCCCCCTGTAGCCTTAGGGAAGCTTCCTGTCACAGGTGACTAATGGAAGGAATCTTTATCTTTCCTCTCTGGCACAAGACTTTCCCCAGGAGGTCTGTGTTAAGCTTACCAGAAGTAAAATCTAGAAAACAGAAAAAGCAGAAAGCCAAGGCAGGGCATTATGAAGAAAAGTACATTGTACTGCATTGCATTATGAATTTAGAAATTTTAAGTTGAGTGAGTATATAAAATATATGTGCTACATGTTTTAGGATTTAAACTTCTTCTGTTAAGCAGCAGTTGCTCTGTTTTGTGTTTCCTTGGGAAGCAGTTAAGAGAACTGGTTAAAATAAAAAAATCACCGGCCTTGGAATCCCACTTCTTGAGTCCAAGTTGGAGATACGCAATTTTGGTCTAGTTTTTAAATATCTCAGCACCTCAGTCTCCTCATATGTGAAAAGGAGGTTGTAATAGAACTACCATTTCAGGACTATTGTAGAGATTAAATGATTGAGTGTGAGTAAAGCCCTTAGGATGTTGCCCATGTTGAATGAACTCAATAACTGTTGGGTGATAGTACATCCTCTGTGTTCTGCAGGGACATAGGCATATCGTGGACCCCACCTAGGAAATGGTTAAGCAGAGGCTGAAATACTCTATGTTGTAGTAGGAATACCATATTGGGAGAGCGGTAGTTTCTGGATCCAAAACCTTCAAATTTTGGATTTTTTTTTTCATTCTGTGAAGTAATTCGTGTGCTGCCTGGGAGCACAGTGTGTTGACTGAGCATATGACAAAGTGTGAGGCTGGTCAATAGGGAACTTCTTGGTTTCCTTTTGATGCCGCCATTTTTCTTGAGATGCTTACTCTTATTCTGGTTGCCAGATGATCTGCTGTGCTTTCTGTTTATCTGGGTTACCTGCGTCTGTTCATCTCCCATCCAGATTCCTGATTCTTTAGGTGAGAGACTGCTAGCCAGCCGACCATAAGGATTGCTCTTGCATCATTCCTTCTAGGCAATACTCACATTTTAGCAGAGGCCACCATGGCAAGTTTGCAGAGGTGAGTATTGATGGACACACGCAGTGAGGGAGGCAATTGCAGAACCCATCCTGGACACCGTAGTGAGATTTGGACGGTTACAGGTCCCTGTGGCCCATCCTGCTAGAGCCCTTGGGAAAGTTATTTTAGAAGGAACTAAACGTATTTAAAATCTAAGCTCTTAGAAAGAGGAAATGAAGTTTGTATACCCATTGGTGATCACCATGCTTGGATATAGCCCTGGATTCTACTTTCTCTGGAGGGAATGGATAAGATCTTTAGTCTGAGAACAAAGACAATAAAACTCCTTTGCAGTTGTGTTTAAGTGTTGTGCTGCTATTCTGAGGTAGGAGCCATATCCTTGCACTTGCTTCAGAAAATCCAGGTCAGTGTATATGGTTTGCAATGTACAACACACACACACACACACACACACACCCTAACCTAACCACTACAGTGTCAACTCCAGGTGCTTCCTGTCTTGCTTTGCCTTGCCTTCCCTTCCCTTTCCTTTTCTTTCCTTCCTTCCTTCCTTCCTTCCTCTCTTTATGGTATTAAGTCTGTTTAATATCTTTAATTATTCTATCACTTCTAAGTCCTTCCACAAAGGGCATTACTGCTCTTCAGTGTATAGCAAACATATCTTTTTTTTTTTTAAGATTTTATTTATTTGACAGAGATCACAAGTGGGCAGAGAGGCAAGCAGAGAGAGAGAGAAGAGGAAGCAGGCTCCCTGCAGAGCAAAGAGCCCCATGTGGGACTCGATCCCAGGACCCTGAGATCATGACCTGAGCTGAAGGCAGAGGCTTAACCCACTGAACCACCCAGGTGCCCCGCAAACATATCTTTTAAAAAAAGAGCCAACCTTAATGTCGAAGCTGTAGTACAAATTTTTAATTATTGGCAGCACTATACTATAAAGTAAAACAAAGAACATCTTATTTAGATGAAAAAAATATAATACTTCACTGGGGAATATATCTAGCACATTTTTTTCCTTTACATATGTACATCCAATGGTAGAAGTTTGTGGGCTAATTTAAAAACAAAAGCAGGGAGACAAACCATAAAAGACTCTTAATCTCAGGAAACAAACTGATGACTGCGGGGTGTGGGGGTTGAGTGGAGAGGGACAGGGTTGAGTGGAGAGGGATGGGGTGGCTGGGTGATGGACACTGGGGAGGGTATGTGCTATGGTGAGTGCCGTGATTTGTGAAAGACTGATGAATCACATACCTGTTCCCCTGAAGCAAATAATACATTATATGTTAATAAAAATGCAATTTTTAAAAAAATAATGAAAGCCATGTTTTTCTCAGGAATAGCATTGTATATATGCCTTATAGCTTGTTTTTATAGCAGATACTAGTTTGCCAAACTGCAGTGGCAAACCACTAAGTTGTGAGTTTGGTATTGTCCACCTAGCTGTTTCTCGTTGCCCTGGAGAATCTGGCCGTGAGTAATGTTGAGAAATCACCTTGTTGACACCATTTCTCTTCTTAAGGGCAACTCCACTATGACACAATATTCATATCCTTAAGACGCAAGGCCTCCCACAAATCCACCGGATATCACCACGTTCTGTTTGATAAACTCTGTTGCTGCTTCACTTGTATTGTGGGTTTCAGGTGCTGCCTTATTTGCTCCTTTCTTAATCTTTTCTGTTTTGTTTACATCTTTTTCAACTCTCTTCCAGTCTGCACACAGCCACTGTGACTGGCAGTCTGAAGAAGAAGAAAGCCACCACTTACTGCAATTTTCTGCTTTCCAGAACAAAACTCCTGAACACTGGCCAGTCACTCCACCCTTTGCAAACTGGATGGCACTGACTGTTTTTCTACAATAGGTCTGGAGCTGTGGCCAAATATTCAATTCCATTCTTCTTGCATACTCAGTTAAATCCAACACTTTGTAAGACTCATCATTGCTTTCATATTCTTAGGGAGAGGAGTTCCAGGTTCCTGGTTGCCATGATACTGCTGGCCCAGGTAGGTCCTTTCAGATGTAACTGAAAACATCACTCTCTTCTCTGTGCCTCCCTCACAGAGGCTGTGAGGAGTGTGGTCTTTGTCTACATATTTAATGGAGTGGGGGTCTCACAGGGGAAATGCTAACACTTTCACTGGGTCTTTGTGTAACCAAGTAAGCAGCCAACTAAAAGCTCACATCCTCTTTCTAAAGAGACAGGACAGTCAAATGTAGTATGTGATCCCTGATTGGATCCTGACTAAAAAAAGAGAACTGTCAAAGATATTTTGGGATAATTGAAGACAGTCCAATAGGGATCGAATATTGATTAGATCCTCACTATTCAGAATGTGGGCCACTGACCACACCAGCAGCCTCACCTGGGAGCTTGTAAGAAATGCAGCTCCAATCCCCACCCTCTGTGGTTTACAGGCACATTAAAGGTTGAGAAGCACGTGTATGAGAATGCGTGTGCATTCTGAGTAGAAAAATTCAGAGTTAAGTCTGTAACCCCGACTGAAGGCAATATTTTCAAAGGAACTGGACCTTAGACAACCCCAGGGCATCGTGGATTGTCTTGCTGGAGCCATTGGAGTCTTCTTCTAGGTGGGATAGACCAGGCATGGAGATGTCAACTGCACGGAGGAGTGATGGAATTAGACCAACCCCATAAGAAGAAACTCTGGAGTCCCAAATGTGCCTGGGGATTCATTGAACTCTGAGACAAGAAGTCAACAAGGTTAGCAGTGTGGGTGTGTCCCCTTAACTTGGTGGGGATTTTTTTCCCCTTGTTGGATGACATAGCTTAAAATTCCTTCCTTCGTGTGTTGTAATTCCCTCTGGTTTTCCCCAACCCTTTACTGTGGTTGGACAACACCCCTACAACTTTGTGTGTTGGTGACAGGGGAGAAATGAGACCTGCCCTGTGGTCACAGCTCTCTGTGAAGGCCTTGGCAGGGACAGTAGCATCACTGGCAGGGGGCAGAGGTCACTGGGCTCTAGGCTACATTTTCCAGAAGAGGAGGTGAACCTCTGCCACTCCTGGGTCTCATTTATGTGTCTCTGTCTCCTCTCAGGTCTGAGCCTTGTATTCAGGATTACTAACTCTGAAAACTTCTCTCTGATTGCCAAATCACAGAGCGGGAAGTGGTGAGCATGAGGCTCTCCCAAGTCCCATATTTCTGTGGCTATAAAGGATTTTATTCATGCGGGGGCATTTATTTCAAATAAAGACTAGCACAGGGGCGCCTGGGTGGCTCAGTGGGTTAAAGCCCCTGCCTTCGGCTCAGGTCATGATCCCAGGGTTCTGTGATCGAGCCCCACATCGGGCTCTCTGCTCCGCGGGGAGCCTGCCTCCCCCTTTCTCTGTGCCTGCCTCTCTGCCTACTTGTGATTTCTGTCTGTCAAATAAATAAATAAAATCTTAAAAAAAAAATTAAAAAAAAAAAGACTAGCACAAACTGAAAAGAACTGAGAAATTACACCCTCCCATTCTTGTTTCCAAATTCCATTCAGGTTTGACACTTATTTGAACAATTTTCATTTTGAAACATGAAAAGGTGGAAGAATCCAGCCTCTTTCTGTTAACAGTAGACAAAGATAAGCATCTCTCCACAAAGGTACGAGATTATGTTACCCTTCTGGAATTCTGGTAGCCAATTCAAGTTGTTTTTGAAGCACAATGCTACCCATGAGGCCTAAACCAAAAGAACCAGACATTCCAGATTGACTCAAATAATTCCATTTTTTAAATGTAATGTTCTGGCACCTCTGCGATTTCCATATTTGTTCCAGTTTTCATCACACCCTGTGATATTGAATGACAAGACCAGGAACAGAATGCTTCTTTGAATAACTCAGCTGCCTTCCTACCTTGTGGCTGTCAGGTATAGGATACAGTTTGTCAGGAATTAAAGGAAAACACAATTTCCATTCAGGAATTTAATTCTCTTTCAACATATATAAAGAGGGTAAAAATTGTTTTGTGGTTTATTGTGGGGAGGGGACGTCTTCTATTTAAAAAACAAAAACAAAACCACCACCACCAACAAAACCAAAGGAAGGAAATTCTCAATAGAAACTATGGATCTTTGATGAACTTTTTATTTCTGGATGATTTGAGATTTATTAAGAGCCAAACTAAAACCTATTTTGTTTTTCACTGTGTCTTGTAAGTAGGGGGGAACAAATGACAATAACTATTGAGCCATACGACTCAAATACATAGTAACCTGGCTTTGCATGCAAGGCAAAATGCTTCTAGAAACCCCATGATACGAAGGTTAAATCCTGTTCGTTTTCTTTGGAACTATTCGGAAACATTCGCAGGTCAGAGCTGGGATGTCCATCCTGTAGTTTATATAGCAAAGCTGTGCTGTCTCTGACTCCACAGAAGAAGAGTTTACAGCTGAACTGGAAAACAGCTCTCCTGTGCTGTATCTAGTCTAGGCTATGTAGTAAAGACTTTATCAGTTTTTTGTACTCCATGTGATAATTACCGCTTGCCAAACACGCTTGTCTGAATTATTCCATAAAACATGGTTGATAAATGGACTTATCAAGACCACTAGGTCTTGTAGAACTTAAATTAGTCCCAGATGACTCTCTTTTCAGTTAAAAGATAAATTTAAATAAAATGTGAATGTAAACATATTTTCAACTCAAAGTTCTATTTTAACCACTGAAGCACATTCTGGCACAAAGTACTGTATCTATTTTTGACGTTTATGAGTTTTGCATTTTTTGGAAACAAACAGGATCTCAGGTGGCTGTATCTATTTTTTATATTTATGGCTCTTTTGTATTTGCTGGAAACAAGTTCTCAATTTTCTATATGCAAAATGAAATCATAACAGATGCTTCAGAAGGCTCTGAGGATGAGTAAATAAGATGGTAGACATAAGGTGTTTATCACAACGCCGGGTACATAGTGACTGTTCAGTAAATGTTGCAACTTAATTCCTTTAGCTTGTGGTAGATGCACACACACTTGAAAGGTGATTTAAATATATTCATTTCTGTTGGTTTTCAAATTAATGTATTCCCCTTTCATTGTAAAGTAATGGGTTTTGGCTCACTTGGGTGGCTCAGTTGATAAGTGCTTGCCTTCATGTCTTCAGCTCAGCTCACAATCGATCTCAGCATCCTGGGATTGAATCCTGTGTTGTAGGACTCTCTGCTCAACAGGGAGTCTGCTTCTCTCTCTCCTTCTGTATCCTGACCTCCCCTGTCACCTGCTCCTGCTCTCTCTCAAATAAATAAAATAGATTCTTCTAAAAAAAATCAAATAATGTGTTTTAATAGTAAAAATAGCAGAGCTAATTTTTTGTGCATTAGTTAAGTTTTGGAAATTTAATTCTCTTACTGATTCTGTTCATAAAGCCCTCTGCTTTTCCAGTGCAACTTCACCACTTTTTTCATGCTTCCAACTCACCATTTGGGCAGAACTATGCCGGTGCTGTCATACATTCCACAGTTTCTTTTCCAATTCTGTAATTGACATGTAACACTGTGTAAATTTAAGGTGTATTATCATACAACGAATGATACATTTATATATTGTAAAATGATTCCCATCATAGAATTAGGTATCATGTCCATCACATCGCATAACTACCATTTATTTTTTTTATTTTTTGTGGTGAGGACATTTAAGATTTACTCTCTTAGGAACTTTCAAGTATATAATACAGTATTATTAACAGTAAGCACCATGCCATCTATTAGATCCTCAGAAAGTATTCATTTTCTAATGAATCTGAAACTGAAAGTTTGTACTCTTTGACTGACATCTCCTTGTTTCCTACCCCCCATGCCCAGCCCCTGGTAATCACCATTCTACTCTCTGTTTCTATGAGTTCTGCTTTTTAATTTAATTTTTTTTTTAGCTTTTATTTTTTATTTTTTTTTTTTAAGTAAGCTCTATGCCCAACATGGGGTTTGAACTCAGGACTCTGAGATCAAGAGCCAGATGTTCCGCCTACTGAGCCAGCCAGGTGCCCCAAGTTCAACTTTTTTAGATTCCATATATAAGCAAGATCATATGGTATTTGTCTTTCTCTGGCTTAACATAAGGTCTTCGAAGCCCATGTTGTCAAAAACAGTAGGATGTCCTTCTTTCTTGTGGTTGAATAATATTTCACCATATATATGAATAATATTTATTCATAAAAACATATATGAACAATATTTTTATGTATATTATCATCTTTATCAATTATTCCATTGATGGGTATTTAGGTTGTTTCCATACCATGGCTATTGACTCCACAGTTTCTTGTATCATTTTTTTCCTTGTCTAGAAAACTTTTTCCCCAGTTTCCTTTATTATGATCCCGCTCTTCCCTTAAGGCTTGGTTCACACATGTTTTCCCTCTTACAAAGCCATTTGTGATTCTCTTAGTCCAAAAGTAGTATCTCTCATACAGCCATTCTAATGACTTTGAAAATTTTTTAAATAAAAATATAAATTTGTAATAGGATTAGATTTAAAGAAAAGTTGCAAAGATTGCCTGGAGGATATATATATCTATGTATCTATATCTATATCTATCTATATCTATATCTATCTATCCCTTAGCCCATGTTCCCTAATGTTTACATCTTACTTTACTATGGTACGTTGGTTAAAATGAATAATCCACCATTGGCATATGGACTGAGCGATTTCAACATATATTGTAGCTGACTCTTAACTGTAAACTCCTTGAAACCAGGCTCTGTGGCTACTAACTGAGTCATTTCTATAATCTGTATAACACCAGTGCTTACCACTGTGTACTGAGTAGGCACTAAAACATTATTTGTTGAATAAATAATTGCCTTCATTGCCTGAACTGCCTACTTCAACAAAACCCCTCATTTCATTTGTTTATTGTAAGTCGACTTTGTATTGAAGTAGAACACACATGCAGAAAAATGTGATCATAAATATAGAGCTCAATGAATTTTCACAAAATGGAACACTTATGTAACTATCACTGAGATCTTCAAATAGAACATTTCCTGCATATTTTCTTTCCCCCAAAGCTCCCCAGTATACCCCTTCCAGTCTTCCATTTTGACTTCTTCCATTGCCCTCACTTTTATTTTAACAATGGGACACAGTGTTACAGTTCATGATTATAATGCAACTCTCTTTTATATTGTTATCATATCCATGCAAAGTGGCTTGAATCTATCTATTAAAAATTTCGCTGCTTGATTAAAGGAAGTACAATGAAGCAGATTTTCCAACCACCAAACAATGTCCATTGTCTTTGTAGTTTATAAAGTTTCTTCATCAAGGCCCAGCTTATAGTTGGGTGTACCCACTTTGGGCTGAAGGACAATTCTAACCTCAAAACATCAGTCAGGCCACTGTAGGAAGTAGGATATAAACCATTTTGGTTTCTGTTCCCTTAGAAACACATGGAACAAAATACAGTTTGCCAAATGGAAATATACAAAGCCACTGGGGAAATAAATGTTATTTTTAAGCTTCTAAGAGGCTATCACAAATAACTGGGAGGAGAATGGAAAGAATTCAAAAAGCAGGTGACCTTTTAACAGACACAACACAGCAGGTTTAGCAAGTTGTTAGCAAGGGTAACACAGTTTAACAGGCACAACACAGCAGGGTTAGCAAGCCTGGAGAATGTTGTGACCTGGAGAAAGAGATGCTGAGAGACCAGACCGGGAGGGACTAACCTCAGTGGACATGATGAGAATGAAGCTGTTTTTTCCCCATCCTATTAGAGCTGGGTAGCAAAAAGAAAACCATCCTCCAGAAAATGAGAATCCCTAGGTACTACAAAGAGGAGCAGATTTGGAGATCTGGGAGCTGGTCGGTTTGTTGCTGGCAGCTGTGTCTGGAGTGTCACCCTCAGAAGACTGGCTTTCTTCTACTCTCAGAGCAAATATCACCCTGTGGAGATGTGACCAGTTCTCTAGGTGGAGATCACAGAGGTGGGGCAAGTAGGTTAGAAAGAGGAGGATGGCTGCGCTGTCACTAGAGAAAGCTGTTCTGCAAAGGGGACAGGGAGAAAGGCAGGCATCTCTTCTGGATTCAGAGGGAAAAGAAAGCCACTATGGCCTGTCTCTGTCCCTCTGAAGTTACATCACTGTTTCACTGCTAGTTCTCAGATGGGTCAAGAATTGACAGCTATGGGGCGCCTGGGTGGCTCAGTGGGTTAGAGCCTCTGCTTTTGCCTCAGATCATGATCCCAGGGTCCTGGAATCGAGCCCCACATTGGATTCTCTGCTCAGCAGGGAGTCTGCTTCCCTCCCCCTCTCTCTGCCTGCCTCTCTGCCTACTTGTGATCTCTGTCAAATAAATAAATAAAATCTTAAAAAAAAGAACTGACAGCTACTTTGCAAAGTATATGCCAATTACACAAATGGCCTGCTTTGTGCTGTGCATTTAAAGCAAGACAGAAAACGTTGCCAGTTGGTCTAGCTTTCTGCACAGATAGCATTGAGAAAACTGGCTCGACTAGAGACAGTTTGTGCCACATTTTCTCTCGTAAAGGGAAAACCTCCACAGACCAAGCAAAGCGAGAGATGCAGAGGGAGATGCCAAGAGCTGGTTGTTCCTGCGTATCCCTTGGGTTACAGACAATCACAATTCCAAGCACACCAGGGACCTATCGTGTTTTGGTATTCACATAACTACTAGCATTGCATGCCCTTTACTAAGCAGACTAACAACAGAATGTGTAAAATCTTCTGGGAAAAAAGGCCCTGGGAGCTTGAACATATTCTCACCACCAGCCTTTCTCCCACCATCTCTTTCTACTACCACAACTTTCAGTCAAGGTGACCTGCAGGAGATTAATTAGGTATATGCAGGAGCTCGCAGAGCTCGCAGAGTATTGGATAGCTCACTGGCTTCATTTATCCTTGCTTATCTGGAATCTTACAAAAACATGCCAGTCTCTCTTTATAGAGGGGCATATCACAGTGAGGCAGAAAAAGCACTAAGTGGTATTACTCTTCCTTCACTTAGGACTAGTTCTTTCTCTGAATTTCTCTGATTTTTTTTTTTTAAATAAGAGAAAGAAACAAGGATTTTCCCAAATACTACAGTAGAGCTTGTGACAGAATTAAAACTGAATGTTCAACATCAGTGTTCTAAAAATCATCAGCCACTTATCTTCATGGAGAGTTTTTCTTTTTTTAAAGATCTTATTTATTGATTTGACACAGAGAGAACAAGCAGGGGGAGCAGCAGGCTGAGGGAGATGCAGGCTCCCCACGGAGCAGGAAGCCGGATGTGGGGCTCAATCCCAGGATCCAGGGATCATGACCTGAGCTGAAGGCAGGTGCTTAACTGACTGAGCCACCCAGGTGACCTCGAGAGTTTTTCTTCTGTGTGCCAGGTTACTATTTTTCCTTGATCTCTTTTTCTCACCTGTGTAAGAGATGTATCCTTCTCTGCCACTAAACTTCCAAGTCCATTGCAAAGCCTGTGACATCCCACTTCTCTGGCAAAAAAGCTCATCCAACTCATCTGCCCTATCAGCCCTCTATCCTAACTCTCTACCATCAGTAATATGGAAAAGAGCAGAAGTTTCCAAATTTGGCTCCTGAACATACACTGGGTAAAATTCTTAGGGGCTTGTGTGCTCCACCAACCAACCAACAACCCCCAAACATGGGGAATGGTGCAGCAATGGTCTACCCACTGTCCATATATCAATAAAAGTTAGACATAATAGATGCCTATAAATTGAAATTATGTTTAAGTAACTGATGATACATCCACTAAGGAAACTTTTTATGAGCTTTAATGCAACGTTTGCTAAAAGTGCATAACATGTTTCTGCTACAACATTAAGTAAAAAAAAAAAAAAAAGGTAGGATACAAAATAATGTATTTATAACATGGCTGCAGCTGAGCAATGCTTAAAGCCTAAAAATCTGTCGGGGAAAAAAAGGCAGGAAAAAAAAAAAAAGGACACAAATGCTTCAGAATTAACAGACTGAGCCCTGAAGATGAGGCTTTGGGTGATTCCTTCCCTCTTTTCCACCTTTTATAATTTTCCAAAAGGTAATTTTCCACCTTTTATAATTTATGAAAAAAGAAAACCTTGAGCTTTTGCATTTAATCAGTGAGCAAAAGCAATGACAGGGGCGCTGTGGCCGGGCACCCAGCGCTCCAGGGCCTCAGGGAGGATTTGGCGGTGGCTGCCTGGGCCGGGAGGGGTTCCTGGGACAGCCTCCGGGACACAGGATCCTGCTCTGGCAGGAGCTTCAGATTTATCTCCGAGCAGATGACGTCATCCCGAGAAACGCAGAAAGTGCTGATTAATCACGAACTCAGGACTAATCCCTAGAAAGAACTCTGGTCGAGGGGACACAAGATGGTGCCCCAAGAGCGACCGCGGGCTCCAGCGCAGCTACCGGGCGGCAATCCAATCCGCCACGCCGCGCCGCCGCCCGGGACGCTCCGCGCCCCTGGCTGCGCAGGTGGCGCATGCGCAGCCTGCAGGCCGACCCCTCCATCCGCTGGCGCACCACCTGCTCGGCGTAGCCGGCGTCGCCAGCCTCGCGCCCGCCTGGGCCGGTTCTCTCTGGGCTGCGAGTCTGTGTATACTGCTTGATTCGTGGTCGCGAACCGACTAGCACGGACCTGAAAGTTGACTGTGACCGTGGTGGAAAGACATTGGCCGAGATCTCACTTTTCCTTGGAGAAAGTTCTCACACCCTCTGAGAGAAAATGTGTATAAAAGGTTGTCTGTGCCCTTGAGAGAAGAGTGATCAAAGGACTCTGGGAGACAGATGTCAGTAGAGGCACCGGGCAGTGAAACACATTCCTCGTACGAATGATTTTGTAACAAGTTCTGAAAAGAGTCCTGGGCGAGGCCAGGCAAGCAGGGGGAAGACTTGAAGCGTTTCAAGTGGGAAGCTACTGGGCTCTGCCCAGAAGGAAATGCTGGAAAGAGTGCCAAGAGCGGTCGTGCGGAGCGGAGTGCGGATGCCTCCATCTTGCCTGATTCACCGCGTTGCCGCTTAACAGCGGACGCTCACGCTAACTTGGCCTTGTACCAATCTTGAAGGAGCCCTGTCTGGCGCCCTGCAGCGCCGTGCCCCAGCTCCCCCAGCCTGCACCTGTCGTCTGCTGGGTTAGGCACATTTTAAACAGCGAACCTCACCAGTGGGCAGTGTGTAAGAAAGCACCTGGCACCTGCAGGTGAGTGGCACTAGAGCTGGTGTTCTGGTCCAGGTGAGCGGAATTGGTACCCCTCAAAATACCCACAAACACAAATTGACCCTCTGATTTGTCTTAAACACGTCAAGGCTTGTCGGCGCCTATTTTCTTTCCTTTTACAAAACGAAGGTCTCCCTAGGGTTGTTTTATGAACTTCACCAGTACACTCAGTGCTGCATCAGGTTGGATGCCTTGGCAAGGAGAAAGGCGTTTTAATTTTCCTTTGATCAACATTGGAGTCTCAGGCCTTTGAATCTTTTGAACACATCCATTGTTTGACACTAACACAGCCACTGCTACAACTGTGCTGCTCTCTTGATTATATTTCTTTGGCTCAAATACGGTATCTTTTCTGTCTCTTGCACCCAAGGGAATGGGGATATGGAGGAAGGTACCTAAGCCGTAATTGGCACCTTGAGTGCCTATGACCTTTTTGAAGTTCATAGTAACCAGAGTCAACAATGAACAGGGTTTAGGAGAAACAGCAGCAGGTTTATGTAGTTCAGAAAAGATAATGCAGTTGCAAGGCATGGAAAGAACAGATAAGGATGTTTGGTAGTTGCTAAAATCAGAACTTCCCAAACTGGAGTTATCATCAGAATTACCCAGGCAACTTAAAAACCCCAGGCAACTTCTGGAATTGGTATTGGGACAGACATCTGTGTTTTTCAAAACTCTTGGCAGATTCTGCCATCAGCAAAGGCGGGGCCACTGGTTTATCACTTGGGCTACTGTGCATCAGGGGCAATATGGTGTGCCTAGGGTTGGAGTTGCTGATCAGAATTTATGAGGTTCTGGAGATACATTTGGCCCAGTTTGCCAAAATTACCCCATTATTGTAGGATATGACCTTAAGACTTGGGACTCAGAGCTGAGGGGATCTGGGAAAGGGACAGACAGAGGTACCTACCTCCTGAGTGACTAGGAAGCAAAGACTTGCAGGTCCCTAAGCCCCGAGGAAGGGTGTTGGACTCAGGTCAGGGAACAACCAGTGGAGAGGGATAGTAACAGGAGAATCCAAAGTAGCTGTACCGCTTCTGAGCATCCACTGCTTGATTCCCACCTCTACCAGCAGAGAAGAGCTGCACGTTAAAGCTTACAGGAACCTAAAACTCACTCTTAGACAAGAATTCTAAACTTGGGAAGCTTTGACTGAAGGAGGTAATGGTAATATTAATAATAATTGCTAACACAAATGATGTCGTAGTTAGCATTTATGGAACACTTTACAAGAATGAGCCAGTTTAATCCCTCACAACAATCTTTTGAGGTAAGCCATTTATTCCGTTTACAGATGAGAAAACCAAGGCACACAGAGTTTAGGTGAATCACCAAAGGATTCCCAGCTAGTTGATGACAAAGACAGATCTTGAACATAAGGCTCTATGCCTGCAGAATATGAGTTCTTTTGATGTGAGATGTCTCATTTCAGAGGCTTGTTTATTCCCATAGTGGGGTTGAATCCAAGTCAAAGAGTGAGGTGGTGGTTAAGAGAAACTTAGTAATGAATGATGGTAAATGCTAGAATACGCAAAGAGCAATGAGTTTGAAAGCTCACATCTTATCTAATTGGGGTCTTCTTTTTTAAGATTTATTTTTTTATTTTAGAGAGAGAGACAGGTGCACACACCAGCAGAGGGAGGGGCAGAGGGAAAGAGAATCCCAAGCAGACTCCCTGCTGAGGGGGGAGCCTAATGCAGGGCTCATCTCATGACCCTAAGGTCATGATCTCAGCTGAAATCAAGAATTGGATGCTCAACCAACTGAGCCACCTGTGTGTCCCGGAGTGGTTGTTTCAATTTGGTTATTCGTAGCCTGAGATCTTAATAGTTCCTTGACACCTTGATATCAATCTGAGGATTAAGTAGGTGCATAATAACCACATCAGTGGGCCTAGAGGAGAGTTGGGTTCTAAATCCTATTTTAATAAGCAACTCTTTATACCTTTCCAGAATCATTAAAAAAAAACCTAGTATAATTTTGTTAATATAGCCTTCACATTTTAGCAGTGTCTCTCAAGTGCTCACCAAGTTGGTTTGAGAAGGAGATTGGCAATGACTTGGAAACTATGTCGTCCTTGTAATGTGGGCTTGAGAGTCCAGTGAGGGAAGAGTAAGGAAATGACAAAGCACCCTTTGGAGGATGATGACAGAAATCTACGTATGAAAATAATCACACCTTGGGGATCTTGGAGGGTCTGCAAGCACTACTGATTACTCACCAGTTGTAAGCTCTCCCAGCATTAATCCATCTTGGCAGTGGGAAGGATATTACCACATGGCTGCATTGCCTGCTGGCTTCTTACAAACTCCTGGCTGGAAAAGAAAATGAGTGAATATTCACTCTGGAAGATGGAATTGTTTCCTGTATAGAGTCTACCTCATGGAGGTCCTTCAAGCAAGTAAACCAGGTTTTGAAATTTTATTTTTCTGTTGACCATATTCCAACAAATTTTGAAGCATCTAATTCCTATCTTGGAAGAGTTTCCTTAAGGTTTGACCAGACTCATGTCAGGCCAGTGGCCACTAAGGTTATTTTTTTAGCCCTATCGTAATTTTACACTTCACTGAAAATGTCAGACCTTGCCTGCATCATATTGGCCAAAAAGGGGGAAAAATACTGCTTGGTTCTTGAAGGCACTTTAACATTTTTAGGTCAATGTTTATTTCATTTTTTTGTACCTAAGATGGTTGGAGAAAAAGTGCACTTGTAGAAAAACAAAACAAAACATTTTTCCCCTATTGATGGGACCGGTTTTACTCACCAACAGTGAGGATAATGTGGGATAGATACAAAGCAAAGGGAATGGGTGTTCAGGTGCTGGAAGACTTTTTTGGTCACCATGGATTTTGAAATGGGCCACCTCTTCATGTAGTTCTTTCCAGTAAGTTCAGGAGACATAGTCTTACATTATTTAAAGGAGGGAGAAGGAGAGAGAAGAGGGGAGAGAGAGTATGTTTTCCATACTAGCATATTAGCAGAGAGAAGGTTTTCTTTAAAGAGAGGCACTAAATAGTTTCTTACATTATGCATACAGAGAGGGTTTACCCAGGATCTGGAGGCAGGTCATGGACCATACATAGTAGAATGTCATTCAGGAACATGATTTTCCCCCAGCCTGGTAGGGCATGAAGATCTCATTCTTAAACTTGGCACTGTCCCTAGCCTGTGGAGAGACACTTTTTAGCTACTCATACAGCTTACGGGGCTGCAGAGAATGTCTTTGTTCTTCATCTTGGTGGCTATTGAATTGTAGGCTTGGTGAAAAATCATCTTTCTCAGAGTGCTGCAGAATGTTGGAAGGCCAGAGGCAGAGAGCTGTGATCCTGGAGAGTGGCTTACAGAAGTCTGTTTCATTACTGTAGGGTCTGAACTTCCAGATCCATTTCCTGAACAAGTCATGGGCCTCTCCATCTCATAGCTTAAATCGCAGGTTATTGTCTTGTCACTGAATCTAGAGTCCTGTGCCCCAAGTTTTATAGGAAGCCAAGTATTTAATGGGATATTTGCTATGGGATGCAGTGACATGGTAAAGGCTAAGTTGTATGGAATAGGCAGTCCTTTTAGCTTCCACCTGCAAAATGACTTAGCTCCAAAGGCCATCTTATCTCAGGGAATATTGACCAGATTCCTCAGAACTAGAGCCTGAGAACAGAGCCCAAGGGAAACAGAAACAGAACAAGAATTGATAGAGGAAAGGGAGAAAGAGAAATCAGGATTAGAAGTAGGAGGGAAGAATTCCAAGAAGGTAGATTTAAATTTGGCAGGAAGAATATCATGAGTGATGATTGTACTAGAGTTTCAGTAAGGTTCTCAGGACCACTTGAGTTGGCTAGCACATGGAGAAGCCTGGCAGTGAAAGCGAAGAGAAGGAAGAGCTAGCTGTCTCTCGAGGTTGTGCCATTGATCATTGCACAAGGGTAAGGGGACATGATTCACATCACCAGCAACCTAGATTTGATATTTATCATCTCAGTTTTTCTTGCAGATGTGGTGAAGTGTCTTGTTCAAACAAAGTCAGTGTGTTATCACAATTTTCTGACATGTGGAAGTAAAGTGTCTTGGGGAATGAGTGCCTTTTTCTAATTCACACAAATGTACCGTATGGGCTAGTAATGACCCTGAGGGAAAAAAGTACAGTACTCAAAGGGCATTTCAATGCTATAAATAATATCAAAGCTATGGAATCAGTGAAATACTCTGAAGAGGATGTGTTTATTATTTTACCCTTATCAATACTGTGGTTAAGATGGCGGTCTTGAAGGTTGATATTTTGATGTGGGTGATAAGAAGGAGATCCTGGAAATAAATCTTTCTCTCTGTTTTAGCCTGCATCAGAATGCAGGTGTTTTCTGTGTTTTGAACATTTGTGAACGTTTTCTTTTGCAATCTTATCCTGTCCTGACTCTCTCCCACTTGGGCATGAGATCATTTTCTGTGGTTGCTAGATGAGATTTGAAAGTGGCAGGAGAAAGGATAAGTGGGAAAGAATTGCTGCTGAAGTCCAAACCACTTGGCTTATTTGTAATATCCTTGATGTGTTTCAAAAGCATCATTTGAAGCACATAAAAAGTAAAGTTGACTTTCAATTGTGACACCTTAGGTAATGATGACTTCTAACAAAATTCTCCCAATTTACTTTCTGCCATATATCCTTGGAAGAAGATTTAAGAGAATGAGTTGATTTTAAGGCAAATGGAGTTATAGTACTGGAAAAAAACCTGTTAATCTTTCTTGTACGATAGTATAGTTGGTGCTGCCAAAAAAGTGGCACCTGAGAGATTATATGTAAAGAACAAACACTCTAATCTCGACATTATGATGGGGAACATTTCACTCATTTACCTTTTGCAAAAATCAATTAGCTATCTACTAATTTCAAGGCATTTCTTATAAAATGGTGGCTGTGGGAAGGTTATATTTAAATACCTGGAGGCGCCTGGGTGGCTCAGTGGGTTAAAGCCTCTGCCTTCAGCTCAGGTCATGATCTCAGGGTCCTGGGATCACCCACATCGGGCTCTCTGCTCAGCAGGTAGCCTGCTTCCTCCTCTCTCTCTGCCTGCCTCTCTGCCTACTTGTGATCTCTGTCTGTCAAATAAATAAATAAAATCTTAAAAAAATGTATTAAATACCTGGATAAATTACCGATTGTTTCAGTGAACTCAACTGCTTTTTTTTTCTATTTGATAAATAAGTGACTCACTTAGCCTTGGAGCCCTAGAGAGACTTACTAAGATCGTTTGTTACATTTCCCTATCATGTAAACATTGTGTTCAGGAAGGGCTCTAGTGGGAAGTGCTGTGAACTGAGAACAGACAAGCTGCCCTCCTTGCCTTCTAGACTGCTCAGGTTGATTGCACAGGTGTACTTGACTTTATGTTGTTTCTGTGGGAAATTCTGCACATCAAAGGACAAATGAATTTACTTGGAGCTTATTACATAAAGGAATAATGAGGGATGTGATTTCTTGGGTTAAGAAAAGTTAGATCTGTTTTAACCATTTTGGATTCACATGTCCAATAGTTGTTTTCCATTCTCAACCTTTCTGCTTTAGGGCAGCACATCTAAGTACAATTTTCAGTAAACAGACATCAGCATTAGTTGGGAGAACTTTTGTTAAGAATCAAGCAAAAAACAGTAGCTTCTTGGGATCCTACCTCAGATCAATGGACTCGTCATTTCTCAGACCTGGGAAACTGATTTTAACAAGAGTCCTGACGCCCTGCCTCCTCCAGGGTGATTTTGAAACACGTTCATACATTTATGATCTAACATTCTGTTTTATTCCTCTGATTAGAGGAGGGGGGAAGGAAGAGAGAGATAGAGATTGATTCTCAGTTTTGTACCAAACCATGAACAAAGAGAGATTAACTTTTATGGAAGGTTCTTTCTCTGTTGAAATGAACAAGGAAGTAGTTGAAGAAAACCTGGGTGTGTAGGCTGATAAGCCTGGGGCAGTAAATATTTGAAACTGCAACTTTGTAAAACCCCGAATTGTGTGGATATTTAGAATATTTTTTTTAATACACATGAGCAAGCTATTATACTACTAGCATAGTTTGAATCTAACAGATTGGAATTTGTGTCTGCTTATAAACTTGATTCTTATCAAGTAAGATACTTGGAATTTAAAAAAATCTGCAAAATATCTAAACCAAGGGTTGAATATTCCAAGGTTTCATAAATTAAGGATTTAAAAAAATATATTGTACCTTCTTGGATTCAGCCATTAATTTGTTTCTGTTAATAGGCTTTTAGAATGTCTGTCAAGTAATATATGTGTTGTATAAATTTCATAATCTCAATTCATCTAATTTGCTCATACCCATATATATCTTAAGTTTACATTATATGCTACATGAAAGCAAATACCATTAAAATACCATCTTTTTAGGCTTTTCACTGAAATCATGTCTACCTGACAACTTGAATCCAGCATTCTCAATCCTTTTATTAAATTGGACTTGAAGGGAAATCAGTGTAGGTGGCTCATAAACATTTGAGGATGAGAGACTGATTGTCATTCAAGTTCCCTCTGCCTATGGGCCTGGCTATGGCCTCTGAAATAGAGGTTGAGGAAACGAGTCTCTTGGGGATCCCCTCTTGCTTTACTACTGTGTTGAGGCTGAAGGCAGCTGCTTTCCCAGGCCTCAGCACTTCTAACCTTAGGGTGATGTGCAGTTTCACTCCCTTGTCTAGCCATCATGACTTCCTGTTCTTTTTCTGTAATGTTTTTCAGATCCTCTCCTTCCTGTTGCTTTCCCAAGCCTGATTCTGGTCCAAGCTCTAATTACCTCACACACACCTGCACTGTCCTAACATCCTCTTTCCTGTCTATAACTTTTCCTCTCACCATTTTTTTTTTTTTTAAATTTCTCAGAGTTGTTAGAATCCTCTTCCTGAAGCATCATTTCCATCACACTCCTCCTCCAGCAGCTCCCAGTTGCATCAAATCTAAGCTCCAGGTCCTCTGCTCCAAAGTCCCCTTCATTGCCTGGGCCATTATCTCCTTTACAGTAAAGCTGGACTCCACTCCAGCCAAGCAAATGTCCTGACACCATGTCCATACAATGCTATAACATCTGGTTAATCCAGTCAACTCTGTCAAATCTTCAGTTAATCATCTGGATGTTTTGTCTACAAGATGCCAAACATCTGGATTGACTGAAGAAATTCACTACATTGATAGAGATTTTTTTTTTAACTGAATTGACCAGATGTTTTGGCATTAGGTAGACACATTGCTGTCTCCTGCATTTATCTTAATAGCTTGTCTGCACAGTGTCCTCTCCACCTGAAGCATGACCTGTCTTTTTGATGCCATGTTCTCCCTTCCTTCCAAATTATGGTCAAAATTGCCTCTGCCATGAAGCAGTTCTAGATTAATGCCACCAAACTGAAATTTTGGTTCATACCAGCATTTTTACATACATAATTCATTTCAAATGAAATCACTGTTGTATTTTATTTTTGGGAATTGTCTTCCCCTTTTGCCTCACTAGATTATAAACTCTGTAGGTCAGTATAACCTATACCATAAAACAATCTGGCTTATGGAATGAGAGGCATGGTATCCTAGTTATCAAGGTCAGAAACTCTGGGAGTCACTCTTGTTTTGAATTCTAGCTCCTCTACCGTGTGACCTGGACAAATTATTTAACTTTTCTAAGCTTCAGATCTCCTCCTCATTTGTAAAATGGAAATAATAATAGAGCTTACTCTATAGAGTTGTTTATAAGGATTGAACAAGTTACTATAGATAAAGTGCCTTGAAGAGTGTTTGGCATAAATTATTCATTAAATTTTTCTGTTATCATTATAAGCTTTGTAAGAGCCCAGTTTTCTTGTCTATTCTTTCTTTTGACTGTGTCAGCTAGGTAGGAAAGGCAGCTGTTATTGTTCCCATGTGGGAGAAAAGAAAACAGATATTAGGAGGTTATATCATTTGCCCATTAAATCAGTTGCAGTTCTGAAACCTTATAGCCTTACTTTCTACACATTACATGTTGGCCCTCAGTTCTTTCTAATCTCGGGCGTTAGATATTACTTTCTATAAATAGCAGGTACTCCTATGATTAAGAGTCTTTTCGTGGTTAGTCATAGGAAATAAACTGAGGGTTACTGGAGGGATAGGGTAACTGGGCAATGGACATTAAGGGGGGCACGTGATGTAATGAGCACTGGGTATTACATAAAACTGATGAATCACTGAACTCTACCTCTGAAATGAATAGTACACTATATATTCATTAGTTGAACTTAAATAAAAAAAACTAATGGAGGGACACCTGAGTGGCTCAGTGGGTTAAGCCCCTTCCTTCGGCTTGGGTCATGATCTCAGGGTCCTGGGATAGAGCCCCGAATTGGGCTCTCTGCTCAGCAGGGAGCCTGCTTCCCCCTCTCTCTCTGCCTGCCTCTCTGCCGACTTGTGATTTCTCTGTCAAATAAATAAAATCTTACCAAAAAAAAAAAAAAACAAAAAACTAATGGAAAAAAAGAGCAGGTACTCAGGGAATATGGGTAGAAGTGTGTTTCCCTAAAGAAATGTGGTTTCTCAAAACTGGTCTGTGGATCATCAATGTCCATTGAGACAAAGTGCCTTAGGTTAAAATGAGAAAAAGACAATGTAGTAAGGTTTTTTTTAAAGCTAAATTTATTCAACTCTTAGTGCTGTCCCTGAACTGAGGTTGAATCCTTCTTTCATTTTTAGTGTAGAAGTGTTCTAACTCTGTGAAATGGTGGGGATATTAAATGATAAAATATGGAATAACATTATATTGCATGCTTTTTAAAATGTACTGCTTGATTTATTCATTCAACAAGTATTTATTAAGTGTCTACTATTTGTTAAACATGGTTCTAAGCAGTGGAATAATAGTAAACTAGAATGACAAAAATTCTTGCCCTCAGGTAAGGCACTCAAGGGTAGGAGATTGGATGATAAATAATAAGTAAGAAACCTCTGTAAGGCTTAGTTTTTTTCATCTGTGAAATGATAGCAAGGGCCCCTGCTACATAGGTTGCTTGCTAGAGTTAAATACATGAATAAAGCAAAGTGCTTAGCTGTTTATCGTATTGTTGAATATAATGGGAGACGGAAATTTAGAAAAATTGAGCACATGGGGAGGGGATGGGTTGCATTTTAAAGTAGAATGATAACTGTAGGCCTCATTGAAAAAGTGCCATTTGAAGGAACTTGATGGAGCTGAGGGAGTTAGCCGTTTGGACATCTTTTTTTTTTTTTTTTAAAATTAATGATTTTTATTAACATATAATGTGTTATTTGCCCCAGTGGTACAGGTCTGTGAGTCGTCAGGCTTACACACTTCACAGCACTCACCATATTCATTTGGACATCTTGAGGAGAGTGTTTCGGATGGAGGGCTCATTCAGTACAAAGCACTGAGGTGAATCACACCTGGCTCATTTGAGGAAGTGCAGGAAGGTTAGTGTGGCTGGCATAAGTGAACAAGGGGGAGGATAATGAGAGAGGAGATCAGAGGTTATGGGGGAGGGCTGGCAGTTATTTAGAGTCTGATAGCTACTGTGAGTATGTGGGCTTTTACTCTGAATTAAATGGGGGAACCGTTGAGGGGTTCTGAACACTGAAGTATAACTGTTATTACAAAACAAACTGAGGATTGCTGGGGTTGGGTGACGGACACTGGGGAGGCTATGTGCTATGGTGAGTGCTGTGAATTGTGTAAGACTGATGAGTCACAGACCTGTACTCCGGGGGCAAATAATACATTATATGTTCATAAAAAAAAAGGAGGAAACTCACAAATTTTAAGTGTACTCATAACTGTTGAAAACTAACCATAAAGTATATTCTACTTTAGTCATTTATTTTCTATACATGATACCCTTCAATTAAAAATTTGAATATTAAACCTCCAACTAGATTAAATGCAGAAAAAAAATGGGAAACTCACTTAAGAGTTTCCTGTTCTCGAAACTATTTTAATTAATAAAAAGTATCAGAACTTTAGCAACAATTATCTATTTTTGGCATCATGAAGATGAAAGGCTATAATTTCCTAAAAGACCCAAGAATACCTTCTTTGTGACTAGTGCTGAGGAGAAAGCCTCTAGAAGTTGTTTTTGCTGAACAAGTAACATGAATTAATACCATGATCTAACCTTAAAGGAATAATTTCCAGCAGATGTGGAGAGAGACCAGACTCCTGTCTGCATTTTAATTAGAAACCAGTCTTCTTTTCTCTCCAGGTAGGATTCTCTATTCCCAACCCAAAATACCTTCAAAAAAATTAAATGATGAATTGGTATGTTATCACTTATAAGAAATAATTCAAAGAACTGTAATTACATTTCCTTACTTCCTCCCCCCTACTTTTTTTCTGTGAGATGTGGTTGCTTCTTGAGTTGGACATATGACTGAGGCAAAAATGACAGGCAGAGGGAAAAATAAACATGAGCCAAGTGGCTTTGGAAAACTTTGTTGAAAGAGAATCTAAAGATTCAAACTAGTCATAAAAACATAGGATGCGGATGTTAGTAGAACTTAGAACTTGACCAAATTACGTGAAGTAATCACATAAAATAGAAATACATATGAAGATTGTGTTCTTGGAAAAAATTTAAAAGCTTTTGTTAGTTCTTTGGTGCCCGTGCAAGAGTTACTATATAAGCTTTTAGCTCACTGTGAAACAGAATGGGAAAAATAACCAGTTGTATATTGGGGCTTCCTTTGGTGGCTTGAAGTCAGCTGTGGTATTTACACCATGGAAATCTGCAAATGCTACAAATCAGGGTTTTTTTGTTTCTTTCCATTTTACCAGTACACCATTGAAAATAACTCTGCACAGGGATTAATGAAACTCTTAGCACCTGTGACAAAGATATCCTGTAGGGCTTTGGTGAGGGGGATTTGGGGCAATAAATGAGTATTCTTTCTATAAGCAGGGGACTTCTAATATCCATCTCCATTAGATTTGGTGTTCTTGGAATTAAAATTTCATCAAATTCTTCTTAGAAAGGATTTCTTTAAAATATGGCTTCAGTTTCACTTCTTTTCATTAAAAGGTAAATCAAGAAGATAAAATATATGTGTGGCAGGAAAACTTCCTGCTTTCTAGTAAGCAGAAGTAGTAGCACCTGATAAACTGTATAAAGTCATTGGAACAGAGTCAAAACCATAGAGGAGCCAGACCCTTTTTTTTTTTTTTTTTTTTTTTTTTGTGAATGACAGTGTTAAAGAATGTAACCCCTCTTAACTTCTTTACACCCCGTACATACAAATTGCTTATGCTGATACAACCCTCAATGGTAACTCACTTCACACCTCTATTTTTTTTTCCTTGTTATCACCAAGATTAAACAGCATGTTTGGGCAATATTCTGCATTCATCTAACCTTTTCCATACAGGCCACACTGATACAACAGAACAGGTTTATGTACCTCACACGTCAGATCCTATCAAGAAACTTGGTAGTTTGATAAGGACACCGTAGCTTATTGAACTTGTTCTAAAAACAACAGCAGCAAACCACTCACCTCACACATTTTACTGACCTTGTTCTATGCTGTCCCCATTTTTAAATGCAGCAGATATATTACTGACTGTGTGGCTTCAGAGCTTAAAGAAAGCTCAGGCATGTGACAATATGTGTTTTGATATCACACCATTAAAAATTCTAGAGATCTGCATTTACTTCAGTTACCTACTGAGAAAGGAGAGATCTAGGGTAAGGTTTAACTTCAACCTTGCCAAAAGCTTTAACCAAAGTGAAAAAATGGCTAGTCAGAAAATGAGAAGAAAATTGCCAGGAGTTGCTTTTCTTTTTTTTTTTTTATTGTTATTTATTTTTATTAACATATATTATTTGCCCCAGGGATACAGGTTTGTGAATCATCAGGCTTACACACTTCACAGCACTTACCGTATCACATACCCTCCCCAATGTCCATAACCCAGCCACCTTCTCTACACCACCCTCCACCCCCAGCAATCCTCAATTTGTTTTGTGAGATTAAGAGTCTCTTATGGTTTGTCTCCCTCCCAATCCCATCTTTTTTTTTTTTTTTTAAGATTTTATTTATTTATTTGACAGACAGAGATCACAAGTAGGCAGAGAGGCAGTCAGAAAGAGAGAGGGAAGCAGGTTCCCTGCTGAGCAGGGAGCCTGATGGGGGGCTCGATCCCAGGACCCCAAGATCATGACCTGAACTGAAGGCAGAGGCTTAACCCACTGAGCCACCCAGGTGTCCCCCCATCCCATCTTGCTTCATTTTTTCCTTCCCTACCCCCACAACCCCCCACTTTTCTCTTTGGTCTCCAGAAGGTCTGGGATTGTGATAGACAACCAACAAGAAATGCTGATAGACTTCTCTGTTTCAGGGTGACATCCCTAAGGCAAGACACAGAAAAGAAAAGTAAATGCAAATAAATTTAAAATTAAGAATGAATTATAAAGCCTAATTTTCTTATGTTTTTTTATTTTTTTGTCTTTGGATTGATTTTTTGGGGGGGGGGCAAACATTCCTCTGCTATGCCAAAGATTTTATTACAAGCACATTTAATACCATATTTAATAGATTATTTAACTATATTCTCAAGCTTTAAAAACTGTTATTGCTTTGATTCAGTTAATTTCTTTTTTTTTTTTTTAAAGATTTTATTTATTTATTTGACAGAGAGAAATCACAAGTAGGCAGAGAGGCAGGCAGAGAGAGAGGAGGAAGCAGGCTCCCCGCTGAGCAGAAAGCCCGATGTGGGGCTCGAACCCAGGACCTGGGATCATGACCTGAGCCGAAGGCAGCGGCTTAACCCACTGAGCCACCCAGGCGCCCCTGATTCAGTTAATTTCTAAGTGAATTTTATTATCATGGTGAAATTTTCAGATGGGATTCTAATCTCTGTAAAATTTCAGATTTTTCTGCTCCTTATGGTTCAAGCAGGATAAGGAGCATTCAACCAACTTGAGGGTTTAATTTTGTCACTCAGTTATATTTTTACACCTACAAATACTATTCTTCTGGCTTGTGCCCTGGAGGCCTTTGGTCCCATCTGTTCTTAAAGATGGACACATTCAAGTAGAAATGGAAAGAAACCTATAGGATTATACGGTATAAACAAATCCAGTGCTAATGTATTTCTGAATGACTAACAGAAACTTTGTGAGTTTGGAAAACATAATTTTGCTTTGTGAATATCTGTAAAACAACTGATATTGTGGTGAGGGGAAGACTGGGCACACTTCTGAACACTGGCTTGTATTTTCGTGGGTTTGTGTCTAATCACCCTGCTTTTGAGTGGGTTGATGTTTTCCTCGAATACCACTATCATATCCCTCTCCTTCTCTTTGAAACTTTCTCCTATTTCTGAAGCAAAAAAGAAAGTGTTCTTTTTACTACTAGGAGTCCTTCTGTCTTCTCACCTCAGGTTCTAGATATGATCATAGAGGAAAAAATATGAAATATCTCAGGCATACTGGAATATAGAGAGAATATAATGAGGTTTGAGTACCTAACATCTCCCTTAAGAAATGAAACATTACGGGGCGCCTGGGTGGCTCAGTGGGTTAAGCCGCTGCCTTCGGCTCAGGTCATGATCCCAGAGTCCTGGGATCGAGTCCGCATCGGGCTCACTGCTCAGCAGGAAGCCTGCTTCCCTTCCTCTCTCTCTGCCTGCCTCTCTGCCTACTTGTGATCTCTCTCTGTCAAATAAATAAATAAAATCTTTAAAAAAAAAAAAAGAAAAGAAATGAAACATTACAAACACAAATGAAGCCCCTATGTGTTACTTCTGCCTCTTCAGAGGTAATCACTATTCTCATTCATGTTTTTATACTTTTGCTAATCGTGTACATCATTAAACAAAATAGAATGCTGTGTTGTATGTTTTAAATTTTTATATAGATGGTTCCCTTTCTTCACATTATTTTTAAGATAAGCTCATACATATAACTCTTGCTTATTGATTTTCACTACATAGTATTCCATAGTATGGATATACAACAACTTAGTTATCCATTCTTTTGTTGATGCTTCAATATATACTTAGTACAGGTCTCCTTGAGCAATGTGTGAGAATTTCTTTAGGAGACAGACCTGGGATTAGAATTTTTGGATAAATGGATATTCATATCTTTAACTTCACTAGATATTGCCATGCTCCAAAGATTGAATCATCTGCAGTGAAGCCAGCAATCTGTGTAAAAAAAATCCTCTCGGTTCGAAGTTTCAGATTCAATAATCTTGAGGTAGAGTGGTGGTGGGGGGGAATATGGCAACAGATTGCATTTCTAACATGTCTCCAAGTGATACTGTTGCCACTGCAGTGTAATACTGGGGACTACAGTTTGAGAACAAGTGCTCTAGAGAAAGTCTGTCGGATTACATTTGGGAAAAGAGAGTCAATGAGACACTATCTGAAAAAAATGTGGCTGGCGAGGTTTTATTAGGTAACTGAAAGTCAGCCTGTGGTATAATTTGAGGATTCGGATTCCAGAAAAACTGGGTAAAAAAAAAAAGATAGCATATAGTAAATAACCAGTATGAGTGGTTTTCAACAAGGCTAAATTCTTTATGAGTTAGTTCTCTTGCTAGAATGGGAACTCTGCATGTTCTCCTGCTGTTGCTATGCCGAGAAGGGCAGGGGAGTAGACTGGTAGCCCTGTATCAGCAGTGTGTGCAGTAAAGTTTGGCTGATACAACTCAGTGTATTAATGTCTTGATTACACTTATAAAACCCAGGTGCTGGCTTAGATGAAGGTGAGAATATTCCCTTGGGGAATCCTCAAGCATTAAGGCATGGGGCTACTGAGTCTTACTGATGTGGCTATTTTTAGATACTTAGATCCAAAACAACAACAACAACAAAAATCAATCTTTATATTATGTGTTTTGTTTTTTTTTTTTATTACATTCCAAGTTCAGTAATGTGGTAACAGAATGCCAGGGATGTTTCCCTTAAATACTCTCTCTTGCAAGAACTTCTTATAAAAAAAAATATTGAAAACAAAGCCTTTATATATTTAGGATAAAGAGATACACACAGGCTGGCACAGTCTACAAATAGTTAACATGTAAACTGGCAGGAAAGTTATTTTATTTCAGATTTAGCAATATAAAAGTTCAAATGGGGAAAAGCATGTATTGGTAAACGAAAACATTTGCTTAAATCATTCCACAATTTACATAACAAGATAACTGTTCTTCAAAACCAGACAACAGGTTTGAAAATACTTCTTTTCACACCCTTATAAGTGATGCTGTTGGGAACAATGGCTGTTATGAGGCCATTTATTACAGGAACATTTCTAGCTAGTTCTAGTTAAACATTACTGTTGTTTTATCTTCTTTCTTTTTTTTCTCTCATCAGCTTTTTGCTTTCTTCTCGTCTTCTCTTATTCACTGGATTCCGAGGATCATAGATTTCGAATGTATCTGAATCTTGCATGCTTGCGTCTTTCACTTTTCTGGTTTTATCCTCAAACTGAAGTACATGCGACATCCTGAAGAGGGAGAGAGATGGTTCAGTGATTTTGGCAGGAGAACAGAAAGTAGAAATTTTATACTATCCTGTCCTTGGCATAATGAACCATAAGGGTAGAGAACACCAACATGGGTTTATTGTTTATTGGTGCTTATACCACATGTAAACCAACTTCTCAGAAAACACTTAAATTTGAAAAACATGTCTGGAGTTTGTTCTGTTGCTTTGTATTTTTAGTAATGAGTCTCTTTGCTTCAGTATTCACTTGACGGTCCTTTCCTGATGGGAGGTTAAGGAATTCTACCCAGAAGTGTTCCTTCAACTAAACTCAGAGATCATTTTGCCAACTTCCTTTAAAGAGCACAGTCACTTAGCCAGAGTGGGCAGGGTTGCAGGGCAGAACTCCAGACAACAAACCAGCCCTATTGATCTTTTTGTTTTCAGCAGTTAAAGGGGTCAAGAGTCAGGAATGTGTTAAGAAAATTCTTGTTCAAATGGTATTAAGAGTGCCTTTTCTGGGGAGTCGCAGGGTAAAAAAAAAAAAAGATTTTTTTTTTCGCGCAAAAGGAAACTAAGCTTTGGCATAACTCCATGGACTAATTTCCTCCTCTTACTGTTGATTACAACAAATTTAACCATCCTGCTTTCCCACTTTATCAAATGCTTGCTGGTCTTAAGGTATCAACATGTGCTTGAATCATAAGTGGTCATAAGCTGGCTATCCTTAGCAGCAGGGAAATATGTAAGTGATTAGCGCTGCCCCCCTTAGGAGGTGTCAGAAATAAATGGAGAAGTCAAAGACCAGATTTCAGGGCAGCTGAATGAATCTGGAAAGAGAAAAGTTCAGTTTTGATAATATAAACAAAACTACTAAGGCTTTTCCCACTTGTTAGTTAAGCAATTTTAAAGTGGGCATACCCAACACTTTATCACAGCTGATAGAGCTAAATTGCCTATAGGATTAACACTCCCCATACACCCATTGTAACTTTCGCATGAAACCCAAATATTACATTAATTTCTTTCCCCTGAACAAGCAGAGATTTGGGCAGTAGGTACCAACACAAATTATCCCACCCCTTTTCCCTGCAGTAGCACAAATGCTGAGTGAAGTTTACTTAAGCGATAAACTCTCATGGATATACTTAGGTTTTGAAGAAAAGATTTTGTAGAGAAATAAAATTTTACAATATTAGTGGTACTTAGCATTCAGTAGCTACTGTTCTTGAGGGCTGACAAGTTGAGTCTTAACTACCATTCCCACCCCTTCCATCCCAGAAAAGCTTACTGGAATGCAATTAGTACAAGTGATATTATTATACAGATGACCTAGAATTTACTTTAAGTTACTAAATGAGGTAAGTCACATGCACATTTTAATACTTTATTATTAATAATTTGTTATTTGCATCAGATTTTATAACTAATTTCAATACATGAAAATGCCCTATCACCTGTCAGAACTGCTGACTTCTTATATTTCTCTTGCTTTAGTAAACACCCTTTTTTACAAAAGGCATCATATGAGATCTTGCCATTTACAACACAGGTGGACCTAGAGGGTATTATGTTTACTGAAATAAGTCAACGACAAATACCATATCATTTCACTTAGATGTACAATCTAAAAAACCAAACAAATCAATTAACAAACAAACAGAATCAGACCTATAAATGCAGAGAACAAACTTTGGGAACAAACAGAGGGGAGAGGGGTGGGAAGACGGGCCAAATGGGTAAAGAGGTGTGGGATGTACAGGCTTCCCTTTATGGAATGAATAAGTCATGGAACTAAAAGGCACAGCATAAGGAATATAGTCAACGACATTGTAATAGTGTTGCATGGTGACAGATGGTAGCTACACTTATGGTGAGCATGGTATAAGGTGTAGATAATTGAATCACTATGTTGTACACCTAAATCTAATATAAAACACTGTATAAAAAAGGAAAAGAAACAAAACAACAAACAAAAAAGAAAATCAGAAAATATAGCGACTTCTTTACCATAGCAAGTACAGTGGAAAAACCATGCTGATAGATAATTTCAGAAATGGTGATACTGAGGCCCATGCTTCCTTAGTTTCCATTTTAAATTGTTTCTATCTTCTTTTAAGATGAACAGATAGATTCAATGGAAGAAATAGAAAAAAGAGCTCTGAATTAAGTTTACAGTAACAGAATAAATAGCATCAATTTTATCATGGATAATCACACAATTTAGTAGGATAAATCTGTAGATTCTCTGTGGGTGGAAGAAGATAGGGTATTCATGGGTTTGGATTACAACTTTTCAATTGGAGATACTAATAAAATCCTGGAAGCTACAAGTATGAAAGAAAAAGGAAATGCATCATAGGATTGTTGGTTATTTAAATGGATTCCTCAAGTCTGATTTTCTTATGCTTTCAATTACCTACAGTGTTTACATATTAGCGTCTGAGAATAAAAAAACTCCAACTCCTAGACAAAGGCTGATTGTTCTACATTCATGGTTAACAAAGAACAACTAGAACCACTTTGAAACATAATCAAACTGGATTTAATCAATTAATGATGATCTGCCTAGACCTAAAATTCAGTGACAACTCAGTTCAGTAAATACACCTTTGAAAACCAACTAGTCAGTGAGAACCTTATGCTTTTGACAGTTGGCTAATCAGTCAATGGTGGACTCTACTAATCATGTTTCTGAAACCCACCAATCACCCACAGTCTCTTGTCGGTATTGGGCTTCTGAGGCTGTCAATCCCTAAATAATCTCTGACCCCAAAACTCTATATGAAAGATTTGCAACCCACTTTGCTGGGACTGGGCCTAAAAGCATAGCTCTTCCTTACTAAGTAATAAATTAAACTTTTTGTTTCAGGTAATAAGAGGTGGTCTTTTTCTTTGACATGTCTTAACGATCTGTTCTGCATTCCCCACAGAGTATACTTTTTAGGAACTGTAAGTGTATTTGCACTTCTGAGGAACAAGTTTAGAAGGGTGGCAGGATGTCCTTTTGAAGGTTCTTTACCACACATAGTGGGGAGTACAGACCCTACATTGCATTTCACTAAGTGTTTAGCAAATGATTCTTGTGCAGATACCTAAGCCGAAACCAGGAAGTAGCTCAAAACATACCCTTTAAAACAATTTTATTCAGTATTCCTGTATTGATAGTGAAAAACAAAACCACTGTCCTTAACTTATTAATATCTTTCTATATAAACATTTTCTATTTCAAAAATTATTGCTCTCTCTGTCCAAAAATACAGATGGATTTTTTTGGTAATACCCATTTCTATTAGGACTGCCCACATTTAAAAAATGACTTTACCAGAACTTGTCAATTAAAACCATATAAGGGGGCGCCTGGGTGGCTCAGTGGGTTAAGCCGCTGCCTTCGGCTCAGGTCATGATCTCAGGGTCTTGGGATCGAGTCCCGCATCGGGCTCTCTGCTCAGCAGGGAGCCTGCTTCCCTTCCTCTCCCTCTGCCTGCCTCTCTGCGTACTTGTGATCTCTGTCTGTCAAATAAATAAATGAGAATCTTAAAAAACAAACAAACAAACAAAAACCTTATAGGCACCTTCCTCCTTTCTATCCTATGAGAGTATCTAGCAACTATTGGATTTAGTTGGCTCTGGTATAAGAATTGAGCTCTAGACATGTGAATAACAACACAAAGTCCACAAAGAGAAACAGATTTTCCTACAAATTTGAAAAAAAACAGAAAGCCGTAAATTAAAGTAGCTGTCTTTTTCAACTGTTTGTTTCATACACCACTGCATTAAACAAGTCCAACATTTTGATTAATAACAAACCTAAACCCAGAGGAAAGAAGGGGCTATCAGCTTACAAACTACTTCAGCTTTAATATCATAATACTTAGCATGGCTGGTTACTCAGCAATAATATTTAATCTTTAATAGAAATAAAAGCATAATCAAATGGTTCACCCATTTACCTTTCAACATGCTTTGGTCACTTCATTTTAAAAAGCAGAACAAAACAGTTATTATGATTTTCAGCATAATAAACTCCTGACCTATGTGCCTCCATAAATCATGGACTGCATGAATTGAAAGCATGCCCACATTTTACAGTCTCCTGTGAGAATACACATGCAGACTTACACTACAGACTTAACTCAAGTACACAAGGTCTGGTCATTTACAATACTGTATGTCCCGATAACTCAATACTATTCACTCAGTGTCTGGTCATGGAACTGGCCCAACAAGAGCAGTTAATTTTTTAGAATTAATTGCACACTGATCATTTACATATGAACATTTTAGAAGGTTCACTTGAAGGCATAGACAAAAAATTCAGTTCTCTTTAATAAAAAATTGACATATGCTCAGATTCTCAAATAAGAACACTGACCTCAGTGTGTTACAGAAATATGGAGGTTTACATTTTCATAGAGGTTATTTGGTAGAACAGGTTTTTTGGTTTTTTTTCCCCCCCCAGTGGGGTTGTATGAAATTATAAACAAAGTAAATAATTGATTGTTCAACAAGGACCCAGACCTTGACTAAACTCACTAATCTGACATTCAGTTTTTAAAGTTCTCCCAAATCGTGAAATAGATTAAGAAATGACAGCAATTAATATTAATGGAGAACACAAGAAAGGTACTTATTCCCAAATATTCAGTAAGTAGTGCAATATAGAATCCCAGAATAATTTGTTTCTGACTAAAATGCATTAAGATTACTTATGCTTCTATTGTAAATAGCCATCTTTTTCTCAGGAAATCTATAAACTACTCCTTCCCAAGTCTCACCAATTTAGGAACTTACCACCCCATCCTTAGACTTCGGTCGGTGTTCTAACTGTTCTACATCTGTACTATTTCTCCTTCCAATCCTGCAAAGGTTCTAAAATAATCCTAAGTTTTTTTTTAAATTAAGTGGTTCCACACTCAACACAGGGCTGAACTCACAACCTCAAGATCGAGAGTACATGCTCTATTGACTGAGTCAGCCAGGTGCCCCTAAAATAATCTTTCTAATATAGTTCTTTGACCAGGAATTACTGACTATTGACTGAACTACCTCAGCCAGACCCTTAAAACTCTCTAACAACTACATCTTCCTATCTTACCAACCTTATTTTGTTTCTTTATCATTTACCCTTTTGTAACTGGCTATCCGCTTAATTGTGAACAGACCATCAGTTATTGGAGACGGTTTGAGTCTTGTTCATAATTGTATTCCCAGCGCCGAGAATGGTGATTTGTGTTGTAAAGCAAAAACCCCCAGATCCTTTGTACTGGCCAGGCGTGTTGGCTGGTACTAGCTGGTCTGCTAAACTAACACTTGACCTCCTTTTTTGGGCAGGGGATGTCTTTTATTTCTGTGATAAACCTTTAAAATGTCTAATAGGTCTGCACAAAGTCTCATGTTCAACACAAGCCCACCTTTTCATGACCTCTCATAGCTCAGCACATACTGATTGCTGCTTTTCCACTGTCCTTTCACTTAATGGCTAGTTGTACTCATAGACTTCAGTGGAAGCATGCCTTATCTTCTTTTCTACTGACTATGGTTCTTACTTACAACTAGATAGGTTTTTTTATTTTTAATTTTTTTATTAAGTAAACTCTGTGTGCAACATGGGGCTTGCACTCACGACCCCGAGATCAAAAGTCACATGCCCCACCAACTGAGAAAGGCAGGTGCTCCTTGACAGATACTTTTTAAAGCAGTTTTACATAGACTAATCCTAGAGCCCTGCATCAAACACAGGCTGTATGTTAGAATCATTCGGGTAGCTTTAAAAACTATGCCAGGCTTCTACCTCCAGAGGTATTAATTTAACTGTGGTGGGATGGGGCCCCAGCATTGGTAATTAAGTTGGTAATTAAAATTTTTTCCTGGTGATTTTAAAATACAGTCAAATTTAAGACTACAGCACTGAAGTTTAAGAATCTTTACATTTTCACATTGATTTATTTCATCAGCCATTCATTCTGGCCCCTTCAGAGATGAACATTCAGTTCCTAATGATGAACTACTCATATACTTGAAGAAGCATAAGTGGCCTCTGAGCTCATTAACTGAATAATTTCAAGTGTATTATCCTTTTCTTATATTATTTGAAGATAAGGCAAGAAACTGGACTTAATTCTTCACTCAACAAACATCTGAGGACATATTATGTGTGAGAACCTGTGTCAGACACCAGGGACACAAGCCAAATATGACCCAGGCCCTGCCAATCTAAAGTGAACAGTCTGTTAGGGAGATGCACACACAGACACCAGAACAAATGCACATTTTGGGATTGCCTGCAAAGCGTGAGGTGACAATAAGAGCATCTACGGACACAGCTCTTCACAAAAAGCTTTCACATGTTGTTTGCTATAATCTTCACAGTGGTAGTAGTATGGGGGAGGGAGGAAAGACGTTGTCATCACCCCCACTGCACTGGCAATTTGTGAGATTCATGGTCAAGAAACTTGTAGCTGGTAAGTAGTTGGTGAGGTACTCTACTAAATGTCTTCAGAGGTAAGAAATTTTCATGATGTGAAGATGGATTTAATTTTAGGAATAATCCAAAAGTTAATTCAGTGCTAAATTGAGTGAGTAGGTTAAAGAAAAATCAGATTGGGTAATGCTTATTTTGGACTAAAATTTTTTTTAAAAAAATCCAACTATAAAGAGACAAGAATGATTATTTGTTTAGCTCCCAGACTGGCCTTTAAAGCAATTCCAAAAGAGAAGTTCCACAAATGTCTTGAGCAACATAGGAGGCTCTTTGGGAAAAGATACCTCTCTTTTAGATGAAAACTTGCTTAAAAAAAAAAAAAGTGATTTTCACTGTAAATTTTTATCCCATTATTGTCTTTAGTAGCACTCTCTAGAATCTCAGTCTCAGTTTCACCTTATATTTCCTAAAATGAGGATGCTAGGTTGGGACACCCCTTCAGCTGGAGTCCCAAAGCGGGAGAGCCAAGGGCCCATAGCCTGCCCCTCGGAGGTTGGTTGTTTGGCAGTCTCCTATCAGTCATCTAATTAGTAAGGAGTACACTGTGGTTGATGATGATATCCAGGTCTTTTCTGTTATATATATATATTTTTCAAAGATGCAAATCTACCCATGAAAACTCATCTGTTCTAAATCCTTTGGTGCTCCCCACTGTCTACACAATGAAACCCAAATTTCTTGTTTGGACTCTGTAATTTGGTTTTTGATTCCAAGTTCCTGTATCACCTTCTCTGATCCCATTTATACCCCAGACATCCTGAATTACTTGTAGTTTCCTGAACAAAACCTGCTCTTTCCTGCCTGCTTCCTGCCTCTCTATGGTGATACATTTCTCTCCCTTGTGTTGGCTGAGGTGTCATCCCTTGTGGGGATTCTTCTCCTGGCCTGTCCTCCTTTTCCAGTGGGGTTAGGCCTTCTTCTGTACATTTCTCTAGTTTAGGCTCCCTCACTAGACTGCAGTTGACTCAGTTTTACTTGCCTTTGCACCAGCACCAGTCACCAATGCTTGGCAAGAAGAACACTCTCAATAAATTTTTGATGAATTAATAAATGTTTTTGGGTAACCAGTCACTTCTGGTTACTTCTAGAACCTCTGGCTAGAATTTTGAATTTTTTTTTTTACCATTCTCCTTAATAATATTAATATATATAATTCCGAATTATTTAGCTATTACATTTATCAACCCTTGCGTTTTCTAGGTCAGTAACTCTCAAACTCCACAATACCAGAGAAAAGGTTAATATTTCAAAAAGCTAAAACAAAGTATTCCCACCACTACTAATTTTATGTTATGAAAATCCAACACTAATCTTCCTCAAATGGCCACTTAAATTATCTATGGATTGACATTTGTCTTTTGTACTCTTTGTACTCTTTGTCTTTGAGATCTGAGGTGGGAGCAAAACACATATATTGTTCTCAAACAGCCTCCCTTGAGTTGGGTTGAAAGACTTTGCCATTTTTTGTGAAACTGTCATCCTCATAATTTGTCTTTAGTATACTGTGTTGACAGCTTCTCATTTCTCTGTTAAATTAGAATTAGAAATTAGAAATTAGAGTTCCTAAGAAACCCAACTAAATAACTCCTAGTTATTATTTAAGTTTATTATTCTATAGGACTACAGATAAGAAACTTAAATGATCTGGTTGAAGGTTTCTTTTGAGGGGGAGGACTGGAAAGGAGATTTGCATTTGAAAGCAAAAATAGCCCTTTTTGTTTTTAAAGAAAAATTTCAGCAAGACAAAACAGTTTTCAAGTTTTGCCCACATTTGATTCTTTGAAAGGACCACACCCAGCTCTGTATCATAGATGGCCTGCAGCATACTCTTTCCACGTCACTTCTCTGGAATGTCCTACCACCCCCTTCCCACTGGTCTGTGTCCCCTATCCTTTCAAAGCCCAAGTGTAATTCCCATTCCCTTATACAAATCTTCTGACTGTCCTGGCTTTCAGTATCTATTCTTACTTTTGAGTTCTCTGACACTTCCTATGGAAACTTTTGTGCACTGCATTGGAAGACCTGGAGTTTGAGTTATAGTTCAGTCACGAAATGTTACTGTAGGAAAGTCACATTGCTTTTCAGGCCTGTTTCTTCATCTGTGAAGAGGAGATTGTGATATGCGCCCTAATTATGTCACATAATTAGAATAAGATTCAAACATCATGCCTCCACCAAGTCCAACACTTATTTCAATTTATTTTGTATTTTGTATATATGTGCTACACATAAACTGTGCTTGTATAAAGTTATATTTCATAATATTCTATTACAGTGCATAGACTTTTTCAAATGTTTTTGTGTACACCATCATACACACATAACTTATTTGATCTTACTTTGGAGGCTTGTATGTATATTTTAAAATATATCCAGTCTTGGGTGCCTCGGTGGCTCAGTTGGTTAAGCAACTGCCTTCAGCTCAGGTCATGATCCCAGGGTCCTGGGACTGAGCTCCCTGCTTAGTGGGAGGCCTGCTTCTCCCTCTCCCACTAAATAAATAAAATCTTTTTAAAAAAGTAAAAATAAAAAATAAACAAAAATCATCTGTAATTCCATAGCTCCTCAATAATTATTGTAAACTTATACAGGTACATCACTTCCTGTACTTTTCCTGTGCATCTCTATGAACATATGTATATATATATATATATATATATATATATATATATATATATATATGCATGTATGTATTGTATATAATATATATATATGGATATTTGTGTGTGTGTGTGTATGAAGGGATCATAATGCATATATTTCATAAATTTTATAATTTGCATTTCATACCCAACTATACCACGATCATCTTTACATGGATAACTCTACTTTTTTATTTTTTAATTTTAATTAATTTAAAATAATAATTATTTATTTATTTGAGAGAGGGAGAGAGTATGTGTGCATGAGTGGTGGGGAGGGGTAGAGAGAGACGGAGAAGCAGACTCCCTGCTGAAGAAGGAGCCAGACATGACTCTGGGATCATGACCCAAGCCAAAGGCAGACACTTAACCTACTGAGCCACCCAGGGACCCCGGATAACTATACTTCTGTATCATTTAATTAGCTTTCCAGTATTTGGGGGTGCTTGAGTAGCTCAACTGGTTAATTGGTCTGCCTTCAGCCCAAGCCATAATCTCAGGGTCCTGGGATCTAGCCCTAGGTTGGGCTCCTTGCTAAGTGCAGAGTATGCTTCTCCCTCTCCCTCTACTCCTCCTCACTGCTTGTACTGTCTTTCTCTCAAATAAATAAACAAAATCTAAAAAAAAAATTGTCTAATAGTTTATCCTATAGATAATTTACAATCAACCCTGTGTTGTAGGATTCTTAGGCTTGTTCAGATTTTCACCTTTATAAACAAAATGCTGCTAATAATATCTATGTGAATAAGAGAATTTTAGATTTTCTTATTTGTAGAAATTTTGTGGAGGAAAGGCTAGTACAGTATTCTTTCTTTTGGTAGCATAATTCTTTTTCTTTCAGAAATGACCCTCTCCACTCTCAGTCCAGGTTGTTGGAGTGGGATGACATCTGCTGTCCTTGTCCCATTAAGGGGACTCATGTAATAGGCCTGCCCAGAATAACCAGTGATTACATCAGGGCATGGGCATTTGAATTTGAAAAGGCCAAACAGAATTGGTTCCAGAACTTTTCCTGGAACCATTAAGGTTGATCATAATATAATCCTAGAGCTTCTGACGCCCTTCTTTGGCACCCCCTAGGGGAAGCCTGGCCTACGGATGAGGCCAACTGAGAGGAAAATGGAGCCAGGAGACGGAAAAAAGAGAAAACTGGTTGAATTCTCTGGTCTACTCATGCCCTAGCTTTACTTCTTAAGCTTCCCTTGCTGATAGAGTCCCCATTTTTGTTTAAGATATTTCCATCATTTGTAATAGAGAATCTTTACTAACGTTTAGGATACATTCCCAGAAGCAGAATTCTTAGGGCAACGATTTGTACATTTTTAAGGTATTTCATATGAATGGTCTAACTTCACTCCAGAGAGGATTTGTCAATTTACACCCTCATTGGCAAAGTGCCTTATTTTCCTTAATAGCTTTTGTTTTCCCTTTTCTCCCATGTTTTTGGCTATCTGTATTTCTTCTTTTGTGATATGAGTGTCTGTCCTTCACGCATTGGAAAAAAACGTGATATTCAGCTTTTCTGTTTGGATTTGTGAGAAATTTTACTATATTAAGAATATAAATCTATATTCATCACATATATTGAAAATGCCTTTTCTAGCTTATCATTTGTCCTTTAATTTTGTTTTTTTCTGTTGAGTTTTACTTACCTATTTCCTTTCATCCTCCCTCCACCCCTCTTTCCTTCTTTCCATCCTCTGATATAGAACTTTACAGTTTTTTATATAGTCATTGTGAGCAGCCTCTTCCTTTGTGGTCTCTGTTCTTAAAGTCATACTTAAGTCTTTCTTCACATTAATACCATGTAAATTATCCACCTAATTTTTCAACACCACTTTTACAGTTCTCTTTTCATAATTTTGGCATCTGACTGGGAAAGATCATTACTTTCTTACTCTTAAACAACATTTCTCAAAATTTGTTTATTTTTTAAAATAGATTTTTTAAAAATTATTTATTTATTTATTTATTTGACAGATAGAGATCACAAGTAGGCAGAGAGGCAGGCAGAGAGAGAGAGGAGGGAAGCGGGCTCCCCACTGAGCAGAGAGCCCGATGCGGGGCTCGATCCCAGGACCCTGAGATCATGACCTGAGCTGAAGGCAGAGGCTTTAACCCACTGAGCCACCCAGGGGCCCCAAAATAGATTCTGTTTTTTTAAGAGGTTTAGATTTACAGAAAAATTGAGCAGTTAGTACAGAGAGTTCCCTTATACCCTCAAACCAATTTTCTCTATTATTACCATCTCATGTTAGTATGGTACATTTGTTACACTTAATGAACCAATATTGATATCTTGTTATTAAATCCATAGCTTATTTATATTTCCTTAGTGTTATGGACTAAACTGTGTTCCCCCAGATTCGTAAGTTGAAGACCAAACTCCCAATATGACTGTCTTTGGAGATATGGCCTTTATAGAGGTAATTAAGATAAAATGTCATTCTGCAATACGAATGTTGAATAATTATGTCACACATCTGAAACTAATGTTATATGTTAATTATACCTCAATTAAAAAAAGATTACATGAGGTCATAAAAGTGTGCCTTAATCCAAAGAGAACTAATGTTCCTAAAAGAAGAGGAAGAACCACAAAGAGCACATGCATACAGAGAAAAGGCCATGTGATAACAGAACAAGAAGGTGGCTGGCTATCTGCAAGCCAAGGAAAGAGGTCTCATTAGAAATCAACGCTGCTGACACTTTCATCTAGACTTCTAGCCTCCAAAACTGTGAGAAAATAAATTTCTATTGTTTAAGCCACCTAGTCTGTGGAATTTTGTTATGGTAGCCCTAGGAGATTAATACACTTAGCTTTTACCTAATGTCCCTTTTTCTATTCCAGTATTCCAATCAGGATATCACATTCGTCGTCATGTCTCCTTAGGTTATTCTTGGCTATGCTGATTTCTCAGAATTTCCTTGTTTTGATCCCTTTGACAGCTTACAGGAGTACTTGTTGGGTATTTTGTGGGATGCCTACACTGATGGAAATTATCTGATGTTTTTCTCATGATCACAGTGGGCTTATGGGCAACTGGGAGGAAAACCACAATGTAAAGTGCAATTTTCATTACATTATATCAAAAGCAAATACTACCAACATGATTTATGATACTGATGTTGACCTTGATCACCTCACTGAGTGCTTGTCAGTTTTCTCCACTCTAAAGTTACTCTCTGCCCTCCCCACCCCCATCCCCAGCTTTCCATCTTGTACTCTTTGGAGGGAACTTATTATGCATAGCCCATACCTAAGGAGTGAGAAGTTATGCTTTCCTACTCTTTCTTAAAAAATTTCTTGGCTATTTTTGCTTATATATTTTTCTCCATCCTTCAACTGGTATTTTTATTTGGATTATATTAGGTTTATGAAATAATTTTGAGATAATTTGTTTTTTGTTAAAAATTAAGCATTCTAGAAACATAGTATACCTATCTATTTAGCCATAAAACAGGTTGCGTTTTCTTAATTTAAAAAAAAATGTTTTCTGGGCACCTGGGTGGCTCAGTTGGTTTAGCGTTTTCCTTTGGCTGAGGTCATGATCTCCGGGTCCTGGGATCCAGCCATATCGGGCTCCCTGTTTAGTGGTGAGTCTGCTTCCTCTTTCCCTCTGCCCCTATTTGTGCTTTCTTTCTCAAATAATAAAATCTTTAAAAAAATGTTTTCTAAGTGATTATTTTAGAGCACCAATTAATTGATTAACTGATACTGATCTGTGTGAATTAATTTTGTATCTGGCCACAATAATGAAGTCTTAGAACTTCTGGTAGATAACTTTGGATTTTCTAGATCTGCAAATAACTTGGTTTCTTCCATTCCATTTATAAGTAACTAAAGAGAAGATATTGAACTTATTTATCAAACTGGAACCTGCTTCCCAGTTCACAGTCTAGAAACTCTGGAAGTCTAAAGATGACAGATACTGTTACAGGTACTTTTGCTGCTAATGAAAAATAAAGATCAAAAAATTTTTGCAGAATCTGGGTAACTAAGTTAAACATTTGGTACTTATTATAATTTTAAGAAAGTATATCTAATAATAAGCTTTTAGTTTTCCTTCAATGAATTAATTAAAACTCATCATATAGAGAATAATGACATTATCAACCCCAAATATTACAACTTTTTTTTCTGTGATTCTGTGTTCACTTTTGATACAGTTTAAAATGTAATGGCAATTTTGTTAAAACTTTTGACATTTTCATATGATTTCTAGAATATATTTTAAAATATCAATTGGATGATTCTTTCATTTTGATAGTATCTTAACTATCAAAATGTAATATTTAGGTGAAAACCATATAAATTTTAAATTTTAGAACTTTTCTCCTTCACTGATTACAAGTAACTTAGGGTTTTCTTTTCACAAATGTTAAAGCTTCTTTAGGAATTAAGAAGTTAAAGGGTTAAAATATCACTACATATGAAAGTACTGTGAGTCTTTTTCAACATGAATTAGATAGTAGAAATGACAGTAATTCATATAAAGAGACAGACAAAACATGAGTGAGGCCAGAGATCAAAATGTGTTAAAAAAAAAAAAATCCAGGAAAGTGAAGTCACTGGGATTCTTCATGTCCAGCAGAGTAGGGCAACACAGGACAGAGGTGACTGAGAAGCAGAAGAGCCTAAACAAGAGAAGAAAATCAAGGAGGAAAAGGATGAAAGAACACTCAAAATGGGAGACAAACAGTGACTTAAAGGAAGCAGAGAAAAATGCACACAGAAGTGGCCAAAACTTCGAAGAGTGATTTAAAAATTGACAGTGGGAGGACAACAGTAACAAAAATAAAAAAATATATTTTTAAATATTTGAAATACAAATGAAGATAAGTATAGGAAAATAGAACATTAGGTAAACCAAAAAAGACGCTGGCCTATGGAAAAAGAAAACAAAGATAAACACTAGTGGAATTTTTTTTACTCTTCACCATTAACGTGGGAAAACTTCCTTTCTTCTAAATTTTGAATGAATGTTAATATTTAGTATTTCTTCCTTGGTTTGGGGTTTTGAAAAGCCAACTCTTAAAAAAATCTTTTGTTTCCGTCATTTAAAAAGAAAAAAAAATAATCCTCATAGAGTGTCTTTAATAAATATTGAGTATTGTTGGAGCAAAAGTGAAAGATGTAATTTTTAAAATATTTTCATCAGCATGGGAATAACTTCTCAGCTTTCCTGCCTATCTAACATGCTTCACACTCAGTAGGATACAGGTGGAAAGATTTAAGAAGCTTTCCAGAATAAATCTGTAATACATATTCTAACACCTGCCCTGGGGTTTAACCAACTGGTCAGCCAATAACATTTAATCTGTGGCTAGTGAACTAACAAAACAACTTGGGAAGATGGAGTTCTCAGTCAAAAAGTCCTGGTAAGCAGCTGGGGTACATGGCTATCTGCCCATCTCTCTCAGAATAAATCCATGAACAAAGCAAGCTTACCTAATGTGATAGAAATTTATTTCAGTTCAAACCGTATAAAAGCAGAGTCAATACAGAAGAGTTTTCTTTAGACAGAAAAAAAAAGGCAGAAAAAGGTGACTTCGGGGATTGGTCGGAGGGCTTAGAAAGAAAATAACCACCTTTCCACGGTCAGCGACTCTGACAAGTTCCTATTTATGAAGAATCTCATTTGGTCCTCTGCAGCATTATTTACAGTCCTTAATAAAATGAACACTAATTAGGGAACAAGGTTTATAATCCTATCCCTTGTTTCATTTTATCACTACTTTAGAACTTGGCTAAGAGGAATAGAAGAAAAACATTTACATTATACTGAGCTTGTAATTCTCTGCTCTCTAAAGTGATGACGTTCTTTTGCATTATATTTAAAATTTTTTTTGCATTATATTTAAATTTTATTTTCAACTGATATCCCTTCCACCCCACCCTTTTCTTAGTACCAGCTAAAGGAGAAAAAAACAGTATTTCATTAATGAGGCATTGTTGTTTCCCATAAAATTATCAAATCTCAAGTTTATTTTATCTCAAGAAGAATTATGATAAAAACTAAAGTTATCTACTGCAACTTATTATGGGTTAATTAAGAAAAGGTCATAAAATTTGTCAAACATTATAGAAATGGTATAAATTCCAATAATTATTTTGATAGATCTACTAACAAATACAGAGGAATTACTTTTCAAAAATAACAATATCAAAAATGAGAATAACAAAACATTTATTGAGCACTGATACCCTACTAAATCCTCTTAAAAAAGTATTTCATTTAATCCACAAACTAACCTATCAGAATTACAGTTTAACCTATTCTATTACAGTTTAAGGAACAGGATTAGAAAGATTACACAATTTGCCTAAAATCACACAGCTAGTAAATTTCCAAATGGGGATTCAAAGGAGGTCTGACTCCAAATCCCATACTCATAACCAATCTATTCTTTATATTAACATGGAAAATTATGACTAAATGTGGCTAAATGAGGAGCTTCTTTTTAAGTTAAACTTTTAAATAACTTTCTGAATTTTAATTCTTCAGATAATATAGGGTTTATAATATTAGGGACATGGACTTAATATCTACCATAATTGTAAGGGAGACAGACAATTTTTGACCAAAAATTTATAATAAAGTCCTGAAGTCACTTGTTTAGCCTTGTTACCACAGTTTACAAGACAACAACACTGCTTAAACAAGCAAATGTGAAAAATATGTAGGCTAGCTCAGTTAGAGAAATTGTTACAATATAAAATCACACACACACACAATTGAACCAAGCATGATTAGCTGTTTTTGAGATCTACCACTTACGAGCTATGAGATCTTGACCAAAATTACTTAACCTTTCTGTGCTTCAGATTCTTCCCACATAATCTGGGCATAAGAATAAGATCTAGCTTATATGAGCGACGGCTTCTCATCATGGCGGACCCTAGAGATAAGGTGCTTCAGGACTACCGCAAGAAGCTATTGGAGCACAAGGAGATCGACGGCCGTCTCAAGGAGTTAAGGGAACAATTAAAAGAACTTACCAAGCAGTATGAAAAATCTGAAAATGATCTGAAGGCCTTACAAAGTGTTGGGCAGATTGTGGGTGAAGTACTTAAGCAACTAACTGAGGAAAAATTCATTGTTAAAGCTACAAATGGACCAAGATATGTTGTGGGTTGTCGTCGACAGCTTGACAAAAGTAAGCTGAAGCCAGGAACAAGAGTTGCTTTGGATATGACTACACTAACAATCATGAGATATTTGCCAAGAGAGGTGGATCCATTGGTCTACAACATGTCTCATGAGGACCCTGGGAATGTTTCTTATTCTGAAATTGGAGGACTATCAGAACAGATTCGGGAATTAAGAGAGGTGATAGAATTGCCTCTTACAAACCCAGAATTATTCCAGCGTGTAGGAATAATACCTCCAAAAGGCTGTTTGTTATATGGACCACCAGGCACAGGAAAAACACTCTTGGCACGAGCTGTTGCTAGCCAGCTGGACTGCAATTTCTTAAAGATTGTATCTAGTTCTATTGTAGACAAGTACATTGGTGAAAGTGCTTGTTTGATCAGAGAAATGTTTAATTATGCCAGGGATCATCAACCATGCATTATTTTTATGGATGAAATAGATGCCATTGGTGGTCGTCGGTTTTTTGAGGGTACTTCAGCTGATAGAGAGATTCAGAGAACTTTGATGGAGTTATTGAATCAAATGGATGGATTTGATACTCTACATAGAGTTAAAATGATCATGGCTACAAACAGACCAGATACACTGGATCCTGCTTTGCTTCGTCCTGGAAGATTAGACAGAAAAATACATATTGACTTACCAAACGAACAAGCAAGATTAGACATATTGAAAATCCATGCAGGTCCCATTACAAAGCATGGTGAAATAGATTATGAAGCAATTGTGAAGCTTTCAGATGGTTTTAGTGGAGCAGACCTGAGAAATGTTTGTACTGAAGCAGGTATGTTTGCAATTCGTGCTGATCATGATTTTGTAGTACAGGAAGACTTCATGAAAGCAGTCAGAAAAGTGGCTGATTCTAAGAAGCTAGAGTCTAAATTGGACTACAAACCTGTGTAATGTACTAGAAGGTTTTTGATGACTGCATGACAGATACTGGCTTAATGTAAAAATAAAGTTAAGGAAAATAATGTATGTATTGGCAATGATCTAATTAAAAACATGAATAAAAGTAACTATGAATAACATTGTAAAAATTAGTAATTCAGTAATTCTACTTTTAAGATTGGTACAGAAGAAATTTGTATGTTTGTTATGTTGCATTTATTGCAGCAAAAGTTATAAGACTATGTTAAAGCTTTTCGTATTTGCTGTGTGAGCATTTTGTAAAACATTGAAAGTAGTTTGAAATAGTACGAGAGCATTTCTTATGACTTATTTTATATCATTTGTTTTCCTCATCCTGAAAAGTTGAATAAAATCTGTTTGATTCAGAAAAAAAAAAAAAAGATCTAGCTTATAGGTTTAAACAAGATTGGTGCTTTGTACGTGTTCAGTAAAAGTTAGCTCCTTCTTATAACTTTTATTTCTACTAAAAAAACAGGCCAAGCCCAACATTTTAAATATCATGGCCAACTGAATTAGCTGCACACAAGGAACAGAAAGAACATTATTATTACATTTAACTTGGTTATCCTCAATATTACCAGAGAGGATAAGGGGTGTTAATAATTCAAAATGGTAGGTAGTAGGAAGAATATTAATGAATGTCTTTGGAAGATGACTTTGTGGCTTGCATATATATACGGCCACCCTAGATGTTCTGGGGATTGACATCATGTAAAATAAAATTGAGATGTTATCCACTGTATGACTTTGTTAATCCTTTGTGCTTTTTTGTTCAGTACCAGGGAGATGGAAAAAATTCTGATGAAACTTCTCATAAAACATTTATAAACTTATACTGTAAAATGGCAATCAAATATCCTAGATTTTGTTCTTTTTTTTTACTCTTCATGCTACTTATTTTCCACATGCAATCTTTTCCATTACTTTGAAGGTAGGGAGTTTGTCTAAAGACTGATTATTTCCTTTTTGGCACTGGGGCTGCAATTCAGGTAGTGGCCACCTGTTAAATAATGGGACCTTTTATTGATTCCATGGTCAATTGTCTAAGATTTTTCCAGGTGTGGTTACCTCAGAGAAAATACGAATGGAGCAACATTATCCAGATGCTTAAGCTTTTAAAGTAAAAATATGTGTTGAACAATAAAGGTCCAACTTGCTTACCAGATATTAAATAGTATTATATGGCTACAATAATTTAGTAGTGAAGTACTGACATAGGAGTAGACAGAAAATCAATGTAAAATAATGAAACTGACCCAAAAATATTCCTAAGTCCTTACTCTATGTAAAGGATGTGTTTAATAGCAGTGGGGGAAAACACAGGACTATTCAATTGTGGAAGTTAGCAATATAGAAAAAAGTGCTGCAAGAGTAATTTAACATAATCAGAAAATAATCAATTCCAGGTAAAGATGTCAATTAAAAATAAGAATAAAATTATAAAACACTAGAGAAAGATACAAGTAGGTATTTATATAATCCTGGCATTATGAAAACCTAAAGAGTGACACTGGGCCACAAACATGAAGAAAAAATTGGCAGATTTAGCAATGCACATTTAAAACTCCACGTTAAAAACAAAACAACCCCCCCATCATAATGGCAAACTAGTAAAAATATTTAAAACCAAAAATATCTTTCATATTTAAGAAATTTTGTAAATCAGCAAGAAATATATAATCATACAATAAACAGCCACCACCACAAGGTGATGAAATATAAATGGACAGTTAAATCTTAAAAAAGTTCAACTTCTTTTTTTTTTTTTTTTTTTAAAGATTTTATTTACTTACTTGAGATAGAGAGAAAAGGAGAACACAAGCAGGGGGAGTAGCAGGAAGAGGGAGCGGGAAGCCAGCTCCCTACTGAGCAAGGAGCTCAATGTGGAGCTCAGCCCCAGGACCCTGGGATCATGATCTGAGCGGAAGGCAGACGTTTAACTGACTGAGCCATTGACTGAGCCACCCAGATGCCCCTAAAAAGTTCAACTTCACCAGTAAACAAAGAAATACAAAATAATACAAAGTAGAAACTGGCAAAGATTAATGTATCTTTATCTGTTATCTGTGATATATTACAACATACACATACATAATACTTAGGAGAAATCAGCAACTTCATACATTGCTGGTACAGGTATAAATGATTTAACTTTCTGGAATGCAATCTAGCAAAGATGTTATCAAGACACACCTGAGCTGACAAAAATCAGAATGATTTGGGGAAAAGAACTGGCTGAAAGGGGCATGAGGGAACTTTAAGGGGTGATGTATATGTTCTAGCACTTGTGTTGGTGGTGTTTAAATGGGTGTATGCAATTTTTAAAATTGAACAAATTTTTTTGAGCATAAGAGGAGCAACTTCTTATATGTAAATTATTCCTTGTTAAAGTGAAAAAAAACATAATTTAACTCAGCAGTTTCACTTCCTTTAACCTAAGGAAATGACAGTGAACTTACAAAATCCACTCATGAACTTTTCATGAGTGGATTATTCACTCATGAAAAACCATGAAAAATTGGATAAATTTTGGATAATAATCTCCATTCAATTCAAATTCTCCATTCTAAAAGTGTACATATATATATGGATAGAACAGAAGCATTAATGATGACTCTCTGTGGGGTATGAAATTACTATTGATTTTTTCTTTCCTGTTCTTTTTCAATATTTCTTATATTAACTATTATAAACACAAATTAGGTTAATTTGGAGACTCGATATGACAATTTGTATAAATTTCATCTAAAAATTCTATGAAAGAAGATGGCACAATTAAAATTGTTTTTACAGAAATACAAACAACTATATACAAATTCTGCATCTTCTTTCACTAAATTTCATCTGTAATCTTACTATTGGGTTTTTCTATCCCCCTTTACGCATCATTTAACTTTCAATATGGTTAAAGTAATGGAACTTTTGTTCATATTTTCTTGATTGCCCGTGTACAATGGGAACTTTCATTTTGTATTGGTTTGATTGCTATCTGTAACTCCCATTGTGAAATAAATTTTTACTGCTTTGTGCTTAATCCCAAGGCCCTTGGCTCCTTAAATTTTCTTTCCAATAAAAATGAACTACTTATGCCTACAGGGCCTTTCTCTGTTTAAAAAAAAAAAAAAAAAAGATTCTAGAGAGAGTCCAAGTCCATAATCTATGATTGTGTATTCCCAAGATAGAAAAGGTAGTCTTGTCCACTCTCCTTTTCTTTCTCTGAATGCTAAATTTACATTAGCTATACTCTGGAAGACTTAGGATTTCATAATCTGGATTCAGCTAAAGAAACTGCTTTATAATACTTCCTTTTCTCGAGACATTTTAAAATAGAGCCATCAGGGGCGCCTGGGTGGCTCAGTGGGTTAAGCCTCTGCCTTCGGCTCGCATCATGATCTCAGGGTCCTGGGATCGAGCCCCACATGGGGCTCTCTGCTCAGCGGGGTCCTACTTTCTCCTCTCTCTCTCTGCCTGTCTCTCTGCCTACTTGTGATCTCTCTCTCTCTCTCTGTCAAATAAATAAAAATAAAAATAAAAATTAGAGCCATCAGCACAACTAGTATATTTACTGAATTTACATTCCTTTTTGGTCACAGACAACATAACTGAGGTAAAATAAACATTTGCCTTTTCTTTATACATTATTTTTCTTTGATAATATTACATGAAGACAACTATGTAACAATTTGTCAGTTTAATTTAGAATGTTTATTTTGTGCTGCTTTAGTAATTTGTCAGGCCTTACCAATATTACCCCAGTATTATGCATGCCCCCTCCCTCTCTCACACCTAATATTTCCTGAGTATTTCCTTAGCATCGAGCACTTTATAACTTTATAACTGCTTTACATGAATTATCTCACTTAATTCTAATAATAATCCTGAGGTAGATACTGTTATCTCCACTTTACAGGTGAAGAAACTGAGGCTTGCAATAGAGGTTGCTTGCTCAGGCAGTTTGATTTAACAGCTTGCAATATAATTAAAGGGTAATTCAACATATAGGATTACAGAGACCCTCCATGGTGGTGCATTGTTTTTCTGTTCTTCTTCTTTTTAAAGATTTATTTATTTGCAAGAGAGAGCGAGAGAGAGAGCACACAGGTGGGGTGAAGGACAGAGGGAGAAGCAGATTCCCCGCTGATCAGGGAGCCTAATGCAGGACTCAGTTTCAATCCTGGGATTCCAGGATCATGATCCAAGCTGAAGGTAGATACTTAACTGACTAAGCCACTCAGGTGCCCATGGTGGTGTATATGTTTAAAAGAATGTAGAAAGTATTCCAAACATGAGGATGGATGTTTGTAACCACCTCTAGAAGACAGATACTATGATTTAGAATCAAAGGTTTATGAAAGTCAAGTTGATTCTCCCCCCTTCACTCTATTAATTATTACTTCATGTTGAAATCACTGTTCTGGAAGCAGCATGGGGTCATAAGTGTGACCAAGAGCCTCACCATTTATGACTGTGTGATCTTGGGCAAATAACCTACTTTTCTGGGCCAAAGCTTCCTCATTTATAGAATGGGACTAACCCTAATTATGTGATGGAGTTGTAAGAAACAAATCTACCATAGCTGGTCTCTAACCTATGAGCCTTCTGAGGGTTAAATGAGGGAAGATAGCATTAAGGTCCTAGCAGGATACCTGAAATATAGCACATGCAAATATCTGCTTCAAGAATGAATTGGTAGGATTCAGAGCCACCTTTAACTCCTACTACCAGTAGAAGAATAGGATTGAAAAGCATAAAAAGTATGTATATTTAAAGTCAAGTTTAAGTGACTTCTACTCCATCAGTTATTTTGTATTAATCTGAATAATTGATAATTGGGTAAAAATATACGTAACAGGCTATTGTTAAAAGGAAATGATGAGACTGCACATTAAAGTAACTCTGCAGACTTGCTCAAACCAAAAAGTCTGGGAAAACGTAAACACTCCATAAGCAAAGAAAAAAAAATTAATCTAGGCACCGACCATACAGACTTGACAAAAAAATTATTCAAAATGGATTACAGGGGCGCCTGGGTGGCTCAGTGGGTTAAAGCCTCTGCCTTCAGCTTAGGTCATGATCCCAGAGTCCTGGGATTGAGCCCCACATCGGGCTCTCTGCTCGGAGGGGAGCCTGCTTCCCCCCACCTCTCTCTGCCTGCCTCTCTGCCTACTTGTGGTCTCTGTCTGCCAAATAAATAAATAAATAAAAATCTAAAAAAAAAAAAAAAAAAAAGAAAAGAAAAAAGGATTATAGACCAAAGTAAATAAGTCACAGATATGAAAAGCATGGCATAGGGAATATAGTCAATAATACTGTAATAACATTGTATGGTGGCAGAAGGTGATGACACTTATTGTGGTTGAGGAATGTAGAGAACTGTTGAATCAATGTCATATACCTGAAACTCATATAACACTCTATGTTAATTATACTTCAATTAAAAAATGGATCAAAGACTTAGATGCAACATGTAAATGTGTAAAACTCCTGGAAGATAACATAGGAGAAAATCTAGATGACTTTGGCTATTAGATGCAACACCAAAGGCATGATCCATGAAACAAACAATGGATAAGACACACTTCACTGAAATTAAAAACTTCTGCTCTGTGAAAAACAATGTCCAGAGAATGAGAAGACAAGCCACAGACTGGGAGAACATATTTACAGAAGACACATCTGAATATGCAAAGAACTTTTAAAACTCAATAATAAGAAAGTGAAAACCTGATTAAAAAGCAAGCAAAAAACCTTAGCAGGCACCTCACCAAAGTAGATATAAAGATGGCAAACAGCATGTGAAAAGATGATCAACATCATAGATCACTGAGGAATTGAAAATTAAAATACCAAAGAAATACCACTCCACACCTATCAGAAGGGTCAAATCCAAAACACTGAGAACACCAAATGCTAGTAAGGAAGTCAAGCAACAGGAACTCTCATTCATTGCAGCAGGAATGCAAAATGGTCAAGCCACTTTGGATGACAGCTTGGCAGTTTCCTACAAAATTAAACATGCTCTTACCATATGCTATAGAAGTCATGATCCTTGGTATTTACCCCAAAACTTAAGTCCACACAAAAACTTATACATGGATATTTACAGCAGCTTTATACATAATTGCCAAAACTTGGAAGCAACTGATTTTCCCTTTAGTAGGGATGCATAAGTAAACTATACTACATACAGACAATGCACTATTTATTATTCAGCACATTAAAAAAGAGCTATGAAGCCATGAAAGGATGTGGAGGAATCTTAAATGCATATTACTAAGTGAAAGTAGCCAATCTGAAAAAACTACATACTCTATGATTCTAGAAAAGGCAAAACTACGCACACAGTAAAATCATCTCTGGTTGTCAGCATTAGCTGGAAAGTGAGAGATGAAGAAGCAGAACATAGAGAATTTTTAGGGCAGTGCACTACTCCGCATGGTATTATAATGGTGGATACATGCCGTTATACATTTGTCCAAACCCATAGAACATATATCACCGAGAGTGAGCCCTAATGTAAACTGTGGCCTTTGAGAGATAATGATGTGTGAATGTAGGTTCATCATATTTAACAAATGTACCTCTCTGGTGTGAGATATTGATAGCTGAGATGGCTGTGTGTTAGGGGAAAGGAGAGGCAGGGGAATATGGGAACTCTTTACACTTTCTGCTTACTTTTGCCGTGAATCTAAAACTGGTCTAAAAAAATAAGGTCTATTACAAAACATTTCTGAAAAAGAAAAAAAAAACAGTTAAGTATCAGTTTGGAATTGTTATGGGCATGGTAAAAATTATGTTGGAAGCAGGTCTAGACCAATAGGTTGGGCACATTTAATTCAGAAAGCATTACTTTGGTACTGCTTGAAAACAAGGATCACAAACTGGGAAGTTGAATAAAGGTTCCCAGGACCTATAGATTGGGTTATTATAGCTAACAAAAAAGAATCATCATGAAGCAATGACACAATGACTAAAGATGCTTTAGTCCACCAGTTCTCAAAGTGTGACTTGGGGTTCTTTGTGTCTCCAAAGTCAGTTATTTTAGTATGAATATTAAAACATTATTTGCCTTTTTTATTCTTATCTTATGAATGTACAGTGGAATTCTTCAGCAAATACCTGATGTGCAATATCAAAACGGAGTGCAGAAACAGATGTAAGAATCCAGCTGATCCTGTTATATCAGATATTAGAGATGTGTAAAAAAGGTAAATCAATGCCACTCTTCTTACTAGACTTTCTCCTATGAAAATACAATGGTTCTTTGTAAAAATTTTATTTGTTAACATGAAATGATTTTAGTGATTTTTTTTAGTTTTAATTTTTAGAAGGTAAATATCAATAGACATATTCCATACAAATAAAAGCTCTTTGGAGTCTTCACTAATTTTTAAGAGTATAAAGGGGTCCAGAGATAAAATTTTTGAGATCTGCTGCCCTAACTAATGCTAAGGGGTAAAGAAGATCTTTCACTTGGCTAAGGTGGGCTTTCACTATTCTCACAGTGTTTGTCCTCATACCTATATCTGGGTTTGTCTACATTTACTTACTACCCATGCCTGGTAAAGTTGTGACTCCACTGAAGTGGAGACTATAATTAAAATATTCATCTGTAGTTACTGCATCCTTTACTCAATACATGACTAAGCCATATACAAATTACAGTATGTATTATACACAAAAGGTGTTTAAAGCTTTGCCAGTGAGATGAAGCAATGTCCTTCAATGGTACCGTATAAGGATCTCTGAATGGGCCTGTCAATAATTACTTTTACGTCTGCATTATTAAATTTTCACGATTTTGGATACTCAGACAACTGGTCCTTGTTACTTCTTTGCTATGCTAACTCCAGAGGAACGCTTGAAAACTACTTCATGCTAAACCTTGGTTCTTGAACTCCAATCTCTAACACAAACAAACTGTGACTGATGGACAAACTGATTTTTAATGCAAGTCAAGGTGCAATAATAAAACTGAAAAACAAAAACAAATAAAAGAAGAATCTAGATTCAAAAGTTCTAACCTATAAGATTAACTTGGAAGGAGAATTTTTCAGAACCAAGAACAAAACCACTTAGACCTGAGGATGCTGAGGAATCATGATGAAATCTGTACCAGTTTTATTAAAAACAGAAGCAAACCAGACTGTGTGTTTTTTAAAACTTTAAAAGGGCAAAGCATTTTTTGTAAAATGTTATTCTCTTTCACTAAGTACTGCAGAGTAACTTAATTAATTCTTGAGATTCTCACAGCCCTTAAAGCAAGTCATAAAAATGATACTTACATGGGAGTATAAACAGGAATGACATTTTGGGAGGGCCACTTGAAAATATTTAGCAGAAACCCAATATGCATACCCACTGAGTAAGAAATTCCAGGTTGGCAATTAATTCAGAGAAAACTGGCAATGATGAAGACACATGGATGTTCACTACAGTGTTGTATATAATGAGAAAAACTGGAAAGAGCCTAAATATCCAGCAACATAGGGCTGATCAAGTAAACTATGGTTTACCATATAATGGCATACTATGTGGCCATAATACAAAAATGTAAAAATTAATTATAAAATTATATATGGCAAGGAAAAGTACTTAATCAATATATATACTTAATCGGTATACTTACTATATATTGCTGAGGGGAAAAAAGCAAGTTATAAGATTATAGCATTATATGATCTCATTTCTGCAAAAAAGATATATATATATGTGCATATATAAATTAATAAATTTATAAATTTATAAATTAATAGCATTTACTGCTGGATTACAGTAAAGGAAGGGTATAAATTAATAGCATTTACTGCTGGATTACAGGTGATTTTTATTTATTTTCTTTGAGGGTCTGAATTCTGATTTGCTATAGTGAACATCTTTTCTTTATATAATAAAAATAATTATTAAAATACTTGAGGCAACCATTGCAATTGTTAGTATTTCTCTAATTCTTATGATACTGAATACTGTCTATACTATGGAAAGTGGCAGAGGAGAGTGAGGCGAGAAGACAAGGAGGGAGCAAAGCAGACAGATTTTATACTGTTTATTATTTTATCATGAATATTTGTGATAAAGTATTAGGTTAACCTTGGATTTAACAATCTGGAAAAAAATTCAAAGGAACTTAGTAGCAAATAGTTAAATGTTCACAAAAATCACACTTTAATCTCATAGATTTAATTTTTCTCCTCTCCTTGGAATGCTGATTTTGTTCCTTAGGAGCAGGTGGCTTTCTTTTTTATGTCTCTCTATTATCTTGTCAGACACAGCTCTCTCAAAACTTTTCTGGGAGCTAACCAAGCTTTATCTAACCAAACCCAAAATGGCATGTGGACTTCATCCACATGGTCATATGAATCTGTTGGCTGATGACTCCTGCCATATATCTAATCGGTTTTATAAAATCCATGCTTGAAGAAGGATTCTAGAGCTATAAGAGTGTGATGCTATGGGATGAAGGAATGTAGTGGCAAAGAGGCTACTTTAGCTGCTACATGGGAATCTGGGAGCCATCAATGCCACCAAATATTGGCAGCACATATCCCAACAAAGGAAGAATCCTAATAATTTTGAGTGAAAAATTTCTATCATGCATTTCAGCTTAGATCTACTAATAATACTTCTTTAAATGCTTTGTTAGTGAAATCTGGGAATAATTATCAAACACCATATACAGTGTTTACAATAGAATCATATTTCTTTTCTTTCTCTCCCCCTCCCACTTTTTTTTTTTTTTTTTGCATAAAAAGTAGAATGCTGCTGAATGGTACCCAAATGTCTGTTGTATACCATGCCAATACAGCAGCTCAGCCAAAAATGCGAATAGAAGAGTTTGCCAAGTAAAAGAAAACATAACAAATTGGTAATGGTTTCTATCTTGACAGAAAATGAAAATGATCCCTCAATGTGTGGTCACTCATGTGGACACATAAAAATGTCTGAGAAGCAATCATTTTACCTCAGATAACAGACCCTGACAGTGTAGTACAGCACTGGCTGACTTTCACTTCTTAGAAAAGCAGTAACCGTGACCTACAAAATAGTCTGGTAACCATGTAATTTATGCATAACACACATGCACATGCCATGCACTCATAATATTTGCCATAAATCATTCTGAATATAAGACTTCTTTTCTGAGTGGAATATACTTTGTGAGAGATGATCTAAATCACTAGAGACCTGATAAAGTGGAACGGGTGTATTTAGGAACAGAAAGGATGTTGTTGCTTATTGGGTTACAAAATTTCAATAGTCTATAGTGCAATAAAAAGGGTCCCATGTATTCTGTATGATTCTCTTTAGTACCCTGAACACAAAAGGTATTTTACTAGATATTAAATAAAACAAATATGAAAAATGTGTAGGTACAGAGTTTACAGTTCTGACTTTCTGTTAAGGAGACTGCAACTGAAGGTAGAAATGAACCCCCTGAAGACCTGGTAATCATGTCTTTAACTTACTTACCTTTCCTTGACCACTTATTTTTGTTCCCCAGAAGGAGAAGTGGTCAACATCATTGACCAGTGATTTTACCATCTGGTAAAGTTTTTCCATTTGTTCACTTTCTAATGAGGATGTTAGGACATAGATTGTACTGTGAAATCACAACAAAAGCAAGAATGACAATTTTAAAAACACTAATTGATATCTGAAGCTAATGAGGAATTCACAATGAGAGAATACTGAACCAAGTGGCTAGGAAGAACCCTGGGAAGTTAAATGGTCTTGCCAAGTTAAAAGTAAATTTGAATCCTGTGGGTTATGAGTTTCAAATGAAACTTCTGGGTTTAAATTTGTTGGTGACTTTCCTGTTCAATAAAAAAGGACTTAAATGGCTTATAAAAAGGTTAAAAAAACTTATTGGGCATCAAACTGCTCTTACAAAACACCATCTTGATGAGTTAAGTGTAAATGAATCAGAAACACATGGATCATGTTTCCTTAAAAAATGCATATGGATTCAAAAATAAGGGGAAGAGGACTTGGCAAAACATTTTTTTATGTGGTGGCTGAACCCAAAACATTTGAAAGATATTTTGAGACATTCAAGGAATCCAAAATAAAACTAAACCTGTCCAGTCATATAAAAAACAGAAAGTTCTTCTTTGTAATGTGCATTTATCTTGATGGGTCAATCAACAGTCACTGAGCCTTCCCCTTTGGCACAGGACGGTGGGAGAAGCCAGCTTCTGCCTTTAAACAACTTTGAATTTAAGTGTAAACAAATACACATAAGTAATAGAAACCCATTTAAAAAGTTTCAGGGTTAAAAAAAAAATAACCTAGATCATATAGAAACTATATCTTGAGAAATACACAGGTACTTAAGGGTCCTAGGGGAGGTAGGATTCATTCCATTCAAAAAATCATCCCCTCAGCCCTTTTGATTAAAGTTATATATAGTCATAGAATCTTGCTTAAATGTTTTCTTAATAAGTGTTTTTATGTCTTTTTTAATGTGTGTCCCAGCCCTCTTTCCTCCACCCTCTAGATTTGTGAGTGCTCAACAAATCTTGCTGACTGGTTTCCTGGAGGATGGGAGTGTTGAGCAGTTTTGAAATAGGAGAGAGATGCTTCTGGCAGAGAGGAGTGAGGCTATGATTCTGGGTTGGGGTAATGGCACATGTGACAGTTCAGAGGTTCCAGAGGGTGAGTCATATGTGGGGGGTGACCCATTGGCTTGCTTGCAGCAATGTGCTGGAGCCAGGGTGAGTGGGAGGTGAGGGCAGTTAGGTGTGGGGAGTCCTAATATACTACATGTGAAGTCAACTGGAGGACAGAGGAGTGTGATAAGGGAAAGCGCAATTCTTATTCCCTTTTTTCCCCCCTTTTTTGCTATTATAGTATAAAGTGCTAAGGATAGAACATATACGAGTCATTAATTCCTTTATTTCTTATCAGTGTCTTAAAAGCTGAAAATAGCCAAAGAAAAAAATAAGTTGACTGCGTATGAATTGCTAGGATCCTGTAGGTCATAAATTTTAAGAAGAACTTAGTAGGATTATGAAATGTATTACTGAGCCCTAAAATGTTTGTGGGATAGTGTAAAATATTAATGATTTAGAATCTTTTGAGGCTGCTTTCTAGCTGTTTAATGTGAATCTTATCTTTTCCACAATATTAGAAAGTTATTTAGGACAGGGAGAAAGTCACATATTTCTTGTATATTTTCCGCTGGCTAGCATAATACTGGGAACACACCGAGCACTCAATAAATGGTTACTCAAGTGAAATGAACTCAAAAGGTGCTGAGGCCCTATATAACGACAAGGGGATGATGAAAGGTGAAGTCTGAAAGAGAAAAAAATGGGTGATATAGTGGGAACGCCCTAATAGTGTGTCTGCCCTGAGCCTTTTGTTCAGGGTTAATACCGAGGAATCAAAGCCCTTACCATCCTTCATCATCTTCTACTTCTGCTTCAGAAACATCATTCTCAGGAGTTTCAGCAATGGCTTGAGTGAGTTTAGATTTAAACTGGTTCAGCAGCGCCAGGGTCTGGAATAACAATTACACTGCTAAGTTCTCTGATAAGGATAAATATAATTTTACAAAACTGCAACAAACCTTGACAATGCTTTGTTTGCATCTGCACTGACATTTTCCCTCAGACACAGGTGACTTGCTTTCTGATTTAGGGAACATAAATTTGCTTATATAAAAGATGCTTAAACAATAAAATGCATGTTTGTTAATGGCTAATTTTTAATGTCCCTAAGAAAAGGATTACTTTACTAAAATATGTGAAATTAAAACTAAAATACCAAAAATAAATACTATTTGTCACTGAATAAATTTCCATGAACTTAAAAAGTTCATTGTTAAGGAAGGTAAAATGAACACATTAACTGTTAGAAGATGGGTAAATGGGAGTGACATTTTTAGAAAGCCTTTTAAATTTATCAGAAGCCTTAAGATGATCATTCCTTTTGATTCAATCACTTTGTTTTATGTTATTTTTTAAAAATATTTTTATTTATTTATTTGACAGACAGAGATCACAAGTAGGCAGAGAGGCAGGCGGGGGTGGGGGTGGAGCAGGCTCCCTGCTGAGCAGAGAGCCCGGTGCGGGGCTCGATCCCAGGACCCTGGGATCATGACCTGAGCTGAAGGCAGAGGCTTAACCCACTGAGCCACCCAGGCGCCCCTGGAATCCATGAAGAGAAATTGTGTGAAACATGGAAAATGGCTTATGCAAAAGGTGTACACTGCAGCAGTAATCATACAAGTTCTCATGGAAACATGTTAAAGTGTCTGTCAATAAGGAACTAGATAAATTTCCTAAAAAACAGTGACTATGCCATTACACTATTATAAAAATTATATTCATGAAGTATTACATTCTATTGTTAAGTAAAAGAAGTAGGGCATAATTACCATGATTCAGTAGGTTTTTTAAAAAGGGACCATTTCTCTAATTTTTGTTTGTCTCCCGTGTCCTTTGTGGGTAACAATCAATCACATTGTCCCCTGGCTATAACTTAACAGTTGACTCCAGATTTTGAGCAGAGAACAAAAGTTGGAAAAAAATTTTTTCCCTACAATTTAAAAAACTACACAATTGTGAAATGGGGTGAAGTACTACCTGTCTAAAAAATCAAATGTCTAATTAAGATACTGTCATATCGAATTCAGCACTAAAATATTCGTACTTCATAAGCAAAAAGATGTATAATAATTCAGTATGTGAGTAACGAGTATAATTAGGAGTCACAATAGATTGCTAGGCTCTGTAATTTATCTAGGAAATACCATAAAGACCATGGTTCATGAAAAATGATGGTCTAGAACTTAAGCGCAGTAAGGACAGGTGGTACAAGAATCAAAGACAGTGCTAAGAATGACAATGCGAGTGTCTCGCGTACATTCTAAGGTCTGTAAAATTTTTTTTTTTTAAGATTTTATTTATTTATTTGACAGACAGAGATCACAGGCAGGCAGAGAGCCAGGCAGAGAGAGGAAGGGAAGCAGGCTCCCTGCTGAGCAGAGAGCCCGATGCGGGGCTCGATCCCAAGACCCTGAGATCATGACCTGAGCCGAAGTCAGAGGCTTTAACCCGCTGAGCCACCCAGGCGCCCCTAAGGTCTGTAAAATTTGATGCCCACATGAACAACAGGTGAAAATATACACATTGCCATAGCTATTGAATGAGATGAGTTTTGGGAAAACACTATAAATTCCTACAGAATATCCTCATAGGCATTCTAAGGGCTGCCTAGTGCATTAGGGTTTAGATATTTTATTCTGTTTGCAGAGTAGTAATTAAAAGACTAAGCTCTTCAAGCAGTGTTAACAGATAAAGAAGGTATCCTTTGTTTTTAAACCTCATTCATTAAAAAAAAATTGTGCTTGCAAACATTTGTATTTGCTTTATAGTAAGAAAAAGTTTAATAAGAAAACAAGGAGAGGCAAAACAAAAATATCTATTATCCCACAACTAGGAATAACAATTGTCGACAGTTTGGCAAATATCCTTAAAGGTTTTTTAGGTGTTTTTGTGTATATGTGTATGAGCTTATATATCTACATGTACATTATATAAAATATATCTACATATGCATATTTCTATATCTATAAACACTGATTTTTAAAAGATTTTATTTATTTATTTGAGAGAGGGAGAGAGAGAGAGCTTGTGCAAGAGCCTGAGCAGGGGTAGGGGAAGAGGGAGAAGCAGACTTCCTGCTGAGCAGGAAGCCTGATGCAGGGCTCTATCCCAGGACCCTAGGATCATGACCTGAGCCAAAGGCAGATGCCTAACAGACTGAGCCACCCGGATGCCCCAAGCCCATTAATTTTTAATGGTGGATATTTGTACACTTGGAAATGTCTTTCTAAAGGCATAAAAAAAAATTAAAACAAAGGAGACTTCTTAGTGGAATCAAATTTGAAAGCTTCCTGTAAAATTATGCTAGACCTGGATCTTCTTCCTTCAGTTGAAAGTGGCAAGGCTGTCTATTTTTAGAGCCAATTAACCTGCTACGGGCATTTGCTCAGAGGAGGGGGACTGTAACAAGTAGAAAACATCATCTTGGCCTTTTTAAGCTTCTCCTGTATTCAGGTTTAGACTTTTCTCTAGCTGCATTCTAAAGGCAAGGGAAGACACAAGGAAGAAAAACAAACATCACAAAAATAATGGGGCACAACATAGACTAAAGATAGGATTTGGGCCACCTGGGTAGCTCAGTCAGCTAAGCGCCTTCAGTTCAGTTCATGATCCCAGGTTCCTGGGATAGAACCCCACGTCAGGCTCCCTGCTCAGCAGGGAGTCTGCTTCTCCCTCTCCCTCTACCCTTACCCCCTGCTCATGCTCTCTCTCTCTCTTTCTCTCTGGCTTGTTCTCTCTCTCTCAAGTAAATAAATAAAATAAAAAAAAAAGAAGATAGGATTTGCATAGGGACATTTCTGTTTGGCATCTATTAGGGGAGTTAGTCTTCTGGTTTTTGCTGAAGGAATGAATGGCCAACTACTTATAGCGTGGCTCTTCAGCATAGTGAGAATTTTCCTAGCAGGAGGAAACTGTTTTGAAGAGGCCCTGCCTTCGCAGACTTTGCTGCATGTGTATCTACACATAAGAGTCTCTTCAGTGGGCCTCTGCACCTCTAGTCCTGTCCTGGTTCAGTATATACTCTCTATACTGCAGCCAGATTGGAGGGATCTTCCTAAACTGCAAATGAGATCATGTCACTTCCTTCTTTCAATGGCTCCCCACTCCCCTTAGGGTAAATTTAAATTTCTTAATATGACTCAAAAATGCCTTGCATGAGTTGGCTTCTGCTTACCTCTCTAGCATCATCTTTCTCTTAGTTTATGTTACAGTCATACTTAACATATAGTTCTTTGCAAAGAGATCAGATATTTTTCATATACTCTTCCTTTTGTCTGGCTACCTATCTATTCAACCATCACAGTTCAACTGCCGAATCATTTTCTCAGTGAGGCCTTCCCAGATTCTCAGACCATCTTAGGTCCTATTAGATGTTTCTATAGTTTCCTGTACTTAACCTGTCACAATGCTCACCTTTTTTTAATGGTATTACTTAACTGGCTCTTTTCCCTAATAGCTCAGGACATATGTGTGTCTACCTTGTTTACCACCAAATATACTGATTAGTACATGGTTCTTAATAATTATTTGCTAGGAGGCAAAAAAGAGGAGTGCATGAATAAGAGTGATCCTTGGGTATCTTTGGTAGTATTATTGACTGCAGTTGCTATTCACTGTGACTCCATGAAAACAAGTTAATAATGTACTTTTTCTTAATTTCATTTGATATGCCATTTCTTTTGAAAATTGCTCAAATTCATCCTCTATAATTACAGTTTTCTGTATCTGACTTCTTGTAGAACTTTCCTTATGATTATTTTCATCCTAAGTACTGATGCATGATTCTGCTTTACCAGGAATTAGGTGTCATTTATAATGTAGTTCCTGATTATATTAATTTATCCAAATAGACTTGGGCTTTTTAATTTACTTTTATTTTGCCTATTTTATCTATACACCTAAAATGGCATTTTCTCAAATAGATATACATGGCAGCATCACAAATAAATGATTTTGGTCTTCCCCCTAGCTTTTCAACATGAATGACTGCTGAAGATATTTATCTTACTAAATGCCAAGTGTTGCATAGTATATAAAATTGACTTTCAGATTGTGGAGCTATCTTTTTTACTCTTATTTCTAACAGTCATCTTTTATGAGTTCTTAAAAATTCATAAATTATTTGAAACAAGAAGAGTCCTGTGATATTATTTACAATAGAAATCAACTAGTGGACTGAATGCCTTATTTACAGGCAGTTTACAATTTTGAGCAGAACTGGCTAGTCAGTATATGAGATGCTGTGCTAGAAGAGATCTCTTCACCATTTATAATCGCCACTACTCCATTTTATAATATTTACTTAGACAAAGGTTCTACCTGGCTACTGAGAATATGTGACTTTATATGGTTCCTATGCTTGATATGGGAGTACAAGGTTGAAACCTGAAAGTTTTAGGCCTACAATATCTGGAAAGAACATGAGTGTCCAAGGTTCTTGTCACCCCACACTCTATGAATATATCTTTCTTCATTTTTAAGAGGTAGCGTTTTTCTGATGTGTAATCAAATCAGGTTTCATGAGCAACACCTCAAGACAATTAAAAGGCAATGCGTTACATATAGATTTAGGCTTATGAAGTTACCTGGTCTTCCCGGGAAGTCCCCTTCTTTGCCTGTTGCTTTCTCAGAGCTTCATACTTTTGCTTTTCTCTTCTGTATTCTGCAACAGCATCATCAGGAGCAATTTCATCCTCTGAAGAATAATAGAATATTTTTAGAATAAATAGTAAAAAGGCTATGTGTTTTCATATTAACACCTATGCTTATTACAGAAGAGGAGGTCAGAACCTGGGATTGGTTTTCACCCGTGTGAAAATCAAACCAGGGACATCTGGGTGGCTTAGTCATTAAGCATCTGCCTTTGGCTCAAGTCATGATCCCAGGACCCTGGGACTGAGCCCCGTACTGGGCTCCCCGCTCAGCGGGAAGCCTGCTTCTCCTTCTCCCTCTGCTCCTCCCCCTGCTCCTGTTCCCTCTCTTGCTGTCTCTGTCAAATATATAAATAAAATATTTTTAAAAATTAAAATAAAAACAAAACCAATAAGTGGATCCAGCTCCACAACTATTTCCTGTGCTAGACAGTGATCAATGTTGACTTATCAACCAATTTTATAAACATCTTTATTATATAATGTATTATTGTAGTTCTCACTTGTTTGAGTATAAAATCACCTATCTCATTTTTAAAATAATTGAGTGTTGCCTGGGTGGCTCAGTGGGTTAAAGCCTCTGCCTTCAGCTCAGGTCATGATCCCAGGGTCCTGGGATCGAGCCCTGCATCGGGCTTTCTGCTTAGTGGAGAGCCTGCTTCCTCCTCTCTCTCTCTCTGCCTGCCTCTCTGCCTACTTGTGATCTCTGTCTGTCAAATAAAAAAAAAAAAAAAAAATTAAGATTCTCCTAAAATTCAGCACTGCTGTTTTACATTCATCTCCTGTTTATAAGATACAATTGTTTGATATTGGTTGATTTTCCAGCTACCTGCCACTTCTGTTGCTCAGTTAAAGCAACAACAGCAACAACTAATAAACAAGTTCAATTTGATGTTATCATAAAAAACAAGTATATCCAACGAATAACTCAGGACAGCTATCAGAAGCAGATCAAAGTAAGTTTTGCTAAGTTAGAATTAGAAAACCAATTTATAGATTTGATCCTGCAATACTTCCCTGTAAAGATTCGTTAACATCTGGGTTTATGGAGCACAGTTTTGTCTCAAGAAGAGTACTAACATTTTGTATTAACTTACATGCATATGTATTAGTGAAAATTTATGATTGAAAAATAAAAAAACCAAAAACCAACAACCTATCTCTTCTTATCTTTGGCTGGCAAACGAAGATGAGCCAGATGTAATCAAGAACACCAGTAATCGGGATGCCTGGGTGGCTCCATTGGTTGGACGACTGCCTTCGGCTCAGGTCATGATCCCGGAATCCCGGGATCGAGTCCCACATCAGGCTCCCAGCTCCATGGGGAGTCTGCTTCTCCCTCTGACCTTCTCCTAGCTCATGCTCTCTCTCACTGTCTCTCTCTCAAATAAATAAATAAAATCTTTAAAAAAAAAAAAAAAAAAAAAGAACACCAGTAATCTTTCTGTTCAAGCCTTGGTTTGTTGCTTACATCTTTGTTACGTGGTTTGAAGAATGTTACTAATGTACAGTGTATTAACAATCAGCCATTTTCGAAATTTTCTAATGCTGTGACATTTGCTGCATAAACCCAACTGTGTGAAAAATCTGGCCAACTATTCTATTTCATAACTGAGTATATCACATTAGTATAAGTACTTCCCTTTACAATATGATCAACTATGAATAATCATAGCACGTTAATTTTTTATTTTTATTTCTCAGGAGTATATTCTGAATAATTTCCTTAGTTTTATAATTCAGTTTATTAATCCTTTGCTTAGTTATAATTACTCAGTTTTTAAGATGTAAGCTGAGCCATTGATTTTAATTATATTTTTATTTCTAGGTATTCTTTTTGGTTATTCTTCTTTTGGTTATTCATCTGTTCTTTTAATAGTCTCAGTCTTTTTAAAAATTATATTTAGTCCTTTAAAAATCTCTTTTAATTATTTAAAACACCTTTATGTTGTATCTTTCAGATTCTTCTTGGGGATCTTTCTCTTGGGGAGAGTCTTCTGACTCTCTTCCTAGGCTCATCATTTCTCTATGTGTTTTCTAATTTTTGACTGTGAGTTTATATTTAGCTAGAGCTGCATCTCCATCATGCTCTGTAGGAATTCTAGGCACCCAGGATTGTTTAAGAGTTTCTACAAAAAACTTTTGCATTTGTTTCTACCAGGCAATTTAGGGGGTCTAGTAGTCTAGACATTTTTTTTTTTCAAGTTAATTTCTTGGCTTAGGATTCCTATACCATATAGGGAATGTATATTCAGACTTTGTAGCCTGCCTGGTAGAGGTTTAGAATTTTGATTTCTTGAGAAACTTTTTTTTTTTTTAAATCTCCCCCACACAGAGGTCTGAAACATGACAAGCTTCATTGTGGCCTTCCTGACTAGGTGGATGGTTTTTCTAGTTTCCATTTCTCTTGAGCCATGGCCACATCTCTCTCCAAGTCTGAGATTAAAACTCCCAGCTTCTAGCTAGTAGAGCCTACATCTGGTTCCATTAGCCCCCTGGGCAACGATAATATCACCTTGCGCACTTAATGCTCTGTTTTTTTTCCCCTTTGTTTCTGGTACCTACGACCTTTCTTTTTTTCTTACCCTCTCTCTTCTCTCTTTCTCTCCCGCTCTTAAGCTTAGCTAAGTATTTAAATTGGGCAGGATCATATTTTATCCAGCATTTCTATATATGTGTAGAAGAAGGAAGGTCTGTGCTAACTCAGTCCGTGTTGCCAGAACAGGAAGTAGCACATTCATTTCTCATGTGCTTGAATCCCCCTGAATAAACAAAAATTGAATAAGCGACTGGATGATTTTAGTGACATAAAACTGGCTAATAAAATACACAAGGAGTTTGAAAAGTTTAGTTTTTCTAAGTACAGACTGTTCTGCTTTTACTTTTCTTATAAATCTCAATATACAGTGGATGATAATTCATAATGATGATGTAATATGATGACTATTTGTCATTAACTGAAATTTCTACAAAATATGCTAAATAAATAGGAAGGAAGAGTGGTAGGGAAAAAAAAGAACATTTACCAAAGAGTATATGTTAGGCACCATGTTAAAGTGCTTTGATGATCTAGAAAGGATCCATACACCAAATGAGGAAACAGGAATTACAATATGGTAGAGCTGGGATTTGAGCACACTGTGCTCAGTGACTTCAACTAAAACTTCAATCCAGAAAATAAAATTTTACCTAGTGTCTCTCATATGTGGGCATTCTGAGAAATGCTATGAAAGACATCTAAAACATAAATGTTACAAACTTTTCATTCTATAATGTAGTCTAAAGGGTGAAACAAACCTAAGATATGTGAAAATAGTTAAGAAATCAAGCCACTGACTTTAAGTTTCAAATTGCTGATTCCTTAGAGGGCTTAAAGCTTACATATGTTATAGTATCAGAATAAAGTATCTCAGCTATCCCTGAGATAATATAGGTAGGTAATATATGTGAAAGGGTCTGGTGAAGAGAATGTCCAACATCACTATAATCATCAGTTTATCACTGGACTATCAGCTCACTAGAGCACCAGAGTTAGAAGTTACCTTGAGGATCTACCAATCTACCTTCTCAGTCAATAGGTGAGGGAACCAGTGTTTAGGTGAGTGAAGTTTCTCAGCCAGTCTCCCAGAGGGATCACCAGCAGAGCCTGGGCTAAAACGTGTGTTCTGATGCTTAGTTTAGGTGACAAAGTTAAGTACTGCACTTCTGTACTCGCATGTTATAAAGAATGCCTTTAACCCCTCCTCTAAGAGCTAGTCAGAAACTTAATCCTTGCTCCACTTGAATCTCTTCACTGTGAAAACTTTTTGTTCTGAACATAAAGGGACGATGACTCAACTGTGGTTACTTAACTAATGAACCAATGGTAACCATCTACAAATCTCGTTTTATAGATAAAGGGCTTATTCCCTACACTGTCTCAGGATCAGCGCTCAAGAACTTAACAGCTCCAAGTAGTTGTTACATTCATTCATTTAAAAAAAAAAGGCTTATTGAATAATCAGTATGTATTAGAAACTGTTAGTAAGGCTGCTTATAAATTATTTTAAATATACTGGCATCCAGTACTTCAAGGAAATTTTTGAAAAATTTCCATAATAAATGAAAACTTTTATATGAATAAAAGTAATATGTTACTGCTAATAGTAAATAGCATTTGAAAACAAAACGGATAGACTTTAATGGACACAGAAAATATCAATGCTGGTGATACCTAGTTGTACTTATCATACTTTCTGGAAGCTAAAAAGTATGTTTTTTTAAAATAAAATTTTATGGGGCGCCTGGGTGGCTAGTGGGTTACATCTCTGCCTTCGGCTCAGGTCATGATCTTGGGTCGTGGGATCGAGCCCCACATCGGGCACTCTGCTCGGTGGAGAGCCTGCTTCCCCCTCTCTCTCTTCCTGCCTCTCTGCCTACTTGTGATCTCTGTCAAATAAATAAAATCTTAAAAAATAAATAAATAAAAAATAAAATAAAATTTTATATACACCAGTTCTTAATTCTAGGAAAAGTACCGGCTTGAAAAGCGATATCCATTATAGCTAACATTTTAAGTACTCATTATGTGCCAGATACCAGTACCTGAATTACTTGCTTAATCCTGATAACCAACCCTATGAGGAAGGCATAGTATTAGCCCTATTTTGCTGATAAGGAAATTAAGGTAGTAAAAGGTTAAATAACTTATTAAGGGACTATAAACATGAGAATATAAACCCATGTAGTCTGATTCTAAATGACAAGTTTTTAACCACCTTGGTTATTTCTTTTTCATGTCTGACACACAAGAGAACAGAAAGTACTCCAATTCAACATAAAAAGGCATCAGGTTACCAGTTGGATGTGTCTGATGAAATAAAATCCTACCAAAAAAGGTTCTATATTCCTCCCAGACCATGATAAATGGGAAATACAGTTTGCCAAAACGTGGGTTTATGTAAATAATTTCTACCTAGGAAGAATTCTTAATGATTTTTTCTTGATAATCCTTAATTAGTCATATTCCCCCCCTCATCTGAACCTTTAAACAGTTTAAATACTATATCATAACTGCTTCTTTGTCTGTACTGCCCCCTAGTCTACAAACTCAGATGGCAGGAATTATGCCGTTTGTGGCCTAGCATACGCCTTGCATATAGTATGTACTCAATAAACAGTAGCTGAATAGACAAATGAACAATCTGATCACTCTTAGATCTTAAATTACAGCAGTGTCCATAGTAGTCTTATTGCTTTTGCAGGATGAAAGACTCTTTGAGAGACTTGTAGGGGCTCAGGGCCCTTAGCATACAAATACTTTTTCAGCAGATAGTTGTTTAAATTGAGTTAGAGATAAATAATTTATGACATGTATTAAATAGGTAAGAGGAGTAGAAGTCAACTTTAAGGCAGTTACTTCTGATTACTTGAACACTAAGCTTTCTAGGTAGAATCTGTTAGATTTGTAGCCATTGATTGAAGCTTCACCATCTCCTTGAGGAGCTACTGGGGATAAACTACATATTCTCCCCCCAGTCAGAATGCCCATTTTTTGGTTTGCTTTATTAAGAAAATATATTATGGAAATTATAATAATGGGGATATTCTTTGCCATTAAGATGAGAGCCTACATATACTTTTTATTATCATTTTCATAATTATAATCCATAGTATTTATTGAATGACAAGAGGTTAAATTTGTACTAATTTGGGGGGTTATTTATTTATTAAAGATTTTATTTATTTATTTGAGAGGGAGCGAGAATGAGAGTGGGGAGAAGCAGAGGGAGTGAGAGAGAGAGAGAGAGAGAGAGAAGCCGACTCCCTACTGAGCAGAAAGCCTGATGCAGGAATCAATCCCAGGACCCCGAAATCGTGACCTGAGCTGAAGGCAGACACTTAACTGACCGAGCCATCCAGGTGCCCTGTACTAATTTTGTTTTAAAGATAATTAAAAGTTGCTTAGATGATGTCCTTAGAAAGTGAATCAGAAGAAAACTGGTCTCTTTATCCTATGAAACTGCCAAGATGAAAATTATTCACAATAATGAAATTATTTAATAGAGGTGTCTTATGCCCATTACAAAGACTAGGCAGAAATTTAGAGGAAGACTAGGCTGAAAGTTTAATTTATTTCTGTACTGTGAACTAAAATAAGAAATCCATGATTTAATTCATTTTATTTAACCACTTCTTATTTTCAGCGTATTTTTTTGTTACGAATTGAATACTGGCTCCATCTGGTGGTCAAAATAAGCCGGTAGTTCCATGAAAATAAGTCAAAAGTGGTTAAATAATTCAGGAACTGCCTGAAGTATGCTTGAACCCTCAACACTGACATATGCTTTACCACTGAACAGTAATTAAATGGAATTCAGTCTACATTTACATGGAATTTTTCTTTTTCTTTTGCTGTTGTTCATCCTAGCTTCATTGCTTCATGTTATTTTAGGCTTAAAATAACCCTCAAAATAAAGTAATACACAATATTTTCCTGTGTTTTTCTATTAACTGAGTAGAGAAATGTGAAGGTAACCTGTTATAATACAGTTAAATTAATCCAGACTTTTAGACTGTATTCCATTTTGAATATAAATACAATAATACTTATTTTCACTATCTGTATTTTATGAATTTGACTATGGTATGCCTTTGTGGTGGTCAGCTTTTGTTGAATTTAATAGGAGCTCTTGATGCTTCTTGGATTTTGATGTCTGTGCCCTTCCCCACATTCAGGAAGTTTTCAGCTGTAATTTACTCGAATAAACCTTCTGCCCATTTTTCTCTCTCCTCAACTTCTGGTACTCCTATGAAATGAATGTTACTACATTTTAATAAGTCATTGAGTTTCCTAAGTCTCCCTTTGTGATTCATTACTTTTCTTTCTCTCTCTATTTCAGCTTCATTGTTTTCCATAGTTTCAATCTTATATATTGCTGGTTCACTCCTCTGATTTGTCCATCTTTATTTTTATGGCCTCCATTTGGGTTTGCATCTTGGTTGGAGCAGGTTTTTTTTTGTTTGTTTGTTTTGTTTTGTTTTCCAGATTTTACTTATTTATTTGAGAGAGAGAGTGAGAGAGCACAAGTGGAGCAAGGAGCAGAGGGAGAAGCAGACCCCCGGCTGAGCAGGGAGCCCAATGTGGGGCTCAATCCTGGGACTACAGGATTGTGAGCTGAAGGCAGACACTTAACCGACTGAGCTACCAAGGTGCCCCTCAGTTAGAGCATTTTTAATTTGGCCTGACTAGGTTTTAGTTTTTTTTTTTAATCTCTGCACAAGAATACTGACTTTCAGCTGTATTTTCCATTAAACATTTCTAGCAGGGGTAGCCTATGAATAAATCAGAGTTCATATGTAGGGGCTCTGTATAATTATAATCTACTGGCTACTTAATCTTAATTATTTAATTCACTATAAAAGGAGTATGTCCATAATCACAACACAAAATATTAGTACTATAAAGTTCTTAGGCAGCAATAACTGCTCCCTTACAGATGAAAAAACTGAGGTTTAGAGAGGTCAAATGATTGTGCTAAGCTTGGAATATCAGAATCCAGATCTTCTGACAACTCAATGTTGTTTCCTTTCTACATATACTACTGTGTGTGCTTTCTCTTTGGAATGTGTAATCACCACAGAATTATTTCATTATAGTCTAATAATCACTTTGAAATTATATCCATTTATACTACAATGTGACCATTTATAAAATGGCATGACTCTCCAATATAGATTTAATTCTCTAATTGGGAGTTTTCTTAATTTTAATTTTTGTTATTTTCCCTTAAGTTATTAGAAATTTTTTAAAACTTATTTTAATGTCCTGGTCCTATCCAAATATAAAATTTTAACTTTTATTTCCCCCAGTATATTGCTTTGTGGAGTTTATAATTCAAATAGCAGTTGTGTTGGTAATAACTTATATAACAACACATACATTACACAAAGTATTATACTAAGAATCAATTCAAATAAATTAAATGAACTTACCTAACAAATTAAGAGATGAAGAGAACTTATTTCAGTAAAGACAGGTTCTGAACCCTAAACATGAAATTGCCTTAAATTCCTAATACATTTTTTTTATTATATAGACTCTATCTGATAAGTTTTTTTAAATCAGATGTTTCTCCACTTTTCTGAATAATGATCACAAGAAACAATTACAATATAAAAATGAGTACTGAGAATTATTATTATTTTTTTTAAGATTATTTATTTATTTATTTGACAGAGAGAGATCACAAGTAGACGGAGAGGCAGGCAGAGAGAGAGAGAGAGAGGGAAGCAGGCTCCCTGCTGAGCAGAGAGCCCGATGCAGGCCTCGATCCCAGGACCCTGAGATCATGACCTGAGCCGAAGGCAGCGGCTTAACCCACTGAGCCACCCAGGCGCCCAGTACTGAGAATTATTGAGGGGCATTAATAGCTTTACTTCTGGGGCTCTAACTTTCCACCTATCTGCTCTAGTCTGTTGTTTCTGTTCAAATTTACTTCATTATTCCTCACTTGGACCCTAGGATTAGCACAAAGATTGATTGATGTTGCCCCCACGTTTCTCAACAGAGCACACTTTGTGTACTTCTCCAGATGGTGTGACCTACAGTTCTTGCAGTTTGATGTCCATTTTGATAACATCCCTATGTTGACCTGCCATTCTGGATATGGAAACTACAAATTTTATACTCTGTGTTGTAGCAATAAGAAAAAAAAATACAAAATTCTTTAAGATAAAAAGATTTCATGAAGCGAATCAGGGCAGATACTAAAGAAAGAATTGCTACCTAAAATTGCCTAAGGCTATAATTCTCCTAGTAAATTAAACACTGCAGAACATTTCTAATAGTACTTAAAGGAGAGTTCTACTGTTCTGCAGTAAATTTATGAGGTACTTTTCTCCAAGTAGTTATAAGAGTTTACAGACCAGTTCAAAATAGTCCTTAAATACTTGCATGTGTGATGCACATGGGCTTCTTTTTATCCCCTGTGTGACTGAGGCATTGAAGCAATAAAGTGGCTTCTAAAATATAAGTTAAGACCACTACTACTAGTACTATCATCACTTTTTAGGACCTAGCATGTCTGAGATATAATACTAAGAACTCTGTGCCTGCTTTCTCACTAAATTCTTTTTCTTGTAACAACACAATGGGTATTATCATTTCTTTTATGAAAGAGGAAACAGGTTTAGAGAGGTTAAGTATCTTGCTCAAGGTTATATGGCTAATAAATGATAGAGCAGGGATTTGAAATCAGGGCTGTCGGACTTCAAAGCCCATGCTGTTTCTATTCTATTACACTGCAAGCAGTTACGGGAATGAAGGGGGGCACTACTGTATATGACAGTGAGTGAAACATAGATGGTTCCCAATGTGAGGATCTTTTAAGCTGGAAAAGGGATAAGATAGCTATACTCTAACTGTGCAGTGTTACAAATGACATAAGAGAGGTCCTGATAAAGTACTTAGGAAATTCATGCAGAGGAGACAGAGAAAAGGTAAGAGGAAGAAGTGGCAGGATCACTGGGCCTTGTAGGAGAAAGAAAATTAAGCCATAGCAGGTAGAAGAGACACCATAACCAAGCAGGAAGACAACAGAGGACAGTATGCACATGAGAAAGAGAAAAAAATGTTCTGTGAAAGTGAAGAATGGGTGAATAAGATAGGAATAAGGAAAATAAGAAAAATCTGATCATCAAGTACCTAAGTGATAGATTAATGAATTGGAACTTTATTTTGGTTAAGTAACAAGTAGCCACAAGACCTATCTTCTAGGTCTATATTGCAAGGAAATTATTTACAAGTATCTGCAAGCCTTTTGTTAAACTAAATGAAGTGTGTTGAACCACCTTTCACTGGTATGTTGTTTGAACTAATTTCTAAAATAAAATAAAAAAAAGAAAAGAAAAAATTTAAAGTGTATTTTCTTATTATGATACTAGTTTGAGTTAGTTGGTAAAATGGAGGCTAAAGTTGCAAGTTTTCTGATACCCACACTTCTCTTAATGAGAACAATGCCTCCTTCAGTGGTTCAGTGAACAAGAAGACAAAGACAAATAAGTGAGAGAGAGAAAGAAGTGACCCGACTCCTAAAATCTTGTTAGAATTTTCCCTAATTAGTTTAGGAAGGAACTTTGAAAAGTATCCTGGTAAAATTATTTTTCCATATCTATCAGAATAGTCTAACTTAAATGTGAAAATATGTGCAATTACTTCAAAGTACCATGCCCAATTGTTTCTGGCTGTGTTCACTATCTCAGAATTTTTTAACCTGCCTAGACCATATTCTCTACTATAGGTACACTTACTCTGATTCAGATTTCACCCCTCTTCCTCAATTCCCATCTTAAGTGATATCTCTAACAAACTAAATTTTGAGAGGAGGTGAGGGTAGGACAAAGGTTATCAAGTTATGCTTCATTTGAAGTTGACCTGTGCTCAGATATGCTTTCTGGAACCTGGGGTTGGAGTCTGAGTTGGATGGGGGTCACCTTGCTTAGTCTTACTGGTACTGCTATCAGCTGTAAGCCAGCCCTCAATCTGCCGATTCTGGCTTCTAGCTAACAGGTCATTTTGCTTGTAGCTTATTTTGTTTTGTTTTATTTATTTGTTTTTCAATTTTCTTTTTCTCTTTATTTCTTCTTCCTTTTAAGATTTTAGTTATTTATTTGACAGAGAGACACAGCGAGAGAGGGAACACAGCAGGGAGAGTGGGAGAGGAAGAAGCAAGCTTCCTGCTGAGCAGAGAGCCCAATGAGGGGCTGGATCCCATGACTCTGAGATCATGACCTGAGCCGAAGGCAGATGCTTAACAACTGAGCCACCCAGGTGTCCGTGTTTTTTAATTTTTTTAAGGAAACACTGCTTTATAGCTTTATAGTGGAAAGAATTTTGGACGAAGTTCTGACTCCTCAAATCTGTTTGAGTTAGGCTGAATACTAAATGTCTTCAATGCTTTGGTTCCTTTGTTTGCAAAATGGTAACTATAGAATTTGTTTACTTCTTGTGACTGTTACAGAACTAAATGTAAAGAGGCAAATGACAAGACTTTGTAAACTGTTCATATTATATAAATATGAGGTATCATTTGGCACTGAATACAGGGCACCATATTTTATGTCTATAAGCTACTTTATAGTTATGGCTTCCTTCAAAAAATTAAATCTCATTTGAAGAAGCAAGGAGTAGATATAATATTTTTCATTTTATTAACATATTTGTTTGAATAAAAAATATTTCTGTATATTAAGTCATATTTTCAAAGCACTAATAGAATTCATAATTGGAAGAAAAGTAGACGATCCTTTTGTGAAGTGAATTATCAAAACTTAATTTATATTTCCACAAATTTGGATGTTCAAATGTAACATTCTTATCATGATGCTTACCTATCAATCTGAATTTGCTTAAGAATAATCTGGGGTGCCTGGCTGGCTCAGGTGGTGGAGCATGCGACTCTTGATCTCAGGGTGGTAGTGAGTTTGAGCCCCACATTGGGTATAGGGATTGGTAAAAAAAAAATAAATAAATAAATAAATCTTGGGGGCACCTGGGTGGCTCAGTCTTTAAGCATCTGCCTTCGGGTCATGATCCCAGGGTCTTGGGATGGAGCCCCAAGTTGCGCTCCTGCTCAGCAGGAAGCTTGCTTCTCCCTCTCCCACTCCCCTTGCTTGTGTTCCCTCTCTCGCTGTGTCTTTCTCTGTCAAGTAAATAAAAATCTTTAAAAAAAAAATAAAATCTTAAAAAAAAAAAGAAGAAGCACTATTTGCTAGCATATGCTCTGCTCTACTTATCCTCTACCTGTAGGAATAGTGCTTTCTGCATGCCAGTCAGTATTCTAAGTGTTTTATGCAAGATAATGTATTTAATATATTTATATATACTTAATATATTTAATATAACAGGAAAGGAGTTGCCACTAGATGTATCCTTTTGAAAAAAGCCGAAATTTGGAAAAGCATGTGATAAGTGAATGCCAGTGAGCTATGATTGAGATGGGTACCAAAGCTGGACCTAAGAAAGTGAGTTCCTAGAGGACAGGAACTTTTCTATTTTATTCACCATTTTATGTCTAGAGACTGAACATCTGCTTATAAGGTTTCAGATACTTGACATATTATTTTAATGAATTAATTAAGATTTCTTTTTAAAAGGAAGGTGATTTTTAGAGGAAAATGGATTCCTAGGGAAAGTAATTGAAAGAGGGAGTGGCGAGACGGAAGGGACAAAGCGGAGGTATATGAATAACTGGCCTTCCTTGTCCCAAACCTTGAAAAGCTGCAGTCATCAGGTGCCACCTTAAGCTTAATGTCTCTGAACATTTCTTTTGTGGTACCTGTAGCCAAAAAATGATCAGGAAACAATGGAAATATAATACTCATTAGGATGATAGATCAACTAAAGTTAAAGTGTCTGAACTCTGTATTATAAAAACATATGTGCTGGGGAAAGAAAAAAAGTTATTTTTTAAAGTGCCTGAGCTTTGAAATGGCATTAATTAATCAGTTAGTAAAGAAGGGTTATTTGGGTTTATCTGATTAATTTCATAAGCTGAAATTATTAACTCAAGCAATCTTATATTTTTTTCTTGGTGAAGTGAAAAATTTCTCACCCTCTTATTTTGGATTATAACATAATTACAGACACATTCTCACTGATTAATTAAAAAAAAAACACCTTTGGCTTAGTCACAAAACAAAGCCAACACACTGAATGGACTGGGTTCAATATTTTGAGTTAGCAACTTCACATTCTTTTCTCAGCTTTGTCACTCACTCGAGTAAAAGCTTGAGTTGCTTCACAAATGCTTTGTCTCTAGTCTTAGATGGTCAATTCATTATTAATTACTATTTTCTTTAAGGCATTTAATGTGGTAAATTAATTAGTATGCTACACTGTTAAAATATGCAAGGCAGTTAAAGTATGGATAATAGAAAAATAAGCAAGCCGACCTTGAGAAAAATTTCTGAGAAACTGAGTTGACTATTATATCCTAGTAGTCTGTCTAACATCTTAAAAAGATACCACAGACCAGCAATCTTTGGCTGTAGTAAATATTGCAACCATTTTCTCTTTAACTACAATCAAATTGGTAAGAATAAACATAATTATTCTTTTATATATGCCTCATATGGCAACTCATCACAGTGTGGAATGAAGTGTAAGGGACTTCTCTATGGGTTTGTGGAAGACAAAGTACAAAGGACTTATTTTTGTTGTTTTTTTCTATCACAGACTTAGTTTCCTTATGTCACAAAAAATATTGCAAATAAGATATTCAGAAATAAACCAGACAAAAGTGGTAAAAAGGAAACTGATGCTGCTCATTCTTGGTTGGGGTTATTTGAAAGGAGACCAAACTGGAAGGTTGCTTCTAGAGAGAAAGTATAATAATACAGTGTATTGTATAACTGCGAAGTATTAACAATAAAAATAGGGACTTATATAGTGTAATAAAACTTTTATTTATTATTCTTTCTTAAGTGTTTGAAGAATAAATAGATGTTCTCTCATTAAGCTTAAATTATTATCATAAGGGAGAGGGTAAAAATGACTGCCGTGAAAAATTCCATATCCTTTCCACTCTGTGTTTCACACACACATCCTGCAAGATAAGAAAGGTGACATGCTTTCTTTTATCTCAGTGCATTTGCATACACTGTATCCTCTGTCAGGAACACTTTCATTCAACTAACTTCCTCACCTGAACCAGTAGCTTCAAAAATTTATAAAAGTTGAGAGGTTTCTTAGTGTACAAAATGACCCACTTGAGAGGTGAAAAGAAGATATTGGAATGCTTTATTTATTTATTGGTAATACATTTATTTATTTGTTTATTTATTTATTTTTAAAATTTTATTTATTTATTTGACAGACAGAGATCACAAGTAGGCAGAGAGGCAGGCAGAGATAGGGGGAAGCAGGCTTCCCGCTGAGCAGAGAGCCCCATGTGGGGATCGATCCCCAGGACCCTGGGATCATGACCTGAGTCGAAGGCAGAGGCTTTAACCCACTGAGCCACCTGGGCGCCCCTATCTATCTATTTATATATTTATTTTTCAAGTAAGCTCTTTGTCCAGCATGGGGCTTGAACTCATGACCCTGAGATTGAGTCACATGCTTTACCAACTGAGCCAGCCAGGTACCCCAAGAATGTTATTTATATTTAAACTATTATTTTTTGTTATTGTTGTATGTTATATATAGTACACAATATATGTGTTTGGTAATACCTACAGATGAGTAATAAATACATTTAAAATACATATTTTGGTAATGTTCACAATTTATTTTACAACCCAAATATCTATCAGTTGACAAATAGATAAACAAAATGTGGTATAGCCATAAAAGGGAATGTAATTTAACTATAATGGGGAATGAAGTATTTAATACAACCTAAAACATAGATGAGCCTTGAAAATATGCTAAGTGAAAGAAGCCAATCACATACGAAACATCTAGAATAGAGAACTCTATACAGACATAAAATAGATCAGTGATTACCAAGGGCCAGGAGAGGGGAGGCTGAGTCTGTAGCAGGAGATTGTAAAGGGCACAAGGTTTCCTTTAGAGATAATGAAAATGTTCTAAATTGACTTTAGTGATACTTGAAGATACCTATGAATATACTAAAAATCACTGAATTGCACACTTTAAATGGGTGAATTGTGTAGTATGTGAACTAGATATCTCAATAAAACTGTTAAGAATAAAATAAAAAACTTTATTCTGCAGGTGTAATAAAACATTTTTGGAGACCAGTGGTCTCAATAATTGATGATTCTACTTGGGCTTGTGCATCTAGAAAGATATGTTGCCATCTAGATTTAATTGCCTTTCTTTTGCTCCCTCAAACCTTCATGAGCATATATACCATGTTGTATTAATAACTAGTAGTTTGTCTCTTTCACGTGCTAAATTACAAACCATATATCCTTACCCCATGTCATGAACTAAAATAATTTTCAGGTGGCTTAAGCAACTAAAGCAAAAGTAAAAAAAAAGAAAAAAGAAAAAGAAAAAAAGAAAGAATTCCAGGAAGATACAGATGAATATTTAAACCATCTTGACCAGATATCTGGGGAACTTCAAAAAGTACTGACACCCTGGGTTTCACTTCCCGAGCTTTGGGATTTCCAGGTAATTCTAATGCACAGGAAAGCTTGGGAACCATTGATGTAGTGATGAAGGAGAAATCAGAACAGGCATCTTAGAGAAATGGCCTTAAACAGCAACTTGAATATTGAGGCAATATTCACTGCATACAGAAGGCATTCTAGGAAAAGGAAGTTGTAACAGTGAAGGCTTGGGTGGGAAATAGGTTACCATGTAGAAAAATTTAGCCTGTATGGAGCATTGGATGCATAATGAGAGATGAGACTGGTGTGGCAGGAAAAATTTAGCCATGTAGGGCCTTGTATGGCCTGCAAGGATTTCATCCTGTAGGAAATGAGATGCCATTAAAGAATTTTATGAAGGGGATTGACACATGATCAACTTTGTGTTTAAGAAAAGCCACACACAGAATGCATTGGCAGGATCTAAGATTAGCAACAGATATCTGTTAGCAGCCTGTTAGCAGGTTGTTAAAATAGTCTAACAGAAAAATTGTGGCTAAAAGGGTCACGGTAGGACATAAGGCACTAGAAACCTACAGGAAAGGGGTGGAGTTTGTTAAGAAAAATGTACAGGGAACAGACTTGTTTTGAGGCTATTGTAGTCTTTTCAGATCTAAATCTAATTCTATTCACCCAAGAAAATATGCAAACACTAACCCCTCATTGACATGTGATGAATGATGTTTTTCTCTAAAAATACATCTAGGTATGTAGACAATAAAACAGTATCCAAAATAATTCTCCCTGAGGTCTTGGATTTCACATTCATTTTAGGGATTTTTTTTTTTTAAGATTTATTTATTTTTTTGAGAGAGAGGGAGAGGGAAGGAGCAGAGGGAAGGACAGAGGCAGAAGAAGAGAGAGATTGCCCAGTCTCCCCACTCAGCGTGGTAATACAGAGCTAGATCTCACAACCCTGAGATCATGACCTGAGCTGAAACCAAGAGTCAGATGCTCAACTGAATGACCCACTCAGGTACCCCCAGTTTAGGAAATCTTAAGAAATTCTTTATTTTCTAAGTATAAGATAACACATTCCCTGAGGTTGTAGTTTCTATGTTTCTCAAGGTTCTTAAAAGAAAAATTGTATCTAAAATAAAAACTAAAAAACACCAACTAAATAAAATTAAAGCTCTTTTGTAGGGTACGAGAGGCTCCAACAATTGGATAAGTCTTCTCAATCAGAAAGTCCTTCACCACATTAAAGCTAGTCATTGTCAAGGTCAAACTGTTACCCAATCCTGATCAAAAGTGGGTACTACTCTTTCTTTCTGATTTAGAGATTATCTTCTATGGAACTAAGGTTCAATAAACTACTGAACTCTTGGTATAGAAATGAAGATGTTACAAGGAGTGTACCCTTTCCTCTAGGCAGGCTGATTTTTTCATTTCATCTCCCTAAGTGAAGCTTTCCTCGACTATAGCATTTCTCAGGGCTCTGAATATCTCTAAATGTTATAGCTTACCTGCACACCAAAATTCAAGTAAGCACTTGAAATACTATTAATTATGAATACTGTTCAATTATGTAGTTATTACTACAGTTTCAGTATTAACTATAAACTGTTTCCCATGAATTAGTCTTGTTTTATGTAGCAGAGACCAGCTAATTTAGAACTAGAGAAAAACATTCTGTGGGTTTGGGGAGGATTATTTAGCACAGTGCTATTAGACATTTATTCAAACTCAGTGGTTTTTTAACTCTTTGTACTGTGACATATTACAGTAATTTTTTTTTGTATTAACTCTACACACATATATGTTTGGTATATAGCTAACATATAAAGCTGTATGTAAAGTTAAACCATATGAAATTACTGACATTATGTTTTGTTTACCTACAAAAATGGCAATTTTATATTGTTCAACAAAATGTAAAGAATAAATTTTTCAAAATTTCATAAAAGAATATTTACCCTAGCTACATGTGATACATTCTTATGTTTTCTAGTCTATGCCATTTAATTAAATTTAAAAATGTTGATTAAGATACGCTACCAATTTCTATGATCCACCAGTGAATTTCTGGCTACAATTTGAGAAACCCTGCTTTAACCTCTAACCTGTAGCCTACACTAACAGATAAAGGGATTCTGAGACACCCAGAGAAGAGCAGCAAGGTAAAGATGAAGCAAGTAATAAAGATGGTGCAATGGCCTGGAAACTCTGTGCCCTTAGCAGAACTGGCAAGGATCATACTAACTGGAGAGAATTCAGAGATTGAAGATCTTGACTAAATCTTTTCTGATTTGAAACAACTAAACTGATCATATCACACAAAATGTGACTCAACCCCCTTAATGTTGGGTGGAGGAGTGATTCTCAAGGTGTGCCCTTGAACCTAAAGAAAGCATCAGCATCACCTGGGAGCTTATTAGAAATGCAAATTATTGGACCCCATCCCATACCTACTGAATCTGAAACTCTGGGGGTGAGGTTCAGCAATCCCAGTGATACGTTTTATAATGCTCTATCCAAAAAAACTTTACATGTAGTGCCAGTTTTCTTTCCACAGAGAAAGGAAGCCCATAGGGAATATTTCTGTCTGACACCTGTTTTCTTGCTTTCTAGAAGATCATCATCATGCTAGATGAACTGAAACTTTCCATGCTGCTAACATTTTCTAAAAGTGAAGCTTATCCAGTTCTGTTAATAAATAGTGAAACAATACAGATTATAATAGGTTGCGGGCTTACTGCTTATATTCTGATTAGGCTTTTAGCTTATTAAGAATGATTTTCCATAAAGATCTTATACATATGCTTAATTACTAGCCATTTTGTCAATGAAAACCACAAAACATGAGTTCTTATCCAAATGAGTAAATTATTATCAGACAGATGCTGATACATACCTGAACAGTTGTCACTATCAGCACCGACTTCAAGCAAGGCATAGGCATGCAGGCTAACATGGAAGCAGTAAGAATGCTGTTAGCTTGCTCATTGGTGCTTGAATCATGTGCATGCACACTACCCCCTCTCATCCTTTCTGTTACCCACAGCTTTATCTGATGGAACAGTGTTGACAGAACTTGAACTGGTGCCAGCCCTACTGATGAGGAACAAGGTGGAACAGTTGCTGGCTGGAGGGAATGTTTCCTTTTTAGGAAGTAGCAGTAAGATGATATACAGAAACCTGGTTGGAAGGGAACTATCACAAGTTGCCAATAAAAGAAATGTTTTTAGTTTTTAGAAAACAAAGGATCAAAGAAAGTAAAGTAACTGGCTGATGTAGAAAAGAAGATACTCAAACAATGTGATGAAAAATATAAACCTAAAGCAAATAATAAATGGCCACATAGATATGCATACTAGCAACTAAGCTGAGTTCTGCTTGATGCAAGCTTATGCTTGGTCTTTTTACATCAACAGATTAGGCATGAGAGGAATAGTTAAAGACAAGAATGTTAAGTCCTAGTCAGCTAAGAAGCCTGACTTCTCACCATGCTAACCAAAAACCACAGACAACCTATGATGTCCATACAAAAATCAGATAGAAAAGAAATTGCTTGTCTGATTGCAGGAAAGAAGTAAAACTTGAGACAGGTAACTTTTATAACTGTAAAAGCTAATAAGGGCAAATGTAAATACCAGTTTCATTAATAAACATCTTTCTTAAACTTCACATAGATGTATTCATCATCAAGTCCCAGACCAATATAGCCCAAGTGCTTGCTTCTGCTCCATCCTGTAACCTCATGTTAGTACAAAAGGGCACTCACTGTGTCTTCTTCACTGAACAGGGAACTTGAATGTCCTCCACTCCACTCTCCACAAGTTTGGGGAACCTGAATGTCTGTCTATCCACAATGCAATGATAAATAATAACCCTGACACTCAACAAAAGGAGCCCCCAAATCCAGAACTGTATTTTGAAATGTACAAGAGGGAATAAATCACATTCAGGATAGTTTCAGTGGTAGATATTTCATTATATGCATTTATTATATGCATTATATAATGTGTACACATTTATAGTCTATGTCTATATATATAGACATAGCTAGTATATTAGTATCTCAGCATATTTAAAAACCTTAAATAATCCTTTTAGGTAAAAGAGTTTACAAGTATCTTTTTCTCTATCACCTAATAAAATAGAAGATAATCATGCCTGCTCACGTTACTTGACCAATTAAAAATAATGATTTTATTTAGCATTTGGAATATTCTGACTTTGGTTCTGGCTTGAATGTTTGCCAGGAGAGATAATTTTCAGTAAAGAGGAGAGGGGAATGATGTGGACAAAATATGGAGGAATCTGATAGCAAAGCAACATATTCTGATAATCCATTTTGTTAAAAAGTACATAATGGTAGTAAATAATATATCAGCAGCTGGTTTATCTATTACAAAAGTAATCCAAGATACAGGAAAGAATAAAAAGAATAAAATCTTGTATTAAATATGCAGTGTATTGTTGTTTTTTTTTTTCATTTTGAGATGACAGGCAAAAAAAGGCAGATTCATAATCACTTTTATTGAGGTAAAGGCTCTCTTGGCTGACATGAAAGATTATACAGTATTCCACAAAATGTTGTACTAGGTATTGACTGTTACCACGCTGGGAAGAGGATTACAGTTACTATCAGGCAATTTATGTCCTAACTGCTGTGTTGATGCTCTTAGGGAAAAATTAATTATGTGAGCCACAATTTTTTTGTGTGTAAAATACTACCTGTCCTACTTTCCTCATGGGTTCTTGTAAGAGACAAATAAGGGAGGAAGAGAAAAATAAAAAGGTATAAAGTTACTCACAAGCATGGACTTATGTTAAAGACACAGTTGACTGCCCAAGCAATAATTCTTCTACCTTCTTTTTTTTTTTTTTTGCTAACAAAATCCGGATCTGGTTTAAGCAACAGAATGCTCAGTATCAGGGTACCAAATCATGACTGAAGCCATTTAGTTCAACTTTCATCTTTGATTTCACTCATTCATTCTCCAATATTTTTTTGAATGCCACTACATGCCAAATATTGCTCTAGGTATTTTCTTTCTTTTTTTTTTTTTTAAGATTTTATTTATTTATTTGACAGACAGAGATCACAAGTAGGCAGAGAGGCAGGCAGAGAGAGAGAGGAAGGGAAGCAGGCTCCCTGCTGAGCAGAGAGCCCGATGTGGGGCTTGATCCCAGGACCCTGGGATCATGACCTGAGCCGAAGGCAGCGGCTTTAACCCCCTGAGCCACCCAGGCGCCCCTGCTCTAGGTATTTTCTTAAAGAAAACACAATTCTAGTGGGGAGACAGAAAACAGTAAATAAGTAAAATACACAATATATGAGAAGGTAATAAGAGAGACAACAATGAAATAAGAAAGGACAGTTCAGGGAGTGCCCAACAGAAGTGGTCAGAGAAGGCTTCACTGAGAAAAAAACGTGAGCGGTAAGGGAATGTGTCATGTGGATTATTTGGAGGAACTGCAGTCCAGACAGGGTAACAGCATGTGCAATGATCCCGAGGCATGCTCCCTGCCTCATACTAAGAGCTAAGAGGCTGCTCTGCCTAGAACAGAGTGAAGGAGAGAAAAGTAAAAGGAGCTGAAACCAGAGGTAAAAAGGAAGTGGGGCATAGATTATGGAAATCCTTACAGACAAACATAGAGGCTTTAGCTTTTAAGAAACCCATTGGTGAGTTAAAGAAAGAAGTGCAGCATGATCTGACTGATTTTTAAAGGACCATCCTGGCTACTATATTAAGAATAGACTTTCAGAGGCGCCTGGTAGAAACAGAAACCAGTTATTAGACAAATGCACTAATCTACGTGAGAAATGGTTGTGGCTCCCATGAGAGTAGTAACAGTAGAAGTGGCTAGGTTATATATCCTAGATGTGTTGACCAGTCAGATGAGTGCTATAAAAGAAAGAGAGAAGTCAAGGGTGACTCAGAGATGAACTGAGATTGGGAAGATTTCAGGAGGAGCAGGTTTGGAAGTTAAGATCAGTAGTTCAATTTGGGACACGTTAAGTTTAAGATGTTTATTAAACACTTTGGAATTTATAAGCATATAGATGATATTTAAATCCATAAGATTAAAAGACACTAGTAAAGAAGTAAGTGTAATATAAGAAGAAATGAGAGGTCAAGTAAAAGGGTGATTCAAAGAGGAGGGAGTAGCAACAGAGCACAATGCTGGCAATAAATCATTTAAGAAGAAGCCTAAGCAGTTGACTTGTGAGAATGGAAGTATATCAAGTAAATTTAAGAGGAAATGAGAGGAGAGGAATTAGGTCAGGCATGTCTATTCTTTCAAGGATTTTTTTTTTTCCTGGATAGGGATCAGAGCTAAAGGGCAGTGGCTGGAAGGGGATATGGGGACAAGAAACTTTTTTAGTGGAGAAAATACAGCATGTTTTCATGCTGATGATAAACAATCCAGTAAAGAGGGAACTTTTTTTTTTTTTTTAGAGATTTTATTTATTTATTTGACAGAGATAGAGAGAGATCACAAGTAGGAAGAGAGGCAGGCAGAGAGAGAGGGGGAAGCAGGCTTCCTGCTGAGCAGAAAGCCCCATGCGGGGTTTGATCCCAAGACCATGCAATCATAACCTGAGCCGAAGGAGAGGCTTAACCCACTGAGCCACCCAGGTGCCCTAAGAGGGAACTTTAATGATGCAGGAAAGAGAGAACTGTTGGAGTGTTGTCTGCAAGTAGGTGAAAGACAGCAAGATCTACTGCACAAGTGAGGGATTTGGCCTCAGATAATGAATAGCTCATCCATAGTTATAGGAGGGCAGGCAAACAAATGGCCCACAATGCAGATGAGCAGGTAGTTGTGGTGAAAGAAATTTTCCTTTGCTTGCTTATAGTTGAAAAATCCCTCTCCACTTTGCCATTGATTGGTCCAGGTCACATGTTTACTTGGTAGATCCACTTTTGGCCAGTGATATGCAAAGGGAGGTCTGGTGGGGATTCTGGGAAATATTTTCTTTCCCATAAAAAGAAAGGTCCGGAAAGAGAAAGGTTCTTTCATCTACCTTTCATTCTGCTTTGGATGCTATTCTATGAAGACATTATGGTTCAAGTTGCTACAGATATTTTATTATGACACTGAGGGGAAATCTATAATGTATATGTCAATAACTATGCAAATATGGGTAGAATATAAGGTCCATTAGGCAGAGGCCTTTTTTTTTTTCCAACTTGAGGTATAATTAACAAATAAAATTTTAAGACATTTGAAGTTTACATGGCCATGATTTGATGTGCATATACATTGCAAAGGATTCCAGAGGTCTTTACTTTGTTAACTGGTGATTCCAAAGTATCAAAAAAGTACCTGGCACATAGTATACATTCAATAAGTATTTGTTAAATAAATGAACTATGATCAAGATGGACTTTTTTCAGAAATTCATGGTATTTTGATGTATACCAGCAAATAAAGAGATAATTATACTCCTATGCCCTAAGTGGTAAGATGGTGTGAATATAGGGTGCTAAAAAGTAGAAGCAGGTTTAGCTGACCTTGACTCTGAAATGCAGTGAACTTCCCAGACTGTGAAAATCAGCATGCTGCTGTTTGAATGCTCATTATAAAATGTTTTGCCCTGTATCAGCATTTTCTGATAATTTCTTGAATTCCCTTATAAAAATAAATATATATCATATAATCCTTATATCTCTCCTTAGTGAGACACAAACAGGGCCATGATCTAGGGTAACATTTGTTTTATTCATTAACTTCATTTTTCCCCTTTGTCTCCATCTTTTTTTGACCTAGGAGTACAATCATACTGATGAAATATTTTACCACAGCTATCACCAGTTTTTATTGAAAAGCATACAGGATGCCCTGTTTTAAACATTTAAGAGTTTCAATGTCTGCTTTTTTCTTTAGAAGAGTTATATTTCTATGTTCCATGCCAGCATGCTCTTTCCCTCTTTCATTTTAGCAGATACCATTATCTTTTTCTTCTGGAATCATTTTTGTATACCTGAGTACAATGAGCTCCTTCACCATATGACAGAAAATAAAGTACTTGCAATTTTATTATAGGAGCACACAAGTGGCATTATATGCAAAGGAGTAAAATTAAAGCTAAAGTGTCCACAAGCTGGACTAAAACCATATTTATGCTTCTGAAGGCAAGAAAAATTATTTAGTCTACAGTAACAAGTAAGTAGCAACAAAACAAATATTTAGTTGACTGGAAAGCCAATGTTTTCATTACTTGTTATAAGCATGAAAGCTAAAAACAGCCTGACCAAGCACATTCTGACAGCAAATAACACATGTATTCATCAATCTTGTGGCATATATAAAACTTTGACTCTTAAACAACTTAAGAGTCTTAACTTTGCCTTAAATATATTATATATATTCATATCTAATTTATATATAATACATAATATGCTTTTATGGATATATATACATAATATATAATTGTATCATTTATTTATTTTAAAAAAAGATTTGCTGTAAATTTTTTCTTTACTAGTATAATATATAACAGCTCCTGCCCTTAAAAATGCTTTAATCTAGGGTGTCTGGGTGGCTCAGTGGTTTAAAGCCTCCGCCTTCAGCTCAGGTCATGATCCCAGGGTCCTGGGATCGAGACCCGCATCTCTGCTTAGCAGGGAGCCTGCTTCCTCCTCTCTCTTTCTCTCTCTGCCTGCCTCTCTGCCTACTTGTGATCTCTGTCTGTCAAATAAATAAATAAAATCTTTTTAAAAATGCTTTAATCTAACAGAACTAGAACAAATAATTATAGAATTTGTATGGAACCCCAAAAGACCCTAAATAGCTTAAGCCATCTTGAAAAAGAAAAAAAAAAACTGGAGGGATCACAATCCCAGATTTCAAGATATATTACAAAGCTATAGTATCTAAACAGTATGGTATTAGCACAGAAACAGACACACAGATCAATGGAATAGAATAGAAAGCCCTAGAATAAGCCCATGATTATATGGCCAATTAATCTTTGACATGGTAGTAAGAATATGCAATGGGAAAAAGACTTTTCACCAAATGCTGTTGGGAAAATTGGACAGCTACAGCAAAAGAATGAAACTGGACCACTTTCTTACACACACAAGAAAAGAAACGCCAAAGAGATTAAAGACCTAAATGTAAGACCTGAAAACATAAAAATCCTAGAAGAGAGCACAGGCAGTAATTTCTGATCTGACTGACTGATCGTTGCAACATTTTTCTAGATGTGTCTCCTGATGCAAGGGAAACAAAAGCAAAATGAAACTACTGGGACTACACCAAAATAAAAAGCTTCTACAAAGCAAAGGAAACAGTCAATAAAACTAAAAGTCAACCCACTGAATGGGAGAAGATATTTGCAAATGACATATCTGATAAAGGGTCAGAATCCAAAATATATAAAGAACTTGTGGGCGCCTGGGTGGCTCAGTGGGTTAAGCCGCTGCCTTCAGCTCAGGTCATGATCTCGGGGTCCTGGGATCGAGTCCCACATCGGGCTCTCTGCTCAGCAGGGAGCCTGCTTCCCTCTCTCTCTCTGCCTGCCTCTCTGTCTACTTGTGATCTCTGTCTGTCAAATAAATAAATAAAATCTTAAAAAAAAAAAAAAAGAACTTGTGTAAGTCAACACCAAAAAAACAAATAATCCAATTTAAAAAAGGGCAGGAGATGTGAAAAGACATTTCTTCAAAGAAGGCATCCAGAAGGTCAACAGACACATGAAAAGATACTCAACATTGCTCATCAGGGAAATGCATACCAAAACCACAATGAGGTATCACCTCACACCTGTCGGAATGGCTAAAATCAGAAACACAAGAAACAAGCGTTGGTGAGGATGTGGAGAAAAAGGAACCCTACTGCACTGTCTGTGGGAATGGAAACTGGTACAGCCACTTGGAAAATAGTATGGAGTTTCCTCAAAAAATTAACAACAGAACTACCCTGTGATTGGTATTTCCACTACTGGCTCTTTATGCAAATACTATGAAAATACTATTTTTAAAAGATTTTATTTATTTCTTAGAGAGAGAGAAAGAGGAGAGAGAGGGAGAGTGAGAGGGAGAAGTAGACTCCCTCCTGAACAGGGAGCCCAAGGTGGGACTCAATCCCAGGACCTGACCTTGACCTGAGCTGAAGCAGATGCTGAACCAACTAAGCCAACCAGGAACTCCCCAAAATACTATTTCGAAAAGATACATGCATCCCTATGTTTACAGCAGCATTATTTACAATAGCTAGATTATGGAAGCAACCCAAGGATCCGTAGATAGATATAAGGATGAAAAGAACATGCAGTTTACGTACACAATGGAATATTACTCAGCCACAGAAAAGAATGGAATCTTGCCATCTGCAAAAACATGGATGGATCTAGAGAGTATGTAATTCTAAGGGAAACAAATCAGTCAGAGAAAGACTGATTTCATTTATATGTGGAATTTAAGAAACAAAACAAATGAATAAAGATAAAAAGAGACAAACCAAAAAGTACTTTTAACTTTAGAGAACAAACTGGTTGTTACCAGACAGGAGGTCGGTGGGGCAGGTTGGGTAAAATAGGTGAAGAGGAATAAGAGTACACTTATACTGAATGAGCACTGAGTAATGTATGGAATTACTGATCACTATGCTGTACACCTGAAATACAACACAGTATGTTAACTGTACTGGAATTAAAACAGTGAGAACAATAACAACAAGTGCTCTAATCTAGTAATATACTTACCATGCTATCAATAAACTGTTTGTCTACACATGTAAAGATTGCTTTGATAATATGCAAAACAGTTGTAATTTGCTGCATGCTTGTTATGCTAAGAAGTCTGTGGTGACATTATTTAATATCTTATAACAAATTAATTAATTAATTTTAAAAATTATTATTCCCATCTTATAGATAAGGAAACTGAGCTCAGAAATGACTTGCCTAAGATCACCTATCCCCCAAATCAGCGTGAATAATGATGAAGCCCTCATCTGTCTGAGGTAGGATTCTGTTAAAATCATAATTCTGATAGTGTAGCAGAGGGGCTAAAATGGCTAAAATGTCTTAAAAATATAAGATTTTTGCATTTAGCAATTTAACTGATAAAAATTTTCTGCAATAAATGTGTTAAATTCTTTTTTTTTTTTTTTGTTAGGGAGAGAGAGAGTATATGGAGGGGTGGGGGAAGGAGCAAATGGAGGAGGGTAGAGAAAGAGAATCTTAAGCCTCAACTCAGGGCTTGTGACCTGAGCTGAAATTAAGAGTTGGATGCTTAACTGACTGAGCCATCCTGGTGTCTCTATATATGTGTTAATTTAAAATAATGTATTTGCCTGAATAAAAAAATAGCAAAGGAACAAGGATTCTTGGTATTGGTTACAATTATGGAAGGATGGAAAAATTAGAATGTACCGTGATGTGGGGACTATAATTACTCTATCAGTATTTTTCCCTGCTCCGTTGGCTGAGAATGCCTTGAGGCAATAGGAGTGAGCACACCTAGCACCCACATATTGGTTTTTAAATACTATTCTCCGCTAAAAGAAAACAGCTCCTTAGAAAAAGGGTGATTTCAGGGCAGGGGCAAGGAAAGTATAAGTAAAGAACATCAGAACATCTAGTTAAATCAGAAAATAAGGAAGCACTCAAATAATAATGGAAAAATATCAAAAGAATACAGGAACCAGCCTGAAAGGGTTCCCACTGGCCAAATAAAATAAAAATATTTATTTTGGTCACCAAAATAGATAATGACAAAACAGACTATGACCCATGAAGTAAGACTCCATGAATTCAGTCTGATATACTTAAGTAAATAGAGAAGGGAATATCTTTTTTATAATGGAATGCTATAAATATAAAAGGAATGATGGAATTAGAAAATCATCAGTGAACACTAAAACTAACAGGTGAAAGTTAGATGAGATATGCCGTATTTATACAAAACTAAATGTGATACATTATTTTAGATTGGTTTCTGGACTAGGGGGAAAAAAACCTAAATAGGTCTAAAGGACATTTAAAAAAAACCAAAATAAGAATTTTGACTGTGAACTAGATAGTAGTATTATATCAATGTTAAATTTCTTGATATTTATAATTATATTGGTTATGTAAGAGAAAGTCCTTTTTTTAAATTAACACATAACGTATTATTTGCTTCAGGGGTACAGGTCTGTGAATCATCAGTCTTACACAATTCACAGCACTCACCATAGCACATACCCTCCCCAATGTCCATCATCCAGCCACCCTGTCCTTCCCCCCACCCCCCAAGCAACCCTCAGTTTGTTTCCTGAGATTAAGAGTCTCTTATGGTTTGTCTCCCTCCCTGGTCCCATCTTGTTTCATTTTTTCTCTCCCTTCTCCCCACAAACCTCTGCCCTGCCTCTCAAATTCCTCATATCAGAGATATCATATGATAATTGTGATATTCTTTTTAAGAAATATATCTTAGGTATTTAGAGGAAAGACCTATCACTAAGGTGCAAATTGTTTAAGAAAAAAATTATATATACAAACATATATACATACATAGAGCACATGCAAATGTAACAAAATATAAACCAGTGGTGAATTGAAGTAAAAACATATAAGGGTTCATTGTATTGTTCTTATAACTCTTCTCTAACTTTGAAACTTTTTAAAAAAAAAGTAATCATCTCTTCTGATTTTAATGCTTAGTCTCTAAGGAGACTAAGGGAAAATCAATTTTTCTAGGCTTTAAAAAAGATTTAATACTATTCAATATACAGGTGACCCTTGAACAATTTGGGCATTAGAAGGCAGAGCCCCAGGGTAGTCAGAAATTTGCATGTAATTTTTGACTACCCTAAAACATAACTACTAATAGTATACTGTTGACCAAAAGCCTTTACAGATAATATAAATAGTTGATTAACACATAATTTATATGTTATATGTATTATATACTGTGTTCTTATAATAAAGGAAGCTAAAGAAAATAAAATGTTAGGAAAATCATAAGGAAGAACTACATTTCCAATACTGTGCTGTAAAAAAATCCATGTATAAGTAGACCTGGTCAGTTCAAACCCCGTTGTTCAAGGGTCAACATATATCCAATGAACAGCTCATTTATAAGACCTGATACCAGGTCCTACAGATTTGCTAGAGCAGTAGTTCTGAGTGTGGTACCCAGACTGGACCTGCACCATCAGCTTTACTTGAAAACTTGAGAGAAATGCCAATTATTCAGCTCCACTCCAGACCTATTTATGTTCTACTGATAGAGAGTTGTAATAGGGGATAAAATGATAAACCATTTGAAAGCAAGATTATGGAGAAGAGGGAGATTATTTTTTAAAACTTAATTTAGTATGCAATAAGACACTACTACAAGTTTGTGAGCAAAGGAATAATAATTATATTAAGATCACCCTAGTACCAGTGTATAGAATGGGTCACTTCTAGGGAGATTCTAAAGGAAAAGACCAGTTTAAGTTTCTTATAATAGTGCCAAGAAAGATGTATTAAGAACCTGAATTAGCCTATAGGACTAGAAGACAATAGATGAGAGATTCCACAATGGGTGAGTGCCTAAGAGTTATCACTTGGCTGAATGTGACACAGGCTCAGGGTAAGGAAAAGGAAGGGGCAAGGAAAAGATTAGAGCAATTAAAGGTTAATGAGATTTTGGGGCGCCTGGGTGGCTCAGTGGGTTAAGCCGCTGCCTTTGGCTCAGGTCATGATCCCAGGTCCTGGGTTCGAGCCCCACATCGGGCTTTCTGCTCAGCAGGGAGCCTGCTTCCTCCTCTCTCTCTGCCTGCCTCTCTGCTTACTTGTGATTTCTCTCTGTCAAATAAATAAATAAAATCTTTAAAAAAAAAAAAAAAGGTTAATGAGATTTCAAGCCTGGATGGCTGATAGAATAGGTTGGATCTGGATGAATTCAAGGAAACTTCCTATAGTTGGGCCTTTTAAAGGCCAAGCATCCCAAGCCTAATAATCCTATAAAAGCATGTTCTTCTAAACAGTGTCAAGTAAGGAAGCCGTGATTCCAGCCTTATGATTCTATAAAGCATGTTCCTGTAAACAGTGTCATGTAAGGAAATGGTTGTCAGATTTGCAGATTTTAAAGATCTGTAAACATTCCAAGCAAACTTTAATGGTCAGTTGCTTTTTAATTTTACAAATTAAGAACTTAAAAAAAAAAAAAAACTTCTATTAGCTGTTAAGAGTATAACTTGGTAAAACCACTCTGGAATAAAGGGCAATATCTAGAGGAGCCAGAGGTGTGCGTACTCCACAGGATATGGTTTGTGTACAGTGTATTTGCTGAAAACATACATCAGTTCAGTCAGGGCTCTGAGACTTCCTACCTACAGGATTCTGGACAATTTATTTAACCACTATAATTTAGTTTCTTTATCTGTAAAATGTGGGATACTGTCTATCTATTGTTTCGAGAATTAAATAAATAGCCATGAGATACTTAGAACAGTTCTTGGCACACAGCATTGGTAAACATCTGCTATTAGAATTATGATAATGACAACCCAGACCCAGCAATTCCATTTCAAGATATACCCTCGAAAAACTCTTGTTTTTATGCACAGGAGAAATGTGTAAGGGTGCTTTCCGCAAAATGTTTAAAGTAGAAAATACATGGGAAAAACCTCAAAGTTCATGAACAGGAGAAAAATAAACTGGCATAAGCATTCAGAGACTACATTATCTAAAATGAAAAAACATGTACTACATTTATTTATTTATTTAAAAGATTTTATATACTTATTTGACAGAGAGAGATCACAAGTAGGCAGAGAGTCAGGCAGAGAGAGAGGGGGAAGCAGGCTTCCTGCTAAGCAGAAAGCTCGATGCGGGCTCGATCCCAGGACCCTGAGGTCATGACCTGAGCCAAAGGCAGAGGCTTAACCCACTGAGCCACCCAGGTGCCCCAAACATGTACTACATTTAAAAACCATGGATAAGTGTGGAAAGAATAATGTTAAAAAAAAAAAACACAAAAAAACAACAAGGTGTGGTAAGACACATACCATTTGATACCAGTTATATAAAGTGGCATAGTCAACAATATTATTACCTTTAACAGCGACATATAAACCCATGTGGTGAAAGGTTAAAAACATGCACAGGAAGGAAACACATTTACTTCTGGGTAGTGGGTACTTTTGTGGGGAGAGAAATGAAACTGAAGAGTATATAGTGGACTTAAACAAAACAGTATCTGTAAAATTTATATTTAAAGAATCTAAAACAAATTTTAAAATATATGATTATTTGGGTTGAAAAACTAGGTTAATCCCTGTACTTTTCTGTGTGTTTAAAATACTTCATAAGGTAAAGGCAAAGGCAAGAGAAAAAATGACAGTCCACCAATTTGATAAATTTTTAAAAACCACATTTTAATGTTTTTATTTTCTATTATGAAATAATTTTAAACTTACAGAAGAGTTAAATGTAATATGGAGTAATATGAAAACTCATATATTTTTTCTTCAGGATCACCAATTTTTAACATTTTGCCACAGGTTTTATTATTTTTTCTCCCTTTGCATATATATTTTTCTCAACTTGAAAATAGTTTGCCATACATCCATGGACCTTTATTCCTTAATTCTTCATTTGTAATTTGTAAGAACAAAGATAATCTCTTAATGTAACTATAGCTTGGTTATCAAGTCCAAAAATATAATACTGATGCAATACTTTAATATTCCACCCACATTCCAATTTGGTCAAGTGCCCAGTAATGTCCTTTTTAGCATTATTTTTCCCTTTTTTCCAGGATCCAGTACAGGATTATGTACTATGTTTAGTTTTGATGTCTCTTTTAGTCTCCTCAGCCTTTCCCTGAATTTTGTAACATGGACATTTTTCAAGAACACGGGGCAGTTGTTTTTCTAAAAAACACTTTGGGTTTGTCCTCTGCTCCCTTATAATTAGATTCAGGTTATGCATTCCTAGCCAGAAGACCTTAGAACTGCCTGATTTTGTGTTCTTCTCAGGGTACTATTAGAAAATACCTGTTGCCTCTTGTTGCTAATGTTATTACTTTTTAAAAAGATTTTATTTATTGATTTTGAGAGAGAGACAGAGCACAAGCAGCTAGAGGGGCAGAGGGGGAGGGAGAAGCAGACTCCCTGCTGAGCAGGGAGCCCGATGAGGGACTTGATCCCAGGACTCAGGATCATGACCTGAGCCAAAGGCAGAAGTTTAATGGAATGAGCCACTCAAGCGTCCCAGTGATATTAATTCTGATCAGTCAACTTGTTACCTTTTCTCTTATATGTTTTACGTTGCACCTAAGAAGCAATCAGGGAGATTTAAGATCATGCAAATATACCTGTCTTCAAACATTCCCTCTAGATTTAGTATCCATTGATATTTATTGCCAAACCAGTCTTTACTATGAAAACAGTAATTTTCCAACTCTACCACACCCTTCTCATTTACTGGTTGGCATCTTACTGTAAGGAGGAGACATCCCTTCTCTTCTAAGTATTCTTTCATTCATTTATAGTATTATGAAGTCATGGATTCCTATTTTTCCCCAATGGCTTAAATTTCATTTGTCCTCAGTCATTATTTTTTGGATCTTTTTTTATTGAGATAAAATTCATATAAGATAATTCAACATTTTAAGTTGTATTTTTAGTGGTTTTTAGTATAATCACAGTGTTGTACAACCATCTGCATGATATCATTCAGAATATTTCCATTGCTCCAAAAGGAAACCCTCTATCTTATTAGCAGAAACACTCTTAGCAGTCAGAATTCTCACCACCCTGCAGCCCCTGCCAACCACTAATCTCTTTTCTGTTTCTACAGATTTTCCGATTTGGGACATTCCATATAAATGAATCATACAACATGTGGCTTTTTGTGACTGGCTTCTTTCACTTAGCATAATATTTTTAAGGTTCATCCATCTTGCAGCATGAATCATACCTTATCCCTTTTCATGGCTGAATTATATTTCATTATAGGGATATACCACATTTTGTTAGGTTGTTATCTTGTTTCTACTTTTTGGCCATTATGAATAATGCTGCTGTGAATATTTGTGTACAAGTTTTTGTTTGAGCACTTGTTTTTAATTCTTTTAGGTATATACCTAGGAATGGAATTTCTGCATCATATGGTAATTCATTGTGTAACTTTTGAGAGCTGTTAAACTTTTTCCAAAGTGGCTATACCCTTTTATAATCCCACCAGCTAAGTATGAGCATTCCAGTTTCTCCATATCCTTGCCAACATTTGTTTGTTTCTTTTGTATTTTAGCTATTTATTCTTATTTTGTGCATGGTACTAATAAACTGATTATCCAGTTCTAAGTTCAGAACAGATGAAAGAATAATAAAAGTGACGGAGAATACCCTTTATAAGGGGAAATGTTATGGAATATGAAATATAAATATGAAATATATGAAGAATTAGAATATAAATAAATAAATAAAAAGCCAGGATAGGGGCTGGCCTATGCCAGGCCCTATTAGGTTGATTTTTTTTTTTTAACAATTAATGCAATATGTTGAACATTTTTCATGTGCTTATTGGCTGTTTGTATATTTTTCTTTGCCTCTCTATTCAAATGCTTTGCCTGTTTTTAATTTGGGTTGTTTATATATATATATTTTTTAAAGATATTATTTATTTTATTTGACAGACAGAGATCACAAGTATGCACAGAGGCAGGCAGAGAGAGAGAGAGGAGGAAGCAGGCTCCCTGCTGAGCAGAGAGCCCGATTCGGGGCTCGATCCCAGACCCTGGGATCATGACCTGAGCTGAAGGCAGAGGCTTTAACCCACTGAGCCACCCAGGTGCCCTGGGTTGTTTATATTTTTTATTTTTGAGTTATACGGCCTCAGTTACTTGAAGAGCAGATTATCCCAGATTTGGTCTGGGAGTCAGGGGTAAGACCTTTCAAGATGTCTACTATGTCCTCTCGACATGCTACCATCATTTTCCCAAGCATTTTCTACTTTCTTATATAGTAGGTACTCCAGTCTTGGGAATAGCCATTTGTCCAAAAAGCCCTGGTTCCTTTCACTGGGAAATGGTATCAGAAACCAATATGCCAGGTGTGCTCTTTGTTACTGATTATTATTTATCTAGGTCTTTTTAGCAGCCAGAGGTAGTAAATAAATAAATACACACACACACACACACACACACACACACACACACACAAGTATATTATGAGTCCTTACAAATCATATCCATCCTCTGAAATTTTTTTCTTGTCTTCCCTCATTCCATATTTTTGTCCCTTCTTCTATAAGAATAACAATATATGTACTGCTCCTACAACATCAGCATATGTATTCATTTATTAAATCTTATCATATATATCAAACAGTATTATAATGAGTATGCTTATAGCCAAACAAAAACAAAACCTACTAGAAAGAGTTCAAGTTTTGTTTACTATTCTTCTCCCCTACTCAGGACCAAAGATAATATAGTCAAAACATTATGTTCAAAGTTTGAATTAATTTTCTTTCTTGATAATGTGTAATTATATGTATTCATCAATGTAATGTTACTGATTAGAAACAGTTGTTTGTTTCTGTTCACACTGTTTTAGTTTCTTTTTCCTTTCCATGCTATTGACTTAATTTAATTTTTAAAATACATAGAACATGAATACATTTCCTAAAGCCAAAAGTACACCAAAAGATAAACTCAGAGGTGTTCCTGCCTCCCCATCTATTCTACCCATTCTCATTCTTCCATTTCTTACAAATAAAACAATCTCATTGCGGTTTTTTTGGCTTATCCTTCCTATGTTTCTTTTTGTAAAAGTAAGAAAGTGTGTATGGGCGGGCGCCTGGGTGGCTCAGTGGGTTAAAGCCTCTGCCAGGGTCCTGGGATCGAGCCCCACATTGGGCTCTCTGCTTAGCGGGGAGCCTGCTTCCTCCTCTCTCTCTCTGCCTGCGTCTCTGCCTACCTGTGATCTCTGTGTGTCAAATAAATAAATAAATAAAATCTTTTAAAAAAAGATTTAAAAAAAGTGTGTGTGTGTGTGTGTCGTATTTTTCCTCACATAGAAGGCTATGTTATATGTATGACAATATATGCTATATATGTATAGCATATATTGCTATAAAATTGTATAGCAATATATTGCTTTACACTTAGTTTTTCCCCTTACTTTCAAAGAACAACAACAACAAAAAAATAGCATTTTTCAGTATACCCCTAGGAAGGAAGAAGGAAATTATGATTTTTTCTGCCTTTATTGGAAATAATCAGCTAATAATCTCCTTTCCAATGCTAACTTTACTGGAGACTGCTACAAGGAAACAAAAACAAAGCATTCTAACAATGAAAAAAAGCAATATAATCATTACCTAATATCATATTGAATATCTGCTCTTTTAAATATTTTTGCTACACAAGAGTAAAAACTGTATATCAGAAACATATCTGAGACCCCTATGTTGTCAGCCTGAAGAGGCAGTGGTGATGGGTGGCTGCTGACTTCTGAAAGAACAATTTTGATATACTTGTGAAGTTGGGAAGCTAGAGCCCAAGATAAATTAATAGTTGTGAAAGAGGAGAGGCAGGGATTTCAGACTACTCTCCTCAGAAACTGGTTAACAGTGGAAGCAGAGTTTGGAAGGGAGACACAGAAAAAACAAGGTTAAAACCATATCTTTAAGGTTGGGCATGAAATGAATACATTGAGACAGAAGGAGGGAAAAGTAAGTAGATATGGACAGACTTCTGCAAAAGGACAAAGAGAAGGAAAAGGTTTTGAAGACTGTGGGAAGGGGTGGGAGGCTGGTTAATTTTGAAAAGAACTAGGGTCACTTTGCCCTGAGAGAAAAGACAGGCTGGAGAAATGTGTGGGAAAACAGAAATTCTGTGGTAGAGAGAAGCTCACATAGATGGTCTTTTCAAAAGAGTAAAGATGAGGTAATCTGTACAAGGTTGGGGCAGAGAGGCAGGATTGGCACTGGAGATGTGAAGACTGTGGAAAATGCTTGGCACAGAGAAGCCATGTGGAGAACACAGTACAGAATGAACAATATAAACACAACAATCTCTGTATTGGAATTTCTTCAGCTTTGTGAAATGATGTAACTGTTCTGAAACTCTTGCCATCCTTCTATTATTGAACTAAAAATTTTAAGCTATCCCATAAAATTACAAACAATATATCAGTTCAAGAATAATTTTAAAAAATACTGCACTTGCCAAATCTGAATTAGAAATATGCATATTTTTGATTATATACACACATTTTACATATTATTTTAAACTAGTAATATCAAGTATCTAAATAATTCTGTTCGCCATTATAAATACTTAGCCAAATAAACAAACATTACTATTTCATAGTAAAACTCACCATTTTTTTCAGAATAGTATTTAAGAATGCCTCTTGATTTTTAGGCCAAATCAAAGTTAGCTGACTTTGATGCTCATAATATAAAATGGCAGCTAATCCTAATCCCAGTTGAAAGAGAGATTAAAAAGTAACAAAGTACAAGAAACTGAAAAGGCATTCTCTGGTATAGCTCTGGGAAGGAAGTAGTATAATATATTCTTTCCCTCCCTTTATTTGAAGTCCACCCTATAGTAATTTCCTTTCCAACACTAATCTCGAAACACAAAGATATTAAAACAATCTTTCTGTCAACTTAAAACTGGCAGAACTGGCATCACTTAACATAATATTTGTATTTATTTTCTTTACTGCCAGTCCCTACCCACCCCATTCCCAACTCCCAATTGGAATGTAAGGCCCATGAGAATAGACACTTCATCAATTTGTTCTGTTTTATCCTCAGTGTCTTGAATAAGGCCTAGAATATAGTGGTACTCAACAAATATGGATTAATGAACAGAAAATCAAATCTGAAGAATCCTAATGCATATAAGGAAAAAGCAAGGCTGGGAAAAATAGGTTATTTATGACATAAGTGATATCAGCATTGTGGATTACTAAGAACTGACTATACATTTGGTTTACTAGATTACTGCTATATATCTAAGATATACTAGAATCAAGAGTATAAAATTCCTTGTTAAGGTTAGAAGCTTGTCTTAAGTAAAACAAAAGGTTTAAAGTTTTATAAAGTATGTGTATTAGTTAAAATTGTATTTAATTTTGTGAGAGAAATACTTATTGTGAACCTTCAGAATTTATGATGTAGAACCACAGACAGGATTAATATAAAGAAGAATGTAGTAAGTAGCATAAGAAATTCACTGAGATATCCAGGTAAATGTGTTTTGAAATGTATCTGAGGCTTGGAGCTAGAAATGTAGATTGGGGAGTCATCTATCAAAGGAAATCAATAACCTATCTTTTGTGGGATTTTGAACAGAGTGTAAGGGAGTTTGGAAAAGGTTTATAGGATGTGGAGTGTTTGAGATAGGACATGAAGGACAAAAATTCAATAGACTAAAATGGTGGAAGGTGTTCAAGTCAATGGGATTTTATAAGCAAAATGACACACCAGAAAGAGTAGGGTGTAGTCAATGATGCATGAAGGCATTTTGGGGAGAATAGGAATATATCTAAGGAAGTAATGGAAGAAAGGACTTAAAATCTGTAGTATTGCAGATCTTGAGGATTCTGCATATAGTTTGCTACAGAACAGGACGAGCATAGATGAAGGGTTTTGCTTACTTCATCTAACTTAGTCCTCTGGACAGTCATGTTAGTCATCTTGGTGGACATACTTCTCCCTGAACTCCTGAGTCCATGGGACTCTAGTGGTTCCGATCTCTAGCTTGAGAAATGGCATGTGACTCAGGAGTGGTCAGTTAGAGCCTTTAATTCCATAGCTACAGTAATTGTCTCAGGAATGGGCACATGATGGTATCAGTGACAATGAGATGGTAGGAGATTTTTACTGAGACTTCTGGGACAAATGGGGCATCCTTGTCCACTGGATTAGAATCTGGGAAGATGTGAGGAGTTGCTCTTATGACTACTCAAGCCCATAGGGAAAGCCTGAGAGGCACAAATAAGGGTATATACGTTGGGGATAGGGTGAAAGCAGAAACAAGAGATGGATATATGAAGAGAAAATCTAGGCCCACTTGACATTATTTTAGCCTTTGCTAAAGCTGTGCCTGGACTCAGTTCTACATTATAGTCCCAAAAGAAATTTTTTAAATAAAGATTTTATTTATTTATTAGAGAGAGAGAGGGAGGGAGAGAGAGAGCAAGCACCAGAGGAGGGAGAGGCAGAGGGAGAAGCAGGCTCCCCACTGATCAGGGAGCCTGACAAAGATCCTGGGATCATGACCTGAGCCAAAGACAGATGCTTAATGGACTGAGCCATGCAGGCACCCCAGAAATTTTTCAATATAAGCCTTTTTAACTATTTAAAACCATAAGATTCCGAACTAAAAATGTCATTCCCATTTTACAAATGAAGAAACTGCAGGATAGAGAAAGTAATTTGTCCAAGATCACATAGGTTTTGAATAACAGACTTACACCTCTAACTCATATATGATGGTTCCAGGCCCATGTTGCTAACTATAAGTTTTTTATTTTTTATGTTTTCATACATATGTGTTTGTGTGTGTCTAAGAAAGAGGAAGAGAGAGAGAGAAATACTGACTTTGGTTAGTTTATTTTGGCATATAAAAATAATAACTGCCACTCATTGAACATTATGCTAAGAACTTTACATAAAATTTCTATAGATGCCAATCATTACCAGCTTGTCCATAACCACTTTTAGTGGAATCTTTCTTGTTCACAACTGCTGTTCCTTCTGTGAGCCTCAGAAGCTGGGGTTGAGGATGGCATGAGCCAGATATGCTCACAAATGACTATGACTTGTGTAGCTAATCAAAATGTGAGATGGGCCAATCAGATTCCTTTCTTGCAAATATAGTGAGAATGAGCCAGCTGGTGAGACACAGAAGGAAGCACACATCGAGAGTTGGAATGGTCATTTGAGACCATGTGCAACACAGAATTCTAAAGGATAATAAAAATAGACTGTGCAGAGAAAGAAGAGTACAGAGGAGACAGAGAGAAAGAAAAGCAGAGGTACAAAGGGAGAAGCAGATTACATAGCTTTGAAAGGAGAACAGCCTCAGTTTCTGAGCACAATCTACCTGTCTACTCTGGCTGTTGTCTTTGAGTATTCATGGGACCCACTGTGTTTATAAGAACCCCCCTAAAGGAGACTGAATAATTCTTGGACAATGAAACCAATAAAGTACAGACTAGAATAAGACATCATCATAGTGAACTATCACAGTGAATTAACCCAGTAGGTAATTATTTTCAAGATAAAGAACCTGAGATTCAGAGAATTTAAGTAAATTTCCTGAGGGACACAACTAGTATGAGATCAAGGTAAGATTAAAACCCAGGTCAAGGGGTATCTGGTTGGCTCAGTCATTGGGCGTCTGCCTTCTGCTCAGGTCATGATCCCAATGTCCTGGGGTCAAACCCCACATCAGGCTCCCTGCTCAGTGGGGAGTCTGCCTCTCTCTCTCCCCTCTGTCTGCTTGTGTTCCCTCTCTTACTGTCTCTCTCTCTCTGTCAAAAAATAAATAAAATCTTAAAAAAAAACCAAAAACCTAGGTCAATATTTCTTAACTTCCTAAGTGTTAAAACTAACTGGAATAAGGAAACACCAGGGACAAGGAAAACGAAGAACTAACTTCAAAACTTTAGGAAGGGGTAGTGAGAGACACACCTATATAGAGCAATGGATGAAGTAATGGAAATGAAAACATAGGTACAAATGTACAGGGAATGTCTATAGGGTAGGGCTAGGGGGTGAGTGAAGAAGTAGAAGAAGCCAAAGGTGATATGATTTTTTTTTTTTTTACCTTGGCTGATTGAAAGAACAGAGGTGCCATTAACAGTACTAGTAGGGAAGTTAGGCCTGGGACTTGTTTTTGTGGGGAAGAAAATACACTTAATTTGGGTTACTGTTAGTTTTAAGTCAACGTGTTTAAAAAGGGAGTTGAAAATGTGGGCCTGAAGCTCAGAAAAAGGGACTCAGGAATTATTTTAAATAAGTGACTTCAATGAAATCTTTATAAAACTCAGTAAATCATTATATGTTTAAAGAAAAAAATCAGTATTGTACAAGTACAAAACTTTAAATTCAGAGATAAAAACCGTATTTAATCCTAGAAAGAGAATGTTTTAGGTTTCTAATTTTACTCTGGCAGTATTTAGGGTGAGAAGTTTATTGGACCCAAATGACAGAACAAAGCGATAGATTCTGTTTCTTTAGTTCTATATAGTCAGCAGTGTGCATGTACACACATACAGAAACACATAGACATGCCCATGCATACACACAGAGACATACCCTAGCTTTTATATTTTTAAAGGATGTAATAATGTTTTAAATTGTAGAGCAAAAATATATAGATGTAACATTTTAAAAAGTCTTGTTTTATGCCTTACGTTTCTCCATGGAACTTAAAATCCTTTAACAGACATTATCTCATTGTTTTAAGAACTGTTATGAAACAATCTGACATTTATATAACACCATTCATACTCAATAATCCCAACGGGCTTTACAAACCCTGGAAGAATGACTTTGTTCATGTTCAGTATGCAACCACTCAGGGATGGAGTTGGGATGGTGTGGGTCAGTAGAGAAGTGTACAGGACTGTGGTAGATATTCTGTGGAACATAGCAGTAACACTATACAACCATTTAAAAAGGAAGTGAAAGACATTATTAAACAGAAATCCATAAAGCGACAAGCAGAAAAGATCCAAGGTAAGATTATATTGCAGGTGTTAAATTTGAGAAAAATATTAATACCAAGTGGTCTTTTTTTCATTTTTGTATCTTATTGGAATATATAAAAATATCCTCAAGATAAAAATAACTGAGTATCATCTGCTAAGAATCCATTTACCTTTTTTTCTTAAGAGATTTTATTTATTTATTTTTAAGTAATCTCTACACCTAACGTGGGGCTTGAATTTATAACCCTGAGATTAAAAGTCGCATGCTCTATGATTAAGCCAGGCAGGCACCCCAAGAACTCCACTTTTTTTTAAGCGATTTTCTGTGTGGGTAGTGGTCTATTTTCTAACTGTCAACCACATTAAGGATACTAAGTTGTTACTGATATTTTGAGGGGTCTGTTTTTTTTTTTTTTTAAGGCTACTTTGAATGATTTTGCATTTTCCCTCTAGCTTAGTTGTAACTCTTTTGATGAAAACCCTAATCATGTTATGAAACATCACTTTTTTTTTTTTTAAAGATTTTATTTATTTGACAGACAGAGATCATAAGTAGGCAGAGAGGCAGGAGGGGCGGAAGGGGGTGGAAGCAGGCTCCCTGCTGAGCAGAGAGCCCAATGTGGGGATCTATCCCAGGACCCTGAGATCATGACCCTAGCCGAAGGCTGCCCCCTTCGGGGCACTCAGGTGCCCCCAGCGGGCTGTATTTTTTAAAAGAAGGCTTCTCCTCCTTTCCTTCCTTTCCTTTTTGAACTGAGACTAGGATGCTGAAAAACAAACACTCAAATGGAAAAGTGAAAAAGGGTTTTTTGCTTTGTTTTGAATTTATCAGATGTATTAGGATTCTCCAGAGGGAAAGAACTAATAGGATGCATATATATATAGAAAGAAATTGGTTGTAAGGAATTGGCTCATAAAATTATCAAGTCTGAGAAGTTCTTAATTGGCAGTTGGTAAGCTAGACACCCAGTTTGAGTCTGAAGGTCTGAGAATCAGCAGAACTGAGGGTTTAAATTCCAGTCTGAAAGCCACAGGTTTGAAACCCAAAAAGAGCTGACATTTCAGCTTGATTCCAAAGGCATTGAAAAGACTGGTGTCCTTGCTCAAGGCAAACAGGCAGGAGGAGTTCCCTATTACCTCAAGAAGGTCAGCCTTTTTATACTATTCAAGCCTTGAACTGTTTGGATGAAGGCCATCTAAGCTAGGGAGGGCAGTCTACTCAGTCTACTGATTCAACTGTTAATACCATTCAAAAATACCTTCACAGACACAACCAAAATAATGTTTGACCAAGTATCTGGCTACCCTGTAGCCCAGTAAAATTGATACATAAAATTAACCATCATTTCAGATAAAGAGCCTCTGTCCTTCCATGATGAAACTAACAGAATTCAGTTTTCTGAAGCCTTTAACGTCAAAGTAATAATATTATTTAAAGAAGATACTGCCAGATACCCTACTTGGACAAGGAAATTTGCCAGTTAATGCCAAAAGGCTACTGTTGTACCCAGTGTTGTCTCCGTTAGTTACATTATACATGAAGGAGACTACAGAAGATGAGTAGCAAGCGCTTTAATTGGGCATGTGGGTGGAACTCAGGGGGAGAGCTGGATATCACAAAACACTGCAGAATCAGTCTCTCAGCACCAAGTCATGTGGCTATGTGGGGAAAAAGCCAGTTAAACGTAAGCCTCAGAGCTCCACTGGGGCTTTGACTATCTCTTCATCCAGATCATGGTAATAAGGGGAGAAAATCCTTATTAACTCTCCACAAATACCACTTGAGGCTCTGGATCTGAAGATCACCTTTCAACACAGTGTTTTGCTTCAGTACAAATTTGCTACTATCATCACTGTCACTACCACTGTTGCTACCAAAATTACCATATGTTTTAGACACTGTACACTTTGAAGCTTACACTAAAGTAAACAAATGAATATACCCACTTCACAGATGAGGAAACTGAGGCTAGAAGAGGCCAAATGCTAAAGCTATGTTTTTGTTTGCCTAGTGTGTTTTTTTTTTACCACTTCTTCTAACAGATTCTGCCCCTGATGGCAGAGTGACACATGATCAATCAGTCATTGTCTGTCTCCTAGGAGTTGGTGCTTTAGAAAGAAGCTAGGGTGAGTTGTCTGATGATAGATCCTAGAAAGAGTCCAAGAGCTCTTGCATCCAAGGTCTCTGGTCTTCCTTTGCAACCTGAGGTTTGGCCATTCAGCTGTGTTCCACTTTGTGTGCTATCTCAATATCTCATCCTTTGGCTTAAATTTTAATCGCTTGTGATCAAGAACCTTAAGAAATACCCATCTATGTTACATAATTTATCTAAGAGCAGATAGGTATCAGTGGAAGAGCTAAGACCTCAAACCTAGATTTTTCTGACTTCAAAGGCTATACTTTTAACCATGATACCTCACTGGTTTTTGAAAATTGGAATCCTCTAAAGGTATCTGCCACCAAAAGGAACTGTAGCATTCTCCTGATTTTATATCTTGGCTTCTTTAGTAAATTTTCTGAAAAGAGTTAAGCTAACATGGAAAATCTTATAAAATTACTCTATAAAATATAATTTCATTGTTGAAGGGAAAATCTTTAGTGGGCATATCTGAGTTGGGTTATTTGGATACTGTGTAAAAGGGACAGGCAGAGGTATAAGAAAATGGTACTTGAGCTGTGCTCTTTATCAATCAGTGAGAAGAAATGAGAATAAAACTTTCAAGAATCTCTAGATAAGCAGGCAAAAAAGAGGGTACACAGACTTTCTTTTGCAGCTTCATAAAATGGAAAGACCCAAATGTTCAGTCTTAAGGCTCCATAATTGTGTGAAATGGGCAAAATTAATCTCTCTGAGCCTCAGTGACCTTATCTGTAAAATGGGGATAGTAATGTCTATCTATATATGGTCACTGTGTGAAGTTAAATTCTCTCTCTCTCTAGTAAAGTTTATTCCCAGTGAGGGGCCTTAACTCATGACCCTGAGGTCAAGAGTTGCATGCTCCACCGACTGAGCCAGCCAGGTGCCCCTGAAGTTAAATAATACAAGTAAATCTTCTAATATAGAGCCTGGTACATGGTAAGTATTTATGAAAAGGTAGTTGCTATTATTGTTATAGTTGTCATTAAACTGAGTCAGGTGATAATGGTTAGGGGGCTGACAGGAGAAGGCTGTTGAGAAGTGTGGAAATAACACACAGTTGCAAACCAAAAGGATAAAAGTATTTCAAGGAAAGGAGTTTTTAATTCATTGTTAGGATCTCTTGCCTTTGTATGTGTTTGTGTTTCATACTGCATTTATTGTGAAAGTAATGCCGATACTGAAAAGTGCATAGATTTATAATGTAGAGCTCAGTGATGTATCACAAAGTAAACAGCCAAGTTGGGAAATCGCACCTGCTGGTCCTGTAGAAGTACCCCTGCTGCCCATTCCAGCTACTGTCTAACCTTTCCTCTGGGACAAAATCAACCATTATACTATGCTTTGGGACAATCACATTCTTTCTTTTCTTTATAGTTTTACTTTATAGTAACATTTCAGTATGTGTTATTAAATTTATTTAATTTTGACTATTTTTAAAATTTTATATAAGTGAATTCATCTATTTCTTTTGTGTGTAGCTATAGGTCATTAATTTTCCTTGGTATATAGTATTCTATTCTAGGAATATATTATATTATTAAACCATTCGACTACTGATGGATATTTGTGCTGCATTTTGTTTTGGCTGCTAGACATAATACGATCCATGAACATTCTCATACATTGCACACATTTCTGATGGCAATTTACCAAAGAAAGAGTAGAATCAGCGGGTCACAGAGTTCATGTGTTTTTAATTTTGGCAAAAAATGTCTATTGTTTTAAGTGCTTTATCAGTTTATACTCTTAACACCAGAGGATAAGAGTTCCAATGTTCCTCATTCTCAGTAACAGTGGATATTGTCATTCTTCTACAGAGTGTAGTATTGGCTACAATGTGCATTTTCCTGAACACACATGAGATTGAGCAAATTTTCTTGGGATTATTGGGCATTGGATATTTTGTTAAGTGGCTACTGAAGTCTTTTGTCCATTTTTCTTTGAGTTAATGATCTTTCTCATTGATAATAGTTCTTGAGATCTTTTGGCTATCTTGTAAATATCTTCACCCATTCCCTGGCTTGCCTTTTCACTAACTTCAGGGTGTCTTTAATGAACAATGGTTTTAATTTTAACATAATACAGAGCAAACATTTTCTTTAAGATTAGTTCTTTTTGTGTCCTAATCCTTATATCTCTATACCAATGTCATAATGCCATCCTCCTAAATTATTTTCTAGAAGTTTTACTTCTGTGTTTTTCACATTTAGATCTACAGGTCTATCTGGAATTGATTTTTATGTATGGTGTGGTATAAGATGTCAAGTATTTTTCTGTCCTCAAATTAATAATCCAATAGTTCCAACACCATCACTAAAAAGACTCTCTTTTCCTCATTATGTTGCAGGGCCAACTTGCCAAGCTTCCTGTTCTATTTCCCATACCTGTCAGATATTGTACCAATTGCACACTGTCTTAACTACTTAACTTTATAAGGTATCAGATGACATACTGTTGTCACTGTCTTCATCTCCTTTATAACTCTTAGCTTCTTGGATTTCCCTATACATTTTAGAATCAGCTTATCAGGTTCTACAGAACCTGGTGAATTTTTATTGCAACTGTAGAAGTTTGGGGGAAAATCAGAATCTTTACTGTTTCTTCTTTTCCAAAACTTTTCACTTTTAATTCTTACCTTATTATACCAGCTAGGTTCTCCCATGAATCTTTATGAATGTAATTATGCTGAATAAAATAGATTATAATGTGCACCTTTATCTCATGTCAGATATCATCATACCATTCTGCATATTTGCTATCAGTTTTTTAGATACCCTTTCTAATAGTACAGTCCTATTTCTAATGTCCTAGAACTTTTAGCTAAAATCATGAACACCTGTTGAATTTTATTAAATGTTCTTTCTCTTTCTCTCAAGATGATAAAATGATTTTTCCCTTGATTCTATTAACGTGGTAAGTTATATTGGTTGATTTTGAATCTTAAGTCAAAACTGCATTCCTGGAATATATCCAAATTTGTAAAAATGCATTATGCATTGAAAATAATGCCTCATCTGATATACTAGTATTTTGCTTAGAGTTTATGAAGGTTGGCCTATAACCATCTTCTTTTGAAATGTTTCTACCAGGTTTTCTTATCAATGTTGTACAGGCTTCATAAATTGAACAGTAATGTGTTCTCTCCTTTTTTATTCTCTGGTCAAGTTTCTGTGAGATTGGTGTAATGTATGAGTCTTAAATTACGGATCTGATTTCTCTAAGTTAGAAGTAACATTTAGAATCCTACTTCTTAGGTTAGTCTTAGTAAGGTACGATATTTCTTAGTAGCATACAGTTGTTTAGATTGTCTTGAAAGCTTTTTAGTGTTTGTGGGATCTGTAATTATGTTTTTAAAAAAATTGTTATTGGTTATGTACACCTTTTTTTTAAATCCAAGTTAATTAAGAGCTTAGCAATGTGATTAGTTTTTTAAAAGAATGTGTTTGTCTTTGTCATCCCTATACTGTATGCATATTTTCTACTGCACTGATTTCTGCTCTTATTTTTTATTACTTCTTTCTTCTTTCTTTGGGTTTAATTTGCTTTTCTCTTTTTCTAACTTAAGAGGGGTACTCACTCAGGTTTGTCTTTCAACTTATTGAACAAAGTAAGTATATTTATTTTAAAGACTGCTTCTGATAATTTCAGTTTCTGGAGTCTCTTCACAGTTGCTTCTACTGATTGTTTCTGCTGGTTTTGGTCAACTGATTTTGTCTCTCTGTATGCTTGCCTATTTTTTATTGTAGGTCAGATATTGCATTTGCTGACTTGTTTGTAGAAAAATACAGTGCCTAGGAATGATGTTATTTTCCTTCAGGGATGATTTACATTGGGTTCTGCCAGTATATGAGGGCACTAGCAATCCAAGATCACCTTAATCCAATTGAGATGATTTGAAGCTGTATACCTATGGAGGCCTGTCCACTTCCAGTTAACATTTACCGGTAGAGAAAAGACTCAGAGCCAAAACATTCACGAACATAGCCTTTCCAGGTGCTGGAGTCCCTTCCCGGTCCCATCTTCTTAAGAGGCTATCAAAATCAACGCATTACCTTTTAGTCTCAACACTATGCCCTCTGAATTTAGCAAACTTTCCTAAGGGAAGAGTTGCCCCTAAACCTGGACCTCTATTCTTTACTGGCTCCTGGCCCTGAAATTCTTTACTCTCCTGTTAGTTCTCCAATGTTTTAAAGATTTAAAAAAAAAAAAAAAAGATTTTAAATATTTGTCCAGCTTTTCTAGTTGTTCTAGTTCAAATTACCTGGCCAAAGCAGAAGACTCCTAACACTGCTTCCCTGTCTCCAGCCACTCATGATTAAACCATACTTGGACCCATACTTTACACTATATACAAAAAGTAGCTCAAAGTGGATCATATACATCAATGTAAAATCTTAAGCTGTAAAATCTTTAGAAGAACACATAGGGGAAGATCATTGTGACCCAGGGCTAAGCAAAGATTTTTTAAATCCAACATCAAAAATTCAATCCAAAAATGAAAAAAAAATGAACTAATTAGACCTCATCAAATTGGAAAAGTTTTGGGGCACCTGGATGGCTCAGTAGTTAAGTGTCTGCCTACGGCTCAGGTCATGATCCCAGGGTCCTGGGATCGTGCCCCATGTCAGGCTCCCTGCTCAGTGGGAAGCCACCTTCTTCCTCTCCCACTCCCCCTGCTTGTGTTCCCTTTCTTGCTGTCTCTCTCTCTCTGTCAAATAAATAAATAAAACCTTAAAAAAAAAAAGGAAAAGTTTTATTTTTCAAAAGATACTAGTATGAGGATGAAAAAGCCACTATTTGGGAGAAAATATTTGTAAAATCATATATCTGATAAAGGACTTGTATCCGGTGTATATAAAGGACTCACAATCCAAAAGCAGGTAACAACATATAAATGGGCAAAAGATTTGAGAAGATACTTTGCCAAAAAATATATACAGATGGCAAATAAGCACATGAAAAGATGCTCAACATCACTATTAGAGAAATGCAAATTAAAGCACAGAATAACACTATAAACTATTAGAATGGCTAAAATGAAAGAGTGAATAGGGCGCCTGGGTGGCTCGGTCCACTAAACATCTGCCTTCAGCTTAGGTCATGATCCCAGAGTGCTGGGGTTGAGCCCCAAATCAGGATCCTTGCTCAGCAAGGAGTCTGCTTCTCCCTCTCCCTGTGAGCCTCCCCACTAACTCATGCTTTCTCCTTCCCTCTCTCTCTCAAATGAATAAATAAAATCTTAAAAAAAACCCATAAAGAGTGATTATACCAGGGTTAATGGGGATGGAGCACTAGGATATCTTATACACTACTCGTGAGAATGTAAAATGGGATGACCTGTTTGGAAAACAGTTTGGCAGTTTTTAAAAAGTTAAACATATACCTATTACATGACCTAGTCATCCCAGTTCTATGTCTTTACCCAAGAGAGAAGTATGTGGCCACATAAACACTTGTGGAGTATCTATATCATGGAACACTATTTAGTAATAAAAGGAAAGTTACTGATATATACAGCCATATAGATAAATCTCAGAATACTTATGGTGAGTGAAAGAAGCCACATAAAAAAGGGTTCAAAGAGTATATGATTCTATTTAAATAAAATTCTAGAAAACACAAACTTTTAGAGTGAAAGAAAGAACTTCAGCAGTTGCCTGGTGATTAAAAAGGGGATTACTCAGGGGCATGAGAACATGCTGGGCCTTCAAGAATATGTTCACTGGGGCACCTGGGTGGCTCAGTGAGTTAAGCCCCTGCCTTCGGCTCAGGTCATGATCCCAGGTCCTGGGTTCGAGCCCCACATCGGGCTTTCTGCTCAGCAGGGAGCCTGCTTCCTCCTCTCTCTCTGCCTGTCTCTCTGCCTACTTGTGATTTCTCTCTGTCAAATAAATAAATAAAATCTTTAAAAAAAAAAAAAGAATATGTTCACTGTGTTGATTGTGGTGAAGGTTTCACAGGCATATGCGTATGTCAAAACAAATTAAATTGTTCACTTTATTCTTCAGTAAAGCTGTTAAAAGTATTTTTTCTATTTTTGGGGTCTCTGGGTGGCTCAGTGGGTTAAGCCTCTGCCTTTGGCTCAGGTCATGATCTCAGGGTCCTGGGATCGTGTCCCACATCAGGCTCTCTGTTTGGCAGGGAGCCTACTTCCCCCACTCTCTCTCTCTGCCTGCCTCTCTGCCTATTTGGTCTCTCTCTCTGTGTCAAATAAATAAATAAAATCTTTAAAAAAATACTTTAAAAATATTTTTTTCTATTTTCAAATTACTGTTTGTGGAGTCTGTCTCTTGACTGAGTCCTTTCTGATACCTACCCAATTTAAAGTAGTCCTCCAATCTCTATATCACATTGTCCTGTTAGAGATTATTTTCATAGCCCTTATTATCTAAAATTACTTTGTTCATTATTTGTTCATATGTGGTCTTCATTTTCTCATGGATTTATGCTCAAAAAAGTAGATAATCTTGAGTTGTCTTCATTCCTATTTTTTTCCTTAGCTTATAAATTATATAATTATCCATTTAAACAAAAGATAATTTCATTCATTCCTTCAGCAATTATTTGTTGAATGCCTCTATTTTGCCAATCATCATGTCAAGTAACAGGCATATGGAAATGAATCAGTTATGACTTCTGCCCTGCAGGGCACTCTTCCAACCATTGCTGTACTTACTGCCCTTCATTTTGCAGTGAAATCTTACTCATCATCTCTTAATACCTGGCTCAGATACTTGGTCAAGTTTTCCTGACCAAATGGAATACTGCTTTTTTTTGGTTCTTCCTAGGCCTTTGTTTATATTATGTAACAGCATCTGCTTATTTTCTCCCTGAATTCATTCTCCCCTTTAACATTTTAGTGATAGAACCAAACTCCACCCTTCCGACACCCAACACTAAGTTTTAGCTAGGCACTTGCCCACCCAAATGTAGTTTAGCCTTTCTTAGAGCTAGGTATGGGCATATGATTCAAGATGCTATGATATGACTGAAACTGCTGTGTGCAATTTTTGGGTCATCTTCATCTTCAAGATGCAGCCACTTGTCTGGTACTTATTCTTTCCCTTTCCTTCCTGCTGGAACACAGATATGAAGGTTCAGCAAAGGCCAGCCAGGTTCAATCATGTGGAATATGACAACATCCTAGGAGATGGCAGAAAAACAAAATCAAAGAAACTTGGTGGGGCACCCAGGTGGCTCAGTCAGTTTAGTTAGTGTCTGCCTTTGGCTCAGGCCCTCATCTCAGGATTCTAGGATCGAGCCCCTAGTCAGGCCCCTACTCAGCAGGGGAAGCTGCTTGTCCCTCTCCCTCTGCCCCTGCCCACGTGCTCTCTCACTTGCTAACTCTCTCTCTCTCAAATAAATAAATAAAATCTTTAAAAAGAAAAGAAAAAACTTAGGTCTTTGAATGAGCTGCTAGCTGTGAAGGGTTTATACCTTGGCTACTTTACAGAAGAGAGATAATCCCCGATATTATTTAAACACTGTATTTTTTGAGTGTTTGTCTGCTTCTCTCTATGCTCTCTTTTTAATAGCAATTTCTTTTGTGACTTCTAAAACTAGCTGTATTAATAGAAACTTCCATACGTGGCACTTTTCTACATAATAAGTAGTTACCTTCTCTGGATTGGAAGGACATCTGGGAAAGAACAAGTGACAAATGTCTAACACAACAAAATCAAATCAATTTTCTGGTTATCTATTATGTGTAAGGGACCAAAAAGTTGTATTACTGCTTATTATAATTATTGTAACCCCAATCTAACAGGAGTTTTCTGTTTTACTGATTTTTGCTCTTTCGTATTTCCTTCCTTCTACTTTGTTGAGTTAATTTTGCCTGCATTTTTTAAAGCTTCTTTACATGGAAAATGTTTCCAGTAATTTCCTGAAAAAAAGTCTTCAAGCTATAATTTTCCTTCTAAGTGTTGCTATAGCCATGTCAACATATTTGGAAATCAGTAACTTTAAAATCATTTGTTAATTGTTAACTGCATTTTGTCAGAGCAGGTAGTTGGTTTGAAAACAATCCTCTGAAATTTTCTAACTTTCTTTATGGCCCACTATGTGGCCACTTTTCAAAAAAGTTTCAAGAGTGCTAGAAAAGAGTGTGTATTCTGAAGCTGTTGAGGGCCACACACTGTTTATGTGCACAATATCAAGGAATGTTAAATTGTGTTCTTATTAATTTTTCATAAGCTTATTTACTCAGTTACTAAGAAAAGTGTATTAAAATCTAATAAAAGGGACTTGTTTGCTTCTCCCTATAAGTCTATCAATTTTGCTTCATACATTTTGAGTCTGTGTTACTAGGTCCATTCATGTTTTGGATGATTAAATCTTCCTGGCAAAATGAAGATGTTGTTATTACGTAAAGGCCCTCTTATCCATAATAACACATTTTGTCTTAAAGATACAATTGTCTGATATATTTAAGATGTTTTTCCTGTAGGTAGCATATGACTGAATTTGTTTTTCAGCCCAGTTTGATAGTTTTGGTCTTCTAAGTGAAGAGTTTGACTTTTTGAATTATTTCAGTATAGCTTCTGATAGATCTGTATTTTATTATTCCTATCTTATTTTGCACTGTTGTTTTTAATATTCTGTTCAGTCTACATGTCTTTTTCTTTTCTTTTTTCTCAACTTTCAGATAGAATTTTCCCCTCCAATTCCATCTTTTTCTCTACTACATTCAGAGTTATGACCTTTTCCTGTTCCTCTTAAAAATATTAACATAGATATTTAATATGTTGCAGTCTCAAGTTCATTTGTATTTCTAGCTTCTTCCAGAAGAAGGATTCATACAAGAACACTTTTCCAAACTCCTTTTACCTGCTTTTCAAACTTACAAGCTATTTTAGTTTTTTTTTTAAGCACAAGACATTATTATTTTACTCATTTTGTATTTCTTTAGTTATATATTGACTATTTTCTATGTTCCTGTCTCTTTCCATCTGAGCTCACCTATCTTTTGCCTGAAGTATGTCCTTATAGAATTTCCTTTAGTGAAGATATGCAGGTAGCAGAGTCTTATTTTCTTTGCCTGAAGAAAACCTTCCTTCACTACACTCAAGATAATATTATGTCCTATGTCCATGCTTGTTGCTGTTTAGAAATAAGCACTTGGTTTTTTATTTTGTTTATTTTTTCTTCTTTACATTTTTTAGCCCCCCCCCTCCAGAAATGGGGGAGGGGGGGAGAAGGAGAGAGAGGATCTCAAGCAGACTCCCGACTGGGCAGGGCCCAGTCTCACAACCCTGAGATCATGACCTGAGCTGAAATCAAGAGTCAGATGCCTGCCACCCAATTGCCCCAGCTTTTGCTTTTTTAAGGTAATCTCTTTTCTCTCTGGCTATTTGTAAGGTCTCTTTGTGTTAAACACTCTGAATAACACTCTGAATATTATCGTGGTGTGTGTACATCTGGATTTATTCTTATTTTTTCTCTTTTAGGTTTTTTCATTCTTCTTTACTCTGTGAATTAATGTCTTTCATTAGTTAGAGAAAGTTTTCAGCTATTAGCTCTTCAGGTATTACCTTTGTTTGTCCTTTGATTTCCTTCTAGAATTTGATTAGATTTATTAGATTCTTTTTTTTCTATTCTTCCAGGTCTCCTATCTCTTTTTGGGCTGAAATCCATATAGTTTTTTCAATTCTATCTTTCTGCTTACCAACGCTCTTTTTAGCTATGTCTAATATGTTATAAAACCTATTGAATTTTTAATGTCAACTACTACATACTTTTCATTTCTAAGAGATTTCCTGTTAGTTTTAAAATCTTGTTCCATGGGATGCCTTGGTGGCTCAGTGGGTTAAGCCCTGCCTCCGGCTCAGGTCATGATCCCAGAGCCCTGGGATGGAGTCTCACATCGAGCTCCTTGCTCAGCAGGGAGCTTGCTTCTCTATCTGCCTCTGCCTACTTGTGCTCATTCTCTCTGACAAATAAGTAAATAAATAAAATATTTAAATAAAAATAAAAATAAAATCTTCTTGTTCCATATACTTTTAAACATTTCTTTTCTTGAGATGTATTACATATACTTAATTTAACATTTAGTGTCTAAATAAAAACTTAATAATTTGTGAGTCTGATTCTGTTGTCTATTCTTTCTATTAGCTTTTTGTCAGGTACCTGTATTATTCTCTGTGTGTGTGTGTGGGGGGGGGGGGTTATTCAGAGCTATTCTTTTTCTTCTGAACTGTCTCTGAGCACAGTGAATGAAAGCAGCTTTCTCCTGAAAGGATTTGTGTTTACTCATATCAGACTACTTGGGGGCACTAAGGATCCAGGACTGTTTCAAACTAAATTTTTGGCTGGGAGATTTTGAGGCCACCCAGGCAGGATGAATTGGGGCTCTGAAGTGATGAGAAGACTTTCTTATGGCTCGAGTCCCTAGGAAATGCTCTTAGCCCCAAAAGAGTTAGTACCCAGTACCATGATTCAAGGCAGGTAGTTTTCCTTGTAGAACTTTGATGGCGGTGAGGTGATTCTGCTTATTTCTAATTCTCCCTGCCACTAAGAATAAGGATGTTTGGGCTCCCAGCTATATGGGATAGTCTTCTATTAGACACTATCTACCTTGAGAAAACCTTGGGTTTTATGTTCTGTCTTTGTAAGACTTCAAAAAACAATTCTCTAAGTCATTCGGTTTAGCAAATGTCATTAAAGTTAAAGCCAGACCTAGTGTTCCAATTATTCTCTTAATTCATATCTTTACTTATTCCCTGGTTTGGGTATTTCTTATTTTGTTTGTTTGGATAGTTTTTTATTTGTTTGTTTTGCAAGTTCCCAGGATAATGTGAGAAAATGTTTTTATATTACATCCAACATATTTAATTGTTTTCAGTGGAAGATCAGTTTGGATTTTTAGTCTGCCATATTACCAGAAATTAACATTTTCTATAACACTTAAATTTTTTGCCAGTCATCGCAAAATTACATGTTTAGTCTTTGAAGACACAACAAGTATGACATTAATGTGCTCTTTAAAAAACCCTAGGTTTGTACAAAAGGTTTTAGAAACAATTATTCTCACCAAAACCAAAGTAGATTTTAACAAATACCAATTAAGACTTTATAGACCGTATCTCCTCAAGGTTGGATCAAGTTGAAGAACAGAGCTATGGAAGCCAGAAGGCTTGAGTTTGCTGTGTGATTTTGGGTAAGCCCCTTAATTGGTTGGCCTCTGGCTTTTTATGTATATGATGAAAGGGTAGGACTGGATGTTCCCTTCAGGATCAAAACTGTATGATGACTGCAAAGAAGTATTCAGTGTAAATAGAGCAAAGTCAAGATCAGAGTTTCTCATGCTCCAGACATCCCTTAAGGATAGTCTACTTTCACAATTTAAACATACAGCAGCATAATGCTTTAAATAAGCATACTGGTGTGGCTGTTAAATCAATATAAACTACTTTTATACTTCAAAATAGAATCTTTAAGATTCTTAATATTTTGATATCTTTTGACATTCTGAGTACATCTTTATTCTCTTCGTCCTTTCTGGCATTTCAAATTATTGTAACTATTAATATAATTTAGGGATTATGCATTTTTTTGCATGAAAAATTATAAATACTCAAAAGCTACATCTATACTGTCTGCTGTGAGTTTATATGCAGAATTTTGAAAACATACACTAAAAACTGCCAGCATATTGCATTAATTGTTAAAAAAAAATCAACCTAATACCACACAGATTAAACTGTCCAAAGTAAGTTTTAATGCAATATATTCACAGGTTTGCACTCTGAAGTTGTGAAAAGATTATCTTTTTCAAATTTGATTAAGTGCTGCAAGATGTGGAAGAAACTCAGCACTCGAATGAATTATATGTTTGATGTCATTTTTGGCAAAACCTCATAAAATGTCACATAAAAGAAAAACATCTCACTTAAAATAAGGTCTTGACAGCAGTCTGGAATAGTTAACTCCAATCCCAAGTAAGAATGCTGGTTATAATCAAAATTTTAATGATGATATTAGTTCTCCCCTTGAGACAATCTAAATATCAAAACAAAACATAATAAAAAACAACATGTGCATACACCCACACACCCCTTGTCTGTTACTTTCTAAAAAGGACAAATTTGTAATTATTTCAGTTCATGCTCTGAGTACTGATTAGAATGTTTCCCTGAAGATTTATCACTGGCCACTTGAGAAATGAAGAAGTGGCAGGTTACCCCAGCCAATGTCAATCAATACTTTTTTGTTGTTTAGTATTAATTCATGAGAGGCATGAATAATGCCCATCAGCAATGGAAATGGAGTCCTTGGGTGTCAGTGGCCTCAAATAATAGAGCTGAAAACGTTGGGAATTTTTAATCTTCCAACTACATTTATACACTCTTTATATCCATCCTCCCATATATCCCGCTGATATGAGAAAATTAAGAGAAAGAATACCCCTAAAATCAGGTTGTTCTCTTAAGAGTTATCTCAATTTCACTTGCAAAGTTTTTTAAAAAGCATATTACAAACAAGATTATGATAAAATAACATTATGGAAAACAATACACATGTTTCTGACATGAAGATAAAACAGTTGAGAAGAACAAATATCACATAGTTAACCATGGTTGTTTTTGGCAGAAGTATTATGGAGTGATCTTTCTTTTTATCCTTTATGCTTTTCTACAGTTCTCATATTTTTGCAAAGGATATACATTACTCTTATAACTGGGAGAAATAATAAAGCCCCCCCCCCTTTTTTTTTAAAGAGACAGTTAAGGCCATCAATTAACCAACCTATTTTTACTGGGTTAGGAATGGCATCAATAGGAAGACAAAGTGCAGTTACTAAAAATATAGCTAAAGGCTCTTGTCAAATTTCCTACATTGGAATTACATCCAACACCAGGCAGAAATAACGCTTCTTTTAAAACTATTTTAAGACAGTGAAGGGCTGCAAAGAGATACCCCTAACACACTGGCTCATTAAAAACAAAACAAAACAAAACAAACCCCCAACAACAACAACAGATGAGGAGGACTGGTTAAAGTTCATTTTTCACTGCACATAAAATTAAATATGCTCATAATATATGATTCTCAAAGTAAAGCTCAACAGGATTTGCTCATGATGGCTAGTGAGAAAGTCTGAGATGGACTGTCCAAAAAATAACAAAGTACTTCATGGACTCTCAAATTAGAGAGGATCATCTCTTAGTCACTTTACCAAAAGTTGAAATTCTTGGTCTAAATGTGAGGGTATGCTCATCTTTACATTTGCTGTCTGCCTTTAAAAATCTTTACTAGTTTTAAAATTATATTATTGAAAGGCATTGTTAAAAATATAACATGCTTTCTGGCACATGAAGGTAGTGGCATGTATTTAAAAAATTTTTACTTTTGAGACTGGTTATCCTGGCTACAGAGGAAGTCTTTATTTTTCTAGGATTTCTAAGAAATGAAGTATTCCATATAACTGAATATTTTAGAAAAGAGAATCTTTGTCTTCAATTGAAAAAAATGATAAAAAAATTTTTTTTTAACCAGTTAGGTTAGAATCATTGCCCAATATCTGGGCAATAATAAGTTCCATCTAAACAAATAATAAACTAAACAATAATAAGTTCCATCTAAACTTTTCTTAATCGAATGAGCATCAATAACTTTAATACTAACATGCTTTCCAAGTATAATGAAGTACAACAAATCCATAATATTCCAGTCCTATTAGTTATTGTGTTTTATTACTTACTGTCAAGTGGTCGGCTATCATGTCTTGCTGCTGCCAGAATGAAGTCCCTAGCTGTGCCTTTCTCTCCCACTCTTTTTATTTTTAATTTTGTTTAACTCCAATAAAATAGTAAGCTAGCAAGAGTTTATATGCAGAATTTTGAAAACATAACCACTAAAAACTGCCAGCATATTGCATTAATTGTTAAAAAATCAACCTAATAGGGGCTGGCCTATGCCAGCCCCTATCCTGGCTTTTGTTTATTTACTTATTTATTTATATTCTAATTCTTCAGGTATATTTCATATTCCATAACATCTCCCCTTATAAAGGGTATTCTCCTTCACTTTTATTATTCTTTCATCTGTTCTGAACTTAGAACTGGATAATCAGTTTATTAGTACCATGCACAAAATAAGAATAAATAGAGTATTATTGATGGCTGGCCTGAGAGGCTTTCTATGATTCAATTGCACATATACTTTTACTTTTCTATGTAAATAACATTAAAAGTTAGCATAAAGATTAAGAGTAGAGTATGGGAAAAACAGGCTTGATACTTACAGCCTTCAAGAAAAAAAATGACTTGAGTACCTAAAGGAAGTTAAGTGTTTTGGAAAAAAGTACCAGTTTGCTTAGTGAGAGGAATGAATTCTACATGGTATTAGGCACAACACAGACCTAGTATTCCAAAAGAGCTTCTGTTTCTTATAAAAACCAAGATTAAGCTAGTTTAACATCATATGTTAGATGAAAAGTAGTCAAAAACTATACACTTTTACAACGTATCAAGCCTGAGGGGCCCTAGTCTGACTTAATCCAGTGTTAAAAAGAGAGTCTGATGAAACTTGAAATGGCCTGGTACAATTTGAGAGGTACACAACACCCCAGGGATGTGTTCATGAAGAGGCTTTAGAATTCTTTCTTGATTTACAAGCTCAGATTGCCCTTCCTCCTCTAATTTCTGGCACTAGTCAGAGAATAGGTATTATGTGCTTTGAACTTTGAAAAGAGGATCTGATACCTTATCTCTCTAAAATTGATTAGAGAATATGTCCAAACCTGTATCTCTATGTGACTATGTTCAGTTTGGTACTAGTTTTGATGTGATAAAACTCAAAGAAACCTGGAAAGGACTTAGAAACATAATTTAATGAAAAGGATTATGTAGTTTATTAGAGAATCTGACAGAGCCAATATAGGAAACCAACTCTATCTCAGATTAACTATCAGTCTTATTCAAAATTGGTATGAAAACCCCATGGACAGGCCTGGATGATTTGCACTGAGAGTACAGAGACTCCTTGGCTATAAACAGGATTGTTTGGTATCACATCTCTTCTGACATTGCTGGTATCTAAAGTATAACACTACATTCCTTGTTTACCTAAACTGGGGTGTTAGTACCTACTGCAGACTCTGTATTCAACTGACAATACAACCTAACTGCTTTGAATTTTAGAGTCAAATTTACGCTATCATGAAAGATTCCAATTTTTGACTAAAATAATAATATTCCTCGATGCTCTGTTTCTTTCATTTAGTGAAGCCTTTAAAAATAAAAGCCTTTAGGGCGCCCGGGTGGCTCAGTGGGTTAAGCCGCTGCCTTCGGCTCAGGTCATGATCCCAGGTCCTGGGTTCGAGCCCCACATCGGGCTCTCTGCTCAGCAGGGAGCCTGCTTCCTCCTCTCTCTCTGCCTGCCTCTCTGCTTACTTGTGATTTCTCTCTGTCAAATAAATAAATAAAATCTTAAAAAAAAAATAAAATAAAATAAAAGCCTTTAAACATATTTAGATGGCAAACCAATAGCAAAAATTATAAGGTTATATTTATGGAATGCTTTTCTTATATAGAGGTATAATCATATTTGTTATCCAACAATACCCTTGTGATATAAGGAATAGCAGACTTTGAGTCTTCCTGGGAAGACTGAAAAGAAAATGGATGGTCCTATATACATTTTTACTACATAGAGAAGCTCTGTTTTACATTGGTTTTCAAAAGATTAATAGGTTGGCTCAATTTTAACTATATGTTTTCTTACTAGGGCAGAGATGTCAGGAGGTTTTGGGTTATGAACTAATATTCTTGGGGGTGCAGCTTTGTTGAGGCATAGCTGGTATATAAAAGAGCTGCACTTGTTTGGACAGGTATAGTTTGATGGGTTTGGACGTGTCCCTATACCCACGGCCCTATCACCACAATAGGTAATACCAAATACCAGTATAATTAGGATTGTTCAATTGTATGGGGCTCAAAGTATTTATTGATGTAAAAGCATCAAAAGTATTTTATTTTCTGTCATAATAGAATTGAAGGAGTTAACAAAAAAGGAAATACTTAATAGTAAAACACTAGAAATATAGGAATAGCACATTTTATTTATCTTATATTTATATAGAGAGAAATAGATGGGTCCTGATTTTAAAGTAACTTGCCTGAGGTGATAGAAGAGACTTAGAAGTATAGCTATAGCTAGAATATAAATTCCTGTTTGCCTATATAAATCTGGCTAAGGATCTGGCTCAAGAAACTGGGTAAAGAGTATAAAACCAAAGGATTATTACTCTGACCAAAGGAGATTTCCTTAGACAACAGAAGCCCAGATAAAGTATCACATCTATTAAAACACTTGGCTAAACGCTAGGTGGGAGGCCGCCAACTCACACAAGGCCAAAAATGGGTCGATTAAAGCACCGGCATTAGAATACAAAGCTTTTTTGTTCTGATGGGTATCTTCCCAAGTACTTTTAATCTGAGGATATTACATTAAATTCTAAAGTGAAGTGGCAATAGTCAGCAAGTGTTAGCCAGATAACTTCATAAAATCAGGAAATAATACTACTGGATGCTTTACTTAAGCATGTAGACAAGCTCACATATAAACCCTTTAACAAAGAAAATGATTATTGAAATGTAATTGTGAAAGCACATGAAATAAATATTTATTTTGAAATTTTGATTTATGTTTTATTTATATACAGCTGTATTGATTACAGGCTTTAACTGCAACTAACACAGTATTAAAATTCAAAATTTCCATTTGTGGGATTTCGATAGGACAAACTGGAAAGTGAAATAGCTTTATTTTTCTCCTTACAAATTTAAAATTGTTTTTATATAGCACTGTAAATTTATTAAAGGTCTTCTCATTATCTAATTTACTTCTTAGAAGAAACTTGAGGGGTACACAAAGCATTTTTCTATCTGGATTTATGGTAAGAAAATGGACTCACACAGGCTTAAATAACTTCACTGCTAGTAAATGGACTTTAAAATCTCAATACATTCCTGTTTATTTTTTGAGAATATTTAATACTCTAAAGTATTCTTATAACCTTTAGTGTTAAATATAAGCACTTAGTATTACTATCAAAATTACTATTAAAAATATCAAAATAAGTATATTTTTAGCCTCTCTATATTAGTAGATGTGGTACCTGCATCCAGAAGGAAATTCACATGGAAGACATGTCTACATTACACAACAGTTTACACACCAAAGTATCTAAAAGCCTCTTTTTAATACCAATTATCTCCTTCTAAGTTAATTGGCAAATTAAATTTCTAGATATAGTATATAATATTCAAAAGACCAAATCATCCAAAGTTATGATAATACTCAAATAATTAAGTCTTGGATTAAAATAAAATGTTTTATAAAAGCCAGATATGCAGCCATATAGCCCAATTAAGAAATCTTTCCTGAATAGGTTCAGCTGATATATGAAGGTATAGAGCCAAAGTCAAATAATACCTTCAGCTTCTTTCCCTGTGATGATCTTACTATGAAAATGCTTATGAGAACATTTGGATCTGTTCCCAGAGTTTATATAGTTCTAACCATGGAATATCTTTCAGCTGGGAAGATAAGCTAAGTTCTGACATTCAGGGATGCTTAAAATACTGCTTTGTTTCCAAAATGCTGTGCAGTGATATGTCTCATGGTGTCATTTTTAATCATGGGGCAAGAAGGAAAACTAGACTTAAAAACTCCATAGGGACATGTGAATTTCAAATATAATGTAGTGTTTGCTGAAATTCACAAATCTTACATAATATACAATTTCCTAGCATTGGCCATACTAGTCAATTTAAAAAGGTAAAATAAGTTTAGAAGAAATACAATTCCAAGAAAAAGGTAATTCATAATGCATCCTAGATAGGGGCTAAAAGCAAATTTTGTTCAGCATTCTAATAAGATGGTGATAAAACAATATTGTTTCTAATAGCACTGTAAAATTATGAGAATCAAAATAAAGACTGACTTAGTGCCTAGGTCTTGGTTTCTTAGTGCCAAATACAATGGAGAAGTGGTTGATTTCAGGCCTGGAGAGGGGAAAACACAAGATCAACCTGGAGCCTTCTGTGCTTAAAAGTAAAAATGTGCTCAAAGTTGGGAGCAAGTTGCAAAGACATAGGAGCCAACCTGAAGGAACTACTAACGACCAATTCTGGTACTGTATGAACAACAAAATAAATAATGATAGTTTGGGATTATAACACATAGAACAAAATAAATATTCGCAAGCCCAAATTGATATAAATAAGTAAATCTATAAATAGAAAGTGATCTTTCTTATAGAAGAATTACAAGTATTAAAAATAGTGGGAATCAGGGAAATAAAGAGTAACCATTAGAACATCACAGTAAATAACTGTTGTCTATAGGCAAGATCCACCAATGGATACTAAAATTAGTGGGGGGAAGCTTCAAAAGTAACAGGATAGATGGTCTCGAAGTATTTTTTCCCTAAATACTTAAAATCTCAAAGGGAAATGTAACAGCTCAACAGACACTACTTTAAGCTAATGATCAAGGTAGTATCATGAGTTGAAAGACAATAGATAATCTTATAATGCACTGGGAAGAACATATCATTTATCTGGCAATCTTGCCCCAAAAATGTATAACCTTAATCTAATCATGAGAAAACATCAAACTCAAGTAAGACAGTCCACAGAATATCTAACCAGGACTCTTCAAAGTGTCAAGAACATGAAAGACAAGAAAAGACTGAGGAATTGTCACAGATTAGAGGAGACTAAAGAGACACAAGGACTAAATGCAATATGGAATTCTGGATGGACATATTGAACAGAAAAAGGTCGTTAGTGGGAGAACTGGTGAAATTCTAATAAGGTCTGTAGTCAATAGTAATGTATCAACTTTAATTGCTTGGTTTTAATCATTGTATTATATTGATATATGACCTTAACATTAAAGGTATATGGGAACTCTGTAACTTCTGTAGTTCTAAAATTATTTCAAAATAAAACAATCAAAAATAAAATGGTAAAATGCCCCACTTTTTGTGGAAGCTAATTTTTAGCTGACATTCAAATTTAAGGAAAATCCAGGTATTTCTCAAAGATATAAGCAACATTAAATTCAGAAAAGTACTTACTAACTAATATAATTCTCTATGGCATAAAAAAGGTTTTAACATGGCTAATTTTCTCATAAATAGACAGACATAAGCTATAGAAGAATCTTCTGTTTTGTGTTAAGAAATCATTCTAAGATTCAAATCTTTCTTTAATTGTATTTAATATTTCAAAGGCAGATCAAGTTAAAATAGCACTGCTTGTATCTAATATAAGCCTTAACTGTAGAGCACTATTACAATAATTATCTATTTCCAATTCTCTCACTTCTACTAGATCATAAACTACAAAGCAAGAACCATCCATCTCTTGCCAACTTCATCCCTCTGGCCCTGCATGGTTCTTGAGACATGGGCATACTAATAATTATTAGCTCAAAAATGAATTTAAAAAATTTAATTTTTTAATTAAAATATTTTAAAAAATGAATTTAAAAAATTAGAAAAAGCTTTTTCTATTTGAAAGGAATTACTTTGATATATTTAAAATGCTTTTAATTATTAGGAACAATACTCTGAGAAAATTACATATAAACTTAAAAATAAAATAACCCTCACCGTACTTCTTTCAAATCTCGGTATTGCCAATATAGCTTTTCTCTTCTCAGTTATACTTTACCTACATGACCTAGTCATACATAAGTTTACCCTTTCTTTTAAATTCAGCTTATAATTTGTGTTATTACAAGTGAGTTAATTTTTTAGTAGTTTCATTCAAATATATTTCAGTGACTTTGACTTCATCATTAAGTACCTGCCTTTATTTACTCTAATAGTCAGTGGGGGATATGCTGCAAATGATCTAAGAACTATGTCCTTTAGATAGTTATGTGGTATTACTTTTGCTACTTAAAGTCAGTACTAATGCCTATGATGTTCTTTATTAGAATATGAAATCTTTAAGGCTAGATGTGGCATCTTATTTTTTTTTTTTTTAAGATTTTATTTATTTATTTGACAGAGAGAGAGATCACAAGTAGGCAGAGTGTCAGGCAGAGAGAGGAGGAAGCAGGCTCTCCGCTGAGCAGAGAGCCCGATGCGGGGCTCAATCCCAGGACACTGAGATCATGACCTGAGCCGAAGGCAGCGGCTTAATCCACTGAGCCACTCAGGCGCCCCGGCATCTTATTCTTTGATTTATCTCCAATAACTGTGATAGAATCTGGTACATAAAAGTACTTTTTGGTATCCAAAAAGCACAAGAATATAGAAGATATATGCATAAAGCAGATTTGTTAAGCCAAATTTAGTACATATTATTAAAGCTAAGAATAAAATTTCTGATCATGTTCACTGAATCTATAATGTAATTTATTATTGTGAAAAGAAAACAGAGGGTTCCAATCTGTTAATTTGGAAATTGGCCATTACATGTTTTATAGCTGAAACAGTTTTAAACTAAGAATCATCAGTGAAACAACTTTTAAAAAGCCCTTTTAGGGGCGCCTGGGTGGCTCAATGGGTTAAAGCCTCTGCCTTTGGCTCAGGTCATGATCCCAGGGTCCGGATCGAGCCCCACATCGGGCTCTCTGCTCAGCAGGGAAGAGCCTGCTTCCTCCTTTCTCTCTGCCTGTCTCTCTGCCTACTTGGATCTCTTGTCTGTCAAATAAATAAATAAATAAAATCGTAAAAAAAAAAAAAGCCCTTTTAGCGTCATAAAAATCACAGTAAAACGAAGAACACATTTAACCCGTATAAACAGCAGGGTATTATTTTGGTTGCTTTTTGATCAGCTTTATTAGTATTTTAGATTTTCAGTGTCTTAACATAAACAAACAAATAAAAAACAAGACTTTATACTTCATACTATTTCAAACCAATGCAAAAATGTTTATAGAAGTCCCAAACATAGGGCCTAAATGCTTTTCTTAATGTTTTAAAGGGTGTACAATATAAAAAATGCACATTCCATTCTTGTGCCCTCCTAGATATGTGTTATGGTATTTAAGTTTTGTCTGATGTCAAGTCTGTTAGTTTTCATTAAGCTTTTTAGAATAATAGTTATGATCATGTTTGCCTGAATTTACTTCTTAGACAAAAATCCTAACAAGAAATTTATTTTATTGGCTAACTACCCAAAGCAAGTATTAAAAAAAAAAAAAAAAAGGAAAACTCAGGAAGCAAGGGGGAAGGAAAGAAGCGAAAGGGAAGGAAGAGGAGAAAAGGAAGAGCAGATGGAGGGAAGAAGGAAATGTACCAAGTGAAAATAAAAATCCTGATAAATATCCTTACCTTCACTTTTCTTTTCTGCTTGTTTTGCTGCATTTTCTACTTTTTTTTGTTTTGCTGCTAAGAGTTCCCGCTTTAACTGTCTTGCTTCTTTTCTGAGCTCATCACTATAAAGCAAAAACAGTTATGTAAGTATATAATACACTGAGAGAGAAAACTACTTAGCAAAAACAGGATTATTGGTTTTCAGGTACACTAAATCTCTAAGAAAAACAAAATAAATAATGTAATACATTTTGTTCCTTACATGTCTTTTGTGGTATGGAAGCATGGCCAAAGGATGTTTCAAAAGCTGCAATTTTTCATAATAGCAACATAATATGAATTACCTATAAAATATACTCCCTTTCAGATATTTCCAACAGGATAAATAAGTGATAAATGACCCACTGTTCTCCTTCTAATTCAGCTGTGAATTTCATATTCTAGTTCCAGTTTAATAAATCATGGAGATCCTGAATCAAAGCAAAATTTTAAGAGAAATTCTATTCTTTAAACCTGGATATACATAAAAAGATGTGTCTTTAAAACTTGATGAATTCCTGAACTAGCATCAGTAGCTACCATTTATTAAGTAATTACATGCTAGGAGCAGTGTTAAAATGCTTTAAACTGAAGTTGTAAAACTCAATTAATTTTGAGCCCATATAATACCACAGTTTGGCAAATAATTTCTTCTTCTGTGAAACCTAGCAGGCTGCAGTATTCTGATGATTAATACAATCTTATATTAAAGGTAAACTGAGATGTAAATACCAACTTCATTACAAGTCATTACGTGACTAGTTTCTACAAGCCAGTTTTGGGCAGATTCACATACATGTGCTTTGTACTCATGACATGAACCCTTAGAGTCACTTGTGGCCAGTCAAAACTGCATTTCATATTTGTGAATGTCAGGTATCCACTATTAAAGTAAAAGCGAGAATGGATAACAGATACTCAAAGAACGTTGTAAACCCGAGTAGGTAATATTTTTATATTAAATGTTCTAAAAGACTGGAAAAGGTCTAAAAGAAACCCAAGCCAAGCTTTTGTGGAATCTTAAGTCTAAATAGTTCCAGACTGATTTAACCTTTGTGTTTCTTCTTGATCCCCAAATCTTATACTTTTTTTCCCCTTTTAAAACACTGTCCTGGATCAGTTACCGAACTGATAGATCTTACAGTGTGCACCACTCAGTTCTTTTTCCCTCTTTTCCTCATCAAACACATATAGCTATATTTTCTATCTGCTTGGCCTCCAGGATCCTGAATTCTGAAACTTCCCTTTCTGATCAAAATCTACTACCTTTTTAACTTTCCCAGTTTTTTCATTCCTATTGAACCTGTGCTTACTTTATAATGAAAGCCAACATCTTCATAGTTCATCATCCAACGCCTCTATTCTTACCCATCTGGCTCTCTAACCATTTTGGATGATAAGGTTAGTTATTTCACTGATATCCTCACCAGCACCTTTAATTATCTTGACTTGTTTGTCCTTATGAATATATCATAATCATGTAGAAGAATTTGTTCACAACAAGCTCCAGGAGACAAACCTCCAGAGAATATTATTTTGTTAGATGTAAGATGTTGCCTGAGAATTTGCCCATGTAATGAGTTCCCCAGGTGATTCCAACATGCATTCAGGTTTGGGATCCAGTACATTAGGACCACCCTATAGCAATTATCTTCTCTTCCTTACAACTCCAAGCACTCCTACTTCACTGAGCCTTTCATTCAGCCAACAAACATACTCAAATTTCCCTGGACTCTGCTCCAATCAAGTGATGATTATCTTCACTGGTGGACTCCTTCCCTGAAAGAACAGTTTATGTATAGAGTCTATTTTCTCAACCTTGAACTTCTTAATCTCTTGCAATCTACCCTTCTTATACTCCACTGAAACTGCTTCTGTATCAACCAAATTCAATGGTCTTTTCTCAGGCTTCCTTTTCCTCTTTGGCTTCTCTACCATTCAGTGATATTGTCTTAATTACTTGCTCTATTCTCAGCCTGTAATTCTTGGCATTTTTCTCATTTCCATACCCTGTACACTGACATTTTTATCTAATCTCATAACATCAAATATCACTTTTATATATGTTATTTCCAAATCTAGATGTTTCATCCTGATTTTTTGGTCCTGCATTTCTAACTATGCATTACAAATCTCTATGTACATTAGTGCTGTCCAACAGAAATATAAGGTAAGACATATATGCAATTTTAAGTTTCCTAGGAGCCACATTAAAAAAATGATAAAAAGGAAACAGGTTAATTTTAACAACTTACTTTAACTCAGTTAATTTAATATGTCCAAAATATCATTATTTCAACATGCAACCAATATAAAAATATTAATACAATATTTTACACTCTTTTTTATATTAAATGTTCTAAATTTGGGACAGGCCATCTCAGTTTAAACTAGCCACATTTCAAGGGCCAGGATCTAGATGGATAGCAGAGGCTAGACACTGCCTAATTACAAACTGTGTGCAAACTTGAAGTCATCTCCTCCCTGCCCAAATCTGTTCCTTTTCCGGAAGTCTCTATTAGATTGTGGAACCATTTTCCTCCGAATGACCAGACTTTAAAATTCCTCTGGGACTGTTCCCCCACCCTTTCACTGAATCACTGTCAAAGTATGTTATTTTCCAATCTCTCTCATGTATAACTATTCCTCTTGATTCTCAACATCAGTGCTTAGTTTAGGCTTTCATTATGTATTCCGATAAATGTAATTACTTTCTATTTCTTGAAGTTATATGAGCACAGGGAATAGCAACCACATCTTTGCTCTATCCACTAAACACCATTATCTTTTTTATTATACTATTTTAAAAAAATTTTAATTTGGTAAGTAATTCAGAAATTTAGATGTTTTCTTTGAGGCAAAGCTTATTTTGAAAGTTTAATATGAAATATTGAATGATGGCTGAACAAACTAATTATGAGAGTAATCTGAAGTATGCAAAATATGAGAGATGATGACAGAATATACTGTCATAGAGGCAATAAAGCACAATAATCAAAAGGATTCTTTGAGTTCAGAAAGTCCTGATTTAAAGGCTAATTCTATCACTTATTATCTGAGTGACCTAAGAACAATTACTTAACTTCTCTGGGACTCAGTTTCTTCAACTATAAAATGGTTTAAGATATTTAAAATATTAGGTACTGAATACATGTTCAACAGATGGTAGCTATTACTATTTAGATCATGTTTAAAATAGCACTACAGGGCGCCTGGGTGGCTCAGTTGGTTAAGCGACTGCCTTCAGCTCAGGTCATGATCCTGGAGTCCTGGGATCGAGTCCCGCATCAGGCTCCCAGCTCCACGGGGAGTCTGCTTCTCCCTCTGACCTTCTCCTCGCTCATGCTCTCTCTCACTGTCTCTCTCTCTCTCAAATAAATAAATAAAATGTTTAAAAAAAATAAAATAAAATAGCGCTACAGTTAAGGATTCTTTGTGAATTAGGAATATTTCTTTATTATGTTATTTACTATAAATAAATGTTACCTTTACTACATATGGAGGTTAACTCTGTTCATAATTTTTATAAATGGCAAGGAACACATAATGCCAGCTTCTAAAGATCTATCCTTAAATAGTCAGAGATTTGGATGCACTATTGAAGTAGCCATAATAACTTACAAACTGAATTAAGGATGAATAAAAACTCAAAAAAGATGAAGTGAGACGGAGAAAGGAAGGTCTATAAGATTATTAAAAATTGCTTCATTATACTGAATTTTTCAAATGATTCAGAATTTACAACATTGTCAAAATCTTCCATACTGAAACAACACTATTTGTTGGTACTTGTGGAATCCGTAACTCCTGGAATGAACTGCAAGTTTTAAAACTAGTCCTTAGGTCACAGTCTAATTTTAGGGTTCCCAATCTTATATTCTCTGGAATATAGTCTTATCTACTGGCACTAGAATATTTTTAAATCTGTTAAAATGAGAGTAAAAATTGTAAGCCTGGAGTACATGTCACCTTATACTGCCAAATTAGGGGCTTGCTTTGGAGTCAGGCAGCATCTTTTTGCCCTCAGAGCCTAGTTTCTGTTTGTATGATAAAAAGAAATGGCTTCTGGGGTGCTTCGGTGGCTCAATCGATTAAGTGTCTCTTAATTTTGGCTCAGGTCAAGATCTCAGGGTCCTGGGATTGAGCCCCATGTCAGGCTCTGTACTCAGTTGGGAGTCTGCTTGAGGATTCTTTCTCTCTCCCTCTCCCTGTGCTTCTCACCACTCCTGTTCTCTCCCACTCTCAAAAAAAAAAAAGAGAAAAGGAAAGAAAAGCCTTTTGTAAACTGATATTAACTCTGAGCTAATTAACTTTTTTCCCTAGTAAGTATGTTTCTAATTTAAATTCATTTGATTTTTAATATGGTTTGTATGATATCACCATTATCCACCAGATTCTACCTTGTAATATTTTTTAATCTGGTCCAATGGAAAAAAGAATTTCTTTAAAAAAATCAGCCCAATAATGGTGAGTGTTGTGAAGTGTGTAAACCTGGCGATTCGCAGACCTGTACCCCTGGGGATAAAAATATATGTTTATAAAGCTGTAAAAAAAAAAAAAGAAAAAAGAAAAAGAAAGAAAGGATGAATCCCCAAGTTTTGTAGCAACATGGACGGGACTGGAAGAGATTATGCTGAGTGAAATAAGTCAAGCAGAGAGAGTCAATTATCATATGGTTTCACTTATTTGTGGAGCATAACAAATAGCATGGAGGACAAGGGGAGATGGAGAGGAGAAGGGAGTTGAGGGAAATTGGAAGGGGAGGTGAACCATGAGAGACTATGGACTCTGAAAAACGATCTGAGAATTTTGAAGGGGTGGGGGGTGGGAGGTTGGGGGCACCAGGTGGTGGGTATTGTAGAGGGCACGGATTGCATGGAGCACTGGGTGTGGTGCAAAAATAATGAATACTGTTATGCTGAAAAAAAATAAAAAAATTAAAAAAAAATGTCATGGAGGCTAGAGATAGAAATGGACATACAATGAAGCAGGAATTTCGTTGAGTTTTTGTTTTTTGTTTTGTTTTTTTTTTTGTAAGTTTGTTTTGATGGGGATGTTAAAAGGGACACTGGAGTATTTTAAAAATTTTAAACATCATGGAATTGGGAGGGAGACAAACCATAAGTGACTCTTAATCTCACAAAACAAACTGAGGGTTGATGGGGGGAGGGAGGTTGGGAGGGGGGGTGGGATTATGGACATTGGGGAGGGTATGTGCTATGGTGAGTGCTGTGAAGTGTGTAAACCTGGTGATTCACAGACCTGTACCCCTGGGGATAAAAATATATTATATGTTTATAAAAAATAAAATTAAAAAAAAATTAAAAAAAAAATCAGCCCAATAAAATATCAGCAGCCTAGAAATTATAGTAAACTTTATATATTTAGTAACAGCAAAGAAATTACTAATTTATTCAATAATTTCTGGAGCATCTAATATTTATACAGTACCATTCTGAGTGATGGCACAGAAATCAAGGTGAATAAGGAGGGAAAGTAACCTAACCTAGCTAGATTCTTTAAATCAGTCACCTCCCTTACCACTTAGTCTTCTCAATAACCTGTAGTATAGGCATTTTACAGATAAGAAGTCCAAGGTTTGTGGAGATTAAGTACTTAGCCTGAAGTCACATAATCGATCAGTAGCTGATAGAGGTCCAAATTTAAAATGGGACTGTCTATATTCTTTACACTGTGGTACACTAATACTTTGAGAAAATCTCCAAGGAGCCTAAATTCCACGGAGGGACATAAATCTTGAACACAAATAAATAATAATAGTACATAATAAAAAGTGGTGAATTGCCATGATAAACAAGTGACTGAAGCATTTTGCAATTCAGAGAAGGAAAGATTACAGTAGGCTAAATAAGGGATGGCTTCACAGAGGAAGCATCTGACCTGCACCCTGAAAGATGAATAGGAATTACCCACCCATGTGGAGATACGGTGAAGACGCACCTAGGCACTGTGTTTAAATCAAGACAGGGAGGCAGCAAAACACAGGGTGGGTATTAAAACATTATGCTATAGCATAAATATTTGTAGGGTAAGGGCTAGTAACAAAAGATAGAGCTAGGAAGAGAATCTGGGACAGAGTCTAAATGCCAAGCATTTATGGGTGACCAGGTGGGAGTATTTTCCTCCAATTTCTCTACAGCTTTGAGCTTTCAATTTTTTTTTATATTCTATTTCTGACCTGCTCTTACTGCTTCATTTTACCTACTATCCATCTACTTTAATACTTTGCTAGTAACCTATACATTCTTTAAATTGCTGTCTTAGAAGAAGTAACTTATGACCTCCAATAACAACTTTCAATAGCTTCCCTTTCAATGGTTAACTTGGACTTTCATTAGAATCTTTCTTGACCACCTTACCTATGACCTTTTGCAATCTCAGACATAGCATCATACCAGATCTTCTACATTTCTAGTATTCTGTCTCTGTTTCCACTGGGTTTTACTCTTAGACCCCTGCTCCTCAAATTTAGGGAATTCTCAGTAGCCTAGTCAACCCTCTCTCTTTCTATTTAGATTTCATCCACATTTGGGACTTAGTTCCATCTATCCTAATGCATTCAATGTACAAAATCAAGATTATTAGCCTGATGCTCTTTATGTATTCAGCTTCAGTACACACATCCCTTTGTTCGTGCTATTTCCATTTTAACTAAAATGGTCTTTCCTCCCTATTTCTGTTTACCAAAATTTCCCTCAGCTTTCAGTACATCATGGAGAACGTGGCACCTGAGTACAGTGTTGGGGCAAGGTTGCCAAGCTCATTGAGCCTTAGTTTTCTCATCTATAAATTGTAGCTGTATTCAGCATATGTATTATAATGAGGCTGATGGAAAGATTAAGTCAGAGTAACAGCACTATCAGTTGCTTAGAAGGCAGGATTTTTTAATGACAAATGTACTACAATAGATTCATGACTGTTAAAGTACATAAACAATTTAAATAATTAAAACTTTTACTTTTTTACTGCCCACATTTTTTAAAAACTTTTACTTATTTTTTAAAATTTCTTTTCAGTTTTCCAGAATCCATTGTTTATGCACCATACCCAGTGCTTCATGCAATAATTAAAACTAAATGAAAATTAATCATTTTAGTAAAAATTGATGGTAGAATGATACTAAGTACTATACTATTAAATGCATCTACTCTAATGCCATTGGTGGTTTTTTTCCTTCTTTTTAAATCTAATGTCCATTTCAAAGATTAAAAAAAACATTTTGGTAAAAACAGAGACATGTTTATCAGAAGGCCTAGACCCAACATCATGATATGACCACAAACAATTAATCCTACTTCTTTGTCTCAGTTTCATCATCATCCAAGTACATTCTGAGAACGGTATAAAAGTGATTACACTCTGCAGATCATTGTGTTTCAACTTTTGTATTAAGGATCCTAAAACCCAGTACTGCAGGAAATGGTGAGATGCCGAATATGGTCATTTCATCTTAGATACAAGAAGGTGAAATGTGATGACAGTAAGAGATTTTTATCAATATTGCCCAAGTCAGTAATGGAATTGTAAACATGATAGAGGCTCCTGATTCTTTATATGGCTTCTTATTTAGTTTGCTAACTACTCACTGAGTGAACAGTACATGTTGACTTAATACCTTATTTTTAAGCTGAACTTTTTTTAAAGAACAGAAGACACTATGAATAAATAACTACACAAGAAAGTTTTTATAATTATGGTGTGCATATATTTTTATCAGACTATTATTTTATAGTAGTAGTTAAAAATCTTGCAATGTTTTAAATTGTGCAGCTTTTCAACTTGAGACTGAGGATTTAAAATGGCAACCGTTATCTTGCATAATTTTCAGTCAGTTTTTATTTTTTCCCCAGATGCTTAAAAAAAATTATTTATTTGAAAGAGAGAGCATGAGCAGGGGAAGGGGGAAAGAGAGAGGAAGAGAGAATCTCAGGCAGACTCCCTGCTGAGTGTGGAGCCTGACGTGCTGGTGGGTGTCATAATCCTGAGATCATGAACTGAGCCAAAACCAAAAGTCAGACGCTCAGTCAACTGAGCCACCCAGGCACCCTCCCAGATACTTTTCTCATATTCTTGTTTCCAGGAATGTGCCTTAGGAAAATTTTGAGTTATATCTGTTCTTTTTTCTTATGGCATGAGAAATATCATCTTAATGTTAGGGTAATGAACTCAAACACTGACCTTTTCTAACATTCACCTTAAAAAAAAAAACAAAACCTGACTGGTTGACATTCTTTCTTTTTTTTATTGTTAAAGATTTTATTTCCTTATTTGAGAGAGAGAGAGAGCACAGAGGGAGAAGCAGGCTCCCTGCTGAGCAGAGAGCCCTATGTGGGGCTCAATCCCAGGACCCTGAGATCATGACCTGTGCCGAAGGCAGAGGTTTAACCCACTGAGCCACTCAGAAGCCCTGCGTTTGACTTTTGAAAATAATTTTATTCTATGAAAATGAAGTGGACAATAAATGAATTTGTTTAGAGACCTTATTAAACAAGCTTACAGCTAAACATATGTCCATTACAGATCATTGTTTCTGGGATCAAAGATGTGGAACTTGCAGTTAACTTAAGCCTGCTATTTCCCAACATCTGATAAGAATTCATAACACATGGAAATGATTGCAAAGCAAACAGTACACCCTTCATGGTTTTCAGTCTGCTGCTTTAATCACAAAGATACTGACTCTGTTTATAATGAAACAACAGCTTGGCTATTGATGAAATCATAAAATAGCCATAATAATAGCCTATCAGAAGCATTAAAACTATAGATACATGGCACAATTTTTAGGCTTATGGTATCATCAGCTGAAGCAGGGAATGGAGGTTTAACATGGATCAGAAGGTATCATATTATGTTGTAGTTTATACATGAATTTTGAAAATATATACATATATCCAGGAAATACCTAACCAAATTAAGTCAAGGAAACCCACTGTACATTTAAAGCTCTCCTTTACCTATTACCGACAGTCTGGCCTTAGACAACTAGATTAAATCTAAGTCTCGGTTTCTGCATTTTGAGATGTGAAAAATACTAAGGTTGTAAGAAATGAATACAATTCCATGGATATTGCTTAGCATACTTAACATGATGCTCAGAATATGTTTGCAACATCAGTTTGCTTCTATTACCATTAGTTTTCTCACCCCTACCACAAACACTTTCTGTTCTTACTATTTACAGAATCAATTACTAACCACCTGAGACCTCAGGCTAACTCAAAAGATTACAATGGCAAATTCTTTCATTTTTCTCATGAATGTATAGATTTCAAAAGCTTACTGATAAATTTTTGTATTTGATGCACTGCTTGGATTAAACACCACCTGTTATGAAAATGAAAAATGCAAGTTTAAAAAAACTAAAAATTACAAAATTCCCATATTCTAATTCTGGTCTCTAAACACTTGGAACTGAACTGGTTATTTTCTTTCATTATAATCTAGCCGATAAGGTGAAGAATAAACAAGTCAACAAAGAAAAGTACATATACTTACAAATTATATGACCAAGGCTAAAGGAAAACCTACATTATTTTTAGTCTACGTGATCTTAGAAAGCATTTATCAAAAGATAAGGTTTAATCTGAGAGATAATGCTCTACATGTCCTTCATAATCATTATACTAATATACAGGAATAGAAAGACTGTAATTTGGAACGAAGGAGGAGCCTAAATGCACCTGCATATACCCTCAGACTTAAAATTTTACTCATTTCATATGAAACATCACATTTCTTTCTTTCTTTCTTTCTTTTTTAAAGAATTTATTTATTTGACAGAGTGAGAGAAGGAGAGAGAGCACAAGCAGGGGGAGCAGCAGCAGGAGAGGGGGGAGCAGGCTCCCCTCTCAGCAGGGAGCCCAATGTGGGACTCAATCCCAGGACCCTGAGATCATTACCTGAGCCGAAGGCAGAGGCTTAACCCACTGAGCCACCCAGGTGCCCCATCACATTTATTTCTAAATAAAAAGTTTAGACATCCAATGTAGATTGCCATTAGTCTTGTAAGATCTCTTCCAAATCTTAGAAAGTTTTATTCTTTTCCAAAACAAACTAAACAGTGAATCCTGCACAAAATCATAAAATGTCCATAACAGTAGGTAATATTGCTATTCTGTCTAAATACCAAGTAAGAAGTTCAGAATCAAACATGTTATTTTACGGCAAGATCTGGGCTTAGCTAATATTTCACACAAGTGGGGTAAATTTGTTGTGACAGAAATTCGGTCTTTAGCCATATGTCTATTCCACAATCCAACTTTACAAATGATATTAACTCAATATGAAAAACATGAGATTTCCATTTCCAGTAAGGTAACATAGGAGGAGACCTGAAAATTCTCTTGCAATCAAATAACTAGGAGAGCTGAATAAAGTACATTTAAAAAATATATAATAAATGTCTAACTTAGCTCTTTAAATCTATAGCTCAGCTTGCTAAAAAGCAAGGGAGTGAAGAGGACTAAGAACCAAAGCAAGAAGCATTGCAGCTGTTACTGGGACACTCTGAGTTAAGTGGTCTCACTAACCTAGGATTGTGGGTTTCAACATGGGGTTTTAGTCATAAGGATCGAAGTAGTACTTCTACACATAAATCTAAAGATTCTCTACTCATAGGGAAGTTGAGAATAAACACTCTACTAAAAAAAGACTAAGAAGAAAATTGTCTCAGGTCCATGCAGGCTCTCAAGCTAATGAATATTCTTAGGGTATCTAAGGAGTATTTTTAATTAAACCACCAGTGATCTATTATACTCTATTGTGCCTGTTGAAACAAAAGGCAAATTCTCTCTGAAGGAAGAAATCTACAGTCTGATTTCAAAGGACTCTGAAGAGTTCTTTAAAAAAAAAGGGGGGGGTTCCCTATTAAAGATTTCATAATATACAAGGAAACAAAGCATTGTGAGAATCAGAGGAATAACAAGTAATAATAGAACTCAACCTCAAAACTTTAGACTGCAAAAATAAAACAAGTATATTTATTATGTGGAGATATAAAAAAATAGAATACAAAATCTATTGTCAATAATTAAAGAATCAAAACAACTTTCAAAAGGGATAAATTGGACAGCTAAACTCAATGAACTACTGGATAGCTGAAAAAAGAGATTGAGTGAATTAGATATATCTGAAAACACACATAACACAGGATGCAAAACAGAGGAAAAAAATCAGCAACTGTAGGAAGTTAAAAGAAATGGAAGACAGAGTGAAAAAGTCCATTACAAGTAGAACTGCAGAAAGAGAAAACAGAAACGGGGTCTGGAAATTTTCCAAAATTGCTGAAAAGTATGTCTTTAGATTCAGGAAACTCAATGAATTCAAGCAAGATAAATAAAAAGAAAATCTAAATGCAGACATATCATAGTCAAAATGTAGAACACCATAAACTGATCTTAAAACAACCAGCATAGGGACACCTGGGTGGCTCAGTCAGTTAAGCATTCCACTCTTGGTTTTAGCTCAGGTCATGATCTCATGGGCCACTGGAAACTAGTCCTGCACTTGGCAGGAAGTCTGCTGGGAGATTCTCTCCCTCTGCCTCCCCTTGCCCCACTGCCCTGCACGCTCTCTCTACCCCTCAAATAAAGTACATGGGTAAATCTTAAAAAAAAAAAAAGATAAATTACTTAAAATTAAATTCACCCTTTTTCTTTGACAGAGCAAGTAGCCGGACATATTGTGAAAATAAAGTAGTCATGGACTTACACAACATAAAATGATGTCTTTCATTATTGTCACTAAAGTAAAGAACAAATAATGGCTGGATGTGTAAACAAAAATGATTATGGATTAGTCCTAACTAGCTTAACTATTTCAAGAATGCAAAATAGCAGGTCAAAGTTAAGCTTGAGATATATTTCTACTAACGTACTATAGAATAGGTTCTTACCCATTTCTGGCCTGTAATGCTGCCTTGAGTATAACCAAAAGACAAACCAACTACAGGTATAGGATGAATGGGTGGGTCCAGGTAGTGGAAAGAGTACTAACGGCAGCAAGAATATAAAAGACTGAAGGGGATTTAGCTGACAGCACAATCTGAGTCAACACCATGATGTGACTGCCCAAAAGAGTATGTATGATCATAGGTCTCATTAAAAGAAGTACAGGTTTCCCAATATGCATGTTACATCTTTTTGCAGTTGTCCCACAGTCCCTGGATATTCTATTCTGTTTAGTCTTTGTTCCCCTAGCTTTTGGGTTTTCAAAGATTCTATTGATACATATCCGCTAGCTCAGAGATTCTTTCCTCTGTGTCCAGTCTACTCATAAGCCCATTCAAAGGCAGTCTTCACTTCTCTTAAGTGTTTTTGATCTGAAGGGTTTCTTTTCAGTTCCTTCTCATCTTTCTTCATCATTTTGGTCTTCATCTCTCTGCTTACATTGCATGTCTGTTCTTTCATGTGGTCTATTTCATCCGGTAGAGTTCTCAGCATATTAATGATGCTTGTTTCAAATTCCCAGTCTGATAACTCCAATATCCTTGCCATATCTGGCGCTGGTGCTTACTCTGTCTCTTCAAATTGTGTCTTTTGCCTCTTGGTATGCCTTGCAATTTTTTCCTGGTAGCCATTCATGAGGTGCTAGGTCAAAGGGACTGCTGTAAATAGGCCTTTAGTAACGTGGTGGTGAGGAGTGGGAAGAAATGCCCTATAGTCCTATGATAAGGTATTAGTCTTTTAGTGATACTATGCCTCTGGTCTATTACTTCACAAGTGTTTCTCTGGTTTGTTTTTTTGTTTTTTTGTTTTTTGTCCCCCCATTAGGTGGGGCAGGATGGCTACATGGACTGGAGTTTATATTTTCCTTCTCTCACATGAAAGGCTAGAGGGAACTGGAGTTGGGTGTTTCGCTTCTCCCATAAGGAGGGCTAGAGCTAGAGGAAGTTGGCTATTTCCCTTCCCCCAGGTAAATTAGGCTCTGATAATTCCCCAGCAGGTCAGGCTCTGGTTAACTAGTTTTCCCTGAAAGCTAATAAGAAGAAGACTATGTTCCATTATATTTCAAAATGGTTCCTTTACCCTTCCTCTGGAGGACGCTCCAGGGGATTTTTCTGTTATATTTACTCTAAGAATCTAGTTGAACACTCAGAGGTAAATCTCACAATGTTATGGGGAGGCCTCCCTATGACTGTGTCACCCTGGATTTTTTAACTCTCAGATTTGTCCACACAGAGCCTCCAGTGATTCATCAACCATAGTTCAGGTTTCTCATCCCAGCACTGTTCTCATGGCAGTTTCTCTTTGTGCTCAGGTGAGATGCAACTCCCTGTGGTCACCTGTCTGTCTTTCCAACACTGGAGGCAGAAGTCTTCCCTCTTTCCTCACATCTGGTGGTGATCCAAGAAGAGGAAAGAAGCAAAGTTAAATAATTTCATTCAAAAAGAATATATTTTTATTCTACTTGAATTTAACATGAAAATATTAAATGGAAGACTAAAAAATTTTCTAAATTTTATATAAATGTTTCTTTGTGTCAAGATATTTCCTAAGAAATTCTTCCATTTTATGAAAAAATGTTATAAAAATATTAAGAGATTGGGTTTTTTTTTTTAATGACATTTTAGGCTATACTGATTCACTTCCTGGCCTAAAGGTTGAGGAAATTAGTATACTTAATATTTTTTCCATTTTCCAGTTTGGGTTAATTATATTATTATTTTTACATTGTCAATGTTCATAGCATTTATATGTAGAATTTTCAGTTATATCATCTTACTTTTAAAAGATTTTATTTATTTATTTATTTATTTATTTGGCAGAGAGAGAGAGAGAGAGAGAGAGAGAGATCACAAGTAGGCAGAGAGGCAGACAGAGAGAGGGAGAAGCAGGCTCCCTGCTGAGCAGACAGCCCGATACAGGGCTCGATCCTAGGACCCTGAGATCATGACCCAAGCTGAAGGCAGAGGCCATAACCCACTGAGCCACCCAGATACCCCATATATGGTCTTACTTTTATATTTAAATGGATTTATTACTCAACACCATTTCTTTTTCCCTCAGTCCTGAGTTTAAGAGATGTCTAGAATAATACTTACTTTCTGTTAATAATAGTTATTTCTGGATATAGGTGTGTTGTTGTTTTGGGTTTCCTATTTTCTTCTTGCTCTGATATACTCCCTTAATTTTTTATGAGTAAGTAACAGTTGTACAAAAAACTAAAGTAATTTAGAAAAAAAAATTAATGGGCTACATTTATCACAGTATCTAACACTGTGATTCAATATGTAGTCCAGGCTAAACAAATACAGGCATAAACTGAGGGAGAAATGGTATCATAATACTAACCCTGGGAACCATCAGAGAGACGTGTGGAGGCTAGGCAAGAGAACTTTTATGGGAAGATATTTCAAACATAACACAGAAAGTAAAAACCACTAAGAAAACTGCAACAGATAATATAAAGTATACCAAAAAATGGTGATGTAATTTTTGTGAAGGTCATACTTATTGACAAATAAGCATTATGTAAATTATTTATTAAAGATTTCCCAAGTACTCTTGCTTTACTAAATTTACATCAAAACACCTTCAATATTACGTAAAAGTATGAAAATGTGAACAAATGATTTTAAATAGAGTACATGGTATGGATTAAATAAGGAAAGAGAGGCAGAAATTTTTCTGGTATTCAGCTAGACTTTGATCAGCATGAATTAGAATTATACAAATTGGCTTCTAGAGGATCATGAAGTTTTATACAGTGTTTCTTTCACAAATGGAGTTGCATGTGGCTGATCCTCTTAGGCACTGAAACTTTTCCTATTTTAAGCTTAAGGACTGTTGGCCCTGCCTTCTTTATCTAATGCATGTAGAGACACTGAGGTCCCTCTTTCACTTGCATGCCCCTTTTATGTGGCTCCTGGACCAGTTGTGATGAGGACAAAAAGTACATCATAAGCTTCTATTCTGCTCAAGAATGAATCACACTATTGTAGGTCTATAAAATCAAGTCTAATCCAAGTGTAGCCTTTCTGATAGTAACTAAAAGATGGTGGTGGTGATGATGATGATGGTATCATATCTTATTTTCCTAATTTTAATTTCAGATTCTCTTCTCACTAGGTGGGTGGGAGTTCCCAAGTTACCCAAGAAGTACTTTGCTTGCTCTTTCAAGACAGAGGAGCCATTAGATAAATGGTGCTCTTACTTACCTGACTTGAAGATTACCCTTCCTAACTGCCTAGTCTAATGAGCAAGTTTAGATTCTTTGGGTACAGATGCCTTCCCAAATCAAGTTCACTGCATCTTTTTGACCATGGGACTCTGATTTGGCTTGCCTTCAAGTCAGTCTCTAACTAGAGTCAGGGTAACTTTTTCAAGCTCAAATTTGATCTCACAGCTTCTTTGCTATGGCACCCCTTGATGCTTAAAATCCATACTTATTAACTTTACTACAAGGTTCTTCACGGTCTCAGCTATGCTTTATTCTCTAGCTCTGTCTCTGGTGTCTCATCCTTTGCATGCATTCCACACATTCTAAAACCCCATTAGTTCTTAGAATGTATCATAATCTTTGACACCTACTCCTCGTGGCCTACCACACTCCTCTCTTCTACTTCCCTTTTATATAGAATTCACATTTACCTTTCAGATCTCAGCTTCTATTCCACTTTCTCTGCAGAGACTTCTGAACTCTGATATTGGTACACAAGTTCCCTAATGCTTATCCTTACTGTTACACTTGGAATAGGATATTTTATTTTATTTTTTTTAAAGATTTTTTTTATTTGACAGAGATAGATCACAAGTAGGCAGAGAGGCAGGCAGAGAGAGAGAGAGAGAGAGAGAGGGAAGCAGGCTCCCCGCTGAGCAGAGAGCCCGATGCAGGACTCGATCCCAGGACCCTGAGATCATGACCTGAGCTGAAGGCAACAGCTTAACCCACTGAGCCACCCAGGTGCCCCTGGAATACGATATTTTAACTGCCTGTTACTTCTTTGTAATATCCACTAGCCCAATAAAACCAAGTCATTTTACTTTTATAACCCAAATAACTAGCACAGAATCTGACACACAAGGAGTATTCACACTCAGTTAATATGTCAAATACTACACTAACACTAAAAAAATAATTCATTTCTCTTAAGCACTGGCAAAATGTATCAATGGTAAGTGTGTGAACACTTTAACTCAGCAATTCTAGGCATGCACTGTAAGGTGCCAAAGGTGTTCAAGCACCTGGACAGGTGCGAAATATGCTATTCATTATAACACTCTTTATAATGCGAAATGTCTACTTAAAATAATCAGACTATATAATACAAATTATATAATAAAAACAAAGTATTATTTAATTTATATAGAATTGTGTGTTTATGAATGTGTGCATGCCTACACACAAAAACAAAAATAGGGGCACCTGGCTGACTCAGTCAGAAGAGCCATGTGACTCTTGATCTCAGGGTTTTGAGTTTGAGTCCCACATTGGGTGTAGAATTAACTTAAATAAATAAAGTTAAAAAAAAAAAAAAGAAAAAGATTTGAAAGGAGGCTTACCAAAATGAAAACAATGACTAGCTCTGTAGAGTACAACGCTATGGGACAATGATTTTATAAACTCTAAATTCGGATTATAAAGATTAACCTATTTCTGTTTAGAAAAGGAAAAGTCTTTTCAGGGGGAATATTTCAAATGATTTCATCTGAATATTAATGGTAGATATTATGATCCATTGTTCCTTCCGTACTCTTCTTTAAAAAAAAAAATTAAAACTAAGAAGTTAAACTTAATTAAAAATACTCTGACAGCCAGAACACTTAACGTATTTTACTGATTTTTGATTTCCACAATGGTTTCACTGCATAATCTTAGATATTTTAGAGTATTTTAGTAGCGTATATAAAGTCGAACACAGGAAATATCTGAATGCTTACATGTTTAGATTTATCTTTTTGCAAGACAAATGAAATTTAACATACAGAATACTCCAATTTGTACTCATAAGTCTATTACTACAATGACAGTATTGAATCTTTAAGCAAATGTTCCTTAAAATCTCCACTGTGATTTAATTATCCAAGGATAAATAAACTCGCTTTATGAATGTGATGAAACGACAAGCCCAGGTCATTACAAAAACATTTTGCTCAAATTTGATCACACCTCTTACAACTAACATTTGGAGCCCACCTGATATATGCTTCTGTTCTATGGCTCTAAGCCACTAAGAATGTTTTGGAGAAGGAATATAAACTTTTTGTATTTTTTTAAAAAAATTTTTCTTTTCTTTTCTATCCTAAGAGTCACAGGGGCAAGAGATTGGGAAGAAGTTAGGAAACAAGACAGGGTAGAAGAGGAAAGATTTTACAGTTTTTCAGCAGTAAACAAAAATGCTTCAAATTGAGAGAGAGGAAAAAAATAACTAATTTTCTTTCCTTTCTAACTCCATAAACCACACAGTGCAATATAAGTATTGTGGATACAAAAGGCACTAAGCCACAGCAGGGGCCATCGGCTTGTGCTTCCTTACTTTTTAAAAAACTTTCACTGTCATTGTGGCTAAAGATGTATTCTAAATTAAGCTACACATTTTCTACTTCTAGAACTCCATCTGGCATTTAGCTGAAAACAAGTTGCATCCTCAGAGGCATTAGTGATGGGATGCAAAAACAGGCCCATCCCTAGGGTACTGCTGCAGAAAAGGCCAGTTTTTCTTTTTTCTAAGTTTGTGTAGGACTTAACTTTTCTGTGGGTTTCCTACTCTGTTACCACCTGGCAGATGAACAGGACCAAAAATTTTGCCTGAACTGTGCTAGACCAGCCCTTCAAGAAAATAAGGACAAGATATGGGCCAGGAAAAGCACTTTGGAAACTACTTGCACCTAATAAAAACATATTTTTAACTTAGCTAATGTGAAATTCAAACTAGTTCAATTCAAATGGAAAAGATGCTTTATTTATATTTATGTGGGTTCTTAATTTAGGCTTGATGCATGCTTCATGAATAAAAGCTACGATTTTATAGAATAAGATGCACATATGACTGTGGATCCCTTTGCTTTTCATTAAACTAATATGAGATATGGGGAAAGATTCATTATTTGTCCTTTTTTTTGTCAATAAGCTAAAATTTTCCTTTATTTATTTATTTTTTAAATTCTTTTTTTTTTTAAAGATTTTATTTATTTATTTGACAGATAGAGATAGGCTGAGAGGCAGGCAGAGAGAGAGAGAGGAGGAAGCAGGCTCCCCGCTGAGCAGAGAGCCCGATGCGGGGCTCGATCCCAGGACCCTGGGATCATGACCTGAGCCGAAGGCAGAGGCTTAACCCACTGAGCCACCCAGGCGCCCCTTCCTTTATTTTTTATTAAAAAGTTATAATCAACAAAGTAATATGATTAGAATTTCCCATGGTTACTTTTATCTTTTTTCTCTAATCCCCAAATTTTCCAAGTACTGTGCCTATTTAATAAAATAAGCACATCCATGCCTACTATCTCATTTAATTCCTAGCCAGTTGAGCAACTCCAACTAAGGCCCTAGTAGAGCAAAATGAACCACCCTCTTTGTACCCTGTCTGAATTCCTGATCTATACAATTATGTTTCTTGTTTTAGTGACTAAGTTTTTTTTAATTTAAATTCAATTAATCAACATACATCATTAGTTTTTGATGTACTGTTCAGTGACTCATCGGTTGTGTATAACACCCAGTACTCATCACATCACATGCCCACCTTAATGCCCATCACCTGGCCACCCCATCCCCCCACCCACCTCCCTTTCCACAACCCTCAGTTTGTTTCCATGAGTCAAGAGTCTCTCATAGTATGAGTAAAGACGTGGTATGTATTCACAATGGAATACTATGCAGCCATCAAGAAACCCCCAAATCTTGCCATTTGCAATGACTTGGATAGAATTAGAGGGTATTATGCTAAGCGAAATAAGTCAATCAGAGAAAGACAATTATCATATGATCTCTCTGATATGAGGAATTTGAGAGGTAGGGCAGGGGTTTGTGGGGGGAAGGGAATGAATAATGAAACAAGATGGGACCAGGGAGGGAGACAAACCCCGAGACTCTTAACCTCAGGAAACAAACTGGCTGGGGCAGGGGGTGGGGAGGAATAGGGTGGCTGGGTCATGGACATTGGAGAGGGTTGTGCTATGGTGAGTGCTGTAAATTGTGTAAGACTGATGACTCACAGACCTGTACCCCTGAAACGAATAATATATTATATGTTAATTTTTTAAAGTCTCTGGTTTGTCTCTCTCTGATTTCTTCCCATTCAGTTTTCTCTCCTTTTCCCTATGATCCTCTGCACTATTCCTTATATTCCGCATATGAGTGAAACCATATGATAATTGTCTTTTTCTGACTCACTTATTTCACTTAGCATAATACCCTCCAGTTCTGTCTATGTCAATGTAAATTTATCCTTTCTGATGGCTGAGTAATATTCCATTGGTCGCTCAGTTTTGGAATGGCTTTATACAGCAATAGATAATTGAAACAGGACTACACTATGATATGTATATACCCAGCTGCCAAAAGCTGCTAACAGGTTCTCTGTGGGTGTGATTCTTAAATTACCCAACAGTGGGACCCTGTCAGCGGTTCCACTTTTTTGGCTTTGTATTGCTAGATTTCTTAAACCTGATAGCTATCAGGTGAATTCCTGACTGAGAATATCCTGCCCACACACAGGCATTTGTCTTTGTCTGTCTTTTTCTGAACAGTGGTAGAGCACTAGTCAGTGAGTAAATGTGGTAAAAAAGGAAGTCTAGTCTTAATTAGGCCATGATGAATGAACTGAATACTAGAATTTAAACTGGTAATAAATGGTGCTGCCTAGACTTTATTCTTTAGAACAGTATATTGCCCAGATGTTAACCTGCTCAAACATTAAATCAAGCAAGAACTTAAAATGTCTCTAATCTGGTACCTTCTCAGAGAGAAGGGAATGAAAAATGCATTGTCAATGGACACTTGTCTCTCGGCTACAAAAATATTGCTATTCTTTACAGGCTTTTACACATTCATAGATTTTTATCAACATACTTCTATTTTCAACCTAGGCTAGTTACATTAGCTAGCAACATATCTGGTCCATCACAAAGTGTTATTGTATAGAGACCATTACAGAAATATAATTTAATTCAGATCTGATTTTCAGAATTATAAGCAAATAGTATTATTTGCTTTTATATTATCATTGCTATTATACAGAAAGGCTGTGAAAAGACAACTAAGAATAAGTCAGTTTCTACTGCTTCCAAAGATTCTTTCAAATGCTTATCTTTAACTGAAACAGTTTCTATTCCTTAAGACTACCAATGACTTAAAATGATCTTCTTTCCTTCTGATGAACATGATATCCTGAATGATCCAAGTCCCTAAGTCTTTGAGGAATTACTATTGCAACTAAAGCAATAAGAGAACCTCACAAATTTCTTACCCCAAATGTCATCACGAAAAATAAAGATAAAACCTTGCTGAAAAACTTAACTATTAGAAGTTTGGACTGAAATATAGTAACCTTTCACATATAGAGTAAATTTCTGTAAGACAAATATGAAAGTAGCATAACAACTCTCAAAATATAAATACAGGAAATGTTTTGAGAAAATTTTAAAAGCTAACTCAGTTTTAAAGTATATGCTTATAGGGGTGCCTGGGTGGCTCAGTGGGTTGAGCCTCTGCCTTTGGCTCAGGTCATAATCTCAGGGTCCTGGGATTGGGCCCCGCGTCAGGATCTCTGCACAGCGGGGAGCCTGCATCCCCGCTCTGTCTCTGCCTGCCTCTCTGCCTACTTGTGATCTCTGTCTGTCGAACAAAGAAAGAAAAATCTTTTTAAAAAAAAGTATATGCTTTATAGTATTTTTTCTAATAAGGAAAACTATTTGCATATACTTTTCAAAAGATACTCTACAGAAGTTTTAATTAGAACATAAATATATTGGGGCACCTGGGTGGCTCAGTCAGTTATTTGTCTGCCTTTGGCTTAGGTCATGATCCCAGGATCCTAGGATTGAGCCTCACATAGGGTTCCTTATTCAGTGGAGAGCCTGCTTCTCCCTCTCCCTCTGCCTGCAGCTCCCCCTGCTTGTGCTCTTTCTCTCACTCTCTCTCTCTCTCTCTCTCTGTGTCAAAATAAGTAAAATCTTTTAAAAAATAAAGATAAATATATTAACATTTTAAAAACTTAAACAATTAGAACAAATTATTTGTGTTCCCATAAATACAGACATTAAGTGGTGAGCACTGGTGATGTAACTGGCCCATCAAAGGACCTTATTTTGCTTTTATAAGAGATGGTGAAGTATCTGCTTAAAAAAAAAAAATCCTTAACGTTGGAGATTGAAGTCATCTAAAAAAATCACAAAATAGGGGCGCCTGGGTGGCTCAGTGGGTTGGGCCTCTGCCTTCAGCTCAGGTCATGATCCCAGGGATCTGGGATAGAGCCCCACATCGGGCTCTCTGCTCAGCAGGGAGCCTGCTTGCTCCTCTCTCCCTCTCTGCCTGCCTCTCTGCCCACTTGTAAGTCTTAAAAAAAAAATCACAAAATATGGGATGCCTGCATGGCTTAGTTGTTAAGCATCTGCCTTTGGCTCAGGTCATGATCCCAGGGTCCTGGGATCGAGCCCTGCATCAGGCTCCCTGCTTCTCCCTCTCCCACTCTCCCTGCTTGTATTCCCTCTCTCACTGTCTCTGTCTCTGTCAAATAAATAAATAAAATCTTTTTTAAAAAACCCACAAAATATGCATCCAAAAGAATAATCTATAAACTCTTCGACTAAAAACGATGTCAGTCTTATAATTCCCCCTAATCCAAGCTTCCTCCTGCTAGTTGAATCTACATTTAACCTGTTCATCTTATGGCTTTCTTACAAACATCCAATTTTTTTCTTTGCTTATCCATTGGAAGCCTAAAACAGGAGTGCATTAAATGGGGAAAGAATTTTCTCCAATAAAAGTGAGGGTAAGAAGAACATGTCTGAATAAAAAAAGTTACTCCCATTTCTTCAGTGTGAGAGTTATTCAAACTTCCATACCCTTATCTTTCTTGTCCTATTAAGTAAATAGGAGAACCTGAGAAAGCTTTCTGAAGAATCCTTTTGTATTCAACCAAATATTATTAATGAAATGGCCATGATAGAGGGATTACTTATGTAGGTACAGTGTTACCACCGTATCCCTAACTGCTCACGGAAGCTTGCTTTGGTCATTATTCAATAAAAATTTATCTCTGTAAGGTCAAAATAAGATGTTCTACTCATTTAAGCCTAGTAGCACTTGGTTTTGAGTCATAAATACAGCAAAACTATACCTTACACATTTATTATAACACTTCCAAAGAAACAGTGAATTATTTTAAACATAGAACTAATGGAGCCCTGCTCTATATCAACATTTTAAAGGTGAAACACTTACAAACCACCTATTATGCCAACATGTTCAGAGAAAGATATATATCTTCTAGTTGCAAACACAAAAGTCTCTGAGAATGTTGCTTTCACTCAGTGCTATCAAAAATACTACTTAACGTATTCTTCTGCAATAACTAGTAAGGAGTTAAAACATTCTGTTCTCTTACTTACTCTCAAATAATTTTTTTCAAGTATGACAACAATAAATCTCTTTTTCAAAAAGCCAAGAATTGCTAATTATTATACCATTAATATTGAAGTCACAAAGCATTTATTCAAGATAGCAAAAGTTTAAACATGACCACACTAACTATAAACTTGGCTCAGAGCACCAGTGATCTCATATCATCCTGTAGGCACTGCAGGGGAGAAAAGAAGAGAAAAACTAAACACCACAATTCTAAATGTAGTAAACTGGATTTTTTTTTTTCTTGACAAGCCTCTTAAAAAAAACTCTAAAACCTCAATTCCTATGTATACTGAATGGTTTTCTTATAGAGGAATCGGCATTGTTTGTCTTTCACAGGTATTATTAAAAAATCACTGGACTGAAAGTAAGAAGCAGACTACTGAAGCCATGGATAGTTTATGACTCTAAGCTAGAACAGTGATGGGTGTTTATAAGAATAACACATAAAAGTCAACATCAGTGCTGAAAAGTGGAATATTAATAGTGCAACAGCCATAGAAGAGATATTTCTAAGATGTGTCTTCTTTATTTTACCCTAAAGCACAGAACATTGAGTCTATTAATAATCTCTATCCAAGATTAACATTATAAGGCAAACACAAACATTATACGGCAATATTATAAGGCAAAACATTATTATGTTTTATGAAAACATTAAAGTTTTAAGATTTCAACCATGGACTTTTATAAAACAGAAGTTATGTGTAGGGTATTGCACAAGGCACCGAAGTCAAAATTATGTCAGTACTCCTCACACCCATTCAGACAGTTACTGTTAAAACAAACAAAAAAACAGAAAATAACAAGTGTTGACAAGGATGTAGAGAAATCAGAAACCTTGGGTACTGTTGGTGGGAATGTAAAATGGTGCAGCAATATGGAAAACAGTATGGTGATTCCTCAAAAAATTAAAAGTAGAATCACCTTATGAACCAGCAATCCCCTCTGTGGGTAAATGTCCAAAAGAACTGAAAGTATGATCTCAGATATTTGCACACTCATGTTCATAACAGCATTATTCACATTAACTAAAATGTGGAAGCAATTCAAGTGTTCATTAGTAGATGAATGGATAAACAAAATGTGGTATATAAATACGGTAGAATATTATTCAGTCTTAAAAAAGGAACCTGATAAATCCTATAAAATGGATGAACTTTGAGGTAATTGATGCTAAGTGAAATAAGCCCATCACAAAAAGAAAAATACTGTATGACCTTACTTATATGGGGTACCTAAACTAGTCAAATTCATAGAAACAGAAAGTAGAACTGTGGTTGTCTGCAACTTGGATGGAAGGGAAAATGGGGAGCTATTTAATGGGTAGAGTTTGCAAGATGAAAAGTTCTGGAGATTGGCTGTACAATATGAATATACTTAACGCTACTGAACACACTTAAAATGGTTAGGTTGGTAAATTTTTTATTTATATTTTACTACAATTAAAAAAAATTTTTTTAAAGGTTTTATTTATTTGAGAGAGAGAGTGCACACATGAGCAGGGGCAAAGGGGGAGGGACAGGGAGAAGGAGACTCCCAGCTCAGTAGGGATCCTGATGTGGGGCTCAATCCCAGGACCGTGGGATTATGATCTGAGTGAAGGCAGACACTTAACTGAGCCACCCAAGTGCCCCCTAAAAAAGGATTTTTTAAAGTGATTTCCTGGGTGGAAGAAAACAGAAATTATGTCACTACTTTGCATATGATAATGCTTAGTAAGTATTAAGTAAATTAAAATTTTTATAAAAATTGAATTGTAATTGACACACACTGTTAATTTCAGGTGTACAACATAATAATGCAACAAATCTGTATGTTATGCTATGCTTGCCACAAGTGTAGCTCCCATCTGTCACCATATAATGGTAATATAATACCACTGTCTGTATTCCCTGTGCTACACCTTTCATCCCTATGACTTATTCCATAACTAGAAGCTTGTCTGTCCCACTCACCTTCACCTATTTGCCCATTTCCTGCCACCCAGCCCTCCCTTCCCAAACCATCAATTTGTTCTCTGTATTTATAGGTCTATTTCTGCTTTGTGTTTATTCATTTGTTTTTTTAGATTCCACATGTAAGTGAAATCATATATTATTTGTCTTTCTTTGTCTGAGTTATTTCACTTAGCATTTATACACTCTAGGTCCATCCATATTGTTGTAAAAGGCAAGATCCCATTCTTTTTTTTATGTCTGAGTAATATTCCTTAACACACACACACACACACACCCCACTCTTACTTATCCATTCACCCACTGATGGACACTTGGGTTGCTTCCTTATCCCGGCTATTGTAAATAATGCTGCAGTAAACATAGGGATGTGTATGTCTTTTTGAATTAGTCTTTTTGTTTTCTTTAGGTAAATACCCAGTAGTGGGTATTTACTGGATTTGCTGGATCATATGGTAATTCTATTTTTAGTTTTTTTTGAGAAACCTCCACACTGTGTTCCACCGCGGCTGCTCCAATTTATATTCCTGCCAGCAGTGCAGGGAGGATTCCTTTTCCCCCATATCCTCACCAACACTTGTTAGTTTTTATCTTTTTGATTCTAGTCATTCTGACAGATGTGAGGTGATATCTTATCATACTTTTGATTTGCATTTTCCTGACAATTAGGGATGTTGAGCATCTTTCATCTGTCTGTTGGCCATCTGCATGTCTTCTTTGGAGAAATGTCTCTGTCAGGCCCATTTTCTTAATGGCACTGTTTGTTTGTTTGTTTGTTTGTTTTGGTGTTGAGTTGTAGGAGTTCTTTATATATTTTGGATATTAACCCCTTAGTGGATAAGTACCTTCTCGCATTCACAGAAGGATGCCTTTTTGTTTTACTGATGGTTATCTTCACTGTGTAAAAGCTTTTTATTTTGGTGTGGTCCGAATAGTTTATCTTTGCTTTTATTTCCCGTGTCTCAGGAGATGATATCCTTGATGATATGCTGGAATAAGTCTCAGAAGTTTTGCACTGCTTCCTCAGAGAAAAGCAGGTGTTCATTGTTTGAGTCAGAAGGAGACTTAAGTTCATTTGTTATATGCACAAATAAAAGTTATATCCACACCTTCTCCCACAGTACCTCTGGCAAAGGGCCACTAACTCCCATTTGAACATCTGCACTTCTCTGTGATGGCAGCTCCATTCCATTTTGGGCCTGGTCTATCTGTTGGACAGTTTTTCCTTATTACTGAATCCAAATCTGTCTCCTAGTAACTTTCATTCATTTATCCTGGTTCTGTCCTTAGAAGCTCTAGAGGACAGAAAAAAATCTAGTTCTTCTTTCATATAAACACATTTCAGTATAAAGGGGTTATAGGAAATGCCCTAGTATCATAGTCACTATTTTCTTTGCAGTAAGTCCATCAGCCCGTTGCCCTGAAGGATGGGCAACAGAATCCAACTAATTCTACACCGTTTTCTCTTAAAATAGAGTTCAAAAAGATCTGCTTACGAGTTTTCAAAAAATGTGAATTCATTTGAAATCATTTATAATTTTAAGTTTTCTAAAATGCCAGCCTTTAATTTCATAACTAAAGGGATTTAATTTCATAACTAAAAGGGATTTAATTCTTGAATCTCCTGCAGCCAAACCCTGGAACTCCATTTGGCTCTTCTGTCCTCCCAAGTAGCTCTCAGATATCTAATAAATACTGCTAGCAAAGTGCTTTGGGCTAAAGGTTAGGACAGAAGCATAATATCTTATTAACTGCCATTTAATTTTCATTTGTGTTGGAGATTTTAGCTGTTCAGCACTTACACAATCCAAGGTGATTAATCCACTTTTAGTCACTGTGTTCATTGGGCTCACTTATGTACACATAAACATGAAGTAATACTAGGCATTAGTTTGCAGCAGCTACAAATTAATTAAGCACTCTAACCAATTATTTATGTTTTAATCTCTACAGAAATCTCTTATGTTTTGGTTCTAGTGAAAATTTATTTCAGGAAATAATAAAAGTAATTTAGGTAAAATATCATTTTTTAAAAATTATACTTATAAGCTATGCTAAGTTATAGTGAGAGGCTATGTCATGCACTTGAAATAAGTGTTGGTAAACTTTTTTGAAAAGTTTGGCTTCAAGTACTTAAGTGAAATTTTTTATTAGTTTTAAAGGGCTGGAATACACCTGAAAAGGGAAAAGAAAATAAGTAAGATAAATGTGACTAAATTTTCAAAAACTATAGAATAAATGAGCATGCTGGCCCTGAAGTGTTCAATAAATCTTGAGTTGAAATGAGCAGGCTTTTTATTCAGTATCTTTTTTTTAGTGTTTAAATGAAATCATATAAGTAAGTTTGATATTTCTCAAAAATTTTCCAACATATTTTTATTTAAAAAAAAGAAAAATCTAGGGGCACCGAGGTGGCTCAGTGGTTAAGCCTCTGCCTTTGGCTGAGGTCATGGTCTCAGGGTCCTGGGATAGAGCCTCGCATTGGGCTCTCTGCTCATGGGGGAGCCTGCTTTCGCCTCTCTCTCTCTGTCAAATAAATAAATAAATAAATAAATAAAATCTTTGGGGGAAAAAAAGAAAACTCTATATAGTTATCTGACTGGGTACAACTACATTTCCATTTTGACTTTCCAATACTATAAAAAATTCTGTTAATGTCCAGAAAGAGAGAGGCAAGTAATTTCTTTTTTGAAGCACCTGTGATCTCCCTCGAATCATAACATCTCAGTTCCTTTCATTTTCAACGTAGAAAAAAAGGTTCTTTTCTCCTCTCAGAATTCTTTCTACTATATGCAGATTTACCTAAACAATTATATAGATTTAAGTTTTATTGGGATGGAGCGTGAAAAGAGGACTCATTTCTGCATATTGCCAGTCTCTCCTGAGTATTCTGTCATTAATAGTCTATGTGAAACTAAAATTGCAAATGAAATGCCTTAACACTTAAAACGCACACACCTACACACACCCACACATACACCCCCACACAACCCAAACCCTCCGCGTTAATTAGAAATGAGATGCTAAAATGAATATTTTGTCATATATGTAGCAAAACTTGGATTCTATTCTTTCTTGAATAGAGAGCTATCTTTAATTTTTCCATGGTGAATTTGGAATTCCTTATCTCTGAGCTTCCTGATACATAGTAGTGGTCTACTCAGAATCTCAAAATAAATGAAATCAGCAAAGGTGTTAAAAATCTTAGCAAGCTTCAGCAATTATACTTACTTTCTTCCTTTTTACTGACATACACAACTGACAATCAATTGACGAGGGTTTTCCAAGAACTATCATCTCATAAAAATACAGATTCTTCATAGAATCCCTGTTTAAGACCTTAAAAGATTAAACATTCTAACATTAACATTAATGTTAGAACAATTAATTGTTCTCATGTAAATAATCTCTTTTTTTTTTAAAGATTTTATTTATTTATTTGACAGAGAGAGATCACAAGTAGGTAGATAGGCAAAGAGAGGAGGAAGCAGGCTCCCCGCCGAGCAGAGAGCCCGATGCGGGACTCAATCCCAGGACCCTGAGATCATGACCTGAGCCGAAGGCAGAGGCCTAACCCACTGAGCCACCTAGGTGCCCCCATGTTCTCATGTAAATAATCTCTTTAAAGTAAACCATTACAAGGGACTTAAAGATTGACACTTGGGCTTTACTGGCAAAAGTATTTTGTGGAAAAATTGGAATTTGAAAACTATATTAGAACTCATTACCTACTATGCTAAAGAGCTGTAGATTTATTCTCCTGGCTGTTGGGAGCCATTAAAAAAATGAGAGCAAAATGGAGGGGGGACTCCTCCAGCAACTCCATCAACACATAAAAGGCCAGATGGTAGACTGAAAGAAGGGAAACCAGTTATATTTCAGTATTATAAGCCAGGGGTCAGCAATATTTCTATAAAGGACAAGACAGCAAATGTTTTAGGTTTTGTAGACCACATAGTCACGATCATAACTACTTACTTAACTCTGCTTCTGTGGTATAAAAGCAGTAATAGAAAAAATGTAAACAAGTGAGTGTATCTATGTTCTACTAAGTCTTTTGAAAACGAGAGATTCAAAAAAAAGGTGGCAGGATGGATTTGGTTTGTAGGCTATAATCTGCCAACCCCAATTCTAAGTCAAAAATAAAAAGTAGAACTTGGCAAATATGGTGGCAATGAAGATGTAAAGAGATAGATTTTAAAGATTTAAGTGAAGATCTGGTAGGTTTTGGTGACTGACTAGATAGAGAGGTAGACATTACAGAAATAAGAGTCAGGGATGACTTCCAAATTTCTAGCTTGGGCAAGTAGAAATATGTGGGTGAGAATAGCCATTGAGAGAAGGAGTCTAAGATGGGGAGTAATTTTGGTAAAAATGGTGATAATTTCTGTTTTGGACATGTTCAATTTGAAGTTCCTGTGGGACATCTAATTCAGACAGTTTAAAAGTGAGGGGATGTACTAGAGACAGTAAGTATAGTGTGCTTTTCCACCTCCACAGTGTATCAATCACCACATCCTCTCAATTCTTCCTTATGAAACTTCCAAATTCCCTTTTTACTCCCCATTCCCAATGCCTTGGTTAGCCCTTTATGACCTGGGCTATTGGAATAGTTTCAGAATTGGTTTCCAGGCATCAAGCCTTGGGTCCTCTAATATATTGTCTACACTATGGCCAAAGGAACCATTCTAAGATATAAATCTGAAATAGCCCTGCCCATGCTTGAAACTACAACAGCTTCCCAACAGTGCATATAAGCCCTTTAGTGATCTGACCTCTACTTGTTTAGATAGTGACAAGCAATCACAGTAGCTCTCTTTTGCTTTTGTTACCTTCAGCTGAAAAAAAACGTGTTTCATAGAAAGACTTGTAGAAATTATGCTCAAATATTAACAGCTCTATACAGATTGTGTAAATGTTTTTTTTTCTATTTTACCTGCTCTTTTCTTAAAATGTATGGAATGACTACATATTACTTTTTTTTTTTAATGAAAAGGGAAAGTTCAAAACACACACAAGAACAACAACAAACTCCCTTTCCTATCAACTCCTTCCCATCAGTCTTTGGGAAGGCTTTGTCTTCACATTTATTATCCCCTAAGGTCACTATTCATGCACGTGCAGCAGTCATCCCTCTCTTGCCTGGCTTCCGTGGCTGCAGAGCTCAGTTCTCAGCTTTGCACACTTGTTTCCACCACACTGACTCTCAAACAGACCAGCAGGTGATTCAGCTCTGGAGAGGGCAAGCTGGAAGAGCTGTGTCACTGGCAGGAAGCTCATCTGACCTTAGAGATTAGGTTTAAGAGACGTTATAATTTGCAGTTCTGGCCACAGGTGACCTTGCAGAGACAGTTACAATGCCCCTTATAAGAAGTGTCAGGAATTCTCTTTGATTCCATCTTCTCTGGGCACTCAGTCATGACTGGTTGTTTCTTCTTTTACAACCAACTTTCCCCTCCCACCCCCATCTTCTCTTTTCTATGTTTTTATCAAGTGATTTAATCTCTCTTGTATAACTGTCCAGATTCCTCACTGATCTTTTTGCCTCTAGTCTTCCACCACTGTAATCCATCTTATTAATGTAGTACTCATAAACTTGAATAGATCTCTGAAAAAAGCTGAAACAGTACACTTCATGATCTCCACACTTCTTTTCCCAGTATTTACCTGTAGAGATAGTTGGGCCTCTCCCAGATTCCTCACTAGACCCCATTCTTTCCCACTTGCAGGTACTTTCTCAAATCCCCTCCAAAAAGGAAGATCATCCTTCTACCGTCTTTATCCTACTAAATTTTAAGGCTTAAATACTACCTACCCTATTAAGCTTTCCTTGTTCACGAAAGTCAACTTGAATTCCTTTAATACTGCCTGTATCATACATACTTACTCTCCAACTTCTGTCCTTACCCTGTTCCAAACGTCATTTTACTATAGCTTTTTTACCCTCATCTTCTTCATTTTGGAATCTTCACAGAGGCTACCATAATTCCCTGTACAAGGGATGAATACCAAATGAATATTTCTTCTCAAAAGTATTTTAGGGACTGATTGTCCTCACATGTCTAACTGCTGTGCACCTAATATATTTAAGACACTACATCAAAAACTAATGATGTACTGTTAAGTGGCTAACATAATAAAAATAAATAAACATATTTCTTAGTAAATACAGAGGATGAAAATACAGTGATTGAAATCTTCAAGCTTTAAACATTACCAAATACTATATAAGAGAATACTTTAAAATGTAGTAGTACCCCCTAACTTATCCACAGGGGATACGTTCCAAGACCACCAGTGGATGCCTGAAACTAAGGACAGTACCAAACCGTGTATAACTGTGTTTTTCCTATACATACATACTTAATGATAGTTTGATTTATAAAGTAGGCATAGTATGACATTAACAACAATAACTAATAAAATAGAATGATTATAATAAAAAAATAGCCTAATGAAAGTACTTCTTGGATTCAAGTATTTCTTGAGCACTTAGTACATGTAGGCACAAAGATTAGGAATTCACAAAGAGGACTGAATTAAACTAACAAAAACCAGTCTGTGACGTAAGAAAAAAATATATATATATTCAGTTTCTGTCCCTGGTTCCTGACAGAGAAGCCTTAAAGCCCTTGTAATTTCCTGAGTGATGGGAGTGATAGAAGTGTTTTACTCAGAGCTCCTAAATTCCTTGGAATTTCCTGGATGATAGGAGCATCTTTTGTTCTGATAAGGCAACTCTTGGTGGGCTAACTGGAAAGCTCTGGATGGGCACTGGTCATTAGAAAGACCAAGCCCTGATTAGAAGCTTGGAACTTTTAGCTCTACTCTTGTATCCTCTACAGAGCAGAGAGGGGCTGGAGAATGAGTTAATAACTAATCATCCCTATGTAAGGGAGCCTCGGTGAAGATCCCTCAACTAAGGAGTGTGGAGAATTGAGCTGTCCAACGTATCCATATGCTGGAAGGGCAGTATACCCTAAACTTCATGGGGAAAGAAGCTCCTGTGCTTGTGACCCTTCAGATATTAGGTTATGTATCTCTTCATCTGGCTGTTCATCTACATCCTTTATAAAATCCTTTACAATAAACCAGCAAACAAAAGTGTTTTCCTGAGTTCTATAAGCTGTTATGGCAATTATTGAAACTGAGAAGGGGCTGTGGGAATCCCAGAATTGTAGCCAAGTTAGACAGAGGTTCTTAGAAGTAACCTGGGAACCTAGCATTTTTGATTGGCATCTAAAGTGGAGGGTAGTCTTGTGGGACTTGAGGGTCAAAAGCCTACAGTATAAGAAAGTATGGTTGGGGCGCCTGGGTGGCTCAGTGGGTTAAGCCGCTGCCTTTGGCTCAGGTCATGATCCCAGGTCCTGGGTTCGAGCCCCACATCGGGCTTTCTGCTCAGCAGGGAGCCTGCTTCCTCCTCTCTCTCTTCCTGCCTCTCTGCTTACTTGTGATTTCTGTCAAATAAATAAATAAAATATTTAAAAAAAAAAAAGTATGGAATGGGATAGGGACAGAAGTTAGGAAGTAGGTGTGTATGAAACCCATGGGGTGTGTGCTAATTCTGGGTACTAAGTATCAGAATCGAGTTAAATTGTAGAACACCTAGTTGGTATACACAGAGAATGACTTGCAGAAAATGCTCACATTGGTATGAGAAGCTTTGTGAATGGAGAAATAGTTTTTCCTTTTAGGTCCAACCTTGCATTGTTTGGAAACATTGTTTTCCTATCAAAGAAGAGATAGACCAGATGGCTTCTCAGTTCATCTTGAATCAGGTTTTCATAGTATTATTCATTATTTTTCATAAATAGCCTAAGCATATAGGGCCACAATCAAACCTTAGTATAAAAATCATTCTAAGCACAAGTGATTTTACAAATTTGGTCAATTTAGATTACCATATTTTTGCTCCTTTTCTTTGATGCAAAAAATCTAGAGCTTACTAAGTTATTCTAAGATTCAAAGTTGTAAATTTCAGCTTTAATACTTATGGGGAAATGGGCTTTCCAGAACACTTGTAACTTAAAAGGCAGAGGACACCTGGGTATTAACTCTGCTTTCTCCCTCTGGATGAGAAAGTTCCTTGCTGACGCTTAGTTTGGTTCAAGAACCAGGGAAGTCTGGTAATTATAAACATTCCCTTAAAAGGAAGCCCAGAGATTGTTATTTCAAGTTCTTCTGGAATAGTGATGAAAATGGAATAGCCCACAGATTGCTAGTTCTCTTAGAATAGTAAATATAAAAGGGTAGTGACACAACAAGAAATGAACTTTCCTGATTCAGGGGCCCTGTCAGACTTGCATGTATATTTTTATTAACAACTGCTAATCCCTAATAGGGGTCATGATGGTGAAGAGAAGCTTTGCTAAGATGTGCTATATCTGCTTCTGCTCTGACTTGACCTCTGATAACAATACTGGATCTGTGGTTAATTAAGTTGGGAACTAAAGTTAAAAAGCACCTATGTGTATAATGAATGTATGTATGTTTTCTTCCTGTCAATCTATAACCCACCTAAAACACTGTACTTAAAGAAAAACTAACATAGCAAAGGCAATCTAATCACTTTTAAATAATGCTAATTAGGAATAAATCAGTTATGTGATCAATACTGACTGTGAGAATGCTCATTTGATTAATTGAAGAGAATCTCAAGTAAGGAGAACTCTTCATCAGGACACAAAATGTAAATAATTTGAGAATCTCTAGGGAAAATGTACTGAAAAGTTTTTTTAAGACTTTATTATTATTATTATTTATTTGAGAAAGCGAGAGAATGCACGAGTGGCGGGGGGGGGTACTGGGGGCGGTGGGAGAGGGAGAAGCAGCCTCCGCACTGAGCAGGGAGCCTAACATGGGGCTTGATCCTGGGGACTCTGAGATCATGACCTGAGCCCAAAGCAGATGCTTAACTGACTGAGCCGCCGAGGCCTCCCTAGGAAGGTGCTTTTTAAGAGATACTTTAATGTCTTAGAAATGATACCTCAAAAGAGAGAAAAGGTTGAAAATGCCTTCTAAAGGAAATACTATTCAAAGTTTTCAACTTCAAAAATACTTCAAAAGGAAATGGGTTTCTAGAACCAGGAATAAATACTTCAGATTTCCTATTTTGGAATGTGTTGAGCAAAATTACACACTAAATTAATTACTAAGATGCAAATTTGTAAAATTCTAAATAAGGAAGATTCTTATAAGCAGTTTTTGTTTTGTTTGTTCTTAATGTCCAAAATGGGGGGGGGGGGACAAAAGATTAGTAAAATGGATTTTATTAAGCCTGGATTTCTTTCTTGTTGGCTTAAGGACAAGCCATTTTGCTATATAGTAATATATAAAACTAATGGTAGATATTAAACACAACTTTGCTGAAACCTTTTCTCGTTTCCTAATGAAAAGGTAACTAATTAGAATATTTTTATGAATTCTAAAACAATTTGGCACTTCAGTAGCGAACATAAGCAATGGAGTCACATTAAAAACTTATCAGGGTGCAAAAGTTCTTTTTAAGAGTTAACTAACATGAAGTAAGCTATTAAAGATTTTAACATCTTAAAAAAAAAAAAAAAGATTTTAACATCTTTAAATCCCAGTCTCCAAAACCAAAAAATGTAGTTACATATCCTAAAGATTACAATAGTATCATTTTGTACCAAATGTGTTAGAATTCCTTTCTGGAAATAAAGTAAGCCTCTGGTATATCTACTTTCATGCAAAAAAATAAATTTTATAAACCTTAAAAACTATAAACCTCATTCCAGAAATGGAGGAGAGCTGATTTTCTGAGGGTTTCTCATTTGTACCTAGAAGAGTCTTGAGCTCGAATGGCTTGCGACCTGCAATTACACATACCCCACAAATACCCTGCTGCAGACATGACTATTTGTTTGTAACATTTGGTGGGTATGAAGTGGCAAGCACAAAAGTCATCTTTCTGAAACTTCTCCTGGCGTATGGAAAATCTTAGTTTTTCTCGTTTATGTAAACCAGTCCTGTAACTCAGATAAATACAACTTTTTTAGAATAGAAACATTACAGCAGCCTTGCTTTTCCTCAGCTAAACTTAGAGCATTCAATGATGGGCACATTTTCTGGGCTCCACCTTCTGCAAACAAATTTTAAAGTACTGAAAAGCAACCAAGGCTTTACATCACAGAATAACAGATTTAGGAACGAACACTGGAGAAATATTACAAACAGTACTGTTGCCCTGTTGGGTGATTTAAACAGTAAGATTTATTGTCTCCTTCTAGCCTAAATTTTAAATGTGGATTTTGTCAAAGGTTAGTTTAACTTAGATCAAATTAAGCTTGATGTGAATGGGCCAGCTCACTCTTAACCGCATACTAAAAGTAGGAAAATGATTTGCCTTTTTTTTTTTTTTAAAGGTCACATGCCTGGGACCTCAGCAAACAGTAGTATTATTAAAGGGAAAACTCCATGTGGTTCCAAGAATGGCAAAAACATCCTCACATAGGAAACTCTTGATTAGCAACTGAATGAAAGTAAAAATGTAACAGTTAAAGTGAAATCTAAAAACAGAATATATCCTATCATGCTCTGCAAAACCACAGCAAACAGTCAGTGGTATTTGTGCCTGGCTGCTGGAGATTCACCTCTTTCCTCTTTCCTGTCCACTGTGTTCTAAAGCCACCAGTGAAAGTCAGGTCTCCTCAAAGGTGTAGGACTTGTAAATACTGAGAAGAAGTTGGGTCTGAGCAATATCCAAACTTAAGTGTAAGCTGTTTGCTGAGGGTTCACTAGATACCATTATTTTTTATAAAAGTGATTAAAATAATATAATCTCAGCAAGTGCCTTGCATGTGATTAATGCTTACGTGAATACAGTATTATATAGTATTCAAATATCTGTTAAACTGGATGTAGGTTATAATTTATAAACTAGTTTACTTCTTCATTAATACTTTGTTCTTGAATTAAGACATCTGATATCTATTTTACCATTAAATTAAACTAGCAAATTTTAAATCTTTGTTTGGGTTTGACTACCCACATTTCAGGAGTCCCAAGACTCAAGTCTTTTTTCCTTAGGCAAGAATATAGTGGTTTCTCTCATTTAAAAAAAAAAACAAAAACAAACAAACAAAAAAAAAACTTTAAAAAAAAAGGAAGAAAAAAGAAAAAAAACCCCACATAAAATATAAAAATAGCCTATAGAAAAGTCACCTGAGACAAGTCTGATTAATTTTGTTAGAGGCCATAATTCTGTAGAAGTTTAGAGAGAAAAGTAAATTATTGAAAGAGACTGGATCTTCCATACAATGTAAGAATATTAATGATATTTAAGTTATACCAAAAACTTGACCATCAGTTCATGGAAAATGATTCCTTCTAATAGAAATGAATCCACATTACCTATATTTAGCAAAATAAATCATAGAGAAATATACAGCTATTTCCACTGCTAATTTACATAATGGAAAGTGGAAAAGTTTGCTGTTTCCACATCCCAAGCCAACTATATAATTATCTTTGCCAAACATCCAGCAATCTACAGAGTGAATGTATAAGATATCCATAGCCAGGATTATATCTGTTTTATGGACAAGCCTGTAATGGGAAGGAGGAACATAGATTAAGCCTATAATCCTCTGAAAATGTGATTTAGACTTTTACTTTACATTGAAAATAAGCATTCATTTATTTAGTAACTTTTTGAAAAGTAAAATTTCCAGTTATAAGGTTGGAAGATGTTTAATACTTAAAGACATTATGTTAATACATACTGAAGAGCCTGAGTGGAAATATACTATTGTTAGAAAAGTTTCTCCAGTCTACTATTATCTGCCTGAAAGGGTAGCTTTGTTTATCGAAACAAACAGAATTATACTTATAAATCTAAAAACCGTAAAAGTATATATTTATTATAAGGCTCTTCCATTTCTGTTTGGTTAATTCAGATTTCAAAAGATATGTCTCTGTACTGTTGAGAAGGAGATCTTTGCAGGCTCCAGAAACCTCCAGTTGTTTGGGTGGTGGGAGCCAGGGGAACTCCCAGAATTGCAAACTCTTTTCCAGTTCTACAAGTAAATCCAAGGACAATCTTTAGAAACAATTCTTGTTTCACCAAATATAAAGCTCACTTTTGGAGATGGCTCAGGGGAAAGGATTAAAAGCTTAGGTGTACACAAGTCTGAAGAAACAGCATAGTATAAGCATATGAATGGGAAATTTGGACCCTCGGTATAGAATACATATGTGTCCTTGGAGTTTACAAAGAAACACTTTAGTTTCAATCAAAACAAATGACGGAAAATACAAGAAAGGACATACATTAGTAAAAATAAAGTTGAGATAAATGCTTGGAAATCTCTCTACTTTTCCTTTTTTGAATGTGTAACTGCACTGAGCATTACCTTTTGGCTAAGTTGAGAAGAGTGATTATCATCTAGTCTAACTTAGAGTGAAAGGCATTTCACAGAACTCCAAAAACCAAATTATAAACATGAGGTTAAAACAAAATATGAAATTATTCCAGATCTTTTGTAGGATCCTAACAAATTACATCAAAGTTCTCTTGGTTAAAAAAAAGAAAATTTCCTTTTGTGTTTATGACATGTAGAAGAATACTGAGATAGTACGAGGAAACGTAATGTCAGAGCTTTATAGAAGGGTTCATTTAAAGTTCAAGTCAGAAAAGAACAGAGTTATGTTGCTGATTACAAAGATAACCAAAGAAATAGTACTTATTACCCTTTTATGCAAACAGATGTAATTCAATAAATGTTGAAATTTTTCAAAGAATTAATCTAGTTTTACTTTTTTTGTTTAGAAGGTACAATTTGAATATTAATGATACAACATGATTTCTTTTAAAAGGGGGGGGCAAAGTTTGAGATTGCTTCCAAAAATATTCACAGTTGATTCTCCTCCTACTTCCTTTTTAGTGATACTATACAAATCACATTTTGTAATGTTATTACTGTTCTAACAGAATAATTACATTCAGTGTGGTCGATTAATAGCATAAAGGCTCCTGTTGGACCCAAAAGTGTGGTTAAAGCTACTTTTATATTCAATCAGAAGTTCTAGCAAATAAGTTCAAAAAAGAAGTATTCAACACCTTGTGTGTTCTGGATAAATGATAGATTTAACTTTAGCAAAGACTAATTTTGACTATATTCAGAGACTCAACATTTTCTTCCTACACTGTGGGCAAAGACGGTAACTAACTTCTTAGCACAAAGCTCTGGGTGAAGACCGTAAGAAAAAAAGAATCAAAATTATGATTCTGTCACTGAGTTATCATCCTTCAAATAGATCCAAATTCCAAAGAATATATGAACTGAAGGCAAAAGCTTACAGAAAGTAGTACAAATGGTTGCTTAACTTTAAGACTAGTCAAGTTGTGCTATCATTTAATTCTGAAGACCAAAACAATCTGACAACCCCTTTATATCACACTGAAAATACCTCTTAAGGCCATTTTAAACTATAGAAGGAATCATCTCAAAAGCACAGAGTGATCCTTAAAAGAATCCAGTTATAAAATATATAAATGGAAGCTTTCCTCCATCACTGCTATCAAAGCAATTCAAAGTATACTTTGCAAACCGAAGTAGTATAAGCAAGATATGCAAAGAACTGTCTCTTAGGGTCTTCAAGCTACAGTATGTATCATCTGTTTGGTCTGGTTTAAGTATGAGCTGATTTAAAAGCAGTGAAATGATCTTGAATGGAATTTTCAAATATGGAATTGATGGAATACACACATAAATCTGTATAATACAAAATAATAACTTAAAAACACATAGGTTTATTCTATATGAGGTACTCTTTTGAGAACTTTATATATATTAACTCACATCCTCACACAAATACTATTATCTAGTACTATTATAAGCTTACTTTATAAATAATGCTGGGGTAATTAGTTACTCTAGCTCTCTAGAGCTCACAGCTAGGCAGAGCCAGATTCATTTTGTTCTAGAATCTCTATGCTCTTAAATCACTACACAGCCATTCTCAAAGTGTGGTTTGTGGACCCTGGAAAACCCTGAAACCACTTCAAAAGAGTCCACGAGGTCAAACTATTTTATTAATAATACTAAGATGTGATTTGCCCTTTTCACTGTTTTGACTTTTGCTCTGATGGAACAAAAACAACAGTGGGTAAAACTGGTGGACCTGTAGCACTGAATCAAGGCAGTGGCTGAACACTGAGCTAAAGTCACTGTATTCATCACTGCCAGGTACTGACAGAAAAGAACAAACAAATTTCAGCCACTTTCACCTAAGAATAGCCTTGATGAAGCAATAAAAATTGTTAATTTTATGAAATTTCAACCTTAAGCACAGTATTTCATGTTGAAACTGAAGTATGCATAAAGCACTTTTATTGCCTATACAAGTATGACAGTTATTTTGAGGAAAACATGCAATTATTTGAAAGGTGAGCTAAAACAGTCAGGTGTTTTTTTTGTCTTTTTTAATAGTCCACCACTTTTATTTGAAAGAACAACTGACAAGCTTTGGTTATTGTGAACTGGGAACAAAGTGATCCTCTCACAACAAAAGAAACTGAAAATATGTGTTGACAATGATACAATTTGAGCTTTCACAGAAAAAAAAAAAAGATTTTAGAAAATTCAAAACCACTACCATGAGACTGACCAAAACCTGGAAGCTTCTGAAGATTAGTGATGATATTAATGAATGAGATTTTTTTAATATTGTATGGCAAAGTGTATCACTATTTGGAAGATCTGCATAATTGGATGGACCAATACTTTTCAAATGACCAATGCATAACGTTATAATAATCATGCATGGGTAAAAGACCCATTCAAAGTATAAAACAAGCCAATGGATTTTAATATACAACAGATTATTATGAAGGGTTTTTTTTATTTCACACTGCATTTAACCAATAAGACATTAGCATTTGTTGAGTTTTGGTACAGTATCAAAAGAAGAATAACCATAATTGTCTGAAAAGTCTATTAAATACTCCTGTCTCCTCAATGTACATATTTGTGTGAGGTCACATTTTCCTCCTGTAATTTAACAACATAGTTCATACAGCAGAATGAATGAAGGAGTGGATATGGGAATCCAGCTGCTTTCTATTAGGCCAGTCATTAAAGAGATTTGTAAAAAGGTGAAACAATATTCTTGTCTTTGCCACTAAATGTTTTTTATTGGGGGAAGAATAATTAATTTTTCTAAAGCATGTGTTATGTTAAAATATAATAGAGTCTATTATTGTTATTTTAAAGTATATTATTATTTTAGGGCACCTGGGTGGCTCAGTGGGTTAAGCCTCTGCTTTCAGCTCAGGTCATGATCTCAGGGTCCTGGGATCAAGGCCCACATCAGGCTCTCTGCTCAGCAGGGAGCCTGCTTCCCCCTCTCTCTCTGCCTGCCTCTCTGCTTACTTATGACCTCTCTCTCTGTGTCAAATAAATAAATAAAATCTTTAAAAAAAATAAAGTATGTTAATATTTTAAAAATTTTCTCAGTACTAATTCCCCACAAAACCAAACTCTCTTTGGGGTCCTCAGTAATTTTTTTAAAAAATTTTATTTATTTGGGGTGCCTGGGTGGATCAGAGGGTTAAAGCCTCTGCCTTCGGCTCAGGTCATGATCCCAGGGTCCTGGGATTGAGCCCCACATTGGGCTCTCTCCTTGGCGGGAGCCTGCTTCCTCCTCTCTCTCTCTCTGCCTGCTTCTCTGCCTACTTGTGATCTCTCTCTGTCGAATAAATAAATTTATTTATTTGAGAGAGAGAGTGAGCACAAGAGAGGAAGTGGCAGGCAGAAGGAGAGGGAAATGCAGGTTCCCCACTAAGAACCTGATGTGGGGCTCGATCCCAGGACCCTGGAATCATGACCCTGGGAAGATGAGCCAAAGGCACACAGTTAACCGACTGAGCCACCCAGGTGCCCTGGGTCCTCAGTAATTTTTAAGAGTGTAAAGGGTCCTAAGATCAAAAAGTTTGAGAAGTGCTGTATGAAGCTATGCTGTCTCTCTTCTACATGTGTGTGAGTGTGTGTGTGTGTGTGTGTGTGTGTGTGTGTACATGTGGTGAGGTAGTGGGGTGCAGGGGTCACAACAGCCCTTGACTGCTTCTGTATTCATTCATCTTCTAGAGCTTTGTTTTGCTTCTGAAGTAGGATTCTCTACTTCCCTACTGGGAAGAGAATGTACTGAGCACAAACATAAGAATTACCTTGGAATTATAATTCTATATTACAAGAAAGCGTTATTCAGCACAAAAAAAAAAAGTAGTACTTTGTTTGACTAAGAAGAAAATAGTTGTAATAAATCAGAAAGTTCTGAAGGTTAAATAACCAGCAAACCTATTTGAATTTTTGAAGAACGTCAAATTAAATGTGTGATTCACAAACAGACCATATGTGTTATGTAAGGCAAATACTGATATAAGCACACATTATGTAATACATCACCTATTCAAATCCCATCCATCCTTAAAAATCTAGATGAAATAAAGCTTCTTAAAATATGTGCTAATAAAACAGATGTTCAATAAATGTTATCTGTTAACTGAAAAAATAAGTGAGTAAACTGAATAAAGTGATTCTTCTTCTTCAGGCCGTCATTGAAATTATTGTTAGGGTACCTATAGCAATCACATATATGTGGCTTTATGTGTAGTTCTAATGGGATTTCATAGATTTTACACACACATAATTTTTTATATGCATACAAACTTAGGTTACATGTTTATATTTTGGTAACTTTTTTGCCCCCCTAGTAGTATTCCAATAGATCCCAAATATAATTTCCCAAATTGAGGAAAACCAATTATCAATTACAGCCTGTTTCAATAGGAAAATTTTTTAAAATTCTAAGTAACACACAAATAAACTTGCAAACAGGATCCACTTATGAGTAAGTAAGTACCCTGACATTTAGCCAGTAATTCTAAAAATGGAAAATGATTGAATTTCCTGAACCCAACAAATAATCTAACAACAAAAAAGAAAAAAACATGAGTCATAAAAGGTATCGATGAGGACTCTTTGTAGAAAATGCAAATCAAGAAAATTATTTTATAAGAAATGACATTAAAAGCTTAATTATACTTTTGTTATCAAATCTGTCTTCATATAAAAATAATTTTAAAAACCACACTTGCATTTTGCATGATCACTGCTATTATCATTTGCACGATCATAGATCTGACATTCATTTACTTTTTTTTTTTTTTAAAGATTTTATTTATTTGACAGAGAGATCACAAGCAGGCAGAGAGGCAGGCAGAGAGAGAGGAGGAAGCAGGCTCCCTGCTGAGCAGAGAGCCCGATGCAGGGTTCGATCCCAGGACCCTGAGATCAAGACCTGAGCCGAAGGCAGTGGCTCAACCCACTGAGCCACCCAGGCGCCCCCTACATTCATTTACTTCTTTAACAATGGTTGAATATTTGCCATATACTAGATGACCACTGGCACAACTGTTACCAATTCTTTAGATGGTTTCCTGGCCTTTTTCTTGCCTTGTCCCCTTTTTATTAACTGTTTTGTGAGTGGAGGAAAAATAATGTGAATTTTATAGCTGTTTCCACTATTAAAATATTGTTGTAGATTAGTCAGTGGTTTAGAAGCTTTCACAAGGAAGTAAAGGAAAAAGTATGCTAGATTCACATTCAGACTCACTGAGACTACCTAGCTTGGCAAAAACAAAATGATCTGTCACTTATTCTCTACTAGTCTTATCTGTAAAATGAGGAAATTGAAAGACAGTTGATATGGTTCTTCCAACTTTAAAATGTCATAATTCTATTTAGGTACTGTGAACAGTTGGCATATGAGGATTAGGGGGGCCAGGAGATTAAATGTTACTTAATGGGAAAAAAAAGTAGTGACTCATCCTAGCTCTTTTCAGAATGTATTATATATACATTAATCGTTTTTACTTAAGTAAACTCAAATAGTAAAATGAACAGTATTCAGAAAGAAACACTTTGAAGATTCTGAAAATATTATTAGAGAATATTATAAGTATGTAGTATCTTGAAAACAAAATATTATAACTGATGTATTTTAATAACTATAATTTATCGAATGTCTACCAACTCATCTCATCATACAACAATCTGGTAAAATAGGTATTTTTTATTCCCATTTTTAAAAAAGATTTTATTTATTTATTTAACAGAGAGACAGCGAGAGAGGCAACACAAGCAGGGGGAGTGGGTGAGGGAGAAGGAGCTCCCCCCCCCGCCCCTAAACAGGGATCCCGACACAGGACTTGATCCCAGGACCCCAGGACCACAACCCAAGCCAAAGGCAGATACTTAACTGACTGAGCCACCCAGGTGCCCCTTTTTATTCCCATTTTACAGGAAGACACTGAGTGTCAGATAAATAATTCATTCGCCCAAGGATATTTAGTTAAAAAATGGCACAACCTGGGCTTTTGACTCCAAACCAATACTCTTCCCACTACATAATGCATTTTGGCAGGCAAGAATTCTACCACTGAACCACCCATGCACATAATGCATTTTGATTCCTACAAATGAATCTCTTTTTTATAGTCAAATCTCAATTACTAATGGTAACAAGAATAGAAACAGCAAGGAAAAAGAAATCCCAAATAAACATAGTATAACAGCTTATGATGTGGATGAATTCCAGTAAAATAAGTTTTGTGCTGAGTTCTCAGGCACCTTCAATGTCTCAAGTTTAAGTAATATTCTCAACTCACTGAAGCTTAAATGTTATCTAATCCATTTTTCCACTCATTACAGAAACTTAAAATTTCTATTACATTAATTAAAGATTGATCACAAATAGGAGGTATATAATTTAAAGGAATAATCAGGGAATCTTCTAAGGAAAGAATCCAAAGACTTGCTTTTTTCTTTTTAACTATCTATTTTCTCTCACTGAGTTTGCTTAAAAGAAAAATGCACTGAAATTTCAAAAGGCCATTTTAACCCTGGCTACTAATGCTTTCTTAAAAATGAGAAAAACTTGCTCCAGAAAGAAATACACTGATTTGTTTTTTCATTTCTATGTACTTTTTTCTTCTCAGATTCAGACAACAAAACTGCCACACACACATACACACATGCACAAAATGATCTGAAGAAAATTAAGTAGGACAAGTCCAAGAAAATTTACCAACTAAAAATTTATTCTTGGATAATCAAGAGGAAATGTAGAAAGATTTCTAAGTATTATACAAGATAAAACTGAAAGCAAAAGACATGAAACTTACAGTTGTATTGTGGCCTACTGCAAATAATCAAGTAGTAAGAAACAAAGTTAAAAATACCTATTAACTTATTAATTGAAATAATTAGTGAAGTATAAAGTCAGAAATTACTACTTGGTCTTTTAGTTATTCAGAAATAATATCATTTCGAAAAATCTCATCAATCAACGAAATTTGTAACTTAACAGGTATAATTTAAACATTAAAATTCAAGTCTAAACTGCCGTAACAAATACTGGGGTCATATATAGAACATTCCAAGCAACCACAATAGAATACACATTCTTTTCATGTGCACGTGTAACATGCACCAAGATAAGCCATACTGAGCCAAGAAACAAGTCTCAATAAATGTAAAATAACTGAAATTGTACAGAATATGTCCTCTGACCACAATAAAATTAATTTAGACATCAGTAACAGACAAATATCTAGAAAATTCCCAAATATTTGGAAAATAAACAGTACAGTTCTAAATGACCCATAGGTCAAAGAAGCCACAAGGAAAAGAGGAAAAATTTTGAACTGAATGAAATTCAAAGCAAATTTGTATCAGTATAGGTTCAACAGAGAAACAGAAGCAGTAGAATATACTGTATGTGTGTATAAATATATAAATATATATATACATATATAAATATTAAATACACACACACACACACACACTCATCCAGTAAAGGATTGGCTCATGCAGTTGTGGGGTCTGCCTAGTCTGAAATCCAAAATGTGGATCACGCATTTGTGCAAATAGGCCATCAAGAAGGGCAAGTTGGAACTCTCCACAGTACAAGCTAAAGCAGCTCTCCACAGATGGAATTTCTTCTTCTGCGAAGCCTCAGTTCTCTTCCTCAGTCTTTCAAATGAATCAGGCCCCAGATCATAAACTGCTTTACCTAAAAGTCACTGATTATGGACTTTAATCACATCTACAGAATACCTTCAAAGCAACACCTATATTAGTATTTGATTAAACAACTAGGGTCTGTACCCTAACCAAGTTGATACATAAAATTGATTATCATGACAACAAAATTGGTGAGATGCAGAGAGAGCTGGGCTTAGAGCTTTAAATGCTTCATTAGAAAAGAAGAAAGTCCAAAATCAATTATGTAAGGTTCCAGCATAAGAAGCTCAAAACAAAACAAAACAATGACAGCCACCACCACCACAACAAAAAAATAGACAGGAAGAAGAAATAGGAAAAGGGGAGAAGAAGCAAATAAAGTAAGTAGAAAGAAGAAAGTGGGAGAAATACTTTATTTCAAGACGTACTATTATAGATCTTGCAAATACATATCTCCAAGACTTTTAATGACATTTCAAATGTGCCAATTTGAAAAATTTCCAGATCAAACCTCTCCTTGCTTATCACGTTCCTGATACAACATTCCTGGAAGTCAAGAACTGGATGCACCCTTCAAGGTAGAAGAGTGGTTTTCAAGGTTTTTTTCAAGATAAGAACACCCAGGGTCAAACACCTGTGCTCAAGGACTAGAACCCTGGTTTCCAAAACCCCTTCCAAAAGCAATTCCCATTGCAATGTACCGTCTCCAAGTTTTCTTTCATGTCACTAAAAATTGGCCACCCACCTGTGTACTAATACCCATTGAGAAAAGCTACAGCCTATCTGCTCATTTTCTTTTACTTCTTAAGTTTATCTACAGGCTAGCCTGAAGCACCGTCATGTTAATTACAAAAGGGCACACCGTCTAGGGGAACCTCCTAGGAAACAAATACATTTTCCTGGCTGAAAGATTAGAAAAAGGCACCCATTCCGGGGGCTAATGTGGCCCTCCCCAGTGCACAGGGCTTGGAGGAGAACTCCACCTAGATTCCAGCTCACATTCACATTCCATGGCTAAGTCCTCTGCACAACTCTCCTCCATAGCCCTGCTTATCAGTCATTCACCATCTTGTTGAAGGCAGAAAATCAAGTAATATCATTCTATAAAAATGCTCCATTCATAAACGAGTCAAATATTTTTAAAAAATCATATCTTAAAATTTTTAAGCTGTATCTTAACTCTTGACAGACCAAGGTTCTCACATTGGAAATATTCAAGCAGAACTACAGTGTTAAGAGTAGACAGTAAACTTTATTACCAGTACTTCATTTTAGAAAGTGACATTCTATGTTTGTTTTGTTTAGTAAGATTTGAAGTGTTTCTGTAAGTGCTATATTAAAAATCACATAGAAGGAAAAATATAGCAACATGTTTTCCTAAGCAATAAATGTCATCACTGAATTTTCAGCAAGGACATTTATCTTTCTAAAATAAAACCATTGCATACGCTATCTAAAGTTAGAATTTTATCTTAAATTTGTTTCCTTAAACGAACATGTCCATAATCACATTTGTAGACATGCTATTTTTGTTTTATGTAGTTGTCATTAAGTTTTTATTATAAACAGGATGTTCTCAAAAATAATACTTCCATTTTTAAAATAAACATTCAAAATGAAACAAATGAAGTAAAAATAGTCATTAGCAACTTAAGTAAAGCGCAACAAATTAGCAAACTCATTATTTTATAAGAGAGTATTTCTATTACCAGCAAAATTGCTTGTATCATCAGCTTACTCCAGTGTATGGTCTGGCAATTGGCAGTATAAACCTGCCTGAAAACAAACCTTCAAGAAAACTAATAAACCTCATCTGACTCTACACCATTTCTACTTGGGATTTCCTATGCATTCACAGTACTCAGTCTGTCTCTGCCATTTTGTGCTTTTTAATGTATTATTTTCTTAAGTAACAAATCACATCTGATGCAGAGTAATTCTCTGTAGTCTAGGAGAGATGTGGGAGGCAGGTGGGAGAGTCAGGATGCTTATGAAGAACACCAGTGTCTCATTTTCCTTCTAGGTATGCTTGGCTTGTCTCCCCAAATTGTCCCTGCGGACTGGGTTCATCTCTTCTACTTCATTGATATCATGCCCCTTAATTACATACATCACCTTAAATACTAATCTGGTTGTTATATATGCTTAATAACCAATGACAATGACCTGGCATTAAGTTTTCATTTTATTTTGAAATATGGCATGGTTGGAAGGGGCTACCAGAAAGTGAGCGATTCTAAGGCTGTTAAGGTTGGATTGTATGTATGTCACTAAAGGCACTTTAAACTCTATAACCACCAGTCATCACCAGCATCATGTTCTGAAAGTAGTTTCACATGTATTATTTCACAAAATTTGTTTTCATCTTGTAACTAGGTAGATTCATTCCTCCCCCTAAACTACCACCTCATTTACTATAGGGATTTAGTGTTCACTTTCCAATTATAAAAACTAAAATAGACATGATTCTCTAGTACAGCGATCTCACCAAACCCTCATACTCACGTATCTCCTGTCCAAAAATGTAGAAATCCAGTATTCACCCAACCTTGAGTCTTTCAAGTTGGCATACTTTAAATGAAAAAAAGAGGTTGATCTATGTTTTCCTGTACACATAAATAAAGCAAAATGAGTTATATTTGCACTTTACTATCCTGGCAGATACCTCATGATCTGGTCCCAACCTATCTTTCTATCTTTATTTCCAACAATATCCTCTCTAGTCACAACAGGTTGTTCCTCAAATACACTCTGTACTTTTCTCTGTTTCCTCTACTGGAAATTCCCTTTCCCACCCATTTCCTCTTATTCAAACTTTACCCCTTCTTCAAGGCCTAGTATTAAAGCTGTCTACTTTGCATACATGCAGACTTCCTGATCCCTAAAGTCAAAATTAATCTCTCCCTCCTCCATGGAGCTACTGTACTTTCTCTGAACCTCTGCTTTATATAGAGTTCATTGTGTACAAAACAGTTATAAAGCCTGGCTCAGCTGAGAGTTTTTTTGTAGGCAAGGGGAGTATCTTTATCTTTCTATCTACCACACATATTTTAGATGTTTGGGAAAATGTTTGCTGAATGCAAATTTCCTTGCAAATAGAATACTGTCTTGGTCGGGGTTTTCATTATATTTTACCTGGACTTGGACAATTAAAGCAGTATTCTGGTTGGTCAGTCTCCTCAACCTCTAGTCTTGGCTCCTTCCAGCTTATTTTCCATGCTACTACCACAATGATCCCTCTAAGACAAAATGCTAATCATGTCACTTTCCAATTTTAAACCTTTTATATTGTTTTCCACCATCTAAAGAACAAAGTCCAGTTTCTAAGTATGCCATACAAGGCCCATCTTGATTGGCCCCAGTTTACTCCTCTAATACTTCCTACCATAATTCCTGCAGATATGTGTCCCTGTATATATAAGTTCCCACATATTTCAGGATATCAAATTCTCACCAATCCCTTTGCATGGACAGTCTGCATCCTGCACCCCCCCCCCCCAAATTCTAATATCCCATTTTAATGCCTCATCTCAGAGGAGGTATAATATGGCAGTTAAGTCAAATATATGTGTTTAAATCCTGGACTGTCCATTGCTTGGAGAGTAATCCTGGGTAAGTTAAACTTTGCAAACACAACTGAAGAAAGATTAGAAAGTTGTCTAGCTTCACCATTCTTCCCCTACTCTTTGCAAAACCACTCTGTTCCTATACTTTGGTGAGCAACTTTGACATTTGTGTAAAATATAAATCTAAGAGCCAATATTAGAATCTAAGCTCTAGGTTCCTTGCAGGTAGATGTGATTAGTTAAGTTCCAGATTGAAAAACAGACAAGCCTTAACCTTTGTTTTCTTCTAGCTCCTTAGTCACTATATACTAAAATGTGAAGTAATAATACATACAAATTTTAAATCCTTGCTTACAGTAGTGGTCTATCTCAGCAAGGATGTACATATAACATTTTCATATACTGCTTGCCTCATATATATTTGGTTAAATATCTGTTCAGATCTTTTGTCCATTCTTTAAATTGGTTTGTTTTCTTAGTGTTGAGTTTTCAGAATTCTTTCTACATTCTGGATACAAATCTCTTATTAGATGTGTAATTTGCAAATACTGCTTCCTACTCTGTGGCTTGTCTTTTCATTCCTTAAAAGCAACCTCTGCAGAGCCAAAGTTTTTTTAATTTTGATGATGTTCATTTATCAGTGGACTTCATATTTTTTTGTGCCTAAAAGCTCATTAGCATAACCAAGTTCGTAAAGATTTTCTCCTATGTTTTCTTTTAGAAGCTTAATAGTCTTACTTTTAGGTTTATGAACCATTAGAAGTTAATTTTTGTAGAAAGAGGTAGGTGTTAATGTTCAATTTTTTGCACACAGACTCTCAGTTACTCTAACATTACTTGTTAAAAGATTATAATTTCTCAAACTATCTTTGTACTTTTGTCAAAAAACAGTTGATTATATCTGTGTAGGTGTGGGTCTATTTCTGGGCGCTTTATTCTCTTCTATTGATCTCTCTCTCTATCCAGTAACCATCTATTTCTTCCCTCTCTATGATTTAATAGGTATATAATGCTGTAGATTTTTGTAAATGGCATATACTTAAGTATACTCAGTTCAAGGTATCATAGCTTCAAATAAGGATTGCTTTCTGTTCTAAGACTTAGAAACAGAAATGCAGCAACAATAAAGAGTAAACTTAAACAGAACCTGACTAATGTGAAGCAGAAAAAGAATGCAGTAATATTCTAAGGCGAGGCAACTACTCTGCCTTGAAACTGAGTTTTCAACCTCAAAGAGCCCAAATGAGGTGAATCTCTTTTGCATAATCTATTTCCAAGTCAAATTTATAGCTCTGGGGCAGGGGGTGGTAATTGTTTGCATTTTATTTTAACCTGGTTTAGGTGCCAGGTCTTCATCTAAAATTCAGCAACTACAGTGTTTTAAAAAAGAACAATTCAAAGATATATACAGTATCAACTTATAAACATTCTTCAAATGCTACTTTAAAAACTTTTAGCAAGAACAAACTGAAAGTCATCTTCTCATACATTCTTTTATGCTTTTTGGGGGGGATAAGCAGTATTTCATCAGTGTTTTATGAAAATTATTTTGAGTTAATAGAAGCATTTGTAACTGTAAAAGGCTCTCTATTATCTTAAGAGTCCAAGAATTAAGGTAATGCAGATATCCTTCCATCTTACCGCCACAGCACCAACGACCTAAAGGGGTAATGCTATAGTCTCACCATGTTTAGGGTGTAACCCTCCTCTGGAGGCTAGGCTCTTAAGTGTTTAATTTTTGCTACAGGCCGTGTTTACTGTAACAGGTGTTAAGTCCCTTTATTGTTCCTTAAAACTGTTGCTACTCACTGGCACAGCTTAGAAGCAAAAGTAGTTTAGTTAGAATAAAGGACTCTCTCTCACTTTGTCTTTCTAGAATGGAGTAACCTTGTCTTCGGCAAACATCTGAACTTAGCCTTGGGAAAGACAAATAATCTAGATCCAGACTTGATTTTTAAACTATGTACCTTTATTTACCTATGTTCCCAACATACAGGAAAAGGTTAAGCAATATGCATATTTTCCTCACTAATTCATTCAATACAAAAATGATGAGCAAAACCTTTAAATATCTACTTAAATGTAAACACATTTTGTTCCAAAATTCTTTCCATACTATACAACATATGCTAAAACAATAAAATGAAGAAAATATAATTTTTAAAACTTCACTGGACTACTGATAAATCCTACCTGAGAATATAATAATGAGCATAAAGCCAAAAAATTAAGGCTGGAGAATAACTTCGCAATATTATCTTGGCTTTCAATTTCTGGGCCACTCTCCAGCAGCATCAGGACTAGACATTGTTACCTTCTATCACACTAAATGTCCTTCCACAGGTCGGCTATATATCTAGGCGACTGAGCAAGTATATACACTACAACTAAAACTGAGTCTTACCATACAGCAGCAGGACATAAAATACAAGGGCTATAACACTCTAGTCTTTGTATGAGGCTTACACTGTATCTTTCTAAACTCTCTGAAGCCAAGCCAGGGGGTTTTCTTCTTAATTCCCTTTAACAAAGACTGTCTTTAAGATTATTTTAAGTTATCATCAATATTGTGAACAAATAAGCATATCCAGAAATTTTCCATTGATTTATAATGATTAATAAGTCTAAAAAAGTAAATGCTTATCTAAAAGGAAGAAAAATTGGTAGGAAGTCATTATACAATTTTCATAGTTAAGAAAACATTCTTTTTCACAGAATCCAGAAAATCAAATATACAGCAAAGGACAAATCTACCTTCCTGTCTGTTGACTGTGTGTTTGTGTGCATGTGCATGTGTGTAAACTGAAAATACAAATTAGAGAGAAAAGATTTTGTTCATAAGCTTATATGCCAATTAATATCTGCCTGTGACCATAAGAAAAGTACTTTTCAGTAAGAACAGAAATCTACCCATTATCATATAACAAATTTGAGACTGTTTAAACAAAATAATTCTTTAAAGAAGCACCTAAATCAACACTATAATTTTTAAAACAGAAAAGCAAACTACTTGACATGACAAAATTAGCAATTAGCAATACCAGGAAAATGTATTAAGAATCTTTAAAATAAAAACTTGAGTAGAATAATGATAAATCAAATACAAAATTAGATTAAAAATCTAGTAAGCCACTGACATACCTAAAAATAATAATGGAAATCCTATTTAAGGTTTAACACTCATATAGGTACATTTAAATAGTAAACACATCGAAATCAACATGAATGCACAAATATACTGAATGAACTAATACACATGGTATAGCAGTATCTTAACAATAAAAACTAAGGAGAGAAGAGAGATAAAATATTACTAATGTATCAAAGTTGGCAAAAAGGTAGGAAAGAATTGTAATGAATTCTGTAAGATTCCTCTTCAAAGTAGATCATTACTAAATAGTTTATATTGTGTCTACTTTTAAAAAGACAAGCTTAAATAAAGGCAAAGATTTGATAAAGTGAACAAAATAGAACAAAATCTACTCAGATTAATATTGATGAAATATTATGGCAAAAGTTCTTTAAAGAATTATAGAACTTGTAGAAAACTGATTTTGGCTGGGAGAAGAGACCCTCTCACTTTGTCTCCCTAGAAAAGAGTGACCTTGTCTTCTGCAAACATCTGAGCCTAGCTTTGAAGACAGGTATCTGGATCCTAACTTAATTTTTAACTTCATTTATCTTTATTCACCTAATGCTCCCAACATATAGGAAAAGGCTAAGTAACGTGTATTTTCATCACTCATTATCTGGCTACACAAACTATGAGCCAATCACATCCTAGCACTACTGATGAATTTTTTGTTTGTTTGGTGTATTTATTTTTTGAAGGGTGTGGATCCTAGCAGATGCATTTTGTAAAAGCCAAACAAATTTTAAAAGTTTGCCTTGGTTATTTGTATATATGCCCCTGATAGGCATGGAGGGAATTATTTTAAATAATGTGGTCTGAAAAGACAACGTTTGAGGAAGAAACTGCATGAAGAGAAGGAATGGTTACTAAGATTATTTTAGAGAAGACACTTTGAAGTTGAGGTAACCCAAAGTTACCTGAAGGTAACTGAAAAAGGCCTGAAAAAGAATGGGGTTTGCATGTCCATGAAACAGCAAGAAGGACAGACAATATGCAGCATTTGAAGTGAACCATAAGAGTAAGGTGGATAATAGCTTGGCCAAAGTGTATGAAAAAGAGGATGGTGTGCGGACCACAGCATAGAGTAAAGGGGTTGCCTCTGCCAGACGCGTATGAATTCAGATGCAGATGGGTACGCTGTTGGTGGGAAAATGAGGAATTTCTCTCACCACTTCTGTTTTCATAATAAAATAAGGAACAAGGTGATCAGCCAAAAGTAGAAGAGCAGTGAAGATGTTGGGTGTTATTAATTAATACGATTCTCTTCCAGGAATAACATGAAAACCAACTAAGAAAGCTATTAAAAATAATGGAACAGCTATTCATTTCCTCTCTGTCTACATGCCCACCATAGAGAACTTACCCTACTCATAACCCTGCAAGAAACAGCCTTACTGTATCAGTTAGGTTTAGGTTCTGTTGCACTTAATAGAAACTCCAACTAATGTGGCTTAAATAACTTGAATGTTATTTTATCCCACATTGAACAACTCTAGATAGGCAATCTGAGCTAGAATTGTGGCTCCATGAGGTCTTCAAAGACCCAGGCTCTTTCTTTTTTTCTTTTTTTTTTTTTTTTAAAGATTTTATTCATTTCATTTGACAGACAGAGATCACAAGTAGGCAGAGAGGCAGGCAGAGAGAGAGGAGGAAGCAGGCTCCCTGCCAAGCAGAGAGCCCGATGCGGGGCTCGATCCCAGGACCCTGGGATCATGACCTGAGCTGAAAGCAGAGGCTTTAACCCACTGAGCCACCCAGGCGCCCCGACCCAGGCTCTTTCAACCTCTCTATTCCACCAAGGCTAGCCCCTTCCTTCTTTGCTTTAGAAAAGACTTCCTGAAAGTCTGATATGCTTCTGTTTCCTCTCATTGCCAGAATTTGGTCACGAGGCCTTGCCTTGCTACAAAGGAGTATGGTGAATATCTTTTAATGAGGCAGTCATGAGTCCAGCTAGATCTCTGGGTTCTCATTACTAAATAAGAAGGGAAGTGGATGGTGAAGGGACAAGCCACCTCTGTCACACCTACACATCTCATGGCTTTCCCAGAGCCCCTCCACCATCACTGTCCTCCCCAATGACATATATGGATAGCTAACCCAAGCCAAGCCAGTAAGATTCTCTCTCTGGAGAGTCAGGCTGTGGGACATAGAAATTAAGTTAATTTACTTCTGTAGGACTGAACTGCAAGAGATACTAGACTAGAACCCTACAGAGAAAATACAAGACTGTAGAAAATAACAGAACAAATGAACAAAGAAAAGGAGAGTTGAGGCTGCAGAAGGAGAGAAAATATAAGTTCATGTCAGGGCTTCCGTTCATATCAGGGTTGATGCAATTCTTTTATCTGGATTCTGTGCAACTCCTCTATTCCTTTATGCAGAAATGCCTTCAATTAATATGTAAAATCCCTTTATAGAAAAACGTGAGTTTTTTTGGAGTAGGTTTCTATTCACTACAACTGAAGGATCCTTAAGATACCTAATAAGAAAGTTATGATTTGATTGATGTTCTGTGCATATGAAGTGTTTCTGCATTTTCTGTGAAACTCGTGGAAGATCATTGTGTTCTTCTCTACCCCTTATGGAAAGATAGGTAAGATAGAATTTCCTTGAGAATTTTATGCTTTTAAAAAGTATGTGATAATTACAAAGTGATATTCTTCTTTTTAAAATTCAGATAATGGCAATTAAGTAATGTTCATTATGTCTTTTTTTTTGTCCTGTCCACCAGGAAGATGCTGACTAAATTCATTACAAAGTCACGGGTATTTACAGCAATTCCTGGTTAAATCACAAAGCCTGGAGATTACATTATTGTTTCTAAGCAATCACTGCTCCTCCTTGGGAAAGGTTTACACTTCACCATACCAGGCTTGGCCACATCACTTGCTCTCACCAGTGAAATGCCGAAGTGATGGATGCCATGTCTAAGCAGAAACTTTAAGAGCTAGCATATGATTCCATTGTCACTCTTTTCCTTTTGCTGTGCCTCTCAGCAAGAAGTTTCTCCTTCATTCTGGGCCCATGAATATAAGTGATGGTGAGTTTATCCACAGATCTTACCAGGATGTAGCCAGAACTAGAGAACAAACATTAGTTTTAACCCACTAAGATATGGGGATTGTTTGTTACCATAGCATAACCTAACTTAAGCTGCCTAATAAAGGAAGCAATTCAGTATGTTTATATGCAGGGCACTGAAGAGTATCAGGAAGGACTAAAAGGATGAACATGTCTGAAGGGAGCACTAGAAACACCCAGAACTCCTATCCCAATGCTTATCACCACTATTCAGCCAAGTTATCTAAGCCAGAAACCTAGGCATCATCTGGAGTATATCTTTTTTCTTCCGGTCTCCTATATCCAAATCTGTTATCTTTATTATCTCTAAATCCATTCCCATAGATACTGCTTTAGGGAATTAGACCCTTATTATCTCTCCCTTCGATGAATGTAATAATCTACTAATGTGTCTTTCTGTTTTGGTCTCTTTCCTCCAATCCATTCCCTACACTCATATAGAATAATATTTCTAACATGATGTCATACCTTTGCTAGAAACATCCCATGTGAGAGTTTCACGTTAGCTAGATACTGTGAGCTGGCCCTGACCAACCAACGGCTGTAGAGAGGGGTCAGACCACTGCAGGTTCAAGTACCAGACTTGCCACTTTCTACACACATAAGTCTAGTTTTCTTCACTTTAAAAATGAGAATCATAATATAGGCTATATCTTGTAGCTTTGTTATGGAGGTTAAATTAGAGAAATAAATTGAGTTGGCAAAGTGGTCACACTGTAGAACAAGGAATAACAACAGCTGTCTGGCTACAGCACCTAGGAATACCTCACAGTCCTTATCTGTTCATACAACTGTCTCCCTTTACTAGATACTAAGCAACTTTTAAAGAAACTCAGACCTAGTAATCTGAGCATCCTATAACCTAGCACAGTGCCTGGTACAAAGGAAGAACTTATTGTGCATAAGCGAAACCATACCTGAAAGGTGGTAAAATCCCTGAACAATTAGGGGGGAAAGGATCCAGAGAGAAAACTAGAGAAAGAAAAAATAGAATCACTAATTATAGGGATGCCTGGGTGGCTCAGTCGGTTAAGCAGCTGCCTTCAGCTCAGGTCATGATCCCAGGGTTCTGAGATCGAGTCCCGCATCAGGCTCCTTGCTCAGCAGGGAGCCTGCTTCTCTGCCTCTGCCTGCCACGCTGCCTGCTTGTGTGCTCTCTCTTTCTCTCTCTCTCTCTCTAATAAATAAATAAATAAAATCTTTAAAAAAAAAAAAGAATCACTAATTATAAATCTCTCTCAGGCCCATGTGTAACTTCAAGTGCTTTTAACTTTGTGTTAAACAAATATCTTTGCATCTTGAGAGGCCTCTTTGTTCTGTATTTTATCCAAATTATACCTGCCAATTTATTTTTTTAAAGATTTTATTTATTTATTTGAGAGAGAGAGAGAGAGAGCGAGCGTGCGTGCAAGTGGGGGGGGGTAGAGGGGTAAGGAGAGGAAGAGGAAAAGAATCTTGGAAAAGGAGGAGGAAAAGAATCTTGGAATAGCATGGAGCCCAACGCAGGGCTCAACCTCAGGACCTGAGATCGTGACCTCAGCCCAAGTCAAGAGTCAGACACTTAACCGAATGAGCCACCCAGGCACCCCATACTTGCCAATTTAATTTATAGGCGAGCTAAAATTAATACACATACCTTCCTCATACACAAGGAAAGCAGGAAAGCAATGAATTTCAAAACTCAATACAACTAGATTTCCAGGGTAGAGAACACTTCCTCAGATGCTTGAATAATTTAAAGACTGTTTTTTGCACATAATCTCAATACTGCATTTCAAATGTACATTGCATTCTCCAAAAACAACTTATACTACCAGATCAATGGAATATAACTCTCAAGAGTAATAGAAGTCAATACATTCTAAAGAAATGCAAATACCTCTTCCCCATTTTGACAAGAGAATTTTCCTCACGTGTGCATATCACTGCTTCCTGTCTGCCATTTGAAATCTAATTGTAAAAACAGTAGGGTGGTTGTATTTCTGAAGTATATAACTGAAGTTCAAGGATTTTTTTCCTTTTACTTTGAAGGTGAGTCCCTGGATGTGGATTAAGGTTCTCAGTGAACCAACTGGGCATTTTATTTATTTTTTTTTTTAAGATTTATTTATTTATTTGACAGAGAGAGAGAGAGCACAAGCAGGCAGAAGAGCAGGGGGAGGGAAAGGCAGAAGCAGACTCCCTGCCAAGTAGGGAGCCTGACACAGGACTCGATCCCAGGACCCTGGTATCATGAACTGAGCTGAAGGCAGATGCTTAACAACTGAGTCACCCAGGGGCCCCACAACTGGGAATTTTAAAAGTGTTTTTTTTTATTTCGAATAGCCCAAGAAACACTTTTGTTCAGAATATCCAAAAATCCTTGCTATAAAGACCCAAACATAAGAAAAATGGAAGCTTGCCAGAAATGCCAAATGATGGTATGATTTATATTATAATTGTTACTATTCCAAAATTTAAATGAAATAGGTAAAGGCAGTAAAATAAACCATCTAGTCTACACTGGGGGATTATACAACACTAAAGGACTAGACTTCATGCTAAAATGTTACTTCTTTCCAATAGTGCCTCCAAATGGTTTATCTTATTAGCATTAGGGTATAACTTATGAAATTGCTAACTGTTCTTGATCTACAAAAATGGCAATTTTACATTCAACTCTTTTTGACTTGGTATTTTTATCTTTTCCAGAAATACATATTGCCTACTTAACATCCTTAATAATTTGCATGCATGCATGTCTCTTAGAGTATTTGACATGATGAATTGTAATTAATTGTTTATAACCTCATTTTTATATTGTTTGCAGAAAGAAATAATGTCTCCTTTATTTCTGTGTTCCTGGAGTTTAGTACTGTCTGGCACTGTATGTTGAGAATAGGATGACTGCTTAGGAAAGAACATACAAAAACATAAAATCAAGCTCTAGTATAAGTTACCATGCGAAATTTCATTAAAATTAGGATGGCTCCAAAGCTTAGTACCTGCTGATAAACCCAAATATTTCCTGAAAATACAATATTTGGACCACTACTACTCCATACCAAAGAAATAACTGCAAATTTTCTTTATTCGGAGTCCAGTTACCCACTATATAGGCCTCACATTTCTTTCTCTTCCTCCTTCCTACCATCTGCTTCCGTACGTCTTGGAGGAAAGGAAGGTAAAAGGAAGACAAAATGCTCTCAATGGTTAATGTACTCCTTGCTTGAAAATGTTCTAATGAGAGGAAGAGGGGAACTTTTGCAGATGATGATTCTAATGGTTCATACAGCATTGTTAAAATATCTGTGGATTTCAATCTTTTTTACTATATTATCTTTTAAAATTTGTACTACAATTTAAAAATGCACACTATCTTTTAAATTTTTTAGAAGATTTTTTATTAATTTTTGTGTCAGAGAGAGAGCACACAAGCAGAGGGAGCAGTAGGCAGAGGGAGAAACAGGCTTCTCTCTGAGTAAGGACCCCGATGCAGGACTGAATCCCAGGACCCTGAGCCAAAGGCAGACCCTTAACCACATGAACCACCAAGGTGTCCCACTATCTTCTAAATTTTTGAAATGTAAATATTGTATTATCTTTTTGAATCTGTACTTCCTATGTCTGATCATATTAAGACTAACAGATTCCCCAAGGCTGAGAGAAAGGTTACAAATGTTTTCAAGGACAGAAATCCTGGGAAGTAAGAAATTCTAGTAACATGCCAAACCTGACAAAGAGACCCTTGAGAGACAACAATTGGTAACATCTAATTTGGGTGTTCACCCAGGCCTCCGAGAGTATACTCAGGAGGTATTTATGACTACATTTTCCCTTGCTTCATAATCTAAAATTCAATCCAATACATCAGATTTTTTTAAAAGATTTTATTTATTTATTTATTTGACACAGCAAGAGAGAAAGAGACAGGGAGAGAGGGAACACAAGCAGGGGGAGTGGGAGAGGATAAAACGGGCTTCCTGCTGAGCAGAGAGCCCAATGCGGAGCTCGATCCCAGGACCCCAGGATCATGACCTGAGCTGAAGGCAGCCACTTAACGACTGAACCACCCAGGCGCCCCAATTCATCAGATCTTTAATCTCAATTTCAACTTCAATATCCATATCTAAATTCCTGGTGCTATCATAATAATGATATTTCATATTCAGTCAGCTAACATAGATCGTAACTAAAACACAAATTCCACTTAATTTTACCAAATAAGAGAGTCATTTTATGAAGGTCAGCAAATATGATGGATAAACAGAACATAGCTGATCAAACTGGAACCTGTTCAAACACCAAAGCTAATACCGTTCCAGTTAACCTTGAAACATTTTTATCAAATGTTTGATGATTATAATTTGAGGGTATGTTAGTAATTTTTTTATTTATATTTCAATTTGATGAAAATAATTTAGAAGAGTAATCACACCACAATTACATTTGATAGAAATGACACAAAGACCGAATTTCCGTAACGATTATAATCACCACAACAAACCATTGATTTCTAACTATTTGGTCTGCTTGTTACATCTGATTTTACTCTTTGGTCGTTTATTATAAATCAATACACAGATGTTAAAAAACAGGGCAGACAACTCAATTTGGTTTACAGAATGAACTCACAGCAGTTGAGCTCCACCTACAGGCAAAAATAATTCTTTATAATCAATTTTAAAATAGGATTTTCCAAAAGACAAGCTCCAAATAATCCCAAACTTACAATTAACTTTGAGTGCACATTAGAATAACCTGGGGTGCTTTCTTCTTCTTTTTTTTTTTTTTTTAATTTTTTTATTTTTTCAGCATAACAGTATTCATTATTTTTGCACCACACCCAGTGCTCCATGCAATCCGTGCCCTCTACAATACCCACCACCTGGTGCCCCCAACCTCCCACCCCCCACCCCTTCAAAATTCTCAGATCGTTTTTCAGAGTCCATAGTCTCTCATGGTTCACCTCCCTGGGGTGCTTTCTTAAACTTATGACCCATTCCACAAATTCTGACTGACTTAGTCTGGGGTGGAGCATGTTCTCCGGTGATATAAATGTACAGAAAAGTCAAAGACATTGATCTAAGTCTTTAGCAGCACATATCTTTTAAAAACATCAGAAATACTCAAGTGTCATAGTTTAGTTCTTATAAAATTATTTGAGTCCCACTATGCTGACCATTTTATGTTTTTCAAAGATTAAAACTCAATTTAGTTGATGTAAGTGTCCTATATCACTGTTAGACCGCAAAAATTATCTGAAGTGACAGCATGATTTTTAAAATCTACCTTTACATTATTCTGTGCCTCAGAAGTAATCAAGGGAGTATGTGTGTGATGGGGAGTAGAGTCTTTTTTTTTTTAATTTAATTTTTTCAGTGTTCCAAGATTCATTGTTTATGCACCATACCCAGTGCTCCATGCAATATGTGCCCTCCTTTAATACCTACCACCAGGCTCACCTAAACCCCCATCACCCCCCTCCAAAACCCTCAGTCTGTTTCTCAGAGACCATAGTCTCTCATGGTTCGTCTCCCCCCACCCCATTCACTTTTCCTTTCCTTCTCCTAATGTCTTCCATGTTATTCCTTATGCTCCACAAGTAAGTGAAACTATATGATAACTGACTCTCTTTGCTTAACTTATTTCACTCAGCATAATGTCCTGCAGTCCCGTCCATGTTGATACAAAAGTTGGGTATTCATCCTTTCTGATGGAGGCATAATACTCCATTGTATATATGAACAATATCTTCCTTATCCATTCGTCTGTCCAAGGGCATTTTGACTCTTTCCAGAGTTTGGCGATTATGGCCATTGCTGCTATGAACACTGGGGTACATATGGCCCTTCTTTTCACTACATTTGTATCTTTGGGGTAAATACCTACTAGTGCAATTGCAGGGTCATAGGGTAGCTCTATTTTTAATTTCTTAAGGAATCTCCACACTGTTTTCCAAAGTGGCTGTACCCAACTTGCATTCCTACCAACAGTGTAAGAGGGTTCCCCTTTCTCCACATCCTCTCCAACGCATGATGTTTACTGTCTTGTTAATTTTGGCCAATCTAACTGGTGTAAGGTGGTATCTCAATGTAGTTTTATTTAAATCTCCCTGATGGCTAATGATGATGAGCATTTTTTCATGTGTCTGTTAGTATGTTCTACTTTAGAGAAATGTCTGTTCATGTCTTCTGCCCATTTTTGATGTGATTATCTGTTTTGTTTTGGTTTGTTTTTTTTTTTTTTTTTTTTTTGGTGTTGAGTCTGAGGAGTTCTTTATAGATCTTGGATATCAGCCCTTTGTCTGTAGTGTCATTTGTGAATATCTGCTCCCATTCCATGGGTTGCCTCTTTTTTGTTGTTGTTGACTGTTTCAAGCTTCTGATCTTGAGCAAGTCCCAAAAGTTCATTTTCGCTTTTGTTTCCTTTGCCTTTGGAGACATATCTTGAAAGAAGTTGCTGTGGCTGATGTCGAAGAGGTTACTGCCTATGTTCTCCTCTAGGATTATGATAGATTCCTGCCTCACGTTGAGGTCTTTTATCTATTTCAAGTTTATCTTTGTGTATGGTGTAAGAGAATGATCAAGTTTCATTCTTCTATACATAGCTGTCCAATTTTCCCAGCACGATTTATTGAAGAGACTGTCTTATATTCCACTGGATATTTTTTCCTGCTTTGTCAAAGATTATTTGACCACAGAGTGGACTCTCTACTCTGTTTCACTGGTCTATGTTTCTGTTTTTGTGCCAGTACCATGCTGTCTTGGTGATCACAGCTTTGTAGTATAGCTTGAAATCAGGCAACATGATGCCCCCAGTTTTGTTTTTCTTTTTCAGCATTTCCTTAGCAATTTGGGGTCTTTTCTGGTTCCATACAAATTTTAGGATTGTTTGTTCCAGCACTTTGAAAAAGGCCAGTGGAATTTTGATTGGGATGGCATTGAAAGTATAGTTTGCTCTAGTATAGACATTTTAACAATGTTTACTCTTCCAATTCATGAGCATGGAATGCTTTTCCATCTTTTTGTGTCTTCTTCAATTTCTTTCATGAGTGTTCTGTAGTTCCTTGAGTACAAATCCTTTACCTCTTTGGTTAGGTTTATTCTCAGGTATCTTATGGTTCTTGGTGCTATAGTAAATGGAATCGATTCTCTAATTTCCCTTTCTGTGTTTTCATTGTTAGTGTATAAGAAAGCAACTGATTTCTGTGCATTGATTTTGTATCCTGCCACATTACTGAACTGCTATATGAGTTCTAGTAGTTTGGGAGTAGTGTCTTTTGGGTTTTCCATATAAAGTATCATGTCATCTGCAAAGAGAGAGAGTTTGACTTCTTCTTTGCCAGTTAGAATACCTTCTATTTCTTTTTGTTTTCTGATTGCTGTTGCTAGGACTTCTAGTACTATGTTGAACAACAGTGGTGAGAGTGTGCATCCTTGTGGTGTTCCTGATCTCAAAGGGAAGGCTGTCAGCTTTTCCCCATTGAGAATGATATTCCCTGTGGGTTTTTCATAGATAGATTTTATGAAGTTGAGGAATGTTTCCTCTATCCCTATAATCTGAAGAGTTTAATCAGGAACGGATGCTGTATTTTGTCAAATGCTTTTTCTGCATCAATCGAGAGGACCATGTGGTTTTTCTGTCTTTGCTTATTGATTTGTTCTATCACACTGATTGATTTGTGAATGTTGAACCACCCTTGCATCCCAGGGATGCATCCCATGGTGGATAATCTTTTTAATGTACTGTTGGATCCTATCAGCTAGGATCTTACTGAGAATCTTGGCATCCATATTCATTAGGGATATTGGTCTGAAATTCTTTTTGATGGGATCTTTGCCTGGTTTGGGGATCAGGGTAATGCTGACTTCATAGAAAGAGTCTGAAGTTTTCCTTCTGTTTCTATTTTTGAAACAGCTTCAGGAGAATAGGTATTATTTCTGCTTTGAATGTTTGGTAGAATTCCCCAGGAAATCCATCAGGTCCTGGGCTCTTGATTTTTGGGAGGTTTTTGATCACTGCTTCAATCTCGTTGCTAGATATTGGTCTATTCAGGTTATCGATTTCTTCCTGTTTCAGTCTTGGAAGTTTATAGGTTTCCAGGAATGCATCCATTTCTTCTAGTTTGCTTAACTTATTGGCATATAACTGTTGATAGTAATTTCTGATATTGTTTCTATTTCCATGGTGTTAGTCATGATCTCTCCCCTTTCATTCATAATTTTATTAATTTCAGTCCTCTCTCTTTTCTTTTCAATTAGTTCGGCCAGTGTTTTATCAATCTTACTGATTCTTTCAAAGAACCAGCTTCTAGTTTTGTTAATGTGTTTACTGTATCTCTAGTTTCTAACTCATTGATCTCTGCTCTAATTTTGGTTAGAGGGTAGTAGAGTTCTTAACCCTGGAGGGACATTAGTATATCTGGGGAGATTTTACAAAGTATTGTTGCCCTAAACTAGTATCTGTTCTTACAAGTTAGAAAAGCAGTTACTCTTAGAGGGCGAGGGGAGTGAGATGGGCAAGAGGGAGATTTCTGGGTGATAGAATTTTCTGTTTCTTGATCTGGATGATGGGTATGAGTATATATGGTTTGTAAAAATTTAGCAAGCTGTATAATTATGATATGTGCACTGTGAAATAGAGCTAAGACAAATATATTCTGTATGTATAACATACTTTAATTAAAAGCTAAAAAGTTAAAGAGGAGGATGTGTCCAGGTTTTCCTTCAGACCAAATGATTCAGAATCTGTGGAGATGGGGCCTAGCTATCAGTATTTCTTTGAATGTTCCCCCAGGGAATCTAACAGAAAGTTGGGAATGAAAAACCATTCCTCTAATATCCTCCATCACAGATATATTTATTCATTTATTAATCTACTCATACAAACTTTAAGGACCATCTACTTACTATACTATACTCAGAGGATGTAAAGATAAAAAGGACACAGGGCACCTGGGTGGCTTAGTCAGTTAAGCGTCTGCCTTCGGCTCAGGCCATGATCCCAAGGTTCTGGGATTGAGCCCCACGTCAGGCTCCCTGCTCGGTGGGGAGTCTGCTTCTCCCTGTCGCTCTCACCCTCACCTGCTCGTTCTCTCTCTCAAATAAATAAAAACTTTTTTAAAAGAAAAGATAAAAAAGGATATAATCTCTGAAGAAATTTAATCTAGGCAAGGGATAGATAGGTAAACCAGTAAATCCCATATGATAAATACAAGCAAGTTACTTACAAGATCTAGAGGTGAAAGTGATTTGTTAAAGAAAAATTCAATCATTTTGATGTTGTTCATTCTTTTATACAAATATTTGGGTACCTATGATGTTTGGCCATGGAAAAACACAAACAAATGGTACAATTTCTGCCTTCGAGAAAGTTAACTTCAAGAAAAGTACGGAATAAGGGTACATAAGGAAGGAAATAAAGGTATAAGCTAACATCATACTATCAAAGACATGTAAGAAAGGTGTAATATGGGGGCGCCTGGGTGGCGCCCTTTGTCTGCCTTTGGCTCAGGTCATGATCTCAGGGTCCTGGGATCAAGTCCCGCATCAGGCTCCCAGCTCCTCAGGAAGACTGCTTCTCCGTCTCCCTCTCCCCCTGCTTGTATTCCCTCTCTCGCTGTGTCTATCTCTCTGTGTCAAATAAATAAATAAAATCTTAAAAATAAAATAAAATAAAATCTCCTTAAAAAAAAAAAAGGTGTAATATGTATACTCTAAGGAGTCAGAGATGGTACTACCAAGTTGCTGACCTTGGAGGTAAGATGATATATAAACTTGAACTAGTCCAGTAACAGGGGAATTAAAAATTAGTATTCTAGAAGAGTGTTTCTCAAAAGTTAGTATGCATACAGATCAGCTGGGATTCTTGTAAAATGCAGATTGATTCCTCAAGTGTGGGACAGAGCCTGAAACTCAGTATTTCTAAATATTTCCCAAGTGATACTAATGTTACTAGTCTACAGATCCCAATTTAAGTAGCAAAGTTCTGCAACAAAATGGGTTTCAAGAGACAAGAGATAAAAAATGCCCAATATTCCACAGCAGAGACACCAAGAAAAACAAAAATTGCAAAGCAGCCATTAGATTTGCCAATTAGAAGGCCTTAGTGAGAGTATTTTCAGTGGAATGATGAGGGAGAATCTAACTGATGGGTATTTATAAATAAATAGGAAGTAATAAGGTGGGAACAGGAAATAAAATGGAATAGTTTTGTTTGTTTTCACTCTTGAATGCTGGGAGAGGTTTAAGTCTATTCATAAGCTGACGGAAAGGAACCAGTAAAGAGAGAAAACTAAAGATGGGAAAGAGGGTGGAATCACTTTGGGTAGAGAGATTCCTTTCCCTTTGCAGCAGAGGAGAAGGAACTAAGGATTGGTCTCAAAGGGGCAGGGAGGGGAAAAGAAAAGAATAAGTGGAAGGAGTTACTCTTATTTCACAGTGCAGGAAGCCAGGTGTAGTATTGGAAATTGTTATTAAAGCCAATAAGACAGCAGAATTGAGGAATTAAGCACTTAAACATAACAATTATTTGTTTCATCTATTAAAAACTAAAAATGGGGGCATCTGGGTGACTCAGTTGGTTGAGCATCTGACTCTTGGTTTCGGCTCAGGTCATGATCTCAGGGTTTTGAGATAGAGCCCTGCGTCAGGCTCCGTGCTCAGCTGGGAGTCTGTTTGAGATTCATACTCTCCCTCTCCCTCTGCACCACCTCCCCATACATGTGGTCTTTCTCTCTCTCTAAATATAAATAAATCTTTTTAAAAAACCTGAAAATATATTTTTTGTCACATTATAAACCTAATCTTTAAAAAATTCATAGCTCTTAACAATCAGAAAATGCATACCTTGAATGAGAGAGAGAAATATGTAATGTTGTATATGTAATCTGACTTAAAGTTACTGAGCTGATGTGATGTATAAGTGCTAAAATATTGTCAATAGTGGCCCAAAGGTAATCTACTATATTTAATTACTATTTCTGAATATAGAAGTTTATACTATCAGTGGGAATTTCTGGGAATTACTTTTCTGGTTACATAAAGAAAAAATTAAGGGAGTGAAGCAATGAAAACATGGAAATGTTTTTTTAAGTTTTTCTTTTTTTTAAAGTTTTTCTATATGAAACAGAAATAGAGAAAAAGAATATTGTTTATATTAATTACATCTATTTTATCAACAGATGTGTATAATCCAAAAAAAATTTGTTTTAAGATTTTACTTATTTATTTGAGAGAGAAAGAACTAGTTGTGTAGGAAGGACAGAAGGAGAGGGATAAGGAGAAGCAGACACCCTGCTGAACGGGGAGCCCGACAAAGCACTCAATCCCAGGACCCTGAGGTCATGACTCTGAGATACTTAACTGACAGAGCCACCCAGGTGCCCCGAAAACATTTTATAAAGCAATATTATTTAGGGGCACCTAGGTGGCCCATTCAGTCAGTTAAGCATCTGCCTTTGGCTTAGGTCGTGATCCCAGAGTCCTGGGATCGAGCCCCACATCAGGCTCCTTGTTGAGCAGAGAGTCTGTTTCTCGCTCTCATTCTCTCTCTGTCGGCATGCTCTCTCTCTCTCTCTCTCTCAAATAAATAATAAAAATAAGATAGTTAAAGCAGTATTATCTAAATGTATACCATACAACTTTTCAATTAAACTGAACTTTAGGAGTCACAAAACTCAACAACTCTTTATCATCACACATTTGCTGACATTTCTTTCATGATACCACTGAGATTAGGAGAGGTATATAGTATGAATCAGACTTGAAAAGATATTTAAGAATGTTTTCAGGCCCACATACTTTCATAAGCAATTTTGACAAATTTTACTCACCTAAATCTGAGGACTTCTCTTTTCATTCTATAGAACACTCTGTTCACTTCAAAGCCTTCCACATGTAACTAATATGTTGTTTACCCCATATATGAGAATTTACAGTGGCTTTTAAAGAAGAGATTATAAAGAAATGAAGTAGAATTTGACTCAGGGGACCACTGCTATAAGTACTTTAAAACTGGTCTATTTTGGGACGCCTGGGTGGCTCAGTGGGTTAAAGCCTCTGCCTTCGGCCCAGGTCATGATCCCGGAGTCCTGGGATCGAGCCCCGCATCGGGCTCTCTGCTCAGCGGGGAGCCTGCTTCCCCCTCTCTCTCTGCCTGCCTCTCTGCCTACTTGTGATCTCTTGTCTGTCAAATAAATAAATAAAATCTTTAAAAAAAAAAAAAATTGGTCTATTTTAGGCCTCCAAATAGGCTAACACACAAATGGCATACATACCAAACATTATGAAAATAGTGCTTAAAAAAATAAGTTGAATAGAGGACTTCATACTAATTTAAAGTGAAGTCTAAAAAAGACAAACTGACACCTGTCAGACGCACAGTAATTGACTCACCTGCGGCTAACTGATTTCTTCACGTCTCCCTCTCCAGATGACTTAACATTTCCACCTGCGTCCTTTTTTAACTTTTTTGCAATTCGTTCTCTCATCAGATTCTTCTCATCACCATCAATATATTCATCATGCTCTGCACCTTCATATTCTCCATCCTGTAGAAATTGAAGTGGAATATTTGCCAGGCATCCCATTTCCCCTTAAACTTCCAGAGATCCATCCCAGACTCTTGTCATTGCATTCTATCTAGGCCAGTTTTGTTTTTTGTTTTCTTTTGTCTTGAATTAGTAGGGGCTTGAACAATCTGTTCCAGGTGGGAATACTCCTGGGGTCTACTCTAGGCCAACTATGTACGTATGGGATACCCAAATAAGGGGTGTTTGCTCACTGAACCCATAGCCCTTCTGTGCAACAAGGGCTGTACTCCCTCTGTATCACCCAGGATATTGTGTCTATCTATATTCCTGTTCTTTCCCAGTGGGAAATGTGGCTTCTGCAGGCAGTTGGCCAGTATACTGACCTCAACTAGAGATTAATTCCAGTAGAATCAGGAGGTGGAGAAGCTGAGATTTCTTCCTATAATCTTAATTATACTGCCTACTCCTCTTCTCGGAATCCTCCAGTGGATCCCCAAATCACTTACAACCCTATACATTCTATACTTCCTGGACATAATTTCCCACAACTCCAGGCCAGCAACACCATTTTTCTAGGGAAAAATGTAGGATATAATCATAAGAATCACCAGTTAGAGCTGGTGTTCTTTCTATCTTGAAACACTCATATTCCATGTATCTGCATTGCCTGCCCTCTCATCACCTTCAAGTTTTTTTTTATCGCTTTAATACCTAATACAACTAATAAAGAAAGATCAACATAGTCTTGAAAGAGGATCTTCAGAATTGTGTATATAAAGGAATACTATAAATAACTAATCGAAGCATTTTCCCATACACCATGTAGGATACCCATGCATCAACATTTAAACTTTTAACATAATAAAATAAAATCAATGACATCTGAATTTTGAGTATTCAGGTAGTGAGAGGGAGAAAAAACAGGTTAGAAATTCATAAACATGTAAGATTTCAATTTTGTAGGGAAATACACACAGATCTACACATATGCTTGGAAGGAAATATTCCAATCAAAATAAATGATTTACTTCTCAGATTTTTAATTTTTTTTCAAAAATTTAAATATATAGGGGCGCCTGGGTGGCTCAGTGGGTTAAAGCCTCTGCCTTCAGCTCAGGTCATGGTCCCAGGGTTCTGGGATCGAGCCCCTTATGGGGCTCTCTGCTCCGCAGGGAGCCTGCTTCCTCCTCTCTCTCTGCCTGCCTCTCTGCCTACTTGTGATTTCTCTCTGTCAAATAAATAAATAAAATCTTTAAAAAAAATTTTTTTTAAATATATAATTATAAATGTAACATATACTACCTTTTAAGAAAAATACTAAATTTTTATAAACATCTTGAATTTTCTATTAATTGTTCAAACTACATACTAAAGTTAATACTTACATTGGTTGAATCTCCTACTGCATCATCTTTTTCACTACAAAAGGAATGAAAACAGGAAAATTTTAGCCTCAAAGTGAAACTACTAAAATTATTCAAATTCTAGGATTATTCAAAATTTGAAACACTTTGTTAGGATTAATAGTTCAAAGACCTATCTCAACATAGGAATTTCAGAATGGAATTGTAGAACAAATAGAAACATTCTACAAGAGAGTCATTTTTACAAATAGAATAAGAACAATGCTCCATGAGCACACATATGAATTAACTAGAATTAATGGGAAAAAAAGCAAACAACAACCAACGGTGCTGCTTTTATGAACAAAGGGCTGCAGTGAACAATTTTTTCCATCAGCTTGATGTACTCTGGCAGAAAAAAACAAATCCTTCAAATACAAGGATATTAAAAAAGATTTTTTTTTTACATAGAATCTTTGAAAACAAGCTAAACTCAATGCAATAGTATTTTAATCCCCTTTGAGACACTGACCCAATATATCATGTGCAATTGTATTTAACAGAAGACATCTCTTCTCCAAGAGAAGCAACAGAGATAGACATTTCCTGATAACTACCAAAATGTATAAGAAAGAACTACTCAATGGACTGGTCTAAAATGTGGTGACTTCTTCACAAAACGTTTCAACTCTGCCCTGTTTACCTATGGTACCAACAGGCACAAAAATGCTTTAAGGAAAAAGCTAACAAAGTAATTTTGAATTAAATATTAAACTTTTAAAGCACACTGTTTCCTACTCAAACTATACCAAGATGTAAGTTAAGCAATTAATTTTAAATTTAATTAGCCCAGAAGAAATAGATAGCAAGATGAAATGAAAGGAGCCAGAATGCTTCCCTCCATTATGCTAGAAGCTCTGTTACCTCCATCACCAAAATGCTTTCGTTATTTGTCTGAGTTTAAAAAAATTGCACTTAAGAGAACTGACCAGGGCGCTGGGTGGCTTAGTCAGTTAAGTGTCTGACTCTTGATTTTTGCTCAGGCTGTGATCTCAGGGTTGTGAGACTGAGCCCTGGGCTCTGCCCTCAGTGGGGAGTATGCTTGAGATTCTTCGCCCTCTCCCTCTACCACTCCCAACACCCATGGCACACACTCTCGCTCAAATAAATAAATTTTTTTAAAAAAGAGAGAGCAAATTGACTTTTTTCTTACAAAGGCTGCAAGAAAAAATCTGAGCCAGAGAATCATTTAGAATCACACTTGTAGCATACTAACCTTCCAACAGCTGGAACAGAACTGAGATGGGGATCATCCTTAAGCAAGTCATGGCTACTTTTGCTTTTTCCCTTCATGCTCTAGGGAAAAATGTAGGATATAATCATAAGAAGAAATAAGTTTTCCAAAAGAACAAGTTAACACATTTACATAAAATCTAGTACTGTTATAATATGGCTAGCAAAAGATACATGTTCCTGAAATTTTCAATATAAATTAAAGCTTTATAAATAAGAAGCTAACTCTCACACTGATTGAAAATACTTTTTTGGGGTGCCTGGGTGGCTCAGTAGGTTAAAGCTTCTGCCTTTGGATCGGGTCATGATCCCAGAGTCCTGGGATTGAGCCCGCATCGGGCTCTGCTCGGCAGGGAGCCTGCTTCCTCCTCTCTCTCTCTCTCTGCCTGCCTCTCTGCCTACTTGTGATCTCTCTGTCAAATAAAATAAATAAAATCTTTAAAAAAATATTTTTTCTTCCTAAAAGTGATAAATCCTTCAAAATAAGTTTATTGATTACTATTTCCGAACACTATGATTGGTATGCTTTAGATGTATGTATGATTTACATACAGCTAAACTAATTCTTTGACCCAGATAGTAAAACTTAGAAGACAGTTCACAAGAGTAATTTGAAATAAATGCACACAATTGTTTTTCAAACACATGGGCTATGCTGCACAGAATTACATGTATACATGTATTCTGCTTCTCTGAAGAATCCTATTACATTCTTTGACCTGAAGCACAGACAGAAAAACTTAGAAACAAACAGATCTTATAGGCCACTTAATCTAGTCTCCCACCCAATGCAGGAATCTCCTTGACATCACTGCTAACTAGTCAGCCAGTGTTTTCAACACCTGAAAGGAGCTTTTCCTTAGACATACACACAAATCACTCCTTTTCAAATGTTTTCTAAAGTTGGACAGTTCTCTCTGTAATTTGAGACAAAAAAAAAAAAAAATCTATGTGTAATTTCCAACCATCCAACCAATCTTAGTTCTACCTTCTAGAACTACAGAGAGCTTAGTTTAAATACAAAGAGACTGGTAGGTATAATAATAGCCCCCTAAAGATGTCCACGTCCTAGTTCTCAAAACCTGTTACTATGTTACCTTACATGGCAAAAGGGACTTTGGAGATAAATTAAGGATTCTGAGATGAGGAGACTATCCTGGATTGTCAGAGTATATCCAGTGTTATCACAAAAGTCCTTACAAGTAAAAGAGGGAGGCAGGAGAGTCTGTTTCATAAAGATAAAGCATGAGAAAGATGCTATGGTCTATTGTTAGCTTTGAAGATGGAAGAAGGGGCCATAAGCCAAGGAATGCAAATGAGCTCTAGAAGTTGGAAAAGTTAAGGGAAGAGATTCTCCCCAGAGCCTCCAGAAGGAAGGCAGCCCCGCCAATACCCCAATATGAAGCCAAGTGAAACCTGCTTTGGACTTCTGACCTCCAGAACTGTAACATATTAAATTTGTTTTGCTTCAGGCCACTAAATTATGGTAATTAGTTATAGCAGAAATATGAGACAAACATAAATATATTAACATCTTTTTAAAATTACTTAAACAATTAGAAAGATTAAGTTTAATACAATTTAATGAGGCAGAAACAGTTTATAAATTAGACTGTTCAACACTTCTTACAACCTCTGTGCAAAAGGCCTAGTGGCACTCTTCATGCCATGTCTACCACTACCTCTCCCACCAATCCTAACCTCCTGGGAAAGCTTAATTTCTTGGACTAAACAAGAATATGACAAAATATTCTTACTTTATTTTCAAAAGCAGTGTATTTGTCTATCAATATAACTTTTTTGGAGTGAGAAAAAAGCCTTCTTATAACTTGGGATTTGAGGTAAAAATGTTGGCATATCTTGCAGTGAGAGAAATACTATGTGTATCACTGTAAATGTGGCACAACTTAATCAGTATTTTTAAATCTAGCTCTTGCAATACTTTTATAATGGACCTACCATTTAACCTGCCTCATGAAAACTACTTGTCTGATTGTAAGCTCTCACTTGAAAAATATTTTCTGACATCTGTTTTTAAGTTATATACAAAGATTCAGGAGTAACCTTTAAACCAGTGGAGACATTTGAATAAAACTATCATTTAAGAAGCAAAATGAAAGGAGGGATCTTCCATAAAAACTTTTCGAATGTCTGAAGCCTAGGATCATATTTTTACTTAGCTTTTATTTCTCCAAAGTATACCCAGTTCCTCAAGCATTCTCCATGTGGAGTGATTCTTGGCTTTATCACCGTCCTCCTCATGATCCTCCCTTCCTCTGAATGCATCTAGTTTGTCAGTTTCTTTCTTTCTTGCCCTTTCTCCCTCTCCCTCTTTCTCTTTCCTTTTCTTTGTCAGTATCCTTCTTAAATGTGTTCTGAACTGAACAAAATGCTATAAACGTGACCACCCAAAATGCAAAGAATGTTAAATTTCTTATTCCAAAGACCTTACTCTTAATAATTCAACTAGGGCTTACAGGCTATTAAGTCTTATACCTATTCAGCTGATTGCATTAAACTCAAGTATAGAATTTACATGTACTCCTATTACACTTTAACTGACTAGTTCAAATAATCATGCACAGGTTGACAACAAAGCACTCTTTGGGCAGAAGTATTCAATCTGATATAAATCCATCTGACTATACTATCTCCCAGATCACATTTCCTCATGTTGTCCACAAGACTATGATGAGAGACTCTGACAATGTACTCTCTGGAACTCAAAATATGTTATTATGGCATCATTCTATCATGCAATCCTATCAAAAAGGAAATTAAGTCAGTCTGGCAAGTCACTTAACCAGAGTCTCAGTTTCCTCACCTATAAAGCAAGGAAGTTGGACTAGATCCCTTTGAGCTATAAAATTCTATTCTTCTAAAAGAGATTTTATCAGGTAGTAGAAAGATACTGAAATAAATAAGGAAGGAAAGCTAACCCATGTGGGAGAGGTACCTTGTCATGAATAAACGAGTGGGGTGAAGTAGTGTCTGTAATCCCACACTGATAATCCATAAACCAGAGGGCACCCTATCTTATTTCTCCTTTCACATAAAGCAAAGCCCCAATTCAGACTTTACCAATTATTAACTTGTGATGTTAGACAGGTTCTGGAATAAAGCTTAACGTACTGTGGAGTCACTGAAAAAAGAAACTTGGTAAGCAAATGAATAATGAAACAAATTATTTTTAAGACCTCTACAAATCTTTAATTTCATGCAAGCCCTGAAGCTGAAAATTGTTCTTAGTCTTTGTAAAAGATACTTACTTGACTTTGGTTCTAGTTATTATATATGTTTAAAACAATAAGGCTAACTTTTAAGAAAGTATCTATTAGTCATACTTTTCCAATATTCAGGCTAGTGTTCCTTTTTCTTACCAAGGTTTCATTTTACTCCAAAGGTAAAATGTATTAGAAGGGTTCTTAAAGTCTGAATAACAGTACAAAAGGAAAATAAATAAACTGTACTTCCATTGTGATTCACTCTAAAATTCATCTCATGCCCTCTAGAGAAATTTCCTTTCCTCTAAGCCAATAAACTTCAATGACTTTTTTTTTTATCATTGATCTATTTTTCTCAAGCTAAACGTATTCATTCCATTATATAAACAGACAAAACAGGTGAATTCTGTAAGCCAAAAACTCTGTACAAAGTGCCAAGATGCATTCACATGTAGAGAAGAATGGGTTTGTTGGGGGATCATGATATACAGGTGTACCCCAGTGCTCTTAAATGCTGCTCAAGCTACTATCCAGGACCCAGTGGGAGTGCTCATTCCTGAAGAACACTCAGGCAATTGTGCTGAGTTAAGGCTTCCAACCCCAGAAAGCTAAACTGTTGGTAAAGTTTTTTGCCAACCCTCTAGACTGCTTTAGCACCTTCTGTCTAATAATCATAATCATACCAGAGATTGATATTCTTCAGCTTTCTGAGAATCAAATATAAATTATAACATAGAATATACTGCTTAAGATGTTTAACTTTCAAAAACATTTTCTGAGATTGCATATTGAATCAAAGTAATGACTATCCACATCCTTATTTCACAACTCTAAATGGTTCCTGGTATTTTCATGCTACAAAGAAGAAAGTTGAGGCTCAGAGAGCCTAAGTTTTACAAAGTCACAGAGTATCAGTGAAAAGTGAAGAGCCAGTATCAGTGTGTATGATCCCAAATCCATGTCTTTCTGCTCCAACACACTGCCCCTCAAAGATGGCACAGTTTACCAACAGAGAGCTCACAGCCTAGGACTCTACACACTTAATAGGGCAGAAAGAAAAGGGTATAATGTTTTAGTATACATTGAGAACACAGTCATGTTTCTTGTGTAATAAAACAAAATGGATATTTTTAAAAGGAAAATGTAAGCATTACAAGCCAGGCAACCGTTAGATAAGAAAAAGGAATGATTAAGAAACGACATTTGGAAAAGATGATATTTTATGTGTTGAAAATAAATACGACTTTGACATCCAGAATGGGACAGGACACTTCATGCAGGGAAAAGAACATGAACAAAGACATACAGAAAGGAAAACAAAAAACATATATACAGAACAGCAAATAGTTCAGATCTGCTAACACAGTGTTTCCTACCTTTCCCTGATAAGAATTCCAAGGAATTCATTGAAAGTATAGCTTCCAAAAAAAAAAAAAAAAAAAAAGTATAGCTTCCCAGGCTCCTCCCTTGGAGATTCTAATTCCATAGGTCTGAGGAGGGTGTAGGGATTTAATTTTTAATTTTTAAAAGTGTTGGACCTGACATTTCTGTGGTTTTTAAGTGGTATAAGAAGTATTTAACTAAAGGGCAGAGTTGGTAATGGGGAGTCACGGCCTTATTTCTATAGTCAACAAAAAGCAACTGTGGTATCTTTTTTTTTTTTTAAGATTTTATTTATTTTATTATTTGACAGGGAGAGATCACAAGTAGGCAGAGAGGCAGGCAGAGAGAGAAGGGAAAGCAGGCTCCCTCCCAAGCAGGGCTCGATCCCAGGACCCAGAGATCATGACCCAAGCCGAAGGCAGAGGCTTAACCCACTGAGCCACCCAGGCGCCCCGCAACTGTATACCTTAATGAGGTTTTAGGAAGACTGTTCTGATGGTAATGAGTGGAAGGGAAAGAAAAGCAAGGAGATGGGAGACAAGTCTGTAGACTAGAGCAGCAACCAGGCCTAGAAATAAAGGCTTGAATGAGGGTAGTAGCAAAATAAATTAAAAGGAAAAAATAGATTTGAGATATGTCATGGATGAAAAATTGGTAGGACAGTGCAACAAATTGGTTTTGCAGAGAAAGAATAAGAAAAAAGTCAGGATCTAAAATTCTTCTCTAGAGAATACTGATATCAGGGAGTAGAAAACGAAGTCACAAAACAGAAAAGTCTGGGAAACAAAGATAATGAATTAAGCCTTGGCCAGGACTTGGGTTACTAGTGAGATATTTAAACATAGAGAGATGGCCAATAGGCAGCTGGAGAAAAGAAAAGTAAGCCAGCCTAGAGATAGAGATTTGAGAGTCAGAAGCAAACACTGTTTTTTAAAAGATTTTATTTATTTATGTGAGGTACAGCAAGAGTGGAGAGCAGGGGGAGCAGCAGGCAGAGAGAGAAGCAGACTCTCCACTGAATAGGGAGCCCGACATGGGGCTCGATAGCAAGACTCCAGGATCATGACCTGAGCCGAAGGCAGCCACTTCACCGACTGAGCCACTCAGGCGCCCCAGAAGCAAACATTTGATAACTTTATCACACGGCACAGTCAGATGAGAGAAATACGATGACACGGTACTAGGCTTATACTATTCCCATGATAATGGACTGTAACATACAGTTGCAACCTCCATATGTAGGTATAAGTAACATATGCTTGAAACATTTAACACATACTGTTGTGACAATAGAAAAAATTCAAACTAACTTCCTAGCGAAGTTGATCTCAAAGTAAGGGTAAGCAAAACATACTTTCAACCAGAAATGTAATTCACAGAAAGACTAATAGAAACACTCCTTTCTCCTACCCTTGTGCTTTCCTCAAGCTGCTCAGCCTAACATTCAGGCCTCTGTGTGAGTTAGGAAAGGGTAAGGAGCCGACTGCACTGAGCCGCCTTCCGCCACAGAATGCTGCGGCGCTCCCAGCTTATTTTCCCGCCTGTCTTCTAGACGGCTTGGGCTTAGAGGAAGCAACTTCCGCAGCATTCAAGATCATATTAGCGACATAAATAGCTACAGAAAGCTCATTTCGCAATTCTGATTGCACCGCCTCCTAATTACATGGTCTTGCACAAGTGATTTAACCTTTCTCAGTATTGATTTCTTCCCTTACGTAGGAGTAACTAACATCTCTAGCATGTGGTTGTTATAGAGGTGACATAACATAAACATTTAACACAGGTAGCAGAGGAAAATAATTACAGTATAACATATGCTTTGATGGCCACAGATCACCATGGGAAGAAGTTAAACTTAGCCTGGGTAGGAGATGGGTAGAGAAGGTGGAGGTAGTCCAGAGGTGATAGTGGAGCTAAGTCATAAGGGAAAAACAAAAATTAACCAAATAAAGGAGAACCTAACCCAAAAGGGGTTAAAGGAAAAGGAAAAACAGGAGTGGGAGGATTGTGGGGAAGGCACTTGAACTTGACATCTTTAGAAAACATCAGTGAAAGGGACTCCTGGCAATTTCCAGATTTAACATTTGTCGTTTTGTCCATTTACAAATATACCCAGACGATCATGACATATAGTATATCTTTCATTTTAATAAGGCAGAAATTTGAATCATGAATAAGGTAAGACTAGTGCACTAACATCTAAAGAAGATAACTTCTGAGATATTGGGGTACCAGAATCAATGAAGAGGTCTAGGGAAAGGAGGTTTTCATATAAAGATGAATTTAATTTTGACATCTAAAGTAGATGGGGCGCCTGGGTGGCTCAGTGGGTTAAGCCGCTGCCTTCGGCTCAGGTCATGATCTCAGGGTCCTGGGATCGAGCCCCACATCGGGCTCTCTGCTCAGCAGGGGGCCTGCTTCCTCCTCTCTCTCTGCCTGCCTCTCTGCCTGCTTGTGATCTCTCTCTGTCAAATAAATGAATAAAAAAAAAAATTAAAAAAAAAATAAAGTAGAGATGTTTCCTAAAGGAAATCAAGAATGTCAGATAAGAGGCCAGAAATAATATTTGTTCAGGTGTCCCAGAGTTCAGAATATTAGTATACAGGTGGAAGCTGAGAATCCATGGGATCAAATATATCACTCTGGAATACTGAAGACAGCAGGAAAAAATCATGACAGAACGCTTCTTACACATGTCCATTTCAATTCAGTCTTAATGCAATGAGTAGAAGTAGTGTGCTTACTAAATGCTCAACATTAGCCTATCAAAACCATCCTCTATGATGAGGGAAGAACATGGATAAAGAATTAAACACAAGGGTAAATATAATGTGCTTTTAAGCTAGTGCTATTGTTAGTTTTGATTAGAAATAGGTAACTATATTAAGCAAATAAGACAGGGCTAAGTTACAGAGTTTTAATTACTACAACAGAACTTTTAACCCTTTGGGTTTCTGTATTCACTAATTTTCTTTCTTTCTTTTTTTAAACACTGCAGAAAGGTAATCTATTTATAGAAGAGTGATTTAAAGGCATTATTATTTTCTTTACAAACAGATGGAACAGGAACGTCCACTTTTTTTTTTTTTTTTTTAAAGATTTCATTCATCACTTGGCAGAGAGACAGATTACAAGTAAGCAGACAGAGGAGAGGGAGAAGCAGGCTTCCCACTGAGCAAGGAGCCCGATGCGGGGCTCAATCCCAGGACCCTGAGACCATGACCTGAGTGGAAGGCAGAGGCCTAACCCACTGAGTTACCCAGGCACCCCAGGAACTATCCACTTTTAAAAAAACTCTACATTCCAACCCTCCACTATTATTTATAATTAATTTTTTTTGAGAGAGGGAGGAGAGGTAGGGCAGAGAGAGAGGCAGAGAGAGAATCTTCCAATGTAGGACTCAATCTCACGATGCTGAGATCAAGACTTAAACCGAAATCAAGAATCAGACCCTTAACCAACTGAGCCACTCAGGTGTCCCTCAACCCTCCACTATTATTATAATTCACTGAACTTCCTGTATCAAAGGCTACCCCGCCCCCACCAGCCCCTTCCCTAGATTTGACTCTCCAAATTTCCATCTCTTCATCATCTGAGGGAACACATACCAGAATCTTTGGGAGTAAAAATCCTTGAAGGTGATTTTCTTGGAGTATATTTAACAGATTCACTATTCTAAATATTGTCAAGGCATAGGTGTTTCAGCAATGAGTATTGTGTCAAAAGTGATATTCAGGAAAACCACACTTAAAGGCCTAGTGGAAGCATTGGTGGGGTAAAAGACCAGGAGGGGATTTATAATCCAAATACATGTATCTTACATGGTTCAAATCCCAGCTCTAGCTATTTACTGGCTGTGTGACTGAGCAAATTACAACCTATTTATACCTTAATGTATTTTTGGGTAAAATGGGATAATGATAATACCTATCTTAAAGGGCTATGATGAAAATTAATGACATTAATGAATATATAGATAATATTAAAATGAATATAAAAACTTTGGTCCATCACTATTATAATAACGATCATAATCATTATCATCTAGCAAAACACTTAAATAGCAATTAAAATCTGAATCACAAGGTTGAATCATTTTTTAACTCTAGTTCTGAATTTTAAAAAAATAGCTTGTTAAAAAACCCCACAAAACTCTAATTTCAAGAGGGCATATCAGCTTAGGAATTGCAAATATTACTGACACCAGATCATTTTACAAATCAGTTAAATGAACACTTTCTGACCGTGTACAGTGGAAAACATGCTGTGCCATATATATAGCAGGAGATACAAAAATGAGTGAGATAGAGACCCTAATATCTTTCATAACTCAGAACAAAGGGATTAGAGTTTTACCTGACTAACTCGATTAACTTCCTCCTCTTCTTCTTCAGCTTCCTCTCCAAATGAAAGTAAACTAAAATTTCTTATCAAAAAAAGAAAAAAAATGAGAGAAGAATGAAAGAAAATTGAAAAAATTAAACAAAACTTATACTGTATTTTCAAGGCAATAAAATAGAATTTACAAGAACACATTTTAACTGTTCAGGAATACACAATATAACTTAGTATTCAGCAGAAATATACTAAGGATCTGTATTTTCAGCATAATGTTAAGGCATTGGCCTCAGACCCGAGAAATTCATATATTAGATGAAACTAATGACCAAAAAAATCCATCCTCAGCACTACCATTAAATATATTAAGTCAAGCATGACAGAAATAATTAAGCCTTTTATATTTATAAAAACTGGTTAGCAAAATGGGAGTTTTCCGAAAACCTAATAAATATATAGCCCTGAGAGCACTACAAATGGGAAGCAATTAATCGTGTCTTCCAAAATGTCATAATACTTTGAAATTGATAAGTTACACAATACTGTCAAATAAAAAAAATATAAGCAGTAAACGTAACAAAAAAATAGCCCATGGGGAAGAATAAACTGTTTGTTTTCTTTGAGCCTTCAAACTAAAGACAGCCCAAAGAAGATAAATAGCAAGTTATTAAAACTCTCTCTCAAATACTGAAAAAATAAAAGATTTGGCAACAAGAAGAATTTTTTATTTCAAAACCTAGATGCAATCAAAGACTACCATATCATCCCTAATATATTTGCTATGAATTAAAAACAAAAACAAAAACACCCAGCTTTTGGGCTAATGTCAAGATAAATAATAGTGATGAAATATTGTACCTAAATGTGGTGATGGTGACCTTTCACCCAGAGGTAAATTAGTCAAAAGAAATGAATCAAAAAATAGAAGAATATCAAATACACCACCATATAAGAATTTATTTTGCCACAAGACATCAACTGCTTATTGAAGTGGCTCACTTTTGACAGTTTATAAAAGCAGCTTAACTTCCTTATACTGTAGGGTATCATGGAAAAGAAACACATGTGATTGAATACCTATGCCACTGGGTGTTTTCAAATTCCCCCTGCTCATTTTCTCTTCCTAACACCCAGATGTTGTAATTATAATTTCCATTTTACAGGATGGGGAAACTGAAGCTCAGAAATATGAACACACTTTGCTCTTATAAATGGTGTCAGGCAGGATTGTACCTGGAACTGTCTGAATCTAACAACTATGAATATACTAAAATCACTAATGTGGATGCTACACTTCACTAAAAGAGGAAGTTGAAATCTAACTCTCTGATACCTATTTTAATAAAATAGACAAAACTAGTAATATGAAAAATATTGTCCACAAAATACTGTAACTTACTTACTACAAAACAGGAGTGAAAAGTTAAATTATGTAACCATGCAGTCATTATATCCTTCATACTTGACTTTCCAAATTCTTTACACAGAGCATATATTAGTTGAAAAACAAGTAAAAAAAAAAAATCTTAACTCATTTACATAAATAACTGCTATAGTGATCATAAATATTAATACAGATTTCATGCAGACATGTGACACAATACTTCTTTAGCTTGTTACATACAGTATTTTAATAAAAGAAATGCATATTTAGAAAAAAAAAAAACCACCTCATAATCCAGATATCTCCCCAGTCGACACTGGCCTCTCCCTCACTAGTAAACAGTTGTTACAAAAGGAAATAAAATGAATGAATTTCTATTATTCTATTATTTCTGATTACTTTGTGCCTTTGGGCTTCAGTTTCTTTACTTCTTCCTCTGGTTTCTCTTTTTTTGGCTTTTTTATTTCTCTTGGAATGATGTCATCAAAAGGATTAAACAAAACCTATGGAAAAAAATAGTTTGAAAACATTTTCCCATTTTTAAAAATTTCACAAAAAATTAAAACCAGTATTCAATTGTGTTAATATTAACTTCTGTATTTTTTGCTCACATAACTATTATAAGTCTAGTGATATATTTACTACATAAAGTACTTCCACTTACATGGCCTTGCTGGATTTTCCTGATAATCCTATGTGTAATTAGGTAAAAGGTATTTTATCCTGATTTCACAAAAGGGAAAAACATTCAATAAAACATAATACCTAGTAAGCAAGACAAGCTCAGAGAGTATGACCCCAAATCAAATGCTTCTAAGGACCTTCTTCCTCAATGAAGGATCACTCTAAAATTACCCAGGAAGGCACTTCATTGAGCTAAATAAGCCTAATTCTTCTAATTTTCCCTTATAAGTCAAGGTTTTCATATACTGGATTATCAGCTAAAGTTTCATCTTTGAAACCAAAGCCTTCAATTTAAAAAAAAAATTCTTAAATCAGAAATTGTGCCTAAATTACAGAGACAAAATCCGAATTATGATGTTGATTTAGTATAAAGCCTTTACCCAACAGTATAAAAATACTAACAGGGCGCCTGGTTGGCTCAAATGGTTAAGCATCTGCCTTCAGCTCAGGTCATGATCCCGGGATCCTGGGATCGAATCCTGTATCAGGCGCCCCTGCTCAGCGGGGAGACTGCTTCTCCCTCTGCCTCTCTTTCTTTCTGTCTGTCATGAATAAATAAATAAAACCTAAGAAAAAAATAATAAAAATTAAAAAATAAAATAAATAAAAATACTAACAGCCCGCTTCTCTTACGTGATAATTTAAGTGCTGTATCTTGGACATCATGCTCCTACCTCACAGCTTCTTATTCTGTGTGGATTACGTGGTCTTTCTTCCTCATCTACGTCAACTTCTGTCAACCGCAGCATGTTATACACTGTATCCCCTGTGACCTATCAAACAAGACAGAAAACCTAACTGTAAACTATTATATTCATTCTTTGAAATAAGAGAGGGCTTCTGAAAATACTTTTTCAATAATTAAGAGGAAATCTCGTATTTTTATATAGGAGCCTACGCATTAAATAATACAAATAAAGCAACTTCTTCTCAAGGGGAAAAAGCATAAAGGGAGTTCAATCCCTCAATAACATTTTTAGAAAACTTCCAATATATATTTAACATCAGGTTTTATTAAAAGTGAAGATACGATGCCAAGTAACCTCATACTGAATGACAGCTTTTCATTTAAACAAAATAAACAAATTCAGATTTTAGAAGTGGGTGGAACGAGCAGATAACAATACCACCTGTAAGTGCTTAGCACACATTATCTTGTTATGTCTCCACAAATATCCTAACAGCAGGTACTGCCATTATCCTCCTTCTCTAGATAAGAAAACTGAGATTCAAAGAAGTTACAGAGCTGACAGTGATGGCCTTTCTGAATACTTATTACTATGCTACACTTTGTCTCTAATGTGAACGTTATATATTAGCAATTGTAAAAAGTGGTGCAGAACGACAGTCTAAATCTCACTTTATTATATGTTTTGATTTTTTAAAAACGGTAGGAAGGAAAATCTACGAACATCAGACAACCTGTTATAGTGGTTCAAATGTGCATATTTTAACCCATGTTGTTAAGTTTTAAGCAACCAGATTGTATTGCATGTTTTCAGCATGAGTCCTTTCATTCAACATTTCTCAGGCGTTTTAAAATAATACCAATTTTCCAGTTGTGCTCAGTTTGTTTTTTCCCTTTCATCCTCACACAATCCAGTTTTGCCTAGGCTGTGGGGAAACCATTCCTACTGAACCAGTAGAGGGAGCTGATACACTAGTGATGTCTAACATGCCTACGACTTAAAACATGGAAATATGTTTTTTAGAAGGGAGAGTGAAAAAACAAAACCGTCAGAATCCCCTTTTAAAGAAAGATGTTAAATGTGAACAGGAATAAATAGGTACTACTCAAAGTAATATTTCAGGTAAAATGTTTTAATGTTAACACAACTTCCACTTTACACTTAAGAAATTTATCCTTGACAAAAATAAACTTTAAACTACTAAATGTTGTTACCTAGATTTCTAAAAACATAAAAACATTATCAGATGAGCAATATAGTAGCTAATATCATCAGTATGATTTTAGAAAAGAACATTTACAGTCATAATTAATGACTCATTTGAAACATACAAACAAAAATAAAGGTGGTCCCTGATAGTTCTTTGTAAAAGGAATATATTCCATCATTTTTAGAAATAATAAATATCCCAGGGAATATTTTTATGAGGGCAGCTCCTAGATAAGTTGGTCATATTTATCAAAGAAGCTGAAGATAACTGGACACAAACCTTTCCAAAAATGGTATGTTTATTGTTGAGTTCATCTGCTCGACCCAGTGTAAAGAAAAACTGGCTGCCATTATCATGAGGACCAGCATTTGCCATGGCAACCAGTCCTCTCCGATTAAAACGTAACCGGGAATGGAATTCATCCTGAAGCATAAAAAAAAAAAAAAAAAAGTTTAGTGAATGACCTCAGTTATAAGGTTCTTCCTACTCTGTTAACCAGGTTCTGTATAACTTCCAATCAAAAATGCTAAAGTTTTATTTGACTGATTTTCAAGTATAATCAAATCCAATACTTCCTATTCCTTCACTAATGTTAAACTTGACTTCACTAGCCTATAAGCATCTTCTAAATATCCTCAACCACAAATGTATCCTATTTTATGGGAAAGCTGCCTATTTACACAGAAGAAGGGCACTCAAAGGGGAAGAGATTTCTAAGTCATTCCTCTATTCCCAACCCTTAAAGTTATCTAACTTTTTAGAACCTTCTGTTTTTCTTTTCCAAAAACACTACCTTGGAGTCATTGTAGGGTCTTCAACTATTGCCCCTCCCCACTCCATTCTAAAGGTCTTGAAAAAATGGCTTTCTTCTTGTTTTTTAATTCAAGGAATCTACTTAATTGTGTTATGTGCTTTACTTTTTTTTAAAGGTCTTTGTTGAGTCTTTTCTGAACTGGCACTGCTCCCATTTGCCAGTTTTCCAAAGAACCAGAGCAAGCCTCTCTAAACTGGATTTCTTGCTATGGTAGGGCTACATAACATACATTAGTCTCTCAGTTAACAGAATTTCTATCCAGACCTGATACTAGACTCATTTATAATATAGGCGTATGATGTAGTCAGTGCTTTTCAGAAAGAAAGTTATTTTTCCTTAATAAGTAATTGTCAAAGATTTGAGCACAAAGAGTCATAACTTGGGATGCCTGGGTGGTTCAGCCAGTTAAGCATCTGCCTTCAGCTCAGGTCATTATCCCAGAGTCCTGGGATCGAGTCCCACATCAGGCAACTAGCTCAGCAGTGAGCCTGATTCTCCCTCTACCTCTACCGGCCACTCTCCCTGCTCGTCCTCTCTCTCTGTGACAAATAAATAAATAAAATCTTAAAAAACAAAACAAAAAAAAGTCATAACTCTTTCTACTGTATCAAAAGTGGCCTAATGGAAAAACTTAAGATAATGGTATTACATAATAAGCAAAAATCTCAATTTAGAAAAGAATTATGAGAAAGTGCTATACTGTTACACTGAACAATAGAATAAAGGAATGCTTTCTACTAGATGGAAGCTCTAAAATCATGAGACAAGTCAATTTGGTAAAATGCAAAGTAGTTTTTTAGTTACATTTGAGACTTTTTTATTATAGCCATTCCTCATTTTCTTTCTTTTTTTTTTTTTAAAGATTTTATTCATTTATTTGGCCGAGAGATCACAAGTAGGCAGAGAGACAGGCATAGAGAGAGGGGAAGCAGCCTCTCTGCTGAGCGGAGAGCCCGATGCGGGGCTCGATCCCAGGACCCTGAGATCATGACCTGAGCCGAAGGCAGAGGCTTAACCCACTGAGCCACTCAGGCGCCCCCATTCCTCATTTTCTAAGGCCATTATCATCTGGAAATTAAAGCAAACAGTTCAAGTATTTTTCTTAAGAATCACATAGTGACCCAGTAAAAAATTAAAAGAAACTCCAGACCCTCTATCTCATTCGTATAAACATGATGTCTTTAAAAATTCTCATATTTTAAGAGCTACCGATGTTTACTCATACAAAGAACATGACATTGGTACCATCAGATTAATAAATAACCTAAGTTGTAGTTTTTATTTGAACCCACTGTTATTAACTACAATGCTCTTTTTTTTTCTTTTTAGATCTGTGTAGGCAGTTAATAAATCACTGACCTATTCTTAATTAATACACTTTTTTCCTAATATATTTTATGTTAATTCTTTCTTCTGTCCCCTTGTGATTTCCTGTTATGACATGTGTTTTAGGCTACAAACATCTGTTGTGCATAATTAAGAATGAGTTCTGCTTTGGACCTAATTGCGCCTCCCCAATTCATAGAATGAGGCTCTAACCCTCCGTGTGACTGTATGGGAGACAGGGCCTGCAAGGAGATAATGCTAAGTTAAGTGATGTTATAAGTGTGAAGACCTAATCCAGGACTGCTAGTGCCCTTATAAAAAGAGGAAGAGACTCCAAAGTTCACTCTCTCTACCATGTGAAAACATAGCAAGGAGGTGGCCATCTGCAAGCCAGGAAGAGACCCTTCGCCAGAAACTGAATGCTAATAAGTTGACCCATACTTCCTAGCCTCCAGAACTGTAAGAAATAAACTGCTGTTGTTTAAGCAAACAACATGGGTTGTTTCAGCCAACCCATCAGTGGTATTTTATTATAATGGTCCAAACAGATTAATATAAATTCCATATAGTGTTAAATATTTTAAAATAGGATGGTATATGAAATGTTCTAAAAATCTTTTACATTTACAGAGTTTCAGAGATCAGATATTGCCAGATATCAAGAATTACATAATATAGGTTTTTTTCCTGCCTCACATTTTCCTCATGACCACAAGCAGGTATACCTGAATTCAACCTAGTGTAAAAGCTAGCAATAAGACAACTCAGAATGCTCGAAAGGGGAAGTGCTGCTCTTATACCTGTATAATCCTAAACACGTGACAGGTACCAGATTTTGTGCACTAATGTGAAATGCATTTTTTTCATGTGGGGCACAGTCATTTCAATTAAGCAATCCAAACTGATTTGCAAATAAATAACAATAAAAATTCAGTTTCACCTTGAATGGGGCTCCATAGATAGACTCTCCACCAGTCCCTGTGCCAGTAGGATCTCCCCCTTGGACTATAAAACCAGGTACAACTCTATGAAAAATGGTGTTGTCATAATATGCTGAAAGAAATTTAAAATAATTTAGCAAAGTCTAAAACGAAGTGTATAGCTTTGAGAGTTAATATTAGAGTCACAAGATTTTTTTCTCACACTATTAAATAGGCTCATAAATCAAACCCCTTCTTTCCTACTTACCATAAAATGTCTACTCAAAATAGTACAATTTCTACAAAAAAGCATGGTGGTTGTTGTAATTATTTCCAAGATTCTCTCCAACTCCAGATTACAGTTTATGTATAAATATATTTGGAAGCTATAAAAATACAAGAGGGATCATATATGATCTCTTAATAGTACTTATTATTTGGAACCTGAAGTCATTAAGGAGACTTCACCAAGAAAAAGAAGTGGTATGTGGCAGAAGCATGACATCTCTGTGAGGTAAATCCTGAGCCAAGAAGTTGGTGAGGGCAGAAGGGCAATATTTAGGGTTTGACAGAATCAGAGTTTAAAGTGGAAAACATATGAAGAATATATATGTAGCCCTGAAGGAAGTACTGAATAAACAAAACCTATTATTATTGTTGTAAAAGCAAACAAAAAACAAGTAGCAGCATAATAGATGGGAGATGGAGTTAATTCCCGAGTGTAGTCCTAGTTCAGTCATGTGTTTAGGATTGGAAAGCAGAAAGAGGGAGAATAGTTCCCTGAAAGCTTCACTGAGCTGCAGAACTGCCTGACACCAGATTTCTTGTCATTCATACAGGATTATAAATGTCTTTATTATGTAAATAATATTGAGTTGAGTCTTCTCTTATTTGCACCTAAACACAAGGTAACTCATTCAATGACAAATACAATCAAGTGTCTACTTTATGAGTCAAAGCAAGACTATGGTTTATCATAATTCATAAAGTACTATATAATACAGTGGCTTATAGGCACCCTCATCATTATTTACATTTGCAGGATCTATCTGGACGTAAAATCCACACTTTAAAGCAATATTGGCAAGAGAGACTCAGTGCAAAGAAGTGCTCCTTGGTTACAAATAGAAACTGTAAAAACTGAATCTAAAAGTATCTCTCCTGTATTAAGTAACCATTTACTCAGAGTAGGTTAAAACTAGGCAGCATTCAGTTCTGACTCTTGCATCTTGTTGGCTGGGTAGCCTTAAACATAATTTTTTCCCACCATTTTTAAAAAATGGAGATATAATTGACATTTAACATTATAGTAGTTTCAGGTATAGAACATAATGATTCAGTATTTATATATATTGTGCAGTGTTCACCACAGTAAGCTTAGTTAACAGCCAGCAGCACCTCACAAAGTTACAAATTCCTTTTTCTTACGATGAGCACTTTTAAGATCTACTTTCTTACCAACTTCCATATATGCAATACAATATTATTAACTATCATCTACCATGATATACATATAATTTTCTCATTATTAACTGACTGAGCCACCCAGATACGCCCAAAATTTTTAATTATAAAATAAATAATTATTGGGGATCCAGTGTATAGCATGGAGGTTATAGTTAACAGTACTGTGTTGTATACTTGAAATTTGCGAAGAGAGTAGATCTCAAGTATTCTCACCACACACACACACTCATAAGGTAACTATGTGAAGTGATGGATATATTACTTAACTTGATAGTAATAATCATTTCACAATGTGTATGTGTCTTAAATCATCACACTGTACACTTTAAAAAGATCATGTTGTACATCCTAAATATATACAATTTTTATTTGTCTATAATACCTAGGTAAAGCTAAAGAAAAAAAAAAAAACGACTAAAAACTTGCCTTTAACTGCCGTATCTATATCATGTTCCACCCTCCTGGTTTTTACTCATTTACTTTTTAATTCTGGAAATCATCCCTTGTTGAAGTAAATACTGATATGAATGTTCTAAGACCTAGAAATTTCATGACTTGTTTAAATCATAGAATTAGTTCATTAAAATGGGGTTCTCGATTTTAAAACCTTGACTTTACTTGGGAGTATTTTCATTTAAATTAATCTTCTCAGGTTTCTTCTTAGCCTCTGCAGTAATAATTCTATCTTTCACCTGTTCAACTTAAGGGAATTGCTCTGAGTTATTTTCTTATGATTTTCCTATTCTTTTCTCTTTCTCCTTGTGTTCTTATAAATAGGGGAATAAATTTTTTGTTGTTCCAATTAAGTTCCACCATGACCTAACTTAACTTTATTTTTTCTTCACTATCATATTATATCCAGATGTTTTCTGTTTCTCCCATTCACCTGGTCATGGATTATTAATTACCATTCATTCTTTCTAATGTTTTTGTACTTTCACTCTTCCCCTATAAAATTTGAGCTTTTGAGTCTTCAAAACTTCTTTCCAGAAGCAAGTCTGACTTCTCTATGTCTACTCTGTTTCTTGGTTCTGTTGATAGTTATTTGAGGCTTCTCTGACTGTACTACCTGTCTGACTCAATTTCCTTCCTGCCTGCCATAGCAATTATTAATAATGGTCTTTGCAGATGTCTTTCCCTCTATTTTGGGGGAGCAGGTTTTTGGGGAAGTCTATTTATTTTTATATCTTAAATCCTCCCCTGGTAATTATCTATTTGTATAATTATTATCTATTTGGAGAGCTCTTTCTGTATCCTCCTACTGGTTATACTAAGTTCTCTTTCACACCTTGCTTTTGACTCAAAATATTGTTTTCTGATACCTGATTAACCCTGTCTCTCTTTACCAATCAGATATAACTTAGAAAGATAATGATTTGCCACCACTGTAGATATCTGAAACCATATGCAATGTATTCCAAAAGCCAGTAAGTTACAAAAATGTTTATAATGTTTAGTTCTACAGGAGAATATTCTGAAGGAGAAAACACTCAAGTGGATGTATAATTCTGTAAAGTTTATTGAAAGAAAAATAGTCACTTTGTGACTCGGTCTAAAATCATACTGGAAACATTGATAATGACATCACTGAATGTTGAATGGAAGGCTTCATTGAGAAGATGGAACTGTGGGCAGATATTAAAAAGTGGGTAGACTTAAACAGTAAAGAAGGAAAGAAAAAGTATTCTGAAAGGAGACTGAGGATATGAAGCAAGGTATGAGGGTATGTGTGAAAGTGGAAATGGGAAGGAAATGCTCAGGAATTAAAAGTAATAGTCAGCTGAAGCCATATGGTTATTTCCTGCAATGAAAAACAAGGCTGGAAGGCTAGGAAACCAAGCCATCTGAGGATTTGGCTGCTAGATGGATAAAAAAAGAGGGTAAACAGATTAAAGATTACAGAAAGAAAGACCCAGGCAAAAGCTAATCACAATCAGCAGGTGAAAGACAAGGCAATCTGGTTTAGTTATAGCTGACAGAGGAAGTGTAAAGTCCACTACTAAATTGGGAGTAAAGTCCACTTCGATATGTAAATTAGAGTAAAGAAGAGAGAAAATGGCTGGAATTCTAAATTTGACAGTTATTTGGATAGAAGTAACAACTGAAGAGTAAACCCAAGGCAATCTCAGGGAGTACCTTTATTTGGAGGATGAAAGAAAGAAGTGGGGAATAGACAAAGATAAAAAATGATCAAAGTTTTACTGGAGAGATAAATTTCTCTACTGAAGATACACAGATTTATTTGAAAGACAGTCTTTATCTCCTCCCTCTATTTCCTGACACAGTAGCTCAACACCATATCACTCATATCAACTCCTATCATTCATCACCACCATTTAACAGCAGGCCTCAATGTTGTGGAAAGATACACTTCAGTTTATTTTTAAATTAATAAAAAATTTCCTACAGAATAAAACTCAAGAGTTATGATTACCTTCCAAACAAAGCTGAATGAAATTTCTGCAAGCTTTAGGAGCTTCTTTTGACCACAACTCTATGTCAATATCTCCAGCTGTAGTTTTCAATAAAACCTGTAGAAAGAATATGACATCATTACATTAAATTATCATTTTGGGGGCACCTGGGTGGCTCAGTGGGTTAAGCCGCTGCCTTCGGCTCAGGTCATGATCTCAGGGTCCTGGGATCGAGTCCCGCATCGGGCTCTCTGCTCAGCAAGAAGCCTGCTTCCCTCTCTCTCTCTCTCTCTGCCTGCCTCTCCGTCTACTTGTGATCTCTCTCTGTCAAATAAATAAATAAAATCTTTAAAAAAAAAATTATCATTTTGGCTTGATAATTAGTTGAAATGCTGCTCAATTTAAGGCATTCATTAATGAGTTTTCAATCTTAAAGTTAAAAACTTTGCTGGGCTTTTCTTGCTATACTAAAAAAAAAAATACACTCAAAAAGTACAACAGGGAAAAGACAGTGTCTTCAACAAATGGTACTGGAAAAACTGGACAGCTATATGCAGAAAAATGAAACTGGACCACTTTTCTTATACCATACATAAAAATACACTTAAGATGGAATAGAAACTTAAATGTGAGACCTGAAACCATAAAACTCCCAGAAAAAAAAAACAGACAGCAATGTGACACTTGCCTTAGCAATGTTTTTGTAGACATGTCTCTTCAGTTAATAACCAAAATACATAAAGAACTTATACAACCCAACACCCAAAAAAAAAAAAATTTTTTTTTTCAATTAAAAATGGGTAGAGGAAAGAAAAAAAAAAATGGGTCGAAGACCTGAATAGACATTGTTCCAAAGAAGACATACAGATGGCTAACAGACATAGGAAATCATGCTCAAATCAGCTAGCAATGCAAATACTCAAGGGAATGCAAATCAAAACCACAATGAGATGTTACCTTACCTCTGAGAATGGCCAGAATCAAAAAGACAAGAAGAAATAAGTGTTGGCAAGGATGTAGAGAAAAAGGAACACTCATGAACTGTTGGTAGCAATGTAAACTGGTGTGGCCACTGTGGAAAGCAGTGCAGAGATTACTTAAAAAATTGAAAACGGGGCGCCTGGGTGGCTCAGTAGGTTAAAGCCTCTGCCTTCGGCTCAGGTCATGATCCCAGGGTCCTGGAATCGAGCCCCACATGGGGCTCTCTGCTCCGCAGGGAGCCTGCTTCCCTTCCTCTCTCTCTGCCTGCCTCTCTGCCTACTTGTGATCTCTGTCAAGTAAATAAATAAAATCTTTTAAAAATAAATAAATAAATAAAATTGAAAACAGAATTACCATATGATCCAGTGATTCCACTACTGGGTATTTACCCTAAGAAAATAAAAACACTAATTTGAAAAGGTATTTGTACCCCTATGTTTACAGCAGCAGTATTTATAATAGCCAAGATATGGAAGCAACCCAAGTGTGCATCCATAGATGAATGGATAAATAAGTGGCATGGATGTCTGTGTGTGTGTGTGTGTGTGTGTGAGTGTGTATGTATATACATAAATATATATTATATATATAAATCTGGTAGTAGAATATTAGTCATAAAAAAGTGCAATATGGCTATTTGCAGCAGTATGGATAAAGACGGTATAATACTGCTAAGTCTGACACAATAATACAAATACCATATGTTCTCACACATATGTGGAATTTAAGAAACAAAACAAACAAAAGCGTCAAAAAAAGCCCTCAAACCCTTAAATACTGAGAACAAAATGGTGGTTGTCAGAGGGGAAGTAGGGGATGGTGAGACAGATAAAGGAGATTAGAGAGTACATTTATTTTGATGAGCAGTGAATATTGTATAGAATTGTTGAATAATTCTACTGTTGAATCATTCCACCTCAAAATAATATAACACTGTATGTTAATTATACTTGAATAAAAAAATTCAATACAAGTCATTATAAATTTATATCATTCAAATACCATTTTCAGAAATAATGTAGGACTTAAGAAAAAAATAGCATATACCTTTTTAATCAGAAAAACTTACTCATTTAAAAATCAATCATTTAAACTTGCTTTAATTAAGAAAGTTTGCAGCCTTTCTTCCAATAATATTGGCATAGCAAATTGAGAAATTAAAGAACAGGGGTGCCTGGGTGGGTCAGTGGGTTAAAGCCTCTGCCTTCAGCGCAGGTCATGATCCCAGGGTCCTGGGATGGAGCCCCACATTCAGGATGCCTGCTCAGCAGGGAGCCTGCTTCCTCCTCTCTCTCCTGCCTCTCTGCCTACTTGTGATCTCTGTCTGTCAAATAAATAAACAAAATCTCCAAAAAAAAAAAAAAAAAGAAAGAAAGAAAGAAATTAAAGAACAATGAACCCATGAAACCGTGACACCATAAGACAATTTTACAATTATGTTTTTACATATAAACATTCTACTTTCTCATTCAAAATCACGCCATTCCTGGAGTACCTGGATGGTTCAGTCTGTTAAGCATCTGACTCTTGATTTTTGGCTCAGGTCAAGACATCAAGGTCATCAGATTGAGCCTCATGCCAGGCTCCGTGGGGAGTCTACTTGAGATTCTCCCTCCCTCTGCCCACCCCTCTTCTCTCTCTCTCAAAAAAAAAAAAAAAACATTCCTAATTTACAATGAAACACTCTTTTTTAAAAATTTTTAGAAAGATTTATTTATTTGAGAGAGAGAAATCACAAGTAGGCAGAGAGGCAGGCAGAGAGAGAGGGGGAAGCAGGCTCCCTGCTGAGCAGAGAGCCTGATGCGGGGCTTGATCCCAGAATCCTGCTATCATGACATGGGCTGAAGGCAAAGGCTTAACCCACTGAGCACCCAGGCATACCTACAATGAAACATTCTCCATCTAATTCTAGGTTGTATATTACTAAAATGGTATATCTCAAAATCACCATCTATAGTCAATGGAATCCTTTGATAGCCTCTTTTCTACCTGCTCATGAAGATAAGGACTTCTAACTTGGCTTGGCATGAAACAACACCCAAAAGATCTATTCTGGAGGGGACCTGGATGGCTCAGTAGGTTAGGTTTCTGCCTTCAGCTTAGGGCATGATCTTAGGGTTCTGGGATTGAGCCCTGGGTCAAGCTCCCTACTCAATAGGGAGTGTGCTTCTCCCTCTATCTTCCCTGGCTGGTGCACATGTGCATGCTCTCTCACTTTCTCTCAAATAAATAAATAAAATCTTAAAGAAAGAAGAAAAGAAGGAAGAAATGAAGGAAGGAAGGAAGAAAGAAAAGAAAAGAAATACTCTATCATGACAAATCAACCCAGCTAGATTCTCATATTCTTGGGAGGTATATTTTTGGGATGCAAAGTGAGTGACTAACTCCCTAGACTGTATCTAGAACACTGGGTAACACCTTCTGATTTTGAATGAAAACTGGTATATACCCCAATCCCAAAAATACAGTATATCTAAAAAGACAATGTCCTGTCCTACCTATTATCCCCTTGTATACTTAAAATAAAATGTTACTGTTAAAGGGAACCTACACATGTCTTCTCTCCTTTCGAATTCTAATACAATGATTCCAACTTTTTCAAAGTATGCATCCGTATTAGCAAAGATGAGAAGGGAAGTGGGAAGGAGTTAAGGAATTGGGTGCACACAGTCCTCAAATATGTACTTTTTTTCCTATAGTATTTTAAGAGTCACAGAATATAAACATTTCAAAGGATTACATAAAAACAGTATTTTTAGATAACTCTTAATCTTCTTTACTAGTGATATAATGAAACTTTTTAAAAAATAACAGCATTACTGAGATATAATTCACATACCAAACAAGTCACCCTTTTAAAGTGGTTTTTAGTACCATGACCACTACTTAATTCCAGAACATTTCATCACCCTCAAAAGAAACCCCGTCCCCATTAGCAGTCACTCCCTATTTCCTCTTACTCCTATCCCTTGGCAACCACTAATCTACTTTCTGTATCTATGGCTTTGCCTACTGAACATTTCATATAAATGGAATCATACAATATGTGGCGTTTTTTTTTTTTAAGATTTTATTTATTTATTTGACAGACAGAGATCACAAGTAGGCTGAGAGGCAGGCAGAGAGAGAGGAAGGGAGTCAGGCTCCTTGCTGAACAAAAAGTCCGATGCAGGGCTCGATCCCAGGACCCTGGGATCATGACCTGAGCTGAAGGCAGAGGCTTTAACCTACTGAGAGAGAGCCTGCCTCTCTCCTTACTTGTGATCTCTGCCTGTCAAATAAATAAATTTTTCTTAAAAATCTTAAAAAAAAAAAAAAAGAAACCACTGCTCTAAAAAACGAGCTAATATACGTCATCCCTGCCTTTGTAGTGTGTGGAGTCAGGGTGCTCAAAGGACAATAGTGACCCTTCCACTTACAAAGGGTAAAGGAGCTTTGTTACTTTAGACATGATATCTAACATATCTGTGACCCAACTTCCTTATGTAAAAATAGGTATAATATTCTTATAGGTTTGTTGAGGACAAAATGATTTATTCTACATAGACTGCTTTGAACAGTACCTGACAAATAGTAAATGCTCAAAAAATAGTAGCTATTACTATTGTAATTATTATTCTTATATAATTTTCTCTGGCACAGTCAACTTACACCTAATAAAAAGAATGCTTACACCCAGTAAAAAGCATCTGGCTTTGACTCGGGTCATGATCTCAGGGTCCTGGGATTGAGCCCCGGGCTCCCTGTTCAGCAGGGAATCTGCTTTTCCTTCTCCCCCTTGCACAAAAATAAACTCAAAATGGATGAAGGACAGGAATCCATCAAAATCCTAGAGGACAACACTGGTAACAACCTTTTCGACCTCGGCTGCAGCAACTTTTTGCTAGGCATTTCTGCAGAGGCTAGGGAGACAAAGGCAAAAATGAACTACTGGGACTTCATCAAGATAAAAAGCTTTTGCACAGCAAGGGAACAGTCAATAAAACTAAAAGGCAACCTATGGAATGGGAGAAGGTATTTGTAAATGTCTTATCAGATAAAGGGCTAGCATCCAAAATCTATAAAGAACTTATCAAACTAAACACCCAAAAAACAAAAAAATCCAATCATGAAGTGGGCAGAAGACATGAACAGACACTTACCCAAAGAAGACATACAAATGGCCAACAGACATAGAAAAAAGGTTCAACATCACTTGGCATTAGGGAAATACAAATCAAAACCACAATGAGATACTACCTCACACTGGTCAGAATGGCAAAAATTAACAACACAGGAATCAGCTGATGTTAGTGAGGATGTGGAGAAAAGGGAACTCTCACACCGTTGATGGGAATGCAAACTGATATAGCTACTCTGGAAAACAGTATGGAGGTTCCTCAAAAGTTAAAAATTGAGCTATCCTAATGACCCAGCAACTGCAGTACTAGGTATTAATCCAAAGGATACACACATACGTGATTCAAAATGGCACATGCACCCCAAGGTTATCAGCAAAGTCCACAATAGCCCAAGTATGGAAAGAGCCCAGATGCCCATTGACAGATGAACAGATTAAAAAGATATGGCATATTTGTACAACGGAATAATACTCAGCCATCAAAAGAATAAAATCTTGCCACTTGCAATGACATGGCTGGAACTAGAGGGTATTATGCTAAGAGAAATAAGTCAGTTGGAGAAAGACAAACACCATTTGATTTCATTCATATGTGGAATTTAAGAAACAAAACACATGAACATAGGGGAAGGGAAGAAAAATAAAATAAGATGAAAACAGAGAGGGAGGCAAACCATAGAAGATGCTGAGCTCTAGGAAATAAACTGAGCTGGAGGGAGGTGAATCAGGGGAAGGGATAAGTGGGTGATGGGCATTAAGGAGGGCCCTTGACATAAGGAGCACTGCGTGTTATATGCATTGATGAATCACTAAATTCTACTCCTAAAACTAATAATACAGTGTATGTTAACTAAATTAAATTTGAATAAAGAATTTAAAAAAAAAAAAAGGGCACATGTCTCCTTTCTGCATACATTTGGTTGGCCAGCTCTACTTTGTGAAGTTTCAGTGGCTCCTTTTCCTGCAGCTCCTAAGACAATACTTTATGTTTCTTAATAAATATATATTAATATGCAATTTAAATTATGTGTTCATAGTATGTGGCAATTTCCTCTTGAGTGTAAAAGGACATTTCTCAATGGTACTTTCTGTGCCTCATATTCATAGGCCTGAGTAACAGCAAAACACAGTACATTTGTAGACAATTGCTAGGGGTTCTACCACTGATATAACCGTGTCAATTACTTCTCAGTTGATACTATGCTCTTTGAAGGGGAGGAACTTTGTCCCATTTATTCTGAGTATCTCTTTATTCTTTTAGTACCTAATGTATCATTAGACAGCATAGGCACTAAACATCCACTGAGCAAACTTGTTTTTCTATCTCTTTAAATTCTTTCCAGGCCAGAGGCACCTGGGTGGCTCAGTGGGTTGGGCCTCCGCCTTCAGCTCAGGTTGTGGTCTCAAGGTCCTGGGATTAAGCCCCGAGTGCCCTGCATCGGGTTCTCTGCTAGGCGGGGAGCCTGCTCCCCCTCCCCCTCTCTCTGCCTGCCTGTCTGCCTACCTGTGATCTCTGTCTGTCAGTTAAATAAATAAAATCTTTAAATTCTTTCCAGGCCAAAATTCTTGCCACGTGCTCTCTATGATACAGAACTTTGAGGTTCAATGTCTTCAATTGGACTTACACTGGGAAAAAATCCCCAGTTGTTTCTGAAAGAAAACTTTGGCTAGGCTTGATATTCTCCATAAGCCCAATTCTGTTCCATAAGTACAGTGTTTAATTACAGTTGGCATGTACTTATTTGCATGACTATGTGGTGAATGTATATTTTACTTCACTGACTCCATGATAATAGGAACAATGCTGGTTTTTCTTTCCCTGTATCCCTAAGTCCTAGCATAGAGGTGTCATGTGCTAGCTGCTCAATAAACATGTGTGGAATAAAAGATCTCCTGTTCAGTAATGTATATCTGTTAAAGCTTTTCCTCTTTATGATGACATCAAATCTTCCTCCAGAGTAAAGCAACTAAATCTTCCCTTGACCAGCAGCAGTATAACCTCAAACTCATTGATGCTTAATACTTTAAGAGAAATATGGTATTAATTCATCCATTTATTCGTTCAATCAGTACATATCTGCACTCTTCCTACCATTTGTCAAGCATCATTCTAGAAGCTGATACCTACCATCAGAGTGCTTGCATTCTATGGGGAGAAGGGAAGGAAGAAGACACAATAAACAGTAACTAGTAAGTAGTTAGAAAAAACTTCAGAGGTAAAGGGAGAGAGGCAGGGAATGTTGAGAGGCAGGCAAGACATGAATGGGATTTCCTTCTGCTAAGGAGACATTTGAGCTGGCCAAAGAGTATACCAGAGAAAGGAACATTAAGTGTGATGTGAAGGCCCAGTCTAGAAGGATGGGCAATGTATTAATTCTCTACCAGTGTTTATCAACTGTGGGTGATATCAGCCTTAAAAAACATTTGGTAATCTGAAAAGGGGTATTTTGAGTTTTCACAATGATGTGAGGTAGGTAAGGAGTAAGGAGAAGTTCAAACAACAAAGAATTAAAATAATTGCTCAGCTCAAAATACCCAGTGAAATTTTTGCTGGGGATATCAATTAGAGCATTATTGTTTTTGTTTTCAAATTGCCTCCATTATATTACAAAATGTCAACCAACAAAAAATTGCATGAACTATGATACAACATGCAATAGAATTCCATCTAATGTAAATTTAGTTTATCCTAATACAACTATGTACTCTCAGCCACACTATTTTCTCCATTATGCTGGTTCATTGTCTTTCATACATGATATAGACTAGTTCTCAGTTTAAGAATTCAGGTGATACTTACTCCATTACTGACTCCTCTGCCTCATACTGCAGAGAAAAATCTTCAAATGGAATTGACATACCTTGACCATTTAAATCAATCAGAAAATCATTATCTCATTCTAATGTGGGAACATTTCCCATTCCCTACTTTTCCCGACAGTCATCTCATGTCTTAAGACCAGCTCAAGGGGTGCCTGGGTGGCTCAGTAGGTTAACCCTCTGCCTTCAGCTCAGGTCAGGATCTCAGGGTCCTTGGTCAAGCCCTGCATCAGGCTCTCTGCTTAGGGAGCCTACCCACCCCACCACACCCCCGCCTGCCTCTCTGCCTCCTTGTGATCTCTTTCTGTCAAATAAATAAATAAAATCTTTAAAAAAAAGTTAAGATCAGCTCAAAAGATACCTCATCCACAAAGCTTTTCTCTTCCTTCCCAGTTGCTCACTTTTTAGTACTACCATAGCACTAGACTCCTCTCTCCTTAAGCATGCCTAGACATAACACAAGATTTTTCTTTACCTGCCTGCCTCCAGAGAAAATCATAAGCTCTTCCAGGGCAACAACATTACCCAACCATCTTTGTAGCCCCAGCACCTAGTACAGTGCCTGGTGCGACCAGGCGTTCCATAAGTAACTGTAAGATGAATGGAGAAAGTAATTTCCAAGTTAAGCAAAAAGAGGGGGGGGGGTCGAAATTTACAATGTACCTAAGACCCTAGAAACGCCTGAGTTAGGCTGAAGCAAGAAATAGGACCAGAAGGCTGGTAGATGGAGATATCTGCCTTTGAGGACTTTTTCAAAGTGTTTGCAGAGAGGTGTTAATAGATGGTTTTCTATGCAGTCCTGTTCAGAGGCAGGAGTACGGGACATGACTTCTTGGGATCTTTTCCAATCCTAAGACCCCAGAGCTCCCTTAGTCGGTGCGGTATCACTTCCAGGAGCCCAGGTTCTCTAGATGAGGCGCTCACCTTCCCGTTCGTGGGAGGTTCCTGGATGTAGATGTTGCTCATGGTCAGTGCTCAGGACTCGGCTTCTAATTGGGAATAAGAACGGAGGGCCGATCTCTAAAGCTGTCCACCTATCAGTGAACGCTTCCTTCAGTCGGATGGTCGCGGAAAGCTCCAGTTTGTCAATGTCGCCAAGACAGCGAAACCAAGCACTACCTTTACCCCAAACTAGTTCCTCACGGACGCCGCCATGTCGCCCCCGGACCAGAGCACCGCTAATCCTGAAAAGGGGGGTTCCGATGGGCTCCAGGGAAGCAGGAAAAATAATTAAGAACCCACAGATTAATTTAATTTGTGTTACAATTTTTAAATGCAATCTATAAATTTTGGTGTTTTTTGCTTCATTACGCGTATGGGCAGGTCTCACTCACGGCCCCTCCCCCGAAGTTGGCAGCAATGGTTCGGACCATGTGTGTTCTGTAATATACCTCCCCCGGAAACTGAATCAACGCGACTTGGTTCCGCTATCTCCGGAGGCCTTCCTGGACAGTCACCGAGGTCCCGCGGCGCCGGTGGGAGGAAGAGGCCGCCCTCGCCTTTTGTTGTCCTCGCTGCAGGCGTGAGGCGGGTGTCCTCTCGAAAGCCTACGGCTCCTGCGACCCCTCTTACCAGCGCCATGGCAGTCCCAGGTGAAGACCGACGCCAGGGCCCGTAGGTCTAGGCGAGGAAGGGAGCGGGTAGGGTAGGTTGGGTGCGCTAGGCTGGGGAGTAGCGCCCATGGGGATGGAGGCGGGGGCGTTAAAACGAACAGGCTCGTTTGGTCTCCTTGAAAAAGTGTACACTCCACAAATGATCTCTGGAGGGAAGAAGGAACGACAGAAACTATCTCCCCCACCCCAGCCGAGCTCCCGCGGCGCCGCCTGGATTACAGGGAAAGTGTGTCGTGCGGGGAGGAGGCCGGGAACTGTAGGCCTCGCGGGCGAGGAGCCCAGAAACACGCACTTCACTTCGGTTTGGCTTGAAAATAAAATTCAGGTGGCAACACTTGACGGACCCGAGCAGCCAGAGGCATTGTTTGTCGTGGAAGTCGCAGGGACGAAACTGACGTCTGGGTTCCTTCTCTCTCTTCCTATTGTACGGAGTTCCTGTGCGGCAGTGGACCGGTCGCTGTCCCCCGCTGGGCCTCTCTTTGTGCGTCTGCGGTTTCTTCCCGCTCTCAGGTTCTGTGTCCAGTGGGTACCGACCTACAAGCAGTGAACCCTACGAAATAAGTGCTTAAGAGATTGCTGAGCCACAACTACCAGCTTACTCGGACGTTCTGGTCGGGGAGGGCATCTGCTTAAACCAGGTTTGCTGCGATGTCTCTTGAAGAACCCTGGTTGCAGAAGTTATTTTGAGAATTGTATCCCTCCCCACCCCCCATTCCTCCAGCCCCCAAACACGCAGCTTGGAGATGCACAATGCTCCTTAGTATAGGAGAGACTCAGAAGTGTTACGGTTCAGAAGCCCGAACTCCGTTTTAACCTACCCTTCCCAGTCTTATTTAAGCATGTTTGTACCGTGGCAGCCTTTTCTGAACCATATTTTACGGATCACTATTTCAGGAATAGTGCTCTTTTCTAACCACTGCAGTTTTGGGAGGAGGGGGAATTATGAAAGAGGAAGGATACACTCATTCATACACAGAACTATCTCTATTGCCACGTGCTAGGTAATGTCCTAGGCAATGGGAATACAGTGGTGAACAAGACAGTTGCACTTCACACAGAACTTAGAATGTAGCAATGGGGAGGAAGGACCAAAAAGTCAGACATATGTATGGCAGGGAAAATTTGAAGTCTTCAAGAGCGATAGTAAGGGCACCTCACAGAAGACTAGAGGGGCTAGGAAAATGGACTTCCTAGAGGACGTGGCATTTAGGATGAATCTTGAAGAATTCCAGGAGGGTTGGAATGGTGAGAGAGGAAGTTGCAGCCAGTGGGACTGGATATATAAAGGAGGAGGAAATGTGTGAGAAGAGGAAATAAAAGAAGTAAAAGATACTCCCTATAAATGGAACTCAAAATACAAATGGGAGAGAAGTGAGAAATTAACTAGAGAGCTAATAACAGCTAATAGTTACTAATGTATCAGATGTGTAAATAGTGTTTACTATGTGTCAGATGTGTCACACAGTGTGTCAAGCATTGTATTTTATCTCATTTAACGTCCGTACTGTAAGATAAGTATGAATACTTCAATTTTATATGAGCATACTGAGGGATAAACAAAGTTACTTGCTAATTAAGGGATAGCTAGTAAGTGACAGGTCATGGGGACTCTTCTAGTCCCCATGCACTTATTCATCTTGCTGTGTTATAGTATAACTTACAAAGTAGTTCCTACCTCTTAAAGGACCTTGTAAGCTATGACAAATATTTTGGATATTTTCCCAAGGACTAAAGGAAGCCATTTAAGAGTTTTAAGAGATTCATATTTTGGAAAGATCATTCTGGCTGGACAATAGATTGGAAGGGAACTAGTTTGGAGACAGGTCACTGATTAGGAGTAATTTCTGGTAAGTTATGATGATGCTTCAGGTGTGGTATCAGGAAAGGAGAGAAACACATGGATTGGAGATACATTTTTGATGGTAGACTCACTAGGAATCTGTGACTGACTCGGTGTAGGTGGGTAAGACAGGAAGTGGGGTATACATAGGTTTCATTGTTACACAGTTGGGTGGGGCCATTTTCTACTATAGGTAAAACCTGAGAAGGAGCAGGTTTTAGGGGGATGATGAGAATTTCAGTTTAGGGTTTGTGTTGAGGTATAGTCAGACATATAAATGAAACTATCTAATAGGTAGTAAGAGAGAAAATTTGTAGCTTAGGAAAGAAGCCAGAATCAAAGACCACAGTTTGAGTCATCCACAGGTATAATAGGAGTTGAGACCATTGTAGTGGCTGCCTGTGCTCAGGTAGAGTGTGTAGAGACTGAAGAAAGGGTCTGTGGCTGCAGCCTGGAGCTTATCAACATGTAAGGAGCTAGCAGAGGAAGGCTGGTCTGCGTGGTAGGTTGCCTAGGCGTCGTGAGCCTTCACATCAGCCCTCATGATTCTTGTATTGCACCACTACAACTAGAGTTGAGTTGCTGTCATTCCTAAATGGTTGGTTTTATTACTTGAGCAAGCGTTTTTGAGCACCTACACGGTCTAGATCCTCTAGGGCACACAATATCACAGCTTGTGTTCTCATGAAACAGGTCTAGCAATGAAAGTGGGGTGCTTAAGAAAGAAGAAAAAAAGTGATTTTTTTTTAAAACATCCTTATTGGAATTTCCTTAAACTTAGACCAGTGTTATAGATATGTTAACCTTCTTCCAATTCAAAATAATGGTCCAAAGTGTAATAATCTTAAATTGTGCCATTAAGCTAGATGGCAAGACATGGATAGACTGTTTAAACCCAGCAAAAATGGAGATAATAATTATGACAGCACTGTAAGAGTACAATGCAAGTACCATTAGGAAATAGAGTTACAGAAAATGTTGAGATAATTTCCTGCGTGATCGATCCAGGTAGTAGACTAAAGAAAAATAGGGCTCCACGAGAAACCTTTTGAAATAATTATTGAGAAGGCCAAGTATTATGTTATGCTCTTTTATTTTTAGGTATAATGCTCATATGGATTCAGCATGGCATTTCTTGGGTTGTCTTGCTAGTGATTATTATGATAAGACTATAAAGTGACAAGAATGCTTTCCACAAGTGAAAATCAGCCTCTTTTGTTTTATGCTCACCTACTTCAGCTGTTTTTCCACAGCATTATGTGTAAACATACACCATTATGTAGGCAACACAATGAAATGTGTACTTTCTTAGGGAAATCGTAGACTTTTACTTGTTATTTTAAAAATGACATTTAAGGGCACCTGGGTGGCTCAGTTGGTTAAGTATCTGACTTCTGCGCAGGTCATGATGGGCTAGGGTCCTGGGATGGAGCCCCACATAGGGCTCCTTGCTCAGCGGGAAGTCTGCTTCCCTGTTCGTGCTCACTCTCTCCCTCCCTCTCTCTCAAAATAAAGATATAAAAATCTTTTAAAAAATAATAAAAATGAGCTTTAAATACAGATTTCAGTGAATTTGACTTTCTTTTAGAAACTACTTTGCCCATTCAAGTTGTTAAAATTAGTTCTGAGATTCATGTTGATGATTCACCGTTCCCCATGAAGAGTCTACCTAACACCAGTGTCAGTGAATGTTACCCATGTGGCTGGCACGAAAACTCTTTCTCTCATTCAGTAAAATCTATATAGCCAAGATAGGGAATTTTCTGTAGCCAAAATAACATTACATCTGGCATATGAAAGTGAGTCAATTTTTAAAACATATCACTGTAACTTCTTAGTAATAGAAGTACTCTAAATTACAATGTATCCAATTGCTTTTCATTCCTAAACTGTACATAATTTCTTTTCTCTAGTCTGTGCTGCACATGGCTGCTGAAGTAATTTTCTTAACTATATATCTGATCCTGTCATTCCTGGGGTGGGGTGGGCGGCGGGTGGTAAGAAGTTAGTTCTTGGCTCCTATCTGTGAATTTCATATTTCTCTATCCCCCAGATCAAGATTTTAAATATTTCCATCACCATAGGAAGGTGTTGTTTGTCATTTCCCCCTTCCCTTGCCTAAATAACCGCTAGTTTTATTTCAATTGTCCTTTTTAATTTTTTTATTTTATTATTATTATTGTTATTATTTTAGATTTTATTTATTTACTTAGAAAGCATGAAGGGGGGAGTGTCAGAGGGAGAAGCAGATTCCCTGCTGAGCAGGGAGCCTGATTCGGGACTCGATCCTGGGACTCCAGAATCATGACCTGAGCCGAAGGCAGTCACTTAACCAACTGAGCCACCCAGGCACCCCCTTTTCTTTTTTAATTGTCCTTCTTTTGTAACTGTTCTTCCAGTGCCTATCTTCCTCTGATGGGCCAGTGACACTGCAGACACAAGTTTCACAGCTAGCAACTGGAAGCTGCATACATTACTGATTCCCAAGTGCTAAGTATTAAGTTTCTAACCTCAAATGAACAAGCATTTGTTGAGGACATCTAGCAAGGCTACACCATGCTAAGCAGAGAGCTGTATATAGAATCGAATGGCATGTTCTGGAAGCTAGAAAAACAAGCTCTCTCTACTCCTTTAAGTTTCTGGGAGGTAAAAGACAGCCATTTACTTGAGCCCTTCCACTCAAGTTGTTTAACATTAAGAGTTCTAAATCCAGAGTAAGCCCTTGCTGATATTTAATAAGTAAAGAGATAAAGACCTCTGCAGTTTATTCCTAAAACCATCAGTTAATAAAATTTTGTTATAAATCTATAATGTGCCTTCTCTGAAGAATTTACAAGTGCAGTTAGTTGTTAGAGAATCTTGCACAACAGCAACTCTTATGTTGGGGTTTTTGAGGGAGGTTTTTAGTTTGGTTTTTGAGAAGATAATTCATCCACATGCTGCCGATTTTAAAGGTAGCAAAATGTGTATAGTGACATATCTCTCACCCTTTCTACCCCTGGAGGAACTTCTTTTTTCCAGGTAACTAATTTATATTCTTAGAGGTCTTTTTTGTATATCTCCATCTATATATAAATAAAATCTACATATAATCTGTATTTTACCTATATCTAATCTTCTTTCATACAAATGGCAACATACCATAAGCACTGTTCTATACCTTGCTTTTTTCCTTTATATCTTAGAGATCATCAGATATCATTAAGACTAACCATAATTTATTTATGTCTAAATTATTTCCACTCTTCAACTATTATAAATGATGCTCTAGTGAATAACTTTGTATGTAAGTCAATATAAGTATGAATTTGTGCAAGCAAATTGTGAATATTCATTCCCAAATGGAGAAGTGCTAGGTCAAAGTAGTATGTACATTATAGTTCTGATAGATTTTGTCAGCTTGCTTTCCATGGGGGTGGTATTGATTTATGCTACTATTCAGCACTGTATGGGAGTGTTTCTGCCCCATACTCTCTTCAACCTTTCTTTGCTATTATAATAGGGGAAAATGTAATCTCGGTATAGATTTTAATGTACATTTAATTTATTATGAGTAAGGATGAGCATCTCCATGTTTCAAACTTGTTTCTGTGAGCTTTCTGTTTAGCTCTTTTGCTGATTTTTTTTCTTTGTGTTGGTTGTTGGTTTTTTTCATAATGATTTTCTGAGTTTTATACAGTAGGCATAATTGCCCTTTATTGGTGCTGTGAGTTGCAAATATTTGTTCCTACATTTTCATGTGTCTTGAGTTTGTTTTAGCTGGTCTCTGCCATTTTTTTATGTAGGCAATTTTATAAGTTTTTATAGAAATGGTTTTTGGATTATAGGTCATGATTACAAAGGAACATTTGGAGGGAGACAGTCTCTATTACTCTGAACAGTGTTAGCAAACTTTAAAAGGAATGGAACAAAGAACAGCATGAGAACCTCTGGTGGAGAAATGGCTAACTTCTAATTGAAGTAATAAGGGCCTCTCAACATGGCCTTCCTATTCAGTTTGACATGGATGTTGAGTACAGTTGTGTCAGCAGAGTTCTTGTTCCAAACAACAGAAACTGACTAGTTAATTGAAGAAGAAAATGAAATATCTCAGGTAGCCCACAGAATGTAAGTAAAGGCTAGATAGCAAGACTTGGAACACAGTTGAAACCAAGGGCACCCATAGCCAAGATGGTGGACAGCCCCAGACCTGGTTAGGAGTGCTCTCTGTGGCATCACTGCCACTAGAAACTACACCTTGACAGGAGAATGAGTGAAATGTCCCCACTTCATAGAGTCACTTTTCTCTGATTTATTGTATCAGAGGTGTCAGATTGAACGTCCCAGGTAGAAGCATTCATTTGAAGCCCAGCAGTCGTGAAAATTAGGACGAATGAAGCTTGAAATTTTAACTTAACCAAAAGCTGGGAGGACATAGTTGATATGGAGTTATTTATTTAGAGTTCTTGTTGTGTTGCCCTTTTATGTAAAAGTTACAACTTTGTTAAAGAAGATGACCTACTCTGAAAAAGTTTGATAGTTCGTTCATTCTAAAAGTACGAGATAGAGTTCATCATAAATAAGTTAATTTCTCATAAGTGCTGAGATGAGATAATTTCAGATCTGTCCATTACAACATTTTTAGTTTATCATAGGAATGGTAATGGTGCTTTTAGAACAGTTTTGTTCTGTCTCATTCAGCGTCTATGGTTTCTATGGAAACAGACTTAACATTGACCTGGATTCTCTGAGCTTTTTTTCCAATAGGCAATTATTTCATAATGAAAGAGCCTCAGATTTTATTATTAATAATCCAGTGTTATGCCACAATTCTGCTACAGTGCGGCATATGCATTCCCACCCTATGCAATACAAACCACAAGGTTTATGAGAAAAAATGAGATTGGGGCACAATAGTCAAAAACTTCATCAGTGATACATAAAAAATGATAGAAACCTAATAACAGTAGCACAGTTTTGCACATGTTAATTGGCTAAAAGGCACATAAATAATACAGTAAATAGGGTACTATACCTTGTAAAAGACCTGAAATTTGCTGTGGAAGCAGACTGCGTAAAAATTGCAATTTGTGAATTGTTCTGAAATAATGGTAGGAAGAGGATGATGTGAAATCAGATCAGCGTTATAACAGCTTCTGTGGGTGGGCACTGCTCATAGCACACATGCTGATCTGAGGTCACTAGAAATATTCTGGGGTGAGTCTTTACATGTGTTTTGTATATTCCTAGGAGCCTCAGAGCAACTGGGTACCACTTTCTGCATTCATCTAGGTTTTTCATGGACAAAAGTCACATTATGTTCAAGTCGTTTTCTCTTACATCAATTGCATTGAAACAAATTTTTTGTTTTTAAAACAAGCATTATAGCACACCTGACTGTATTTTTAGTAGGATTATTCAGTAATGTGCATTTTAAAGTAAATTTGGGATTAGAGAAAAATGACTAATATTTTGACTTCATAGTAGTGAAGAGATAGTTTAAAAGTGATCTTTGTTTTGAAATTAACATTGTTTTATATTTGCATCCCATGTACTTTAATTTATTAGTGAATTTGGGCTATATTTCCATGTGAAGGATTTAGGAGTTTGATGCCTTGCATTAAGGTAATGGAATAATTCTTTCCTGACCTTCTGGTTGCCAGAAGCCTTTAATGGAGACGAAAATTAGTTTCAACTCTATATATTATACAACCATAAAAAGGAATGATCTTCTGATATGTGCTACAGTTTGGATGATCTTGAAAACATTATGCTAAGTAAAAAAAGTCAGACACAAAAGAATAAATATTGTATGATTCCACTTATATGAGATTCTTAGAATAGGTAAATTTATAGAGGCAGAAAGTAGGATAGAAATTACCATGGGCTCAGGGTAGGGGGGAATGGGCAGTTATTGTTTAGTAGGTTTAGTTATTGTTTGGGATAATGAAAGATTTTGGAAATAGTGGGGATGGCTGTACAACTTTGTAAATGTTCTCAGTGCTACTGAATTCTACACTTAAAAGTGGTTAAGGGGAAAATTTTATGTATATTTTATTACAAAATCAATTTCAATTTATTTCATCTGTTACTATCTTCCAATATTGCTTGCGTGTAGCACTAATGATACAGAGACACTGTAAATATTTCTGAACATCACTTAGACTGGATATGTGACTAGCAGTTTGTTTTCTCTTGTCAGAATCTGATTGCTGAATTCAGATGTTTCTTAGAATAGCTAGCAATTAAAGTATTTTTCTGGATTTTCACCAATTCCTTTTAAAAAATCGGTTTTTCTTCTAAAGGAGAGCAGAAAAACATTTGTTATCTCAAATGTTCATATACATATGTATAATAACTAGTATATATAGTTAATATATGTATACATATACATATATAACTAATTATTTACATTTGAGGGACAAGCTGAAACACTCTGGAATTTCTTCCTTAGTGTTCTAGAATTCCTGGAATGTTTAAGCTCTTGACTCTAACACTGCACTTCTGTTAGAGAAAAATATATTCTGGAATTATTTTTGAAATACTGTCAAATAAAATAACTTGAGTGAATTGGCTTTTCCAGTGATTTCTAACATCCATAACAATTGAATGAATAGGGTTACTAATTTGGGTCGGGAATGATTTTTTTTTAAAGAAAGAAATTCTACAAAAAGAGGTTTCTTAGCTTTTTCATGTGAAAAAAATCTTGCATTTCTTCTTTTTACATGTCTCCTAAAATGTCATCCAATTTTATTTCAGGTTGCAACAAGGACAGTGTCCGAGCTGGCTGTAAAAAATGTGGATATCGTAAGTACATTAAAAAAAATAATATTTCAAAGAGTGAATCATTGCCTCTTTGGGCTGTGTGATTTGGCATCCTGATTTCAGTGTCCTGATTTCAGCTTAGTTCTGTAGCCCTATTATTCAGCCCGGGTTTGCAGATGATTCAGAAATTGCTCTGTCAGCCCTAAACAGTTCCTTTCTTCCCTGCTGTAGACTCAGTGACAGGTGGCTATATATTTAGTGACTAGCAAAGATGTCAGATTCAAGTGGGGTAGATTTAGGAGACTGGAGAGAGTATATCCAGAAAAAAAAAAGTACACATATACTTAATCTTTTACTCCTTGTCTTTCTAGATACTGGGTGAAAAGGGGAAAGCAGTGAAAATTATTTTTAAAGGTTTTTCCTATTGATTAAATTCAGTCTTTTTAAGGATGAAATTGGTCCTAGAATTTCTGCTCACAGGCAAAAGTTGATGTAAACAGTCATTCATCTCTATTATGATCAATGAAATGGAATAGAAAAGTAAACTTTAGGGGCACCTGGGTGGCTCAATGGGTTAAGCCGCTGCCTTCGGCTCAGGTCATGATCTCAGAGTCCTGGGATCGAACCCCACATCGGGCTCTCTGCTCAGCAGGGAGCCTGCTTCCTCCTCTCTCTCTGCCTGCCTCTCTGCCTGCTTGTGATCTCTCTGTCAAATAAATAAATAAAATCTTTAAAAAAAAAAAAAAAAAAGAAAAGAAAAGTAAACTTTAACATATACAATTACATAACTTAAATTTGTAATTATGTACCACAAATATCATTTCTTTAGTCAAATGTAACAATTCCTAAAGCTTTGATAACAGGGAGAACAGTAACTTTTGTTGTTTTATAAATTGGAGACCATGCACATGAGCCTGGATTATGGTTAATACTCCATATAAAATTAATTTATTAATTAATTTACATAGAAATAGAGTTACATTTGATGCACAATGTTACATGAGCTTCAAATGTACAACATAATGTTAAGTTTATACTTCAGGCTGTGCTTGCCACAAGGGTAGTTACCATTGGTCACCATATAGTGCTTTATAATACCATCGACTATATATATTCCCTATGCTGTACAGAAAAGTTATTTTTAAAAAGATAAACGTGATGTAAAAAATAAAAGATGTCCATGCAAGAACATGTGCTAAGAGAGCACTCAGTACATAAATCTTCATTAAAAGGGCTCATAAAGAAAGCATGCTGAGAGTACCAAGTCACATTCTTTCAAGCAAAGGCTGAAATGTGGCACAAGGGAATTTTGCTCAGTTAACAAAAGTGGGAGCATAAGCATACATATCCTTCATTTAAATAAAAACTCGTAAAACTATACTTTCATGTAAGAAATGACTGCAGTGAAATCTTTTCTGTGTTTTAAAGTTGTATGTATTTATTTCTGCTTTGTTTCCTTTCTTTAAATCTTTGCTAATTTCCATGTTCCATTTCTTGATTTAGGACTTAAGAACCTGCTCACTCATGCTCTCTCTCTTCCTTATATGCTGTTTTATTTACTTCAAAATCTAGAATGGACTTTCCAGTCTATCTAAAATACCAGTTTATCTACTTGGACTTCTTTTTAAGGGGTATCTGGGTGGCTCAGTCTCTTAAGCATCTGCCTTCAGCTCAGGCCATGTTCCCCGGGTCCCTGGGATCAAGCCCCACATCAGGCTTCTTGCTCAACAGGAAGTCTGGTTTTCCCTCTTGGTCTGCCTGGCACTCCCCCTACTTGTTCTCTCTCCCTGTTTATCTCTGTCAAATAAGTAAATAAAACCTTAAAAAAAAAAAAAAGACTTGTAGGAAAATAATAATAATTTTTTCGAAATAGAGTATTTGTTGATCTAGTCTCCTTACTGTTATTTTATTTTACACAATGATGCAAGTATCTGTAGTAATTGGATTTTTTTTTTTTTTTGAGAAGGCAGGTAAGCAGATAGACAGTCTAAGTTGTTTATTTCTTTTTGCTTTATTATTTTAATCCATTATTTTAATGATTAAGTTAAGTTATTAAATAACTTCTTATTTGTCTCCTATGGAAAATTCAGTAATAGTTCCCTTCTGGGTTAAACTTGGGTTAAAGGGGTGCCTGGGTGGCTCAGTGGGTTAAAGCCTCTGCCTTCGGCTCAGGTCATGATCCCAAGGTCCTGGGATCGAGCTCTGCATCTGGCTCTCTGTTCAGCAGGGAACCTGCTTCCACCTCTCTCTCTCTCTACCTACTTGTGATCTCTGCCTGTCAAATAAATAAATAAAATCTTAAAAAAAAAAAAAAAACTTGGGTTATAAACATCTTTTAAAGATGACGATCTGGGACGCCTGGGTGGCTCAGTTGGTTAAGCGGCTGCCTTCAGCTCGGGTCATGATTCCAGGGTCCTGGGATCAAGTCCCACATCGGGCTCCTTGCTGGGCGGGAGCCTGCTTCTCCCTCTGCCTCTGCCTGCCTCTCTGTCTGCCTGTGCTCACTCGTTCTCTCTCCCTCTGTCTCTGACAAATAAATAAATAAAATCTTTAAAAAAAATAAAAATAAGGGGCACCTGGGTGGCTCAGTGGGTTAAAGCCTCTGCCTTCAGCTCAGGTCATGATCCCAGGGTCCTGGGATCGAGCCCCACATCGGGCTCTCTGCTCGGCAGGGAGCCCGCTTCCTCCTCTCTCTCTCTGCCTGCCTCGCTGCCTACCTGTGATCTCTATCTGTCAAATAAAAAAAATAAAAATAAAAATAAAAAAAATAAAAATAATAAAAATAAAGATGACGATCTTTTCCATTTACATGTCTTTGTAATAGAAACTACATTTTAAAAATTACCTTTTATTTGCAGTCCAAAATCTTTGTATTGATGGCAGATGTAATAGAAAAGTGCATGAAACTCTTTGAAATGTTTTTAATGCCTAAAAATGTGCATATTCATCAGTCAGTCACAAAAGAGTACTGTCTCTCTAGTGTTGTGAAACTAATGGTTTAGGTTGTACTATTTAAAAAATTTTAATACTTGACTGAAAAGATTTTATTGTCAATATGTTTCAATAGTGGTTATATTGTTTTTAAGTTTCAAGTTAAGAGTGAGTGTGTTACTGAATAACATGATGTCACTTTTTCATGGAAGTTTCCTCAACAAAATAAGAATTTTTATTTCTGTGATAAGTTGTTGAGGTTTTTTGGAGTGGCAACTTCTGAATATTTAAAAGCTACAAGGTCACTAAGCCTTTTTCCATAGAATAAATGTCTCAAATAATTTTGATAGTTCTCAGAAAATATAACTTTTAAAAGTTCAGTTCAGTTTAGTATACTCAGTAGTTGAGCATTTGATCATAGCAGCAGGAAATAAAAACATATAGAAATAACTTTAAAGTTTATTTAACTTGAAATGCTTATTTATTAATAGACATTCATGATCTTTTCTTTGCCTGTGGGTCTGCTCATTATTGTTTCTCATAGACTTTTAAGTGCAAATATCTGAAATGCATTTGCTACTTCTTTATAGTTTGTTTCTTCAGAGATAAGCAGTGAGATATAGTAAATCTGAGTGCAAAATCATTTTATCTTTAGTTCTCATTAGCGGTAATACTGCCTCCCCCTACAGCCCCCCCTGGAAATCTGTGGCCTTTTTTTTTTTTTTAAGTTGTCCATATGGAGTTGAAGGCAACAGTAGGACATTTAGTGTGTAGGGTGTAGGGATTATAAACATCCTGTAATGTGTAGGGCAATATTGGACAGTGAAGAATTGTCTGCCTCAAAATGACAATGGCCACCCCCTTTGAGAACTTTTTCTCATTGTTTTAGGTTTTATTCCCCTCTATCTTGTACAGTCTTTTCTAGTACCTAATTTGAAAACTGCTTTTAAAAATAACTCATTTTTTAAAAAAATTAAAAAATTTTAAAAATTAAAAAAAATGAAAATAACTCATTTAAATCTAGTGTTTCCAAAAGTACAACTTTGTTTTATAGAAACAGCCACTCTTTTTTGCCCCACATTTATATTTTTGGGCTTACATGATTTTATATAGGCAAACTTATATCTAATAATAAAATATGTCATGAAGCAAACTGTGCAGATTCAGTCCTATATGGGGAGGGATAAAAAAGTAGAGAACCTATATAGTCTCCTATTTCAAAAATTTGTGTGGGTAAAGTAAGGAACTGTCTTAGTCCTTATGGACTACTATAACAAAATACCACAAGCCCAGTAGCATATAAACAGAAATTATTGCTCATTGGAGAGGCTGTCAGTCCCAAGTTCAGGGTGCCAGCAAGTTTTCCAGGTCCTAGACTTTTCATTTTATATTCACATGGTGGAAAGGACTAGGGATTTCTCTGAAGTCTTTTTTATAAGGCAGTAATCCCATTCATTGAGGGTACCACCCTCAGAACCTAATAAACTCCCAAAGGTCCCATCAACTAATACCATTCTCTTTGGGGGTTAGAATTTCAACATATGAATTTTGGTGGGACACAAAGATTTAGGTCATAACAGGAACATACTGAATACAATTGACCCTTGAACAACATAGGTTTGAACTGTACAGGTTTAATTTTAAGTCTTTTTTTTTTAAATAAATATAAATATAAATAAAAATAAATATAGTATAGCAGTAGAACAGGAACCACCACATCTCCCCCTCCTCACCTGCACTTAGCCAGGATAGATCCTAGAGTAATACCCGTTTCTTGCTCTTTTCCTGAGAATGTGGAAAATGTCCTTCCATGTGGAGTCCAGGGAAGGGGGATAACCAGGGGAAGCCAAAATACCTTTACCCTTCTCTCTAGGTTACTTGTTCCACCTGATCCACTTTATGTGGTTCTAATGCAGTTTCTACTCATGGAAAATGCTGTCAAGGGGTAAGCTGCCAGTTTCCCTGCAATATTAGCTACCCTCTTCAGAAAATATTCAGCACCTTGGACAGTGCCCCACCCTAGGGCCCAGGCTTCTGTCTGGTGCTATCTTGCCCTTGTTGTCCTCCTGTACCCCCTTGGTCAGGGGGTTGTGGGGTGGCATGTTATTATGTGGCCCTTAGTTACTTCACCAAGAATCCTTCCCCAGAGCTGTTTCTTGCACCTCCTAGTTCAAGACCTCAATGAACTAGTTCCAGCCTTCTCTGCAAGTTTTCTCTACCATTGCTTTGTTTTCCATCATGTGTTTACTTGTAGCTTACTTTTCTATCACATAAAATACAGTAGTTCAGTTTTGGGGGGAACCAGAAGTTATATGTGGATTTTTGACTACCTGGAGATCATTGCCCCAACCCCTGTGTTCAAGGGTCAACTGTAATTCCTGGAAGGGAATTCAGGATAAATGGAGGGTCTTATATTTAAGATATAATGTGTTTACATAGACTGAGGGGATACAGGAGATGTTTCCAATACAGGTGATAGGAAAAGATTAAGCAATTTCATCTAAGAGTTATAACAAGGATATCTCTTAACTTGGGAGGAAACTAGGTGAGAATAAGTACAGATATTTCAGGTGTAGAAATAGAAAGTAAAAGAAGATGCTGTCTGGTAAACTTAGAAGGCAGAGCTGGCTGTTTGGGAAGCGGGCCCTGAGTGGGAGGGGAAAGTGGTTGAACAATAGTTTAAGTCAGGCATAAGTTTGGAAAAGTCACTGAGGAAAATAGGACAGATCAAAAAAAATGAAATGCTTTGTGTTTGTGCTAATGTTCATCAGTGTGTGATTGTGCTCAAACATTGCTTGACTGCTCAGGGATAGGCACAATCCAAAGGTTAGCTTTGAGCCAGAGTATTTGTTTTACAGTGAGGTATCAAAGAAGAACAAGAATATGAATGAGTTGGAGAGGCTTATAAAAGAGTATTCAGAGAGTCAAGAATGAGAAATTTGATAGACGAGGAGAAAATAAAGGGATTGAGTGAGTTAAGGTCTTAAGATTCCAAAACAGATTGATGCATGGGTATGAGTAAAAAAGCTAGAAGGATAAAAGATTTGAGTCAAAGTACGATGTTAGAGTTTAAAATTTCTGAGATGAACCACAATGAGATACCACCTCACACCAGTCAGAATGGCTAAAATTAACAAGTCAGGAAATGACAGACGCTGGCAAGGATGCGGAGAAGGGGGAACCGTCCTACACTGTTGGTGGGAATGCAAGCTGGTGCAACCACTCTGGAAAACAGGGTGGAGATTCCTCAAAAAGTTGAAAATAGAGCTACCCTACGACCCACCAATTGCACTACTGGGTATTTACCCTAAAGATACAAATGTAGTGAGGCACCTGGGTGGCTCAGTCATTAAGCGTCTGCCTTCGGCATGGGTCATGAACCCAGGGTCCTGGGATCGAGCCCCACATCGGGCTCCCTGCTCTGTGGGAAGCCTGCTTCTCTCTCTCCCACTCCCCCACCTTGTGTTCCCTCTCTCACTGTCTCTCTCTCTTTGTCAAATAAATAAATAAATCTTTAAAAAAAAAAAAATACAAATGTAGTGATCCAAAGGGGCACGTGCACCTTTTTGTAGCAGCAGTGTCCACAATAGCCAAACTATGGAAAGAACCTAGATGTCCATCAACAGATGAATGGGTAAAGAAGATGTGGTATATACAATGGAATACTATGCATTGATCAAAAGAAATGAATCTTGCATTTGCAGTGATATGGATGGAACTAGAGATTACACTGAGTGAAATAAGTCAATCAGAGAAAGACAGTTATCATATGATCTCCCTGATACGAGGAAGTTGAGAGGCAGCATGGGGGGTTTGTGGGTAGGAAAGGAAGAAATGAAATAAGATGGGATCAGGAGGAGATCAGGAGACAAACCATAAGAGACTCTTAATCTCACAAAACAGACAGGGTTGCTGGGGAGAGAGGGGTAGGGAGAGAGTGGTTGGGTTATGGACATTGGGGAAGGTATGTGCTATGGTGAGTGCTGTGAAGTGTGTAAACCTGGCGATTCACAGACCTGTACCCCTGGGGCTAATAATACATTTTATGTTATTAAAAAAAATAAAAAATTTAAAAAAAAATTCCAAGATGGAACACTTCAGATTCTAACAAGGAGCATGGTGTGGCCATGGCATCTAGAATATCAAGGAACTGAGAAAAGCCATGCAACACTCTAGACTGCCCATTGAGCCTTGTGGAGGGGCTTAGGGTGAAGAACTCGAATATGAGCCTGATTCCAAAGACTTCAGTGGATAGGCTTTGTATAGGGATGCCTTTGGCTCAGGTCATGATCCCAGAGTCCTGGGATTGAGCCCCACATTGGACTTCCTGCTCAGCGGAGAGCCTGCTTCTCCCACTGCCCCTTGCCCAGCTTGTACTTGCGTGCTCACTCCTTCTGAAGTAAATAAATAAAATCTTAAAAAAAAAAAAAAAAGAAAGAAAGGAAGCCCAGAGGATACTAATAATACAGAGGTAAGCTGTAGAAAAGTGTTCCCAGTGAAGAGCCAAATATCCTTTAAAGCAAGTGGTAGAGGGAGCAAACTGCAAACAGGTAGCACAGTCTGTCCATTAAGGATTGCATGTTTCAGACGATGTCATAAAAAGATTGGCAGAGGGACGCCTGGGTGGCTCAGTTGGTTAAGCAGCTGCCTTCGGCTCAGGTCATGATCCCAGCGTCCTGGGATCAAGTCCTACATCGTACTCCTTGCTCTGCAGAGAGCCTGGTTCTCCCTCTGCCTCTGCCTACCATTCTGTCTGCCTGTGCTCGCTCGCTCTCCCTCTCTCTCTCTGATAAATAAATAAAATCTTTAAAAAAAAAAAAAAAGATTGGCATAGGGGCGCCTGGCTGGCTCAGTGGGTTAAGCCTCTGCCTTTGGCTCAGGTTGTGATCTCAGAGTCCTGGGATTGAGCCCCACATCGGGCTCTCTGCTCAGCAGGAAGCCTGCTTTACCTCCCCCCCGCCCCGTCTGCTGCTCTACCTACTTGTGATATCTCTGTCAAATAAATAAATAAAATCTTAAAAAAAAAAAAAAAAGATTGGGAGAGAAAGGAGTGATTATCTGTTAGGTCAGGGGACCAGAAACAATATGAAGATAAGACTTCAAGGAAGATAAATGGATACAGAAGCCTACATTTTTGGGTAGGAATCACAATGATAGTGATGTGAAGCTTGGTGGAATTAATTGTGTTTAATAATTGAAAAGTTTGTAATGTAGCCTTTATGCTCTCAGAACTGAGAACCTTAAGTAAAGCCAAAAGCTGATTTACTTAGCCCTTGTTCACATGGTCTGTATACCCCGTATGCCAGGAAATAAGTACATGAGCACCCTAATTATAAAACAGGAGTTCTTTTCATTCATTGACAGATCTTTATCAGGACAGTCTAAATCCAACTATAGGTTTTATTATTATTTGGCACTTGACATTATCCATCTAGCCACTCCTTGAATGCAGACAAGGGAGAATATACCTTTACCTTTATTGGTACAACAAATGGTCATAACCTGACACCATGTATATAGTACCTATTTGGGGCTAGAGTCTGGACTAAGCGCTTTAAAGATAAAATTAATTATGTCTCATTCTTAAAACAACCCTATGAAGTAGGTTTCATGGTCTCCATTTTTATGAACATTCAAAAGAAAAGACTGATATCGAGATCAGTCGCCTCAGTGCAAACCCCCTCGGACACTTACTAGCTTTGTGACATCAGGGAATTTGCTCTCCCACCTGTGTCAGTTTCCTGTCTATAAAATGAAATAATTATAGCCCCTAGCTCCACAGAGTTGTTGTGAAGATTAAATTCGCTAATGCAAGGGTTGAGCTCAATGGTTTGCCATAGGAATTCCTCAATAATTACTATTGACTCTTATTACTGTTATAAATCAGAAAACAGGCTCAGGAGGATTTTTTTATTTTTTTTTTAATTTTTTTATTTTTTTTTAAATATTTTATTTATTTATTTGACAGACAGAGATCACAAGTAGGCAGAGAGGCAGGCAGAGAGAGAGGAGGAAGCAGACTCCCTGCTGAGCAGAGAGCCCGATGCGGGGCTCGATTCCAGAACCCTGGGATCATGACCTGAGCCGAAGGCAGAGGCTTTAACCCACTGAGCCACCCAGGCGCCCGGATTTTTTTATTATTAAGTGGGAAAACTGGAATTGTAATTTGTGAAACTTGACACTATGTCATGGTCTTTTCCCCACCATTTGTAAAAATTGTGGTAAAATATATAACATATATATATAACATAAATATAACATAAAATTTGCTGTTTTAAGCATTTTTAAATATACAGTTGAGGGGCATTAATTACATTCACAGTGTTGTACAACTGTCTTCACTGTCTATTCTGACACTTGTCATCACCCTAAACAGAAATGCTATAACCTCTATTTCTCCAGCCGCCCCTTGTCCCAGGCCCCAGACTCTGATACACTTCCTGTTCTATAAATTTGGCCATTCTGGATATATCATGGAAGTGTAATCATACAGTATTTGTACTTTGTGGCTGGCCTATTTCCCTTAGTGTAACATTTCAGAGTCCATCCATGTTGTAGCCTGTGTATATGTGTGTGTCTGATACACCATGTTGTGTAATTCATTCATCTGTTGGTAGGCACTTAGATTGTTTCCATTTTTTGGTTATTGTGACTAATGGAGCAGTGAAAATTGATGCACAAGTATCTGCTTGAATCCCTCTTTTCAGTTCTTTTAGGTATATGCTTAGGAGTGGAATGCTGGGTCATCTGTGTCAGCTTTTTGAGGGGCTAACTGTTTTCCACTAGAAATTTTATATTCCCACTAGAAATATACAAGAATTCCAATTTCTCTTGCTGACATTTATTTTTCTTCTCCCCCCCCCTTTTTTTTTAATAAGTATAGCCATCCTCGTAGATAGGAAGTGATATCTCAGTGTGGTTTTGATTTCATTTTCCCTAATGACTGATGATGTTCAGCATCTTTTTATAGTCTTATTGGACATTTGTATATCTTCTTTGGATTAATGTCTATTCAAGTCTTCCATCCTTTTTTTTTTTTTTTAAAGATTGTATTTATTTATTTGTCAGAGAGAGAGAGGGAGAGAGAGCAAGCACAGGCAGACAGAATGGCAGGCAGAGGGAGAAGCAGGCTCCCTGATGAGCAAAGAGCCTGATGTGGGACTCGATCCCAGGATGCTGGGATCATGACCTGAGCCGAAGGCAGCTGCTTAACCAACTGAGTCACCCAGGCGTCCCTTCCATCCATTTTTTAAGTGAGGTTTTTTTTTTTTGTTCTTGAGTTACAGCACTTGTATAGATACTGGATGTTAAACCCTATCAGATATATTATTTGCAAATATTTTCTCTCATTCTGTAGGTTATCTTTTCACTTTCATAATAATTTCTTTGCAAAAAGGCTTTAAATCTTGATGAAGTCCAGTTCATCAATTTTTTCTTTTGCTGGTGCTGTTGGTAATTTCTTTTTAGATTTATTTATTTATTATTTGAGAGAAAGAGAGAGAGTGAGTGGGAAGGGCAGAGGAGAGGAAGAGAGACTCTCAAGCAGACCCTTTGCTAGGTGTAGAGCCCAACACAGGGCTTAATCCCACAGCCCTGAGATCACCCCCGAGCCGAAACCAACAATCAGATGCTTAACCGACAGCACCACCCAGGCGCCCCAGGTGCTTTTGGTGTTTTACATCTAAGAATCCTTTGCCAAATTCAAGGTCATGAACACTGACCCTTTACTGTCTCCTAAGAGTTTTATGGTCTTAAATTTTATATTGTTAAGTCTTTGATCCATTTTGAGTCAGTGCTTGCATATGATATGAATAAGATTTTCAACCTTATTATTTTGCATATGAAAATCAAGATGTTTTGGCACCATCTATTGAAGAGACGTTCATTCCCCAGTGAGCAGTCTTGACACTCTTGTCAAAAATTGATTGGCCAGGGGTGCCTGGGTGGCTCAGTGGGTTAAAGCCTCTGCCTTTGGCTCAGGTCATGATCCCAGGGTCCTGGGATCAAGCCCCACTTCAGGCTCTCTGCTCAGTAGGGAGCCTGTTTCCCTTCCCCTCTCTCTCTCTGCCTGCCTCTCTGCCTACTTGTGATCTCTGTCTGTCAAATAAATAAATAAATAAATCTTTAAAAAAATTGATTAGCCATATGTATATGGTTTATTTCTGGGTTCTTAATTCTTTTTTATTGGCCTATATGTTTATTCTTGTGACAGTACCATCCTGTTTTGATTACTATAATTTTGTGGAAATTTTTGAAATCAGGAAGTGTGAGTCTTCAACTTTTATTCTTTCTCAAGATTGTTTGGTTAGTCAGGGCACCTTGAATTGGGGAATAATCAGCCACCAAAAGGTTGTAACTTGAAATGTCTCTGTGTATCTGTGGCCAGAATTTGTTTCTGGTCACCTAAGAACTTTCTTCTCATTGTCTGCTTAGAGTCCATTTAGATAAGAAGTCACAAGAACTGTAATTTGGAATACGATTTTTTCCTAATTTTGTTCACTTATTCCCCCAAAAGAAAAAAAAAAAAGGAAACTCTATTTGTAGCTTCATGAGTCACTTATCTTAAGATTAGTTTAGAGTCAGTTTCATTGAAGTAAAACTAAAATGCCTGTGAGATGGAGCTTGCTGCCAGTGTGGTTGTGACTTCAGTATTGTATTTACTTTAAATATTCATTGTATGAAGTGTTTGGGTGCAGAGCTAGCTTAAGTAAAGGGAAAAGTGTATCATCAGGAGTTCTGATCAAAATGGCAAGCTGAACCAAGACTGAAGGTCCTCCTTGTGCTTTGAACACAGAAATGCTGAGAAAACCAGAATAACAACAACAGAAATAACCCAGCTCAAATGAATGAAAGGGAACTTCCCACTGCTGGAAATGAAAAGTAACTCAAAGCCAGAACAGGGAATAATAGCTGAAAACGATGAGGTCCACAGGCCTACTGGGTAGACTTCTATGGATAGGGAATGACACCTCAGACCACTGTGGGATGGCAGCATGGCTAGGGTGGGGACTCTTGCATAAAGCCAGACTTTTCTAAAGGCTGCGAAGTGGGGATTAGAAAAATCACATTCACTATCTAGGGAAAGTGGCAAAAAACTTTACTGTATGAATTCCTACAAGATAATAAAGAAGAAAAGGAATAATCAAGAATTGGCAACCCAGGCTTATACCACGTGTAAGTATGAGGAGTGAATTTACACTGCTTCCAGCGAGGCAGGAACTGTTTTTCCAGGTTAAGAAATTAATATTGAAAATTGATCCAGTAGTGGGGCACCAGGCCTGCTAAATTGGTAAAGTGTGCAACTCTTGATCTAGGGGTTATGAATTCAAGCCCCATGTTGAGTGTAAGAGATTACTTTAAAAAAGGGTGGGCGGCACCTGGGTGGCTCAGTGTGTTAAGCCTCTGCCTTCGGCTCAGGTCATGATCTCAGGTCCTGGGATCGAGCCCCGCATCAGGCTCTCTGCTCAGCAGGGACACTTCTTCCCTCTCCCTCTCTCCCTGCCTCCCTGCCTACCTGTGTTCTCTCTGTCAAATAAGTAAATAAAATCTTGAAAAAAAAAAAAAAAGGATTGGTCTGCATATGATTTAACTCATATGTGAAATTTAAGAAACAAAACAAATGAACACAAGGGAGAAAATAAAGAGAGACAAACCAAGAAACAGACACTTGATGTTAGAGAATAAACTGAAGGTTGATGAAGGAGGTGGGTAGGAGATGGGTTTCATAGGTGATAGGCATTAAGGAGGACACTTGGAATGAGCACCTGGTGCTATATGTAATTGATGAATCACTACTTCTAAACCTGAAACTAATATTACAGTGTATGTTAACTAACTGGAATTTAAATAAAAATGTGGGAAAATTGGACTAATATCAAATTAGATAAACTTAATTGCAGCTATATGTCATTATTAATAAAACATCAAAATTAATGACTCTAAAAAATTTTCAAAATAAAGGGACTGGGGAACGAAGAGGAGATAGATTAAATATCATTGATATTTAGTGGTTTTTCTCACAAAAATAATAACTTCATATGATTAAACTAATAACAACCAAAAGAGCATGGTAGAGAAATTTCAACATCAGACTTCGGAAGCAAGAGCAGTCTTAGGAATAGAGATTCAAGAACAGTGAAAAAGATAAAATGATAATGATCTTGATTGTGCTTACTAATATAGTCTCCAGATATTTATAGTAAATATAGAGAAATATTTGGCAGGAGAAATTGGCAAATCTTTGATGATAGAGGTGTTTAGAAATTACACTATCAGAAGTTATTAGACAAAAAAAAAATACAATGGAGAAGATTTAAACAACAAAATAGATATAGCACTCTATCCTACAGTGTGATATGTATTCTTTTAAAATACATCCAAATCAGTTTATTAATTTACTAGGTGATAGTCCACAAAATAAATCTCAGCAAATAGCAAATAACTGATCTCATACAGACCCTACTTTCTGGTAGCAGTGTAATAAATTTATAAAACAAGAAAAGCACAATTTGAAAACTCCATATGTTTGTAAACTAAAAAGAATACTTTTGAATGATTCATTTGGAAAGAAATCACAACAGAGGAAACTTGTTTCCAGCAGTATGGCAGACTGGGTACTCTTGCAAATAATTAAGAAACTTGTATAAAATGTACAGTACATATATTAGTTACAGTAGTGTTCTAGGAAGAAAATAAAGAACTAGAAGATAACAGTCAAAGGAAAACAGAAATTCAAAGAGGTAAGACTTGAGGGTATTTCCTGAACCCGGTGTTCATGAACTTGTGTTTTCGTGGGTTGGCAGAGTATAACAGATAAAAGCAAGGCCTGGGGTCCTGCTTAAGATTGGGACTCTAATAAGAGGTGTTCTTGAATAAATGTAGAACTTACAAAGGATTTCACACTTAAAGTAAGAGGACTAGAAATAAACCCTAGCATAGAGTTAGAGTGAGTCATTAATGGATAGTGGAATCAATTATGTGGTTACCATCAGCACTGTGTGTTGTTTCTTATCTTTGTTTTTGAATATCACATGTAGTAAGGCTTGAGGTAACTTTTTGTTTCATTGTTAATGTGTTAGTGTGTATTTGTATTTGAATGTGTATTTAAGTGCAAAACATAATTTTGAGTGGCAAAAACTAGTTGCAGACTGATAGGTAAGTATAATTGAGTTTAAGTTATAAAATAATGCAGTATGCTGTTTTGGAAAGAAATACCAACTGTAATATACCAGCTTCCGAAGACAGAATAATGGGATTAGGACTCTTCCAAGGAATGGTGCAAGATCCCCACCTTTGTGTGTGTGTATGTGTGTGTGCACGGGTGTGTGTGTACAGTACTTCTGCAAACATTTACTTTAAAAAAAGCTAAGTGAATATGACAAAATGTTAATATGTGGGTGATAGGCACTTGGGTATATATTGGCTATATAATTTCCTGTACTTTTGTGTTATTTGTACTATATGATTTTTGAAAAAGCTGTATCATGCACTAAGTGGGTAACTATTACAGTTTTATAATGGGGAGAGTCTTTAGAGGGTGAATGATGTCAGAATGAATTTTTTTTTTTTTTTCAGAATGAAATTTTTATTTAAGTATTCTGTAGAAGAGCACCCTGGATGGCGCAGCTGGTCGAGCTTCTAACTTGATTTCGGCTTAGTTCATGATCTCAGGATCGTGAGATGGGGCCCTATATTGGGCTCAGCGAGGAGTCTACTGGAGTTTCTCTCTCCCTCTCCCTCTGCCCCTCCGTATACACACACTCTCTCTCTCTAAAGTGAATAAATCTTAAAAAAAAAAGTTATATTATTATGACACCTTTAATTAGATGAAAGCTATATAGTTGCTATGTAATTAAGTACATAAAAAGGGAAAATACAGGAAGTGTGATGTAGCCAAAAATGCTCGTTAAATTAGAAGTCCTGATGAAGAAAGGAAGTTCTCTCTCTTGAGTGGTTTATTCAGGGAAAGCAAACTATCACCCCCTGAATAATCGAAGTTTAGACATTATGTTATTAAAATTGTAACTTGTTTCTTAACCATGAGGCAACAAACCACAAATACATGATGTATATATTATTTTGTCTTTCACATTTTTGTGTGTTTGTTTTACTTAGCTGGTCACCTGACATTTGAATGCCGCAATTTTCTCCGAGTGGACCCCAAAAGGGACATAGTTTTGGACGTGAGCAGCACCAGCAGCGAAGAGAGCGAGGAAGAGCATGCAGAACTGAATAAATCGCAGGCACTACAAGAAAAAAGTGAGTGGTGCTTTTTCTTTCCCTCCGTCCTTTAGAAATGTCTACAAACTTCCTATCTATGATTATGTCATGTTCATTGTCCTCTTGTATTGATCGGTTAGATAGGTCATGTATTTTATGTAATAGGTATGGCACAGGTAAGGAAATAGGCTTTGACTACTCTAAGTACTTTGCCCGAAATCAAACAAGCCATCAGTGTTAGAACCAGGAGGTGAGTCTGTTTCTGATTCCATAAGGCAGGTTTTGTTGTTGTTTTTCCATCACACTAAGATGTGTCACATGGTACAAAGCTTCTGATTTAAGACTTGGTTTCTAGACCTGTTTGGCCATTTTGTAGCATGTGCCTTTCAGCAAGTCATTTAACCACTTGGAGCCTTAATTTCCTTGTGGGGTATCACAAAGAATTGGTGTGTCAAGTCACACTCATTCCAATGAGAGATGTTCACTGGTAGCCAGATTTACTAGTAATTTCAAGTATATACATGATCATGAGGCAAGGGTTCTAGGACCACCAATACAGCTCCCCGCGTGTTTTCTTTCTACTTCAGAACCCACTCTGGCCAAGATTAACATGAGTTTTCTTCATTACTTACCCAAAAGAAAGTCCTTTAATCATGAAATATCTCAATTTTATATCCATATAGTCCAGGGAGCCATGCCTGATAAATCCATAAATCCCAGGATTAGGTTCCATAAATAATCTTAGGCAAACCAGCTACATCCTACTTTAAGCAGTCTATAAATAAGGAGTCTCTTGCCAGCAACTTGATTATGGACCTCTAGCTTTCAGAACTGTGAGGAAATCAATTTCTGTTAATTAAGCACAACACCCTCCTCCCCCTGGCCAACTATTCTCTAGTTAGGAAATACCATTCATTTGTTTCCAGGAGGTCTGTCATTAGCCTGTTTAGGAAGAATTTGACTAAGTTACCTTTTTTCTCTCTTGGGGGCATCCTCCTCTCTCCTCAAAGAAAGAGAAGATTGCATACCTACTGTTTAACCATTTCTTTCCCATCTTGTGTATAAAATGGCCCATCCTTGCAGTGCGGTTTTTAGGGATAAAATAGAATGCTGTAGGTGAAAATACTTTGTGAACTTCAAAATGCCATGTGGTAGATGTCACACAGAATAAAAATGCAACTTATTTAAATATAGACTTGGGCATGGAATGAGAGAGATACAAAAAGTTAAAATCTTATTTTAGCTCATCAGAGAATAAACCATGTACCTTTTAAAACTTTTTAAGTTTTCCACATTACACCTAGTGAATGTAAATGAAGTAAAATGCCAGCGTAGTAGGACGGGCTGAGAAGGCAAGAGGAGGAGAGTCCTAGAAAGGGCAAGCAAGACTTACATTACATATGAGTACATACAGCTTCAGGTAAAGATAGCTTCTTGGCTGTGCACACTTGATTTTATTACCTACTGAAACACCACTGAAGTGAGAGTGGAAGAATTTAAAAAAAAAAAAACATAAACCCACAAAGGCAAAGAAAATGAAATAGGAAGCAGTAGTAACAAAATTTTGAAAAGCAGGTGGGTTTAGGGATAATGGACTGCACACTTGAGAAAGCTCAATTCTTGAATAGTAGGAAGTCTGAGGAGTCACCTGATAGTATATACTTTAAAACTCCCCAAAGACTTGGTAATGAGTCCTTAGGTACCTCTGTGAAGACACCTGTAAGTCTAAAAACAGAAGGATTGGTTAAAAATCTGAAGTAATCCCCTTCAGTTCCCTTTGCCTACTCAGTGAAGCCAGATGTCTTCCCTCCATCACTTCAGCAGGCTACCAGTGTTAGAAATAGACCCACACAAAGGCGCATTATTACAAAACTTTGTATCATAGGAAATTAGGAGAATATAATTCACACTTCAAGAGTCCAGGATAAAACAGGTCATAGGTGAAAGATCAAGAATCAGAATAACTTTGTTCTTCTGTAAAGAAATACTGGAAGCTAGTAGATGTGGATAATGCTTTCAGATTTTTGAAGGAAAATTATATCCAAATGAGAATGATATACCCACCCAAATTATCAACCGAGTATGAAATAGAATAAAGGCCTTGTGGCAGGCATTCAAAGTAAAGAGAGAGAGAGAAAGGAAGGAAGGAAGGAAGGAAGGAAGGAAGGAAGAATTACCTCTCACGTACTCTTTCTTAGAGCAATGATTCCAGAGGTTTCTAACAAAGTAACGAAGTAGACCCTAAAAAGAAAGACTTTATAGGAATAGAAGAGATAAGAAGGGAGTCTCTAGGGCACTTGTAGAGGCAATCTCAGGAAGGCGGCCACTCTAGTCATAGAGACCAGGCTGAAAGAGCAAAATGAAGATTCTAGGGGAGAAAGGCTAAGATTGTCAATTCCACAGAGACAGTTCCTACCCCATCTATCTCCACTGTCCTATCTAAAAATAAAAAACAAAAAAAACCCAAAACCAAACCAAAACAAAAACTCTAGAATTAGTAAGGCTGCTAGAGAACACATAATTTAAACCTAGTTTTACAGGAAAGGAGCTGAGGACAAGTAACTCCCCAGGTCACTAACTTGTCACCATGAAGCCAGCATTGTGATCCATGTTTCTTACCTACTTGTCCTATAGTGTTTACAGTGTGGTGCTTTCCTACCTTAGAGATTACCCAGTCTATTGGTTCTTGACCTTTTTTCCCTCACCACATCAATCTTGAAGGAGAAAGTACACCCTCATCATGAATAGTGGCTTAGTCTAGAGGTGACTTTTGAATCAGAAAACTTGGGGCAAATCTTACCCTGGCAGGAAAAGGGAGGGAGTTAACATACCATATACCAGAATAGTGAGTAGTTGGTCAGACTTCCTCGTTAGAATCAGCTTTCCTTTAACCTCACATTGAGAATGACTAACTCAATACAGACTTTTTTTTTCCCCCTTAAAAAGATACACTTGCTACCGTCACTTAAATGCTCAGAATTTGTTTCCAAGTCTCATGGCTCCCACACAAGACAGTGCTTATTTCAGGATATCTTGGAGATGTCAAAAAGCATTATAAAAGGGATCCATATTTATTTCATGGTCATCTAGTGGAAGCCCAGTGACCTCCTACTCAACTAAACAATAAACTGGTTCCTAAATACAGGGAGAAAAGGTAGACAGAGGTAGTGGTCCTTAGTTGCATTGATAACTTTCTGATGCTGCTCAGGACCTCTGATGGCATGAGGGTAAAACACGGACATGCCATAAGCTTTATTGGTACCGAGGGCTCCTAAATCCTTCCTTGGTTCTTGGAGGTGGGAGCTCTTGTATCAACTCTTTTGAATAAGTTATGGTTTGGGGGGTACTTTTTTGGTTGACAATAAAAATGGGGAGCCAGGAGAAAGCAAAGAATTTTTAGTATACTTATGTCAATTAGTTGTTCTGCTTTTATGAAATAGAGACATAAGGGGAAGAGAGCTAAATGTCACCAAATAAAACTCAAAACTTATTTTTGTTTAAGTTATATTTTTTTGCTTTTGTTTACATTTGTTTCTATTATATAGCATATTTTTCAATGTATTTAATGTATTTAAATAATTAAAAGAACATAATTTGATCTTTCATTTAAAACAAAAGTCCAAATGACAAATACATCAATTTCTGACACAAATTAGATAATGTGAGAGCAGGACTTGACATGGATGAGAATAAGTTGTTGTCTTACAGTACAACAACCTGGAACCCATGCAGCCTTATAAAATTGTATTACAAGTGCTGTGAACATGGAAAGATTCAGTAATCTGTACCTAATGAGAATTAAAAGATCTTATTGATTCACTGTGTATGTTTCTATGTGAGCATGCTTTCTGTTCAGTGACATTACAATGGTTTACTAAGCTTTTTAAGGTTTTATTTAGAACTTGCTAAAGAAACTTGCCTTTGGAATTGCACATGATAGTAGCAAATATCTGAAGTCCTATTTATGTTATAGTATGCAGAAAGCCAAAGTAAAAGGATTTTACTATTTCCAAAGGACCCAAGAAATGAAGAGTATGGATTTTTTTCTCATTCTATTTTACCTAGAATAGGTAAAATTTAATATTAATCATTTAATATTAATCAGCTATTTACCTGTAATCAGGAGGTAGTCCTCTCCTGATATCTCATCCCTTAATATTTTATGATATTCTTTTAGTGCAGTCCACAAAAGAAATATTGTATTTTGACAAATTTGGGGGTTTGGGCTTCATTTGATGTTTTGGTATAGTTTTGTTTGTTTAAGAAAGTTTTGTTTTTTTTTTTTTTCCATTTTATTTCCTTCTTTTATTTTTTTTATTTTTTTTATTTTAATTTTTTATTTTTTCAGCATAACAGTATTCATTATTTTTTTTTCAGCATAACAGTATTCATTATTTTTGCACCACACCCAGTGCTCCATGCAATCCGTGCCCTCTACAATACCCACCACCTGGTGTCCCCAACCTCCCACCCCCCACCCCTTCAAAATTCTCAGATCGTTTTTCAGAGTCCATAGTCTCTCATGGTTCACCTCCCCTTCCAATTTCCCTCAACTCCCTTCTCCTCTCCATCTCCCCTTGTCCTCCATGCTATTTGTTATGCTCCACAAATAAGTGAAACCATATGATAATTGACTCTCTCTGCTTGACTTATTTCACTCAGCATAATCTCTTCCAGTCCCGTCCATGTTGCTACAAAACTTGGGTATTCATCCTTTCTTTTTTCTTTCTTTTTTTTTTTTAAAGCTTTATAAACATATATTTTTATCCCCAGGGGTACAGGTCTGCGAATCGCCAGGTTTACACACTTCACAGCATACTACTACTACTACTACTACTACTACTACACTACTCACCATAGTACATACCCTCCCCAATATCCATAACCCCACCCCCCTCTCCCAACCCCCTCCCCCCATCAACCCTCAGTTTGTTTTGTGAGATTAAGAGTCACTTATGGTTTGTCTCCCTCCCAATCCCATCTTGTTTCATTTACTCTTCTCCTACCCCCTTAACCCCCCATGTTGCATCTCCTCTCCCTCATATCAGGGAGATCATATGATAGTTGTCTTTCTCCGATTGACTTATTTCGCTAAGCATGATACCCTCTAGTTCCATCCACGTCGTCGCAAATGGCAAGATTTCATTTCTTTTGATGGCTGCATAGTATTCCATTGTGTATATATACCACATCTTCTTTATCCATTCGTCTGTAGATGGACATCTAGGTTCTTTCCATAGTTTGGCTATTGTAGACATTGCTGCTATAAACATTCGGGTGCACGTGCCCCTTCGGATCACTATGTTTGTATCTTTAGGGTAAATACCCAGCAGTGCAATTGCAGGGTCATAGGGTAGTTCTATTTTCAACATTTTGAGGAACCTCCATGCTGTTTTCCAGAGTGGTTGCACCAGCTTGCATTCCCACCAACAGTGTAGGAGGGTTCCCCTTTCTCCGCATCCTCGCCAGCATCTGTCATTTCCTGACTTGTTAATTTTAGCCATTCTGACTGGTGTGAGGTGATATCTCATGGTGGTTTTGATTTGTATTTCCCTGATGCCGAGTGATGTGGAGCACTTTTTCATGTGTCTGTTGGCCATCTGGATGTCTTCTTTGCAGAAATGTCTGTTCATGTCCTCTGCCCATTTCTTGATTGGATTATTTGTTCTTTGGGTGTAGAGTTTGCTAAGTTCTTTATAGATTTTGGACACTAGCCCTTTATCTGATATGTCATTTGCAAATATCTTCTCCCATTCTGTCAGTTGTCTTTTGGTTTTGTTCACTGTATCCTTTGCTGTGCAAAAGCTTTTGATCTTGATGAAATCCCAAAAGTTCATTTTTGCCCTTGCTTCCCTTGCCTTTGGTGATGTTCCTAGGAAGATGTTGCTGCGGCTGAGGTCGAAGAGGTTGCTGCCTGTGTTCTCCTCGAGGATTTTGATGGATTCCTTTCTCACATTGAGATCCTTCATCCATTTTGAGTCTATTTTCGTGTGTGGTGTAAGGAAATGATCCAATTTCATTTTTCTGCATGTAGCTGTCCAATTTTCCCAACACCATTTATTGAAGAGGCTGTCTTTTTTCCATTGGACATTCTTTCCTGCTTTGTCGAAGATGAGTTGACCATAGAGTTGAGGGTCAATTTCTGGGCTCTCTATTCTGTTCCATTGATCTATGTGTCTGTTTTTGTGCCAGTACCATGCTGTCTTGATGATGACAGCTTTGTAATAGAGCTTGAAGTCTGGAATTGTGATGCCACCAACTTTGGCTTTCTTTTTCAATATTCCTTTGGCTATTCGAGGTCTTTTCTGGTTCCATATAAATTTTAGGATTATTTGTTCCATTTCTTTGAAAAAAATGGATGTTACTTTGATAGGAATTGCATTAAATGTGTAGATTGCTTTAGGTAGCATAGACATTTTCACAATCTTTATTCTTCCAATCCAGGAGCATGGAACATTTTTCCATTTCTTTGTGTCTTCCTCAATTTCTTTCATGAGTACTTTATAGTTTTCTGAGTATAGATTCTTAGACTCTTTGGTTAGGTTTATTCCTAGGTATCTTATAGTTTTGGGTGCAATTGTAAATGGGATGGACTCCTTAATTTCTCTTTCTTCTGTCTTGTTGTTGGTGTAGAGAAATGCAACTGATTTCTGTGCATTGATTTTATATCCTGACACTTTACTGAATTCCTGTACAAGTTCTAGCAGTTTTGGAGTGGAGTCTTTTGGGTTTTCCACATATAGTATCATATCATCTGCAAAGAGTGATAGTTTGACTTCTTCTTTGCCGATTTGGATGCCTTGAATTTCCTTTTGTTGTCTGATTGCTGAGGCTAGGACTTCTAGTACTATGTTGAATAGCAGTGGTGATAACGGACATCCCTGCCATGTTCCTGACATTAGCGGAAAAGCTTTCAGTTTTTCTCCATTGAGAATGATATTTGCGGTGGGTTTTTCATAGATGGCTTTGATAATATTGAGGTATGTGCCATCTATCCCTACACTTTGAAGAGTTTTGATCAGGAAGGGATGCTGTACTTTGTCAAATGCTTTTTCAGCATCTATGGAGAGTATCATATGGTTCTTGTTCTTTCTTTATTAATGTGTTGTATCACATTGATTGATTTGCGGATGTTGAACCAACCTTGCAGCCCTGGAATAAATCCCACTTGGTCGTGGTGAATAATCCTTTTAATGTACTGTTGAATCCTATTGGCTAGTATTTTGGCGAGAATTTTTGCATCTGTGTTCATCAAGGATATTGGTCTGTAGTTCTCTTTTTTGTTGGGATCCTTGTCTGGTTTTGGGATCAAGGTGATGCTGGCCTCATAAAATGAGTTTGGAAGTTTTCCTTCTATTTCTATTTTTTTGGAACAGTTTCAGGAGAATAGGAATTAGTTCTTCTTTAAATGTTTGGTAGAATTCCCCCGGGAAGCCGTCTGGCCCCGGGCTTTTGTTTGTTTGGAGATTTTTGATGACTGTTTCAATCTCCTTACTGGTTATGGGTCTGTTCAGGCTTTCTATTTCTTCCTGGTTCAGTTGTGGTAGTTTATATGTCTCTAGGAATGCATCCATTTCTTCCAGATTGTCAAATTTGTTGGCGTAGAGTTGCTCATAGTATGTTCTTATAATTCTCTGTATTTCTTTGGTGTTCGTTGTGATCTCTCCTCTTTCATTCATAATTTTATTTATTTGGGTCCTTTCTCTTTTCTTTTTGATAAGTCTGGCCAGGGGTTTATCAATCTTATTAATTCTTTCAAAGAACCAGCTCCTAGTTTCGTTGATTTGTTCTATTGTTTTTTTGGTTTCTATTTCATTGATTTCTGCTCTAATCTTTATGATTTCTCTTCTCCTGCTGGGTTTAGGGTTTCTTTCTTGTTCTTTCTCCAGCTCCTTTAGGTGTAGGGTTAGGTTGTGTACCTGAGCCCTTTCTTGTTTCTTGAGAAAGGCTTGTACCGCTATATATTTTCCTCTCAGGACTGCCTTTGTTGTGTCCCACAGATTCTGAACCGTTGTGTTTTCATTATCATTTGTTTCCATAAATTTTTTCAATTCTTCTTTAATTTCCTGGTTGACCCATTCATTCTTTAGAAGGATGCTGTTTAGTCTCCATGTATTTGGGTTCTTTCCAAATTTCCTCTTGTTATTGAGTTCTAGCTTTAGAGCATTGTGGTCTGAAAATATGCAGGGAATGATCCCAATCTTTTGATACCGGTTGAGACTTGATTTAGGACCAAGAATGTGATCTATTCTGGAGAATGTTCCATGTGCACTAGAGAAGAATGTGTATTCTGTTGCTTTGGGATGAAATGTTCTGAGTATATCTGTGATGTCCATCTGGTCCAGTGTGTCATTTAAGGCCTTGATTTCCTTGTTGATCTTTTGCTTGGATGATCTGTCCATTTCAGTGAGGGGAGTGTTAAAATCCCCTACTATTATCGTATTCTTGTCGATGTGTTTCTTTGATTTTGTTATTAATTGGTTTATATAGTTGGCTGCTCCCACGTTAGGGGCATAGATATTTAAAATTGTTAGATCTTCTTGTTGGACAGTTCCTTTGAGTATGATATAGTGTCCTTCCTCATCTCTTATTATAGTCTTTGGCTTAAAATCTAATTGATCTGCTATAAAGATTGCCACTCCTGCTTTCTTCTGATGTCCATTAGCATGGTAAATTCTTTTCCACCCCCTCACTTTAAACCTGGAGGTGTCTTCGGATTTAAGATGAGTTTCTTGTAGGCAACATATAGATGGGTTTTGTTTTTTTATCCATTCTGATACCCTGTGTCTTTTGATTGGGGCATTTAGCCCATTAACATTCAGGGTAAGTATTGAGAGATATGAATTTAGTGCCATTGTATTGCCTGTAAGGTGACTGTTATTGTATATTGTCTCTGTTTCTTTCTGATCTACTACTTTTAGGGTCTCTCTTTGCTTAGAGGACCCCTTTCAATATTTCCTGTAGAGCTGGTTTGGTGTTTGCAAATTCTTTCAGTTTTTGTTTGTCCTGGAAGCTTTTAATCTCTCCTTCTATTTTCAATGATAGCCTAGCTGGATATAGTATTCTTGGCTGCATGTTTTTCTCATTTAGTACTCTGAATATATCATGCCAGCTCTTTCTGGCCTGCCAGGTCTCTGTGGATAAGTCTGCTGCCAATCTAATATTTTTACCATTGTACGTTACAGACTTCTTTTCCCGGGCTGCTTTCAGGATCTTTTCTTTGTCACTGAGACTTGTAAATTTTACTATTAGGTGACGGGGTGTGGACCTATTTGTTTAAGAAAGTTTTATGTTAAGTTCATACTTGATATTATTTAAGGATGGTTGATACTGAATGCTGCCCAGGAGAAAATACCACAGTCAGGTATTTGCATGTTACTATAATTGTGTCTCTTGTCCCCTTTAGTACCTGCTGGAATCAGATTCAAGCAAATGACTTACAATGGTGGTTTCAGTCTTCATAAAGATAGGGCTTAAGTGAATCCATAGCATGATTAGAATAAAACTAGTATTTGGCTCAAAATGTACTTTTCAAGGAGGGCCTGTATTGCATAGATCACCGGGTGTGGTACATAAACAATGAATCTTGGAACACTGAAAAAATTATTTTAAAAATGTACTTTTCATAAGAAAGCTACAAAAGATACTTGCTAAGTAGTTGATTAGAAGTCACAAAAGTGAATGGAAATTTAGAGTAATGGATCTAGTTTTGGAACCACTTAGGTATTTAAATGCAGTGGGAGTAGACTACAAACCTGGTGACATATGCAAAGATGTAGTGGCTGATGCTGCTGGTGCTACTAGGGTGGTCCTTTCTTGTTATCCCAAAGTTGTCTCCCAAGCACTGGATCATATGCTGTGATGCCTGTGTGTTAAACAAGAGACTATCACTCTTGCTGAACATTAGAAACATTAAATGGTAAAGTACATAGGGGCTTTTTGCCTTCAATTTTGTACTCCAAAGGTTAATTGTATCATTTTCCAAGAAAATACTCTTTTGAGAAAAAACTCAGATTCTTTTCCCTATGCCTATTACATTTCAATATCCTGTCTCAGAAGGAACTTCAATAAATAGAGGTGGAATCATTTTAAGAGTGGTGGTATCGAAACACTGAACTGTCTAAATCAAACTTTTGTCTTCAGTGCTTGAATTCTCATATACCGTTACTGTCAATACTGCTACTTCCTAAGTGTCATAGCCGGGAAAAAAGATTTCTTGAGTTCTAGAATTATTTCTTTTTTATTAGAACTAATTTCTCTGTGTAACCGAGACACTGGATTCCTTATCCATCATTCCTAAATGGAAGTAGTTATTTTTCCCCTAGCTACTTATTCACTTGGTTTCTTACAACTTTGCAGGAAGGGCATGTTTATAGTAGTCATTCTGAACTTACAGATACCAAAAAAATCTGCTCAAGAGAAAGCTAAAGTGACTATTTTTTTTTTAAAGATTTTATTTGTTTATTTGACAGAGAGAGATCACAAGTAGACGGAGAGGAAGGCAGAGAGAGAGAGAGAGAGGGAAGCAGGCTTCTTGCTGAGCAGAGAGCCCGATGCGGGACTCGATCCCAGGACCCTGAGATCATGACCTGAGCCGAAGGCAGCGGCTTAACCCACTGAGCCACCCAGGCGCCCCTAAAGTGACTATTTTAATGTCCGATCAAGTCAATTTCAAAACAAAGAATATCACTAGGGATAAAGAGGATTTCTTTGTAATGATAAAAGTGTTAGAGCAAGAGGACATCTAAATACTAAGTGTTTATGAATACTAAGTGATTATGCCCCTAATTACAACTTCAAACTGTATGAGACAAACTGCTAGAACCACCAGGAAAAATCCTTGTAGGTAAATAAATCCACAATTATAGTTGGAGATCTCCGCATTCCTCTCTCAGTAATTGATGGAACAGGTAGACAGTAAATCAGAAAGGATATGTAAGACTTGAATAACACTGTCAACCAACTTGACCTATTCAGTGCTTGTAGAACACATCACCCAACAACAGCAGAAAACACATTTGTTTTCAAGAGCGGGTAAAACATTTACCTAGATAGACCTTATTGTATGCTATAAAACAAGTCTTAATACTTTCTGAAGGATTCACATTATACAAATTATGTTCTCTATCCACAAGGGAATTAAGCTAGGAATTTAATAATACCTTCCAACAAAATTTCCCAATATATGTAATCTAACATATTTCTGAATAATCCATTAGGTCAAAGAAAAAAGGCAAAAGGAAATTAGAAAGTATTTTGAACATAACACAGTGTAACATTTATGGGATGCTCTTGTGGGGTAAGCCTCTGCCTACTGCTCAGGTCATGATCTCAGGGTCCTGGGCTTGAGCCCCACATTGGGCTCTCTGCTCAGCAGGGAGCCTGCTTCCCCCCACTCTCTCTGCCTGCCTCTCTGCCTACTTGTGATCTCTCTCTCTCTGTCAAATAAATAAATAAAATATATTTTTTTTAAAAGGCAAATTTATAGCACTAAATTCCTGTATTAGAAAAGAAGAAATGTCTCAAATTTATAACGTAACCTCTGCCTTAAACGCTAGAAAAAGAAGAGTAATGAAACCCAAAGTGAGCAGAAGAAAGAAAATAAAAAAGGTCAGAGATGAAATCACTGAAATGGAAAATAGGAAAACAGTAGAGGAAATTAGTAGAACCAAAAGCGGCCCTTTGAGAAGATCTATAAAATTGAAAAATTGCTCTCCAAACTGATAGGTAATAATCAAAACAAACAAAAACCCCAATATCCGAAATTAAAGAAATGACAACACTACAAATTATAAAGGTACTAAAATAATGGAATACTGTGAAAAACCTTATTGCAATAAATTGGACAACTTAGATAAAATGGACAGTTACTTAAAACATACAAACTACCAAAACTCTTTGAAGAAGAAATAAACTGAATGGCTTGAATGTACTAAAGAAATCAAATATTTAGTTTAAAAACTTTCAACAAAGAAAACTCCATAGCCGAATGGCTTCTCTCTTAATTCTACCAGATGTTGAAGGAGAAATAATACCATTTCTACATAAAATCTTAAAAATTGGAGAGGAGGGAGTACTTTCCAACCTAATTTATAAGACCAGCATTCTTCTGATAACACTACAAATAGAGACTCCTACAAACACAGGCAAAAACAATTTTAAGCATTTAAAAGAATTTTAGCAAATCAGATCCAACAATATGTAAAAAGGATGTTATGACCATGTGGTGTTTATCCCAGTAGTATAAGATAGGTTTCAATTCAAACCCAACCAATGTAATTCACCATTTCAATATCCTTTTAAAAAGAACACCTATATGATAATTACAGCATTTTAAGAAATTATATGAGGAAGTCCACTGTCCATTTTTGATAAAAATGCTCAGCAAACTAGGAAAAGAAAAGAACTTTATCAACTTGATAAAGGACATATGTTAAAAAAAAAAAAAGGAAGATTACATAATACCTAGTGGCAAAAGACTGAATGTTTCTTTTTTTTTTTTTTAAGATTTTATTTATTTATTTGTCAGAGAGAGTGAGCACAGGCAGACAGAGAGGCAGGCAGAGGCAGAGGGAGAAGCAGGCTCCCTGCTGAGCAAGGAGCCTGATGTGGGACTCGATCCCAGGACCCTGGGATCATGACCTGAGCCCAAGGCAGCTGCTTAACCAACTGAGCCACCCAGGCATCCCTGAATGTTTCTATAATGTAAGAATCAAAACATAGATGTCCACTCCTACCACTTCTGTTCAACATTGTAGTGGAGAGTCCAGCCATACAATAAGACAAGAAAAATCAAAGGCATCCAGATTGGAAAAGAAAGAGTAAAAGCTATTTACTGATGACTTGGTCCTCTATATAGAAATCCTGTAGAATCTACCAAAAAACAAAACAAAACAAAACAAAACAAAACAAACAAACAACAAAAAAAACTTACAGAAACTAGTAACCTGAAAACTAAGTTCAGCAAAGTTGTAGAATACGAGATTGACCAATGGGCACAAATCAATTGTATTTCTGTATTTTGACAACAAACTATCAAAAACTGAAAATTTAAAAATACCTTTTATAACAGCATTAAAAATGTGAAATACTTAGGAATAAACTGACAAAAGATGTGCAAGTCTGGAACATACAAAACATTGTGAGGGAAATTAAAGAAATGAATAAATCAAAAGATAGACCATATTCGTGGAATAGAAGATTAAATCTTTTTAGGATGTCTTTTCTCTCATTGAACACTACATCAAAAAAACTGATGATGTACTATGTATTGGCTAACTGAATTAAAAAAAAAAAAAGAGATGTCAGTTCACCCCAACCTGATTTATAGATTCAAACTAATCACAAAATTGTAACAGACTGGGACGCCTGGGTGGCTCAGTTGGTTGGACGACTGCCTTCGGCTCAGGTCATGATCCTGGAGTCCCGGGATCGAGTCCCGCATCGGGCTCCCAGCTCCACGGGGAGTCTGCTTCTCTCTCTGACCTTCTCCTAGCTCATGCTCTCTCTCACTGTCTCTCTCTCAAATGAATAAATAAAATCTTTAAAAAAAAAAATTGTAACAGACTGTTTTAGAAATTGACAAGCCACTTTAAAGGTCTTGTGGAAATGTAAAAAACTAGAATAGCTAAAATACTTTGAAAAAGAGTAATAAAGTTGGAGGACTAGCACAACCTATTTCAGGGTTTGGTGTAAAGTTCCAAATAATTAAGGTAATGTGGTATTGATGTAAGGATAGATCCATGGAACCGAACAGATCTGTACATTTATGGCCAATTGATTTCTTTGAACTTTTTATTTTCAGAGAATTGTAGATTCACATGCAGCTATAAGTGATAATACAGAGAGCACTTTGTACACTTTATCCAAGTTTCCTTCAATGGTAACATCTTCCAAAATTGTAGTATAATATCACAACCAGGATTCTGACATTGATAAGAATCAAGATAATATTTCTATTAAAGTCACACCCACTTCCCCCTTGTCCTTACTACCTTCTTTAAAGTCACACCCACTTCCCTCTTGTCCTTAGAACCTTCTTAATTTCTGGCAACCAAAAATTTGCCATTTCTGTAATATAATTTTGAAACTGTTCCATAAATTGATTCATATAGTATATAATCTTTTTAGATTGGCTTTTTCTACTAGCTGTAATTCTCTGGAGATGCACTCAGGTTGCTGCACATTTCAGTAGTTTGTTTCTTTTCATCATTGAATAGTGTTTAAGTCCATGATCCTTTTTGAGTTGATTTTTATTTAAGATGAGAGACTCAAGCCAGGTTTTGGTCTTTGCTTAAAAATAACCAACAGTTCTAGCACTCTGTTGGAAAGCTATCTTTCCTCCATTGAATTTCTCTTGCATTTTTGCCAAATATCAGTTGGTCATATTTGTGTGGGTTTGTTTCTTTCTTCTATTCCATTGATCGTTGTGTCTTTTCTTCCACCACTGCCACACAGTCTTGATTAACATAGCTATATAATAAGTCTTAAAATTGAATATGCTGATTCTTCTCACTTTATTCTTATCCAGAGTTGTTTCAACTATTCTTTATTCTTTCCATATAAATTTTAGAATAATGTCTATATCTACAAAGAAATCTTGTTAAGATTTTGTTAAGAATTGCATTAGGGGCACCTGGGTGGCTCGGTGGGTTAAAGCCTCTGCCTTCGGCTCCGTTCATGATCCCAGGGTCCTGGGATCGAGCTCTGCATCTGGCTCTCTGCTCAGCAGGGAGCCTGCTTCCTCCTCTCTCTCTCTCTCTCTCTCTGCCTGCCTCTCTGTCTACTTGTGATCTCTATCTGTCAAATAAATAAATAAAATCTTTAAAAAAAGAATTGCATTAAAAATGTATATCAATTTAGGGAGAATTGACATCTCTACTATGTTGTCTTCCCATCCATGAACATGATCTGTCTCTCCATTTATTTAGATCTTTGATTTCTTTACTCAGCATTGTGTCATTTTCAGCATAAAATCCTGTACATGTTTTATTAGTTTTATACTTATAAATATTTCTTTTTAAAAATACTTATAAATGGTGTATTCTGAATTTTATTGTCTCTGTTTATTACTAGGCTATTTTGACTTTTGTTGTCTCTGTGTTTATAACTAGTATATAGAAATGCAGTTCTTTTGTCTATGTTTATACTAAGAGTTTTTTGTAGATTCCTTGGGATTTTCTATGTAAACCAACATATAATCTGCAAATAGGAGTGGTTTTATTTATTTCCTTTTGACTTGTAAGTCTCTTTTTTCTTGTTTTTTTTGTTTTTTTGGTTTTTGTTTTGTTTTGTTTTGTTTTTTTGCTCTATTACCATACCTCGAGCTTACAGCACTGTGTTGAGAAAGAGTGGTGAGAGAAGACATTCTTACCTGGATTCTAATCCTAGAGGACAAAAGCGTTTATACTTTCACCATTATGTATAATGTTAGCATTAACTTTTATGTAGTCACTCTTTATCAAGTTGAGAAAGATACTCTCTATTCCTGTTTTTTCTCAGAGTATTTATTGTGGAATAGTTGTCAGATTTTTGCCAAAAGCATTTTTCTGCATTGATCAGTATGATATTATGATTTCTCCTTAGCTTGTAAATATGGTAGATTATATTATTGATTTTTGAAAACTGAACCAGTCGTGCACCCCTGAGTTCTATTTGCTAATATTTGTTAAGGATTTTTCCATCTATATTCATGAAACATGTTGGCCTATAGTTTTCTTGTTTTGTACTATATTAGTCTGACTTTGGTATCAGAGTAACAGTGACATAGAATATTGCGATTTCATTCTCTTCTTTTTTTTTTTTTTTGAAAGATTGAATAAGATTTGTATAAGAGTGGTGTTAATTTTTCTTTAAATGTTTGGTGAACTTCTTCAGTGAAGTTCTCTGGACCTGAAGATTTCTTTTTAGAAGTTTTTAAATTACAAATTCAATTTCCTCAGTAGTTAAAGGGTTATTGAAATATTCTGTTTCATGTGAAATAAGTTGTAGCAGTTTGTTTTTTGAGAAAGGGGTCCATGTTGTCTAAGTTGTCGGATTTATTTCAGTTATCCTTCTGATGTATACAGGTCCACGCTGATATCCCTTTTATTATTCCTGACACTGTTAATTTGTGTCTTTTTTTTTTTTTCTTTCACATTTTGCTAGAGACTTGTCAGCTTATTGACCCAGCTCCTTTTCTTATTCTTTTTCTCTATTTTTTTTCTGTCTTCAATTTCATTTATTCTTGTGCTTATTATTTTCTTCCTTCTACTTGCTTTATGTTTATTTAGCTTTCTCCCCCTACGTTCTTGAGATTCAAGCTTATGTATTATTAATTTGAGACTTTTCTTCATTTCTCTTGTAAGCATTTAGTGCTGTAAATTTTCCTGTCAGCACAGCTTTACTGTGTTACACAAATTTTGATATATTTCACTTTCATTCACTTCAGTGTGTTTTGTTTTCCTTGAGACTTCTTTGCCCAGTGGATTACTTGAAGGTGTTGTTTTTTCCCAAGTGTTTGGAAATTTTCCTATTATCTTTCTTTTACTGATTTCTTATTTGAATCCATTATGGACAGAGACTTAACTTTGTATATGTTCAGTTCTTTTAAGTTTGTTAAGATTTGCTTTATGACCAAGGGTATAGTCTGTCTTGGTCTATGTGCTATAGGCACTTGGGAAAAAAAGGTATAGTCTACCTTTGTTGGGTGGAGTGTTTTTAAAATATCATTTAGATTCTGTTGATCGATGGTATTGTGGAGTTTTTCCTCTATTCTTGCTTACTTTGTGTATGGTATCAATTAATTGTTGAGAGAGACAGAGATGTTGAAATCTCTACCATCATAGATTTGCCTGTTCTCTCCTTTCAGGTCTATCAGTTTTTGCTTCATGTATTTTTAGCTCTGTTATTTGGTGCATACACATTTAGGATATGTCTTGTTAGTGAGTCGAAACTTTTATCTTTATATTATGCCTCTTTGTTTTGAAGTCTGTTTTATCTGCTATTAATATAGCTACTCTAGCTTTTCTTTGATAATGTTTGACATATTTCTATCCTTTTACTTTGGGTGTCTATATCATTTTATTTGAGGTGGGAGTCTTGTAAACACTGTGGATGGATGGATCATATTTTTCAATCCACTCTGCCAATTTCTTTTAATCGGTATCTTTTTTTTACATTAATTATTTATATGTTAGGGCTAATCCTGCCATTTTATTATTTGTTTTCTTTTGACTCTCTCTGTTTTTCATTCTTATTTTTTTCATTCTTGTTTTTTTTTTTCCCCTGCCTTCTATGGGTTACTTGAATATCTTTTAGAATTATCTCTAGTGCTTTGATTTAGCTACAGTGTCACTTGAACACTTGTAAAATTGCATTTTGATTTATCTGTAGTATCTTTGGCTTTGTCCATAGTGGGTTTTTTTTTTTAATGGGAAATACAAGTCCATAGTGTTTTTAAATTTTTCTGTGGTGTTTTATGTAACAATTTTTGGTGGCTCCTCTAAGTATTATGTATACAAAATTAATCACCGTCTACTGGTATTGTCATCTTACCAATTCAAGTGAAGGGTAGAAACCATGCCTCCTTTTATGTCCCTTTACCCTCTCCCCTTTTTAATACTGTTGTCCTAATTATGTTTTCTACATACATTTAGAACCATATGAGGCAATAGTTCTAGTTTTTGTTTCCACCATCAAACATAATTTAGGAACTCAAGAGAAGGAAAGCCTATTGTACTCAGGTTTTTGATTACTGTGTTCTTTCTTCTCAATGTTCCAGCATTTCTTCTTTTTTCAATTCCTTCCCATTTAGAGAACTTCCTTTAGTCATGCTTTTTTTTTTAATATTTTATTTATTTATTTAACAGAGAGAGAGAGAGAGATCACAAGTAGGCAGAGAGGCAGGCAGAGAGAGAGGGGGAAGCAGGCTCCCCGCTGAGCAGAGAGCCGGATGTGGGGCTCGATCCCAGGACCCTGAGATCATGACCTGAGCTGAAGGCAGAGGCTTTAACCCACTGAGCCACCCAGGTGCCCCTTTAGTCATTCTTTTAGGGTCTGTCTGCTGGTAACACATTCTTTTATTTTTCCTTATCTGAGTGTGTCCTGATTTCTCTTTCATTCTTGAAGAATATTTTTACCGGATAGAGGATTCCAGGTTGACATTTCCTTCAGCACTTAAAAAATGCTGTGCCACTTAACTTCTGGCTTCCGTGCTTTCTAATAAGAAATCTGCTTCTATTCTAATTGTTTCACTCACATAAGTAATGTATTATTTTTCTCTTTCAAGATTTTTTTTTTTTTCATTTGTTTTCAAAGGTTAAATTGTCATAAAGCTTGATATGGATTTCTTTGGTTTTACCCTGTTTCGGGTTTACTCAGCATCTTGAGTCTGTAAGTTTATGTCCCTTGCCAAACTTGGGAAGTTCTCAGCTATTACTTTTTATGCCCTTCCTTCTTTATACTCTCCTTCCAGGACTGCAAGGGACATAAATATTGTGTCTTCTGTTACTGTCCCCCAGATTCCTCAGTCTCTTTTCTTTAAGCCTGTTTCCTTTCCATTGCTCAGATTGGGTGATTTCTGTTGTTTTGTTCTTCCGTTCACTGATATTTTTCTTCAGTGCTTTGCATTCTGCTATTGAGCCCATCCACTGAGTATTTTAATTCCACTTATTATATTTTTAGTTCTAAAATTTCTGTTTTGTTCCTCTTTGGATTTATAGTTTCTTTGGGGCTTTCATATTTTTTCATTTGTTTCCAGCATCTCATTATAGTTCATAGAAACATTTTTATAACAGCTGCTTTAAAATCTTTTTGGATTATTTTAATACCGCTCTCATTATGGTGTTGCATATTCATTGTTTCATTTTTTATTCAATTTGAGATCTTCCTGCTTCTTGACTTGTTGAGTTCTTTTCAGCTCAAACTTGGGCATTGTTCTGTTGTATTATGCATCTCTGACTTTTCTTAAACCTTCTCTTTTATCTGATTTTCTCTGGTATGACCACAGAAGGAAAAGTGGGGATACCACCTTGTGACTGCCAGGAGGAGACAGAAGTTCTGTTTCCCCACTCAGGTTCCACAAATACTCAGAGTGGCATGACTTCTTGTTACTGCTGGGTGGAGGTAGGAGTTCCAGCTCCCTGTTGAGGTATCCCATTGTGGGAGTGGTCTTGTTACCACTGACTGATGATGAAGGCCCTGACTTTCATGAGATACTTCACTGTAGATGGAAGGGATCCCTCATTACTACTGGGTGGCAGCAGAAGTCAGAGCTTCCTTAGTGGTCTCCGTTGACACTATTAGTGGAGCTGTCTTTACTGGCCTGTGGAGATGAAAGTTCTGGCCACCCACTTAGACTTCTCAGGCTGGGGAATTGAGGGGCCTTATCACAGCTTTACAAGGGTAGAATGTCTAGGTTTCCCATCTAGCATCTGCTGACATGGGTGGGGGTGGTGCCTATTTTTTCTGTGATGTTTGACTTCAGAAAGGGCTACCTGTTCCTGGGCTGTCCCTGTTTTGGTCCTTTGGGTAAGGAAATCGGGCTCCCGTTAGGGCATTTTGGTGTGCCTGTTGACATTGCCGGGTTGCCTGCTTCTTGCACTGCTGGTCGGGGCTATAGGAAGCGAGAATTCCAGGGAACTCACTACTCGGTCCTTCTCGGGCTTTCAGGATCCTTAGCCGGTCTGTCTTATTTCTACTTTTCAGTTTTTTATGTTTGTTTTTATGATGTCAACTTTTTAGTTGAACTTACTGGGAGAAATAGAAAAAAATACACTTACTTCATCTTCCCAGAAGCAGAAGTCTAAATGATTTTTTTTTTTTTGCTGCTCAGCTGATTTTTTGACAAAGGTGAAATAAGGTGCAAAATATTACATATGCCACTGTATTTATATACCATATAAAATACCATATATCCATCTTTCAAAAGAGAGAAAAACTTGGGACTTATATGTAACTATTTTACATAAGTGACTGTATATGCATATTTGGTTATTAGAGAGCAAGCTTAGAAGAAAACACACCAGACTAGATCTGTTGTTGTTGTCCTGGGATTCTAACATCATGATCCTAGAATCCCATGATGCTAAGTTTGTTTGAAAAAGAAAATTTTAAAAAGCTGTATTCAAGGGGCACCTGGCTGGCTGAGTCAGTAGAGCATGAGAGATCAACCCTCTTGATGTCAGGGTTGTGAGTTCACCCCCCATGTTGAGCATGGCGTCTACTAGGAAGGAAGGAAGGAAGGTAGGAAGAAAGGAAGAAGGAAAAAGAGGGAGACAGAAAGGAAGGAAGAAAGGAAAGGAAGAAAGGAAGGAAGAAGGAAGAGAAAATCTGTATCTGATTGTATTGTTTTGCTTTTTAAGGCCTGAAGTGCTGCCCACCAAATTGTTGACATTGATTTGCTATGGAAATTAATGGTGGAGTGCATGAATTTTTTTACTGAATGTACCTAGCAGTGATAGAAATTTTTCTAAAAAAGCATATAATAGTTTTTACAAGCTTCTTAATAAATAAAAATAATTAAGGACCTTGAGTGTATTAAACTAAGTAAAATAGGTCAGAGAAAGATAAACATTGTATGATTTCACCTATATGTGAAGTCTAAAAAATAAACAAAAAAGCCAAGCTAGAAGACACAGAGAAGAGATTTGTGGTTGTTAGAGGCAGTTGATAACGGTAATCAAAATGTGTAAACTTCCAGTTACAAAGTAAATCATGGGGATGTAATGTACTGCATGTTGACTATAGTTAATAGTACCGTACTGTATATTTCAAAGTTGCTAGGAGAAGAGATCTTTAAGTCCTCATCACAAGAAAAAAAAATTGGGGGTAACTGTGTAACATGGTGATAGATGTTAACTATACTTACAGTGATTATTTTGCAGTATATACAAATACCAAATTATTATGTTATACACCTGAAAGGAATAAAATGATATATGTCCATTATACCTCAATTTTTTAAAAAAAACTACCAGGAAAGGAAAAGTTGTTACAAGAAAAGTGCAATATCCTAACCAATGAAGTTCATCAGCCAACAACCAAAATAAAAAAAATGTATACACACCATATTAGTATGTAGATTCATGGTATCCTGATTCTTTCCCCTTAACACACAGGAGTAAATGAAGAAGAGGAGAAGAAAAAAGCAAAAAGCAAAGAGAAAATCAAGTTGAAAAAAAAAAGGAAAAGGTATTTTTTAACATCCTTGTTTTTTAAAAGCAGGACTGTGAATCCAGGATGGATTATAAAATTTTATTTTTATAAAATGTGTTGTTCATTTAATTTGACACTAATTTTTTTTATGAGAATTAGATATTCAGTTGTTTCAGTACAATAACAAAGTCAGGAATCAAAAAATGTTGATACCTAGCCACCTTAAATTTTTTTTTTTTTGGAGCAAATTAAGGTATAAATAAATAATAGCCACCCTCCCTTCTTTTATGTGATCTAGAATTTTGATTTTAAAACATCAGCCAGGCTTTTAATTGGATGATATCTAAGTTCTTTACATATATATTTTGTCCTCATATATATGAAGTTGGAGCTTAAATATTTGTATTCTCAAAATATCATTGTCATGGCTACAACATTAAGTTACTAATAGGATTTATATACTCACTAATGATGCTGAAAATTCCTTCAGGTCTTTCAACAACCCTCATCAGCCACCTGCGAATTTTTAGTATCAACTCAGACAGGGCCTGAAATTAAATGAACTTTTCTAGACATACTTAACAGAGATTTTGCCACATCTGCCATAAATAGAATTATTGTGTACAAGTATAACACCTTATCTTAGAAATGAGAATCCAGGACCAAAAAGCCAAAGAAAAATGTACAGGCAAAGAAGCTCTAGTCAGAATCCATAGGTCAAGCAGGGTCTTTAAAATAGGAAAACAGGGGCGCCTGGGTGGCTCAGTGGGTTAAGCCTCTGCCTTCAGCTCGGGACATGATCTCAGGGTCCTGGGATCGAGCTCTGCATCAGGCTCTCTGCTCAGTGGGGAGCCTGCTTCTACCTCTCTCTCTGCCTGCCTCTCTGCCTACTTGTGATTTCTCTCTCTCCATCAAATAAATAAAATCTTAAAAAAAAAAAAATAGGAAAACAGACAAGAGTTGACAGTAATGGAGTTGAAGAGGGAACAAGAGAATCCATGAGAAAATTGGCCAAGGAAACACCCAGAAGTCCAAGTAAGACAGACAAGATGGAGAAGAGAGTACAGCATCACAGAAACAAGGGAAAACTCAGATTTCCTACACAGGATTCATGAGTCACTCTACAGACCCAACCTTAGAGTCTCAGACACTAATTTTTTTCCCTTCTGTATGTCTCTGTTGGGTTTTCTTAGCTTGGGCTTTAACTTTTAATCATTAGATCACTCAACTATTTCTTGAGATGTCTTTTTTAATTTTAAATTGACTCAGTTTCTGTCTTTTCACACAGTTTGGGACAGATTATTGTATACCTGTTTATATAAGATCTTAAGAGGTGACTTCTCTATTTTTTGTTACTTTTCTTTTTTTCTCATAGTAGAGGAAGGAATTTTATAGTTTTCCCCCCTATTTTTTTTATTAGAGCAATATTAGAAAAAAAGAATAATGCTTAGTCATTCTCATTCATTTGTACTCATTCAAACACATCTTTTTTGTAACCAGTGAAAATTACTTTGGATTGCAGGTCCTCAGCTGTGTCATTCTGCATCTAGAAGATTCAAGTATTCTAACTTGAGAAATCAAAAGAATTAACAAAAGTGCTTTTATTTTGCTAATTTTCAGCTTTCACCCATTAATACCGAGGTACAATTATAGCCCTTTTTATATAACTGCCTCTTTCTGTAGCTCTTTTAAGAGACCCTGCTAACAAGTTATTGCATACATGCATGAATTGTATGTATAATAAAGGCTTGGTAAATGACGCTTTGCTTACCTTGTAAGATTTTGAAGGGTATGACAGGATGAAAAACTGAAAATCACAGAAAAATCATTCTATCTTTACTGAGTTTAAAACTTATTATTAGAGTTGAGCAGAATTACTCATCAGTTTCTGTGGCCAAGGAGCAAAAATTCCAAAGTCAGTACTTGAAGAGAATACAAATATATAAAGCACATTTTGAGTTTCTTTGTTTATACCTCACCTTGCTCCAAGAATGATTTAAGGCAGTTAAAATCCCATTTAAATTTTACCTATCTGCCATAAATGCAATTATCAGTCAGTATGTATTATTGCCTATAGGTCTTATTCATCCAGTTCCACTGAAGAGGACACTTCAAAACAAAAGAAACAAAAATATCAGAAGAAAGAAAAGAAAAAAGAAAAAAAGAATAAGTCAAAAAGGGGGAAACACCACAAAAAGGAAAAAAAGAAGAGAAAAAAGGAAAAGCATTCTTCCACCCCTAATCCTTCTGAGATCTCCAAAAAGTAACTGGATCTTCGGCCTAAGCCATTAAATTTTAAAATTGGTTTTGAAAATTATCTGACCTTCCTTGGAATTTGCTATATAATTATGCCTTGCAATAAATCACAGCCTTTTCCATATAGACATTTTTTTCATATATGGGACCATTGTCATCTGGCAATACATTTTTAATGTGCTGACTCTAAAGTATTGAATCAGTCTTACTACTTGGTAGACATGCCCCAAGTATGGATATTTGTGCATACAAAACACATCATTTTTGGTATTCATGACTCTTCATCCGACTAGTGTTACTGCTTCCTAAGTTGGTTGTAAATGGCTTTACTACAGTCAACACAGATAATCTACCTAGCACTTAATGAATATTTGTTGCATCAAGTATCCACCTTCCAGTGATAAAGTGAGGTAGGAGATAATGCTTTGCTGCTCTGGACTCTGAAAGATTTAATAGCTTTATATCCTATGATAATATATAAAGATGGTGAAATTTTTCACTGTTGTTTTTGGATCTCATCTTTTTTTGATGTCATAGGAGATGAAGCTGCTTACTTGGTTTTAATTAGAACATTTGAAATGAACGGGTTGGCAGAAAGATGAAATGAAAATATTTATAAGGAATATTTACTGTTACACAAAACAGAGTGTCTAGTATCTGCCTCCTCTGAACTGTAACAATTATAATTTCCTTCCTTGTTTAAAAAGACAAGTGTAGTTCTGCCTCATAGAGATGTTGCTGTGTTGGATAGAATTTTTAGGACAGACTCCTGGGTTGTTTTACAACTGTGCCATATTGGCATCTCTTCAAGTGATACCTCAAACACAGAACTTTTTAATTAGGAGGATGACAGCTAAATCATCATTAGAACTGATTTTTATTGTATTCTGTATGTAAATTTTATGAAGCTTGTTTCTATGAGTAATGTGGAAAATTTTTATAAATGTGAACATATATATTTATTTGTCTAAAATAATTTGTAGTTTTGAAGCTGGTTTCACACTGAATTTATGGTTTCAATAATGACCAGTTTGGGGGTGTTTCTCTCTTTTACTTCAGTCGTAGACCTTAAGTGCAGTGACAAAAATTTAGGATTAAGAATTTTATTCTGTACTTTTTAAACTTAAGAGCCAGGGAGTTGCATCATGAAAGCCTTTATATAACAATGGAAATTTTATATGGGTAAGCATTTTCAAACATATATTAGTAGATAGAAGTGTTTCTTACATTTTTAATTTCACAGTGATCAGTGTCACTTACTTTGCTTAGTATTTAGATAGCCCTGACATCCAGTAAGTCAAACACTTACTGGTATAGCAGCGTCAGATGTCACCCAGTTATCATGGCTCCGCACCAAAGACTGCAGGTACCTCACTGTGGTGCAGTTAGAAATTTTCAAGTTGCTCACCTACAGACATGGCTACAGGTGAAATCATTTTGGTGAAATCAGGTAAGTACACGTATCCTCCCAAGCTGGAAAGGTGTACTGATTCCTCATGCAGCTCCCCTCAGTCATGACCTCAGTCAGACTAGGGGGCTTTCTGACTCCTCAGACCTGTGCTCACCATATTCCCATTCTAGGGAAGCCACATCACCATCCCTATTCGAGCGGTACAGCTGAGGAAGCTTTCACACTTCTAGCTTTTCCATAATCTGATTTAGTCAGATGGCCTCCTCAAAAAGAAGTCCTCCCCTCACCTTTTTCTCTTTTTGGTAGTTCTGTCAGTTGTTGAAGAGAAACAGAGTTACTGTTTTTTAAGGGTTTGTTTCGCCTTTGCTATATTTTACGTATTTTTTAAACTGCATTTTACGAAAATACGGTTCTTTGATTATAATGATGAAAAAAAATAGAAAAAACTTTTAAAAATGATTGAAAAATGCTGCATGCACAAGGATGACCTCATCCTATTGAATGTGTAACAGGGTTAAAAATGCTAATAATTGTAGTGAAACAAAGTTAATTCAGGTATTTGTGAGTTTTATTTCTGTTTATTGTAGAGAGTAATAATTGGCTCGTTAGATTTGTTTCCTGAATGGGGGCACAATTAATAATTGTCCAGAAGAGTTATATACAATTCAGCACTTGTTAACTAATACAGTGTGCAAATTAAAAACCTTTAATGCTCAGTAATTTTTTCTACTAGATAATATTCTTGGAATTATTCTTAAGTAAATTTCCCATAGTATGAGAACAGTTTATGAAATCTCTCATCTGAATAAAATTCATTTCTTTTCACTAATTTTCATCTAAAATGATCTTGTTAGTGGGATTGGATATAGATCTCATTCATAAATTTTGGAAGATTAGTGAAATTTTCCCTGAGACGCTATGTAGCAGAAGGAAAAATGAATTTAACAGTAAAAATCTAAAAAGTCGTGGCCTTTCTAACCACCTGTGTGACTTTTAACTAAATCATTTAGCTTCTCTGGGCCTGGGTGTCTTTCATCTATAACATATTGTACCCAGTTATCTCTGAGACCTCTTCCCCTCCTTAATGTATATGCTTAGCAATATTTTAGTATAATTCAAGTAATATTATTCATTTTAGAAATTATAGGTAATAAGGTAGCATTCTGTAATGGTAAAGTTTGACTTAATACAACTGTTAAACACATTCAACTTCTTTAAGCAGGTAATTGATATTTACATTCTTACCAATAAATGTGTGTCATTTTCACTAGATGCATATAGAATTTATGTTTAGCTTTGTATCTGTAACCTGATTACCTGAATACCTAAGGCTATTGCTTTTAGCTGATGGATCTACTCCCTATACAATTCTCTCTCTCTTTTCTCCATTATTATCTTTTGGCTAAAATATCTCTGAGGTATCCCTAGTTGTTCACCCTTCATACATATCCGTTTATATCTTTGGTTCTCTGAGGCCAAAACATCAATAAATAAGGAGTAAAACAATTTATGTGTCTGTATTTACAATTGACTCTGTCTAAAATTATATAACCCCAGGTCACCTTCAGTTAAACTAGGTTGCAGAGTTATGAATAACGTTGATAGAAATGCCATCAGTTCCTTTATTCAGCAAACACCGATTAAGCGCCTGGCATGGCAAACAGTCCGCCAAGTACTGGGGATACAGAGATTGTTAAGACACATTGGCTTCCCTGAAGAGGTTCCTAGTTTAGTTGGTAGAAGCAGCAGCAGAACACAACACTGTGCTAAGTGCAGTAATTGACGTGAGTGTGCATTTATAGAAACACAGAAGGTTACTTAGCTTGCCTGAAGCAGTTAGAAGAGGCAACCTAAAGAAAGTATTGTTTGTCTTGGATTTTGATGGAGGATGAAAGTGGAAGTGCTGGCAGTTACTGTTGAGTGGGTACTGTGAACAGAGACCACAACAGAAAGATCTGAGTTACGCGTGTGTGAAGAATTGCAAGCAATATGTGAGGCAAGAAGTGGGAAGAATTAAGACTACTTTTGTAGGTCCTCAGGAACACGAGAAGGTGGTCTTAAGTTCCATGTTTGGAAGCTTGGACTTGAATCTCATGAGACACCATGAGAGAGTTTTAAGGAAAGAAATGACTTCTATTGAGGTTTGCTTTCACCCACTTCTAAATCCAATTAAAGAATTTTTAAAATTGCTCGCATGAGAAGGCCACATAAAAAATAACTTGAATCTTTTGCATCCTGTTATTTGTATATTCCTATCATGTCCTCTTCTTCTAGACCCACTTTTCTTTCTAAGATTTGATGATTACCAAAGATTCCAGTGACTTGTCTTCTAAAAACACATAAAGCTACTATATTCCTTATCAGACCCATCCCCAGAATGACCCGCATATGTGCATAATTGAAAATGTGTTTTGTCTTAAATTCTTAGATTATTTTAAGGAAGTTTGTTTTAGATTATTTTTGACTGACTCAAATTCTGTCCCTAGGTTAGTATTTGTTACACCCAAAAAAATTATTTAAAATCGTTTTCACTCTATAGACTTGGTTGTAATTTGATGAGGCTTCTCACTTTCTTAATATTTTGTCTCAGTGTGTGAAGCACAACTATTTCAGAGTTACAGAGACACATACCAGTTGGCCCCCTGGTTGAGCCTGGTGGCTCTCCCTCAGGTAAGCTGGCTTGGCAGGGACTATACCTAGTACTAGTGCTGGCATTCCATCTTCCTGGGCAGTAGGCATTCAAGGAGAGTATGTGTCTTAAAAGCCAGCATGACGGTAATCAGACTTTCGGAGCCCAGGGGCCCCAACCAGCCACACATTCGGCCATGCCCAGCCTCAGTACCTTTCACAGGTTAAGAGGAGTTTGGGGGACCATGAGCATTTTGCTGGCCTTGACCCATTTGCCTGCTTCCTGTACCATCTATGGCACCTGCACTTGCCCTTGAAGAGCAAAGGTAGAACTATACCAGCGCCTTAACTTTCTCATCCCAGGTTTTTGCCTGAGGCAACATCTGGTTAATAGTGTAATTTTGAATATCTGTGTATCAGGACAGCCAGTGTGAAATCCAGCACAGGCAGTGGATGTTGCAGTAATGATCTGGAGCTATACTCTCAATATAGCCACCCATGGCTATTTGAATTTAGATGAATTAAATAAATATAAATGTCTTTTTCAGTTGCACGAGCCACATTTAGTGCCCAGTTGCCACATGTGGCTAGTGGCTACCATGGACAGTGCAGATACAGAAAGAACATTTCCATCACCACAGAAACTTCTGCACAATGCTAGTACAGAAGATACCCCCAGTTCTTGGTCAAAATTTTGACAGCCTAATAGTAGAAAGTTTTGAAACCCGAGCTTTGCCTGCCAAAAGGAATAGGGCATTCCTTTTTCCGCCCACCCAGACCAGAGAAGCCATATTTGACACATTTCGAAAGGCTACTCTTTCAATTACAGTAATTTTACACAACACAGTGGATGTGTTGGGCAGAGCCAGCTTTTAAAAGTAATCCTTTTTTTCCTAGTGAATTCCATTAGAAAACAAGGTCTGTGTTCTTGTAATAGAAATCATACTTAGGAATAAAAATCTAAGACAATTATAATGTGCAGAAACCATAGTTTTGTTTCTAGATGTCTTAACAGTATTAATGCAATAGCCTTAGGTGGGAGTAGAGAATTTATTTTTAAAAAACTTTCATTTTAGGAGTTCCGTAGGAATTTTATCAGTGAAGGAGTTTTGTTATGGTTATCCTTGGTATGCAGAAAATATTTATTATGCAGATTATTCATTATAACGTATTTTGTTATTGAACATTAGGTTTTATAAACATAGTACATTCATTTTGTACCCAGCAAGCCCTGAAAAAAGGTAGCGGTTTATCTCTAAGAGGCTTAACAGGCCACCTTTGTTTTAGAAGACCACCGCCCCCCCCCCCCGAGATTTACCTGTTCAGAATCTTCTCATAAAAAGAACTGCCTCTAAGTATCAAAAGAATTGTGAAATGTTTGTAATGTGACAAATCTTTCATCGTTCCACACTGGCATAGTTTCACTCGTCTGTGTTATTGATACGTTCTTTAATTTCTCCTGAAGTATTAGCATAATTTCATGTAATACAGAAACATCTTAATTAGCAAATAAAAGTAAACTGCACATGATCAGAAACCTTAGTGGGTTTTTAATAAATTAACTGAATAATCAAAAAATGCAGCTGGGTCTTGCTTTGTAAATGGTGAATTTTTGAATAGTACAATTACACTGTATTTGAAATGCATTCTTTCTTTGTATTGCTCCATCTCTCCAGTGAGCTTTTTTGCAACACAGGCTTTTTAATAATACACAGTTTTGATTTGTGTTGTATCCATTTTTGGATCTTGAATTACATCATCAGCTTCATAGGACGTTTCAATTGTTGAATTTGATGCTGCATTTGAATTGGGGGCTTTGGTTTTCCTGCTTGGGTTCCCTGCAACATACAAAACAAAATGAAATAATTATCTGGAACTATGACATAAAATTTGGCTTTGTGTGTGCTTAAAAAATACATTTGGAGCCATATTGAAAATATGTCTTGAAAATGCTATGTGGATGAGTGAGAGTTTAATCATTTTGAGGTTGTTTTGAGCATTTTCTTCTGAAAGTCAAATTAGAGAAACACTTAGTAACAGAAGTAAGAATTTCATTTCCGTGCTTACCCTTTTGTATTCCATGCTTCCACGGAGGAAATTACACATTTGGGAAGAAGGCAACAATTTCTGGGTTACTTAGTAAAAGTATGACTATCCCTATGCATAAAAGTGAACAAAATTATACTAAAGCTTATCTTAATAATTTGCAGTCCTCTTAAGGCTTTGCGATCATAATCCGTTTAGATGTAATGTTTAAAACCACATTTGTGCCACAATCTCATTCACTCATTCCACGTAAATATGAGTCCAAGATGTACAAGGGTAGAGGAATATGGACCTTTGCTCATCACAAAAACTAAAGCTTATAGCAAAGAAATGGATCATTCTTCAAGAATGAGTGTTAGAAAAGTTAAGGGGGTGCCTGGGTGGGTCAGTCAGTCAAGCGTCCCACTCTTGATTTAGGCTCAGGTCATGATCGTGACATCGAGGCCCCCACATCGGGCTCCACACTCAGCGTGGAGTCTGCATGAGATGCTCTAAATCAGTCAATCAATCTTTAAAAAAAGAAAAGTAATTGTGTCCTTTAGTTTGCCAATATATACAAATTTAAATAATGTATAAATATGTAGAAGCAGTAGATAAATCTCACTGTCGCTAAGGCTCTCCTGGTGCTGAATCCCTAGCCCACTTCATAGTCTGCATGCTGTCTGCATTTTCTTTCCTTGGCCTCCAGGATACCACCCTTTCTTGACTCACATCCTGTCTCTTTCTCGGTCTCCTCTGTCCTTTTTTCTCCCAGCCTCTTAGATTTAGGAGTCCCTCAGGGCTCAACCCTTTGGTTCCTACCACCATCTTCCTCCCTAATTAGTCTCCTTTAGAAAAATTCGCTCTGAACCTGCCTCAGAGGAAGCAGGACCCACTGGCCAAGAGGTTCCACTATTAGAAACAGGTCCTTCTTCTACCCTTTGCTATTTGCATAAGTCGATTCTCGTCTTTCAGTGTGTTCATGCTGCCTGGCTTTGCCCATTTATAAATAATGTACAGACTGCTTCCCAGGCCCCATCAGAATACCCCCACTGTGGGTTGATACCAGAACTCAGCACTCACAGGGCAATATTATTTATAAGGTATAAAGAATGATGTCTCACTCTAGCTCCCAGATCATGCCCACCAAACTGAAATGTGGGTGGTATTGTTCTCTGAGCTCATCTTAAAATACTGTAAGTTTAAAGTATAGGGCTTAGATGGCTTTATTTTATAACTCGAACCTCTGTGGTGGTGGTGGTGGTGGTGGTGAAAGAAAGAAAGAAAGAAAGAAAGAAAGAAAGAAAGAAAGAAAGAAAGAAAGAAAGAAAGAGAAAGAAAGAAAAGAAAGAAGGAAAGAAAGAAAAGGTTCTCCTTCTCAACATTCAATCACAGTGTTTCAGCCATATAATTTGATTTTTAAAAAGTTAATTTGTTATAGGCACAACATTTTCTAGCCTGTCAAGTAGCTCAATGGCCAGTCAACAATAATTCTGCTAAATGGAGTAACTGGAAAGGCTGGCATGAAAATCTAATAAACTGATACATTTGACTTGACTTACTTGCAAAATGGAGTTTTAAAAAACAGTAGAGGAAAATTTAGCTACGAAGCACTTAAGTAATGGAACTTATTCTCTGTGGGGACCACTGAAACTGTTTTCCTCATGTAACATGAGAAAAACAACATTTTTATAGGTTAATTTTTGACTGGTGTAGCATTGTTTGTCCTCTTCAGTATTCTAGCAGGTAAAGATCAAGGATATAAGATGTAAATTAGTTGCAGATTATCTGGGTGACTTTTGCATCTTGCACAAACATTTCTTTAAACATCGAAAATTTAAATTTTTATTGGAGTTCCTGGAAGTCTGAACTGAATGTTGGTTAATTCCAGTCCTTCATGTTTCCTAAGGTTTTCATATACTTAGAATCGTAAGATACTTCAGTAAGACTTTCAAACACTTTTCACGGTGTTTTTATCTACCTTGTCACATACAGTTTTTGTTTTCGTCTTTTTTTTTTTAATGAGAAATAAATTCAGGAGGTTATTTCCTAACTTAGGGGTTCTCTCTAAGTCATCTCCATTCTAACCGCTCTAGTTTCCATTATGTATTTTCTGGCAGCAACTCAAAAAGTTTCTCTAACCCATCTACTGCCCTCTGAGATTTAAAGGCTTGAAAACATATTCCAGTATTGGGGCACCTGTGTGGCTCAGTGGGTTAAATCCTCTGCCTTCGGCTCTGGTCATGATCCCAGGGTCCTGGGATCGAGCCCCACACTGGGCTCTCTGCTCCGTGGGCAGCCTGCTTCCTCTTCTCTCTCTGCCTGCCTCTGCCTACTTGTGATCTCTGTCTGTGAAATAAATAAATAAAATCTTAAAAAAAAAAAAAAGAAAACATATTCCAGTATTACAGGACTTACAAAGACACCCATTCTCACAGCCCTAGCTTCTTATTCCCTTGGCTACCGGATCCTTCTAATTGGTGTAGATACAAATTTGTTTCTTAGATTGGCTTTTTTTTTTTAATTTTTTATTAACATATAATCTATTATTAGCCCCAGGGGAACAGGTCTGTGAATTGCCAGGTTTACGCACTTCACAGCACTCACCATAGCATGTACCCTCCCTAGTGTCCATAACCCAACCACCCGCTCCCTACCCCTCTACCCCCCGCAACCCTCTGTTTGTTTTGTGAGATTAAGAGTTTCTTATGTTTGTCTCCCTCCCGATCCCATCTTGTTTCGTTTATTCCCTTCCTACCCCCCAAGCCCCCCACATTGCCTCTCAACTTCCTCATATCAGGGAGATCATATGATAATTGTCTTTCTCTGATTGACTTATTTCGCTAAGCATAATACCCTCTAGTTCCATCCACATAGTTGCAAATGGCAAGATTTCATTTTTTGATGGCTGCGTAGTATTCCATTGTGTATATATACCACATCTTTATTCATCTGTTGATGAATATCTAGGTTCTTTTTTTTTTTTTAAAGATTTTATTTATTTATTTGACAGAGAGAAATCACAAGTAGGCAGAGAGGCAGGCAGAGAGAGAGGAGGAAGCTGGCTCCCTGCTGACCAGAAAGCCCGATGCGGGGCTCGAACCCAGGACCTGAGCCGAAGACAGCGGCTTAACCCACTGAGCCACCCAGGCACCCCGAATATCTAGGTTCTTAGATTGGCTTCTTAAGGTAAGGCAGTCCCCCTAATAGAATCAGTTTGCTTCGCCAACAAGAAAAGATTTGTTATAAACACCATACCAATGTCATTTGAAGCAGGAATTTTGATTAGCAAGTTAACACCCCTAGTGTTGACTCTCTTCTCAAAACTTAACAAAAAAAACCCAAAGGTGCTTTCAGTGTACATCTTTCTGGTAAGTTGGAATAATTGGATGTAGAGAAAAACAACTGCAGTGAGTAGCTACAGTGATAATAAAGTCCAGCTAATTGTATCCCTTTGGAATAACTTTAAAAGAGACAGAAGGAAAAGTATGAGCAACTTCACTTTTTCCTAGTTTTGCTTTGATAAATAGAAGTTAATTTCTTAACCAACAAGGATAAAATCAGCAGCCTCTTTTTCTGTCCCAGGACTACAACATGGGTTAGATTTTATTTTATTTTATTTTTTAAGATCTTATTTATTTATTTGAGAGAGAGTGAGAGAGAGCATGAGCGAGGAGAAGGTCAGAGAGAGAAGCAGACTCCCCGTGGAGCTGGGAGCCTGATGCGGGACTCGATCCAGGGACTCCAGGATCATGACCTGAGCCGAAGGCCGTCGTCCAACCAACTTAGCCACCCAGGCGTCCCAGGGTTAGATTTTAAATAAGAAATCTATAATTCCATTGAGCTCCCAAGGGATTTGTTACACATAAAAGGGTTTCCTTATTGAATTCCTCCTTTTCCTTACTGAATGCAGACTGCGAAGCTCCAACATTTTTGGTCTTTTCTGGGTTTGATATCAGTTGTTCTTTCTGCTGCTCATTCTTTTTTTTTTGGTGTCTGGTCATCAAAGGGAAATCTCAACCTTCCTTTAATCCTATACCTCTCAGACTGGCGTTTATATTAAAACTTTGGCCTTTGCCAGAATTCAAATCCAATTCATCAAACAATCTTTGCACGTATCCTCATCATGAAATGCACCAATAGATTTTTTCTGATAATGGTTAAATTTTGCATTCACTTTTAGAACCAGTCCTCAGAAATCCATTTATCTTAAAACACTTCTATGAACTCTGCCCTTGCCTGCCATTTCAAAATATCAAAAGAATGCTGGAGACCCCTGTAGGTCTTTGTCTCTTTGAGTATCAGGCCAGAACTGTAATTAGGCATTACTCGCATTATCTGCCTCCATCCCCCTAGCTTCTGTGTAAAATTCTCAGTCCTACCGCAGCTTCTAATTCCTAATTAGCTGGCTCACTTTACTCCTGGGTGGAAAATCTACACAATCCGCTCATCCCATAGTTCCAACTAGTGAAAACAAGCCACCTTAAAAATCTGTACCCTAGGGGCGCCTGGGTGGCTCAGTGGGTTAAAGCCTCTGCCTTCGGCTCAGGTCATGATCCCAGGGTCCTGGGATCGAGCCCCGCATCGGGCTCTCTGCTCAGCGGGGAGCCTGCTTCCTCCCTCTCTCTCTCTCTCTGCCTGCCTCTCTGCCTCCTTGTGATCTCTGTCAAAAGAAAAGAAAAGAAAATCTTAAAAAAAAAAAAAAAACTGTACCCTAAGTGGTTTTGATCTGCAAGAGGATATTTTCCCTTCGAATTTAATATGAAGCATGGAGCTGGATCCCAAGTTAATGGTGAAGTGGGCAAAACTTTCCCAGTGACCTGCTGATGTATTGTGCTTTACCCTGTGCAGGACCCTGTCTTCTTAAGAATATATAAGTATCTCAGGGCTCCTGGGTGGCTCAGTTGGTTAAGTGACTGCCTTCAGCTCAGGTCATGATCCCCAGGTCCTGGGATTGAGTCCTGCGTCAGGCTCCCTGCTCAGTGGGGAGGCTGCTTCTCCCTCTCCCTCTGTCACTCCCCCTGTTTGTGCTTTCTCTCTCCCTCTGTCAAATAAATAAAATCTTTAAAAATATATATATATGTATATGTATCTCAAATAAATGTAGTTAAAAATTCACCGTAAAAGCTACAATCTTAGACTTGCCCTTTGGCTTTATCCATCCATCAATGAGAGAAGGCAGTTCTATCCAGAAATATTTTTCCTATCCTATTTTTTTCCACCACAGGCCTTTTTTTCCTTTTTCTTTTCTGCATTATTAAATTTTTCCAACCACCGGCGACTAACATAACTCACAAATAACTTAGCTCATATTTAAAATCCTCTAAATGAATTTCACAACAAGAGACTAGCTTCTATTTTGGTCATTGGTTCCAACATCAGCCAAGATTGCCTAACCCTTAGCTTTGATGAAGACCCACAAATACTGAATGTGGTAATAGCTCTGCTAGGCAGTTTGATTTTCTACATCTAGGAACAAAAGCAGTCATAGGAAATTACGGACTCGTTACTGTAAGTAGAAAGTTGCCTTTAGGAGGCACAGAACCTTTTCTATTGTTGAGTTCAAATTACCCCATCTTCTACTAAGATCTCAGTGAGTTCTTAAAGGCTTTGTGGGGGCGCCTTGGTGGTTCAGATAGTTAGAGACTGCCTTCAGCTCCATTGCCCAGTGGTGGGCTCCCCACTCAGCGGGGAGTCTCCCTCTCCCTCTGTCCCTCCCACTGCTTGTGCTCTCTCTTTCAAATGAATAAATATTAAAAAATAACAAAAATTTTTTTTTAGAAAGGATGCCTGAGTGGCTCAGTCGGTTAAGCGCCTGCCTTTGGCTCAGGTTGTGATCCTTAGGGTCTTGGGACCGAATCCCATATCCAGCTCTCTGCTCAGCGGGAAGTCAGCTTCTCCCTCTCCCTCTGCTCCTCCCCCTGTTCCTGCTCTCTTGCTCACTCACTGTTGAAAATAAATAAATCTTTTTTTTTTAAGTCTTTCTGAAACAAATAATGGTATTACAAAATAATTTGGCAGACTAATTAATAAGAGTTTTGAGCAGAGTTTTGTTGAATGGGTGTTAAGGCTACAAAGTTGTCTATACATTTAGTGCAAAACCCATCAAAATACCACTTGATTTTAAAAATTTGACAATGTGACTCAAAAATTCATTTGGAAACCTGAACATTACAAGAGTCGCCAAGAAACTTTGATAAAGAAGCATAATGGGGGGGCGCCTGGGTGGCTCAGTGGGTTAAGCTGCTGCCTTCGGCTCAGGTCATGATCCCAGGTCCTGGGTTCAAGCCCCACATCGGGCTTTCTGCTCAGCGGGGAGCCTGCTTCCTCCTCTCTCTCTGCCTGCCTCTCTGCCTACTTGTGATTTCTCTCTGTCAAATAAATAAATAAAATCTTTAAAAAAAAAAAAAAAGAAGCATAATGGGAGGGAGGAGAAAGTCTTGCCTGGTCAGATATTAAAATTATACCACTAGAATAATTTTCAAAATATATTTTCACTTAAGAATGAATAGACTGATAAATTCACAGAGCAGAAGGTCTAAAAACAGATCACAGTATATATAATAATTCAGTTTACGACATATTAAATTGTCAAGAGAAAGATGGATTATCCAATAGATATTTGGACAGTGGGCTTATCTGCAAAATAAAAAAACAAATCCCTACCTCATATTTTATACCAAAACTAAAATTTCCACATTATAAAAATTTAAACATAAAAACGAATAAATATATTAGAAGAAAATATGGGTGAATATCTTTGTATCTTATAGTGAGGTGAGAACTTTCCTTTTTTTTCAGACTTTTAAAATTTTTATTTTTTTTTTTTTTTCAAATAATCTCTACACCCAATATGGGGCTTGAAACCATAACTCCAAGGTTAAGAAATCACATGCTCTACCAACTGAGCCAGCCAGGCACCCCCAAAGGTGAGAATTGTCTAAGTATGAAACTAAGGGGAGAAAATACAAAAGGAGAAATTTCTATAAATAAAAAATTGGCACAAACTAAATTACAAGGGAAACAAGTGTGAAAACTTTTGTAATATGTGCAGAAAAGAGTTGCTGTGTGTAAGTTCTTTTAAAGCAGTGAAAAATGTACATCCCCACAGAAAAACATGTAGAAGATATGAACAACAGTATGCCACAAAAGAAATGACGGGGCACCTGGCTGACTCCACTGGAAAAACATGCAACTCTTAATCTCGGCATCAAGAGTTCAAACCCCATGTTGGGTGGAGAGATTACTCAGAAATAGTTTTAAAAAGAAGAAATAATGACTTAACCATTAAAATGCCCACTCCCACCTGGCAATTCACAGACCTGTTCCCCTGGGGCTAATAATACATTATATGTTAATAAAAAATAAAAAATAAATTTAAAAAAGTCTACTCCCACTCTTAATTTGAGATAAAAACACTATATTTTTTTTTCAAGGAAATTAGTAAAACATAAATCTTTTGAAACAATAGTACGTATGAAATAGTACTTTTTTTTTTTTTTTTTTAATTTGACAGAGAGATCACAAGCAGGCAGAGAGGCAGGCAGAGAGAGAGGAGGAAGCAGGCTCCCCGAGAGAGCAGAGAGCCCGATGCGGGGCTCGATCCCAGGACTCCGAGATCATGACCTGAGCCGAAGGCAGCGGCTTAACCCACTGAGCCACCCAGGCGCCCCTGAAATAGTACTTTTCTGGAGGGCAGTCAGCAACTTGTATCCACAGCCTTTAATATGTGCCTGTCCTTTGGTCAACAAGTCTATTCTCAGGGATTTATGCTAAGAAAATACTTAGTTTGTGCAATGTATGTGTGTAATGAAAAAAAAATATGAGCTAGTTCAAAGTCAATAGTAAAAGATGGTATACTTGGATTTTGTTTTCTAAATACTGTTCCCAACTAAAATGAACCTGGCTTTTTAGATAAATGTCAGATTCCAGGGCTGGAACAGGGGACATATAGGCTGCCTGGAACATTTTGTGACACAGCATTTTGTGACAGAAAGCCAAAAAGTTCTCAAAAAATTATGGACACATTTCAGAAGGACAAAGAACCCAATTTAAAGGGGCTCCCACAGGCCAAATCTGAGACAATGTAAGGATCAGAACAAATAATGACAGTCATAGAATATTTTAAAACAAAGCATCTGAGTCTGTACTGATCTGAAAAAAATAAATGAATAGGTCACTAAAGGTCAATAAAGGTCAATAGATCAATAAAGAGGGAGAAGGGAAAGCTCTTCCTTATAGTAGAATAACAAACAATCAACGTCAAAGGAATATGGGGCTTGGAAAGTCGCCATTTTAGAACTATTGTAATAATAGTTTTAAAATTGTTTTGAAATTTTGAATGAAAAAACTCAATCAAGAACCATCAATGAGTGGATGAAAGTTTGAGGAGGAATATCATATTTTCAGTCTCAAAGTACCTCTCTGCAGATTACTTAGGAATTAATAGGAGAAAATAGTGACTTTACAATGTGTTAATCCAGCAAATACAACCTTAACCAACGAATCAAAGTTCACATCACGCCTAATGGGACAAACCAGTATTATGTGCTTCCTGATGGGATGCCCTGAGACTATGACTTCCTGTGGTATTCTTGTTGAAACGTATTATCTCTCTCCAATCATGAGAAAATATCAGACAAATTGAAAGACACTTTACAGGATAACTGGCTTCTGCTTTTCAAAAATGTCAAGATCATGAAAGACAAAGGAAGCCTGAGGATTAAAGGAGGCTAAAGAAATATGACAACGAATTCCAAGACTAGATCCTAGATGAGAAAAACATTGCTATTAAGGATACTGGCAAAATTTTAATATGAACTGCAGATCAGATAATATTACTGTTTCAGTGTTACATGTCATGTCCTGACTTTGATAAACATAATGTAACTATGTAAGGAAAAAAAATCCTGTTTTTAGGAAACACTGACTGAAATATTTATGGTTAAAAGGCATGATATCTGCAAATTATTTTCAAATGATTTAGAAAATATGCCTTGAGAGAAAGTCAATGGTAAAGAAGATGAGGCAAATATTAACAATGAAGTAAATCTGGGGCGCCTGGGTGGCTCAGTGGGTTAAAGCCTTTGCCTTCAGCTCAGGTCATGATTCTGGAGTCCTGGGATCAAGCCCTGCATCAGGCTCTCTGCTCAGCGGGGAGCCTGCTTCCTCCTCTCTCTCTGTCTGCTGCTCTGCCTACTTGTGATCTCTGTCTGTCAAATAAATAAATAAAATCTTTAAAAAAACAAAAACCAAAAAACAATGAAGTAAATCTGAGGAGATGTATACAAACTTCTATACTATTCTTGCAATTTTTCTGGAAATGTAAAATTATATTGAAATAAAAGAATAAAAAAAACACAGCACTCCATCAGGATATAAAAGTGGAACTAGTCTATGGCAAAGGCATTTATTTATTGGCAAATAAAGATGCTGATACTGTTCAGTGAAAAAAAAGCATAAGACTCACCCCCTCCCCCACTTTGTTATACTCATATATGTAGAGCTGCATACAACAAATCCATGGAAGAATTCAACGTGTTGTTAACAACCCTCATCTCTGTTTGGTGGGGCCACGGAATACACTGTTTGTTTGTTTCTCTATATTTTCTAATTTTCCATCAATAAAAGTGAGTTGAAAGAGAGGTTTTTCTTTCCAGGTGACTCTTCCAAGAAGAAAAAAATACTGCAGACAATTTGGAGCCAGTCCGAGTCATATTTTGTTCATGGGCAGAAGAAACAATTGTGTGATCTTCAGATGTGGTTTCTCAGTACGCCATGTGTAATTTATGTTTTTCTCCCAGACAGCTGCACCTTTGTGAGCATTTGCTTACCTGTTTTCATTTGTATCTCCTGCCTTTACAAAAGAGCCCACCAGATACAGGGGCTTGGAGTTGTGTGTTATCTCTGCGCAACTGTATTCTTTTATTTGGTGCCAAGCAGCTCTACTGATGTCTGCTCTTTTAATTTCCATCTAGAACCCTGCTTCCAGCAGCCCCTCTCCACAGGCCTCCACCCCGCTCCACACCCCCAGAGTGTCAGTGGGTACTCGGAACCACAGGCTGGATGTGCGTGATTTTCCCGGAGCACCAATTTTCTTCAGATATGAGAAGGAGAAGATGTTATTAGACTCAAACAAGCCATTACATTCAGCCAAATTGAAAAAATGATGTAAATTTTAAAAATAAGATGGGAAAAAAATAAAATAAAATAGGAACTTGAAATAACTTAAAGCTCAGAGGTCTCAGGCAAGCCTTTCCAGTGTAGCCCCTGGAATTCTGGAGGTACAAGTTCCTTTCTCATCCACCTTTTAGGATTTTCCTGAGGAAAATCTTGAGAAGCAGGGATCTAGTACATTCACCCCCTCAAACTGCTTCTTTGTTAGCCATTCATTCTTACACATCCTACGAAATGAGTCCTCCCCCTCAAGAGTGTCTACTCCAGAAGAGGCCCTGCCCACAGCCATCTTCTTGGAACCATACAACTGACAAGCAAGAGGATTCTTTTAAACACTGGCATTGGAAACATGCGTAACAAAACACACACAAAAAAGGGAAGAAAATAACAATGGGACACAGTTTAAAGGCAATCAGTTTTTCAGTGACAGTTCCTGTGCACAAAGTGAGCCCTGGAGGTAGCCCAGTGAAACTCTGCGGTCCCTCCCACTGGCCTGCTGTTTTCAGGATCAATTCAAAACCTATAAAGGCTTAAATTGTATACATTAAAAAGAAGCGGATTCCTGGGTGGCTCAATCAGTTAAAGCATCTGCCTTCGGCTTAGGTCGTGATCTCAGGGTCCTGGGATCGAGCCGTGCCTTGTACTCCATCCCCAGTAGGGAGTCTGCTTGTCCCTCAGGCCTCTCCCTCTACTCCTCCCCCTACTCACGCTCTCACTCTCTCTCATAAATAAATGTTTTTTAAAAAATGACCAATAGAATAAAGATACACAAAGGAAAAACCTTGGCAAAACCTCCTAAGATTAGACTATTTTAGACTTAGATGGTTGTCATTTATAGAAACAGAAAAGGTTAGTGCCCTGCGTCAGTTTTAGGATGTGCACAGAAACATTTTTCCCTTTGGGCCATCCAAATTGCCTGTAATGAAAACAGTCTCAATTGTAAAAATTAATGTAAAATAATGGGAGGTTGACTCTTAAGAATGAATCATTTTGAAAGAAGATGAAATCAGTTTCCTCTGATGTTATGTTTACCTACTTGGTTCTTCTGTAGACATTTTATTATCCTTGACCTTGAAGGCATTCCTTAAGTGGAAGAAAGACGTCTTGCTTTTAATAGTTAGAGCACTGGAACCTGTTCCCAGGTGGGAGAATCACTGGAGCAGAGCGTCTCACAGTTCACAATAGCACCACAGCATTTTCACTTTAACGGGTCACTTTCATATAGAAACCGTCCTCTCTCCCTATTTCAGTGACATCTTGATTACCTATTTTGTTTTGGGCTCTCCACCACATCTGATTTGGTTAAAATCAACCCAAAGGACCAGAATCACCTCATTGGAAAGCAGCAGGAAGGCAGTGATTGTCTGAAATCTACCTTGTCAATAGCAAGCACTCGGGAAAGGTGTCTTGAGTTTTGCTGGCCTCCTAAACACGATGTTTTTGAGAGGAGACATTTCGTGCACAAAAGGAGCTTCTTCTAATGACGTCAGAAGTGCATTAATGGATCTCCTTAGCTAAGCAGCAGTAAGGCTACAATACTTGAATCAACAAGCCAACTAATTCTGTTGCTAGGTCTCAGAGCCAACATGAAATAACATTTAGGGGCAGTCCCTGAGATCAACCAGGAAAACCAACTTCTGTTTAGCACAATGCATGGCATAGGGGAGACATTTAATGACTGATGCCTCTAGAGGGCACAGGAAAGATGCTCCTGTGATCATGTACTGTAAAGGTGTAGTACCACTCATTCAGTTCGTTCAGCAAACCTTGTCACATGTTCTAGGCCATAGGGATACAGTAGTGAGGAAACAAGTGAAAATTAGTACTTTCCAGGAACTTACTCTCCAGTTGGAGTGGAGAAAAGTTACACAATAGATAACTAAAATATATAGTATATTAGTCCCAAATGCTTAGGAGAAAAAATAAAACAGGAAGGGTGTATGAAATGTTGGAGGGGAGTTAAAAGCCAGATATGGTGACCAGGGACGAACTCCCTAGGAAGGTGACTTTTAGTAAAGATATAAAGAAAGCGAAAGTCATATGGGTATCTGAGGGAAAAGCCTTCTGGACAATGGTGACAGCACATGCAAAGGCCCCGAGGCAGAGGAGTATCAAGGAAGAGCAAAGAGACTACTGTGTCTGTGCATAGGAGAGGAGAGAAATGTAGGTGAAGAGAGCAGACCACAGAAGCCCTGGTAGGTCCCAGTAAGACTTCTGTATCTAACAAGAGAGATGGGAAGGGATTAGGGTTTTTAAGCAGAGGAATGACAATACCTCACTTAGCTTGTAATAGGCGCACTTTGGCTGCTTTGTGGAGAGTAGACAGCAGGGGAGCAAGGGCTTACTCAGCTGGGAAGAGAACCTATTTGTTCTAAAATGGGGTCTGGAGTTTGCAGTTTTAATGAACTTCCTAGGTGATTCTTATGTATAGGAAAATTTAAAGACAAAAATTGATTTTATGCATTGGGGAGGGTATATGCTATGGTAAGTGCTGTGAACTCTGTAAGACTGATAAATCACAGACCTGTACCCCTGAAACATATATTATATGCTAATAAAAAATTAAAATTAAATAAGAATTTAAAAATTTAAAAGAATTTTTAAAAATTTTAAAAATTAATTTTATGATCTAATGATTTGGTAGTTACTAAGCCACTGCTTCATTTTGCCTGTGGAGAAATAGGATCTTAGCCATTGGTCTAAATTCAACTAACATCCTGTCGATTCAGCCACACAGTTCCTAATGGTGCTTCAGAAAAGAACTGCCAAGGGACCTTGGCCTCTTGCTCTGTGACACAAGACGCCCTCTGAGAGATACCTGCTCTACAGAAAAAGAAAGCAGAGCTAATGTGATCATTCAGTGAGGTGTATTTGATAAGGTCACAGAGCATGTACTCTAGAAATATAAGTTTCAGGGTTCAGCAAAAGACAGCATCCAAGCAAGTGATTTTCCAAAAATTTTTAAAGTAAATTTTTTCATTTTCTTTTATTTTTTTAATATATTCTTTTTTTTAAAAAAGATTTTATTTATTTATTTGACAGACAGAGATCACAAGTAGGCAGAGAGGCAGGCAGAGAGAGAGGAGGAAGCAGGCTCCCCGCTGAGCAGAGAGCCCGATATGGGGCTCGATCCCAAGACCCTGAGATCATGACCTGAGCCGAAGGCAGAGGCTTTAACCCACTGAGCCACCCAGGCGCCCCTTCATTTTCTTTTTGAACAGAAGTTAGTGAGCACGTGTCTCTTATTCTAAATATATATACATGTACATAGGCACCTGTATGTAGTCTGTTTATAGATTCTAAATTGTTATTAAAAATGCTCTCTATATCTCGAAATTTATGACTACTGCTTTTTATATACACTAACAGAAATTTATATTCACAAAAATTATGATCATTCTTTCTGACTGAATTTCATAATGCTAACCATTAGCGTTTGTGTGGCACATTGCAACTGAGATGATGAGACCTAGTCCCACAAACTATACAAAAACATTTCTTTCTACTTTATAGTCACTCAGCGTGCCCCCGCACATGCGCACAGACTACCTAGTTCGTAATCTGTTCAAGAACAAAGACGGTCTTCTATTTACCTTTCCTGTTTTTCTATTCCTTCTGTATGCCTCTGAAATATTTTAGGCGCCTCCTCTGAATTCTGCAGCCCTCAGGCATGCAGGCGAACACCCAGCTGACCACTGACTGACCCATCTAGAGCAAGGCAACCCCGAGAATTAATTATCAGATATTCCACTCCTCTATTTATTCGACTTCTTTGGCTCTACCACAAACAACTCCAAGAGGCTAAAACCTTTATAACTAAGAGCCTTAAATACAGTAGAGTGGATTTATTGGATTCATGGGCGGTTTTTCATGAGAACATTTACATCCTGCCCCTCTTCTGTCCTTTGGCCCAATTTCTCAAAAGTCTTTCACCATGAACGCCTAATTTCCTGTGAATTTCTATAAAGGCATATAATGAGTTGAATTTTTAAAAAACATTCATTGTTCACAGGATGGTGGGTTACCCAGGGATGGGTGATTCTCTTGAATAGAGTGCAGGAAGTTGGCTGCAGATAATAGACACAGATTACCTTCTTGAGTGGAAGAATCCTCGAGTTGCTGAAGTTTAAGGCCAGTGTCTAACCTTTGAGGCTTTGTCGACAGAAATAAGTAGCAAAGGACACAGACGCTGACGACAAAGGCAAGTAGAACAAGGGCAGCAGTTCCCAGTCCAACCAGGGCACCAATGCTGAAGAAACAGGAAGAACATTCTCACTGTCACACAAAATGGTTTACACATACACTAAAAAGAAGGTCTGAAGATTGTTCGTTCTCGCTTCAGTCATTCCTCACCAAACTCTATTTTAGTATAAACAGTATCTGATGGAAATCTACAGGTCAACGTTTGCTTTCCTCAAATTCTTCTATTTTCTCTACACATTTATATATTAACATTAGTATGGAAAACCATGTGAACTCATATGGCAGGTGAAAGGTCACATCATTCTCTCAGACGAGTCTAAAAATATTTCGGTCAAAGAAACCTCTGTTAGTATATTTTAGAAGGAAAAATTGTGTTCACCCACAAAAGATGAAAAAAAAATAATGACCAGTGCAAAAGTAGTGAAGCGAATTTTTACCAGAAATGGAGAACTTTTCTTTTGGAGACACGTGTGGAAGATAGCACTTACTAATATACAAAACTACGACTCTTACAACAAAGAAGAAAGGAAAGCAATGTTTATAGAATTTATATAACACTCAGGTGTAGCCTGAGTTTTTCCTTTCTAAAAGAGCATAACACCAATGGCTTCTGGCACTAAAGAAGAAACCCTTGGTTTTTTCTCAAAAAAAAAAAAAAAGTGTATATCTGATATTATTTTCTCTGCATTCGCTTTGTAATAATTCCTTCTGATACAGTTATCTATAAGACTAATCATTTGAGAAATAACACAGTTTTCATAAGCCTGTGAACTTCATATTTTTAAATGGGAAAAGGAGCTTGGAAAAAAATTATCTTGAAAGACTAAGAAGCAAACATATGTACTTTACTTTCTCGAATCCAAAGTATGTGTGGGTATGTAAATATACATAAAGAGATTTTAAGCTGCTCAAGAGCACATACTTCTGTTGACTTTCCCATAGTGCTGGGCATACATATTAAAAGCTCTGAATATGGCACTTAGCTTATAGTAAATAGAAGCAAATGATAGTAAATAGAGGGGTGCCTGGATGACTGAGTTGTTTAAGCGGACAACTCTTTTGATTTCTGCTCAGATCACAAGCTCAGGGTGGTGAGATGGAGCCTGTAGACAAGCTCAGCCTGGATGAGAAGCCTGCTTGAGGTTCTCTCTTTCCCTCCCCACCAACTTTTAAAAAAAAAAGTAAATTATAGTATAATCATCACTGAAAAGTAATCAACATTGAAATGGTCGTAAAAAGTAATGACCTTTTTCTTCATCATTGTCCTGGCCTGCCTGCAGGCTTCTGCTATTTCCTAGAGATTAGGGCCCCAACAATTCTGACAAGTACCAAAGGGAAGGAGGGGAGAATTTGACTAGGGAGGCTAGAGCTCTGGAAAAAAGGGAGAACAGAATTAAAAGTGAGGTGCTTAAGCTCATCCCTTTTATCCTTGACTTAGGAGATAAGGGCCCCCGCCATTTAGAGATTGCTTCCTTGGCCACAGACTTGGAGTCAGACCTCCAAAGATACTTGTGCTTGATCTCTTAAAGTCAGCCCAGTCCCCCGAGCCCTGCACACAGTGAGGAATGGATAATTCTGTGGCTAGAGTCAGTATATGTTTTGCATTTAAATTGGAGTTTGCCCTCACTTCTGGGCTCTCTTCCAAGGGTGAGAGTCCCCAGCTTTGGCAAGTTGTCTTTCATGTTTGTTGACACCAAAGCTAACTTTTATAGGTTCTATGCATCAGGGAGGGTTAGGACTAGGTGCAGACACAGGGGAACATAATCCACTTCATTAACATTATTTGCTGTACAAGACAGCTAGGCTGCCACACATCTAGAAAGATTCTTGAAATGAGAACCGGTTATTTAAAAAATGCTCAAAGTAAAAAAAGTAATTTAGTCAATTTAAAAGTAAGATTGTCAACCTAATTAAATTCCACATGTGTATTGTGAGCTTTTAATGTACACAATTTAAAAACCCATCATGTGGGGCACCTGGGTGGCTCAGTGGATTGGGCGGCTGCCTTCGGCTCGGGTCGTGGTCTCAGGGTCCTGGGATCGAGTCCCGCATCGGGCTCTCTGCTCAGCGGGGTGCCTGCTTCCCTCTCTCTCTCTCTCTCTAACTGCCTCTCCGTCTACTTGTGATCTCTCTCTGTCAGGTAAATAAATGGAATCTTAAAAAAAAAATTAAAAAAAAACCCATCATGTGATTTGTAGGAGAAACAGAGCATGCTCTTTCTGCTTTCTGTTATAATGAAAGAAAGTTCTTCATAATCTTGACAGACAGCTTGTGTTACAGTTCCATTTTATAGAAGCTTTGCTTCCTGCATACAAAACTCTGCTTAAAGACAAAACTCTAGGAATCTCCTAAAACAGTCATTTTCACAACTACTTACTGAACTCATGTGTTGTCCTGTGCAACAGGCATTATTTTCCTAGGTCCTAAAGCAGGTTACAAAAGGAAGCCCTCAGAGGTTAGGGATTTGGAAGAGGGAAAAAGACTGTGGTGGGCCCGCCACAAGAAAAAGAGCCTTATCCTTTCCTCACAGCACCATGATGGTGGTCTGCTTTCCAGTCCCTGGGGATGGGGGGTCTGAGGCTGCAACCTTGTTCATGTCACAGTTATCCTACCTAGCACCTTGGCTTACTCCCTAGGGGTACCTGCGCTCTGCTTTTCTCCAGCAGCTGCAGAATCTCAGAACGAATGCTAGTGACTTTGAGAATATTTTGCTCAGTTGAACTATTTTAAATTTGGGCGGAGAGCAAAGAATATGAGGGAAATGAAGCACTGAATTTTTGCCTCCCCTTTGTGTTCTCAATGCTCAGTAACTAATAACAGCCCTAGGTTTAACATTACCAATGATGCTCTCGGTTGAAATGATTTTTGTAGGTCCTAGGAACCGAGCCATACTGTCCGTTGTGTCCGTGCTGAATGAAGACCCCAGCAAGCTATTCATTCTTTGTGCCCTCATAAACCTTTGCTCTGCTGCCTATCACTTTGGAACTATTCAAGGATCCGAGAATTCCAGGCACTTTGCCAATCGAGTTTGACTTAAGAGTTGCCAGCCTCTGTCCAAGGTGCTGCCGTCATTATTAACACCTGGAAAGACTCAGAGCTGGGTTACTATGCTATTTTCCAACAGGCCAGATAATATGCCAGTGCAATACTGATTATTTCTCCGAATGAGAGGGATAAGCTGCCATTATTTTCCAAGATTATGCCCCACTCTGGCACAACACAATGTTAGCCGAACTTACTGGTTATGTGGCACTCCTTCTGAAATTTTTTTTTGACACTAGCAATATATCTTGAAAAAATAATTTATTGCCTCAAGAAATAGCATTTAAAGTCACTTGCTGTGGACTGGACATGTGTGACAAATTCTGGATCATGCTAGAGGATTAGAGAAATAACACCCTTCTGCTTACCAGCAGTCTCTCTCTTGTCACGCATAAGCTAATAGGTTTGTGAGAAACAATTGAAGGTGGATTTGGGATTCTTTCACATTCATTCTCCAGGCAAAATCAAAGAATCGAGTTCAAAGGTTGCAATTTGGGGGGGGGGGGGTGGAGAAAGCATTTCACAATGAAAATATCTACATAAATACTGGGTGGAATGAGTAAATTCCCATCATAATAAAAAGAGGCAAGAAAGACTCCACCTTAGAAAGTCTCTTGTCTTTCCCGTAATGGCCGAGTGGCTGAGGTGCTAAGAAAGGGCTATCCCGAAAAATGTTCTACAGAGTATGTGTTATAGAGAGTAAAATCTTTCCTGCCTGTGGGTCTCCAGTTCGGTTCTGGGTCAGTGTCAGATCATCTGAAAAGCGCAAATTGTAAAGTCCTGTCGCACACACAGACACACAGGCGCGCGCTGGCGCGCGCGCGCACACACACACACACACACACACCCCTTTTTGATTCCTTCTCACCCTCAGAGAGACTTTAAACACTCTGGTCCTTGGTTAATACATTAAAATGAGTCCCAAAGTCGCCCCGTTTCTATTCAAAGCACCAAAAGCCCAAACAAATAAAAAAGAGAATGAAAACCTCCTCAAGTTATCTGCGCGTCTTCTCTCTGCGGGCTGAGCCTCCTGCCTGGAACTGGTCCCCGGCGGGCTCACAGCCCGCGCTCCTCCGGCGCCAGCCTCGCCCCGGGGGCCAGAGCCCACTCACACTTCTGGCGGCCACAGCCTGACGCTCGCGGGACCCGGGCAGCACCGAGCGCGTCCCGGGGTGGGGAGTGGGGGAGCTCTGAACCGGGCGCGCTTTCTCTCCGGGTCCCTCACCCGCCCAAGGAGCCTCCATGTCCTTCCGGAGGGCCCCGACCCGAGCAGGTGACCCTGCCACTCCCGGGGTGGCCCCGCTCGTCGCCTCCCCAGAGCCCGCCGTCAGCCCGCCGCCCTGCCCACCTGAGGCTCCACATATAGCTGTGCTTGTAGGGGAAGTAGCTGCCCGGCTCGCTACAGCAGTACTTGAGGTCGGCGAAGCCGCAGCAGTAGAGCAGGGCGGCCCCCTCGCCGCTCCGCGGACACTCGAAGGGTTCCACGAAGCTGTGGTTGAGGCTGTAGTAGCCCGAACACACCCGAGTCGCCTCGCTCATCGCGGGCGGCTGCGGACAGGGGCACGAGAGCCCCGGGACCTGTCCTCGGACCGCACGCGTCCAGCACCGCCCGCGCCCGCGCACCCCTGCCAGCCGGGGTCTGTCGGACAGCCTGCGCGTTCAGCCTTCGCGCGCCTCCTCTGCGCTCTCTCCTCCCCCTGTCCACACGGGGTCTGCTTTACTCGCGCTTCTCCCTCTCCTTACTGAGTGGCCTTTTTTCCTGCCGGTCTTCGACCCTGTATCTCTTCTTCCCCTCCCTCCGTGGGCTTTCTTCACGCTCCCTCGATTCCCATCCAGCTCCCCTCACTTCATCGGCAGCCTGGGGAGCTCAGCTGGTTCCACTGCACGCCAGAAAGCGATTTCACGCGAAGAGTGAAGGTGTCGTATATGTTTGCCGAAGTTGCCGTTCTGCCTGCCGGGGACCGGGCAGGTGGGGTCCAGGCAAAGACAGTGTGGGGCCCGGGGAGCCTTCACCCGCAGGGGGGCCACCGACCCCCTCCAACCCCTGTGCTGGGGCTGCGTACTGGGCAGAGCCAAAGACAGAAATACAGAGGGGGTGGGTGGTGAGGAGTACTCCGTCTTTGAGAAGTACACGTGAAACATTAAAATCTGCCAGTTAAAAAAAAGAAAGAAAATCAAAGACAGTAACAAGTTTTCTCACCAAAAAGCTAGCCACGCATTCCATATAATATGAAATGGCCTACAAAGGGAAGGACAGGCCAGGGGTTCAAGAAAAGAAAGCGAGGGCTTTCTGCAGAGACGGGTAGAAAGAGAAGGAGGCAAAGGAGATAGGGAGAGAAAGACCTGCATCCGTTCTGAAGAGCGGCAGAAATTTCTCTTGTGTGGTACTCTCATTTAAGGATGCATTTGTTTGCAAAGTCTTTTAAAATAACAATAGTAATGGATGCCGTTGAAGTAAACCAAAGAACATCTGGGAGTGTAAAGAAGAAAATAATAATAGCCATAAGGTGGGAGAGGAGATGACTGACATTCATAGAATGGTGAGATAGATAAAACGGTGTTCCTTCCTCTTATTATTTTTTTTTTTTTCTGTATCTTTCCTTTTAGCCAGAGAGTTGGTTGGATGTTGAGATTCTGAATTTTACCTTGTTGGGTGCTGGGTATTTCTGTATTCCCAGAAGTATTCGTGAGCGTCATTCTGGAATGTGGTTAAGTCACTTGGACACAGTTGGAGTCTCTTGAGTTTGCTTTTAACCTTTGTTGGCAGAACCAGAATGGTCTTGAGGACTTAAGATTCCCAGTCACTGACATGATGCTCTTCTGAGCCATCTACTTGACACCTGTGGATTCCTAGTCTTACCATTCTGACTGATGGAAACAAACTATTTGAAGGCCTCCCAACAGCTCACAGGAGTGTTCCTCTGCTCCTTTTAGGTAGCTCTTTCCCTGCTTCCGGTAGTTTCTTGATCAATACTCAGCTAAAGACTCAAGGAGATCCTCCAGGAATCCAGTGCTGTCTCTCCAGCTCTCTACTCCCTGGTATCCTCTGGCCACCATGGCTTCTTGTCTTCGCAACTCAGTCTTCTCACCCAAGGGAAACCACTGGCCTCTCACTGGGTCCTCTCCTGGTGCTGCTGCCATGTGGAAACTCCCCAGGCAGCAAGCCAGGGCAATCATAAGCCCTCCCATCTGTCCCTCTCTTAGGGATCATTGTCCTGGGCTCCCTGATATCCACAATCTGTTTCCTGTTTTTAGTTTTTTCAAGTAAGAGGGTTAATCTTGTCTCAAGCCATTTTAGCTGAAGTTGGCCAGGTGATTGGACCTGATCCAAACTAGGCCATCAGGGTTCTCTGTCCTGGGATTAGGATTCTGCCCTGGGGACAGGAATTCCCAGGGAGCTAGTATACAGGAAACACAGAACAAAGCAGGCAGGAGCAGCAAAGCAGGATGGAGGGGAGTGCCAGTGGTTTTGCAATTCTGAACAAGTCCTTTCCTGAGACCCATTGTATTTCCAACACTCTGATTTTTGGGACATCCCTGACTCTTTAAAGTAAAATCCCTTTTCTGGCTCAAGTGCATTCAACTTGGATTCTACTAGTTGCACCCAAAGCATTCTAACTCCTACAGCATGGCTTCCTGCGAAGTTGACAGAGCAGGCACCTGAAAGGCAGAAACCTGGGCTCTTTGACCAATGAAGCTTGTTCTGTTGCAAGGTGATGGTGTGGGGTTGGGGGGGCACTTTAGGCAGCACGAGTGGACTTTTCTTCCTGTTGTGTAAGAGGAAAAGAAATTCAGGGATGAAAAGAATGAAAGTTCTTCTGGACCGTATTATCGACTATCTCAATAAAACATACCAAAGTCTTTCTGGAGCCTGAGACACCAGGGTGGGACGTGAGTGGTTGGGAGAATGATGGAAACTGAGAGCAAATACTAGGAAACGTGCTCGGGTGGCAGGCAGAGGGAGGACTGGCACCTCGCTGAGGGCCCCGGGGGCGGTTAGAAGCCCAAGAAAGCCCAAGCTTTCTGGAACCATTATGCTGGGTCCTGTGATTTTGTCCAGCAGTGAATGTTCCATGATGGAGATACAGGAGCAGGGAACTGAGCAATAGGACTTGCCAGGGTGATTCTCTGGGGCTCTGCTCTGTCCCCTGCCTCCATGCCTCTACAGTCACCACAGTGCCTTGGCACTTCTCTAGCCCTAGATATATGCTATACACGCATGAAAACACACACACACAGAGAAAGGCAGGCCCGCAACTGCTAGCCTCCACCAAACTTGGATTACCTCGAAGCCTCTGAGGTTCAAGTAAACAAAAGATCCTTTTAACACATGGGACTTAAGGGCAGTGTCAAGACTGAGGCTTGAGAAGAAGCCTGCTGCATGGTCCCATATGACCCAGTCCCCAGGTCATGGCCTCCAGACAGGAGGGGTTCTGGCAGCTGGTGGAGGTGGGGTTGGCCCAACACCCGGAGACTGCCAGAAATTACACCTTTTATTTTCATGTATCTCACTGGTTCTCAACAAAATTGGTACTCCTCCTCCTTTGGGAATATTTAGGGAGTATTTTGGAAATAAGGGGACAGTTTTGATTGTCATGATGACCGAATGCCCTCCTGGCAATGAGGGATGTAGGCCAGGATTGCTAGACGTCCTGACATCCTGCGACATCTACAGAAAAATGAAGAATTGTCTGTGTTTTTCAACTGTTTCCCAGGACATTCACACAGATGCAAACTGTGTTTATCTAGAACCTGTTTCTGGGCTACGAATAAAATATAGCGTATTTGTTGAATTTTCCAGGAACGTAACTACCATGTAATTTGAGGGAAGATTGTTCTTTGTTTCGTGTGGAACTTTACCAAGAGTTTTCCACCCCTGGAGAAAATCTGCTTCCAATGGTAATGTTGCCCGCAATGTCGTGTGTGGGTTGGCACCTGGGCATACCGCCTGTACTAGCCTACATTTGGTCTCGGCAGTGCCTCAGAGCCGTTGCGTGCACACTGTTGGTGTCAATGTTATATCTCTGGGTATCGTTGTGCTTGAGCACGTCCTCATGGAAATACATACTCCATTACAGATTCGTTCCGTTCACTGCTTGATACCACGATGCAGGCATTGCACAGATCGCATTAGTCTGCTAGAGCCACAGACTGGGTGGCTTTAACCACAGACCTTTATTTTCTCACGGCCGGAAGTCTGAGATCAAGGTGTTGGCAGGGTTGTTCCTTCTCAGGGCTGTGAGGGAAGGATCTGTCCCCAGCCTCAGTCCTTGGCTTGTCACTGGCCGTCTTCTCCCTGGGTCTTTGCATTGTCTTCTCTCTGTATGTGTCTGTGTCCAAATTTCCTCTTCTTACAATGACCTCATTTTAACTCAGTTACCTCTTTAAAGCCCTTACCTCCAAATAGGGTCACATTCTGAATGAGGTACTGGGGGTTAGGACTTGGCCATACGAGTTGGGGTGTGCTAAGATTCATCTCATACCATTGGGCATGTAGATCAGTCATGCTATGTACACACTTCATTTCAAAATAGCAAAGGGAAAATTACTGAGACACTTCTTAAAATAACAGGGGACACTTGAGTTGGATAGGGTTGAGAATGACTGGTAAGCTCTATCAGTAGGGCAAAGGCCTATGGTATTTCTCAGAGGTGAGTGTTGCTCCTTACCTCTGATCTCCAGCCCAACATGATTCACCCAGAACAGGCATGACGGAACAAATGGAGAGAGAGATTGAGAACAGCAGGTATCTGGCTATTCGGTGAAAGCAAAGCAAGGGTTCAAATGAAGCTGACTTGGCTGTAGGAAAAATGAAGAGGCCAGATGAGTGCTTTGCTCAAAAGCTTTCAACAGATCCTTATTTCTAAACCCGCTGTAAACCGGGGCCACTCCCTTCTCCTCACTTCACTGCTCTCCGGACCATCTCGAACGTGCTCTCCTGCTCTGGCAAAACAGACTCCTTTCTGCCTCAGAATCATCTTCATGTATTTTTCCAGCCAAGAGATACCTTGACTTTTTTCTTTCTCTTGCAATCTTCGTCCAAAGTCCAGCTCACCACCCAGCTCCCTGAAACTGCTAGAATCAGGCAATTCCTAGATAGAACGGCATTTGAGAAGACACACGTGATGAGGCCACCAGGAAGCAGGGGTCCTGACAAAGCTGGGCTTATGGCTTATAAGCTCCCAGGCAGCAGAACACATGCATGCGCAGATGGAAAACCAAAAGGAGTAAAGTTACTTGTTAGCGATAGAAGGAGGTTAGAAGTGGAAAGGGAGTTCCTGAGTGAGTGTGATGCCCACGACAGGCTGGTGGCAATGCCTCTTAGCTGCCGTAGGGGTCATAGTGAGCCCTGTCCCTAGAGCCCTGTGTGTCCCTCCATCCCTCGGGTACCAGCCTCCATGGGAGCAATGTCTGGATTCCTGCGAGTGCCCCCTGGTTGGGATGGAAATCCCCTTTACCAGATTTAACATTACAGCTGTTATTGACTTTGGGGGAACACAACAAAGGTTAGAGAACCTTAAGATGCACATCCCTCTATAGCTTTCAAATCACGTCTTGATTCTAATGAGTAATTGTTCCTCCATTCCTCCTTCCGAAGGTTGTCTATGCATTAGTGTCTGGGCACAGCCCTGACTTGGGCGGTGGCAGGTCCTCCCCCGGCACCACAGCCAGCCCCTTGACTGTTTAGCTGCAGTCACCACTTCAAGGGTTAAGCATCAGACCTCAGCAGACTGAGTCAGAGTGTGTTTCAAGCTCTTGCTGCAACGCTGGGACAGAAGCTGTCTTGTCCCTTCTGGATGGGGAGGAAAGCCCAGGCCCTGAGGTCACTGGCAGTCAGTTATGCTACAATAACAATGGGAGTTTGCCTTGGGATAAGGAGGACGCTGCAGGTAGCCGTGCCGAGGGGCAGAAGGAAATTGAGTCCTTTTTCTACATGGAGTTCCTGGCCTGAGGTTTCCTTTAGCAGCCAATTAATTGCTTTACTGTCCAAACCTCTCTGAGCTGGGTTTTCTGACACTTAGAACTGGAAGTACCCCAACAAATACTATGTTTCAGGAGGATGAGGCCCATTCTAACATTTGGGGCAATTGGTGCGAGCCCCGCCCTCTGGCCAGAGGGTGGCTGGGAGGTCTGGGGAAGTGCTGCGTTGCGGCTGCCGAGCTGCGGGCTGTGAGGCCTGGTTTGGGAGCTTTACCTAGGAGTCCCACAACATGAGTTTCAATGACACCTCAAAGACACTGCTAACAGCAGTGTCTTCAATAAACCACACATTACATCGGAAGCTCAGTGCTCAGTGGCCATGGGGAATGCCTGTGAACCCCACATGTGCTGGGGGAGTTGAGGAAGGTAGACCTAACACCTCCTGTCCTTACTCCCATGTGTGGCCTCACAGTACCCCCTCACCGCCTCCCACTAGAGGATCCCAACCACAGACAGACGGAAGGATGCTAACCGTTACCTTAGCTTTGTCTGGGACCTCAGAGGACTGTCTCACCTCAGATACTTCTCTGACCCAGTCAGGGGGTAAATGGAGAATAGAGGGGATGAGCGTGGTGAAAGCTCACCCCCTGACACGACAGTGCGTCCTCGCACACCAGTGATGAGTGTGGAGGGAGGACAGTTCTGCACATGTCACCAAGTGGTGACAGTTCTGCATGTGCAGGGACTGTCATGAACCCTTTATGTGTATTGTGTCCCTTAAGCTTCCTGGTTTGCTCCTCTTCAGAGATGAGGACGCTGAGCCACAGGGAAGTAAAGGTCCAATGGCCAGCAAGAGGCAGAGTAGGAATTTAACCCCTGCTACGTGGCTCTGTTTCCTTAACCCTTATACTCTGAGAGCCTTAACTTCTGAGCCGTACCTCCCTTTCTGCTCCTGGATGCCTCCAGGGATTTTTGAAGGGACATTCCTCTTTATACTTTGAAGTATGTTTTTTATATGTGTCCATATACTGCCCTCCTGTATTATCTATGCATAAAATTACATGTTATTTACTTTGTATATTATTGTTCATAAAGTTAAAAAAAAAAATGTCTCCAGAGTACACCCTCATCTAAGAAACTCTCTTGCTGGGATCCACGCTGGGACTCTCAACGTCAGCTACTGCTGAAGAAAGGGTACCTGGCCCAAGAATAGGCCCCTCTCCTGGAGAAGCTGTAGGGGTAGAAGCAGGAGCCAAATTTAGAATCACAATCTGATGTAGAAAGGACTGTCAGATTTCATCTAAGACCTGAACTTGCCAGGAGAACATTCTGGCCCGTGAATGAGCTAAACAAGGTAATAGCTCATGGCCCAGTGGACGTGGCTGATTTATATTCTTCTCCTTTGGGAGAAGATGCGCATCACCATGCAAAGATATTCAAAGGTTTTGTGCCTCCAGGTGAAGAACACGACCGAACCAGCGCAGAGTTAGGGAACCCAGCATGGAGCTCTGGCACTTCGCCAGGAAGCGGTGGCTGTCACCAACAGATGACACAAATCCTCCACTGAAAGCAGGTCACCTCATGTAACACTCATGGCTTGAGCTGAGACAAGTCTCCTTCCCAGCTCCTGAGGGATCTGGGTCTTCCACTAGTCCCCGGGGTAGGGCAGAAATGAGGCAAGGTTACTGTGTCAGAAGAGCTCAACGACTCATTTCTGAGCCTCTCCTTTCCCTAAAACTCTCCAGATGTATGGTGAGGAAAAAGGCCCTTCCTCATGGGAGGAGGCAGTTTGATCAGAGTTTCATTTGTCAGTATGGTATTTTGTGATTTTAAGGGGTTTTCTCTTACAGTACCCTATGTTTAACAATTATTAACCTACTTTTAATAGTTACTTTTAAGCTGCCCTCCCCCTACCAAGAAAAAGGAAAAGAGTCTCACTCATTTCACATTTACTCTGCTTGTAGAGATCCAGATACATATTCTTATATCTCAGGCTGATTTCGTGGGTGTTCAAAATGGTTTGGTGGATATCTAGCTCAATTCAGAGGACTGGTTGAAATGGGGTCCGCTACTTGTCTGCCATCTTGTTTCTTCCTCCCATTTTGCATTGACCATGAGTCAGATGTTGTCCTAAAGAGGAACTCGTCCTACCCCCTTCTCCCAGATCAGAGTGGAATTGGCCGTTTGTGCTCTTGGCATCTGACGGCAGAGGCACTGTTCAGATAGAGGCTCTTCAGTATGGAGTGAATGAGTGGTCCAGAGCAGGTGGGTGCTAGTGAGTGGCAGAAGTGAGGTAGCCTAATCCGTTAAAATCTTCAGATTTAGTGCATGGATGGTTCCCAAAGACAAAATTGATGGCCAATCTACCACGGTTCCATGTGATATGTATGGTTGGAGAAACTAGTCTAAATCAGTATTTACTCAAAGACTCTGCCCCTTTGTCTGCTGGATTTTGCAGGTCTGGGAGTCAAGGACTGGGGATGGGCTCTGCTGGCCAGAAAGTTTTGGTGCCTCAGGGAGGGATGCTCCTGCCAGGAGAAATAACCGTGTTGTCTCTACAGTGGGCCCTGAGACTGCCTCTTGGCCTTGTCCAATTCTCCGTGCTTCCTGGGGAAACTTCTTGTTCTCCTCTTGGAATAAAATGTCCATGTTCTTAACTTCTGGTTGTAATTTCAAGTATTGCTACCAATATTCAAACATCTGTGGGTGTCTCCTAGGTCAGCTGAGCCACTGCCCCAGGGCCGTGGCCACAGCTGTGATAGCAGCAGCTCTGTGGATGTGACGTGGGGTGGCAGTGAAAACAGAGGCCTATTGTGGCAACATAGGTGGCCTTAGGTGGCCTCAAAGCTTTTGGGGGCAGGAGAGATCTCTGAATTGACGAAGGCTAAGAGGGCTTGTTTGCAGAAATTAGCTGTCCCTCTGTATTCACCCAGAGATAAATGCAGGTAACTGGGGAGATGGGAAGTGACTGTAAGTGCTAAAATAGTGAGGGAAGCTGAAGCAAAGAAATGCTTTTAATTACTATTTATGTAGCATCATGTAATGGTGTGACCTGGGCAAACACAGGCTGAGTAATTTTCAAGCCTGAAACACTTTTGGTGACTGCCAAGTTGGTGAGGGAGCAAGAGAACCGTTTTTTTTTTTAAACCTTACCTATACAAGGCTTTCTGGTAGGAGAATTATTTAGAAAAAAAGAAATGTTTTACTAAGTTCTAGGATAGATTTATTTTATGAATTTTTGAAAATTTGACTGCTCCTCCCATATTTTACCAGAAGAAAAATATAGAAATGCTTGGATGTTTTTTATTTAGAAAAAACAAAGGCTTAAGCGTGTAATATATCACTTATGTTGGTTATATTGTAGCAGTATTGTTTTATGATATGATATTATGACAACTGATACAAATTTACTTTACAACACTCAGGTGAAAAATCATTTCTTAAAACTGGATGAAATCTGATGCAAACACTAGTCTAGGGGTGGGAAACTTAATCTCAGTTATATTTGGGGATGCCTTTTCCTCTTGCCCCATATTGCAAATGTCCTGGCAACAAGAGGTGATTGATTGCAGACAATTTGTGAGTTCGACAAGTGGGCTGGTGGGAACAGTCTGCCCCAGCTGCTAGCAATCAGGGGTGCTTTTTTGGTAGATAATTAAGAATAATAATAATGCTGATTAAAAAGTTGCTCTGCTTTTTATTATCACCACGCACTGGCAATTTTAAACAGTCAGTGATAGAACTCCTTCATGAAACAAATCTCTGTGGGTTATAAAGTCTGAACAATTGCTTTAAATACTCTTGAGTGGGGCGCCTGGGTGGCTCAGCTGGTTAAGCATCTGCCTTCGGCTCAGGTCATGATCCCAGGGTTCCAGGATCAAGCGCAGGGATGACGATGACATTTATCATCATTGTCATTGTCCGGCTCCCTGCTCAGCGGGGAGTCTGCTTCTCCCTGTCCTTCTACCCTCTCTCCCTCACTCATGCATGCACACACTCCCTCTCTCTCTTTTTCTCAGGTAAATAAAATCTTTTAAAAATTTTTTTTTAAAATAAATACTGATGAGTACTTATTTTTTTATTTTTATTTTTTTTAATATTTTAATTTATTTATCTGACAGAGATCACAAGTAGGCAGAGAGGTAGGCAGAGAGAGAGAGAGAGAGGAGGAAGCAGGCTCTCTCCTGAGCAGAGAGCCTGATGCGGGGCTCGATCCCAGAACCCTGGGATCATGACCTGAGCCGAAGGCAGAGGCTTAACCCACTGAGCCACCCAGGCGCCCCCTGATGAGTATTTATTAAAAGCACTTTTTATTACTTATCTTTTCATAAATCTTTCATTCTACATGAACTTGAGTTAGAAGAATCTTCAGGTATTCAGCCCATCCCTGCTCCCAACCCCCATGCCTGCCATGGGACATTAGTCGTACACGCTTGTGTAGCTCTACTCTCTAAAGACTCGGAACCATTTGAGTGAATCCCCGTGAGGCTACATGTTCCTGTGCCCGAACTGTGGCTTCAACTCAGAAGAAGTGAAGACAACACACCGATTAGACAGATGAAGAAGCAGACCTTCAGCCACTCCGGTTCTCCCATTCTGTATAACAACCTGGAATTTCTATTTGCGTTTACAATTTTTTTTTTAAGATTTTATTTATTTATTTGAGAGAGAGACAGTGAGAGAGAGCATGAGCGAGGAGAAGGTCAGAGAGAGAAGCAGACTCCCCATGGAGCTGGGAGCCCGATGCGGGACTCGATCCCTGGACTCCAGGATCATGACCTGAGCCGAAGGCAGTCGTCCAACCAACTGAGCCACCCAGGCGTCCCTGCGTTTACAATTTAAAACAGGGAATGAGCATGCGAGCTGCAATGCGTAATATTTCCCTCTCGTTGGAGCCTCTTTATCTACGGAATTTGCATAATAACTTTCAAATTGAAATTTTGTATTTTAAATTAACAGTTTGCTTTGAAGCTAAGGAATGAATCATCAGGAAAATAGTTATTATTATGTGATTAATTCTTGAAACAATTGGCTTATGGAGGTAAGGATGTCAAAAGAAAAAAAGAAAAAAAAGATGAGCTCCTGGTGTCCAGTGTGTCCGTTATGCCGGTGCTCTGGGTTCATTCCATTAGAGATGAGATGCCACTGTTCTTGGCTCCAGGGTCTGTCTGAAGGTGACAGACCTGCCTAACACGGTCCCTAGGACTGTCTCTGTGACCCCCGGGCACCCGTCTTCTCCCCTGCAGTACAATAGCCACTGTCCGCCTTGCAGGAGGGACAGTGGGGATCATGGGTAACTGCCATCCCTTCCTTATTGCATGCGGGCTCAGCCCGCTGCCCTTCTCAGCTCTCGGTACCACAGCCTTCCCGGACGAGCGCTGTGTGTGCATCATTAGAGGGTGATGGGTCAGAATGGGAACAGGGAATTTGGAGTCGTGCATCTCACTGTTTTGTCTTGAGAGCGTGGAAACATGAAACACAGTTAATTTTTCTGTTCATTTATCTTGCCGCATCCGTCAAGAGTACCATGGAATCGTATTTAAGCCGGGATTCTTATGAGTGCTATCAATTTAGAGAAGTAAAAACGATTGCATTTCTGGTACTCAACTCACAGAAGCTTAGAAGTATTATATTCCACTTGAGTCCCTGAGTGTGTTAATTACAACTTGGCTTCATTTTTCTGGGATACGGCAGTATTCATCACTGATGATGTTATTGTTCTATAGGCTTGTCAGGATAAAGTGTTATTTTCTATTATGTGGGTGATGGTGTCTCTTTCAAGGTGACAAAAAAGATCAGTTTTGTAAAACAATATTCATTAATAAAACCATGAAGTACCCAATTGTGTCTACTCTTAGGCAAGGTGCTTAACTCACTCTACACATTGTTGGTAATTCTGCCTAAGGGTGCTTGCTTCTCCTCAACACGGCCTGTTTTCCTTTAGAACATCATGGCTATTTGAGCCAGGTGGTTAATTTTTCCTACATGCATAGAGAAAACAAGTTACTAATCCCAAGAAGTTACCCGTGGAGATTCTCTTAGGTTTGCTGCACTCAGCAAGAGAAGAAAATAAAATCCCTTTAATGGTAGGACTGGGAGATCTGGGTGGATACCTCAAACAGCCAAGGTAGGGCCTGGGTCTTGACTCCAGGTGTGTCTGATTCGTCATCACAAGCAAACAATCCCTACTGACTACACCACCCATTCCTGAAAGTTGTCCAGTTTTCTCTGCAGCCTGTCTGTTATCTGTTCAGTACATACGAAGCTCTCATGAAGCACTGGTTCCCTTCCTCTGCCTTTCTCTTTCCCTCTTGCTGAATGAACGAATGAATGAACAAAGGAATTATTTCTTCTCTGATGCAATCAGTTTTCTGTTCTGGCCACATGACAGAAGATGACAACACATAGTCCCCGAATTTTTATATGTCATATCCGTGTGTACTGAGAGTACCTCAGTTGTGCCAATATTAACATCAAATTTCTGGGAAGGTGAAAAGTTAGTTGTCTGATCTATTTGGTTCAGGGAGAGTCGCTGAATTACCCTGGCGACCCCAGGCTACAATGACATGACTGTGGGTACTGGTGGGGTGCAAGGAACAGTGTTTGCAAAGCAGATTCTGGGCAGAAAAGTCCCATAGGTTTTTACCATTCCTTAAACCTCTCTTCTTCATAATCTTGGTCCTGTTCCAAGTTTGTCCTGTCCCAGATTTGAGACAGCAAGTCCCTGTTTGATCATCCTGTGTCATGTTAGTTTGCTGTTTCTCTACCAATGGTGTTGACTGCTCAGGCATGAGGGTTTGCAACAGACAACGTCTTGTCTACCTCCCCTTCTCTGCTGGATGGGATCCCCACACCTCAGCTTATGTAGCAATAGCTGAGTTCAATTTGCTTTTCATCTTTCCATTCCCACTCCATTACTCTTTGTACTCCTGCAATGCCTTTCTGATTTCACCTGCCTTTGTGGGAAACGAGTGAGGTTCCCTACTCAACTGCGGGGGCTCACAGGCTTGATTCTGGAACTGCTAGTTAGAGCCCAGATTCGGTTTATTCGCAGGAATAGTTTTTTCCAGAGTTGAAATAATGCTCGAGTATGGTACCTCTGGTGCATTTTCTATCAAATAGCTCTTTGCAGGCTAACACAAGAACCCAGCTACAATTTATGGCATTGACTCCGAAGTGTTTGTTCCTCTGGACTCAGTTATTGTCTTAGGATAGACTTTTCTGGAGGAACAAAACCCATTTGTAAATTAGAAACCCTCTGGTACTTCATACTTAGTCTAGATCACGTGTCTAGCCCATGCCCAAAGCACCTGTGTGGGCCTCCAAGTTCAGAACAAAGGTTCAAAATAAGAGCATCAAAACAAGGCAAAAATAGATAGTAACATCATGCCTAGGATTTATCAAAGAGGCATGGACATGGGAACTTGGGGTATGTGTGGGGAAAGGATTGCATTTGGGAGGATGAATGAGGGCGGGGGCCTAGTATTAGACCTTCCAGTCAGGCAGGGCAGAAACTGGGGTGTGGGGGGTGGGTGGCCAGGAAGGAGCTGGGAAATTCTCACTGTCAGTCCCAGGCCAGGGATGTAGGAAGCCCCCAACGGGTGGGGGACTCAGTGGTGGTGCCACTTGGGCAGGCGGTATGGCTGGAAAGTACTGTTGTCATTATTGAGGTTCTGTCACAGGGTGGGGTTGAGACAGGGGACTCTAAGCAAGATCTTGAGAATGATAGAGGATCTTCAACTGGCAGTATAAGAAGCCTGGTTCTCAGAAATAAAATGTATCAAGAGGGGAAAGGAGAACCTACTGGGGGGAAGAGATGCTTACTGAGGACAAGGGTTCCATTAGCAGAATGAGGCATCAGGGAAGGGAATGGCGACGTGCTGCAAACTAGGGCCCCTGAGAGGAGTCCAGACGCCAGCGCTGAATCTCCACATTCTGGGCCTACCCTACACCTGCGCCTTAAAGTGGTCTCCTGAGGACAAGCAACAATTGGCAGGTCTCCCTATGTACACAGCCAAGACCCAAGCACTAGGCATCCTGCTTGCCTCCCGTTGCCTAGCAACAGCCTCCTCCTTGATTGCCAGAGTTGTCACAGTTCTTCTGTAGCTATCTGCTCTGAACTGGGTACATAAGGCTCACAAGGAAGAAGGCAAAGTCCTGGTTGTTCAATGACCTCAAGCTCACTTGCAAGTCTGAGCCAGTGCCCTGTCAACGACAAGGTGAGGATAAGGGCAGAAGCAAGACTGATTTCATGCTGACCCCAAATACGGAGCAGGAGAGAGGGGGGCAACGGAAGAAGGAAATTCTAATGACTCTGTAGATCCCAGAATTATCAGAAATGAAGAGAGGGGTAGAGAGAGAAAAACAAAAGAAAATGTCAGCTGGAGATATCTTAAATGTAAGAAGATATGTTTTCAATGTCTATTAATATAACATTTCTCCATCTGTCATTCTCTTTCTAGTATGGAAATTATTTAATTCTGTCAAACGCGAAGAAAAGCATGTAGCTTGCCACTCAAAAAGCCCAGATTAAATGGTCATAGATAGTTCTCAAGAATTGCTGTAATGAAATACTCACACTTAGAGTTGTTGGGAAGTCATTTCCTCGGCAAGGTGGAACAAAGACTAAGTCATCAATCAGATGACAGAAGGCCACAGACAGTTTCAGAAAGCCAAGGGCAGAGATCTGAAGGCTCTGTTCCCTTCAGAAGGATGATGGGAGGGCAGACATCCTATCTGCAGAGATCAAGTTAGAATCTGGACACACAGCGCTTAGGAGGAGAGCAGTGAATTTGGAGTCCATGTGTCTGTGTCTCCACTGAAGCCCTTAAACTGTGTATGCATCAGCCGTAGCCTGCTGGAAAATACGCCTGTGCATTTTTCTTCTTTTAAATCAGTAATGATGAATCTTCATATGTTGTTAGGTACGGCTGACACTCCCACCCAACTCAACATTCTCAACCAAGTAAAAAAAGCATATATGCAGTTCTTTTGGTCATTGTGAGTTTTTAAAAAATCGTTTCTGAGAAAAAAAAATCATTTCTGGGGCACCTGGTTGGCTCATTCCATTAAGCTTCTACCTTCAGCTCAGATCATGATCTCAGGGTCCTGGGATAGAGCTGCTTCCTTGCCCTCTACCCATCCTCCTCCCACTCACTCGTGTGTGTGTGTGTGTGTGTGTGTGTGTCTGTGCGTGCGCGCACAGATAAATAAATAAATAAATAAATAAATAAAATCTTTAAAAAAATTAAAAATCATTTTTAGTTGAACAAAGAAATTTTTACCTCTTCACCTGTCATTATTTATTCAGTGAGGTATACCTGAAAAGAAAAATCTTTCATGTTATGGCCAGTGCTGGTAGAAGTTGCAGCAGGGGAGAAGGGGACACGAGAGGAGAAAGGGAGGAGAGGGAAGGAAGGCCAAAAAGTGGGAGGGACTAGGAGGGACAGGGTCAGCTCTCACATCCTCTAGGCGGTCGAGGCCAAAGACATATATCTGAGAAAAATATTATTACCACCTCTTGAAATTTTTATTTCTTCTTTGCAGTAGAAATGATTGCCTGCTTTCTTTTTTTAATTTCAAGGTTTATTTTCTCAAGAAATTACTAAAATTTTCCCCACTGAGGAATCATGTAAGGATGTATACCCAGTTGACTTAAAAATATTAGAAGGCTTGGTCTGCTAACACAGCAAGCCAGAGTACAAAATTCCCTGCTTCTCTCCCTTTCCAAACTGTAATTCGGAACACAAACCAAGAATTGCCCACGAAGTTACTATATTTGGATTTATCCTTTTAATTAATTTGTGTTCTTTATTAAAGTAATATGTATGGATAGTTAAAGATAAACATTTAAATAGTTCTCCAAAAGCCTTATAATGAAAGCAGTAGTTTTTAACCAGTTCCTTCTCATTTGCCCTCAGCCCAGGGCTAATCCAATCCACTTCCCTGAGGCAGTCCCTTACAATGGGCTTAGCTGTCATGTTTGATACTTGTGGATGCTTTTCTCCACCTTTTAAATTAATTTACTTGCAACTTACTGATTTATCCATTTTAGACATCATCTATAATTTACTTCACAGTGTAGATGATTTAGCTTTTTATTTTACATTTTTTTTACTTTTTTTAAAAAAAGATTTTATTTAGTTATTTGACAGAGAAAGAGAGATCACAAGTAGGCAGAGAGGCAGGCAGAGAGAGAGAGAAGGGGGAAAGCAGGATCCTCACCAGAGAGCCCGATGCAGGGCTCAATCCCAGGACCCTGAGATTGTGACCTGAGCCGAAGGCAGAGGCTTAACCCACTGAGCAACCCAGGCACCCACATTATTTTTTTACTTTTTTAAAAAAGATTTTATTTATTTATTTGAGAGAGAGAGCATGAGAGGGGAGGGCCAGAGGGAGAAACAGGGTCCCTGCTGAACGGGGAGCCCTTCTCAGGGCTTAATCCCAGGACCCCGGGATCACGACCCAGACACACTTAACCCGCTGAGCCATTCAGGTGCCCCAGATTTAGCTTTTAAAAACTGTATTCTTCTGTTCCTCCTGCCCCTCCCAATATAGTTATATCACCTTATTTAATCTGTCTTTACATTGTTATGATAATATTATATATAATTATATTACAATTAAAAATAATTGTTATAATTATTCACTACTGAAGCAGTTCATCTAGTATGATTGTGCTTGCTTTCTTGTACGTGTTTTGTTCTCCTTTAAATCCTTTGTCCCTCCTTGTCGGTGTGTCTCCATTTTCTACAAGTGCCAGGAGTGTGTGTGTGTGTGTGTGTGTGTGTGTGCACGCGTGTGTGTGTGCATGTGCATGTGTGTGATGGGCTCTCTCTTTCATAGAAAACATTCCTTAAATGTCTGGTGATCTTTGACTCCGTTCATATTGAAATGTTAGGTACTAAAAATCTGAGTCAGAGTGTGGGCTTGCCACATTTGTATTTGGAGACTACTAAATGTCATTTGTGAAAGTCTTTTTTTTTCCCCCGGGGCATTCATTTTTCTCCCTGAAAAAAATCTGCTAATTTTCCTTCATGTGTGCGCGCGCGTGTGTGTGTGTGTGTGTGTGTGTGTGTGTGTGTGTTAATGTTATCCTGACTGCTAGCATTTGGGGGAGTGGATTGGGTGAGGGAAGCTACATATCCCACCATTCATCCACAAATTGTCGCTTAGTGATCTTGTTTTAGACCTTACCTCTTTGATGCTCTGAGGGGCAGGGTCTGTGTCAGCCTGTGCCATTCTCCCAGGTCACCGTGCTGCAGTGAGTATTGTGTGACCTGAAGAAGAGCTTCCCCCTCTCTTCTAGCTGATCGTCCCTCTGCAGACCCTAGGTTATAACTTCTTCAGCTTCTTCTCCATCCCTCCATGCTCTTTGCATGGAAATTACTGTGTGTCATGGGGATTCCTAAATGAGGAGTTAATCACGAATGAAAAAAACACCATCAAAAGCCATTGACATATACACTTTTAAGTGGGTGAATTGTATGGTATATGGAATATAGCTCAATAAAGCTCCAAAAAAAAAAAAAAAAGATCCTTACATTAAAAACAACAACAACAACAAAAAAAACAAACAAGCTGTGGAAGAAAAGAGAACGCTGCTTTTCTAATGAAATAAATTGGGAAGGTCTATATATGTGTCTAAAATAATTTTAGTATCCTTTTTATATTGGAGATGAAAAGTAAAACAGTAAAGAGCTACAGAGAACAGACAACTTGGTAGCAATAAAAAATGCAGATAATAGAAACTATCTAATTTGAACTTCATAATTAATATACAAAATGTATAAAAATCTGAGAAATAAGATGAACATACACAGCAGTGAGAATCACTCTCTATAAATGCTCCATTTTTTATAGAAGTTGCTCTCATAGAAATAATCTCCAAAGAAATTAAGGATCAAAGCAAAAAAAAACCCGACAAACAAAGACATGAAAAGTAACTTGTATAATGAATGCTATTGGTTGCACACATACACTGCCAATAAAAGGGTCTGCCGCTTTTAAATTCTTGATTTAATAAACTGTGGCTTTAAATAACTACAGAAAATGCATCGTAAGAAGAAGCCATGCATATAAAATGTAATAAGAAACGAAATCTTGAATGCAAGCTGCAAAACATGCCTTGAAAAAAATCTACCTCTTATAAATAAATTATTAAATCAAGTTTAGAAAGGCCTTCTATCGGGGCACCTGGGTGGCTCAGTGGGTTAAGCCGCTGCCTTTGGCTCAGGTCATGATCTCAGAGTCCTGGGATCGAGCCCCGAATTGGGCTCTCTGCTCAGCAGGGAGCCTGCTTCCTCCTCTCTCTGCCTGCCTCTCTGCCTGCTTGTGATCTCTCTGTCAAATAAATAAATAAAATCTTTAAAAAAAAAAAAAAGAAAGGCCTTCTATCTCCTCCTACAAATAAAACCAGAAAATCAACAACAAGGACTTTTTTTTTAATTCATGGAAACATTAATTAGGAGAGCAGAAGGACCACAATGAATGACAAAAGGATACTAAAAGAAAAGGAACTCTTACACATTTTTAAAGGACAAAACCATAGGATTTCATGTGAAATGATAACTTCAATGCATACATTCTACATAAAGGACTTGCTTACTATTAAAGACTAATTATAGGTGCTGAGGATAGAAATGATTACTCTCACACTTTTAAGAATAGGCAGATGGAAACCTCTCATTTTCTTTGCTCTTTAAGAGATAATGGCTCTTTCTCCTTCTATAGTGCTTTAAGCATATCATCTGGATGCATGGCAGATCAGGGTCTCCAACCAAAGTACTCACTGCTTTCTTATTTTGGGGGAAATAATGGAGAGCTGTATCAGTTTCTTATAGCTGCTGTAATAAATTACCATGAAGTGGGCATCTTAACACACAGAAATGTATTCTCTTGAGAGTAGATTAGAAGTCCAAGTTCAGGGGTGCCTGGGTGGCTCAGTGGGTTAGGGCCTCTGCCTTCGGCTCGGGTCATGATCCCAGGGTCCTGGGATCAAGCTCCGCATCGTGCTCTCTGCTTGGCGGGGAGCCTGCTTCCCCCTCTCTCTGCCTGCCTCTCTGCCAAGTACACAAGTAGTGATCTGTCAAATAAATAAACAAAATCTTTAAAAAATAAAAAAAAGAAGTCCAAGTTCAAGGTGCCTGCAGACCAAATATTAGAACAAAATATTAGAACAAAAGATGCACCTAGTGCTCTTTTTTTTTTACATCTTAATTTTATTTGTTTCAGTGTTCCAGGATTCATTGTTTATGCACCACACCCAGTGCTCCATGCAATACTTGCCCTCCTTAATACCCACCACCAGGCTCACCCATCCCTCTACCCCCCCGCAAAACTCTCAGTTTGTTTCTCAGAGTCCAGTCTCTCATGGTTTTTCTCCCCCTCCAATTTCCCCCAATTCACTTTTCCTTTCCTTCTCCTAATGTCCTCCATGTTACTCCTTATGCTCCACAAGTAAGTGAAACCATATGGTAATTGACTTTCTCTGCTTGACCCATTTCACTCAGCATAATCTCCTCCAGTCCAATCCATGTTGATGCAAAAATTGGGTATTCATCCTTTCTGATGGCTATGTAATATTCCATTGTATATTTGGACCATATTTTCTTTATCCATTCATCTGTTGAAGGGCATCTTGGCTCTTTCCACAGTTTGGTGATTGTGGCCATTGCTGCTGTGAACACTGGGGTACATATGGCCCTTCTCTTCACTACATGTAGTGTTATTATCCCTTAGGAAATTACAAGGATTTGAGGAGCTCTCTGCCAGGAATTGCAGGCAGAAACTGAAATATATATATTTTCTATTATTTCATGTATGAATACCAAAATAAATTTCAGATCTAAAGACATCTTGTTGAAGAACGCCGCCTTCTTCTGGGGAGATCAGGGGTTTTGTTGTTGTTGTTTTGTTTTGTTTTTAAATTAAGGCCTTCAACTGATTGGATGAGGCCCACCCACATTACAGAGGATAATTTGTTTTATTCAGAGTCTGCTGATTTGAATGTTAATTTCAACTAAAAAAAAACTTCACAGAATATTTAGAATAACGTTTGGCCTAATATCTGGGTGCTGTGCTCTACTAAATTGACACTTAAAATTAACCATCACACTGATCTTTGCTTCAGAACTCTTGCTAGGTTGCTTGAGACTGTTGGATCTATCCCCCCTGTGGTCTGAGAGCATATCTAATGATCCTGTTTCCTTCTCCTTTGCTTTTTACAGGTGTCAGATCAGAACTATGGTCCAAAACCTTTTCCTGCCCATTCGTGCTTCCTTCTCCTTCATCTTTCCAGGGTGCTGCCCTGTTCTTCCACCACCCCCTTGCCTGCTACACTCCCCACTCTGTCCCAATGTGCTTCCTGAATGATGACACTGACATACCATCAAGGGGGATTTGGGAATAAACACTGGCAACCCTTTTTTTTTAATTAATTTATTTATTTTATATCTTTTCAGTGTAACAGTATTCATTGTTTTTGCACCACACCCAGTGCTCCATGCAATACATGCCCTCCTTAATACCCACCACCTGGCTCCTTCAACCTCCCACCCCCTGCCCCTTCAAAACCCTCAGGTTGTTTTTCAGAGTCCATAGTCTCTCATGGTTCACCTCCCCTTCCAATTTCCCTCAACTCCCTTCTCCTCTCCATCTCCCCATGTCCTCCATGTTATTTGTTATGCTCCACAAATAAGTGAAACCATATGATAATTGACTCTCTCTGCTTGACTTATTTCACTCAGCATAATCTCTTCCAGTCCCGTCCATGTTGATATAAAGGTTGGGTATTCATCCTTTCTGATGGAGGCATAATACTCATAGTGTATATGGACCACATCTTCCTTACCCATTCGTCCGTTGAAGGGCATCTTGGTTCTTTCCACAGTTTGGCGACCGTGGCCATTGCTGCTATAAACATTGGGGTACAGATGGCCCTTCTTTTCACTAGATCTGTATCTTTGGGGTAAATACCCAGTAGTGCAATGGCAGGGTCATAGGGAAGCTCTATTTTTAATTTCTTGAGGAATCTCCACAGTGTTCTTCAAAGTGGCTGCACCAACTTGCATTCCCACCAACAGTGGAAGAGGGTTCCCCTTTCTCCACATCCTCTCCAACACACGTTTCCTGTCTTGCTAATTTGGGCCATTCTAACTGGTGTAAGGTGGTATCTCAATGTGGTTTTAATTTGAATCTCCCAAATGGCTAGTGATGATGAACATTTTTTCATGTGTCTGATAGCCATTTGTATGTCTTCATTGGAGAAGTGTCTGTTCAAATCTTCTGCCCATTTTTTGATATGATTATCTGTTTTGTGTGTTGGCAAACCTTTTTTTTTACCTCTTATTCCCCTTATTGACTCTTGCCTGTGGGAAAAAGTTCATAACCTGATTAATCAATTTTGACATTTACTGGGGCCATTTTTTATTCATGGGTCAGGTCACCTTACATCAAAGATTGGTGCATAGAGGTGACACAAAGTCTTCGTGTTCTGTTTTCTGAGTCCATGCTCCTGGTATTTAAGTGAGTCAAGGCCTTTGTCCCCTGTGAGAAGTGGGGTTGGAGCCTGGCTGTTCTATCTGCGTTCTCTCCTCCCACGTCATCCTTACTCTAGCTGAGGCCCCACTCACGGTCTAGGGAGCTGGGGATAGGGGCACACGTTGGGGAGTGCCTTGACATGACTTTCCTTCTCACTGTTGTGGTGAAATCCCAACTTTGGCTTTGTGAGGAGAGAGGATAAAACAGCAAAGATGATGGAACTGGGGGACGTGGGCCTCCCTTAGGCCTCCTTTACCAAGTCACATACTTTGCTTTCGCCTTCTACCAGAATGATGTGGTAAGTTAAAAGGGGCTTCCCAGCCATTAAACATTAAAAATAATTTTTTTATTATTGAAGTCTGGTTGACATACAGTGCTACATTAGTTTCAGATGCACAACATAGTGATTTGACAATTCCATACCTTACATTGTGCTCGCTACTATAAGTACAGTTGCCATCTGTCACCACACAGCCAGTAAATATTTTAAAAATACTTTGATGATGACATTTCCCCCCTTATTTGGCTACTGATATAAAAATGATCCTCCCTCAATGAGGATACTTGGTGGAAGATTTTTGAACCAATAACAATATTGAGACTGTTTCTGGATCATTCATTAACATCCTCATGTTAACACCCAACCGGGAGTTGAATAAGACAGAGCTTTCATCCCTGATCTCGTGAGGGGAAAGCCAGGTCGACAAATACTTTCAGTGCTTCGACAGACAGGTGTACACCGTGGGGGGTGGGCATTGAGTTTCCTAGCTCTCCCTCGGGGGTGGGAGGTGGCTAGAAGAGGCTGAGTCCATAGGTTGGACTCAGAAAAAGGAGCAGGAGTCTGCAAGGCGAATGTGTGAGAGAAAGGGAACTCTTTCCCTGCCATGGAATCTCACTGGTATTGGTATGTGCAGGAAATAGAAAGTAACTTTGTAAAAGGAAGCAAGTCATCAAGGACCTCATGAATCACCTGACATGACATCCCCCCCTCCTACTGCCCTTTTTGGCTCTTACAGAAGCTGGTGGACGATAACAGTGCTATATATGATTTAAGACTCTATTTTTGCATATCTAACTTTTAAACCTGGTATAGGAGTTACAGCCTTCATTGCTTTTACTGATTTTCTGGTCGCCGAGAACATTATTATGATGATGATGATTTATTAATTAATTTTTTTTTTTTAAAGAAAACTGAGTGTCTCACAGGAATGACTTTTCCAAGAAATTGCCAACAGGTAAAAGAAAGAGTATCTGGGGCGCCTGGGTGGCTCAGTGGGTTAAGCCGCTGCCTTCGGCTCAGGTCATGATCCCAGGTCCTGGGTTCGAGCCCCACATCGGGCTTTCTGCTCAGCAGGGAGCCTGCTTCCTCCTCTCTCTCTGCCTGCCTCTCTGCCTACTTGTGATTTCTCTCTGTCAAATAAATAAATAAAAAAATAAAAAAAAAAAGAAAGAATATCATGAACCGGGGAGGGAATGATCGGAGGAGGTCACTTAAATGAACTTGATAGTGTACACATGACCTTCAGAATAGAAAGTGAACACCCTACCGCCTCAAGCACAGGTGTTGCATGTTATTTAGAAACAAGTCTCATATTCATAGTTCAATTGTTCTAGACTACGTGATTCAGGGAACCTGAGGACTATGTTTCTAATGAGTAAAATGATACTATGTAGGATGCCGCATTAATTTATGCGGTCAGCATCTGAACTTCAATTCCTCCCTTCCTTCTTTCATTGATTTGTACAACAAGCATTTGTCCAAAAACATACATTGTCCATACATTTGTCCAAAAACATACATTGTCCATAAACAATGTATCAGCACAGCCTGCAGCCCAAGATAGGAAGGGGGAAAATAAGAGAATAAAAAAGAAAAGTGAAAAAAGGATAAGCCTTCTAGTTATGCATGTGACTGGACTTGAAGTAATATAGAGATCTATAGAAAATCTGGTCTTTGGCCATATTGGGCTGTTCTCTTCTTTACATTGAGACTTATCTTTTTAATTTTTATTTTTATTTATTTTAAAATAATTTATTAATTTGAGAGAAAGAGAGAGCATGTGAGCATGGGGGAGGAGCAGAGAGAGAGGAACAAGTAGACTCTGGGCTGAGTGCAGAGCCCAATGCTGGGCTCAATCCTAGGACCCTGAGATCACAACCTGAGCCAAAATCAAGAGTCGGACACTTAACCGACTAAGCCACCCAGATGCCCCTGATATTTTTTTTAGAGCCAATGTTTGAACTGTGTGGTTAAAGCTATAGAAGTTTCTAGTATGAGATCATCCTGACTGGAGCTATATCCACAGGATCTCTCATGCAGCCTGAAAAAACACTTTTATCTGAAGCTGTGTATGGTCTCACTCTCTCTTGCTTTCTCCTTTTCCTCTCTCACACACCAAAAAAAAAAAAAAAAAAAAACAAAAAAAAACAACAACAAAAAAAAACCTTTAAAAAAGTAATCATCTTTCTCTTATCCTTACAAAATGGCTACTCATTACCTCATTGTTATTACAAAACAAAACTTATTACAGGTATGTCCAGCTGGGTGGTAGAATACTGTCATTCTTTGTAATTTAATTTAGGTGTAATGACTTAGATACTTACTGTTCTTTTTTCTTAGATTCAAGTATCACTTTTTAATAATAGCATTTATCTCAGTAAGCATTAGCAGGAAGTCCAGACAATTTAATTTATTCCGATTTTCATATGGTATATTAGGTATCTATTACTGCATAACAAATTATCTCCAAGCTTGGCACCTTAGGGCAACAAATGTTTATTATCTCAGCTTCGGCAGTCAGAATCTGGGTGCGGCTTCGCCGGGTGCCTCAGCGTCAGGACTCATGAACCTTCACCTGCAAGGTCTTGGCTAGGACTATAGTCATCCCCAGGCTCTCCTGGGCTTCCAAGCTCACCCATGTGGCTGTTGGCAGGCTTCACTGGCTGTTAGATGAACATACTAGTTTTTTGTCCCATCAGCTTCTTACAACATGGCAAAGGGCTTTCCCAGAATGAGAACTCTGAGAGAGACAGAGAGAAAAGTAACAGTCTTTTTACAACCTAATCTCAGAAGTGACAACACATCACTTTTGCCTTTTTTCATTTATTAGAAGGGAGTGTGTGAAATAATAGAAAATATGTGTATTAGGTGTCTGCCTTCAGTTCCTGGCACGGAGATCCTGAATCCCATTGAATTTCCCGAGTGACGGGATTATCTTTTGTTCTAAAGAGGTGAGGCTTGGTGGACTAATGGAAAGTCAGATTGGGGGCTGGTTCCCAGAAAGACCAAACCATGATTAGAAGATTGGAACTTTCTGCCCCACCCTCCATCCCCCAGAAAGAGGAGAGAAACTGGCCCAGAGTTCATGATCAAGTATGTCTACATGATGAAGCCGCCATTAAAATCCCTCAAAGAGCTTCCAGGTGGGTGAACCCTTGCAGGTGCTGGGGGGCTAGGGCTGAGCTCCGATCGTCTTCCCACACACCTCACCTGTGTATCTCTTCATCTGGCTCTTCACCTACATCTTTCATTATGTCCTTTATAATAAACCGGTCGGAGGAATTGTTTTCCTGAGTTCTGTAAGTCATTGTAGTATATTATTAAATACAAGGAGGGGTTGTAGGAACCCCACTTTAGAGCCGATTGGTCAGAAGTATAGGCGACATCTGGGACTCGGGGGCGGTGTCTGAAGCGAGGCAGCTAAGGGATTGAGCTCCAAACTTGTGAAATTGGATGATGCTAACTCCAAGTAGATAGAATCAGAGTTTATTAAGCTGTAGGACACCCAACTGGTATTGCAGAGAATTGCTTGACTTGTGGAAACCACACATATCCACACAGGCTGTCAGCAGTATTGTGCGTGTGTGAGTAAAGGAAAATGCAGGAGTGGTTCTCCTGGATGCAGCCGTGTGGTCCAGGCCACACTCAAGAAGATGGAAACACACAGGAAAGTGCCTGCAGGCAGGGGTCGCGGGGGGCCATTCTGCGGGCTGCCTCCCACACGTGGCAAAGTAGGCTGGCTTTACTCTCTGTGTTTTCCAATTGTGAGTGAGACATTGCCATTATCTTGCTTGTGATAACAATTTTTTAAATTGGGTTTTATGTTCCGACCACATTGATAAACATTTCTGCCAGAGCCCTAACTCTGGGGCGACAGGACGTTGATTTGTAGAGCAACTGAAGGGTGGATCGTACCGTTTTCCACAATTTGCGCTCCCTTCCCTGCCTTGTCATGCTTCACTGTGGGAGGAAGACCTGTCATCAGCTCCCTGGCTTTGGGCTCTGACCAATGGGACTTGGGGTGAAGAAACACTGAGCCATTCTGAGCAGAAGCTTTCAGAGGCTGTGTGTTCCCACTTGCCTTCTGTCCTCTTTTCTGGCAGAAGGAAACCCAGAGAATGAGAGACACATGACACAGACCGCAACCAGGGCCAGGCCTAGCCAGCAGAGCCCCAGTCGGTCAGAACGAGACCTGAGAGGGAGAAAGAGATGTCTGTTGTTGTACCTCAAGAGTTTTGGGGAGTATTCTTGGTATAGCATAAGTTGACTGATGCACGTGGGGACAGTGGGGATAGAGCAAACATCCCAAAAAGTGTCTGCTTCTGTCAGTATTCTGTTACCAAATCCCAATGAGACCGACTGCAGCCCAGTCCCCATAGGTGTTTGCATTGGGGGATGCTCGGTTTCAAGCACATTCAGTCCCCAGGGCCTGCTGTCTAACTGTGGAAAAGTTCTCGGGGCCCTCAGTAAAGTTTTGAGCACAAAAGGATCTGAATATATGTTTTTTAAACCAGTGACTTCAAGCCATTGTGTTTAAAACTTGGCAAATGTTCCGTTTTCTAAAATTTTGGAATATCGTATTTCTCTGTCAAAAACTTTCCAGTCTGGTGTACTTTGTAATTGAGATAGGTGTTACTGAATCGAAATAATAAACGAGGAAACTTCCAGAATGAAAAAGCAAGTGTCCTATTATTAACTCAATAGGATAGCTGGTTAGATAGTTAGGTGATTGTGCTATATCCCTGAATGCAGAGGGAAAAAAAACAGGAAAGGGATTTGGTACAGAACACATTGCTTCTAAGTATCTCTGGGAACAGTGATGAAAGTCAAACAACCGTATTCCTTGTCTGAAACAGAAATGTTGAACTGTGTAGGAGACACTCATTATCGAGGTGTTTTGGTTTTTTATATTTTGTCTCACTTACTTGTTTTTTAACCCCTTGCCTGCATAGTCAAAGAAAAGCCAAGGATGGCAAAATCTTTTAATACTACCATGATCGGAAATCATTTTGAATACAACATTTGGATTATTCAGGTATATCATGCGTGTGCGTGTGCGTGTGTGTGTGTGTGTGCGTGCGTGTGTGGCCATAGTCTGAACCTACATGTCTGGAGTGATTGTCTAGCATTTCCAAAATGTACTTATTTATAGCTCAGCCTTCTGCTTTGTGACCTAACAGTCCAACTGCTATATAATATGTAATTTAGAGACAGAGAAAAAGTAAAATATTCAAAGGTACATTAGAAAAAAATATAAAGGGTAAACTTGTGTTAGTTTGTCAATGAAGCAATGTAACAGAGAACAATTTCCACACAATTTTCTATGTTGTGATGCTTTGTGAATCACCCCTCCCCCACTGACTTTAATTATTCCTCTGTAACTGTTAAAAATTGGGGGTACATAGAGGACTATTTGAATCAAATATAATTGATTTAATTTCCCATTCCTTTCTTTGCCCACCACCCCCGACTCTGTCCTTTCCATTCCGTGTTTGTCCCACTGTCAGTATCTTCATAAAACCTAGAAACTGGACCACTGCTTGGATCTCTGGCCAGCCTTACTGTTCTGGGCTGGTTTCCCTTCAGTTCCTCTAATGCCCTGGTGAGGTACCCCCTCACTCCAAAACATGAGGATGAGGAAAACTTTATCTATTAGGAAAAGTCTTGAGAACAATGTATGAGTAAAAGAATAGAGACAGACATGAGTTCAAAGCAGGATGCTCCCGGGTCCGCAGGAAACCTCTCCTCCGGAACGTCTTAGAATGAATATGTGGAGGGGCGCCTGGGTGGCTTGGCTGGTTAAGCATCTGCCTTCTGCTCAGGTCATGATCCCAGAGTCCTGGGATCATGTCCCACGTTGGGCTCCCTGCTCAGTGAGGAGCCTGCTTCTTCCTCTCCCTCTCCCTCTGCCCCTCCCCCTACGTACTCATGCTCTCTCTCACTTGCTCTATCTCTCTCAAATAAATAAAACCTTTAAAGTAATAAAAATAATAACAAAAGAATGAGTTTATGGAACCAGACTGAGTCAAACTGACTATAGCTAATTATCTCTGGAAGTATCACAAGGAAGGTTCCCAAGGCCAACAGGAAGATGCAATGAAGAAGGCCTTCCAGTGGCTGGATGGATCCAAAATGAGAATTCTGGGGAGCTATTAGAAACTACCTCTGTCATGGGGCACCTGGGTGGCTCAGTGGGTTAAAGCCTCTCCTTTGGCTCAGGTCATGATCCCAGGGTCTTGGGATCAAGCCCCACATCGGGCTGTCTGCTCAGCAAGGAGCCTGCTTCCTCCTCTCTCTCTGCCTGCTTCTCTGCCTACTTGTGATCTCTGTCTGTCAAATAAATAAATAAAATCTTAAAAAACAAAAAAAAGAAGAAGAAGAAGCTACCTCTGTCATACCAATGCCTGGCTTCACCCACAGGAATTCTGATTCAGTTCACCTGGGGTGGTGCCTGGCCTTGGTATTTTTTAAAGCTTTAATGAGATGTCTTGGACATATAAAAATTGTGTATATTTAAGATGTCCAACTTGATGTTTTGAGATATCTATATCTCTATATATCTATATATCTCTGTATCTATATCTATATCTATATCTGTATCTGTATCTATATATATTACCACAATTGAGCCAATTAATAAATTCACCAGCTCTTCATGGTTACCTTTGTGTGTGTATGCACACCCCCGCACACGTTCCTCTGTGTGTGTGTGTGTGTGTGGTAGCCATGGTATCTTTTAAATTCTCTTCAGGAGATTCCGATCCAGGGTGGAGAATCTCTGGTAAACTCTGAGTTCCAATTGTGAGACAGTCTCAACAGATTGCTGTAGATTCATGTCCGCCATTCACCCCAGGCCAGCTAACCGTTCATCATGATTCCATGGTGGCCTAGGGTTTGATGATGAAAGAGCTCACCACTTATCAGGCAAACTAGACTTTGAGGGCTTGTGACGTTTCTCTTGCACATTCTAAAAGAACTTCTTGTCAGCGTTTTCAATTCCATTCATGGAAAGAATGCCTCAAGTTCATTAACACAAGAATTTCTAGTCGTTGTAACAGATTTCTCACAGCAAATGGAGATCCCCATTTTTATCCTAGTTCCCTGTGAGTTTTCATTATCCTAACTTTGTCTTTCGGTCCTTAGTGTAAATGAGGTCCTTTAAGTAGAGATAAGTTCTGCAGACCCTTCACACCCTGCTGCTTTGACCCTCTCCTAGTGTCTCCATCCTGCAGCTAAATTCAATCTCCCTAAAGTGCAGTTTTGGTCATGCTATAATTCTGCTATGAAGTCTTTCAGGAGCTCTTCACTGCCTTCTGGTCCCACTCTGTCTTTTCTCAGTGCTTTCCTAAAAAGCCCAACCCTAGGATCAAGTCCTGCATGGGGGGTAGCGGGGGAGTCATTGCTCAGCAGGGAGTCTGCTTCTCCCTCTCCCTCTGCCACTCCTTCCTGCTCATGCTACCTCTTTCTCAAGTAAATAAATAAAATCTTAAAAATAAATAAACAAATAAAAAAGAACCCAACACTATGTTCCAGGCAAACTGAATCATACAAATGCTCCATTTTCCTTCCTCTTCATTTTAAGCTTCAGCTGGTCCCTCCATCTGGTACATGCTTACTTCTGTTCTCTCAATCCTTACCATCGTGCCTGGTTAGTTCAATCTACTTTTAAACGGAATCTCCATCCTGCTGCCTTTCCCCACCACCCTGGCACAAGCGAGCTGTTCCTTCTGGACATGCCTTCATCAATACCATCACAACTTGTTTTCTCACTGCTCCTCAGCCTTCCCACTAGCTAACTAGTCCCCACTCATATTTTATTCAGGTTTGAACTTGAGTCTTTTCCTTTGGGAGGCTTTTTCTGCTTCCGAAGCCTCAGTGAGATTTCCAGTATGTGTTCCTGTAATGCTCTCTGATTCTCCGTCGCATTAATCATCACGTTGCAATTACTTGCTCAGAAGCTATGATCTCTGCTGCTCTGTGAGTCCCACGAACACCAGGATGAATCCACCATATTCGTGCCGAGTATCAAGCCTCTAGACAGTGTGTGGCACGTAGTCAATACTATACATTTGCCGAATGGATGTTGAATAAATTCAGTTTCAAGTCAACAAATCTTATTAGCACATGCAAGATGCTAGACAGTTTGAGGTGACTGAGGTATATCAGTGACTGAAGAAGATGAAGATCCCTTCCCTCATGAGCTTGGATTCCAGCAGAGAGAGAGTGATAATAAACATAATGAATATGTTAATTCTATAGTATGTTAGAAAGTGTTAAGTGCTATGGAAAACATTAAAATTAAAAAATTACATAATAATGAAAAAGTATGAAAAAAATAGGAGTGCACAATTTGTGGTATTAAATCAGGTGGTCAGGTTAGGTCCCATTGCAATGGTGGCATGGAGCGTCAGTCATACAGACATCTAGGGAAAGGAATGTTCCAGGTGGAGACATGGCCTGTGTAAAGGCCCGGAGAATTCCTGGTGTGTTGGGGAAAGAGCAGGAGGCAGTGTGTCTAGACCAGAGTGAGCAAGGACTAGTGAAGGAGCTAACTGGCATGAATGGGGGTCCTTTTGGCCATCTGTAAGGATGTTGGCTTTCATGGTGGTGTGAAAAGGAAAGTCATTGCAGGGTTTCAAACATGAGCTGACATAAAATTTTTTAAAAATCTATAGCCAACAGGATTTTGGATATGACAGAACAAGGGGAGCCATAGATGACTCCAAGGTTGTAACTTGAACAAACAGGAGGCTAGAGTTGCCATTACCTAAGAAGGGAAAAGTTGTGGGTTAAGTCTGTTTTGGGGGTCATGGGAGATCAAGAGTCTGGGTTTGGACAAATTGAATATAAGGTGCTTATTAGACATCCAAGTGGGAGTGTCAACGACTCCATTTGGTGTATGAATGTCAAGCTTAGAAAAGGGGTCTAGGTTGGAGATCTATACTAAGGAGTTGTAGACAAGAAAGCGGTATGCAGAATCAGAAGCCCAGATGAGATCCTTGAGCCGGTGAGTGTAGACGGTAGGAGGAGATTGACAGCCAAATCTGGGAGACTCCAACATAAAGAAATCTAAGGGAAGAAGATGAACCAAGTAAGGTTATCAACAGAGACCAGAAAAAGGGTGTTGTCCTGGGAGCCAAGGGGTGACAATATTTCAGGGAGAATGATGAGTTCTCACAAATGCTGCTGCTAAGTCCAATAAAGCTGAGAACTGGCTATTAGATTTGGCATTTGGTCACCGGGGACCTTTATGAAAGTAGTTTTGAATGCGCGGTGAGAACCCTTTTAGAGTAGATTTAAGAGAAATTGGGAGCAGAGGAATTCAAGAATGAATGAACCCATGATGTTTATCAACTTCTACCTTCTATTGTCACCATTAGATCTTCCTGTTGTCTCTTCTTCTAGATTATAAACTGAAATACAGGAAGAAGCTGGGTCTTTGACACTGACATAGTTGCGTGGAACCTGGCATAGTTGCGTGGAACCTGGCAGAGTGCCTGCATACAGCAGGCACTCAATAAATGTTGGTTGACTGCGTGATTGGTTGATTGAACATTAAGGGTGCAGCTAAGTTTGTCCTTATCCTTTTGGGCTTCCCCTGTTTCCTTTTTAATTCTTCCTTCCCTCCCCACAAAACCTAGCCAGATGCCCCGTGTCCTGCTCCCTTCCAGCTGTCCCTTATCTTCCCAGCCTCCCTTCACCCATCACCTGCTTGACAATTGCCCACACAGAACCTATTTCCTCAGGGTGGCCTGGGGGTAGGAACAGGGCAGCTAACCTAATAAGAGAACTCCAATTTGAGAACCTAGCCCCCTGATAATATGGGGCTTCTAATGGGTAAAACCCATCCAAGAGAAGTATTCTAACACTGAGTAATAAAGGCCAGTAGGAACCAGATCTCATAATACGATAGAAAGAACTTGAAATAGCAAGTGTGGGTTTTTTTTTTTTCATTTAATCTGAATTACACGCATCTAATAGGAATATTAATCAGCTGTTCCTAATAGAATAAGAAAACAGGCCAAAACAAAGCACTGCAGAGCTGTTCTTAATTACTTTCTCATGGGATTAGTTTTTAAAGTCGCAAAATAGTATTACATTTTTTCTAGTGAGGCATGGCCCTGTCTAATGATTTAATGTACTTTCTTCAAATTAGTCCCTGTAAATGGTTGATTTTAGGCTGCCATAGAGTCCTTAGTTAATTTTGGAGTATAGAATTTGAATTGCTGGATTTCACTAATTCATTTATTTAAGGGATACTTATATATGTTAGACACTGTGGCACTAACAACAACACAAAAACTAATAGCAATAAAACTCCCTGTAAAGCAAGCCGGATAATACCATTTTAAGAATTAGAGCCTCTGTTGCCATTATGGTGGATAGGTTAAAATAACTAAATTTTCTTTTTCTATTGTTCCTGTTCTAACCTCTCTTTGCAATTATGAAATCCCATTCAACTATGATCCTCAAACAGTCATACAATATACTTTGAAATAACTGAACCCTCAAACAGATAGGAAATACATGCCACTGCAAATGAAAACATTAAGGCACAAAGAAGGAAACTGATTTAGTTGAAGTAATTTGACGATCATTGGGCTCAAGCAGCACAATTATCCAGGCATGAATTCTGCAAGCAGCTTGATAAACACCTTCCACTCGGTTGAAGGTAAGAACTGCATAAATTCAATAAAACAAATTATTTCCTCAGGGAGAAAGCACACAGGAGCGGTACTGAGAACATTTCTGTCATGCGTTTCTTATTTTTCCGGATGATTAGTAAAAAGTGACCGAGGAACTTTTCCTTGGTTTCCTTCAAAGACTGACTGGAAACCAAAGGTCAGCTTGCGGGGATGACTGACAGGTCTCAGTAAGTTGCAAGGAATGTACATATTTTACATTCATTCATATTGGAATCAAAGGTAAGCAGAAAAAAAAAAGATGGGAATCTTAGAGGTACTGAGTTTATTCAGGAAATAAAAGAATATCAGCTTAGCAAAGTGTCGTCATGGTTCAGCTTTTCCCTGAAACTCTGCAGTTCAAGCTTTGTGCTTGTGTTTGGGGGGCAATTTTGCCCAAGATAAAGAGTTAAAATCAGCCAGCTCTTTCCATATCCTTTTGCAGCCCTTCCCCCAACAATCAAGCTATCAGAACAGCAAAATAAAACCACAACAGTCTCTCAATAAGAACATTTTTATGAGTTTCCTCTCTGTCATTATTCTCTTTTGGCTGAGCAATCTTTCTCTGACAACAGAGTATTTATCTTCTTTGCAATGCCTGGATTCATGGTCTTATGCCATCTACTGTAGTAATAATTTAGCTGGATAAAAGGAAGAGGAGAGTACATTTAGAAAGTCAATTTCTAATTTTTGCATTTTAAACTATTTTTCCTCATGCCCCAAATCCATTTCAGATGGGTTAAAGGATTGACTGATAAAATACTAAAGCTTAGAAATCAGAACAAAATATGATTTGATAGCTATGAAGATTGTGAAGAGTTCTTCTTATAATTATAGGCTTAGAAACAATAGATAAAATAATCAAGGAAAATATTGACAGATTTGAGTGCATACAAATAATAACTTTGGACATAGAAAACCAAAAATGTTATGATCTTTATTTCATAGACAGCTCTTAGAGAATGCCATTTCTGTGGTATTAGCAGATCTGTTATCACTATTATCACACTGTCAAGTCTTTTCATAATATACTTTAAAAAACCCTGACTGTCAAAATAAGTCAGTGAATAAAATAAATCGTAAATCAAAATAAGTCATAGGAGACTCACTAAATAAGAAAACCGCTAAGCCTTAAAAAGGTAGAATAGCAAAAGCTATAGTCAAATTCTCATAAGAAGAAATCCAGGGACTCGAGAAACCTTTTGGAAAAATTTTCAGTTTTATTCATGAACAAAGAAATGCACTTCAACCAGTGAGATGTACTTTTTTTCTATTGAATTAGAAAAATATATAATGATATGTAAACACTTTGCTGGTGAGGATGCTAAATAGTGGACATTGTGGTACATTCTAGTGGCTGTAACAAACTGCTTCAGAATTTTCCGACCCTATGCTGGGGTCCAAAATGCTGAATCCACTCTAGATCAAGAGCTATAAAATGTCTTCTGCCAAGATGGCGGACTAGCATCTGTTGCAGGCTGCTATGCTCAAAAGCAATTCTGCAGTAATTGTAGAAGAGGAAGATACAGATTTGCAGGAACAGCAGCTCCCACAAAGACAGTGAAAAGTCCCTGGGAAGACTATGGCCTATCCTAAAAGAGTAGGAGGAGTTGGGTGTCTCAGTCTGGCATGAAAGGCTGTTGGGTGTGACAAAGGGAGGATGGGTTTGAATAAAGCTTCTAAGTTCTACTCTTTCTTCTCTTTTGGGTTACCTTAGAACAATCAACTCTGACGCTGGTGTGCTAGGAACAAAATCAGGGCAAAGGTTTAAGTCCTTCTGGGATACAGTGTTAAGGAAAGCAGGACAGTGTCTCTCTTTGGGCATGGATCTTCCAAACCCTTTGGGCTATGACTTCAACCTAGCCTATTCCAGGTTTCATGGTAAAGGCTTGGTGTTGGATCATCAGTGGTTCTGTTGTGCCTGCAATTCTCCATCCTTGACTCATCTTTTCTTCCATTCCCTCAGTACCCCGGGACTGACACAGACAAGGGCCCGACTCTGGGAGTTCACCGGCGCACATTATTAGAGACATAAGCTGACACCCCAGGAAAACATGAGCTCAAAAGCCAAAATAACTAGTGGATGAAAAATTCAACTTTCTAAAAGAATGACCAAAAATTGGACAATATTTACCATCTGAGTTAGAAATGTTGGAATAGAAACCCTGAGATAAATAAGTGGCAGATAGATGCAGAGATACTTAGCTAGGGAATGAGATAGTGAGGTGGAAAATCAGAACTCTCCCAGACTAACAAAAATGATAAAGAAATAAAGGAGAAAAGGAAACACTAAGAAATTTAGAAGGGCAGGACCAGTATTTATAAAGGGCACGGGAGACTGCAAAGGAAAGAAAAATAAAAGTAAAGAGGAGAAAAAATTTTTAAAAAATGATATAATGTTTCAGATGAAAAAAGAGAACTAAGGAAATATCTAGACATGATAAGGACATTTAAAGAATATCAAAGACAAAAAGAAAGTCCATAAAAGCTTTCTAAGAGAAAGAACAGATCATCAAAAAGGAATGAAAGTCATACTCACATCAAATTTCTCATCAGCGACCTGAGATGCAAAAAGGCAGTGAGGTAATATATTTGAAGAACTAAAAGAAGAAAAATTCAAAACTAGAAATTTATACCCAGCCAAATTTTCAATCAAATTTGAAAGTTTAATAAAAATATTCTCTTGCATACATACCTCAGACAGCATACCATACAGACTCTGACTGAAAGCACTTGTGGAGAAAGAAAAGTCTAGGCTGTACAGCAAGAGATAAGAGAAATATGGGTGGTAGAATGACTTATTAAAGTCTATGTTTTTTTATTTTTAAAAGCCAGGACTAAAGGAAATGAAAACTCTTATACTCATAATAAACAAAAATTAAAATTCTAGATTTTATCAACATGATAAGTGGGGGAATTAGATGGGGTGTCCTACAGGGACATGAGAGTGTGTTAAGTAACTTTTCTTATTAGGATTAAGTTATAGATATTAATAAATTTTAAAAGTCCGCAGTATAAATAAACTCGAGTGTAGGCATTAAAGGACAACCACCAAAAGAAAAGAAATATGATAATATATAACTATCAGAAGAAGAAAAAAATCACTCGAACTCCCTAATAGGAGCAACAAAGGAGAAAAAAGAAATAAAAAGAAAAGATAGTGTTGGTAGAATAAAGTAAGAAGGCAGAAACAAGCCCTAATATATCAAATTAAAATAATGCAAACTGTTAAGCAGATCAATTTAAGATCAGATTTGGATTGGACTTTCAAAAAAATTGAACAATATCTTCTCTGTAAGAGCCATACAAAAATTCAATGAAATATTAAAGATAAAAAGAGACATATACCAGGAAAATATTAAACAACAGAGACATATACCAGGAAAATATTAAACAACAGGAAACTTAAGTAGCAATGGTAATAACATAGCAGAATTTGGGGCAACAATAATAAATGACAAAAAGGTATTATATCCTGGTAAACCAAAAATATGGGATCATAAAACATGACCATTAAAAAATATGTATGTAACAACAGCCTTGAAATACAGCAACAATGACCAGAACTGTAGGGGAAAAACCAGGTAATTCAACAACTGAATGCAGATTTTAACACGCACTTAGAAACTGAAAGATAGCAAAGAGGACTGATACCTAAAAGTGCCACAAGAACTATCAGATGTGTAGAAAACTTTGCACTTATGGAGAAAACACATCCTTTTTAAGAACTCACAGAATATTTACAAAAACACATTGTATATTAAGCGAAGAGATATGAATAGAATATTCTATAAGTTTAGATAAGGAGTTCATTTGCATGAGCATCCCATGATGGATGGAATTATTGAATCACTATCTTGTATACTTGAAACTAATATTCTACTGTATGTCAACTAACTAGAATTTAAATAAAAACTTTTTAAAAAGTAATTCATGAAGATATTCTTGAAGTTTAACTTATTGAACAATCACCAGTAGCCCTCTGAAGACTTAAGTGACATTCCCACTTTTGCCACTGGGCAAATACTTTGTCTCTTGCAAATGTTTATTTAACCCAGTTTACTGTGCCTCCCATTATTTTTAAATCACATTTTCAAATCTTCCTTTACTTGTGGATACAATGTCTTTTCTTCCTGGGAGGTCTCAAAGCAATTCCTGGAAGGTGTACATGGGAGACTTTTGCATTTTACCCCTGTGGAGAGGAAACCCTTCAAAATTCCTACAGTGAATACTGATGGGTAATGGTCTCTGGCTCATGGTTGATGGTCACTCTCATTTTTTTTCTGTGGGCAGCTCTTCCGTAAGTGACAAGAGCCCGATTTCCAAAGTTTAAGTCTCTGGCCTTTTTGTTTACGGCACAGGCTGTGTCGGCAAATTCAATGCATTCCTAGACGTTAATGTTCTACATACTAATTAAAAGAATAGTTGCAAAGGTAAGTTAGGAAACTAGCATTTTGAAAAAGCAGTCTTTGTATTGAAAAAATTAAACAGTTTAGAACTAAATATGAATGAAAATCCTGTACATCTATATTCGTAGGACATGGCTAAAGAAATATTTAAGAAGGAATTTACAGCTTTTAATACTTTTATTTGAAAACAAAGGAGGTTATAAAAAAAGTGGAAATACACATGATCCAAGAGGCAACAAAAGCAACTGACTAGAGAGCACCGAATAGCGTTACTGGAATGACTGTGTGTGGTTCTGCAAACTCAGTGTATCGTAAATATCAGTGTATCTCTCAAGCCCAGTTAAATTTTCTAATTTAAACTTTCTTGCTTCAGCCATGCTGAGTAGACAGTTGGTGACAGGGCTTCTCTGATCCTGTAGAGAGTTCAGCAGGTGTAGAGAGAGTGACCTCAGCTGGCTGGATTCCCGATCTCAAGGATTTGAACCAAGAGACCTAGAGGGACGTTTCAAGTTATTAGTGATCTAATGTGAGCTGAGTCAATGGCCCTGTATAAGGTGAGGAGGTAACCAGTGGACCAGACTGCACAGACAGATAGTGATGAAGGAGACCACACCGTTGCCAAGAAATAAAGAGCTTCTGAAATTGCTGCCCTCCGTGTCAATGCCTGTCCTTAGAGTCTGTGAATTTCTGAGTCCTTGAAATTAACTTCTTTCTTTGGCAGAATTAGTATGATTGTTCTTGGTAACTGACAGATCTTGGCTCTAATGCTACACCATAAAATCGTGCACATCTTCTTTTTCCGTTCCTTTTTTTAAAAAATAGGAATTGTTTTTTGTGTTCCTTTATCTGCGGTTATCAAATGAACGGGACTTTGTCAATATTTGCTTAGAAAAATTGCTATATAATATATTAAATGAATATGGCATCTACTTCTTTGGCAAGAGCAATAAAATTTTCGTGACTCTGTGCGTTCTCTAGCTAAGATTTAGATCAATCTATAAGGAATCCAACCAATGAGAACCCAGGAATGCCTCGATCCTGTGTAAGTCTCCTGCATGCATCTAGTTATGTTATCTGTCAGAATTTGATAGCTCATCTGTGTGTGCAACCAGGCAACACACCTAAGTTAAGGATGTTTTCGTGTTTGATGAGTCGTAAGAAACTTAAGATAGGAAATATGCTGAGGACATGGAGGGGGTAGACATTCTGAATTGAGTTAGGGAGGAAAAAGTGCAAAAGAAAGTGATGGGCAGAATGCAGTTTCGTGTGTTTGATCTTCTGCAGGGTCTCACCCTTTCCTGTGGCTGCTTCAGTCAGCTCCAGACCTGGGCACTAGGACGGAAAGTTCTGCGATGAGGTGTGAGATTGCAATGGATGCTATTACTATGTAATCTACGTAGCAGGTGTTTCCCCTCCCCTCCCCCAGTCCGGCTGCTGCACCCATCCCCCAGCTGCTCTATGTTTTATCTGGTAACAGCTCACAGGTAACACCTTTCTGAGACCTGCCTTCTGCCAAGAAGGGCCACCTCATCGGGAGATTCTTGGGAGGTTATACCTTCCCCCAAGGATGGTGCACAGTTAACGTCTGACTGACATGTGGGTGCGAGAGCCTGGACCTCTCGTCTCAAATTAGGATAAGTCTGTGGTGCTATTCTTGCTCCAGAGTTCTCTGAAGGATCAGGCCGGGGCTAGATTTGGACTGAACCCTTAGTGCCTTGGCTTTTCCCCTGGTCCCATCCTGCTGTCCTCATTCTCCTACAGGGTACCCTGAGGGCATCCCCTCCATATAACGCTTGCAAGGTAATCTCCATCTTACTTCTATTTCTAGGCAGTCCCCCTTTAGACACTCATCGAACTTTGAACCTGACTAAGTGAAGGCCGTCCTTCCTTTTTTTTTTTTTTTTAAAGATTTTATTTATTTAACAGATAGAGATCACAAGTAGGCACAGTGGCAGGCAGAGAGAAAGAGAGGAGGAAGCAGGTTTCCTGCTGAGCAGAGAGCCTGATGCGGGGCTTGATCCCAGGACCCTGGGATCGTGACCTGAGCCGAAGGCAGAGGCTTTAACCTACTGAGCCACCCAAGTACCCCCCAGCCCCGTCCTTCCTTTTTGCTACTGTCTGTCGATTTGCTAGCGCAGCAGTCGAGGAATAACAATCCTGGCTGGTCCAGTACTATTTTCCTCCGTGAGAATTCCTCTCCATCACTGAGGTCTATCTACAAGCTCATGTTTACCACTTAGCATCTGAAGCCAGTCCTCTTAATGCCTTTGTTTAGGAAAACGCTCCTCTTTGAGGGTGAAAGGATAGACCCTGAGGCGTGCATTCCAAGAGTGTGATGAAACAAAAAGATAAATTGATCTGCCGGAGAATATACAAAGGTATTTTACTGGGGTGCATCTGGAAGGGGAGAGATCCAGGGAGGAGGAGAGAGAGATTTGGCAGTAAGAAGGGGAAGGAAGGAAATTCCCAATAGTAGAGGAGCCAAGACATCCAAGACCCAGAACATCTCATATTCATTGAGAAGGTGTGTTGTTGGGAAGTAAACTTCCTAGAACTCTCAGTCTTCGGTATACAATTAATTTACCAAATTTGGAGGCTGGTGGTGAGGGAAATAGAGAGTTAGCACAGTGAAAATCCAGTGGCCTTTGCTGATGCCTATGGTGGGGAGCAACATCTTTTCAAGGGGGCAATAGGTCAGGTATCTTGAGGGCAATTAAGAGAAAAGCGAATGCTGGCCTGTGGGGACACTTGCAGGCAGAGAGAAGCAGCTGTGTCATGGCCCTGAGTCAGAACAGGTATGACACCGATGCTCCCTGCCCACAAATAAACTAGAAGAAATTGATTTAGAAGCAGGGAGAGAAAGGCTATCATCAGGATCACACACACACACACACACACATCCCAGTTAGTACCTAACTATTGTGAACTCAGTCTTTAATGAAATTCTGGTGAAGTGGAACAAAAAACATGGTTACATAACCTTTATTTGGCTCTCTTTCTTTCTCTCTCTCTCTGCCCCTCTTTATTTTATTTTATTTTTTTCCAGAATAGACAATATCGGAGCCTGTTAGTGCTGTACTTAGGAAGATTAAGTGCTTTTAGAAAAGAGTACCCTGGAATTAACAAAGGACAAGCACAATCTGGTAACTAAAAATGGTTCCCCAAGAGGAAAGCCATGTACCTTTCTTTTCCCATACTCTCAGTCCTACTGATTTTTTTCATGTTCCATCTCAAATACCCACCGTCATAGTGTCTCCTGACCTGTTCCCAATCAACAATGATTTCTTCTTCCTTTTGAACCTTCTGTATCTTAGAGTTTGAAGAGTTCTTAAGTTAATGTTAAATTTTGCTCTCTTTTATACTGTTATATCCAATCAAGACTCATAATTAAGACAGAGACATTTAACTGGCAAAATTTCAAGAGTTTTACTGGGCATATGGAATTCTTCACATCAAGAAAATCAGTCCATGTGTGAGGCCATGTCTAATGCAGACAAGGGATTTCATGACGACTTTATAAACTCCAAAAAAATACAAAACAACAGATAATACTTATAGAGAATGCACTATATGCAAGCCCTTTGCTCATGTTAGCTCATTTCATCTTCATTATGATCCTATGAAATAGGTACTATTCCTGTCCTCATTCTCCAGATAAGTTGACTGAGGCACAGAGATGCTGAATAGCTTGTCTAAGGGAGTAACAGCACCAAGATGGAACCGAATAGTCTGCCTTTATTTTATTTAAAGATTTATTTTTTATTTATTTGAACGAGAGAGAGAGTGCACACATGAGTTAGAGGAGGGGCAGAGGGAGAGAATCTCAAGCAGACTTCCTGCTGAGCATGGCACCCAGCCTGGAGCTTGATCTCATGACCCATGAGATCATGACCGGGCCCAAAAACCAAGGGTTGGACACTTGACCAAGTGAGGCACCCAGACGCTCCAGCTGCCCTTAACTAGTAAACTATACTGCCTGCCGTAAACTTTAGAAATCCGGGTCTACAAATTCAATTCTTCTCCCGACAAAACAACCTTATGGCTCATAGGACAAAGCTGAGGAGGGTAGACGAAAGGGAACAGGATCAAGAAATTGTATTTTCTTTCCCTCTGTCGTGGGAAGTCTCTGACTTCATAAATTCTTGGATATTCTCTGCTTTTTAGCAAAAAAAAATTATGCATTCATAAAGAGTAAAAGAGTTGGGTCTTTGTTATACATCCTGTTGCCTCACATCAACCCTCCAGGGTCTTAAGTGCATATCAGATAGGTGCTGGAAGGAGTCCCAGGTCCAGAAACATGTTTAAGGTAATTATTCTAACTTAGTTATGACAAGGGATAAGACAGATTGTATATACCCACCCAGTATATAGATATATACCCACTCTCCCTTGAAGAGCTCCTTTAGCAATAATGTGGGCAAAGAGCAAACTTGAAAGTTGTCGGCCCTCTCTGAGTTTGCCAATGTTTCTGTTCTAATATTTTACATGCACGAAAAATCAAACTGATCCGTTTGTTGAAATTATGATTTTATGTACGTCTTCTTGTATGCCCCCTCCTCCAGGGTAAGACTGAACCTTTGTATCTCCCTCATTACCTTGTACAACGCCTTGTACTCTAAAGATTCATCGAACCCGGATTGACTACGTACTTTGCATACACGTTGCATCTGTCAAGGTTGAGCTGGAAATAGGGGAGGAATCAAGCAGAAGAATCAAAAGGGAAATGGAAGAAGCTGAGAGAAAGGACTGTTTACAAAGGTGCGGGGTTAAGGGCCGGTGGTGAAGACCCAGGGACTAAAAGAGCAGGAAGCTGTCCCCTCCCTTGAGTGTGAAGGGACAAGGAGAGGGAATGGCTGCTAGAATCTGGTAAGAGCTGAGACTGGAGAAAGGGTGCCCAGCCAGAGCGTTGGACCTGGGGTGGGGGTGGGGGAAACATGGCCACTGCCAGACTGGGACCTCATAGGGAAAAAAAGGAGGAGGGAAAGAGGTGATGGAGCGAATGCCTGGCCCTCTTTCTCTTGCCACACCAGACCTCCTTCCAGGCCGCCCGTTGTCTGAGCTAACAGGAAGTCAGCAGAGTAGATCAAGGTGGAGACTAATCTGGAAAGACACATGGAGAAAATGCAGCAGACGCCTATAGCGAAGGGGGTTCTTTCACTCAACACCTATTGATTACCTTGGTATGTGAAAAGCACTGCACTCAGTAAAGTGAGCGAAACAAATGGGAAAATAGCATAATTCCCCATGGGAAATGGCCATTTACATTTTGAAAATGATTCATAATGGATTACAGCAAAAATCTTTTACTCTTTTTTGATGTCCCCAGTGGTATATGCATATGATGTGAAAATGGGCTTGTAAGGGAAAGTGACAATTTACTTCTGTTTTCCTCACCGTCTGTCGTTCCTCTTAGAGGAGTTCTGGTGATAATCTCTGTATCTTTAAAAATAGGCTTATTTTTATATACTTATTATATAATATACTGAAATTTTGATCGATTCACTGTAGGCACTATGATATTACTTCAGGAAAATAGACCCAGAGGCTCTACTTAACAAGAGCGGCAGACCTCCTGCTGCCCTCGCCACTTTGTCCCCCACCCCCCCACCTCTAGGGCCCAGAGTGAAGGCCCCCCCACTGAGAAGCTCTACCCAGGTCTGCAGCACCTCCAGTCAGCATCTCAGCATCTCATCCTTGAGATACAATTTCATTTTAATTTTTTCAAACTGACAACATAAAGAGTTTTAAAAATCAATCGGTTTTACAAAGCTTATAGCAAAAGAAATAGTCCTTGTCCCACTCTGTTCGTTTCTGTCATCCTGTGGGCGGGGGTACGATTTCCACTTTCTTCGGCTCTTTCTTCTGGTATTTATCATATATCTGAATGTAAATGGTGACATTGTGACTTATATATGCACCAGAAATATTCGAGTACTTCTACAGCTCAAAGCATGCTTACAAAATCTTTAACCTTTCTTTGTTTTTTTAAGCCTTTATTTCTTTTGCTTGCTTGCTTGCTTTCCTTTCTTTCTTTCTTTCTTTTTTAAGATTTTATTTGTTTATTTGAGAGAGAATGAGTGAGAGAGAGCATGAGAGAGGAGAAGGTCAGAGAGAGAAGCGGACTCCCCAAGGAGCTGGGAGCCCAATGTAGGACTCCATTCCGGAACTCCGGGATCATGACCTGAGCTGAAGGCAGTTGCTTAACCAACTGAGCCACCCAGGTGCTCCTTCTTTTGCTTTCTAACTGCAGTTTCTCTACATTTCTGGACGATGTTCCCAAATGAAAATTCAATACCTCCAAGATCTACCAATTTCAGTAGGATGTAAAGAATGTACCTTAATGCCCAGCAGCAAATCTGCATACAGTTGACACACAATGTCACATTAGTTTCAGGTATACAACTTAGTGATTTGGCAAGTTTGTTCATTATGCTGTGTTCACCGCAAAGGTAGCACCATCTGTCCCATTAGATCTCTATTACAGTATCACCGACTATATTCTTTATGATTTGCCTTTTACTCCCATGACTTACTCATTCCATAACTGGAAGCCTGTGTCTCCCTCTCTCCCCATCCCTTCACCACCCTCACCTCTGGCAACCATCATTTTGTCTTCTGTATTTATGGTAACAGATATATCCTTGAGATAGACATAAACTACAATAACAAATTAATTTTAAGTTTCTTTAGGGAGACTTTAGTAGACTTAATACTTAGTAGATTTAATTCTTAATACTTAAATATGTACACAGTAGACCTGTGTATGAACCCTTTGTCAAAAATTACTTCATTTTCTGACCCTAGTTTATTAGTACATATGCTTCATTCTACCCCAGCATTATATTCACTCTAAAAATACCTCATATTCTCATTATGACCTATTGAGATATGAAAATACTTTATTTCCTTGTCTTGCATTTTGTAGGATTTTCCCTATTAATAATAGTGAATTACTCAGTGTCTGTCTCTACATTTATTTGTCCCCCCCAGAAATATCTATATATACTAGATCTGTATGCTTTGTTCAACAAATTTGTAAGAAGAATATTATGTTCCAAAGTTGTTTTTCAAAGAACGAATTCAGTTCCATTTCTGAATGCCATCTTTCCCCATCATTACAAAAATCTTTCTGAAAGCATTCTTTCTACTGAGTGACTTGGTATGGTGTCTATTTTGAGCGTATGAGCAAGCGAAATTATTTCTAAATCAGAGCAAAGTGTTTAAGTTGCAGTTGAAAGTTCCATTCACTTCCATAAGCCCTTATTAGAGTGGATGTGGATGTCCTCATCCCAGTGATGTTCTGACAATATGAGACACAACACCTATGTTCGAGAGGCTTACAGTCTTTGGAATGACAGGTGCACGAAGTAAGGAAGATATGAGATGTATGGAATCTGAGAGCCAAAAGGAGTGATGCAGGCAAGCAGTAGGTCTCCAAAAAAATGGGTGTGGGCTGAGGTAGCTGATGGAAGGGGTCATGCAGTTGTTGCAATCAGAGAGCCTTGAAAAAGGAGCCATTGAACAGGAAATGGGCAGTGTGGGAGGGTGAATGAAGAACAGGACACAGTGCTGAAGGGGTATGTGGTGTCTGGGAGACCCTAAGCATGTCAAGTTCACCAATGCCTGGGTCGAGTCGAGCAGAGAGAGCTAGAATCGAGCCCATCAGGCAGGCAGAGCTCTCCTTCCACACTGTGGAGTATGACACCGGGAAGTTTTTGATTGTAAGGCTGCCTTACTACAGATGCTCCCAGGGATACCTGTCTCAACTTATACAAAGTGGACCTTAGAAGAATTGTTGCCTACCACGTACCAACAACATTTAGCCACGGGAAAGAATTCTGTGTGCTGTGGAGCTACAAAGTGGTTTGAGATGGGGAAGATGATCTCAAAGTGAGGGCAAGGCATGCAAGCTCTGGCTGAGGAAGCATTGTTCACACACCCGTACGGCTCCCCTCGGGGTTATCTGGATCATGCCCCCTTCCCTTCCTTCTCCCCCACCCTGTTTCCCTGCTTGCCACTTTTGCATCCTGCTTATGCCTGGAACGATTCTGGAAAGGCTCGAGCTGTATTTGGAGAACCTCTCACATCAGATTTGTGACCCGTCATGCATGGTCCATTAGATTTCATGTTTACGCCAAAATGGTGAGGGCGCAGGGCTGGTGTGGAAGCAATCTTAGTGTCTTAACATGTTTCCAACTAGTGCAAAATTGGAGCTGCTAAGACAATACAAAATCGAAATAAACATAACAAGAGTGGGGATTCTCTTTATTTCCTTACCAGTAGGCTGAAACAGATCAATTCACTGAACAGCAATTTGTCAAAAGATAATGTTGCTTAAAAAAAACCAAAACCAAAAAACAAAACTCACAGCTTGCTGTGTACCTGTTTGCTACATTGTGATTTCTGGACTAGCAATTAGCTGATTGACTAATCCATCAAAAGAGCTGCTTGCTGAATTATCAATACATAAAAATTTCGCTGTATTAACTACTACAACAGAATGGCATATTTACTTATCTGATTCAGGAAAGTGCAGAGAAAATGCCATTGATCAACAATTAATCCAGTCTTCCTTCTGAGTGCTTTCCCTCCTTACTCCTACCCTCCTGGGTAGTGTGGGCCAGGGGAACTTAAATTGAGCATTTATCATTTCAACTGTTTCCTTTTCAGCATGTGTCTATTCTTTCAGTTTCTCACCCTCCCTCCTTTCCCTGACAAAGATGGCTCCTGGGATCATGGCCTTACTGTGTTCTTGTGGTAATGGCAGGGGAAGCAGAGGGGGCTCTGATCTGGGAGTGGACTCCTGTGCTTCTGTGGAAGGAATGTTCCCTGTCCTTCTTGTCCCTCATCTCCCTGCTGGCTCCTATTCTGAAGTCTGCTGAAGTTGAGAACTTGTGTAATTTCTCTCGGAATAGTCTAGCATGTTGACTCAGACCTACCTCAGCTGCTGGTGATCCTGCATATTCTCCCTACGATCTGATTGTGAATCCTATTTGGTTCTTTGACTGGGCCGTGGTCCTAAAGATATGGCTGTCAGTGTAGAATCACCCCAGAGAGTTTATCAACCAGCAATACCAACTCCTATGTACTCCACTACAGGCCAATGGGAGCTACTAGACAATTTCTATACCACCAGGAGCTGAGGAAGACTGGGTAGCCCCCCAAGACCATGTAATCTCATAACCCTTCCAATTTTACTGTAAAGCAGTTGCCTTGAGCTGCTGAAGGGCTGCTCATGTAATTGTGGCCTCGGGCATTGTACGGCACAGGGCTCCTGAGGTGTCCTGGGAGGTGTGCAGCTTTCTTCTTAGCCTGCCCTCTCTCTAACATCAGCCCAGAAATCCGAAGTCAGACAGCAGACATCTCAAGTCTTGCTTTCTCTACTGCTTTCCTCCTCTCCATAATCTCCTGGATGCTGACAGGGGCCAGATGGGCACTCCTTCATATCCTTCTTCCTGAGGAGGCTTTCTCACTCCCCTCCTCCCTTCTTTGGGGGCGATAATGACAGAACGACTTCCTGCCTGAGAACTTCATTTACTGGGGAGAAGAAAGAACACTTCAAGTCCCGAGAGACTGACTTTGTTTTTATGTTCTCAGTGACATGTTCATCTTCACATACCCATAGCTTCAAGAGTAATGACGGACTGGCCATTTCTGTATCATGCATTCAACATTGAAGAAGTGCTTTAGTACCTGAAACGTAAAAGGTGTTGGTTTTGCTTCACACTGTATTAGTGTGGAGTCCGGCAGAGGAAAGTCCCTCTCTCCTACTCACGCCAACCCAGCACACCTGTGCTTTACTGCCCTCCCCCAAAAGCTGCCTCGGTACCGAATATTAAAACTTCAAGGAAGTCTGGACAAAGTTGAGATTAGATGGGACCAGAGTCGAAAATGATGCTCAAATGCACCGAGCTAAAGAGTCTGGAGTCAACAAGAGTAACTTCAAAGATTATGTCCTATCTAGGAAAAAGCAGGAACTATTTTTTTTCCCCAAACAAAACACAACACTGAAATAAAATTTCATAAATATGCGTTGACTAGTGTTAAGTACAGGGCAGTGTGCTGGGTCCCACTTGGCAGAGCTTCCAGAGAACTGTCGGACACCTGTCAGTTAACCGGTGTGCAAGGTGAGGCGGGAGCTCGTCACCAACTATCCTGCTTTGCTTGGGGACTGAGGTGTTCCCAAGACATGGGACTTTCAGTGCTGACGCTGGTAAAGCCCCAAGCAAACCAGGATGATCAAACAATCTCATCTCCAAATTCTGCGACTTTAACCCTATGTGTCTGCTGGGTCGTAATAATCCTCGATATTTAAAGGAAAGTATAGACCTGTCAATATTTGCTTTTTGCTAAGCGGAGGTGTACAGGAAAAGAGTTCTGGTCTTTGGAAAACTGGTTCTGTTGCTTTTACTAGCTGGGTGACCTTGAATTAGGCATAATTAATCTTTGATCCTCATGATATAAAATTAAAATAATAATCATGCAGGTTTGTTGTGAGGATCAAGTGAAATCAGGTATGTGATGGTGTTTTGCGTATTTCAAAGAACTTTGCAGTGTGATGCCATTTATTTGAAGATATGTTCCTGTAGCAGTAGGAGAATCATAGAAAACAAAAATTCCATGTTTTTCCGGTCTCTCATGATGTTTTCCCCTCAGCGTGTTTTCTAAGTTTTCAGAATTAAAAATATTTGAAGATACAGTGGATCACAAAGTATAATTGTAGTGCCATCTTTGGGACATATTTTGAACTACACCTGAATAGTTGAGGTCAATGTTTTTCAAAAGAAATGTAGTCATGTTTTAAATGTATCAACAACAGTGATTATGACCATGGCATAGAGCGTGAAGGCTTTTTAGCTATTTGATCAATCATAAGGAATTGAGTCAACAATGACAAACACCTGTCACGTGGCTCAGCCTATAGATGAGGCTGATCCCCTGCAATGATTAGCTGTTAAAGCTGGAAGGGACATTAGAAGCCAGTCCTTGTAGATGGCTTCCTGTCTGCCGCCCTGAGATCAACTTGGGATTCAGCAATAGGAAGCGTATTACGTTTCAGCTCTGGAAGGTGCCCAGGAAGAAGAGATAGGAAACCTCTGGCATAAAGGAGAGAAAACAGAGATCCAGGTGCCACATGAGTACGTATCACCTGTTTATCTCTATGGGAATGGACGAAGGAAGGAAGGAAGGAAGGGTGGGTTGGTTCAGGCCTTCTTCCTTTGTGACCGTGGGCTCGGTCTGGGTTGAGGCTGGAAATTAGAGAATCAGCCTTGGAGTCTCTCATCTGGGAATATGAGTGTTGGCGGGAGGGGAGTCTTGTGAGGTGACGGGAATATTGTTATGTCCTGATCTAGTGGTGATCACATATTGGTGTATAAAATATGCACATTTTTCAAGAAGGACGCATAAGGTTTACACCTTTGTACTTCATGTAAGTTGTGCCTCAGTAAATTACTGATAAATTCTCCTTTCCTCTCCCTCCACCTTTCCACCTCCCAGAATTCCATTTGGGTTTACCATCTCCTCTTTTACAGCACTGGGGAGGGGGGTTGAGGGTAGGGGTTAGGTCAGCCTGGGGTACCTTAATTTTGGGAAGCGGGATGGAGGTAGGACATTTCCAAAGACCACTCGCTTCCACATTGTAACTTTAATCAGGAGTCAAGTGATGTCAGCTGCTTCTGATTTCGGGAAAGAATATGTCCACCTACTCCCTGCCTCTACCCGGATGGCTGTGGCTAGAGAAGAAACACAGCTGTGCTAACTCAGGCTCACATTTTATTTATTACCTCAAATCTCAAGTGGGCTCTCTGCAAATCCTTGCAATCCTATAATATATGTGTGTGTGTGTGTGTGTGTATTTTTTTTTAGTAGATCTGCTTTCTTATGTCCTAAAATTATTTCATACCTAACCCTCTCTTCAGCCTAACTATACCCTCTCTGCTCAGACCCTGTTTTATATTTATTTGAGAAAACAAGCTATCAGAACATTGCCTCATCTTTCACTCACCAGGTTGACTTAGCCACCTGCCTTTGTACTCAGTCTCTGCTGTTTCAGTGCTTCAATGGTTATCGACAGGAGCTATACGTAGAATTTTTTTTTAAGATTTTATTTGTTTATTTGAGAGAGATGGTGCACATGTGAGCAGAGAGAGGGGCAGAGGGAGAGGAAGAGGGAAAGAATCCCTAGCAAACTCCATGCTGAGTGAGAAGCCCCACATGGGGCTCTATCTCATGACCCCGAGGTCATGACCTTGAGCTAAAACTAAGAGGCACTTGAGGTCATGACCTTGAGCTAAAACTAAAACTAAGCCACTGAGGCACCCCTCTACATAGAATTTTTAAATCCTGATGCCCGAATCCCACTCCCAGAGATTCTGAATTATTCAGTCTGATGTAGAACACTTTTTCTTCATTCTCAAGGGATTCTAATATGCGTTGGAATTCAGAGCCAAGATTTTGGAATGTCTGAGGTCCTGTTAAGTGGACATCTCTGCTCACAGAGTGAAACTTTCATCTCCTCAAAGCCTTGTTCCTTCATTCACCTCCCCTCTTTCCTCCACGATCAGGTTTTCTCTCTGTGCTGGGTAAGTTCCACCAGCATGCAAGCATAGGCTAGTATCTTCTGTCTTAATAACAGCCCTTTTTTGACTCTGTCTTCCCCTCTCACGGCTCCCCCTCAGCAAAATTCCTTCAAGTAGTTATTGGTGCTGGCTGTCCATTTGTGCTGGTCTCTATTCCATAACCTTTAAATTTCTCATTAACCTACTTTTGTTTCTGTCATTCACTGTTGAAATCATCAACATCCTCCATGTTGGCAAACTCAGTGATTTTAATTTTTGGCTTTGTCTTATTCCTCTTTTCAGCAGTATCTAGTGCAATGGATTTTTTCTTGGACAGGCTTTTACTAGGTGATGTGGCTCTCAGACTTACATGAGTCCTTGAACACCCATCACCTGTCCTCATCTTCCTTCTTTTTTACTGTTCTCTTTTCTTCTTTGGTAGCTCTTCCTCTTTCTCCCAAGGTTTACACGCCAGCAGATGCTCTGGGCTCAGTCTCGTCCCTAACCTTCTCCTGTCACCCTGTTCTCCAGGGAAATCCTATCCAGTCCCCTGTGTGGATGGCTCACACATAGGAGTCTTGGCCTCTCATCACTTTCCTAACAGCCGGGCTCACACTCAGCCACCTCCTTAACATCTCAGTCTGGGCCTTGAGTAGACACACAGGGTTTTAGTTCTCCACGGCCATTCTAACCTACAGAAGCCTTCAAAAGCCCAGTCTTTCCCAACTCAGCAAACGGTGCCCGAGTTACTGACACCACAGTTTTTCACCACATCCTCTGTTCCTGTTTCCCTCACCCTGTATCCAGTGCACAATCAAACTGAAATACTTTCTGAGTATTACTGCTTCCCAGCTCTCATGTCACCAGCCTGATCCAGGCCAATGTCGTCCCTTGCCTCAGCTATTATTATACTCTGGTAATTTGTCTCTGGGTCACCTTGGCTGTACAGTCTGCTCTTGTATAGCAGCCGATGAATCTATATGGATTTATATCCATGAATTTATATCCACGAATTTATATCCACATGGAGTTCTGTCCATTCCTCAGAAGGTCAGTCTTGTTTCTGCCCAGGAATCATGATTCCTGTTTGTCCCTCTGCCTGGACATTTCTTCCTAGAGATCCTTGCACATCTGATTTTTTATGTTGTCCTGAATTCTGCCTCAGTGTCATCTCTTCGAGGAAGCCTTCCCCCATCGGCCATCTGAGGATACAGGGAGGGGATTTACTCATGTTGTTCACTGCTGTAGTCCCCGAGGCCTGGCAAAGTTGTCTCTCAGTGAATATTTGTTGGAAGGAGGGAATGTTTCGTGCTCCCTTGAGTATGAGTGCCTCAGCATGTCTGTGTCAACTGTGGGATATAAGACGCAAGGTGACTCTGTAGCTGCGGGAAACACATGGTTGGTTTGGGGAGAGTTTAATAAAAGGACTCATGAAGTGTAGACAGGGTATAGGAAAACCACAAGAGCTAGTGTGGGACCCCAGGGCTAGTAACAGTGGGGATACGATTGCCAACCCTAGGGAGCAGAACCTGGAGAGAGAGAGAGAGAGCTGTAGGGGAAGGGCCTCCTCCATCAGGAGCTGAGACATTCAGCCAGTCCACTGGGACTCTGAAGGGACAGAATCAGGGCAATACATAACTCTGACTTCATTCTTTTACCTTCACTCCCCACTCTGGCCAGGGCTTCCCTTTGACAAAACACATTTAGAAGCCAGAGGCCAAGAGAGCTCCCTGAGGGCATTCACATGGGTCATCCCCTTGGGGGCACAAAGCAAGTTGGAGAAGAAAGGAGCTAGATCTGGAGGCGGGTAAAAGGAGACTATCCAACATGGCTGCTTAGAGCTGCAAAGAGCTCTTTCCCCCAGTAGGCAGGCTGACTCTCATTATAGAAGTGCTCGCTTACTGTGAACACCATGTTACTCTTCTCAAGGCTTGCCTGCCTCTTGGGTGGTGAGCTGCTTGAAAGCAGGCAGGGCTCGGGGGAGACGCACAGAGAATGTGGTGAAGTTATCAAAATATCCTGTAGAATGGTCGTGCTTTCTCCAGTCGCTTGAAGAAATTCTCTTATCCGTGGACTGCTAAATTGGTATGGAGTTTTACAACTTACAGACCTTTTGTAATAGTTCTGGAGACCAGGAGGACAGATATCACTATCTCTGTAGGGCCGATGGGTGATCCCCCGAGGCCAGGGACATGTCAGACAGCGCCACAGATGGAGCTGAGGTTGAAACTCTTGACTTACAGTCCAGGACTCTCTACTCTAACATGCTGCACCCCTTAGGGGTCATTTTTGTGGCTTATGACAATTCATTGTCCATATTCTATTTTAAAAAATAATTTAGTGAATGATTGCATATTACCCTATTGCCACTTTACAAATGATACAAGGAAGTGAAAAGGAAAAGTCCCCTAAGGACTTGGAAGTAAACTTGGGCTCTAAGAATTAAACTATGGTATTAGCTTGTGAATAAATTACAGCACAGAACTGCAGTGTCACCTCAAAGAGCACCATTGTTTCCAGGTCGGCCAGACTCAATTATGACTCACTTGAAGGTATGACCATTTATGAGGGAGGATGTATCAGTTGGAAGTGAGCTGAATCCTCCTTCTAAGCTTAGGAAGACTAGAGTTGCAGAAGCCAAGTGTTAGCAGAGCCCAGCCAGGTCTGGGGAAGAGGGTGCCTCCATCCCCACCCACCCCCCTGCAGGAAAGAAACCCCATACCCATTAGCAGGCACTGCCCATTTCTCTTCCAATCCCCTTACCCCAGGCAGCCAGAAATCTATTCTCTGTCTCTCAGAGACTTGCCTGTTCAGGATGTTTGACATCAATGAAGCCGTACAAAATATGGTCTTTTGTGACTGGGTTCTTTCACTTAGCAAATTTTCGAAGTTCATCTATGTTGTGGTGTGTGTCTGTCCATTTCTTTTCATTGTGACCTCATATTTCATTGTCTGGCTATACTAAATTTTATTTATCCATTTATCAGATAATTGATGCTGTTTCTTCCCCCTACTTGTTGGCTATTGTGAATAATGTTGCTATGATTGTTTGTGTATCGATTTTTGTGTGGGTGCATGTTTTCATTTCCGTTGGGTATAGACCTGGGAATGAAACTGTTGGGTCATATGGTAACGTTGTTTAACGTTCTGAAGAACTGCCAGATGGTTTTCTAAAGCAGCTCCCACCATTTTGCATTCCCACCAGCAATGTCTTAGTGTTTCAGTTTCTTCACATTGCTAGCTGACATCTGTTATCTTCTGTTTTGTATTGTAACTTCAGTACAATAGGAATAGGAATGTTAAGAGTAGATAGTAGATGTCTCTCTTTTTCAGGGGAAAGCATTTAGTTTTTCACCATTAAGTATAATGTTAGCTGTGGCTTTTTGTAGCTGAGAGTTTTTTGTTTTTTGTTTTTTGTTTTTTTTTAAATCATGAGTCAGTGTTGAATTTTATTACATGATTCTCCCCGCCCCACGTTTTTGGAGATTTTCATGTGGTTTTCCTTCTGTGGTTTCTTGATATGGGAAATAACATTGATTGAGTCTTTTTTTTAAAAAAGATTTTATTTATTTATTTTTGAGAGAGAGAACATGACCAGGGGGCAGAGGGAGACGAAGACGCAGAATCACCACCAAGCAGGAAGCCCAATGCGGGTCTCAATCCCAGCTTTAAGATCATGACCTGAGCTGAAGGCAGATGCTTAACCACCTGAGTCACCCAGGCACCCAACATTGATTGATTCTTAAACAATGAACCAGCCATGTATTCCTGGGACAGTCCTCATTTGGTCTAGCTGGAATTATCTCTTTTATATATTGTGTTTTGATAGTGTTTTGTTCAATAATTCCTTTGAATTTTTATTGCAGCAGTTGATTCGAATTTTTATTAGCTCTTATTTCATTGTTCCTTTTTCTGAACATCCTGTGCTTGTTTGATGGGGCTGGAATATCTTTTCAAATTTATTTGAATATAACTAGCACTATCTCTGTTTCCTCCAGTGTCAATGGTTTTTTAAAAATATTTATTTATTTATTTGAGAGAGAGAGAGAGAGAGAGAGAGCCTGCACACATGTAGGAGGAGGGGAGGGGGAAGATGGGGAGAGATGCCAGCTCCATGTCCAGCATGAGCCCAATGCAGGGTTTGATCTCATGACCCTGAGATTATGACCTGAGCTGAAATCAAGAGTCAGATGCTCAATGGACTGAGCCACTCAGGTACCTGCCAATGTCAATGTTTTTTGATTTGTTTCATGATCGTCTTTCTCTTTCAAATTATAGACTATTCCCTCCCTATGTCCAGTGAACCTTGTTTCTTTGTGGTTAAGAATGAGTAGTAAAACTGACTATGAGTGTTATCTGTTGACTAATGGCTTCAATTTAAGGTAAATGTATAAGGAGCACACCACAGGCTTTAGCATTAGGATCTTTTTGGTGGAATAGGATTTAAACAATTTACCAGGTTTCCCATAATCATCAATATGCCACTTTTTGGCAGAACTATTCACTTCCATAACCATATCGTGTTATATATCCATGAAGCAAAGCTAATTATAGATTCAGTAAGCATACAGTCTTTCTTTGACTCCAGTTTGATGTCTTTTAGGCCTCTTACCTCTTATTTGAAGGTGGTTCCCTGCTCTATACTAAGTCATATAATCTCAGCTCATTGATAGACTCACCATAGCAATAGGTAGGAAAGGGAAAATATCTACTTGATTACAATTTGAAGTATGCAATTGCACCAGTGTTCTAGAAACTCATGGGTATATAGAAATCCCTTTCAAATCTGTGAGAAAGTCAAACACAGGAGAAGTGATTTCTGATGTGATGGAGGGGAAGCAGGAAAGCTTTAAGGACAGGGCTGCTGGAGGAGGCGGGAGGAGCAAGCCTGGATCAGGTACCACAGTTGGGGTTCGGAACTTTTGGGATAACATGAATGCTGGAGCCACCCTACCCTAATGTGGTGTTTATCCATATGGATGATGACTTCTGATGTGAATAAGGGACAAAATGAAACGTTAGAGACATACAGTGTACTGTTTTAGTGCATAAATTTATAGTAGGAGAGTCAAGGAGGTTTTAAAAAAAATGGAATTAGATTGGAACAAATTCAACCTGGCAAAGCTTTCCTGTGCAATTTTTTTCCCCCTCTCTTTTCTCTGAGATACCTAGTGCAGTAGATGGTTCTGATGGCTTTTCCTTAGGCATGTTATTCCACTTTTTGGATGAAGTAACTGACGCAAAGTAACCCAGGGTCACATAGAATGAGGAGAAAGTAGGCTTCTGTGGTCGTGCAAGAACTAGAATAGAAACCCATAGAAGGGGCGCCTGGGTGACTCAGTGGGTTACAGCCTCTGCCTTCAGCTCAGGTCATGATCTCAGGGTCCTGGGATCGAGTCCCACATTGGGCTCTCTGCTCAGCAGGGAGCCTGCTTCCTCCTCTCTCTGCCTTCCTCTCTGCCTACTTCTGATCTCTGTCAAAGAAATAAATAAAATCTTAAAAAAAAAAAAAAAGAAAGAAAGAAACCCATAGAAAACTCAGAGCAGTCTTCTCCTGGCTACAGTTTCCTATATGGAGTAATATAATGGAGACTGTAACCTTGTGAAGTTTTGTGGAAGAGTATGGAAATTTTGTGGAAGAGTGAAAGAGTTTCTCATATAGAAGTTTCTCTTACAGAGTCAAAAGTAACAGCTGAGACCCAAGCACTGTAAAATTGTAACTCCATAATGGCATCTTTTGACAACTATATTAATTTATTGCTTTTGGATTATTTTTCCCCAGTAGGTACTGAGGAGGACAGAGCTTAAAGAACTTAGATGAATACATAGGGAAATCTGTTAGGCAGTCTCAGCCTCCCTGTTGATGAGAAGATGGGAGTTACCAATTAGCATGTCAGATACTCTGAAGAAAGAGAAATGGTAGAGAAATGATGGTTTTTGTTGACTGAAAAGATATCCACGTATGTGACATATTTGGTGATATATTTCATGCTGCAGATCCTTCCTCTCCTGCCCCTGACAGCTTAGATTTTTACCTGAGATGGCTTTGCTCAGCCCTTACCTCTTTCCTGTCCTGCCTCCTTCTCCCCCTCACAGGTGTTTCCCAAAGAGCATTCCAAAATAAGATAAGATAAGATGAAATACATAAATCCTTATTTTAGGATCTGCTTCTATGAAACTTACCTAAGACGGTGGGTACTCAAGCAGTCTTAGGAAGCCGTCTCTAAGGATGGTCCTCCTCACCAGTCAGAGGGCAGCGAGGTCTCCAGCCATGATGGCACGTGGAGCACTGAGCTCTGGCATGGCGTAGCAGTGCAGTTGCTAAGACCTTCACCTCTGGTGAACTTGGAGGGGACAGAGGTAGGAGGGAATGCACTGGCTCACATGTGATGTCTCTACATGGGAGAGCTAGCAGTTAGGGGGGCTGTGGAATTGGATGGACATCACTGGAAGAAAATGACAGGCTCAGGGTAATCAGTCAACAATTTCAAGCTGAGTATGAGAGTCAATGGGCCTTTGGGTAAGAATTTAAAGAGGCTGTCATGTCCTGTAGCTGGAGGGCAGACATCCCTGAAAACCAGACACTAGGCTTCATGGTAAGAATAGCAGGCTTTCAGAGCAGGCTGAATTCTCAGTATCAGAGTTAAGGTCCTGATAGAGATGGAGATCTGGAAAGGGAACTTCTGAATATTTTCATGTGAGCCTCTTAAATCCCTAGACTGTCCTGAGCCCTCTGGGCCTGAAGACATGGCCTCCTCTACCTTGTGGAAGATAGGGTCCTTGTTCCCTCTTTGATAAGACAATGCAGACCCTTCAAATGAGACAGGGGCCTTACAAGACAATGCTAGCTTTCCCCAAGATCTGCCTTCATTTCCTTTTCTGGTTGAAAAATCGATAATGAGGGTCAGCCGTACAATAGGCAAGTCCTGGGCTTAGGAAGGGGGGTGATGGACAATACATCAAAGGTGCTGACTCACATGTACCAGCAGAACCCAGGAAAGCATGCCCAGGAGTGGGTACAAAGTGGGCTGGATCAAGGGTGATGGAATACAAAAGACGAATATGAGGATGCTCTTTCATAAGGTAGGATTTAACACTTTGGTAAGGGCTCTGGACAGTGGTTTAAATGTGCTAATGTTACGGTACTTGGAAGCTTGAAAAAAATGATGAGCTACATTAAATAAGGTTGAGATACCAAAACTCTCATGGCTCAATAGAGAGGAAAGAATTTGTTGAAGTAAATCCCCTCTGAGACTGGAAATCCCCCAGCTGACTCTGTTCTTTGGGAGGACCCATGAACCACTTACTTTCCAAGGCAATAAGGAATGTGCTAATGAGGGGAACAGCAGCATCGGTAAGGGGCTCAGTAGTGTCCTTCCTTTATAGGCCAGGCTGGTAGTTAGTGGCTGTTCTTGAACAGGGCTGCTCATTGCAATGGAGAGGATCCTGGATTGGAAAAGGCTAGATGAGAACACATAACCTTCATAAGCAAGGTGAGCATAATTGCTGTCATGGGCAACAAGGTCAGAATAGCACAGGAGAGGCTGACCTGCAGGCATCTTTGGAGATGGTCAGTAATGATCATGTATTCCTAGGGGTTAGACAGGCTATTACTCTCTCTCTCTCTCTCTCTATATATATATATATTTCATATTACTATATAAATAAATTACTATATAAATAAATAGATAAATTATATTACTATATGTGTGTATATATATGCATATATATATATATATATAGTTTGAAGAGATCAAGAATAGACAAGCAGAAGACTGACATAGCCTCCTCCAAAGGAAAGTGATAATCTCTTACTCAGTTTCCAGACCTGAGACAGCTGAACCCAAATCCATCTATGGAAGGAGCTGCATAGATTTTAAGACAAACCTGCAAAACTGCCAAGTTTATACAGTAGTGATGCTTCTAGTCGTTCCACAAAGGGTCCTGTATCCATTCACCTAGATAACCAAACAATTGCAACAGGAAATACCTAGATCTTTGAAGGGTCTGAGTTGACACTGCTACCCAGGGATCCAGCACTTGTCCGGGGAAAAATGGAGGGAGGTAAGGTTCATAAATGGAGTCGTGGCCCATATCTGCCTTACCGTGAGTCAGCTGTACTCATGGAATCATCCAGCAATCTTTTCTTTAGTTTCTAAATGTAAAATTTTATGGATATACTCAGAAATCACATTGATTTCTTGACATACAGAAGAAAAGCTGTTTTAAGTATTTAATCAAAAACATTATCACAAAGATGATGGAAGAGATGCAGAGGTGGCAGTTCTTGGCATATCCCCCATTTTAATCACCAGTTTGGCCTCTTCAAACACTGGATGGATCATGGCAGATGAAGAGCACGGCCACAGTCCTATCCAAGAAGCTCCCATAGAGCTGTGGTTCCCATTGTGGTTATCTTTACTAGAACAGATTAATACAGCCTCAAGAATACATCATGAGGCTTTAACACAGTTCCAAAGATCTCCAGTGACTGTGCTTTATGGACAGAAAAAAGTTGTAAGAAATTAAAAGAGGATCAAGTTAAGAATTTTGAAGAGCATTACGATTCTAGAGACGCTGTGGGTCCCTCATAGGAGTTGCTACTTTTATTTTCCCTGCAACATATTAACTAGCCTTAAGTGTTCCCAGCAGAGGTTTTATGGAAGCAGGTGGAGATGAGGTCCCTAAAAGCCCCGGCTGGGTTTTATCAACCAGCAAATGCATACACACTATTAGAAATTATGCCAAATTGTTATGGGCTTTTATCTAACAATGAGAACACAGAAAATGGAACTCTGTGTACTCATTCTATAATATTATCACTTAGCAGCTGTGTACAAGGGTATAGCCCCATTCCATGATCTTGGATGACCTTTTGGAACCAAACTTCTCTACTACTAGTAGATCTCACATGTCTATAGCACGCTATGTCCTCATTGTATGATATTTGTTTTCATCATTTAGCATTTTGGTACAGAGGGGTTACTAGACTCTGCTTTCGCAGATGACCTTTGGAAGCAGGCTTATGTACCTTAGATGAACTCGCCAAGGCTCACAACATCATAGTCCAATCCTATTGATCTGAGAGTTTTTTCTAGAACTCTCATCACATTTGCCCATCAAGTTACCTGGACATGGTTCTTTGGTAAGAACCACAAACTTGAGAGGGCGGGAGATACACCTTGCAGAGATGAGGGGGCACACTATGTCAGTGCAGTTTTTAGTTGAGTGATCTGGGAAATGCTGCAACATGTTCTCCAAGGCAAAAACAAGTTTTTGTCCCTTGTATCTCCTACCACTAAGATAGAAACCTGAAGTTTGGGCAGTGTCTTTACGTTTGGGATGCAGCATATTTCAAAGGAGGGTGGAGCTCTGACTTACCTTTGGGCTAAGTCAACTTAGTTTGACTTACTAGTTTTAGGTTGGCCCCAGAGCAAGAAGGACCTCTGCAGCAGGTTTCGTCTTTAGTATAAGTAGTCATGTGGGCCATATCATTTGGCTGAGGCCATCGTACTGTAGATATCTGGGTGTAAAAGGATGATATGGACATTCTGGCAAACTCCAATAAAGGAGGCCTAACAAAGCACAGACCCTTGGAATTCTAGAGCAAGACATGTTATTAGTAGCAGAGAAAGATAGACCATTCAACAAGCAGCTCCTGGCAGAGATGAAAGTTGTAAATGGGTCCAACAGCACTGGCAGAGTAATGGGGCCCAAATCCCTGAAACCTGTAAATATGTCACTTGGCAAGAAGGAGTTTGCAGATATGATTGTGTTAAGACTCTTCAAATGGGAAAATCAGCTGGGATTATCTGGGTGAGCCCAACAAAACAAGTTCCCTCTAAGAGGAAGGCAGGAGAGTCAGAGTAGGAAGGATACACAAAGATAGAAGGAGGAGTTACAGAGAGGGAATTAAGGCCATGCTACTTCACTGTTGATTTGAAGATGGAAAAAGGGGCCATGAGTCCAGGAGTACCAGAAATCTCTAGAAGCTGGAAAAGAAAAGGAAATAGATTCTCCCCTGCAGCCTCCAGAAGAAGACTTGCTGACCTCTTGACTTGAAACCAGTGAAAACTGGTTTTGGGGCTCCAGAAATGGAAGTGATAGATTTGTGTTATTTTAAGCTGCTAAGTTGATGGTAATTTGGTATAGCAGCAGCAATAAGATACTAATACAAGCCTTTTCCAGCAAAGTTTATTTAAAGCTGTTTTTGAATATCCCTCCTCTTGACAATAGAGACTGACTCTGCACTCCATATAATACCATTCCTTCAGGAGAACAAACTGCCGGATGGTGACAAGTGGAGACCACATCCATCCTGACTGGAATTTACCTACTTTCTGGATAGGAGTTTGCCATTATTGTCGGTGGTGCTTCAGGCAGCCCCAGTATTCATTGATTCGCTAAGTGTCTGGTCTACCAGCATGGGATGCTCTATAACATTGCCTAAGACCAAGGGCACCATTTTTTAGTCAAGCATCAGTGAAGACATGACTGTGAGATCCGTTGTTCCTACACATACCCACCAAGCAGAAACTGCTATCCTGGTAGAGTGGTGATGCAACCTCTTAAAGGTGAGGATGCCTTATAGCCTTGGGACAGGGCACCCTATGGGATGCAGTCCACTCCTTCCATCAGTCGGTGGTCATTGTATGGTTCTAAAGTCATGGGTTCAAAAGTCAAGGGGTAAGAGTAGGAGTGGCTCTAGGATCCACTGGAGAATTTGAGCTGTCTATCTGGGGGTCCAGAATCTGTGTATCTAGAGGTCCTGAGTTGTAGAGGGAGAAAAGAAGACTCACACTAGGTTTTAAGCTACCACTGCTACATGGTGACTTCAGGTTCCTAAGGCCAGAAAATTCGTAGGCAAATAAAAGAGTGACCATACCGACAGGTTATAGGCTCTGATCATCAATAGCAGGGAGAGTATTGCAACATGATGAGAGCACAGAGGAGTATGTTTGGCACTCATATGACCCACCGGGTCATGTCTTGGTATGCCTGGGTTTAATTGTAAATGGGCAAGGAGAGCAACTACATTGTACTAAGGGCGGGATAACTAGGGTCTCAGGCCACTTGGGGGTCAGGGTCTGGATCATTTTATCAGGCAGCTCAGAAATGCTAGGATGAAGGGAATCTAGCATGGATGAAGAGGAAGCTATGGTTCATCCCACTGTCCCTCTTTTTGTATAGTGAACTGCGATAACAGAATCCAGAAGAAGCTATACCTGGGTGGAGTAAATCAATGTGATAAGTGAGTGGGTCTGAGCAGTGCCAAGGGTGAACTGTAGGAGGCGCTGTGGTACATGCCCAGGTGTGTTTAACTGAGCCACAACATCCCTCTCTCACTTGCTGTAAATGTTGGTTGCTAATGGCAATGTGTGCTTTATTTTCCTTTGTTTTACACCTAGTTTTTATTCATTCAACAGTATAATGGTTTTGTTCTTTCATCTGGTTATATATAGCGGTAATGGAGTTCATTTCTTTTCCGCTGCTCTAACACAATTTACTCTTCTCGTCTCCTATAGATGGAGCTTTGAATTGCTAGTGGGTTTGGGTTATTACAAATAATGTCCCCATGGGTATTCTTTTACCTGTCTTTGAATGTACACATATATATCTGTTGCGTTTCTACCTAGGAAGGTATGGGGTCACAAGATGCACATCAGATCTGCAGGAGTGGTTTGTGGTTTGTTTCAGATCTTCTGAAGTGGTTTGTGTCCTGTGAAGGATTATCCCACCACTCTGTGGGCATGAGATATTTTTCTATATGATCTTCTGGAAGCTTTATTGCTTTCCTTTTATCTGTAGATCAGTAGTCAACTTGGAATGAGGTAAAGGTGAAGTTTAAATGTTTTCCATATGGAAATCAGTTGACCATTTGATTGAAAAAGACTGTTTATTTGAAAGAGTCCTCTTTGTGCACTGTCCTGCAACTCTCAGTATCATGCAGTGTTTCCTTTGTTGGATTTTTTTCTCATGAAAGAGCTTTGGATCTAGGCAAGTAAGTGAACAGTGAATAGTAATTTGGTTGACCCCTTTGTGACAATAACATTATCATCTTACTTTACTAAGGAAACTGAGGCTTATAGACGTTAATTAATTTAGTGGGCAGGTTCTCCTGAACTAAGATTCTCATTATGAGTGCCTTAAATAAAATAGAAGTTATTAATTAACTAATTAACCAGATAACAGTATAGAGATGGGTGATTCAGGTCTGCTAAGGCACTTTGCAGTCTTCATGTGGTGTCCATGAGTGGGTCCAAGCCTCTTGTTCCAGCTCCCACTCACGTGTTCTCATTGCAGCTTAGTGGGATGGGAGGGTGAGCATGGAAATGCATGCCTCTTATTTTAGGGATGTTACTTGGAAATTACACAATTCTACTTGTATCCTATTGGCCAAAATTCACTTACATAATTCACTTACACAGCCACATCAAACCAAGAGAGCCTGGCAGAATGGAGTCTTTAATTTAGGTGGCCAGCATCTTGCCAAAATTTGGGGTCTCTGTTTCTATAGGGAGGAAGGAGAGAAGGGATATGGGAATTGCTAGCCATCGTTGAATACGTGGTTGTGGCACATCTGAGATTCAGACAAAAGCCTGTGTACCTCCAGGCTCCAAGCTCTACTGTACAGCCCTCAACAACCAACCGGACTGCCACAGTTTGTCTCCTTGAAAAACTTTAGGATACCTTCCTGTCAGAACAGAATTCCTGGATGTCTCTCCAGACATGTACAGAATTCCTTTGATTAGAAAACCAATTTACTTAACTCAGGGTTTTTTGGTTTTGTTTTTATTTTTATTTATTTTTAATCAGGAAAACTGATTAAATTTTGATACTCACTGCTATTGTCAGAGAAAATGTTTCCAAAGTCTGCTTTAATCCTTCCACTACTGACTTTACCTTCTTACCTTCACTTAATTCGTTCTTTCTCTCTTCCTTTCTTTCCCCTGTCCCCATTCCCCTCTTTTTTGGCTCACTATTGTGTCTTCCCAAGGTTATGGTGCCCTGGTGTTTCCTCTCCCTGCCTCCACTGCCCACACAGTGACAATGAGGATTCAGTCCAGGGGTTGGTGGGGAGGATGAGAGCAAGAGGGGTCACAATGTCTCACTTTTTCATTTTTTTAAACTTTTATTATTAGTTTTTATTACACAAGGGTTACATATTCATTGTAGAAAAATTAGAAAACACAGAAAAGCAAAAAGAAAAAATAATCACCCATAATCCCACTACCCATAAATAACTACTATTAACATTTTAGTGTATGTCCTTCTAGCTTCTTATGCATATATATACATACATAGATAATATTTATATATAATTTTCTTTTTTACAAATATTGTCATACTATACATACTGTTTTATAACGTGTTTTTTTTTTCATTTAAGATCTATCGTGAACATTGTTGTTTATTCCCTGAAAAAATTATACAGATACTACATGCTCATTGTGGAAAAACCAGAAATTACAGATATGCAAAAAGAAAATATAGTTGCTCCAAATCTCACCTCCCAGAGATAGATGCTATTAACATTTTAGCAAATATCCTTTCAGATGCTGTAATGCACACATGTATATGTATACTTTTAAAATGGAAACATACTATATTCTTTGTAACTTCCTTTTCCATTTAACAATATAGCTGTTTATTTCAATAAATGTACAGCTAGTGCTTACTCTTAATTGGTGGGCAGTATTCCATTGAAAGGATATACCCTATTTAATCAACCCTTTATTGTAGGCTTATTTATATTTTTTTCCATTCTTCCAAATAATGCTCTTATAAACATCCTTTTTAAATATATTTTTTTGAATAATGCATGAATGTACCTTGCTTCTTTTGAGGAGAATTTCACTAAAGTGGAAGTATTTGGCATACACAAAAAGTGTATTGCCAAAATATTTTCCAGAAAGATCAGATCAATTTACACCCTTGTTGACTCTGTGAGAAAATGTTCATTTCCATACTTCCTTGTTGTCCCTGGGAACTATAGTTCTTTATACCCTTTGTCTCTCTGATACATAAAAAAGAATATATTGTAAGAATTTGCACTTTTGATTACTAGTTAAATATTTTCATATTTATTATTAGTTCATTACTTTAACTTATGGTACACTGACGGTTTGTGTCCTTGGCTCAATTTTCTACTCAAAAGCTTGATTCTTTTTGATCATAAAATGTTACTTATTCATGCATTCATTATCCACTCACACAATAAATATGTTTTCAGTATTTGCTTTGTGTCTAGCACTGTGTTAAGTATTGAGGATATAACAGTAAGCGAAATAGACATAGTTGCTGCTTTCTTGAACTTCCAGCTTAGTGAAGAGAAACAGACAAACAAGCAATAATTTTAAAAGTGCAATGAGGAAACAATGAAATGGGAACACTTGGTTGGGCAGATTGTAGATCATAGAAACTTTCCAAGGGCAATGGGGTCTTGATATGATTTAGAGATCTATGCTCTTCGTTGCGTATATTTCAAATTTTGTTTTCTCTCAGTTTGGTTTGTTATTTTTTACTGTATAAGGGTTCTGTATTTTTAACTGGTCAAATCTATCCATCTTTTTCCTTTTGGTTTCTTCTTTTGTTGTCCTGCTTAGAAAGCCTTTTTTTTTTTTCATAGTAAAATTACGTAAATATTTGTCAATATTGCCTGCTGGTCCTTTTATGTGCTTATGTGTTTTAACGTCTAAATCTTAACTTCACCTAGAATTTATTCTGATGGAAGTTATGAGGTATAGATCTAGTATATCCCCCAATAATTAGCCAACCAATCATCCCTAGTTGTTAAGTAATCCAAACTTTTCCCACAGATTTGAAACACCATCTTTATAATGCACTCAATGCTTCTGTGTTCTTGGGTTTATTTCTGATCTTTATATTTAATTATAATGATTTATTACGGGCCAATAGCATCACTGGTTTTCCTCATCCTATCTATAGTCATCTGAAAGCTGAGCATTTTGCATTTGGTGACGTTCTAGAACACAAAGAAATGATAGACAGTGCTTAGGTATATGCGTGTGGCAAGGGAAGTGAGTCTGGATGATATTCTTAATCCTTTCAACTTTGAGACTTCCAGAATCTGAATGCTATACGGGATATTGTTAATCTGGCCCATTGTTTGCTGTCTAAAATAAATGAGCTGTCTTTGCACTCTGTGCATTTATTTTCCCTTCTTATTCTAAAGCTCAGCATCCGGTAGGTGGCAGTATTGCCCTACAGTAAGTAGCCAACCGTTATAGGAGCACCGAAGAAGAAAACCATCCTGCAGGTTTTAGAATTTCCCTAAGAGCTTTCTTGAGAGGAGGCATCGGGGCTGTGCTACTTCTAAAGTCTTCTTTGTACCCTTGAACAATGGCTTAACCAGAATTTTGCAGTCGATCTGTTCCTAGAGGCGTGCAAGACATCAGGGGACAGGTATTTTAAAGTGATACCTTGGCCCTGTGGGCATTCGCTCACATACCTTATCCACAAGTGCCTCTGGGCCCCGCCACTGACTGACTTAAAGCCTGGAGTTGTGGTTTTAAACAATAGGATTGTGGTGGGATTCAGGTGATTTTTATTTTCTTTATACTTAGTGGTATGTTCCTGATTTCCCACAAAGAACATATATCGCTTCTGTAATCTGGAAAAAAGAAAACGATGAATCAACACGGGATATTAAAATTAGGCGGGGGTAAAATGGGTGACGGTGTGCCAGAAAAAGTTGACATCCTTTTCCAGTTTCAGCATGTGAGGACATGCAATGGAATGGGTTCAGTGTTTTCTCCTTACCCCTAGAGATCAGATCAGTGTTATTGCTAATCTGGAAGCGAATTACCAGCAGGAGGCCGAGATGGTAGACTTGTATCTCATGGACTACACCTGAGAAAGTCCTTTGGTAGGTGAGAGGAGAGTGGGGTCAGCCCCTAAAGAGAGGCATTGGCGTATCCAGTGGGAGGTGGTGAGCTATCTATTGCCATTATGAGCCAGTGCAGGTCATCACGACTTGGAGCACTGAAATTCGTTTTAGAACCTGCTAGTGAAAGAAGATCTATAAATCTTGGAGTGTGTCCACATGAACTATAAAAGCAATCAAAGTCTGGGAAACAGGCACTATGAATAAAAGATAAGGTGGCTGAATTTATTTACCTCAGATATGGAAAGCCTAGCTGGGGAATTAGACAAATTCCCATCTCCATGAACAGCTACCATAGCCCTCCCAGACCTGGAGGTGAGACCTGAATTTATTAACAGTCTTCAGTTGTACAAAGGACAATGGCACAGGAGGTAAGTGTTCCTTTCATACCGAGACTAAGGCGAGAGTGAGCCCAAATTAACCAAGCAGAAGTGATTTAGGTCAAGCATTTAGAGGAACGTGCTGAACACCAAGGTTGGATTTATTGGTTAATACCTTTGCATGAATTAATAGGAATGAGATTGAAGCTAAGGGTTCAATATAGTGTAAAGGTGCGTGAGGGCAGAGATGGGAGCTGAGAGCGTGCCCAACTGGGCTGCTTTATTATTTCTAAAACAATGGACCTTAAGTGAATTGACCACCTGGGACGAAAATGAACCATATTCAAAAAAGATATGAAACTTCAGTCAGACCTGATTTATGAAATCAGGGTTTGCAGACCAGACAAATCTGGGAGTGGTTACCTGCTTTGCAAGGGGGTATTCATTCTAAGAGTCTCTAAAGAGCATATTCCAACAACTGTTTTACAAATATTTGATTTAGAAAGTTGTGATTTTCTCATATAACTTTCAAAAAGATACGTCTTTATATGAAGTTAGGCATACCTATATGCCTCAATGCGTCAATTACAAGTTCATTGGAACAGAACTCTGGACTCCAAGAATAAGGCCAAAAATCAGCTGGTATGATCTAAGAGACCGCATAGCCTTTTGAGATCTTTTCCAACCCTCTAATCCTTTTGCTTTCGATCACAAAAGCTAGAAGAGAATTCCAAGTATAATCTCCACAACAACAGATATTAGGTTGAACCATATGAAATTGCCATTTTTGTAGGTCAGTCAAATACCAGCAATTTCATATAGGTCAATCTAATACAATAATTATTCCAGTAGTTCATAAACACCTATCTTCATCTTCACTAAAGCTAACAGCTTTAATGTATTAGTTGTTGGGTCAAAAATATTGGACATCTAAATGCCTATGCACATAAGTACTGAGAAAGTATAGGGTTGGGATTAAAGATGCATCTTGGATAAACCACCGATAGGCATCTGGCTCATCCTTTTATTGGATTAGACACTTGTGTCTCTTGTCTGTCTTGAGGAGTCCTTAGATTTTTGAAAAGCAAGAAGAGAAGTCCAAAGGCCTGATCTTTCAACCCATAGGAAATCCTGTTTAGGTAACGGGCCAAGGAAGAACAGGGGAAAATATAACACAATTTGTACCATGTTACAAGTTTAGTGAGGAAGATAGCAAGAGAGCTGTGAGCAGAAAAACAAAGCATGTGGCTTCCTCCTTTCTAAAATATAGTATTGCTTAATGTGTCCTGCTTTCAAGATTCTAAGCATAAGACAAGACACCAAGTACACATCGGAAAAGTCATATCTGCATAGTCATCTAAATGAGACAAGCTTAGCTTAACTAAAAAGATTTTATTAACGTAAAATGTTAAATATTTTTACGATCTGAGCTAATTCCAGCATGCCCTATAAGATTTAACACTATGCTGATGCGCAGACATCATGCTTCAGATTTCAATTAGAACAAAATGTGATAATATTCAATTTTACATTTGAGGGTAATTGTATATGTTACTACACCATTTTCTAACTGGATTACTTCATTCTCCAAGAAGCTGAAAAGACACCATTGGATCGAAAGGAAATTAGTTGCCCATATGCATTGTACGAAGATATTAGGATTATTGTGTATTTACAAAATTTAAATATGTTTCATATATGGTTTCTGTTGCATTATAAATTAAGATATCTTTATGTAGAAGCTCTTGGATTCTGACAGAATGGAAGACTGAATGTAAATGAGTGCAGACAAAGCAATAGGTGAGGTGGTGTAAGTTTGGTTATAATATTATTCCTAATAATATTGATAGATTGGATTTTTGAACACAGTTTTGCAGTTTAGATAGATTTCTATGTTTAAAGACTCTCATATATGATAAATTGTTCACATGAGAGAACAGCAAGAGCTAAAGATATACTATTATACATGAAATAATTTTTCTCTGTATAATACATTTAAAAAAACCTTGAAATAATTTAAAAACCATAATTCTTGCATCTGTCATGGTATGGTTTGGAGCAGACATGCGCAATGTCAGCTTTAAAAATCCTTTTAAAAACAGCCTGCTTTTTGAATCTTTTTTTCCCTTGACAGCAGCTGCTTTCAAATGTAAAATCATTTAAAACGGTAGGGGGAGGCGAATAAAAGTAATAAGGAAGCATAGAAAACATAGTCAAAAACCAATAATTGTGGTTCAGCTGTCTGGAGGTCCTCAGGTTCTGTGATATTTTCCGGTCTTCGCAATGGTGGGTTTCCAGGAGGAGTTGTCTAGCTTGACACCAGACAACACAGCCCAAAGAACCTTCTCTTCCGTCTTCTAACCAGGGGGTAGGGAGTTAGATTTAGAAGGCTGCTGTCATCTGTGATGGGACAGAATGTACATATGAGTGAATTACAGACAAAATAACCTGGGTTTGATGAATTGGCTTTTAAAATCCACCAGCTTTTGAATCAAGGTCTCTTGACTTCAGCACTATTGGCTATTTTGGACCAGATAATTATTTGGTTGGGGCTCTCCTGAGCACTGGAACATGTAGTAGCATCCCTGGCCCTACTTACTCAGGTGTGACAACCAAAAATGTCCCCCAGATAGCAAGGAAATGTTCTTTTTTGGTGGTGGTGGTTGGGGGGTGCGGGTTTAAGGGGGTGGGGCATGGGACCAGCACTGTAGCCTGCAGTTGGGAATCACGGCTTAGAATTAAAAATAAGCTGTTTGGAGGCGCTGTTTTAGAAAGAGCCCCTGCTTTGGAGTAAGTTTGGCCTCTTTTCTAAACCCACCTCGGCTAATTCCTAGATCTGTGACTTTGAACATGTAACTGCAAGCTTGCTAAGTCTCCGTTCTCCCGTGTGTGAGACAGGCTTTCATACCACTTACCTTAGATGAAGATTGTATGAAATAATCTATGAAAACATGAAGCTTGGCTAGTATTCTATGTGCCTAGCATAGAGGAAGCACTCAGTAAGTACAGCTTTTATTAACTCTTTTCCTTTACAGAGGGCCATTGTCTTGCTTTCACTCACCTACTTTATGCCTCAGGAAGAAGTTTCTCAACTATTCCTTGTTGAGTTTTTGCCTACTGATTTCTATAGATTTTTTTTTTAAAGATTTTATTTATTCACTTAGAGAGAGAGAGAGTATGAGAGGGGAGAGGGTCAGAGGGAGAAGGAGACTCCTTGCCAAGCAGGGAGCCCAATGTGGGACTCGATCCCGGAACTCCAGGATCATGACCTGAACTGAAAGCAGTCGCTTAACCCACTGAGCCACCCAGGTGTCCCTGATTTCTATAGATTTTCTATACACAAGGGCATTCTGAGAAGATTTCCAGCTGTTGAATTTGTAAGTTTTGGTTGAAATTTTTAACATGATGACAAGGAGAGGAGGAAATAAACCAGTAAGCCAAGTTCAGTTGAGGGAGCTGGGTTTTAAAGAAATAGTACAGCCCAAAAGAGAAGTTGGATCGAAATAGCCTGTTGCAACAGAACTGTCAGTCTGGTTGGTCCCAGAGGCTGGAGAGGGACCACACAGACATGACCTAGAAATTGCCAGTGCAGGGAGCACTAGGATGTGATCAGAATGGAGCGAGGCGCCACAAAATGATTGGTGGACTCTGGTAACTCTTATGCACCTAAGCTTTTGCCAGCCCAGAGCAGAGCCAAGGGGCTCCCTCCTTTCCCCATCCTAACTTGGAAGATACAGGACCTTGGGAAAGAGCCCAGAATCAGGAATTGGATGAAGGAGGCAGAAAGGGAAAGATGTGCCCCACTTCAAGAAAACTAGTTTGTAGCTGAGGGTGGGTTTTTTTGATTACTGAGCCTAGACGTTCAGTAAACTGTCAAGAACAAAAACAAGTTCCGGCTTCCCAGTCCTCTTATGTGGGTTGTGTCATCCAAGTGTCTGGGCTTTTCCTCCCATTCCCCAAAGGCTGCCATGTGTCATACTTATTTGTACATGAGCCTCACTCACCAAGTTAACAGTGTTGCTTGGAATGGTGCCCCATGCTATACTTTTAGATAGAACCAGAGTAGCAAGTCAGAGTCAGGGAAGAAAGCAGGCGCCCCAGCTGAGCACATCAAATTAATCAAACACAGTGCACTCTCCTGGTCTCCACAGATTAATATTCTCTCTTAAGATTCATATTCTGCAAATGTGGAGAAAAACAGGACGCTCTTTGTCCTTTCTGTGGTGAAAAACATTTCACTATACTCTGGATGTCACCATTTTGAGACTAAAAATAGGACATCTCTCTTTTATACTTACACTTGCCCCAAACCGTTAAGACTCAGAAAGCAAAGTCAAACACTATATGTGAGCCTCATTTCTCAGGAGAATCTTTCAGAGATGAATCATGGTCTATTTAGAACAGAAAGAGATGATAACTCACTTTCTCATCAGTTTTAGGACCCTTACTTTTTAAACCACCAGACTGTCAACAGACTTAACCTAGGTGGAAATGGCAAATTTACAGCAGACTCTGAAAACTAAAGAATTGCATCTTTTGGTATCTCTTGGGATACTGACTATACTTCCTGAAACACAAGTTCCCTAGGAATTCAATGATTCCTTGAACAGAATCACCAAAACGACGGAGATATTTATAGGGAAGAAAAATCTCTTTATTTCCATTTAAGACTTGGAAGATCTATTTCCTGAATGCCTATATATCCTTCCCTTTCTCCAAACACTTAAGAGATTTGGGGAGTGATGGAATGGGTATTTATGTGTTGTAAAAAGGCAATGCTGGTGTGTATGGTTCCCACTATGTGAGGAAATGTCTACTACAGGTTGAATTTATGAAGAAACTGTGTATGTGTATGCTCTGGTATGCGTATGCTGTGGTGGGATATTTGCTCCCATGTTCTCTTTTTTACGTATGAAAAGAACAGGTATTAAACACAGATACTATGAGATTTGCATCAAAACTGACCTTTGTACCTGTGCACTCATTACGGTGCATCAAAAAACCTTTTGTGCTATTGAATTCTCCTTCCTCAGTCTTCTTTTCCTATCTACCTATTTATATATAGCTAGATAGATACACACATATATGTTCACTTGTGAGTGCTATATACACACACAAACACACAGCATTCGCATGAATAAGAAGTGTTAGAATTGATGAGAAGGTGCTCAGATGTTAAGCAAAGGACTGGCTGCCTATTAAGGACAGCTGCTGGTTTGGGGCATCTCTGTTGAGCATTGTGACACCTTTGCCTAGGCCAGAACTTGTCTGATCATCACCTAGGGTTGAGGTGACACAAAAGCTCGAAAATTCTTGGCAGGAATTCAGAGCAGCTTTCTACACCCTAGGAAGCTGACACCGGCAGTAAATGCTGAAATTCACCAGCAGTAAGTACGCCTGGAATGGTTTGGAGTGAATTCAAGTCCAAGGAAAGATGTCTTTCCACATTGATTGAAATCCTGTCTCTGACGTTACAGGCTGCCAAAAGACTGTGGACAAAATGGAATGTTTTCCCGACTCGTTCTCAGCTTTCTGGGCTAATCCACCTGACCTTGCTGGGAAACCTTTGATTTTTATTGTGAATGTTTGAGAATTTTATAGCATCTTTTCTCCAAAGTGCATGCTCTGAGACAGTTTTAGATGTGAAAATGAAAAGTGGATAAAGGGAAAGGGAGGGAGGAGAGCAGAGGAGAAAGTGAAAGAAAAGGAGAATAGGCAATTCAGCCATCAGCAAGTTCAAATCTTGGTCATTTGAAGCTTAACTCCTAGATACTGCTAAAGCCAGGGACACCAGAATCCCCCAAGGCACAATGATACCATTTCTCTGTTGTTCACATTTGTTTTGCTGATATGAGATTTCTTACATGGATGATATGTTAAGAAGCAGAAGGACATAAAAATAAGTTTTCAAATAATCCACTGAGCATTTGACTTAAAAGCTCTGTTTTCAGATAGAATCTAGAGAAGTGCTCATAATGTAACTGTAGTTGCAAATTTCTATTCCAGAAAAAAAAAAAAGGAGACTTTCAGCTAACCCAGTGCTTCTCAAACGTTAAGCTGCACTAAGCATCATCTGAAGGCATGTTAAACTACAGATCCCTGGCCCTCCCTCCAGAGTTTCCGAATCAATAGGGTGGAGCTGGAGAATTTAGATTTCTTACCATTTCCCAGAAATGCTGATGTTGCTGGTCCTGAGGCCACATTCGGAGAAGCCCTGCATTGATCAAAGGCCCGCTAAGTGCAGGCTCCATGTTGGGTGCTGGGGATTATATCAGATGGGTCCTAATACAAAGAAGGTTCTTGATCTCAAGAATGTTTGCTTGAGTAACTACGAAGCTTCATTAAAATGCCATAAGAGAGATACGGATACAATGCTATGAGAATTCCAAAGCGGGGGAATTACTCCCAAGTGGAGAAGGAAGAAGATAATTGTGGAAAATCATGGAGGTCTTGGTATTCATGCTGGGCATGAGGAGAACTTGTACATTTGATGAAGGCGGAGACGGGCTTTCTGGTTGGAGAGGACAGTGCGAGAACAGTCATGGAGATCAGAGGCTACTTGAATTTGGGTCCAAGTAAACAGTCCAGTCTGTTCAGGGTGGACAGTTCAGGGTGAACTGAAAGGTATATGAAGGAGGGAATAGTACAAAATAGAAACACAAAGAATTCCCTAAATATGACTGTGTCCTATCTTGCCTCTCCAGCTTTATACATACCATTCCTTTTTCCAGAAAAGTCCTCCCTTCTTAGACAAATGCCAATCCCTCCAAGATTAGCTTGCAATTTTCTTTGATTTCTTTCATAATGTTCTGATTTTCTTCTCAGTGCCCTTTGTAAACTGCAGTTGTTTCCCCTTGAAACTTGAACGTTGTTCTTCCAGGGCTTTTCTCTAGGCACACACTCCTGGGGCGGAGTCAGCCATTCTTAAGGCTTCAATTACCATTATGCCGATGACGTTTAAATGTGTATTTCTAGCCTCCGAGCTCACACATCTCACCTTGGCATAAGACTTGTACATCTGCTGTTCACCACTGAACATCACTCTTGGAGGTCCTCCATCTCCAAAACTTTAATCGTCCTCTGTCTCTACTGCTCCTCCTCTGTTCTCTCTGACTTAGTGAATAGAACCAGCATTCACCCTGCTTTCCAGGTCGGAACCTAGCTTTCATCCTTGATTCTGCCTTTTCTCGTATGCAGCCCATCCAGTTGTTCATATCCTCTTCTCCGACCCCCTGGCTTTCGGTCAGATCTTAAGCATTTCTCATTGGATTATTGCACCTGCTTCCTTATTTAATCTCTCCAGTGGCTTCAGGATAAAGTTTGAACCTCTCAACATGAATTATAGGGGTCTTAATGATATAGACCCACCGACTTTTCTAGTCTTTCATGCCTCTTTTCTTTTCTTTTTTTTTTAAAATTATTTATTTATTTGACAGAGAGAGAGAGAAAGAGGTAGGTCACAGTAGGCAGAGAGGCAGGCAGAGAGAGAGGGGGAAGCAGGCTCCCCGCCGAGCGGAGAGCCCGATGCAGGGCTCGATCCCTGGACCTTGAGATCATGACCTGAGCCGAAGACAGAGGCTTAAACCACTGAGCCACCCAGGTGCCCTCATGCCTCTTTTCTAACCACTTTCCCAACTAATGAAGTGCTTGTAGTTCATCAAAAAGCCCTATTCTTTCATCTCCTCACGTACCTTCAATATCCAGAACCTTCTGCATAGACTCTCTTTCTTCCCCCCTACCTCTTTTTTCTTTTTCTTTTTTCCATCTCTTTCTTTGGCTAACTCTGATTCATCCTCAGAAATCTCAGCTCACTTTCCAAAAAGCAATTCTCAATACCAGCAACCCTCTCCTCTATCCCACACCCCAACCTCTTACAGCTCACATCAGGTTAGGTGAGATTCCCATATACCCTTGTAGTGACCTGAGTCTAGCTATTATGGCAGTTATATTCTAAGCAGTAGTTTCTTTGTCTGTCCAATTGTGTGTGTGTGTGTGTGTGTGTGTGTGTGTGTGTGTGAGAGAGAGAGAGAGAGAGAGAGAGAGAAAGTTGTTTCCAGAATTCACATGCCCTACCCCAAAAACATTATCCCAATCTCTAAGAAGGGAAACCTGTCATTTGGCCTGTCATTCCAGGTGATTCTCCTCTAGTCTATTCCATTAAGATAAAGAACCTCTAGAAGGAGAGATATTCCCAGTCCCTGACACAGAACTTGGCACATTCTAGGTTACCATCACATGACAGATGATGGCAGAGACACCAGATGCTAGGAGAAAACGTCTGTTCTTTCTCTAGTAGACGATGAGTAGGAAGGTAACATTTGTGAGTAGGGGCTGAACACAGAGTAATGCATTAGGAGAGTGATGTGTGATCAGTGATGTGTGAATTAATTGGAGGAGAGAGAGGAAATACATATGGCATACTGAATCCTGGATGGAAAGTTGCAGAGATTACAAAGGACATGGAGCTGCTGGAGTAAAAACTACCCAGAGTAACATTCAGAGTCACACCAGACTGAAGTATACAAAGTCTTTCTAGGAGGCCCTGGCAAGAGGACCTAAAGGATCATCTTGAGGCTACCAGGTGCCATAACTGCCTCATGTTCTCTAGGCAGATGTCAGACACTGCTGTGTGACATGGCTAGAATGGATATGGGGGCTCCAGATTGGAGTGGACTGAGAGTATGACTCTGGGGGAAATGTTCCTAGATCCAACTGAGTCTGGAGTTGCACTGTCCCCAGGAAGGGACCCATTCTGGAGTAGATTCAATTCCCAACGGATCCACCTCAGACTGATTCTCAACGACCAAATTCTAGGCAAAGGTGAATGTACAAACACACCCCATAGCATTCATTAAGTCAGAATTCTGGAAAAAGTGAAATTGTCTTTCGGGCTTAATTTATGTCTGCCAACTTGTTTTGTTTGATTGTAACATACATTTAGAAGATGCTTGCCCTTCACTTTCCAGTCTCCTTTTAGCCTTTGTCAGTAACCTTGCAGGCTCTCCACAGGTGGTTCCATTTGTAATCCATTTGACACAGCAAGACTATCATAATTAATGAAGCTCCCTACAGCACTGCCAGTGACCCAGAATGTAGGACAGGAGAGGCGCTGAAGCAATGGAAAGAACAGTGGGCTGAGAGCCAGGAGACCTGGACGTGGTCAGGAGCCTGCTGTGGGGCTCTGTAGAAAGAGGGCAGCTCGCCTTTCTTTTGTGCCTCTCATTGTCTCCAGTCTCACACTGGAAGGATGGGAAAGAAAAGGCGCTGTCTGAAAGGAGGCCGCAATCACAAACCATTAAAATTCCTGCTCTTGGCTACCTTCCTTTATTTGTCACTGAAAATCACTTCACAACAAACTGTTGTCAAGTTTTGATTGTGGTAGGAAGCTGGGGGAAGATAGGACTGACTCTTTCAATGCTAAGGTCAACAAGGTGAACAAGGAAGGTTCTGAAGTGAGGACTAGGGTGGAACCGGGAGAAAGCAGTTCCTGAGCTCTTCCTTCCAGGGATGTTCCCCCAAGGGCCTGCCCACCAGGATCGTCACATGGTCAGGGTTTGAGGTAGGAACAAAGGGAACCAGGCATGGTATCTTTCCCCTTTTTTTCTCTCTGCTTCAAACACACATGTAAATGGAATAAAAAGAGAAAAGAAATAAGAAGCCAGAAAATAACCAGATGGCTTTCTATAATGGTTTTCATCCAGTTACAAAGATGTTTTGACAATAAGGTCCTAGAGAAAAGAACTGGAATATATTTTTCCACATTTCACTCCATACTATTCACCTACCCATAGACTAAACAGATCAGCGGCAAAAGATTTCCAGGAAGGTCATGGGAAGGCTCCTATGGTCTAGCTTGGTATACAGAGTCAGAGGCATCTGGCTGATTTGTTCATTAAAACGCTGCCATATACATCTGCTAAAAAAAAAAAAAATGTTCCCAGAGGGGCCCAAGGGACCTGCTCTCCTTCCCTCAGGCTTTCTCAAACCCTCTGGTTCAGATTCATACCCCCCTGTCTCCACTGGTCAGCTCGTAGTGACATCATGCTATGAGTCCCCACAAAACCTGTAAAAAACAGAGATGTGGCATCTCATGCCAAGGGTTCTATTTTTCCCCTAAGTGAAGAAACCGGAATTTCCCTGAATGGAAGCCTTCACGTCATTTTTTTTCTTATTATTCAAAATCCTACTGCATCATTCCCTCCTGAACAGCTCCTTAAATCTCCTAGCTTTTTTCCTTTTCATTCTTTATACAGATTTAGGGTTTCAGTCCTGAGTATCAATTGTTTGGATTATTCCCTTTTCACTCATGTCTTTACTCACAGTATCGCTCATTTATTACTATTATTATATTTTGAAACTGTATTTAAAATTTTTTTCTGTTTATAAAGGGAATAAAAAGTCACACAAAATATTTCTACTCTTCATGATTATAAAAATGTCCCAAGTAAATAAACTGAAATTTCTGTTTTTCCATTAATGCGTGTTTTGGGAACCATTGGATGCATTTTCATGAAATGTGGAGGGGATGTTTGGGATGGTTTGATTTATACTAGAAATTACACGGCCCACATGCCATTTACTCTGCGCGCCCTGGCAGATGTCCTCTTGGGCAGCTGATAGTGAGGTACAGGGAGGGGGGGGGGCCCATGCTGCCCATGGGGGGATTTGCCAAACATATAAAGAAACTAAGAACAGCTTCAGACATGAACTCCAACTCCAAAGTCCCAGGGACCAATGTTCTGCACTGCGGGCTCCAGATTAACGAGCGGAAGCCCGGGCTGTTCTGTTGGATGATGATGGGGCATTCTCCTGAGCTAGACCGGCTGGCCGGCTGGTAAAGAATACCAGTACTAGCAACAGTCCTCACAATAAAGCATCTGTCCAGTGTATGCTCTCTGCAAGGTCGGGAGCAGACACAAGACTTGCGGTGCTTCATTTAAACCCCAACAGCCCGCCGAAGTAAGTAATGCTCTTATCTCCTTTTCAGGGATGAGGAAATTGAAATCGATGGATCTTAAACAGACTTCCAGGGCACAAAGTTGGTAAGTGGCAGAGCCAGCCTTCGAACCCAAGGGTCGTCTCCATCCCAAGTCCCATGTCCCCACCACCCTGCGTATTTCCAGCAACAAGCGTCCAAGCTGTGGCCGGAGGGCTCCCTCCTCCCTCCACTCTTATCTGCTTCCTGAAACCACTGCGAGGTCTCCAAGCCCTATGCGCAGGGCTCAAGCCCATCAGTCTGATCCCAGGCCCTGCAGGGTGTGCTTCGCGGCAGGCGACTGACGCCCCACACGCAGCGTCTTCCTTTCTGACGCCCTGCCTCCAGCCCACACCGCTCAGGCCACGCTACTTCTCGGCCTCTTCATCTGGCGTTCTCACGTCCACCTCTCCACCTTCTGCCACCCTGCTCCCCGAGCCAACAGGCTCTCCAGCTCTGCTGCCAAGTCCTCTCAGAGCCAGGCGGCACCCTGTCCTCCCTCTGCTTTGCTCAGTGGAAGCCAGAGAAGTCTCTGACTCTAAACACCCTTTCTCCTCCCTCGACGGAGCGCTCTCGGAAGCGGACGCCCCTCCGCAGACGTCTCCGGCCGCGCATGCTCAGTGTAAGAGCTGCGGTTCGTCCTTCATCCGCATCATCAGACCCCCACCCCCACCTCGGGCCGCCAAGTCCCGCGCATGCTCAGTGTAAGTGCTGTAGGTAGTGCTTGGTACATATCATCAGATCATCAGATCATCAGATGCCCCCCCCCCCCCCCAACGAGTAGGGGCAGCCAAGACCCGCGCAGATTTCACAAACATTTACTGCGTTGTTCTACTGTGTTCTAGGCGTTGCTCTAGATACGGAAGATAAAGTAATAGTTAACAAAAGCGTGTAGAGGCCCTTCCCTCATGGAAGTTAACATTCTAGTGAAAATACCTCTCCATTCCTATGTTAAGCTGTATATTCCCACAGAATAGCTCTGGGGATAGACAGACTGGGATCACTTCCCAGCCTTTCTACTTACAGTCTGTGTGACCTTGGCTGAGTTAGTTAACCTCTCTTTGCCTCAGTTTCCTGCCAGTTGGGAAACATTAATAGCCTTTCCCTCAAAGTTGTTATTAGAATTAAATAAGTTAATACAGTTAACACATGTGAAGTATTTAGGATAGTGGTTGTGACGTTTTGGTTATAATAAGGCATGCCTTTGGTCTTGCATCTCCTTCCTGGCTCAAAGCTCCTAAAACCCTTGGAATTTCCTCAGGGATGATAGCAATAGAGGCGTCTTTTGTTATGTTAATGAATTACTTTAACAAAAACCGAGGAAGGATGGGGGTTGGTTGCTAGCAGAACCAAAGGTGTGATTAGAGGGTTGGAACTTTCAGACCCACCCCCCAATCTCCCCGGATGGGAGAGGAACTGAAGATTGAGTTCCATTTCCAATGGCCAGTGATTTAGTCAATCGCACCTATGTAATGAAGCCTCCATGAAAAACCAACAAAGGACAGGTTCGGAGAGCCTCTGTGTAGGTGAACAGGTGATGTACGAAGCAGTGCATGCTGGGGAAGGGATGGAATCTGCTTGTCCTTCCCCAAACCCAATGCTTGCGTTTTACATTTGGCTGTTCCTGAGTTATATCCTTTTGTGATAACTGCTGATCTAGCAAGTAAAATGCTTCTCTGAGTTCTATGAGCTGCTCTGGCAAATTAAATAGACTCATGCAGGGGGTCCTTGGAACTTCCAACCTGTACATCTCAAGTGGTGGAGGAGGGCAGTCTTGTAGCCCTTAACTTAGGGGATCTGGTGCTGTCCACCAGGTCATCTCAGAATTCAGATGAATTGCAGGACACCATGCTGGTGTCCACGAATTGCTTGGTGGTGTGGGAAAACTCTCCCACACATTGGAATTAGGTGCAGAATCCAGTGGTGCACTGTAAGGTCTCAATTTGTTAATTATTATTACTTCTTTTAGATAACTAAACATCTAGATGGCAGAGGAGTTTCTTTGGAAATTTATTTTTTCATTTATTTATTTATTTATGAAAAGATTTTATTTATTTGAGAGAGAAAAAGAGCACACTGGAGGGAGGATGAGGGGCAGAGGGATAGAAAATTTCAAGCTGACGCCATCCTGAGTGCAGAGCCTGAGGCAGGGCTCCAACTGATGACGCTGAAATCGTGACCTGAGCCAAAACCAAGAGTGGGATGCTTAATGGACTGAGCCACCCAGGTGCCTTCCCTTTGGAAAATTTCTTTAAGTGTCCTCCTCTAGGCTGTAAACTTCTTCTTCTTTTTTTTTTTTTTGTAATTTAAATTCAGTTAATTAGGTGTTATTGGTTTCAGAGGTGGGGCGGGTCAGTGATTCCTCAGTCTTATAAATAATACCCAGTGCTCATTACCACGTGTGCCCTCCTTAATGTCCAGCTTCTTAAAGGCAAGGGCCAAGTCTTCAGTTGTTTTGTATTTGCCATACCTGGGATAGTGCTTTCTAGGGCTTGTCAATGAATATATGCTCTTGACTGACAGGGCCAGTGGAGGAGGCCTCTGAAGGTCAGAGTGTATTTTGGCTCTCCTTGGAGCATGACTGTGTTCTCCTGAGAGGCTCCATTTTCATTATTGTATCTTTTTAAAGAGCGAGGAATGTATACTCAGTGCCTTCTATTGTTTGTGTAAAACAAATTTGTAATTTCTCAAGAAACAAGTCCCAAGGTTATCATGTTAAAAACATCCTTTGCCTCAAAGAGAAATGACAAGACTTACCTTGATTTTTCAATGGTAAAGGCATAGTTTCCCTGAGTTTGCTTAAAAGGTTTTTCATTTCTCGCATGTCTCTGTAAAAGTGACAAAAAGAAAAAAAAAATCAGCTGTAAGTTTTTGTAATGCAATCCCAAACAGTCTGTTCTGTGAGACAATTGAGAGAGGAGAGTCTGCGCTTAATTGTACTAGCTCTAGTTTCCAGTAGGCAAATATTGAATTTATTTTGCTTTTATAAGAAAAAAATCAGAGACTGCTGTCTCTGGAAGGAATGGGAACTACTCTGGCAAACATTTCCACAGGGCATTCTGCCGAAGGAGCCCTCATCTCTGCCTTGGGTTGGACCTGGCTGAGGTCAGAGAAGAGTCTCTGATAATGAGGCCGGTGTTGCGGATTTCTAAGAGGGAGGTCAGGGACATGCAAGTAGGATATCAGGGGTGCTCTGGGCAAAGCGGAGGCTGCGTGATGTTGCTCTCAGGCTTTAAGGTCTGATGGCTGTCGTGGTTTTATATTGGTTCACTCGCTATTGCCTCATTACTGCGATTGAAAGTCAGTATAACACAGGTGTTAGGGATTCACAAGGCTCAGCACTGATTAAAGTGACTTGGAATAAGGGGAAACTGATGAATTCTAAAACCTTCAGAGAAGAGCTCTTCATGATGGCAGGCATGAGGAGGGGGTGCGTGGAGAGGGAGAAGAAGGGAGAGAGAGCACCTGGGACAGATGGACAGACTGACCTTCTTCTAGCCCCTCCCATGTCAGTAAGCCGCTGCATCCCTCCAACATCTCTGCTCTCTCATCTTAGAATATATGTGATCATAAAACCACCCAACTGTGGAGCAGGAAGCCATGCCGAGGGCTTCTAGTTTGGGACAGGGATCAGTTGGACTTTTCAAATCCTTGGGGCATTAGTTCTCCACATGTTCTGGTGGTCATCCCCTGGAGTTAGTGCTCTTGAAATCACAGGACGGAGTGGCAGATTTCATTTACAAGAGCAAAAATCAGATACATCTTTTAGTTAACTCTAGGCAAACAATAGCAGCGGGTAATAAGAATTTAAGAAAGTTTTGGGGGGAGGATAGTCCAAAAGTTGAGGAAATTCTATCTACTAATTTTCCTTTTGCTGTATGGAGAAAAAAGAATTGCCATTTACCTTTAGGTTTGAAATCCCTCAGTTTCTTTCTTTAAGTAGGCTCCACACATAGTGTGGGGCTTGAACTCACAACCCTGAGATGAAGAGTTGAATACTCTACCAATTGAGCGAGCCAGCGCCCCTGCCTCAGTGTATTTCTCCATACACAACTGTTCTTTTGAATCTAGTTTAAGGACCAGTTGTCCTAGGGGAGGCCAGAGACCCCATAGGGTCTTTCCTTGAGTATTGACTAACATGTAAAAAGGAACTCTTTCTCCGCAATAGCTGATTAGAAAGGGAGAAAAAAAGCAGCCTTGTGGCTCAGTTGTAGAAATAAACGTACAAAAAAAAAAAAATCAGATTTCTTTTCCTTAAGTATATGTCGTTGGGGCGTTGATGCTGATAAGTCCCAAAGGGTATTTTTAGAGAGAGAAGGTGCAAGCGGGGGAGGGAGGAAAAGGAAGTCAGGGCCCATACATCCAGAAGTGCAAGGGGCACATTCTGATTTCCTATAAAATGTTCAAGGGTGGATGGGATGGGAGGTGGGCGGGCACATAGTGCAAATGGGTAAGGAACCCTGTATGTGAGACAGACGCAAGGTCTCCCCAGAAAGCACCAATTCTCAGGCGGCTACACAGAATCACTATATGCCAAGATCCCACCCCATGAGAACCTGATACAGCTGGTTTCTGGGCATGGGGCTCAGGAATCAATGTTTTTAAAAAGCCCTCCTAGTGATTTTAATGTACAAGCCCAGGTTGAGACGCAGTGATCTCTTAGGGTAGAGAGAGGGAGAACTTAGGAAGGTGCCTTCCCAGACCAGGTCTCTTGTGCCTATTTTTCTTAGTCCTTCCCACTTCCTTTGACCTGAATCTGGACTTTAAGGCTGAACTTCGAAACTCAGCTATACTCTTCTTCTTCTTCTTCTTTTTTTTAAATTGAGGTAAAATTGGTATATAACATTATTTAACTTTCAGGTGTACAACATTGTAAGTTGCCATCTGTGTGTCTTACAAAGTGATCACCACTACAAGTCTAGTTATGATCCATCACCCTATAACTGACCCCCTTCAACCATTTCAACCACTTCCATCCCCCACCCTTCTGCTCTGTAATTATCTACCTGTTCTCTTGTGTCTATGAGTTTGTTTTTGTTTTGTTTTCCTTTGTAGGTTCCACAGATGAGTGGAATCATACGGTATTTGTTTTTCTCTGTGTGTCTTATTTCACTTAGCATAATACCTTCACGGTCTATCCACATTGTTGCCAATAGCAAGGTGAGTAGTATTTCATTATAGTACACACACACACACACACACACACACACACATCTTCTTTTTCCATTCATCCACTGATGAACATTTAGGTTGTTTCAATTTCTTGGTTATTGTAAATAATGCAGCAATGAACAGGGGAGTGATATATCTTTTTGAGTCAGCATTTTTGTTTTCTTTGGATAAATAACCTAGAAGTAGGATAGCTGGATCATAGGGTAATCCTATTCTCTCTCTCTCTCTCTTTTTTTTTTAAAGAAATATCCGTACTATTTTCCATAGTGGCTGCACCAATTTACATTCACATCAATTGGGTATGAGAGATCCCTTTTTTCCACATCCTCGCCAACATTTGTTATTTCTTGTCTTTCTGGTACTAGCTGTTCTCACTGGTGGGAGGTGATACCTCATTGTGGTTTTGATTTCCATTTTCCTGATGATTAGTGATGTTGAACATCTTCCTATGTGTCTGTTGGCCATCTGGATGTCTTCTTTGAAGAAATGTCTATTCAGATTGACCATTTTTAAATTGGATTGTTTCTTTTTCTTTGTTGTATGAGTTCTTTATGTATTTTGGATCCTAATCCTTTTATTGGATATATGATTTACAAAAATCTCCCATTCAGTCGATCATCTTTTTGTTTTGATGACCATTTCTGTCACTGTGCAAAAGATTTTCAGTTTGATGTAATTCCATGTGTTTATTTTTGCTTCTGTTTCCCTTGCTTTTGGAATCGGATCCACAAAAATTACCATTGAGTCTCATGTTGAGGGGCTTACTGCCTATGTTTTCTTCTAGGAATTTTATGGTTTCAGATCTTACGTTCAGGTTTTTAATCCATTTGGAGTTAATTTTTGTGCATTGTGTAAGATAGTGGTCAAACTTTATTCTATTGCATGCAGCTGTCTAGTTTTTCCAGTTCCATTAAAAAATATATATAGTTTTTGGGGCACCTGGGTGGCTCAGTGGGTTAAAGCCTCTGCCTTCAGCTCAGGTCATGATCCCAGGGTCCTGGGATCGAGCCCCGCATCGGGCTCTCTGCTCGGCAGGGAGCCTGCTTCCTCCTCTCTCTCTGCCTGCCTCTCTGCCTACTTGTGATCTCTCTCTGTCAATAAATAAATAAAATCTTTAAAAAATATATATATATAGTTTTTCCAGCTCCATATAAAAAAAATTTTATTTATTTATTTATGAGAGCGAGCGAGTGAGAAAGTGAGCATGAGGAGGAGCAGAGAGAGAAGCAGACTCCCTGCTGAGCAGCGATGCCCTATGTGGGGCTTAATCCCAGGTCCCTCCGGATCATGACCGGAGTTGAAAGCAGACGCTTAAAGGACTGAACCACCCAGGGGCCCCTTTTTAGCTTCATTTGTTGAAGAGAATGCCTTTTCTCCATTGTATGTTCTTGGCTATTTTATCATAAAGTAATTGCTCATATATGTGTGGGCTTAATTCTGGGCTCTCCATTTATCATCACTGATACGATATTTAGGCTAATATGATACTGTTTTGATTACTGTGTTTTATAGCATAGTTTGAAACCAGGGACTGTGATACCTTCACCTTTGTTCTTCTTTCTCAGCAGTGATTTGGCTACTGAAGATCTTTTGTGGTACCATGCAAATTTTAGAATTATTTGTTCTGGTTATGTAAAAAGAAACAATTCACTGGAATTTTGATAAGGATCGAACTGAATCTGTAGATTGCTTTGGATAGTATGGACATTTTAACTCTGTTCTTGCAATCCATGATCATGGAATATTTTTTCCATTTATTTGTATCTTCATTTTCTTTCATCAGTGTCTTATAGTTTTCAGTGTGTAGGTCTTTCACCTTGGTTAAATTTATTCCTAGGTTTTCGATGCAATTTAAATGGAATTATTTTCTTAATTTCTCTTTTTGATAATTTGTGATTAGTATATACAAATGCCACAGATTCCTGTGTGTTGATTTTGTATCCTGCCACTTAACTGAATTCATTTATTAGTTCTAACAGTTTTTTTGGAGTCTTTTGAATTTTCTCTATGGTATGGTATCATGTCATCTGCCGATAGTGACAGTTTTGCTTCTTCCTTTATCATGCAGAGTCTAAGGGTTAGAAGCCTGATGTGGAGCACCGACCCCTCACTTCTTAGGAAAAAATTCTGTATTTTGAGACCCTGCCTCATTGTGGAACACAACACTTTTGGTGGAGTCTTTTTTGGCAAGGTAGGGTCTTTGCCTCTCCTACCCATCTCAGTGCTGTCCTTTTTGTCCTTTGTTGTGGAGGCTCTGTTCATCCAATTTGTTCGTCTTTTTTGTGAGGAAATTATTATTGTATATTTGTTGGATCCATGGGAAGGAGTGAGTTCCATCTTCTTATGCCACCATCTTGAACCCAACTGCACCCTCTCTTATTTTTATTTTTATTTTTTTACCTTCTTACAAGGTCAAAAAGCTTAGATACAGTTGCTGTGCAAGGTGTCTGAAAGGGCAAATGTCTTTGCTGATGGATTATGCCCTGAATCATGGCACTCTGGCAGATAGTTCTTCCTGGGAATAGAGCAAAGCATTTTCTATTTCATAAATTAAGACAAATCATTCCCTCACCATTTGTCTATAGCTGTATCAGACCATGCCAAACAGCTTTATTGTTTGAATTGTTAGATTTCCAAGCTTATACAAAATCCAAGTTTTATTAATAGCACATAATTACCACATGTTTCAATTTTCTATAAACACAGAAATTCAGTAATTAGCTTTAGAATTATATTACAATATGAAAGTAGAACCACAGTGGCTATAAATGCCATTGTGTGTTACATTTCTAAAAATAAAAAAATAAAATGTTCATTATCTTGTCAGTGATTCAGCTCCACACAAAGCACTCAGTGGAATTGCCCAGTATTCATTCAACTGCTTTGTGTCAGCTCTAGGGACATTAGTAGCAAAGGACATGATATCACTGTGAAGGCCAGTAAACAGGGGCCTTATCCTCCTGCCTCCCAGAATGGCATTTTTTGCATCTAGATGAGCCGTGGCACGTATTGTTATATTATTATTCCTTCCTTTTCCGAAGTGAAATTGAGTCACTGTAGAATCTCTTCTTCTCTAGAAGGAAACTCCCTATCAGTGAGCTATTGCTTGATAAGACAAATGCATTAACTGGCTTTGACCACTAAGGAGGCATTCAGCTATATTCTGGGAAAGCAAGAAAAGGGAGCTCTGTGAAAAGCTGTCAACTGGACAGAATGCTTAGTCCCTGACTGACAGCTCAGCAGGCCATTCCATACACCTGAAATGCAAGAGTCTACTGGTGACATCTTTGCATGATTTTGGATTCTTCTCCTTTAAGCAAATGGAAATTTTGGTCCCTACCCAGTGGGTGAGATGTGATGGTATATAGATTCAACTTTCTCCCTTCCCAAGGAAGCACACTGTTTTCATTTCCATGGAGACACAGTGTGGTACAGTGGTATAAAAAGAGGCCTGGGAGCCTGTGACTACTGGAAATCCTGCTAGCATTCTGCTTCAGGGTTTGGACTCCTTACTTTCTTTTACCTCAATATTCTGAGATTTCTGAAATCTGAATCTGAAAGACAAAAGCTGAATCTGAAAGAGAAAAATCTCAACTTTTATAGCCCCTAAGAGTATTTGCTGGAAGAATACTGGCAGTCTATTTAGGGTAACTTCCCACTTACCTTTCAGTGTTCTCGATGTCTGTGGAAACCTGCCAGGAATGTTGCTGAATATCTACAGGGGATGATGAGGAGTCCTCTAGAGCAGGTGTTTCTGTGCTCTCCTCAATTTTGCAATCCAAACTCTTGGTTCCCCCGCCAGGCTCCTTTCCTATGTCGGGGACAGTTGGAGGGGGGATGTTGGTAAAGAGAAAAGGAAAAGAAATCATAAATTCAGGTTCTGTAGCCAAGATACCATTGCAAGGATCATCTGCTTTGAGTTATAGGCTCCATTAACCCTAATAACTTTCTGAATACTAACTACAATACTAATTCAGTTTCTGAATAACATGAATATAGATATCTCTATCTCTGGCTATATAAATACATGTACTTGCATGTGTGTGTGTGTGTGTGTATAGCATGTTTCACAATATTCTGCAAAAGATAGTTTGAGGTCAGTACAACAAGATCAAGGCAAAATAAGGGTTCATTCTTTGATGCAATATGGGGGCTCTATAATCCATTCTTAGTGAGGTAGATCAGGTCAGCTTGGGAGGGGGGTTTCAGTCTGTGAAATCAAATTGATTTTTGGTTCTTGGATTCAAGGGCAACTAAGATGGCCAGGAACAGATGATAGCCCTCAGGAAGAATGGGAGCTCTGGCCCTTTTCTCTGATTCTGACCTTGGCTGTCTTGGATTCCTATCTCTTAATCAAATACACATTTTGGGACCCAGTATGTGGAAAGTAGTACTATCTTAGTATGTGGGAAACAGGAAAGATTATGGACTTGACTTCCATTTCCTTGCCTTTCCAACCTCTTTTAGTTTATGCTTCTGTGAGGGTATTCCCTCACAGCCTCAAGTTCAGCCTCAAGATCCAGACTTGCTCTGCTGAGACCATAAAGTACCATCAACTAAAGGGCCATGGAGTTCCTGGGTAGCTGTCCACGGCAATGCATGGCCAATCCACTAGGACTGTATTTAGCATGCCTAATCTCAAGTGAAAAAATCAGTACTTTCTAGAGACAAATCTCCAAATTGGTTCAGTAATAAATTCATATGACGTTAAATGGGAGTTATAGTCTATGGCCCAGAAAGCCTCTGTTAACATCTTTGATTCGGCCGTGAACTTTGTCTTCTGCAGGGGTGTGTCCTGAAATCATGGGAATGACTGATCATGAAGTCAGAGAACTGAATTTTGTCAGTTGTTCATTCACTCTTTCGTTTATTCACTTACATATATTTCCTGAGTGTTAGCCAAGTATCAGGTACTGGGATTGATGCTGGATTGTTTCTTTTACCCTTTTACACAGTATTATTTGTAGTGTGTAGCTGCAGCTGGAGACAAGTTGTTAAGAATTTGTTATAGCCCACATCATTGAATATCCATGAGATAGCAGCTACACCAGGTTACCTCTCATCTGTTTCCCTATTCCTGATGTGTGTTTTGCATGGTTAAAAAAAAAAAACAACATAGGGGTGCCTGGGTGGCTCAGCTGGTCAAGCTGTCTGCTTGTGGCTCAGGTCAGGACTTCAGAATCCTGGGATAGAGCCCTGCGTCGAGCTCCCTGCCCAGTGGAGAATGGGCTGCTCCCTCTCCCTCTGCTTCTTCCAGCCACTTAGGCTCTCTCTCTTCCCTCAAATAAATAAAATCTTTAAAAAAAAAACCCAATATGAACAAAACAATAAAACAAACACACTTGTGAACAGGATGGTAAAATCTAATAGGAAGATTTTCCCTTGGATTCCTGGCTGAAGGAGACTAGCAGTAAATCTCATCCCGGGGCGCCTGGGTGGCTCAGTGGTTTAAGCCTCTGCCTTTGGCTCAGGTCATGGTCTCAGGGTCCTGGGATCAAGCCCCACATGGTGTGGAGCCCCGTGTCAGGCTCTCTGCTCAGCAGGGAGCCTGCTTCCCCCTCTCTCTCTGCCTGCCTCTTTGCCTGCTTGTGATCTCTCTCTGTCAAATAAATAAATAAATAAAATCTTAAAAAAAAAAAAATCTCATTCCTGACAATTCTAACCTATATGGCAGCAACACCAGGAAACAGAGACAAGCCATTAAGTTGTAATTAACTGTTCACCATTCATCAACCTATAGTTGAAATGGACCTCGGAATATTCAGCCAAAGCTCAAACACAAGTTTGCTGATGAGAACTTTTGATCCTTTTGTGTGTACTTTATGCTCATTGATCCTGAGTGATGGAACTGCTTTTCCAATTTTATGGTATGCTGTTGGGGTGCAATTTAATTAAGCACGTAATTTAGCATATTATCATTTCACAGTTGGAGGCCACTGACCTCTTAAAAGCAATTGCATTGTGCTTCCTGGGAGAGTGCAACAAATTCAGTCCATCTGCCACCCCCCACCGGGCAGGGTTGGCCTTAGGAAGCAGTTTTGCAGGGGTGGCTGAGATCTGAGAGAGAAGCAAAAGTGGGGGAGGTGGTGTCCCTAAAATTCTGAAGGATTGGGCCATCTGAAAGCACAAATGGCTGCTGTGGTCCTCCTGTGGAGCAGAAATGCCTTGGGGAACACCGCATGGTTTGGGCAGCAAAGGGAGAGGAAGAAGATACACACACAGACCCGGTCCTCCGAGTATCGGCTTTGCTTGGCTTGGGGCCACCATAGCCCCTGTCCTGTGGTCAGAGCTTTCATTCAAATGAGGACAGGGGAGGACACAAGGTAGTGTGATGCTCTTTCTCGGAGCCCTCTCTTTATCTCATTCATATATATATATATATGCACACACAGAGATGATATACTTTTTACATAAAAAGGCACAAATAGAATCCTTTCCACAAGCAGTGTGTTTACACTTACTGCCCATAATGCTTCTACTGCTTCTATAAGATAAATATCATTCTGTAACCTTTTCAAAGTAAAATAACGGTCCATATATTCCTGAAACACACATGTGACACACCTGTGAGCTTGTAATGCCAAGTCATCTCCTCCTTCTCTTCCTTTTTCAGGAACTAGTTCTAACTCTGCTAATGTAGATGAACAAAAATAAAAACCTTGGATGTTGGACTTGCAGTTTAGTGCTTTCTAGCAGCTCACACAATCTCTGCAGAATTTTGATCATATTGTTTCTTCTCTGGCTGAAACATCTTGAAAAGACAGAAGGGATCAGTATGAACTTAAGGGGTTTTCAATTCCATAGTATTTGTGGGGTCAAGTTCACTCTGCTTGTAGATAATAACTTTCTGGAGGGCATCCCTTCCCAGTATGGAGTCTGTTTATTGTCTTCATGGTACTTATCTCTTTTACAAATTATCTTGCTTATGTATTGGTTAACAAATTAAATACATTTTTATTATATTTATTTATTTTTTAATAGTTTATTTAAGAGAGAGAGCGAGTGCCTGCACAAGCAGGGGGAGTGGCAGAGGGAGAAGGAGAAGTAGGCTCCCCACCGAGCAGGAAGCCCGATGAGGGGCTCTATCCCAGGCCCCGGGGAGCGGGACCTGAGCCAAAGACAGATGCTCAACCCACTGAGCCACCCAGGCACCCCATTACCTTTTTAATAGTACATAAATTTGAATACGCTTTTTTCTTGTAACTCTTTCTTATCTCTAATGCTGTGTATTCATGGCTCCTGATTACTTTGTATACCATCTCCTGGGTTCCACATCTTTAGCTTTCTTGGATTCAGTTTTAATTTTGTTGCAGCATATCCTTGACTGATTATTTCAGAGCCTATCTGGAATGTAAAATTTTTATTCTTTAAGTAACTGAAAATACTTTTTTCTTCTATCTCTCTCTTCCCCTCTCTCTCTTTGTGCTCACACTTAAAGTTTAATTGGCTGGATGTAGAAATCTATCTTAAAAGTAAATTTCTCTCAGAGCTTAACTTATCTTACCTTATCTTATCATGCCTTATCTCTTGTCCATTTCCACAGTGATTTGTATGGAGCCTGTTTACAGCTCTCTGAAAAATTTGTAGGGTATTATCTTTAAATTTTTGATTTATGAGACGGTTCCTAAATTTGTGTAAGTGTAGCTTCTCTTTCTGTTCATCTTTGTTGGCATTTGATTGGCATTTACAACCTATCTTCCCTTTTTTATTCTGGAAATTTGCAAACCACCTGCAAACTTGCAATAACACAACGGACACCTAGATATTCTGGTCTCACCAACTGTTAACACTTAGCTGTATTTTATTTCTTTTGAATTTAATTTAATTTAATTTCTCTATATGTATGATATGTATATAGGTCTCATATATATAGATTATATGGATTATATGTAATTTCTATATTTAAAACTACAAATAAATATCATTTTTATGACCCATTTAAGAGTAAGTTGCAGACATTAATAACACTTTATTCTAAATACTTCAGCATGCATCTCCTATAGAACAAGTATGTTTTCCTCCATAAGCTCAAAACAATGATTGCACCAAAAAAATATTTAACTTGGATTAAATATCCAATACAATTTGATACAATACTATTAATTAATTTGTGGACTATATTCGCATTTCCCTAGTTGTTTCAATAATGTTTTTTCTAGCTTTTTCTTAATCAAAGGCTCCAGTTAAGGACTGTGCCCTCTATTTGGTCGTTGTTTTTCTTTCTTCTCCTGTTGTGTAGAAGAGCACTCTAGTCTTTTTGTCTCTCATGTCATTAATATTTTTGAGTGAAGAGTTCAGGCTGGTTGTTTTATAGAGAGTCTTTCAGTTTGGATTTGTCTTCTTGTTTCTGCATGTCTGGGTTCAGAGTAAACATTTTTTGGCAAGTGTATTATAGAAGTGATACTGTATCCTTCTTAGAGCAGTGCATCTGAAAGCTCATGAGTCACTTTGTCCCATTGTTGTTAAGTATTATTGATTGCTTGGTTTCTGCCCAAAGCCTTTCATTCCAATGGGAAAAAGGGACCCACCATTATAGATGTACCCTATTCCCTTAGTGATTACTAAGTACCCTATGGAGTGATTCATTGAGAAGTTACGGCATTTTCAGCTTAAGTAGTTTTTCTGTTTTTCTTGATTATCTCCTTCTCTATTCTCTCCATTCTTTCCGAATTCCTCTTTCTTACTGGAGTCTCTGGAACCATCCTACATGTTTCTTTTCTTTCTTTCTTTCTTTTTTTTTTTTTTTAAAGATTTTATTATTTATTTATTTGCTAGAGAGAGAGAGAGAAAGAGAAGGAGAGCAAAAGCAGGGGGAGTGGCAGGCAGAGGGAGAAGCAGGCTCCCTGCTGAGCAAGGAGCCCAAATGTGGGACTCATCCCAGGACCCTAGCTAGGATCATGATCCTAGCGGACGGCAGACACCCAGTGACTGAGCCACCCAGGTATCCCCATCTGATATGTTTCTTAACTATCACCCCACACTCCACATTTATTTTGGGGGCTGAATTCTGGGAGAATACCTTGACTTGATCGTATAGTTCACTATTTTAGGGTCTCAGTATATTCATTATAATAATTGTTAAGAACTGCGAAGGGTCTGAGATTTTACTCTGCCTGTGAGTTAGCCTGCCACAGTTTCATGGATCCTGGAAGAAGACTTGAGACTTCTAAGTCAGATACAAGTTTGTTACTTACAGAACAGCAGTGGCCAGACTATAAGCATTTGTGTTGGTTTCTTGAGTCCTAATTCCCACAGGGAGACACAGAAAGGGCCAGATCACTACCGGTGGAACACACGGCTATGTGACAGGAGAGGAACCCCGAGCTTAGGGATCCTGCCTTTAAAAGCATGTCTGCTCTTTGCCCCACAGGGAAACATTTTCAATTATACTTGAATAGTCAGTATGCCCTGCCATGGGGAGAGACACTATCTCTATTTTCCAAGGCATTTACTGAGTAAATATCCTTGAAAAGATAGTATAAAACAAAGGGCAGTCAGTGCCTCACTGTATAAGATGTACAGAAATGCAAGAGACTGGAGAGTTGTCTCCCAACACCAATTAACCCATCTATTTCATTTTTATTTGATTGATAATATTATTATCCCCAACAAATCTGGCTGCTTCCTTTTCGTTATAGACTATTATTGTTCTATGGATATGGTAGACTCATAAATCTCTGAGAATATCAACTACATATATGTTAAGTTCTTCATCTGTTCCCACTTTATGATTTTTAAATTTGTCATCCCTGGATGTCTATCCAGGTTTATCTGTGAGGATCTCAGTTTGCCCATCACTCTGACTATAGTGTCCTCCTTCTGGCTATTATGGAGAAGGAACAGGATGTATGGCTGCAAAACGTGTGTTTCAGGCTTGTCTTCTGTGTGTTTCTTATCTCCAGTGTAAGTTACCTGGGCACCTGCCTATTTTTTGGGCCCCCTGTCTATTCAGAGTTTTCTGTTTAAAACTTACTACTGCGAGATATACTGAGCAGTTTAGCCTGGGAAAAACGTGAGTAATGTGCTCACTTTCTTCTTCTTCCACGGCTGTCTTTATGCAGGCACAGAGTTATTTCACACTCGGCTCTGCTTTGCTGCCCCGTCAGGACAATCACACCAGATGTCCTCCTGGGGCGAGCAGTGATGGTCTCTGTTGGTCACTGTGGGGCAGCCCAGCCTTTTTTTTTTAAGCCAGCTTGTTCTGAATGCAATTTCAAACCTTAATTTCCCTGACAGCAGTTCCAGAAATCCTTCCTGTGATTTGCATTTGTTGATTCCAGCTTCAAAGTATTTCTGGAATTGATTTTATTTTTGCAGTCATTTTCTCCTGCCTGAATTTCTTTTGTTTCTCTTTGAGTGTCTTACCAGCTATGGTTTCTCCTGTTCGTTTATATCCACCAATCCGTTCCCATTAGCTTTGTAGCTTTGCGAAATTCTCCAAAATTTCTGGTTTGTAGAAAGCATCCTTCCTTGTTTTTCAGGGGCGTAGAAGACTACGCTGTGTTTGCTGATCTCTGTTTTCTTTTCCTCCTTCAATTAGGAGGGGCCACGGGACAGAACTATGGCCAATGGATTGTCAGTAGGAGTGATGTAGGCCTCTTCCAAACTGGATCCTGAAAATCCTCCCATGTGACTCCCCTTGCTTTCTTTTCTCCCCCTGACCTTTGAGTGGATGTGTATAATGGAAAGAGCAACACTGCTCACCCATCCCAGCTCTGGCATTGGACTATGATGTAGATAAATAATGAACTTGTATTGTTCTCTTCAGCCAAGATTTGGTGTTGTTTTGTGTAGTAGTTACTCTACCCTGACAAATCTAAGAACTAATATTTTTTTTTTTTCATTATATCTTCTTCTGTTATTTCAATGATTTTTTTGTACTATGAGGGGAAATACAGGTATGAGTTCGGTTTCACATCTCTGGACAAGCTTTCCCACCAATTACCTTCCTCTTTTGATGACAGATGCAGAATGAAAGCAGTTCATTCTTTCATTCAGTAGTTATTAACTGAAACTTTAGCCTGCTCTAGGCACTATGCTAAATTCTGATGATATAGAGGTGAACACACTCAAGGAGATCAAATCTAGAGAGGCCAACAGACAAGAAACCAAACAACTACCCCTCAGTGTAAAAGGTGCTAAAGGTTGTGCCATGGAAATGCTTGGGGGCCATGTTGGGGCTGTATCAGCCCAGGATTGCAGGGCCAACGAAAGCTTCCTGTAGGAAGTCCATCTCTGTTCTGACCCAGAAACTAGGCCAGATGAAAGGGATGAATGTGAAATGGGTAGTATGTCCCAGGTAAAAGGAGCAACTGAAAAGAAGGTGCAAGTTTAGGTACCTACAAGTAGTTCATGATCCCTGGAGAGTGGCATGGCAAGGGATGGGGGCACGTGAGGTGGGGGTTGCTAGTGAAAGAGGAGGCTGGAAAAATTAAGGTCAATACATGCATGTTCTTCTGAATAGCATTAACAAGGCAGCAGAAGAGTGCTCCTCAACCCTGGACAGTGGCCAATTGGAGTTCTTTACCACTCACTTCCCGGCTTTGACCAGGTGTCCTCAGAGTGGATTATCAGTTCTCTAACATCAGGTGGGCTCTCTGCCCTGCTCTCAGGAAAGGGACCAACCAGCTTACAAATGGTAACTTCAAGTCGATGTTTTACTTTTCCCAAGAGAGTAAATATGCATTTAAAATCATTTCTGATTATGCAGTGAAAAACTCTGGCCCCTGAAAAATCAATTTCAGGCCTCAGTGAACAAATTTTTTGCTCAAGGAGGGGACAGGGGTAGGGGAGAGAGTCTGTAGAGTACCTTGAAATCATACTAAGCTGGCTTTATCACTGTTAAGAACTAGGACATCAAAAAGTTGGCCACTTTCCTCAGGGCCTTTCAGGGCTTTTTGCCTTTAGCTCCTTTGGGATTTCCATGTATTTTTAGCTTGTTTATGGATAATATAATAGGCATGTTTGAGGAACAGTTAAGGGAAACCACCCATGAAGCACATACCAGTTTGGAAAGCTGGTTATTCTTATATTCGTGAGAAATGGTCAGTTGTTTGGGAGAAATAAAAAACACATCTGATTGTGGGGCAGCCTCAAGAGTTCCATTGAGCTCCCTCCATGTCAGAGGTCCTTGGCACTGGCCCTGGCAGATGGGGCTGGGGTCCTTTATTTACAGATGTAGGGGGTTCTTTATCATACTTGACTTTGACTTTCATTCTCTTGATTTCTTATTTCTTCCACCCTTTTTCTTCTCCATCTGTATTTTCCTCGATTCCTTTTCCCTTTCTCCCTTCCATTCCTTCTTGCTCTCTTGCCCATCTTCATTCAGTCCACCAGTGACACTGGGAAGCACTGCTCTAGATAGTGTCTCTTTGGAGGCCCTGAGTTTGACCTCTGGTGTCTAGCAATGTCAATATTATCCAATTGCGTACATTTCCCCAGGAATCAAAACAAAACAAACCAATCTTCTCTGAGCTAATATTATACCACTGCACTATCATTTCCTTGATGATAGGGGCAAATTTCCCACGTTCTTTGTACTCCTGACACGTTATCTGCTATGCTTAGGGAAAGCTTTCACAACAGTTTCATCCCGACTGTGAGCAAGATGAACATGGTCTACATGAGAAGCATGTATGGAACCTTATCCAGATAGTTCTTCTCACTTTCAAGGATTTCTATAACTGGGAGGTGCAACTGTGAAAAAAATGGAGGAAATGGAGGCTATTTGTGAGGTAATCCACCTTTACTCCCGTGTTTCTAAAAAGCATGTAATTTGCATAGAAATAAGTTATACTAATTCAGTTAGTTGTTCACCTGTACTAAAAAGTAGTTTCAAAGGCTTTTCTACACTGTGCTAGGAAGATACTCACAGTGCCATAAGACGCATAGTGAAAAATAAAAATGTTATCATCAACAGAGCCCCCTTCTTACCCATACACTGGAAAGTAAACATTTTTCAATTCAGAAGAGATACATGACTCTTCTCCTTCCCCCATAGTCCTTCTCTGTGCTCCTGACCATCCCTTCTAGGCTAGCTCCCCAGTCACTTTGTATGATATCACACATTCTGTTTTAATTGCAACATTACTGACATTGCACTTTTTAGTACTGGGGATTTTTAGAACATTTTGAATTTTTTTTCTTTTTCTTTCTTTCTCTTCCTTCCTTCCTTCCTTTCTTTTCTTCCTTCCCTTTTTTTTTTTAAACTGTTTCTCTGCACTAGATTATATACTCCACAATAATAGAGATCTCTTCAGCCTTGGTTATTAAAGTCCCTTAGCACCTCTAACAGAGCCTTAGATATGATAGGTTCTCATTAAATTTTTGTTCAAAGAATGAGTGTATGTTTTCACTCAGAATTTGAATCATAGTCTGTTTTAAGATTCATTCTGCTTTATTTCTTCTAACCTGCTGCACTATTTTAGTATCAATTGCCTCATTACTTTGGAAAATAAAGTCTTCATTTGTGGAAGTATTCTGTTTCTGTTTTTTTTATTTTTTTATTTTTTTAAATAATTTATTTATTTGACAGAGAGAGATCACAAGCAGGCAGAGAAGCAGGCAGAGAGAGAGAGGGAAGCAGGCTCCCTGCTGAGCAGAGAGCCCGATGCGGGACTCGATTCCAGAACCCTGAGATCATGACCTGAGCCAAAGGCAGCGGCTCAACCCACTGAGCCACCCAGGCGCCCCGTCTGTTTCTGTTTCTACGTTGCTTGTTTCTGTTACTGGTGTGGGTCATTTCCTTTACATTTCTTTTTTTTTTTTTTTAAGACTTTATTTATTTATTTGACAGAGAGAGATCACAAGTAGGCAGAGAGGCAGGCGGAGAGAGGGGGAAGCAGTTCCCCACTGAGCAGAGAGCCCGATGTGGGACTTGATCCCAGGATCCTGAGACCATGATCCCAGCCGCAGGCAGAGGCTCTCAACCCACTGAGCCACCCAGGCGCCCCTACCTTTACATTTCTTAATAGGAGGCTTGAATACTTCGGAGTCTTTTCTGCTCATATTCTCTTCTTTGTCTTGAGTGCATCCTGTGTTTTGCTGGATAGCAGTTCATTAATTTCTTATTATAGCATCTTGAGCTCTCAGCTTCCACTAGATTTTGAATTAAGATTTTTCAACTTTTAACATTCCTCTGTCCTTTCCCTTGGTGATTACAATATAGCCTCCAAGGACTTGGAGGCAATTTTGCTGTAAGCTGGGGCTGAGAGGTGGAGTGGAGTCACAGAGGGCCACTGACAGAGCAAGGTGAGACAAAAACACAGATGGAAAGCTCAAGTTCATGCGTGAAGGGGAGGGGCACAGGAGTGTTCTATTGTGTGTACTCCTTTGAGAGTGGCCATGTTGCCAAAATGGATCGAATAGGGGAAGAATGTGAGAGAGAGGAAAGCCGTGGTCAGAATAGCAGGATCACTGAGTTCCTTTAGAAATGTGGCTCTACTTTCTGCCAACAGAGTGAATGAGACCTGCAATCTCATTTCCTCGGGAGGCAGGCAGCAGGTGCTGATGGTCAATGCGATACATGGGCTCACTTATGGGAAAAGATTGCCTACCTAACTAAGTGTGAAGAAGGGAGAGCAACTGTTTTGCACTATAAACATAGAAATTACACTCTGTCAAGCAGTGGTCCAATCTACAATTTTAAATGTTAGAATATGAAACTACAAAATGACTAAAATTATTCCCATCTGTCATCTTCTCGAAACAAACAATTCTTCAGAACCACACGCTACGTGGTACAACCCAGTGCCTTTATTAAATCTGGATTTTTACCTCCCATTACTGTAATTGCCTTTAATTTTGTTGGCCATGAAAAAAAGAAAAGCATTTTATTGCTGCTTTTCTTCTCTTTCTCCTGCTCCACCTCTACCTCCTCCTCCTTCTCCTTCTTTTTGGCAGTAGCGTGATCTTGTAAATTACAAAAAAGATTTCCAAGTAGACTGTACCAATGAGACTTAATGAGACAGCGAAAATGCGAAAGCATGGTGCATGGAAAGAGCATGAAGTTCCACTGAAGATACTGTTAAGGACACAGGATACTTCTAATTGGCTTAATTGGGAGAGGAAAACAATCATCAGTACTAAATTCAAGCTCACTGAAGGAGCTTCAAAATGATTTGAGCCTTATTTTTCCCAGAAAGAAACCGTACTCTTTGCCCTTGCAGTAACTGTGTGTGCCCTCTTTCTCCAAAGGGTAAGCTCATGCCTACCCAGTGGTGAAACTAAATGTGATACACGGTATGTGCGGGACTTTGGTGCTAGCCATGAGGGGAGTAGAATGAAAATAAATTAAAAGTCCACATAACTGTGAAACACTTTGGCCTCAGTATCGAATCTCAACAACAACAAAGATTGGCCAGACTGGATGATTGGATTACAAGTCCTTCCCTCTCCCTGATGGAAAAACAATAGTGAAGTAGAAGGGAATGGCCAGCCGGTGACACTCACACAGAGCAAGAAGAAATTAGCTAACCTAAGAGTTAGCCAAATGCTTTTTTTTTTTCTTTTTAATCATTAATTAGGGAAAGCATAACAGAAAGAAATTCTAAGCAGAAAGATATTTCGAGTGTCACAGACTACAATGGGAGTCACTGTTGCTGAGACTCAGAGGACTACTGACTTCCTGAATGAAGGGACTTTGTGAGATCTTCTATACAGGCCACTCCCCTAACTTGAGGCCACACCAGAGATACCACTATGTTTGGAAAAAGACTACATTATCCGGCATCTTAAGTCTTGGTAGGCAGACGTGTGTATATCTGGTGGAAGGGGACTGGTTTCTTGATCCGTGCTTCCCCCTGCCATCTCTACCACCTTTCCTGAGGTTTGGAATCACCCACACTTCAGGTTCCACTCCATTGCTCATTTAAAGGCTTTGTGGAGCGCCTGGGTGGCTCAGTCAGTGAAGTGTCTGCCTTCGATTCAGGTCATGGTCTGGGGGTCCTAGGATGGAGCCCTGCATCAGGCTCCCTGCTCAGCAGTGAGTCTGCTTCTCCCTCTCCCTTTGCCCCACCTCCCAACTTGTGCTCTCTGTCTCTGAAAGGAATAAATAAAATCTTAAATAAAAAAAATTAAGGCTTTATATATTTTTCCATAATCACACATCCTAAGTCCATTTCTTAGTAAGTTACTCTGGTAGAGCCTTCTTCCCCATCCCTTCCCCATTTCTGGTTCTCATGCAGTCAGAATGCTTAGGCTTTGCTCATTCCCCAGTGTCTACTGTTATGTGTGGTGACTATGTTTATAGGACAAGATGCATGTTACATCTCTTAATTTGCCTGACTCTTAAAGTTTCATATTCTTGTGCTGTGGTCTATGGATATATTTACTCCTTTTTCTTTTTTTCTATTTGACAGACAGAGATCACAAGTAGGCAGAGAGGCAGGCAGAGAGCAGGGGAAGCTTTTGGCTCCCTGCTGAGCAGAGAGCCTAATGCGGGGCTTGATCCCAGGACCCTGAGACCACGACTTGAGCCGGAGCCGAAGGCAGAGGCTTAGCCCTCTGAGCTACCCAGGTGCCCCTCCTTTTTCTTTTTTTTTTAAGACTTTATTTTTAAGTAATCTCTACATCCAAAGTGGAGCTCGGATTTACAATCCTGAGATCTAGACTCGCATGCTTTACTGACTGAGCCAGCCAGGCTCCCCTGGACATATTTCTTCCAGTTATTTCTGGCAGTCCATGGTCACTGGAGTCAAGTGTTTCTATTCTTTTCAGCCAGGGCCTTCCAGATTGGTAGCAGCAGATATCATAAACTTATTGTGTATTAGCTGAAGGCTTCTGGACACAGGTTACTCTCCACTTTCCAATGACACCAAAGAAAGAAAAAGCAAAAACTAGTGACATCAGCTGACATTTTCTATGCCATCCTGATGGTGGGAATATAAACTAGTGAACAGTATAAACAAGCCAGGACTTGAAAACAATTAGAGGGTTAATCTCTTAGGTGTCATAAGGAAATTAGTGGAGAAAGTAAAGAAATAGAGAAGTGTAATAAAAAAATGGGGCCAGGAAAATTAAAAATGATTTCTTTAATGGAACCATCCCTCCCAAGAGCTAGTATTTTATTTGGCATTCCAGAAATTTTCAGGGTATTTGTCCAGCGTGTATTTTCATGCATGTTTTCTAGTGCTTTATTTTTTTCTGGTTTAATGACATTTTGTGGGGGGGGTCTACTTTTAGTGACTTATTTCCATTTTTGGTGTTGTTTTTAGATTTTAAATAAGACTATTGTCTTTATGTCTAGTTTGAAGATGTCTCACTGATAAGAAAATGTCCTTCTCCTCATTGCTGCCTTACCTCTATGGGTACTCAGAGAGGCAACAATCCATAAGACAGCTCTTGGAGGGGTTTTCTGGAAACACAGGAGGCTGACCAGGGGTAGATGGTATATACATACTTGAAAAGAGTAAAGAAGTATGGCTTGCTCATTATAGATGGTGAGTAGAGAAGGTTACAAATGTATTCAGTTAAAGAAACATCTCCATGAATTGTTTTTTAATTTTTGTCAAGGAGCAAAAAAGTAAATTGAGGGGTTTCCGATTCAGTAGGCCTAGGGTGGGGCCCAAGTATTTGCATTTCTAACAGGGGGAAGCTGGTGCTGCCAGTGGAGAGGCTGAACTTTGGGAACCACAGCTTGATGTCAAGGTCATGTCAAGGGCTGGCAGAGAAAGCACCAGTTCTCACACACAGCTCTGTGTATCAGAGATACCTACTACTTTGGTGTTTGCTTTTTATCACCTTGGGTGATAAAGAAGAAAGCAGAGAACAAAGTTGAAAGCATATACTTAGGTGACTAGGGAATGGCAAGTCAAGGAATTGGAAGTTTTCATTTTTATTCACATGGTGGGGTGATTTCCTTTCCTTTCACAGGTAGAGCAACAGCTCTCATTCCTCACTGTCTTTCACAATCACCCGGAATGCCCCTGGAGACTCTGATTTGGTAGGTCCTGGGCAGGGTCCATGAGCCTGCATGTTTATTCAGCATCCTGGGTAATTTTGAAGCAGATTTGCTAAGGATTTGCACTTTAAGTAATGCTGATTTTAGAAGAATAAAATAGATGTCCAAGCACAGCCTTAATCCTACATGTGGGAGCAATCAACGACGTTATCAGGCAGATTCTTTTTAGAGTCGGACATAGAAGGCCGGGTGCTAGAGCAGAGAGCAGGGGGACTTTTTTTTTTCTTTTCTTTTTCCAGGGGGACTTATTTTTAAAAGAAGATGCAGGGAAAGAAGCAGATCAGAGACTGACAGTGAAGGCAGCAGGAAGTGAAGACCAAATGAGCTGATCAGTTAAGAGGGGATGTGTTTTTTACTTGTGTGCTCAAGACCAAATACAGTAAGGAACAAACTGGGATGAGGGACTCCTTTTTAGTTTTTTAGGTTTTTTTTTTTTTTTTTTTAAATTTATTTTAGAGAGAGAGTGCATGAGCAAGGGTAAGGGGGAGGAGGAACAGAGGGGGCAGAGAGGGGACAAGCAGCCTCTGCACTTGAGTGAGGCGCCTTAAGGGGCTCAATCACACAACCCTGAGATCATGACCTGAGCTGAAATCAACTAGGAAGTTCAATGGAATGAGCCACCCAGGTGCCTCTACCTTTTCCTTCTGACCAGAGAGCTAGCAGAGAAGTATTCGTCTTTCAAAAGCCAATCGTGAGAAGACAGAGTAGGAGTGGACGTCAGGAGACCAAGTGGCACTCTGAGGAGTTAGAGCGAGAGTGGAGCTGGAGGACACTGGGTGTTGTGGATATGTCATCAACAAGGACGATTCCTGTGGCCTCATGGCCGTGAAATAAAATATGTAAGAGTAGCCAGTGCAGACCACAGGAAAAAACTATTTTGTTCTGTTCAACCATAATTTAAAAAGAGTGAAAATGTACTCTGTATCCACTCTGTATATGTGAGTTTATGTGAGAATGTGTGTGTGTGTGTAAGAGAGAGAGAGAGAGAGACAGACAGAGACAGAGATTGAGAGCAGACAGGAAAAGAGAAGACACTGGGCCAGGGACAACTTATTTGAATGGCCATCAGCATATATGAGTATTCAGTTTTCTGATCAGGCTTCAGGAGTGTCTAGGATCTCATCTCTCCTAACATGTTCACTTGCAGTAATAACAGAAGTTTAAAAAAATAAAAAAGCTGTTGAAAGTTCTGCCTTTAGAAGGAAAAAGGAGGGCACCTGGGTGGCTCAGTCTGCTAAGCATCTGCCTTCAGCTCAGGTCATGATCTCAGGGTCCTGGGATCGAGTCCTCCATTGGGCTCCCTGCTTGGCGGGGAGTCTGCTTGTCCCTCTACTGCTCTCCCCAGCTTGTGTGCTCTCTCTCAAATAAATAATTAAAATCTTTTTTTTTTTTTTTTGAAAGAAGGAAAAAGGAAAAAAAATAATACTCATGTTTCAAGAAAATGTTCTCTCTTGGGAGCAGTGTAGCATAATCCTATTTTTAGTTCTGCCTTGTGCATATATCCATGAATACACAAGATTTGATTTTTACAAGTTCTTTGTCATGCCGTTTACCTCCCCCCAAATTCCATGCTCATTTGATTTCAAATCTCTACTTTAACTGCTTCTTCCCTTGCAAGGTCCTTCTTTTTCCTTCCCTGCTTGAACTTTATCTTTATAACCTAGCTCAAGCCTCACCCTTTCTATAAGATTTCCCCCTGAATATTACAGGGGTTTCTTCTCTCTCTGGATTTAAATTACAGGTAAGGATTACCTTCTATACATCATCCTATCCTTTTGAGCTCAAGCAAGAAGTGTTTGCATTCAGGAGCTTTCCAATAAATAATTGCACAATGAATGAGGAAAGAAATAGAGCTTGAATCCTCCACTGACAGAAACTTCTGGTTTCCTCCCCAGCATCTGCTCTATTCTACCTGCTCCCATCACATAATGGCCAATGGTTGGGTAGTGTGGACTCCTGTCTTAGATCCAGGAATGGGCTTTGATTGCCTAAATCAATCGGTATAATTCTGGCTAAAGTGATTGGTTCAGGCACAGACCCATGATCCCACCTGGTTCAATCAGAATGAAGCTCAGGACACATCTGAGTCTGTGGTGGGGAGAAATTCTCTGTATGGATCTTTTAGTAGGTAGATGTGATGACTGGAACTGTGGGGATCCCTCTGCTCATGTGGGGGAAAGCATTGTGAGGGTAAGGCCACCACCCAGGAGAAGGCAGGGTATCATTCGGCGTGTGGGTCAAAAGCTTGATGAGACCACGCTAAAGTCACTGCCATCTCTGGACGTTTCAGCCATTTTAGCCAGTATGTTCCTTTATAGTTTAAGTCAAAGAAGGAGATTTTTCTGTTACTCATATGCCTCCCTATTGTTGGTTGAGTTCCCCCTATTTTTAAATCTTTGAGACATAATATGTAATTTGTCGTCTTGCAGCCAAATTCATTTAGGGAAAGAGCAGCCGTCTTGGATGGCATTTACCCCTAGGAAGATCGTTACGTATTTTTGCTCTCTGTGCCGATTGTAACCGAAGTCATGTTCGCAAGTGGTAAAAGACTACATCTGAGAACAGTTTCTACCACAGTTTCTGTTCAAGATGACCCGTGTTCTTAGGCACACAGTACTGGTATAGACTTCTTTGATTAATTTGTATCAGATGCTTCCCGGACATTGACATCCATCCCAACTGTGTGCACGGCAGGGTGCTTACAGGCCTTTGGAAAAGATAAGCTTTTGTGTAACATCAGTGTTTATGGTAGTATGCTAAAGGCAGATACCTTTTCGGTGAAACTGAAGAGACCCCAGCAGACATATGGATTTGAGCATCTCTGTTGTGTACATTTCTAAGCAGCACTGCAGCTGGATATAAAGCCGACAGATTTCTGGATGGATCTCACCATCTTCCGGGCTGCAACAGAATGAAGGAGAAAAGCCGTGAGCATTTCTTAAGATTTCACTCCTCAGCCATTTGTCTCAGCTCTGAGAGAGGAAAATGCTCCATAAAGATTCCTTTAAGCCTTGACTCTAAAATATAGGACGACTTCCTGCTTTCATAGCAATGACCAATGTCACAGTTCTTACATAAGCGTCTTTCTGACTAACAGCTCTTAATTTTTTTTTTTCCCTTAGCAGCAGATTTCTGCTGGGATCTTAAAATCATAAATGTTTTAAGTAATTGGAAGTATCATTTTCCATTTAAGCGTTGAAACAAATTTCCAAAATATTTTTAAGTCCTAAGACTCTCCTAGCCACAAAAAGAGATTAAAAACTTTTATTTTTAGAGAAACTAACGAAGAGCTATTCAATTATCAACCATGAGAGCTTTTTAATATTAAGACCCTAGAATAATATGATTAGAGAGCCAAGATATCAGTTATTTTGAGCAAGGTCTTTTGTCTCAGTCTGAAGAATATTCCTTTATTGTTTGCTATAGTTAATTTATAAAAGGCCAACTGATTTTAATGAAAACATAAAAATTTCATGAAAAAGAAAAGTTATACAATTCTAATAATTATGCTTAACAATCTAAAGCTAATTAATTACTGAACTTATGCTCTAAAATTTATTCTCAAGTCCATGAGCCTTTCTCTATTGATTCTGGTAAAATGTACAAACGGGGGGCACCTGGGTGGTTCAGTCAGTTAAGCATCTACCTTTGGCTCAGGTCACGATCTGGGGGTCCTGGGATTGAGCCTCATGTTGGGCTCCCTGCTCAGTGGGGAGTCTGCTTCTCCCTTTCCCTCTGCCTCCACCTCCTGCCCCCCCACCCCACTCATGCTCTTTCTGTTTCTCTCAAATAAATAAATAAATAAATAAAATCTTTTACAAAAATGGATAAATGGGAATATGATAAAACATGGAGTGATCACTTTTATTTTTATTAAGGGAATAATTAGTTGTCATTGAAATCTTTTTATGCCATTAAAATAGCATGTACTGAATAAAGCAAACTAAATAAAAGGGATAAAATTTAGAGATACATTAGAAATGGAAGTAGCCTAGAAGTGAGCTCTGTCACATGTCCTAATGTGTTACCTTTATTTCTATCCCTGTTCATTTAGAATGCAATGAAATCTGATTAAATAATGCAGCATTTGGATTTGATTCCTTTATAAAGTGGTTGCTGGCACAATGTGAGGGACAATTATCAGAAAAGAATGATGACTTGATTTTTATTTAAGGTCTGGACTCACAGTAAAAAGAATTTGCATTTATGAAGCACTTTACAATGATAATCAATTTTCATTTTCCATACTTATTTAGTAGATGAACTAGAGTTTATCTAACTATCTGGCTTATGTAACAGAAAAATGCAACATTTTTTTGTCTCGGTACTATCGATGCCTGCAGAGTTATTCTGTCTTTCCTGTGTCACAACAAAGTGCCTCAAAAGAGCTTACATGCAAAATTTGGCTTTCTCTGGAAAATAAACGATGTTAGTTTCTTATTTGTGTCTGATGGGTCCAGCCCTAGGCTAACGTTGCAAACAAGTGTCTCTTTTGCAAAAGTTCCAGATTTTCTTTCAGAGCTTCCTCCCACAGGTGCCTTTCACCCTCCAGCTGTCTTCCGGCTCCCCGGGGTTCTTCCTCCCCCCTCACCACCACCGCACAGACACAGTGTCTCGCTCCTTCCTATCACCTTCAGCCTTTCAAATGTCTCTGACTGTGTTCCATCCCTTCGGGTTCTGCCAGACTCTGGAGGAAAAGTGGGCATTAATGGTTTGTTTAATAAAAAGTGATATTCATGTATTACCTGCTAATACATTGATTTGATAGGAAATTTGATAGGAAAATCTGAAGATAAGTGTCTCATCCCTAAGGCAGGCTAGCGGAAAAATATATTAAGGCAGTCAGGTTTTTCCTGAGTGTCATCCCGGAATCTTTTCACCTGTGTATATAACATTGGCCCTGCTGGCACATAGGCACGTTAAAAATAAAAAAAAGAAGAAGAAACCTATGATAAATCTGTGGTATATATTGCACATTTGATGTGTGGGACAATTAGTCACTGTAATATCATTTCAAGCCATGGAGTATTTTTATTTTCAGAAGTACAAAATATGTGCCTAGTGGTTAGTTCCCCAAATAGGCAAACTCATGTATAGGTGACATTTTATGTAATTGAAACAATGATTACCATATTAACATATCATAAGAACCAGTATGTTTTATTATCTTACAGCTACACAGTGAGCGATAAAGCTGTGCATTTAGTGCTCCTGAAAAAGGCAAGTCAGGACAGAGATTAAAATGCCTAGTTCATCACATTCCCTCAGGTGCCATCTCCCTACTGCCTCTGTAACCAGGGGAATCCTCAAAACTGTGGAAGCATCTTGCTCTTCTAGATGTTACGGGAAGGAACCTAATAGGTACCACCAGAAATATAATCTGCCCAACAAAAATTAATCGATACTAAGGTTGCATTATAAATTTTCCAGTTCAGGGCGCCTGGGTGGCTCAGTGGTTAAAGCCTCTGCCTTCGGCTCAGGTCATGATCTCAGGGTCCTGGGATCGAGTCCTGAATCGGGCTCTCTGCTCAGCAGGGAACCTGCCTCTTCCTCCTGTCTCTCTCTGCCTGCCTCTCTGCCTACTTGTGATCTGTCAAATAAATTAAAAAAAAAAATCTTTAAAAAAAAATAAATTTTCCAGTTCAAAAATTCTTACGTATCCTTGCACAGTAGCCTTTAATATCTTGGAGAATTGAAGTACAAAGAAAAGTTAGTTAAAGAGCAGTGGAAAAGTTAACCTATCATTCGTGTTGGTGTTCCATGAGATGTCTTGACCAGGTTCCATCGGCTTCAAGATGTGTACAGTTTATTTCTCCCACTTCTGAGCTCTTGGCTGCATTACTGCTACTGCTCACTAAAAGCTCACTAAAAGACAGAATGCCAGATGACTTACATCTAATGTTATGAGCAGTGGACTGAAATACGTTTTTGATGAGCATTAAGATCATGTAGGTTATTTTCATGACAAATAAGCAATAAAGTTAGAGCAGGCAGAATGCAGCAAAAGCCAAGAAAACAGTGGTGTAAAAAGCCTGAAAACTTTCTAAGCATCAATTAGAAGGCCTGAGGAAGAATTTGCATTAAGAAATAGGGGCGCCTGGGTGGCTCAGTGGGTTGAAGCCTCTGCCTTCGGCTCGGGTCATGGTCTCAGGGTCCTGGGATCGAGCCCCGCGTCGGGCTCTCTGCTCGGCGGGGGGCCTGCTTCCTCCTCTCTCTCTCTCTGCCTGCCTTTCTGCGTGCTTGTGATCTCTGTCTATCAAATAAATAAATAAAATCTTTAAAAAAAAAAAAAGAAAGAAACAATTAGGCCTATGACTTCCTCCAGCAACTGGAAGCAATTTAACTGGGAGAAAACTTTACCACCTATTACTTAAGCTTCATCTAAATGGACTCACTCTTATTAATAACACGTTTAGGTCTAAGAGAGTGACCGCTGTGGTGGTGCCCATGTAATTCAGTCAAAGCCATTTTATAGGTTAGTGACTAGGTTGTGCTTATTTCCTTATTTTTCTAATGAGTGTAAGTCAAGACCTAACCTGATCATTTTGATGAATTTGAAAGTCTTAGTGTTAATGAAAAACATCCTAAAGATTAATGATATTCAGTGAACTGGAGCTCAAGTTGAAGCCAAAATTGTTTAAATAACTGTCAAATAATGAACCTTTCAGTCCTAAAGGAGGAGAATCAAGATTTAATTTTTTTTTTTTTAATTTGAGAGAGAGTGAGAAAGAGCATGAGAGAGGAAAGGGTCAGAGGGAGAAGCAGACTCCCTGCTGAGCAGGGAGCATGATGTGGGACTCGATACCAGTACTCCCGGGATCACGACCTGAGCCGAAGGCAGATGCTTAACCGACTGAGCCACCCAAGTGCCTGAGATTTAATGTCTTAATCACATGGCTTAAGAAGCCTGAACTGGTATATAGTACTAGTGGGCTATAAATATAAATATTGCCCAAGATGCCTCTTGATAACGCAAGTGTAGGTATACTTGGTGGATATTCTTGTTGGGTAATTCAAAAAGTATTATGATAAACACCCACTAGAACGGCTAAAATTAAAAAGACTGAAAACACCAAATGTTGCTGATGATGTGAGCGACAGAGACTCTCATACACTGGTGATGCAAGTTAGAACAGTCCAACTGCCTTGAAAAGGGTTTGGAGTTTCCTATGACGCTAAACATACCTCCTTTTGACCTGGAAATTCCATTTCTAGGTATTTAACAAAAGCAATGAAAACATAGTCACAGAAAGATCTCTATAAGACTGTTCTTAGTAGTCTTTGTTAGAATACCTAAAAACTGCAAAGAGCCCATCTAGAGGAGAGTGGATATAAAGAACCTAGTATATTCTTACAGTAGAGTAATGCTCAACACTTAAAAGGAGTAAAGTGATACACAAAACAACATGAATGACTCTCAAACACAGGATCTTGAGAGAGAAAATCCTTAACACCAAAGAGTAAATACTGTATGACCCCATTTATATGTAGTTCTGGAAGAGATAAAACTGATTGTCAGTGATAAAGATTAGGATAGTGATGCAGAGGGAATTTGGGAAGGGGCATGAGGAGAAAGAACTTTTCTGGGGTGGGGGTTACGATTCCCTGTCTAGATAGAGGTTTGAGTTACATGGGTATATACATTTGGCAAAACTTACTGGATGGTACACTTAAGATTTGTATATTTGATTATATGCAAATTTTACTTAAAAAAAATAAGAACCATCAGCGAATACTGAATTCTAATGAATGATATTCAAGCCAAACTACTTAGGGGTATACGTTACCGATATCTGCAACTTCAGGAAAATAATATGGGTTGTGGGGTAGCTAGAGGAATGGACAGACAGGGCGATAACCTGTTAAAGGAAGTGTAAGAGAATGTTAATTGTAGAATCTAGGTGGTGGGTATTTACTTGCCATCCAAGGATTTATAGTTCCCCAAATAATTACATGGCATAAATTAAATCAATTAAAAAAAAGAAACTTTATGACTAGTAGGTCAAGTTCCGGCGTGGACACACTAGGGATTTTGGTTAGGAAATGCTTCCGCCCCGCATCTGTCTGTTCTTTGGTCAAGGTTGCCAGATTTTGGCGTTCTATGTTGCTGCTACTGGCTTTTTAAAAAACAGCAAAATTTTTGTTGTTTTGAAAGTCTGTGCCCAAAGTATGATTTGTATATTCATTCGAAGGCAGCAAGACATAAAAACAGGGGAGTGGGTCTGGTCAGAAAACTCAGCTCTAGGGGCGCCTGGGTGGCTCAGTGGGTTAAGCCTCTGCCTTTGGCTCACATCATGATCTCAGGGTCCTGGGATCGAGCCCCGCATGGGGCTCTCTGCACCGTGGGGAGCCTGCTTCCCCCCCTCTCTCTGCCTGTTTGCGATCTCTCTCTCTCTGTAGAGTAAATAAATAAAATCTTAAAAAAAAACCCTCGGCTCTAAATATAGACTTTGCTGCTTAGAACTGTGATCCTAGGAAAATCATGGTAACTTCTCTGAAACTCAGTTTCCTCAGCTGCGAAATAGGGGTAACGGCAATTCGCGATTGAAGTACCTCAAGGGGCTTGCAAGGATCAAGTGAGATCCTGTGTGGGAAAACAAGGAAGAACTGTGATGGATTGTTCAAAGCTGGCTGCCATCCATCTTAACACATCAAAGTTGTGTTTACTTAGCATTATGCTGGAGTGCAGTCTTTGGTTTTAAAAATTATCTGTTATTCTGTAACATTCTTTATTTGCTTACAGTTCCCAAATATAGACTTTGGTTAAATAAACATGCCATTAGACTGAGAAAAAAAGATGTGACCCCACTGACAACCCCTCAGCATTTCACAGACTTGGGTGGGGTGATGACAGATGAACACTTGGGGTTTGTCAGCTCCCGGAGATGGAAACCAGAATCCGAGCTTGCAGCAGAGAGATCCCAGTTTCTCTTTACAGAATCGCTTCTGTCGCTGGCTATAAGGCAAAATGGCAAGGAAAGACTCAGGGAGCCAAACAGCATGAGGGAAGGGGATGATATCCTTTGCTTTATTTTTCAGAGAAAATAGCTAGGGAGGGTGGGGATTAACTGACTTACCCCAGGATAGCAAGCTCCAGGATGTCTCTGAGTACCCCCAGTGGTTTCCTCTCAGATGGATTCCACTTAACAACAGAATACCCTGGGTCTGGCTTGCATGCAGTGACCGATGCAGAGGCCTGCTTTCCTATATTTTCCATGCAGGAGACTTCTTAAGGTGGCTTCATAGCACATCAATGGATAGTTAGAGGACAGAGAAGACACAAATGCATGTGTGTGTGTGTGTCCCCCAGGTATTATTTTAGGTTTCAAATTCTTTTTTTTTTTTTTTTAAAGATTTTATTTATTTATTTGACAGACAGTTCACAAGTACAGAGAGGCAGGCAGAGAGAGAGAGAGGGAAGCAGGCTCCCTGCTGAGCAGAGAGCCCGATGTGGGACTCGATCCCAGGAACCTGAGATCATGACCTGAGCCGAAGGCAGCGGCTTAACCCACTGAGCCACCCAGGCACCCATTAGGTTCCAAATTCTTAAGTGTAATTACAAGTTCTAGCCAAGTTCCTAAACAGAATAAGGTCTGAGTACCTATTAAATGACTGTACTCTTTTACACCAAACTAAGCACTGTAATAAAAAGAGGAGTCCATTTAGGGGCCACTGGGTGGCTCAGTCAGTTCCGCCTCTGACTTCGGCTCAGGTCATGATCTCAGGGTCCTGGGATTGAGCCCCAGGTCAGGCTCTGCATTCTGTGGGGCGTCTACTTGTCTCTCTCCTTCTCCTTCTGTCCCCCATGCCTCCTACCCCCCCACCCACCACTCATGCTCTCTCTCTCAGATAAAGAAACAAAATCTATTTCTAAAAAAAAAAAAAAAAGGAGCCTAGTTAATCAGAAGAACAGAAGCTTGTGTTTTCGGTGGCAATCTCTTCCAGGATCTTCAGAGAGGGTCCTAGCAAGTCTGGTTCCCCCCAGGAGCCTTAGAAGAAGTCATTGCAATAACTCCTCTCACTTGTCAGCATGCCATTCCATGGGAACGCAGGGCTCCGGGATTTCCTCACCACTGAACAAGAGTTGGGATGAAACTCCGCCTGGGAGCTGTTCGGGGGTTCAGTCAGAAATGAGACGTGGGGCGCCTGGGTGGCTCAGTGGGTTAGGCCGCTGCCTTTGGCTCGGGTCGTGATCTCAGGGTCCTGGGATCGAGTCCCGCATCGGGCTCTCTGCTCAGCGGGAAGCCTGCTTCCCTCTCTCTCTCTCTCTGCCTGCCTCTCTGTCTACTTGTGATCTCTCTCTGTCAAATAAATAAATAAAATCTTTAAAAAAAAAAAAAAAAGAAATGAGACGTGACTTTGAACAGCAAAGTGAAATGCGCAGCGCACCTTAATTATCTGTGGGTGGTTTCTTCAGGTGCCTTTATGCAAAGCCTCAGGAGCCCAAGAGCCTTTTCTGATTGAGGGCTCTGTTCTGGTCTTCATCTGCCTGTGGCTTTTGGTTTGCCCTCCAGCAGGACAATTGGCATTTCCCCATGAGCCAGAAGGGAGAGTGGATAAATATTGGGTAGTATTACTGAGCATCTTACTCATTTTTTTTCCCATTTGAAGAGTAAAACCTGTATTTAAACACTTAAAAAAAATCAATAGCCATCAGTTTCCTGACATTACGATACTTAATAATGAAGACTAAAAGTATGGCTCCTGAATTATAAATCATCTTTTATTTATTTTAAATGTCACCATTTAAGGCGTTCTTGGGCAGGGGTGGAAAGAGGGGATGACTTTTGTGGTGATTGTGAAGGGATTTTCTGGGCATTTCTCGGGGCATTAGAGGTTGAAGAAGTTAATGGGCTGCACATTATGACTTCCCTTGCTTGATACTCGAGACTCATGTTTATTGATCAGGGAAAGCTAACATTTACAAAGCAATATTTCTTCACTCTCCAAAATGAAATACCTTTCTTATCCTGTCTTGGCCTGCCTCCCTGCCCTTTATCCTTTCTGGCTTGAGAATCTCCTGGAACTTCCATTTTTCCTCTCTGAACCCCTCAGTGTTTTTCTCTTGATGGTCTCTGGTTGGGTGTCATCCGGGGTCTGCAAATAGCTCTTTAGCTCCGGTCTCCCAGGTCTCATGATTCGTACAGGCTCGCAAAGAGAAGCATGTGGCTGATAGTCTGAGTCCTGGGTTCTTGCCTGTCTGCTGGGGTGACAGTCAGCAGGGGGTTCTGTGCTTCCAACAAAGCCGTAGCCCCCTGACTTGAGCCAGGATCAGTTTAATTTTAAATACGTACAGATGTATATATTTATATTTAAATTAAGCATATGTAGGTTTTCACATTATAATTGGAAAATATTTTTTGAGTCGAAAATCAAGATTTTCATCCTCTGATGCATCCTGTTTTCACCTGATACCAATGATCTTCAAAGGTCAATTATCATTCAATTATCATGTGTTACACTGAAAAGAATTCAGCCCATTACGTTTCATTATATTCAAAGTCCGGGTCATTAATTGCAGCTTGCAGTTAATTCCTGCTTTTATCCCCCAGAATTTTAGGGCTCAATATATTAAACTGTTGGTTTATTTAAATGGCATTCAGCCCTTCATTCTTAATCATGTCATTAATTTAGGGGATGTCATATTTCCCTTTAGCTAAAACTAGGGGTTCAATGATCTAGCCAAAATGATAACACAGTTTTAAAACAACCTCAGATAACCCGGCTGAGCAAATTTAACTCGTTCCGTTTATCCACAAGAGAGTTTTTGATAACTCATCTCATTTAACTGTAACAGCACAAAATGATCAATACTTGGCCAATACTTGAATACGTAGTGATGACGTATGAGTTGTATAATTAGAGAAAAACAGTCACATCCCTTGTCGTCAGTGCCAAAGGCCTCCTCCTACATGTGAGAGGCTATTTAGGGTGATGGGCTGAAGGGTGACAAGAGGCAAGGGGACTCCAAAGTGTGGCTCACACGGCCTGAAATTATCCCTTTTTGGCGTCATGAAAGGATTCAACCAGGAAGGCTCTGTGGGGAGGATTCAGGAATAGAGTAGAAAGTTGGCATTTCTGGCATCTGTGTGTCATATTATAACAACAGATACAACAGAGCTTCCGCTATGGGCTAGGACTTCAGCCCTCTGGTTCATTTTTTTTTTTTTAAAGATTTTATTTATTTATTTGATGAATAGAGACACAGCAAAAAAGGGAACACAAGCAGAGGGAGTGGGGGAGGGAGAAGCAGGCTTCCCATCGAGCAGGGAACCCCACCGGATCCCAGGACCCCAGGATCATGACCTGAGCCTAAGGAGGAAGCTTAACCCACCCAGGTCCCCCCGCCCCCCGCCACCCATTTCATTCTTCTGTTCATGTGAAGGACTTTGAGAAGCCTTAAGACTTACGTAGCATTTTGCAGTTGACTTTCTCAGCTTTAGACTCCCACCCGATTGCAGAGGTTCTTTGGATATTAGATCTAAGAGGATTCTGTGGGGTTATTCTGTCTTTCCATTGGCATGCAATGATAATTTGTGTTTTTTGCATGGCTCTCAAAAGATGACACCTTTCATGCCAGTATGGCCGTGTGCATTTCTAGATGGATATAATAGATGCTTGCTGCCAAAAAAGGCAAAAGCTTCATGCACACAGGTAAGAGCAATATCTGTACACTTGGAAAATATCATAATCCACCACTTTTCCACTGGAAAGTTGATCTTATTTATCTCTGTGACTTCCAGATTATGTATCAGATAGCCTGCATCATAGCAGGTTCTCAATTAAAGAGTTCCCCAAAGTGGCTTTACACAGTAGTGCCTCTAGGGTGTAAGGAGTCAGAAGGCTGGGGTTACACTGCTGGCTCTGCCTTTGTCATCTTCTTTTCAGTTCCTTAATACTTTCTTCTCTTGCAGCGCCCTCCCTTTTCTTTAAGCTAGTCTATAAAAGTAACACACATTACTAGACATTTTATGCAGGTAAGAGAAAAGAGTAAAAGATGACTTAAACCAATGCCAGAGGTGTCCATTATTATCATTCTGTCTATATCCTTCCAGACCGATAGCCTTAGGAGCAGGAGGTTTTATCCATTATTTTTGGTTCCCAAACCCCTAGCATAGTGCCTGGTTCACTGAAGGTTCTAAGTCCCTGTTTTTTGAAATGAATCAAACTGAACATTCACGGCTGACCCTTATCTGAGTCTGTGCAACAGATCCAGCAGTCTCAGAGGGGCAAGGCTGGTCACTTCAGAGTGTTCTAGATGGTGAAGGAAAAGCAGTGGTTAAGTGATCGGGGGAGCAAGGGGTCCACTTTATGGCAGTAATTTGCATTTTCTCGAAGAAGGAAAAGAGATGAACATAAAGGCCCCTTTCCATCCTCCACATGAAGCCGTAAGTGGTTTGGGATTTATATCTCCATTTCATGACTTTAACTGTGACCTTGGGCAAATTTCTCAAATTCTTGCTGCCTGAAATACTGAATTAAGATGGTAATACCTATTTCATACAGTACTGAAAATATTTAAATCAAGCCAGATGGGAATTATGTGATTATAAGAAGCACAAATGAGCAGAATTGTTTCAGGGAAGCAATTTTGGTACTTTTTTTGCCTTGGCATCTTTACACCTTTGTCACAGGCCTTCTTCTTCCTTATTAAATCAAATCCTATTTATTGATTTCCCATTATTCACAAAGGGCAAATCGGGGGGAAAAAGAGGAAAAGAGTTACTTTTCCTCGAGTCCTTTTTTTCAGAGTTGTGGAAACTTCCATTATTATCCTGTGATTTTTTTTTTTTTTTGATGGTAACATGCTATCAAGTCTCCTCTGAGACAAATTAATTTTTCTAAACAGTGATAGGAAACTTGCAGTCTTTTATCCCTTCCTTCATGTGGTATCATTTTACTGCCATCAAGTTTTCAACTGAATGGCTCCTGCGTGGAGATCTATACAGAATTTCCCCCTTCTCTCTTAATGATGAAGGACAGTGTACCGTGAGGTGAAACGGACTGAAAGGACTCTCCACCTCGGCCAGGAGTTACAGTAGCTCAGCGCGAAAACAGCTCTTCCAGGCATACAGACATGCAGGCTGGAGAGGATAGCGATTAACAAATGTTTAGGTCAGTCTCTCTAGTAAAGTCATTACATTTTTTTTTAAGATTTTTTATTTATTTATTTGACAGAGTGCAAGAGATCACAAGTAGGCAGAGAAGCAGGCAGAGAGAGAGGGGGAAGCAGGCTCCCTGCTGAGCAGAGAGGCCAATGCGGGGCTTGATCCCAGGACCCTAAGCCGAAGTCAGAGACTTAACTCACTGAGCCACCCAGGCGCCCTAAGGCATCACTTGTGATTTCAAAATAGCATAGATTATGTAAGATCATTGGCCTGAGCTAGGGAAAAAAAAAGGGGGTTGTGAGCTTCCCTGACAGACGACCGAAGGGGAGGAATACGATTTACTCCTTTTCAGCATTTGATTCAGTGCTAGCAACATCCAACATAGCTCACCTTTCCTGGGGATTGATTTTGTGCCAGATACCAAGCTAAGCTCTTATATCTCATTTAATTCTCACAACGAGTCTATGGACTGCTTGGTATCCTTATCCCTAATTTACAGAGCAAAGGAAATGAGGTTTAAGAGAGGTAATGGGACTTCCTCAAGGTCACAGAAATATTAAGTGCCGTGAGAAGACTCAAACCTGGATTTAAGCTTTTAGCGGCTATGTATTAGAACGCAGCGCTCAGGAACCGAACCATATTTATGTGTTTGTTCATTCATGCCACGCATAGCTTTGGAGAGCATACTTTATGTGCATATTATGCTAAGAAGGAAATAACCATTTTTTTTTTCTTAGTTGAGCTCCTAAATTATTGTGGCTTAAAAGTCAGCCCAACTCCCAGTTCCTCCACTTTCCCGTTTATAATAAGCGCACAGCGATATTTTCTGGGTAGCTCAGGAATACGAAGACAAAGGGAGCATGAGTGTGTAACACAGGAGGCCCACCGCGCTAGTGCAAGCTGGTATTTGTTGGGGAGTGAGGAACGAGAACAGAGTGCTTCCCCAGACCCCAGGGATTCCTTCATCTAAGCCAAGCAATGGGAGTGGGAAAAGGACATGGCAAGGACTGCACACAGAATCCTCTTTCTCGCTCTTTGTACCCTTTCCTGCATGCAGATTTGATGAATGTGCCAAGGGGGACGTGGGGAGGTGCCATTGACACTGTTCATGGGTCATCGCTGGTCTCTCCTTTGTTCAAGGACAGGCAGAAAGAGTCTAGGACACAACACAGAGGCCCCCCTTTCTCACTTTACTGGGAATGTGAGTGTTCTCCGCACAACAGGAGAATAAGCACTATAAATTACATGCAAAGCATTTTAGAACTAAGGAGAAAAATATATTAACACAAATGTGTGACATTATTGGTGGCTAATAGCTCAGTTGGAGTTAAAGCATAAGTGTTTTTAAATGTTATACAAGTAGTCTTCGGACTTTGTATATCATGCATCTCTGTCAGTAACAAAATTAAACATGAACTTCTAGTAGACAGTGCGAATTTATTGATGAATCATACATATATGTAACATGTATACTATTACACATACATGTATGTATTATAATAGTATACATGTTACATATATAAAAATGGAGAAAACTAGAAATTAGAAACAGAGACTATGAAATTCAAAACTATAATACCTTCTTTCATGTCCTCTTGCCCATGTCAGTTTGAAGCTCACAGGCTTCAGTAGGAGGCTCCCAAACTTTAATGAGCATTAGAATCACCTGGAAGACTTGTTAAGCCCCAAAATGCTGGGCACCGTCCCTAGAGTTTCCAGTTCAGTGGATCTGGTCTGGGGCCTGGTTATTTGATTTCTAATAAGTTCCCCACTGATTCAGGAACCACACTTTGTGAAACAATGGGGTAGCTTATTACCGCTGTACCCTTTAGGGAAGGCATCCAGCATCCAAAGGAAAGAAGTCATATGGTTAGCATGCCAGTGGTAAGGCTGGTATTTAAAGCAGACGACCCTATAGAATGTCCCCCAAATCATGACACACAGCTGCAAATCCAAGTCTGTTACACAGAAGAGTAGCTTCAGGAAACATCCCCACACGTTTCAGGCCCACGGAGAGAAAAATGTTCCCAGATAGTGTTCAGGGAACACATTAGGGAAGTGTTAGTAAGTAGATCCAAACCCATACCTTAGCTCGAACTTAAGCAGATGGAAGACCCTGGGAGGTTCTAGGACTGCAGTGATAAGGCCCTCCTGCATACAAGCACCCCTGGGAAGTCAAGCCAGCTTGGCACATTCTTCTGAGAGGCCTCCTGAAGGGTGTGCATTCAAGTTGCAAATCCTATTTCGTTCACGCTCCAGGTTCTACCCGGCCAGGATTTATCCTCATTTTAAAAACATCTTGTTTTATAAATTTTACTTCAGTGTGGCCTTCTTTCATTTCCTGTCCCATAACTCATGTTGTAACACCTTAGAATGAACTGACATCTGACTGCAAAGCAGAGGGAAATGCGGCAACACCCACTCTACAAATTATTATATGAGTTCACAAAGAGCCCGGCGTGGAGAGGCCACTGGCGAGGGCAAGGGCAGGAACAATAAACGCAGAGGCTCTCTGCCTCCTGCTCTGAGCAAGTCACTTACAAGAGTGCTCATATGGAAGCAGGTGGGAAACGCAGAGAATGTACCAAGGCACGGTCCAGCTCACACTCCTAAAATGCCGGAGAGATCCCTGACAGATAAACAGACGAAAATTGCTTGGAGATGTGAGGTTGCAGCATCACCTAAGGGCCTGTGGTCTCCGGGAGCACGTAGAAAGACAGCTCCTGTCTGTCTTTGTTAGGGGTAAAAAAAAATCCTGCTTGTTCTCTCCCTACCTGCTGCAAAGAGCACTTGTACCAGGGGTGGGAAACGTTCAACAAAGCATTAACAGGGGTATTGGGAAAGTTTGATCTAGACAGGAAATGAAAGAATGATAGAAAAGGGCCCAGCTGACAATAAAACAGAGGGAAAGGACCAATAGGGGACAAATCCGCATGGGTACGTATGGGGATTTGGCCGCATTTCACTAGCGTGGAAGGTTGCACGTGCTGGATATTGTTGCTGCTGTGGAACATGCTAGGGACCATGGCCCCTTTTCCCCAAGGACTCAGGCTGGGCAGGAATTAATTTCTGTTCAGTTTTTACCCTCCCGTTTCTCTTCATCTTGTTTTTGTTTTTAAACAGTGCTGTTCCACTTCTTTAAAGAATGTCATTTCTTTTCCAAGTTGACTACTTAGACTGGCGTGTGCTTAAGTTAATTTCCACATCATGAATATGTGACATCTCCAAGCAATATACGCGAATTCATTTCCTTCTACTTGAATTATGAAAGGCAGTTTCCTTTGCAATTTAAACATGTAGTCTAATTAAAGATACAAATCTTGAAATGTTGTTTTTCTCTCACTGCTCGATCTTCGCTTTTACACACACACATACACACACACACACAGACACAGATTTTTTTAGGTCAAGCACACAGTGTTCTACCAGAAAGGAATAATGTGAAATAAAAATAATAGCAGGAATAAAGAAAAATAATCCCTCCGTCTACATGGAGCCAAGAGGAAGACTTAGAAGAGAAAGACTAAGAACTTGTCCTTTCTTTTTTTAAGCTTGTCACTATATCATAAACATTTTCCCATTTTAAATCATTGCAACAGGGTAATGTGCAGAAAAAAAAAACCAAATGGGAAGCTCCCTGAAGAGGAAATATGAAAGGGTAATAAATACATGAAAAAAATACTTGACCTAATTAGTAATCAGGAAAATGCAAATTTAAATCAGTGAGAAATATCATCTCATACCTATTAGATTAGAAAAATAAGTCTGAAAATACCAAGTGTTTAAGAGGAGACTGAGTAACGTATCAGTGGAAGGGTCGATTGATACAGTTGGAGAGCCTTGAAGAACTAGAGAACAACTTGGAATCACCAAGTACAAGAGAAGCTGTTTGTCTTCAAAAACCCATCACTTCTACTGTGTCTGTCCCCAACCCCCGGAGTTCAGTAGAACTCCTTGTGACAATGGAGATGGTCTGTGCCAAACACTATGAGAGGCACTAGTTTCATGTGGTTTTGGGCACTCAAAATGGGCTAGTGTGACTACAGAACTGAATTTTTTTCCTTTAATTATGTATAAATTTCTATGCCTCTAGCAATATCTAAGTATACCAGGTTTACCACAGAATTACCAGAGCTGGCTATAATCATTTGTTGACATTTTGCTAATTTACAGTATGTACAACTCTATATTTTAATGTGTTTTTTTTCAACTATTAATAGAGTTAATATTTTCAACTCTTAATAGAGTTAATATTTTCTCTCATGTTTGCTTATTCCAACTATCTGTCCATACCGTTTGGCTATTTTCTTGCAAAGAAGTCCCAGGTAGTATTTTTTTTTTTTTCCTGGCACTGGTTCTTACCACTTTTATCCACTCCTTAATTTCTTTTTAGTTTGTATCCTCTGAAACGTCAATGCAATTTTTCCCATTGCATTTTTCAATAAGCATTAAAATATTTCTGCATTTTTACTTCCAGCTTCTTGTTTGAAGGTTAAAACAGCTTTAGTTAAGAATGGGTTTAACTAGATAAAAACTAAACTACTAGTGGGGTGTCTGGGTGGTTTGGTCAGTTAAGCGTCTTCCTTTGGCTCAGGTCATGATCTCAGGGTCCTGGGATGGAGCCCAGTGTGGGGCTCCCAGCTCAGCGGGGAGTCTGCTTCTCCCCCTCCTGCTGTTGCTCTCTCTGCTTGTGTTCTCTTCCTCCTTCCCTCTCTCTCTCTCAAGTAAGGAAGTAAACTCTTTTTTAAAAGCCCTAAACTCCTATTAAAAGAAATATGCCAATGCTGGATTGCATTGAGGAGCAAAAATATGTTTGTGTAACATATGAAGAGCTCAATCCAGTTCAAAAGGAAGCAGTCAGCTGAGAGGTGTAGCAAGGGGTCTTGCGCATTTACCGTGTGCTGCTTAATCTGCTACACATTTTTATTCCATTGGCCGCCTGGCTTCAATTCCTATTGCGGAGAAAACTTCCACTTTAACTGCGTGTCTTCCATAGGTAATGTCTTTTCTTTCTGGTTGCTTTTAAGACCTTCAACCTCCTTCCTTCCCAGTGTCCTGTGGTATCCTTTCTCTATTTTCTCTTCCAGAAACTCTCATTAGAAATATGTTAGACCTTTGCATTCCAGTCTTTGTGTCTTAATCCCCTTCTTTTGTTTCCTGCATCTATACCTTTCGCTGTTGAGTTCTTGGCATTTTCCTCACATCTACCTTCCAGTCAACTCTTTTTCCTCTGTATAATCTAGCCGTTTGGTTTTACTTTTAATGATTATATGTTTTTACTTCCTGGGATTTTTTGAGTTCTTCTCCAGGTGTGCTTGGTCTTCTTACATACTCTCTTTGGTCTCATGTTTCCAAGTGTTCTTCTGTGTCTTTAATAATTCTAAGTCTTTACCAGGTAATGCTGTTAACTAGCCCTCTCGGATAGTTAAATCCTACTATCTGTTTTGCAGGTCTCGCCGTTGCAAGATTTTTTCCCCTGGTTGTTTTACCATTTAAGGCTGTGATCTCCTATTGAGCCGGACTTTCTCTGTAGATACCTGAGATGGGTTGCTTTTGGACTCCAGGGCATTGTAAAGCCTGGTTTTAATTTCTTGGTGCTGGTTTTACATTTTCCCTGGACTCCCCTTTCCCTGAACACATAGCCCTTTGAGAGTCTTGATTTGTCTCAGAATCTCAACCAGAAAAGGTTTGAGGAGCATTTCTTCGTATATGGATAGATTATGAAGGTATGGGGGGCACCTGGGAGTCACAGCAGCCTGAAGCTGACCATGTGGTGCTGTCACCACTCATAGGCACCAAGGAATGAGAGGGAAAAGAGGTTCCTGGAACCCCAGGGGAGAGAGTTGTCTAAGGCAGGCCTCCATGGGGTGTGGGGTTATGGGACAAGGCCAATTCAAAGGGACAGTGTAGGGCGGGAAACAGGAGAATAAATATCCTGACCTCACTCTTCTCCTTCTTTCCCAACTTATTCCTCATTGGCTAAGGCCAGCTGGAAGCCAGAGGAGAAGGGAGCCTCGTGATACAGGGTGGAGATGGGTGAATAGTGGATCTGGAGGGGCAGAGAATATCCATCCAGTATGTGATTTTATGTGGGTATTTCACTTGTAGTTCCTGTTCCCACATGACCTTCCCACTGCAAGCTCTTCAGTAATGGAGCCAGCAAACTCCCTCAGGGAAGCCATTGGATCAGTCCATGCTGTCTACCACCCTACTTTTGATTCCCTCTTTATTTTTGACCTTAGGGATTTCTCTTTCCTACAAGCTCAGTTATACATTTAAAAGGGTGTTTGCTTGTCAGATTTTATACAAGGTAGTTGTGTTGTATGCCCTAGAGTCACCTTACTAACTGCATTGCCAGAAAAAAATGAGACAAATTACCCTGCCCAATCTTACACAGACTCTCTGATGTAGATATACTTAGAAATGTTAATGATGGATTACTTTCTCCTGGGTCACAGAATTAGTAAGCTGGGACTCCAAAGTCCAGGCTCTTTATGCTACATTATACCCTGGTGGAGGCATGCTGTATACCTGCCATTTTGGGGGGGAAAAAAAAAAGATGGAACAAAGAAGGGAGGGAGGGAGGAAACCTAACAAATTCAAGCAATATGAGGTCAGCTGTGAAATTAACTATGAAGCTCCAAAAAGAAAAGACAAGATAAATAGGTTGAAACACAAGAACAGCGAGATTCTTTAATAAAAGGACTAACATTAAAGTATTACAGCTTGTAAGTGTGAATTTGACATTGCTTCTTCCATAGACATCATCATTAACATAAGAAAAAAGGTAAATCTTGGTCATTTATTTTCCTATGGATCATAGAAGACCATGACATAGAAAATCCTGACTTCAGATTATCTGAGCATTTACAGCCATATCATGACCATGTTGTTTCAAAACGGAATCAAAGGATTCCAAATAGATGAAATGGTCAACACGCTTGTTGGAAAGAATAAAGGAACATTTAAAAGTTCAGAAAACCCTGACTTAAATTCAGAACCAGGTGTTAGAAGAAGTTCTATTTCCAGATTATGTCAAATCAGGTCAAATAATTGCTTCATATGTAGAAGAAAATAAAAATGAATAGATGTTAGGCGCATTGGGTCATTTTTATTCCAGAACTTTTGTTTTACAAAAACAAAGAAAAAATTCTGCTTTGTTGAGAAATCAGTGCAAAGGGAAGGGGGAAAAAGATATGCAGTAACACGTATCCGATTGGAAAAGCTAAATAATCAAGAAAATGTGAGATGTAGCAAATATAGTCTAAAAACTGGATAATTTTGGAAAAGTATGTAAAAAATACTACTAACTTTGGAAGAAATAATCAGAATTAATAGAGGAAAGATGTTTAAAAAGAAAAAATGAGAATTTTTCTTAATGTGTACATTTAAAAATATCATTTTGGAAACTTGTTATTTAGTGAGTAAACCTCTCTAGACTTTAATTAGACCACATTATCAACATTTTGTGATCACCAAGAGGCATGTTTTACTGAACGTAGGGGTAGTTTGTTTTAGAATATACCTTGAAAATAAGAAAACTGAATTCTGTAGGTAAGAGATAAAGAGATGCTTTAATTTTTCAAAAATATTTGGAAAAGGTGCATACCCAGATTCCAGTTTCTGAGGAAGGTCAAGTTTTAAGGTGTCAAACATGGAGTTGGGTACTGTTTTGGGTCCACTAGTAAACATAATGTAAGGATGTTAGGTTAACAAATTTTACAAAGAAACTACATTTGGGTGCCTGGGTGGCTCAGGTGGTTAAGCCTTTGACTTGACTTTGGCTCAGGTCATGATTTCAGGGTGAGATCAGGCCCTGAGTGGGGCTCCCCACTGAACGCGGAGCCTGCTTAAGAGTCTCTCTCTCCCTCTGCTCCTCCTCCCGGCCTTCCACACCACAGCCCCACTTGTGAGCTCTCTCTCTCTCTCTCTAAAAACAAAACAAAACAAAACAAAAAATAAAAAACTGCATTTGAACCAGGTGATACCTAACTGGAACAACTGAAAAACTGTCTTAAAATTTGAAAAGTAGGGACGCCTGGGTGGCTCAGTGGGTTAAGCCGCTGCCTTCGGCTCAGGTCATGATCCCAGAGTCCTGGGATCGAGTCCCACATCGGGCTCCTTGCTCGGCGGGGAGCCTGCCTCTCTCTCCACCTCTGCCTGCCTCTCTGCCTGCTTGTGTGCTTTCTCTCTCTCTCTTTCTGACAAATAAATAAATAAAATCTTTAAAAAAAAAATTTGAAAAGTAAAATATTTTAGATTAACAGTAAAGAACAGTGAACAGTATACTAGTATGGAATTCAATTCATTCACTGTGAATAACTGCTTAACACATACTGAAAGGAAATAAAGATGCAATGTTTCAACAAAGTACAGAAAAGACATACTGTATTATAATGACTTTAAAAAGAAGATCGGGGGCACGTGGGTGGCTCGGTTGGTTAAGCAATGGACTCTTGGTTTCGGTGCAGGTCTGATTTCAGGGTTGTGAGATTGAGCCCCATGATGGTTCCATGCTCAGTGTGGAGTTTGCTTGGGTTTCTCTCTTCCTCTCCCTCTGTCCTTCCCACCCCCCAAGCCCTGCATGTGTGCGCGTGCTCTCTCTCTCTTAAACAAATTAAAAGAAGATCAGGAATTGTATGAAAAAAAATCCTTTTTTTCTTATTAGCCAAGTGCTGATCTGAAATAATATTTCTGAATACTTGATGTCTAAAAATGAATTGAAGTACATTCTATGGTTCTGATATAGGCTGACTTCCATAAAAATACTTGAGACACAGTGTGTTTCTGTAGAGAGTAATCTTTTTCTATTTTAATACTGTGTTGGCAGAAGGGGGCACATTCTTGAATGAGGGTGACACAGAAATAGAAAGTCCAATACAGAGACTAGCTGGTAATGACTGGGGTTTCAACACAATAAAATATCAGCTCTGTGAGCACTCAGTTTGGGAAATTGCTGTGATTTTATTCTGGTTTAATAGCTTTAGAAAATACTGCTTTATAGGTTTAGGCCATTTCATTTCTAATCTATCTAAAAATGCATTTATTTTACAAAATGAAGGATGTTCCATATTATGGACTGAATGTATCCCCCTCAAAGTTGCTATGTTGAAGCCTTAAGCCTCAGTGTGAAAATGTTTGAAGATGCGTGCGGCCTTTGGGCAATGAGTCAAATTGGATTAGGCCATGAGGGCAATGCCTGTCTGATATTAGTGCCCTTAAATGAAAAGCCAGCAGGGAGCGTGTTCTCTCTTTCTCTCTCTGAGCAAGGACACAGTGAGAAGGGAGCCAAAGGCTAGCGAGGGAGAGGGCCCCCACTGGACCCCGACCTTTCTGGTGCTTTGGTCTTGGACTTCCAGCATCCAGAACTGTGGGAAGATCAATTCTTTGTTTTCACACCCTGTCTATGATATCTTGTTACTGCAGCCAGAGCAAAATAAGAGTTCTATGAAAAAAGGAGGGCTCTTTGCTTCAAAAAATATGATAAAAGATTAAAAAAAATAAGTCTTTAGAAATACCCCAGACTAATAGAAGCTAAAGAGTCATAACACCTAAATGCAATACCTGACCTAAAGTAAAGCCTTTAAATTGGAGGAAAAAGTGCTATGTAAAAGTTATTAAGGTCAACTGACAAATATGGAATATGGACAGTAGATTACATCATTATTATTTCAATGTACATTTATGATGTTGCTAACTGTGCTAGGGTTATAGAAGACAATATCCCTATTCTTGGGAAATACCCACTGAAATATTTAGGTGTCAAGAGCCATGATAATATTCAGCTTACCCTTCAATGATTCAGAAAATAGTCATATATTTAATGATATATATATATATAGCAAGTGATAAAGCAGATGGGGTGAACTATTCACATTAAGTGAATAAAATACTTACAGTAGGTATGCAGGTACCAACACAGTCTTTATTTCTGCAAATTTCTTGTAAGTCTGAAATTATTTCTAAAGAAAAAATTAATGAAAAAATATTTTGTTTTGAAATTCACTTAAAAAGCAATATTTAGGTTTGATTCGAGGTGGTTTGCAGTAAATGGTGTCAGTCCCTGAGAACAACAAATGAGATACAGTTGGCTTTGTTAGCATGATGTACTTCTGGGACAGGTGTTTCAAAAGTGACTCCTGAGGGTCTATGGAAAAAGTCAGGAGCCCTGGCTCCCCACTCATTACCTCTCCCCACTGACTGAGGGGAAAGATCCAGCTCATCACTGTGACCTTCTCTTTGCTTAATTATAAAAACAAGAGATCAGACTTAGTTCAAATGCCATCTTGGGGTTTTGTGTGGGTAAAATGTGGGAAAGTACTTCATATTTCCAGATACAGATTTAAATCAGACAAAAATAAAGTGGGTGCTCCAATCAAGTTGGTTCTGAACACTTTTCTTTGCAGCAAAAGGAAGTGGAAAAAAAATTTCAAAAGACCCGCAAAGCTCCAAATGGATTGCTTTCTTTTAAAAGTAACATTTCCCCCCCTTAATAAGGAATGAATATATACTCGTCATAGAATCTTTGGCAAGTCACTTTAGGATAAAGAAGGCAAAAAAGTTACCCTTAAGTCCTAGTAATAATTGACTTTCATTGTATTTTTCAGATGTTTTCTTAAGTAAACGTGTAATATATAAACCCCACAAGTTTAGAATGAGTGGGATCATGTCATAAATAGTATTTTGTAACCTGTTTTTAGAATAATGCTACATTGTGAGTTTTTCCATGTTAGTACACGAGCAGAACTCTGTTTTATGGAAAACTTATTCATGCATACTTGCAAAATGCAGGATTATTTCCTTAGGGTAAATTACTACAATTGGGATTTCTCATTCAAGGTTGGAATATTTTTAATAAGCTTTATGGAGGTATAATTGACAAAAATGATATGTAAGGTGTCCAGTGTTTTGATATATGTATATGTTTGTGAAATGATTACCACAGTCAAGCTAATTAATATATCCATTGCCTCATATAGTTACCATTTGTGTGTGTGTGTGTGTGTGTGTGTGTGATGGGAAGATCTACTCTCTTGGCAAATTTCAAGTATATAATACAGTATTATTAACTGTACATTAGCTCTTCTGAACTTATTCATCCTGCATGCAACTTCGTGCCCTTTGACCAACATCTCTTCACTTCCTCTGACCTCAACCGGGGCAACCACCATTCCATTCTCTCCTTCTATAAATTTGATGTCTTTAGGTTCCACATGTAAATGAGATCATGTGCATATTTGTCTTTCTGTGTGAGGTTTATTTTACTTAGCATAATGCCCTCTGGGTTCATCCATGTTGTTGTAAACAACATGATTTTTTTCTTTTTTAAGCTGAATAATATTGCATTTTATATGTATACCATCTTTTCTTTATCCATTCACCTATCCAAGGACACTTCACTTGCTTCCTTATCTCAGCTCTTATGAGTAATGCTGCAGTGAAGGGAGTGCAGATATCTCTTTGAGATCCTGATTTCATTTCTTTTGGATATGTACCCAGAAGTGGGGCTGCTGGATCATATGGTCGCTCTATTTTTAGGTTTTTGGGGAACCTCCATACTGTTTTCCGTAACGAAGCACCTATTTACATTCCTATCAACAGTGCAGAGGGTTTCCTTCTCCATATCCTCATCAACACTTGTTACTTTTTGTCTTTTTGTTATTAGGCATCCTAACAGGTATGAGGTAATACCTTATTGTGATTTGGATTTGCATTTCCCTGATGACTGATGACGTTGAAACTCTTCTCAAAAGAAAGATGTGCAAATGGCTAACAGGTCCATGAAAGGGAGGAATCAATTTCAGGCTTTTGAGGAATGTTGCTGAGGAGTTGTCCATCAGATGTACACTAATTTATGTCCTGTACCAGTCATTTCTGAGACTATGTAGATTTCCTATTTTTTTTTCAATCCTTGGCAATCGAATTTGCATTTCTTTGCTTACCACCAAACTAGGTAAAATTTCCATAAGCTTTCCACTCCTCGTATTTCTTTTTTCATGATTTGGGATTTCATGTCCTTGGCTTATTTTACTCATGAAGTGTTTGTCTTCTACTAACATAAAAGTTTTAAAGGTAAGTTATTAACTTTCTGAAACAATTGTTGAAATATTTTTCATAGTATGGTTTCCCTTCAATTGCTAAATAAATAGCTGCAGAAATTGATACATACATTAGATATGTCATCGGTTAATACACAAAGCATGTTGAATACTATCTGGTTTCAAATTTTCTCAATAGCTGCTAAATACCTTTTTTAATTTTCCAAACCTAAAATTTATGAAGGCTTATACAGGGTGTGAAGTCTCTTTTCATCTCTTCTCAATCTGTGACTGTCCCTTACATTTTTTTTTCCCCATGACATTGTCTTGTTTCCTTTTTTTTTTTTTTAAGATTTTTATTTATTTATTTGACAGAGAGAGAGATCACAAGCAGGCAGAGAGGCAGGCAGAGAGGGAAGCAGGCTCCCTGCTGAGCAGAGAGCTCGATGCGGGGCTTGATCTCAGTAGCCTGAGATCATGACCTGAGCCAAAGGCAGAGGCTTAACCCACTGAGCCACCCAGGCGCCCCAACATTGGCTTGTTTTTGAAGAGCCTGGGTCAGTTACCCAGCAAGATGGTACACATGCTGAATTTCTCTGTTTCTATGTGGTGTTCTTTTATTTGCATACACACGTTTAAAATATTTATATACTTAAGTGTATCCAACATTTTATTTATGGTCACAGGCTTGGGTTCATTTTTAGAAAGCCCTTTCCAAAACTTAATTATATAAATGTGTGTATCTCTATTATTTAACAGTACTTCTATCACTTCAGGTTTTAAACCTAAATCTGTAACCCATCCCATTCTGGTGAATGTGCGACGGGTTTTGCAACAGATTTACCATGATGCATGTAAAAATTAAATAAATTATTAGCTAATGGTGTTGACAACCAATTTTGTTTGTGTTAGTAACATGAATAAATATTTATTTAATGCAACAGTCAATTGTAGAGATAACATTATTTGAGTGTTCTATATTTGCTTTCTTTGCCAAATTTTGGATATTGCATTCCACAGAAAGAAGTGCATCACAGAGAGGGAAACTGTGAGTCAAATACAAGTTAATCAGTATTTAATTTTAAGTGAGTAGTTTATTCTATTTTGTTATTACCCCCAAAAGACTTGCTAGCATTTTTCAAAATATTTGTTTGTAATTCTGATTGTAGCAAATGATGATTTCAAATATAGTTCATTAAAAAGAAAACGAGAAGAGGAAACAGAACCATTATCTCCAGATTCTCTGCTAATACGGAATGCAAATTGGAATAGATGTATCAATGAAGAATTTCCATCACCATATAAGTTACTCGATTCTTAGTCCTCCATTGGATGGGAATACTTCCTACATCTTCATATTTCACGGTGAGACTCTGTCTGGCAGGATTTTCCTGATCATTCTGTTAAATTAGCTAACTTTAAAGGAAAATAATATTATCTCTCTATGATGAAACCTCTTGAATTATGTTTACATGTTTTTAATATTAGATTTAGTTTACTGAAGGGCAGTTGCCGATGATAGGAAGTGCTTAAGGTAGAAAGCTTTGAAATCTGTATTTGTGCCAACCCGGAGGCTGTGGTTTATTATCTCAGAGAACCTGACTTTCAAAATGTCCGCTTACCGGAAAGCTAAAATAAAAAAGAAAAATAATACCAAGCTTTGGTGAGAAGAATTTCTGTGGATTGATTTGGGGAGGGTAATAGTTACTGCCCCTTTAAAAGAACTGTGGCTGTATTTAATCAAGCTAAATACATACCTAGCCCATGATCCATCATTTTACTCCTCAGCATTTACGCAAGAGAACTAAAAACCTATATTCACCTTTATATCTGTTAATATTTGTCTTACGTACTTGGATGTGCCAATGTTGGGTGCTTAGGTATTTACAGTTGTTATATCCGCTCGTTGGATTGATCTCTTTATCATTATACAATGTCCTTTGTCTCCTGTTATAATCTTTGTTTTAAAGTCTATTTTGCCTCATAATTATTTCTATGCTGTTTTTTTTTTTTTTTTTTTAAATTTCCATTTACAGGGAATATCTTTTTCCATCCCTTCCCTTTCAGTCTGTGTGTGTCTTTAGGTCTGACATGGGTCTCTTTTAGGGAACATATAGTAGAGATCAATAAAACCAAGATAGACAAAATTGAGAAACCTTTAGCTAGACTGATCAGGAAAAAAATAAAGAGGACTTAAATAAATAAAATCGGAACCCCCCAAAAGAGAAGTAATTGATACCACAGAAATACAAGGAATTATAAGAAACTACTACAAAAATTGTATGCCAACAAATTGGGCCAACTAGAAGAAATGGATAAGTTCCTAGAAAAATACAGTCTGCTAAATCTGAATCATGAATTAATAGAAAATATGAACAGACCAATTACTAGTAACAAAATTCACTTGGTAATCAAAAAACTCCCAACAAAGCAAAATCTAGAACCAGATAGATTCACAGGTGAATTCTGCCAAACATTAAAAGAAGAGTTAATACTTACCTTCTTCAATCTGTTGAAAATAACAAAAGAGATGGAGAGCCTCTACGAGGCCAGCATTACCCTGGTGCCAAAATCAGGCAGAGACACCAAAAAAAAAAGAAAAAAGAAAAAAGAAAACTATAGGCCAATATCCCTGAAGAACATAGAGGCAGAAATTCTTAACAAAGTATTAGCAAACTGCATTCAGCAATATATTAAAAAGATCATTTTTATTCTGGAGATCCAAGAATGTTTCAGTATCTGCAAATCAGTCAGTGTGATATGTGGTATATCACATAAACAGAAAGAAGGATAAAAATCGTATGATCATCTCAGTAGATACAGACAAGGCATTTGACAAAATTCCACATCCTTTCATGACAAAATCTCTCACCAAAGTGGGTTTAGAGGGAACATATCTCACCACAATAAAGTCCATATGTAACAAACCTGTAGCTAACATCATACTTAGTTGTGACAAAGTGAGAGGTCTTTTCCACTAAGATCAGGAACAAGACAAGGATGTCTTCTCTCCTCACTTTTATTCAACATAGTAGTGGAAGTCCTAGCCACAGCAGTCAGACAAGAAAAAGAAATGAAAGGAATCCAAGTCGGTAAGAAGTTATACTGTCACTATACGCAGATGGCATGACACTGTAGATAGAAAGTTGTAAGACTCCACCAAAAAACTACTGGAAGTAATAAATGAATTCAGTGAAGTTGTAGGATACAAAGTTAATATAAAAAATTGATTGCATTTCTAGACACTAATAACAGTAGCAGAAAGAGAAATTAAGAAAGCAATTCCATTTATAATTGCACCAAAATGAATAAATACCCAGGAATAAACTTAATGAAGCAGGTGAAAGATCTGTACTCTAAAAAGTACTCTAAAAGTTCTCCATCTAGAAAACATTGATGAAAGAAATTTAAGATGACACAAAGAAATGGAAAGTTCTATTGTGGATTAGAAGAATTAATATTGTTAAAATGTCCATACTACCCAAAGCCTTTACAGATTCAGTACAATCCCTATTAAAATACCAATAGGATTATTCACAGAATTAGAACAAATAATGCTAAAATTTGTGTAGAACCACAAAAGATGCCAAGTCACCAGAGCAGTCTTGAGAAAGAAGTATACAGGAATCAAAACAAGATGGTACTGGTACAGAAATGAACATACAGATCAACAGAACAGAATAGAGAGCCCAGAAATAAACCCATGCTTATATGGTCAATTAATCTATGACAAAGGTGGCTAGAATATACAATGAGGAAAAGACAGTCTTTTCAATAAATGGTATTAGGAAAACTGTACAGCTACATGCAAAAGAGTGGAACTGGACCACTTTCTCATACCATACACAAAAATAAGTTCGAAATGGATTTAAGACCTAAATGTGAGACCTGATGTCATACAACTTCTAGGAGAACACATAGGCAGGGGTGCCTGGGTGGCTCAGTGGGTTAAGCCTCTGCCTTTAGCTCAGGTCATGATCCCAGGGTCCTGGGATCGAGCCCCCTGTTGGGCTCTCTGCTCAGAGGGGAGCCTGCTTCCCCCCTCTCTCTCTGCCTCTCTGCCTACTTGTGATCTCTCTCTCTGTCAAATAAATAAAGTTAAAAAAAAAAAAAAAAGAACACATAGGCAATAATCTCTGTCATTGGCCTTGGCAACAATTTTCTAGCTAGGTCTCCTGGGGCAAGGGAAACAAAAGCAAAAATAAACTATTGGGATACAGCAAAATAAAAAAGCTTTCGCATAGACAAGGAAACCATCAACAAGATGACAAGGAAACCTACTGAATGGGAGAAGATATTTGCAAATGATATATCTGATATGGGGTTAATATCCAAAATATATAAAGGACTTACATGACTCAACATATAAAAAAAAGTCCAATTAAAAATGTGCAGAAAAACAATATCTATTTTTCCAGAGAAGACATCGAGACAGCCAACAGACACATGAAAGGATGCACACCACCACGAATCATCAGGGAAATGCAAACCAGAACCACAATGGCATATCACTTACACTGGCCAGAATGACTAGTATAAAAAAGATAAGAAATAATATGTTTTGGCAAAGGATGTGGAAATAAAGGAACCCTTGTGCACTTGTTCGGTGAGAATATAAATTGGTGCAGCCACTGTGGAAAACAGCATGGAAGTTCCTCAAAAAATTAAAAATAGACCATACAGTCTAGTAATTCCACTATTGGGTATTTCCCCCCCCAAAAAAAACACCCCCAAAACACTAATTTGAAAAGATATATGCACCCCCACATTTGTTGCAGCATTAGTTATAGTATTACGATACGGAAGCAACCTGTGTGTCCATCAGTAAATGAATGGTTAAAGAAGATGTGGTGTGTATACATAATAGAATATTACTCAGCCATAAAAAAGAACGAGATCTTGCCATTTGTGACAAAACGGATGGAGCTAGAGGGTATTATGCTAGTGAAATAAGTTAGATAAAGACAAATACCATGTGATTTCATGTACGTGGAATTTAAAGACAAGGCAAATGAGCAGACCAAGCAGAAACAGACTCATAAACACAGAAAACAAACTGGTGGTTGCCAGAGGGCAGGGGGTGGGGGGAGATGGGCAGAGTGGGTGAGGTTCAGTGAAAGATCCAGGCTTGGATTTATGGAAACAGTAAGTCATGGGGATGAAAGGTACAGCCTAGGGAATATAGGCAGTGGTATGATAATGGTGTTGTATGGTGACAGATGGGAGCTATATTTCTGGTGAACCTAGCATAACATATAGATTTGTCCAATCATTATGCTGTACACCTGAAACTAATGTAATACCGTGTGCCAACTATACTTCAATTTTAAAAAAAGCAGAGAAAAAGAATTATACATACAGTTTAGGTTAACTAGGTAAAATAATACATAGTTATTAGGCTTATTAACTTTTAAAATTCATGAATCCAGAAGAAAACATGGTAAAGCAGAAGGAAAAAGGAGCTTTGTAATTAATTGGTTGAGTCAGTTATGTATAAGACTATGGTTTCCTTCCTATTTCTTTCTTCTTTCCCACCCTTCCCACATGATGCCTTTGGGTGTTTAACAGGGTGAAGTTTATCATGTGGTGTTTCTGGTATGTACCAGGCTTTGAGTGGTGTATTAGAAAGCTTAAATATCAGTCTGAAAAACCAGGCAGAGATATTCTTCCCGTGATCATTTCTTTTATAGGCCCGCTATAAAAGTCAAGAGTCTAACACTAAAATCATATTTCTCTGAAGGAATTTCCATCATTGTCTACAGCACCATGGCTTGCAATATAACTTTTGGGGATCTGACCTGATCCAGGGATAGAGCTTAGAGAAACTCATGGCTAACATATTTCTAGGATATATCTCTTGAGTACAAATGATTTTAGCCAAGCTTCTAGTGAGAAGGAAAGCTCAGAGGCTCCAAGTGTACCTCCCTACAGCTACAGTAGAAACTCACCCAGCATCACTTAGACTGGCAATTTGGTGGTTAATAGGTTGGCTGTAACTCTTATCTTAAACTGTTATTTTAAGCTGAGACGCAATTACATACTCCTCCACCAGTCTTCTGGTGAAAAGCTAAGGACTTCTCTTTGAGTGTGGAGCTCTCCATCTGGCAAAAACCACACTCACAACACGTCATCTCCAATTTCCCGTTACAGTTTTGTTTTGTTTTGTTTTTAAGTGTACCAGAACTTAAAGATACTCGTGATGCATACTGAGTGTAGAATCTTCCTAGAATTTTATGATTATTGTTCATAGCCTTGTATTGTTATCTGGTCCACACCTAATTTGATACTACATTTTTTCTTATCAGCTCTACTTTCTGAAGTTATTCAACTACTTAGTTTTTAATACTAGCAGCTCTCTCTCTCTCTTTTACGATTTATTTCTTTGAGAGAGAGAGAGCATAGGTGGGAGGGGCAGAGGGAAAGGGAAAGAGAGAGACTCTCAAGCAGATTCCATGCTGTGGGTGGCGCCTGATGCAAGGCTCGAACTCATGACCCTGGGATCACCACCAGGTGCCCCTACGAGCAGCTCTCTTTTTGCCCCCCTATCTCATATGATCAGTCAGAATTACAGCATAAATATAAAGAGGTTTGGAAACCAATAAAACTTGACTCTTGATAACCTACAACTTGGCTGGTGGGGCAGAAGTCCAAGGCAGGTATAGAAGATGCTTGCTAACATGAGCATTAATCAGTTGGTTTTACAGAGGCAACGGGGAGCTTCCCTTAATCCAGTGAGTCAAGTAAGTGAAAGGTAAAATACCTATCGTACTTGAAATGTAGATATTGTGTCATTGACTGACAGACTACATGCTTGCTTTATGTACATTTTGTTTTGAAAAGTAAAGTGTGTGGTATGTCTTTCTTGCCTTAATTAGAAATCAACTCTGCAGAAAGATGAGTTGTAGGAATGAGTGCAAATAGGGTCAAGATTTTCATCCTACAACTACTTCTACTACTGTGACTACTACTTCTGAACACATTTGGATTTCTTTAATGTGAATGTACATGGCAATCACACCAGAAGGAACACAATCACCCTGGTTATAACACATTTCCTTTTTCTCCACACTCTCCTTGATGCCCGCTGAATTCCTCACATGGTTTCGCTCAGAATTTTCTCTATTTCTCTAATCTCTTCACCACGATCACCACCTCTTACTCCCAGTTGAGGTTTGCCCATAAAAATCAGAACGATCTTCCTTTTGCTACTATGGCTACAGGCTTTTCTGTCTTTGAACTTGGCCCTGCTCCAAGATGATGGGCCACTTTTTTAGCTGTTCCTTGACATCTACCGAAGACATTACTTATCCAAAGAGACTTGGGGACTCCAGCTCAGAAAGCCCTGTTATGCAAAGCAAGACTACGTTGACTTGGAAAGTTACAAACTATCCTTCTCTGCAAAATAGAGACTTAAATTGGCACCTCTAATAGTAATTTATGTCAGTCATGACTGTACCCCAAAGGCTCATATGCATGGACACCCAGACAACTAAGTCTCTTTGAATCTTTTCTGTGATACCCATTTTGATTTCCAGGTCTCTCCCAAAAGCTAGATTTTTGCCTTTTTTTTTTTTTTTTAAAGAAAACCTGATATTAAGCTGTTTCACTGACAGTTACTGTCCAAACACATGCAACCACTTCTTGAGGCCACGACCTAGAAAAAGTGCTGGCAGAACCATTTAATCTCTGTAAAGGAGGATTACAGCTTCCCGTTTGCTGTGGAAGGAAGGTGAAAATCTAGTTCACCTAAAAGCCATAGGAATTTATTCAAGTTTTAAGTGAAAATGAATATAAATGTGAGGAAGTATTATTTTATGTGATTTAGGGTTGAAGGTATATTAGCTTTTTCTCTCATTTGATAATTAACTTCCATTTATAGGTTTTTAGCTGACTGTATATTTTGCTCTTTGATCATGGTGGTTAGCTGGGGAGGTGGGCCCTGTAGGGAGCATCTTTCCAGAAGGAAAATGCACAGGGTAAGGGTAGAATCAATCCTACCCCAAACATTCATTCGTATTTCTTGTGGCCATTGTTCCAGCCAGGGGATACACTGAATATATGGTGTATAAACTGGGCAGGCATCTAATGCATCCTCTTGGGTCCTGGTAAGAGAAGTGTGCACGTTTGTCACGTGTCTTTTTGCTCAGAGTGTAAGTCAGGATGTGGAGAAGCACATGCTTCCAGGCATAGCAAAATTTGATGGTACGTGTGTCAGCAGTCACCACCTTGGCCTTCCTCACCTACCACTGCTTCTTCATCCTTCCTGTCTGGACTTCTTTGTCCCTTTTGCCTCATTGGCTGCTCCTGTCAAAGTCACCAAGAACATCTCACAGAATCCATGGTCCTTCTGTCCTCTTATTAGACATTTCTGACATTTCAACAGCCTTTGGCTCCAAGATCATACCTTCTATCTTGAGACACTTTTTCTTTGGACGTCCAAGGCCCTGTGACTCGAAATCCCTGGCCCCTTTTCAGTCTCCTTAACTGGATCTCTCTTTTCTTCCTAAAGGTTAAGAGTAACTTAGTGCTCAGTCCTTTGCTCTCTTCTTTTTTATGTCTCATTTTCTAAGTGAACTCTTCCAGTTCCAAAGTTTTAAATACCACTTCCATGTCAATGACCTTCAAATTTAAATGTACAGCTCTGACCTTTCCTCTGAGCTCCAGACTTGTCCTAATGGACACTGGCTTCTAATGGATATTAATGGATGCCTAAAGGAATCTCTAAGTTATTATGTCCGGAGAAAGCCACTGATTTTTGCTCTCTCATCTCTCAAAATGCTCCTCGCCGAGACCTCCCTCTTTCATGACCCAGCAGGACCATGCAGCCAGTTGCTCAGGCCAAAAACAGAGGGCTCATTTTTGAGTCTTCCCTTTCCCTCCTCACCCCACCCCCTCCAACCCTCATTCCATCTGGAAGTCCTTCTGGCCTTATCTCTAGAACAATACAATGAACCACTATCACCAGAGAAACTGATTTCTCTCTTACCCTCAATCACCATTCCCCACACATTTAAAAAACGTGGATCTCCTCCAGTGGCTTCTTAGTTTTTGAATCCTATCCCCTCTTCGCTGTGACTTAACCAAGTTGCGTAGCTTCGAACTCCTTCCTTGACTTTGTCTTGTCCTTCTCTCCCACCCTGTCGCCACATTCCAGTCTGTCAGAATCTGAAACTGGCCAAGTTTGTTCCCGCCTCAAGGTCTTGGCACTCACCCCTACTTCTGCCTGGAATGCTGTGCCCCCAATCTTCAGCTGGCTAGTTCTTTACCATTCAGGTCTCATCTCACATGTCACTCCCTCAGAGAGTGGCACCTAAACCAACTGCCCATTTCCTGTCCCTGGAAGGGACACGCTTGCTGCCACTTTATCCTTTTCTATTAGATTCTTTGTTTAAATTATTTTCTATTAGATTTTTTGTCTAAATTATTACATATTTGTAATAATCTTCTTTGTTTCCTTATTTATCGTATGTGTCCTCTAGCGGATATAAATTCCATCAGGGTGTACCACGTCTGCTTTATTTCCTGGGTCACCCTCAGTGCCTCAATCAATCTTTGCTGAAAGAGTAATGTAGCTCAGAAACCGACGTGAGGAAAAAAAAGTTGAAGTATCCTCTAACCTTTACTTGTAATGCATTTTTACTTCAATGTGTGTAATTACAAAGAGAAATAAAACTTTAGAAGGGTGTGAAACTGTTCTTAAAATCCAGGTGTCTTGCAGGTACTCAAGTTAGTCCATGGAAGAAAAAATGATATTTATGTGATGATATTTATGTTGAATTCCTCCCCCTAAAACTTTTGAGGAAAGTGGTTCTCCACTTTGGTTGACCTTTGGAATCACCTGAGTAGCGTGGGTCTTACCACCAGCGATGCTGATGTAATTGGTGTGGGTTGTGGCCTGGGCATGAGGGGTTGTAAAAGCTTTCTAGGTGATTCTTTTTTTTTTTTTTAAGATTTTATTTATTTATTTGACAGAGATCACAAGTAGGCAGAGAGGCATGCAGAGAGAGAGAGGAAAGGAAGCAGGCTCCCTGCTGAGGAGAGAGCCCGGCGAGGGGCTCGATCCCAGGACGCCGAGATCATGACCCGAGCCAAAGGCAGAGGCTTTAACCCACTGAGCCACCCAGGCGCCCCTTTCTGGGTGATTCTATATGCATCCAAAGTTGAGAACACTTATCCTAGAGGATATTTTTGGATATCATGAAATAAACTTCCCAAAGCCCCCAAAGTCTGGAAAGTAGAGCCATTTGTCTTAGAACCTAGTATTAGAGGTTGTTTTTTTAAACCAGTTTTTTATTAATTAATATGACCAGGGTTGGCCTGAAAAGGCCTTCTGTATCCTGGCTGAGTTTGAGTATCACCAACCACATGAGTCCCTCTAAAGCTGGGAAGGTAACACAAAGGCTAAGACTTTCCAGAAGCCACGATAAGAGAATTGAATGCAGGTGGGGAATGATGTTTCGCTGAAGAGGAAAGAAATGAAGGGGCTACCACCTGTGTGGTTCAGTGAAGAAACTGGTCATGGTTCTCACCTGGATCATAGCAAGACATGGAAGAATGCTCAGGGATGGCGTCCAGGGGACGCTTGTGCAGGGGAGAGGTCAATTGGAAACAGCAGCTTCATGTTAGCATTGCCTTGGGAGATGATGACACAAGAGTGGTGAACAAGATTCCCATCAGTATGTTTATCGGATGAAGCTGTGAGGAGAGAGCCAGAGGCCCAAGAGGCAGGAGCAACACCAAAGGCATAGTCTACTAATATGGGCGATTCAGTCCGCAGTGGGAGCTGACTCCACGTCGAATATAGGACGGACCCTCTGCTACCCAAATGCCTGGGAGCAGAACAGCCTTGCCCAGAGTGTGGGGAGTGTGGGGAGCACTGGGCTCCCTGAAGGATGTGGGAGGGCCACTAAAGGTAAGAGTAGTTGGAAGTAGAGAAACTTTGTTTTACTTATTTATAAAGGTGCTCCAGCCGCTGACGCTTTTACTTTCTCTGTGAAGCTGGAGACGAGGTCATCCTTGTGTTTTACCTCATGTTTTTAAATGGAAATTGCCTTCTAAATACCTAGGAAAGCAAACATAGATGCTTCACCATCCAACTTCAGGAAATAAAAGGTTATTATTTTGACACTTGAAAAGGTATTTACACAGTTTCTCCTAAGAGTAAATGCTCTTTTTAGAAAGCCCATTCTGCCTCTCTGTGTTTTGCAGATTAAGCCTCATTGTTCTAGGGAGCTTTTTCTGTTTCTGTTTATGAAAACAGACCCTGAGCTGGTACAGCCCAGATACAGCTTCAGGAAAGAAAGGATATTACCACAAATTGTGGTGGTGCTTGTCCTGTTTCGAGAAAGATTTAAACTCTGATACACGAAGTCCTGGTTCAGCTCTTCCCATATATGGCTCCAGCTCCGTTTTTATCACTTAAATTAGCCTGACTGTAAGTATAAACCTGTCTTTGGTGAGCTCCCTCCTTTTTATTTTTCTGAAAGACAGCACGCTGAACAGATTTATGGAACAAAATCTTTGAAGACCTAAGATTCTCTCTAAAAATAGCACTTAGCAATAAGGAATTTTTATTTTTTGGTTGAGTATGTATGCGCATAGCCAAAAAGGGGGAAAATCTGGCAGGTAGGAGACTTGAGGATCCAGCAGGAGGTGAATTTCCAAGATGATAAATTTTGATACGGTCTAATCTAAACATTTTAGCAGGTTACCTAAATCCCCTGTGTGGTTTGAAAATTAGATTATCTGTAATTCTTGCGTTGCAACATACACAAACTCAGATTCATACCTTGGAAGGCAGGCCTGGCACATACATGCACAGACAAGATGTTTTCCCAGGATATCTGAATTTTTATTTTTGTATTCCTAGTATCAGGTACTGAATACCTGAATTCCTAGCACATGGAAGAGGGCATAATAAATGTAGGCTGAACGAATGAAAGACAAGCCGACTGGCTTACAGCGGATGTGACCCTGTTGCATGGGGCATTTTTTTTGTGGAGCGAAATTGGGTTGTTAAAAAGCTCATGAGAGGGTAACCCCACAGACCTCCTAGCACACTCCCCAGGGACAGACTTTTGTTTTCTCAGCGTGCAAGCTGACTTAATGTTGCCAGTGACTTTGAGTTATTAACCAGGGATTTTTTTCATAATGAAAAGTATAAATACAGATACTTTTTATAGTAGCTTATAATTTTCCTTAGAAACTTAAAGGTCTTCTAATACTGGGGCGCCTGAGTGGCTTACTCGGCGTCTGACTTCGGCTCAGGTCATGATCCTGGGGTCCTAGGATGGAGTCCCGCGTGGGGCTCCCTGCTCAGTGGGGAGCCTGCTTCTCTCTCTTCCTTTGCCCCTACCCCTTGCTCATGCTCTCTCTCTCTCTCTCAAATAAATCTGTAGAAAAAGTTCTTGTAATGCTGCAGGAAAATACAAAAATATAGATCCATTCTTTTAAATCAGTGTTGTTCTGCAGGAGATAACTGTCATTTCTTTGGGTGTCCCGATATCCAACCTTTCATTCTGTTGGGAGATTCCCTTTTATCCCTGGTGTTGAGGGGTCCCAGTGTCCTCCTTTCCACAGTGGACGCTGAAAGCAAGAGAACCTCTCTTCTAGCACCTACAGCCAGGACGCCGCGCCTGACTAACGAGGCATCCCAACTAGGGCTTTGCATCTGTAGTCTGTGACCCAAGAGAAAGGGATGGTTTCGGCTTATCTGGGGCAGCAGCATCGAGCAGTGGCATTGGCTGGGACAACATCTTAGCTAGCCTGTTACACACTCTGTGCAGTCTCCTTGGTTCGTGTCCGTTTTCCAAGCCTTCCCTCATGTTGCATTCGATTGCGTGTTCCCCGCAAAACTACATAACCTCCCAATAAATCTTCCTCCTTAAGATATTCAGAGAAACCTGCTCTCCTTGCAAGAAGAAAAAAATCTTAATATAGCTCCTCAATTACAGTAACAGAGCTAAGCCTATTCCTGGCATTTATAAAGAAAATGAAGGGAAAAGCAACAAGTTAGAAGTTCTGTCTCATAAATCTGAGTTGTAGTCAGCCATACTTGCATTCTTGTGGCAGAGTGGAACGTCTAGTGGCCTTGGGATGAAGAGGTCATGAGTTTGAGTACTGACCCTGTTTATTGACCATGTGACCTTGGGCAAGATACTTTATCTTTGTCAGCCTCCATTTCCTCAACTGGAGCATAAGAATAAAAATATCACAGGTATATTCTCAGGACAAGATGAGTTTATTTTTATCATGAAAGCACTTTTAAAACGTCAAGCTATTTTAATCATTCCAGGCCAACGAAATTTCTTCTTTATAATTTCATTTTGTACATAATCCACATCTGTTACATACTTCCTAGTTTCTTTTTTGGATATCGCCTGGGAGGTAAAATACTTGGGCCTTCAGATTTTAGTTCTAAAAGTACATTGTATCATTACTTCACACGAAGGCAGTAAAACTTAAACTCTGTTTAAAAGGTGTCTAGATGCCTGCCTTCTTTCTCAACTCAAAAGCTAAGTTTATGTCTGACCCAACTTAGCTCAGTCCCGGATAGACAGACTCACGCACATAGGGCAGAGCTCAAACCACAGGGTGTTTGCCTGTGGCCCACCAGATCCTTTAAAGCTACCGTCTGAATTTTGGCTTCCACCTAAAAATGAGTGGTTGAAACATGTTTTCTCATTTTACTGATATCATTGAGTAAAGAGTTAAAGTCCGGCCCATGGAGGCTCTTCGGTGGCTAGAAATGGAAGTGTTCTGGTTTTGTGACACAGCTAAAGGAAGGGTCCGAGCTGAGCCGGAGATGGAGAGAAAGGGAGGTGGCCTGATGCTGGCCCAGCGTGAATTGCAGTCTGAAATCTGATCGCTGGACTTGGATGATACAACCCAAATTGTCTCTGGGCCATTGATGTAACTCTTGTAGCACAGGGCAGGGCAAAAAGCGGAAAGCAAAGATGGTCCCCAGCACGAGCTGCTCTCTCAGCCATGCCCTGGGGACGTCCCCTTGAGGAGAGGGAAGGGAGACCCCTGGGCGCCGTTTGCTCAGACAGATCCTTTGTGGCAGCGTTCTCAAACTTGTTCATGCATCAGAATCACCCGGGGACACTTAATAAATCCTGGAACGCAGGTCATGCCCCACACCATGTAAATCAGAATTGCTGAGCCGAAGACCCTGGCTCTAGGGTTTTCTGAAGCTCCCCAGGTGATTTCCAGGACATCACGAGTTTGGGAACATTTGGTCTACGTTGTTCTCACACCATCAATGTCTGCTTTCTTTTTCCCCATTCCTCTACCAATTCCTGGTTCTCTTGAAACCTTGAGCCCAACAACAAAAGTCATTATGCATTCATTGTCTTACATGCATACACTTAGTTGTTTTGAAAACATTTCTAAAGGCTTAATCACTTATAACACAAAAATACTTGCCTTAAACCCAAAGTCATCTTGTGCTGTAATAACCTTTATTGGTGGCTTATCATTTCTCTTAGGCATTCTTTCTGAAATGAAATATTCTATTCTTGGTGTTAAACCACAGAGGGATTATTCTTGAGCAGTTGAAATAATAATCTTTTTTAAGCACTGAAATGGTGAAAAAAAGTACATTTTTCTAATCAAAATATAATCTTCCAAACTATTTTTATCATTCTCCTCCCAAACCGTTAGAGCTATGCACTTGTACAAATTCTTTCTCTGGATTACAATGAAAATCTTATCAATACTGCAAGGTGTTTTCGGTTAAGGAGTACGGGACTCAGTTGTAATATTAATAATAACTGGTATGTACTGAGTGCTTATTATATGTTCAATTTTTGCTTAGTGCTTTGCATACATCACCTCATTTGAGTCTCAGAGCAACTCGGGATGGTGGATACTATTATTTTCCTTGCTTTTGTAGGGATAGAAACAGACATGAAGGAGATGGGAATGCTCTGAGGTCACACCTTGGGTAAGTAGCTAAATTATTCCCTTCACGGAAACATTCATGAATGAATGGGAGTTTGTTGAGCATTTGCGCATCTAAAGGTGTGCTCAGTCCTTTCACTGATGTTCTCATTTTACCTTCATAACCACCAGCACACCAGGCAAAAAATGTGACAGAATGTTCCTGAAGAGAAACAGATCAAAAGCCTTCTCCCCTGGTTCTCTGGCCTCCTGACTCTCTCACTCCAGCTTCCTGCCCAATTGTTCTCTCTGAGCAAATGGGGGCAGACCCACAAGTTCCCAGAACAAATACTGTGGGAGAATTCCTTTGTTTCATCCCCCCCCACCCCGCCCCGCCGTCTTCCCCCATCTTTAGTTCCTAATAAGGAAGATGAACAAGTTCAAGGCTAGTACCTTTCTTGTAAGTAACTTAGAGAAGTGAAGCATCAGATTTTTGCATCTACCTGCCTTATAGATACAAGAACTAGAACTTCACCTGTATAGATAAATATTTTTCATATTTCCTCTGCTAGTATTTAAGACTGATATTCAAGGCTTGACATGTGTGAGTAGATTTTGCCTCTTAACATTTAATACAGAATATTTAGAAAATACAGATGTGTAAAAAGAAGATGGAAATCACATATCTAGAAAGGAAACGCTGTAAAATTTGGGGTGTATATCCTTGCTAGTTATATAATTTTCATTTCGTTTCGTTTCAGAAATGGGGTCATTATGTAAAACTTATAATGTGCTTTTTTTCACTTAATGTCCTTGTAAATGTTTGCACAGTGTCTAGCACCTGGCTATATTAACCAGTCCTCTGCTGGATATTTAGATCGTTTCCCACGTTCTTTTCTGTTACGAGTCCTGCTGTAATGTACACACACATTCATGCAGCTTCAAGGAAATGGAAGAGTGATATCTACAGCCCGGAGTAGTCAAGGGGATTGAATGAAATAACCCAGTTCAAAGTAGGGCCTCAACTCGAAATAGGGTCTTTTGGTTATCAGTCCCACCCTCTTTCCTTTCAACTTCTCAGTGGTTCTCAAACCCTGCTGTAGGTTTGCAAAACACCTGTAGAGGGTTTGTTTGTGTGTGTGTGTTGTTTTGTTTCTGTTCTTATTTTTTTAAGATTTTATTTATTTATTTGACAGAGAGGGATCACAAGTAGGCAGAGAGGTAGGCAGAGAGAGAGAGGAAAGCAGGCTCCCTGCTGAGCAGAGAGCCCGACACGGGGCTCGGGGCTTGATCCCAGGACCCTGAGACCAGGACCCGAGCCGAAGGCAGAGGCCTAACCCACTAAGCCACCCAGGTGCCCCTTGTTTTTGTTTTTAAATAAATATTGTGTCTGGGTCTCACCTGGGTATTCTGATTTAGTGGATCTTTGGGTGGAGCTCTGATAAGAGTGTCTTTAAAAACAAAAACAAAAAAACAAAAAAAAAAAAACCTCTGGGAACTAGAATATGCAGGAGGGCTGGGAACACTACTTATGCCTCGTGGCTTCTGGAACCAGGAGCTCACAGAGAAGTGATCTGGGATCCTCCTGGCACTCACTTGTGCCAATTAACAGTGGAACTATAAACCTCTTACAATTCTTTCTGGAGCTACCAGCCCCTGAGTAAATTACTTGGGCGACGTCATAGTTAATGTTCACGGGGTCTTTGGTCCTGAACGTGGAAAGAGGAATGAGTATTCTTGTAATAAGTTTCTCGAGAGCTCTGAATGTTTGCTCTAGAGCTGATCCAGCAGGAGGGCAGCGGAGCAACAAGGAGCTAAAGCTTTTGGGTGGCCACCACCTGCCCCCACAGCTACCAGGCCCCTTCACGTTAGCCCTCAGCTCGCTACAGCTTTGGGCCCCTGCCTGCTTCGTGGCAGCCAGTCTCCCCCAGGCATCTCCAGGAACCCTGGGGTTCTTTCTGTAAAATATCGGTACATGTCTAAGCCCTGCCTTTCGTTGCTCACTGCCATAGTCCGCTGGCCTGATCCTCTGCAGCCTCAGGCCCCAGCTGTCCCAGAGGTGCCAGTTGGACTAGAACTGTCCATCACTGCCATTGCCCCTTCCTGGCTACAGTGGAGCTGGGAATTGTACCCCAAGACTGAGCAAAGTGGAGCTTACCCACCGCTCCTTGAGGGCAGAAAGAAAGAGAGACTAGTTGAAAGCAAGTTAGAAAGACTGCCCCATCGTCAGTTTATCTGAAGAAGCATCTGCAGAACTCTGGCCTTTAGCGATTCAGCTTTCAGTTCAAAGCTGCAGACTCCGTCCAAGGGCCTGGGCTAGGGAGAGTTGAGGGGCACGATTGCTCAGGGTGTGAAGGGGTGTCGGGGGGCAGAGGCTGCGGCAGGACAGAGGGAGCAGGGCTGAAAGAGCCCGGTGCCTGTGATGACAGACAGATTCGTGGGCTCCTATGTGAGATCTCTGTAGGGATTAGTATAATAATAATAAAAATTTCTTGCACTTTGAAAGCTCAGAAACTAGAGACCTTACTGACCTCAAAATCCCAAAGGTATAATGGTATCAACGATATAGCATCGATGTTTCAAATGTTGATACTGAATCTTAGCTCTAGACCCCGAATCTGTAAGTAGAACAGACCCTTAAGAAAAAGTTAAATTGCCAGAGAATCCCAGCCTCTTAGCGTTTTCTTGAACTTACAGGTCAGCCGTTTGATCCAGCTTCTCTGCAAATGCCTAAGTTTTTCTCCAAACCTTTGTCCCTCTGCGGGGGCCACCTCCCCTGTCCCTTTACCTTCCTTCACCTGTACGCAGGTGGTCCTTGTCTCAGGATGGTCTGACTTAGGATTTTTCAACTTGACGACAGTGAAAAAGCAAGACGCCTTGAGTAGAAACTGTTTTCAGTTCTAAATTTTGACCTTTTCCCAGACGAGCAAGGTATGGTGTGATGCACTCTTGTGACGCTGGGCACTGACAGGGAGCCTCAGCTCACAGTCCGTCACGCACACATGCGGGAGCACACACGCCACACACTGGCAGCCACTCCTTTTCTCACTTTCAGTGGTCAGTACCTGACGTGAGCTGTTGACCACTCTGTTATAAAACAGGCTTGGTGTTCGATGATCTTACCCCCCTATCGCCCAGTGTAAGTGTTTCAAGTACCTTGACGGGAGGCCAGGCTAAGCTATGATGTTCAGTAGGTTAGGTGTATTAAATGGATTTTCTTTCTAGAATTTTTTTTTCCTAGAATATTTTCAATTTATAGTGGCTTTATCAGGATGTAACCCTACTGGAGGCTGAGGCAGATCTGTGGGTTATCGAGGGAGTAGGGGTGTGGTAAGCAGGGGCAGGGCAAGAGACGAATGGATAACCCACTGGGCTACACTAAGTCTTGAATCTTACATAGGGACATACTGAGTTTTGAAAGGAAACGTTTGATGTAGGTTCCACACTTGTAAGCAGAACAAACAGGTCATGGAATGAGTATCTTTTGCTGGGAATTCAGAAATCGCTATTTAGAAATAGTCATGACTCTTGGGTTAATGGGCATTCGTTAGTACTTTGTACAGAGTATCTCTGTACAAAGGTACACAGGATTTTGGTGAAATCCTATCCGCTGCCAAATGATAAAAACAAGAAATCGGGTTGACTCTTGCTCCCCGCCCCCCCCCCCCCCCCCCCCGGCCCTATCATTTAGGTAAAAAAGTTGCTCGCTAGTCAGCATTCATGTGGACCTCTGACTCTGTTACATATCTGGCAGGCTGTTTGTCTTGATCTTGATCATAATAAGATCAATAGCTCCTGTTTGATATGAGAAAGTAATGTGTCAACTGTATGATAATTTAAAGAATTGTCCTGTTATCAAAGGAGAAAGGGTCTTTCAAGGAATTTGACTTCAGGGCAAATGTACAAATACTCTATTTTCTCTCTTTAGGTTCAATTCCAGAAATGTTTAACATGTTCTTAAAGCTAATTAAGTATTTGGCCTTACTAACAATTCAAGGCTAAAATATGTATGTATTTCTGTATTTGGTTATCTTTTTTAAACAAGGTGACAGACACTGACAAGTTTTATATCCCCAAGTTGCCATTCTGAAAGCAACAAAGAAATTGAGAACGTAATACAGGTCAGAGTTACTAATGCCAACTAAAAGGAGAAGACCTCCTGGTGTTTCTTACTGTTCATAACCAACAGTCTGTGGATATTCCAAGCAAGAAGCAGGTGATGATTAACAGAGGAAGACACTAATGGCTGGGGGCCACTTGTAGCCTGTAGAATTTTTCTCTGGGCCAACATTTTAAAATCGGGTTATTTGACACATAAGCATGAACTCATGGATTCTCTTAAGAAACGGAAAAGCCACAAATAAGGCACGTTTGGCCCACCTCTCCACATGGGAACCAGCAATCCGTGAAGCCTGGGTAGCAGGGGCGCCCTCTCTCCCCGAACCACCACTTCACTTCTTCATGTTGTCTTCTGTGCCTGTGGTGGACCTGGGTTTGGGAAGCTTGAACTTCTCTGACCACTAATCCCATGACTGCCTCTTTCCCTTTATTTTCTCTTCACTTCATTCCTGTATCTCTTGGCCATTCCAGCTCCTTAATCAGTCCATTTTCCAAAGAACAAATTCATTCTTCCTTCCTCATTTTCTTTCCTTCCTTCCTTGGAGAATGCTCCTATAATGCTGAAGTGTGAGGAAGAGACTGTCCCCAAATGACTGTGATGACCTTTCCTTTGCAAAGATGACACCCAGATAGATACCTGAAATCATTTCCCATCTTCACATCAGGTCTACAGAGTTGCGCGTACCATAACCTAATACTGAAATTCAGAGCGTAATTTAAAGGCACTCTGAGTCTGAACAGACTTGGTAACTAAAAACATATTTCATCCTCAGAAAACAAAAGATTGAATCTATGAATATAAAAATGGTTGATAAGGCTTGTTTTATGGAGAGAACATTTGCCGAGCGATTTTGCATTATGGTGCATGCTGTGGCCTAAAATAATGTGAGCAGTTTCCTTGTTATTCAGTGATGGTACAGTACTGAAACAGATGCAGCCATTTGAGCTCAACACTCAGACAGTAAGAAAACATGACTTCTGGCGAAAGATGTTCATGGGAGTCCCCCCGCCCCAGTTGGGAAGATCCAGCGATCTCCCTCAGAACCTACTGTTTGCTCTGTAGGTAGTCCCTGGCGAGAGGTGAACGTTGTCCTCGTTCCTGACTGTATGGTGACTGGTAAGGGTTTCGTCCAGTTTCTCCTCTCACTGCACACGTAGAGAAGGCCTTACCAGTGTCCACAGGGGATCTCCCCACAGCTCTGCTAGGAGAATTATGGGTTATGGGGCTTTTAGCCATCTGCTGTTGTCAAGGGAATGGACCCAGTGTGATGGTTCATTTTATGTGTCAATGTGATGGAGCCACAGGTTGCCCAGATACTTGGTTAAATACTATTTCTGTCTCTGTCTGTGAGGTTATTTCTGGAAGAGATTAGTTTTTGAATTGGTAGACTGAGGAAAGCAGATGGCTCTCCCTAATGTGTATGGGCCTTGTCTAATCCACTGAGGGCCTGAATACAGGGAATCCTGTATCCTGAGATACAGAATTCAAGAAGCATGAAGTGCTTACTATATACCAGCAACAATTTTTGGAAGTCTACTTCTACCTAATAAATGGACATATCAGAAACCTGCATCAGAAATATGTCCATGTGGGTGAGGGGGAGTGGTTTATCTTCTAAGCTAAATAGGAATTTCCACAATGATGAAATGGTAGGACGAAAAATGAAAAATTAGAAATGATCTGTTGATGATAGGTGAGAAAGGAAAAAAATCCACTTCACCTAATTCCTCAGCTCTGTAAGTAGATGGCAAGAAGGGAAATAGGAATTCCAAGTCAAATTGAAATACTTCCAAATTAGACCCACTAAGGGAATAAAAGAGTCCAAGATTCAGAGCCTGAAGCTCTAACAAGCTGTCATTCTGGCTAAAAACTGGAACTCTGTTGAGGGGGGCAATGTAGATAATAACTACGGTGATTTTAAACTCCATTTGCTTGGCAAATGGGCTCTTGTGGGTTCACTGGCCAAGGATTGGGATATTTTAAGAAGGGGTGTTTTGAGATGGGTCTGATGATATCTTTCCATTCTTGTTCCTTTGAGTTCTTCCTATATTTTTCTTTGGCTTGAATGTTCCTTTCTTGGGTGTACCCATCACCTCCTCAGTGGGAAGTTTTCTGTCCTTTGAGTCCCTTCACACTCGATAGCATTCCTCACTTCCATTTCTCTCTTGACCCCTGTGCTCAATGACGCCTTAGGCTGTCAGTGTCACTGTGGTCATGGGGTGTCCCACTCCTACTCACATGTCGTTTGCTGGGAGGAACCATGTTGGTTCCTGAAACCCAGAATTCAGCCTACACAGGCCTGGGTGAAAGTCTGATGGCACGTACACTTGCCCGTGCAAGTAGGAAAGAAGGTGCCTAAGAATGGAAGAATCTGAGTAGACCTAACATGGAGAAAGAAAGTCTGAAGGAGTCGGGGCTCAGAGAGAAGTGCTGAGGCTTCCAGAATGCAGAGCTGAGGTCCATTCACACTCTGCTGGCAGCTTCAGAAAGACCTAACTGTGTTTTTTCCTTCCTGCTTGTTTTCCTCTTCTTACTAGCTGAGTAAACCTTAAAAGCCTTCAAACTCAGCTGTGTGCCAGGTGAAGAGGTCCTTGTCTTGAAGTGTGTCCAAGGGAGGGCAGAGAAAGGGAAGGAGGGCAGGTAGGCCAATTTGAGAGCCATTCCAAGAAAGAAAACCATCTGGTGAATAGCCTGGCATAGTGTCAAGAATAAAGACCAGTGTTGAAACCCCAGCCCCAGCAATTAACCAAACATCTCAACTTTCTCAACATAAATGCACTACAAAATGAGAATTAGGAAAATAGCTAGTATCCTGGGTGTGCTGGAAAGCCTCCAGGTGTGCCTCCTCTGGATTCAAGAGAGAGCCCGGAAGCCTCACTGGCTCTGGGTGGCACTACTCTAGTGGAGGCAGGAGGGAACAGTGCCAAGAATCCCAAAGACCAGGGCTGCCTGGGTGGCACAGTCAGTTAAGCATCCGACTCTTGGTTTCAGTTCAGGATTGTGGGATCGAGCCCCCTCATCAGGCTCTGCATTCCACATGGAATCTACTTGAGACTCTCTCCCCCCCTGCCCCTCCCCTCTGTGTGTGCCTGCATGTGCCCCCCCTCAAATATTTTAAGAAAATCTGAAAAATGAAAACAGAAGAAGCCCAAAGACCGTAGTCCTCATATGATTCAACTACTGAGATAACCCCAGTGCCCAGCTACCTGCATAGTTGGGTCTATGATTAGACCCCTGTAGTCCAATCCCTGCTACTTTGAGGTAGGTGCATTTCTTAGCCAAAATATCACACTTGAAAACCTCTCCCTGGACTAAGTAGATACTATTTCAGATGAACGCATGTCCTCGTGAAAGGGTACCGCACATCGATTGTTCTCACACGGACATTGCTATTTCTCCTTTCCCTTGGTTCAAGACAGAAACGTTGACTCTGTGGCAGGGAGCCAGCAGCCACACAAATTAAAGAGAAAGGAATTGCCGCTTGTTCTTCAAAGTGTGGTCCAAGCGCCACCATCCCCTTCTTGAAGTCTTGTTTCTTGGCTACAGTCACTGGAGCAGAGCTAATCACTGCCTCCCTTGTATCTGTCCTGTATCACCTGCACATCTCTATCGCATCACCCATGCCGTGTTCTGTGATGACCTGTTGACATGTGTGTCTCTACACAGATGCTAGCCCCTAAGTTCCACAGGAGCAGAGCTGGGAACCTAACACTGTGCCTGGTCCAGAGTAGGTGTTCAGGATTTCACGGATAAATGAATGAACAAAGCCAGAAGAAAATGGCAGAAGGGAGCTGGCAGACAGTGAGAGGTTGCCTCCCCCTTATTTCTCCCCACTGTAGCAGCCCTTCCCCGATGTGTCATGTCCAAGCTCCCTACCCATCACCAGTCTTGCTAAAGATCCCGTCCTAGGCCTCAGGAAGCATCACTTTGGCTTACAGGCTGGGACATTTTGTCCCCACTGGACAGTTAGGGTGAGGGATGTATGTGAGTCAGATCATGAAACTTGTGATTGGGAGATCCATGTGACCTGGTCCTGGCCAGTGACCTGCTCATGGAAGTTCTGTGTTAGGCTTCCGAGAAAGTCCGTCAGAAAGGGATGCATTTAATTATTTACATCTTTGCCTTTTACTCCTTGCTGGGAATGAAGACACAATTTCTAGAGCTGGAGCAGCAGTCTTGGGACCTCTCGCATCTCATACCTGATCTCTTTGCATCACAAACCAATGCTTACTGTTCCCTACCCTTGACTTTTTAATGATGTGAGAAAATAAACGCTTCTGTGTTTAAGTCAATGAAATTCTATCTGTGTTATTTGCAGCCGAAGATAATTCCAAAGTGATAGTCTAGTTTTGTTCTTTTTTTTTTTTTTTCCTTAGACATGACTAGGTCAGTTAATGTCTGGACTTTCACATTTGCCCTTCCCTCTGGCCAAAGTACTTCTCTCACAGATCATCACTTAACTGGCACCTTCTCAAGGTCAGATACTAGGTTAGAATGTCATCCTGTGCAGGGCTGGGGGGCGGGGAGCTCTCTGAAAACCCCATCTGAGAATAACCATCCATAGTCCTCCATCATTCTTTAATCATATCATTCTCTTTTCTTCACTGCATTTATCACTCTCTGAATTGCAGTCCCCTTTGCCTGTTAGTTTTCACTCAGTGCATTCAGGCTGCTATAACAAACCATGGACTGGCTGGGTGGTTTGAAACAACAGAAATTTATTGCTTATTGGTCTGAAAGCTGGGTGGTCCAAGACCAAGGCGCCACATGGTCACGTCTGGTGAGGGCTCCCTTCGCAGCTCATAGCTGGTGCTTTCTTGCTGTGTCCTTACATGGTAGAAGTAGCGAGGGATCTTTCTGGAGCCCCTTTTAGAAGGGCCCTAATCCCATTTATGAAGGTTTCCCCCTCATGGCTTGAGCTTCACCCGAAGGCCCTACCTATCAATACTGTAACTTCGGGTATTAGGTTTTCAACGTAGCAGCTGTGCAGGAACATAAACATTCAGACCCATAGCACTTCTTGATCACCCTAACCAAGAAGGCAGGAACCTTCTTTATTCTGTTCAGAACTGCTGTATCTCCAGCACCTAGAAAAGCACGTGGCATATGGTGGGTGCTCTATAAATAGTTTCCCAGACAGGGAGGAAACTTTCCGAGTTGAGAAAAGAATATATTTTCCTCGTAGAATACACTGTTCTATGTTGCACAGGTTTATAATTTAGGAAACAATGGGTTAAATGCATTTTAGGACCTAAAAGCTGCCTCACATAGTTTAGATGAGTTTCTAGTTCAGTTTCTCTTAATGGCCTCACTGCAATCTTGATCATAGGTTGTCCCGCAGCTTATCCTTGTATCCAGAAGGCACTGCCTCTCTACCTTTTATTCTTTTTTTTTTTTTTTTTTAAGAGAGGAGGAAGCAGGCTCCCCGCTGAGCAGAAAGCCCGATGTGGGGCTCAAACCCAGGACCTGGGATCATGACCTTAGCCGAAGGCAGGGGCTTAACCCACTGAGCCACCCAGGTGCCCCTCTACCTTTTATTCTTGATAGCTCGTCAAATTTTAGCTCCTTGATGAAATTCTTTCTTTAGTTTATTAAAGGAAGTTATAAAATCGTTCCAAAAGGAGCCTTGCTCCATCTCAGGTAGTTATTTTCAAATTGATTTCTTGAGTGCCGCTGCTTATACTCCCTGCAGGCCCCATCCCGTTTCACATCCTGTCTGGAGACTATACTCAACCTCTTTCAACCGTACCCTTGCCGAACGTCCTGCCCTCCCCAGTGGTTCCTGCACCTCCTTTTCCACAGGTCCATTTAAAGTGGGAGAGGTTTGTCAATCCCCTTGGGACTCTCCCTTCTGTTTGGCATTTTGGTGTGAGGAGTATGGTGGGCTATCAGGAGACTACACATAAGACCTTGATATTCAGGAGAGTAAATGATCTCTTTTAATGGCTGAAGGGTTGGGGCACCTGGGTGGCTCCATTGGTTACATGTCTGCCTTTAGCTCGGGTCATGATCCCAGAGTCCTGGGATCTAGCCCGTGTCAGGCTCCCTGCTCAGCGGGAAGCCTGCTTATCTGTCTCCCACTCCCCTGCTTATGCTTGCTGTCTCTCTCTCTCTGTCAAATAAGGAAATAAAATCTTTAAAAAAATAATGTCTGAAGGGTAGGTTTTATAGGGGGAATCCATAGATGCAGACTGATAGGATGGGACCATCCTTTATATACTTTCAGGGAATAAGAAGTCGATCTGTTTGAGGAGGTAAAGAATTTATGTCAGATGGTAGGAGAAGAGCCCAGGAATACAGTTTGGGTGCTGTGGCTCAGAGAGTTAGTGGTTGGCCGGTATCCATTCTCTCCCTTTCCTTTCTAGTCAAGGTGCCAGTCAGAGAAGAATACACTTCCAGTCTCCCCTGTACTTAGGTGGGAGCACGGGATGCAGTTCTGGAAGAAGTGTTTGGGTTTATTTAAAAAGAGCTGACCCAGCTGGGAAGTGTGGCCTTTCCCCTCTTTATCCTTTCCTTTGGACTGCTCGCTGGAGCTTCTGTCATAATCTTGGATCATAAGGTCAAGTTGAGGGTGGAAGGCCTATGCTAAGAGTGAGCAGCAGAGCCATGATTTCATGAAGCCCCGTGCCGGTTCTGAATTCCCATTCTGGGGCAGCTTTTCTGTGACAGAAGAAATCCTGGTGTCTTTAAGCAACTGCTTCTTTGGATTTTTTTGTTCAATGCAGCCAAATGTAAGCCATTTTGATACAGATGCCCACTTGGGGAGCTTTAAAAAAATATCTCAACGTCCAGGCTGCATCCCAGATCGTTTAAATCAAAAACTCTAGGGATGGACCTCATGCATCAGCAATTTTTTAAAGCTTTCCAGGTGGTTCCAGTGTGTAGCCCAAGTTGAGAATCACGGCTATAGGCTGCCAGGCCTCATGTTTAGCATGTTCAAGAATCCCCTGGAGGAGTGGGGTGGTACTTGTTAAAAATTGGAATTTCCACCCCTTACTCTCTAGAGATGTTGTTTCTTTAGCTGTGAGGGCACAGGTGATTCTGAGACTGCCAGTCCAGGAGGATCAGCTTTGAAGAAATGCTGCTTTAGGTAATGGGCAATGGCTTCAAGTTTAAAGGCAAAGAAGTGGCAAGATTGGAAGAAAATGTCAGGAGCATTCATTTAGAACTAGTGAATAAGTTGAAAAGAAGAGGTGAGAGATGGGTGGTATGGAGACCAACTGGGAGACAGTGCGGTGCTTGATGGCCTCGGGGGGACCATCTCTGAGCTAAGAGGGGGACCTCAGAAATGGGGAGGAGAGGAGAGAGACAGTGGACACTGCGGAAGATAAAAGATCACAGAGTTTACTAACTGACAGGAGAGGAGGATTTATTATTTACTGACTCACTTATTCTTAGTGCCTAAAGAATACACTAGGGGTTTGACTTCTGGATTCATCCATATATCCCCACCTTCGCTCAAACTCCGTTAAATGGGTGTAGATGATTAGTTTCCTTACAGCCGCAAATGTTAAGTTGGTTTTTGTTAACCTGGTGGGGGAACCTTTATTTGCTTAAATCAGCTCTTCCATTTAAAGGCTCAGACACTTTACACTAACAAGAGTCTTTTTGACAAATTTTAGTATTTGTTTATATATAAATACATGCATATATACATATAGACAAGGACTATACATATGGGCATATATGGATATAGACAAGCAATTAAATGTTTTTTCATGTGGTTTTTGCTTTTTTTAAAGTCTTGTCTCGTAGAGCAGAGGAAATAAATGAACACAGTTACCGCTCTTGAGCTGTGCTTTATGTATATATCCTTTTAGAAGATGGCTTTTAAGGGCGATCCTAATGGAAAAAATCATTATTCAACCATTCAATATCCACTGAGCAGATAGATGTTAGGGTGATATTTTATCAAATAACTTTAAACATGACTTGAGTAACCTTAAAATAACACCCTGTCTGCTGATCCATTGTAATAATGAATACCTATGCCTTGGAAAGTGCTTGTAGGTATGCCTTTTTTTTTTTTTTTTTTTTAAGATTTTATTTATTTGAGAGAAAGAGGGAGCATGAAGGGGGGAGGGACAGGGGGGAAGCAGACTCCCCATTGAGCAGGGAGCCTGATGCGGGACTTAAGGACCCTGAGATCAGGGCCTGAGCCCAAGGCAGACACTTAACCGACTGAGCCACCCAGACACCCCTTAAGTGTGCTTTTTAAGTCTTCTGTTGTTTAAAAGCAACATATTGGTTTTACAGCTACAAATCATAATGAAATAATAGATACATCATAAAATGTAAGTTAGTCTAACTGATCAGTTCTTACTGAAGTCTTTGTTGGAATAGGTTTTACAATACCAACTAAAGTTAATGAATGAACAGAAGGGACACATCCTCACTGACTTGGCACACAGGGAGCAAACATGAATGAAACACGGCTTGGCTCTCTTGTACTTCACCATCTAAATAATAAAGTGACAGTAAATTTTCCAAAAGTTCATTTTAGTTTAATTTTCTCTCTGGCACATTTGTTAAGAAGGCTCTAGCAGGGTGAAGGTCATTAGATCTGTTCAAAGCATAAAAAGGCTAACTTCAACAGGCCCCTGTCTAGATTCCATATCACCTGTCATTTTGTGGCTAATTATAACACTGTTCTTTAATTTGGTCTGAGTCAGCACTGTGTCAGTTGCTTATGGTTCTTAAGCAACAATATTAGTACCATGGAGAGACCACCAGCACCTGCCGACTTCTAGCCAAGAAGAGGAGAGAATGTGAACACCGTGTATGTGGACTGTCACGAGGCTTTCCTATCCCCCTCCCTCCAGATATTCTCTCCTGCAGCTGGATTTTGGTTCCACGTTTATACACTAGTAGCTAAATTAATTAGAGCCAAGGGCTGACCATATTGGGGATTCAGTACCTTTGTGATCACATTCATTGCATACAGAAAGGGATCTAGTACTTGGTCCCAAACTCCACCCCTAATGTGAGCTAAGTGAAGTCTTGCAAATGATAAAGCACTGGGCACTGGGGAGTCTTTGTGTGGAGGTGTTGGGCAGAGTTCTACCTCCATTCCCATTGGGCCCAACAACCCAAAGTGTTCATTCTCCTACAGATGGGCCAAAGGAATTTGCTCTGGGTTGAATTATGTCTCCTCAGCCCTAAATTCATATGTTGAAGTCCTAACTCTTAGTACCAAAGAATGAGATCTTCTTTGGAAATACATTGTTGCAGACGTAATTGGTTCCGTTAGTGTGAGGTCAGACCAGAATAGATCAGGCGCCCCCAATCTGATAGGACTGATATGATATGACTGGTTGCCTTACAGAGAGACAAAATTTGGATCCACACACATACATGGCGGTGGGTGGGGGGAGGGATGTATGAGGATAAAGACAGAGGCACTTCAACAAGTCAAGGAACAAGCAGGATTGTCAGCAAACCCCCAGAAGCTAGAAGAGAGGAACAGATTCTTCCTCCCCACCCTCAGAAGGAACCACCCCTCCCTACACCTTGATCTTGGATGTGCAGCCTCCTTCTGTGCGACAAGAACTTCGTGATGTTTCTGCCACCCACTGGGGCCTACTTTGTCGCTGCAGCCCTAGCACACTAATAGAGAATTGTTCTCCAGTCCTTCCCTTTGATGGATAGCATATGGAACTCCCCTTTCATTATCTGACCAGTGAGAGTTAACATTTTTAAACCAAAAACACCTGTAATAGAAAGGGAACACAAAGGACAGAGTGGATGGCTTGGCAGGCTTGCCAGCCAGGCCTCTGGTACTAATAAGTCCTCCTCCATCACGTGGATTAAGAAAGCTGAGGGGGCTGCCTCCAGGCTCACCAAGCACTTCCATACTCTCCCACCCCATGTACTGGCTGCCATCTCAGCCTCGCTGTGGAAAGGAAGCATTACTGAGTGAGCTGCCAATCTGAATTTTCCCTCTCCCTGCCCTCCTGACTTCCTACCAAACAGAACAAGGAACAAATAAGAACCAGCTAAAAGTGGGACTGGAAAAAATGGGGCAGAATAGTCAAATAGGAGTCAAACAAAACTAAAACACACCAAAAGGAAAACAACAACAACAACAAAAAAAAAACAGGAGGAGAGGTGGAAGCAGAAAAGAGTAAACTAGGCGTGGTTGGTCAGGAAATTAATTGCTGGAGGAAAAAAATCTGAAATCTCTGGGTATGAATCTCTATGATATTCATTATATTATTCCCAGAATCCATTAGAAAATTAAGATTCTTCTTGTGATCCCGTGTGTTCACATCTCAACAAATTGTCTCTGGAATTCAATCATCAAACTTCCTGCATGATGCTTATTTTTTTATAGCTTAGTTCTGTCTGTAACTAAAGTCTGTGATTCACCCTGAATTAACACAGAACACTGGAATGATGAAGGTAGAAGACTCAGGTCCCTCAGTTCAGCCCTTTCATTGAGGTGTGCAGAGAATGTAATAGACTTGTCCAATGTCACACAGCCTGTACCAGAGCTAGGCCAAAAGATTTTTATAAATGTGTAATTTATGAGGAATACAGTTTGATTTATACAAAGAAAATCTTTCTAAACTATTTTGAACCCTCACATATCCATATTGTTTTTAAGGTATTAAAGAAGCCTTGGGTCTCCTGGGTAGCTCAGTTGGTTGGGCATCTAACTCTTGGTTTTGGCCCAAGGCATGATCTCAGGGCTGTGAGATCAAGGCCCATGTCAGACTCTGTGCTGAGTGTGGAGCCTGCTTGAGATAGTCTTTACCTCTGTCTCTCCCCTCTAATCGTGCTCTCAAAAAAACAAAACAAAACAAAAAAACATTAAAGCCTTTTGATAGCCATCTGGGAAGCTTCAACCTAGAAGATTCCTCCAAACATAATGTAAGGAACTAAGATAAGCAAAAATTTATTTCAACCAAAGTATTTGAAAAATATTTGATGGATACATTTATTTTTCATATAAGTGTATCATGATGTCCTGAATTTTGCATGTCTTATGAATAATTACCTGAACTCTGAATTTCATCATAGTGTATCCACGTGCTACTCAGTCTTCTGAGTGCTTGATGTATGTTCACTTTCAGTCCTTAACAATACTGTATGATTCAGTCTTATTAGCTATTAACCCCATTTTCTGATGAGAAAACTGAGGCAGGGAAGGACAGTATCTATCCTTATCCGAGGTTACACTATTTGTAAAAAGGCAGGGCTGAGAATTGAACACAGGCAAAGTCTGTGTACTTAGGCCAGTGTGCCTGTCTGCCCCACGCCCAGCCCACCGGCCACAGCATCATCTCCCGGCATCTGCTGGAGGATCCTGGCTCCTCTGGGGCCGTTCCTAGCCTGTGCGCATGCGCTGTGCTCTTTTCTCTTGGTTCTCAGGACATGTTTGATGGAACTGGCGCCAGACCACGGAGCGATGGGCATGGGCTCCGGTCTTAGAGCAGCCTTGGATTGGCAGAGTAACCTCTGAAGGCTGGGAGTCACCTACCTGGCCCCACAGACCCTCTCAACTACTCCGTGGGGAGCATGACAGCCAGTTGACAGAAGGGAATCGAGATTCAGACAGTGAAGTAGTTCCATCAAGGTCACAGAAGATGGTTCTCTGCTGAGGTCTGCCTAAATGCTAAGTCTTCACATACACTTGCCCAAGTTGTCCCTAAAGCCACTTGAAAGCCTCTAAATCTCCTCAAATACGAAACAAGGAAATGGTGCTGTATGAGTACACTCTGTGCCCTGAAGGCCTAGGGATTCTTCAGAGGTATTTCGGAAGGAAGTCCAAAGTCACTGGCCCTGATAGCCACCTACCCCTGATGTATGTGTGTATGTATACACACACACACATGCAGCAGGGCACAGCAATGCCACTTGAAATCTGCCTTCTAAGTCTGACTTTGCACATGTAGATGGAAGGAAGATTCTCTGCTGCTAAAACAAGTTTGGGGACCATTCTAGCAAGGATCCCTGAGGCCCCTCTTAGCTTTAGTACCAATGAGAGGATCAGCATCGTAAAGGGACAGTAGCTGTGGTCACTCAAACCAGGCAGAAGAGACTGGGGGTTCACCTGGCTGGCTCTGTCCAGAAAACATCAGTTGTCTTTGAAAGAAAACTGCAACTTTGGCTGATCTAGACACAGTTTGAAAAGCTGTTGTAAAGATGTCTGTGATGATCGGCTTCTTTCCCAGGGCCGGCTAGTGAGAGACACAGTCTCAGTTTTCTTGTGGTCACCATTCCCTGAGGGTATCATGTAAGGATGGAGGGGTCTAAGCATCTGTGGCTTAATCAAAACTCATGGGCTTTTCTCCTCTTCTTTGTTTATCTTGCCTCGTCCTCTTTTTACTCTGTCCTACCTTCAACCCAGTCTCCCTCCTCTGGCTTCAGTGCCAAGTGATAAACAGGAAAGGAGGGGTCTGTGCTGGTTAAGAAATAAGTCATTTCATTTACTCCTCCAAGTCTTGCTTTTGTCCCACCTATGTTCCTACTCAAAGCAAAGCACTGGAGTTTAGGTGACAGGTGTCAGGCTGGCATCTTGATGCATGCCCGGAGAGTCAAGTTTTCTGTTTCCCAATCCCTATAGTTTCCACCCCTTTCACTAAAAGGTGTGTATGTAGAAAAGAATAAGGTCAAGTGGGGGCGCCTGGGTGGCTCAGTGGGTTAAAGCCTCTGCCTTCGGCTCAGGTCGTGATCATGGATTTCAGAAGCATGCAACGTGGGGCCAAATCACAGTCCTACCACTTCTGAGTTGTGTAACTTTGGGCAAGTTCCTTAACCTCTTTGAGACCCATTGTAAAAATAAGGATAATAATCATCTCTCCCTCAGAGGTTTATTCTATGAATTATCTGGATTGTGCTGGCAAGTGATGGGAGCTCAAGAAATCTAGGCTTTGTTTCTACATTCTCCAGGAGGCTTTGCTTTTCTTAACCCTGCATCAGAGTTTAAGGTGAATGCTACAGTCTCCCTACCAGATTTCACATTAAACTTGACATGAGAGCCAACATAACTAGCAATGTTAGGAACAGAATTGCACCGAGAAGAATCATCACATCCTTCATTAATGAAACCCAGATGGTAAGAAGCTAAAGGGATTTCCTTCGGTCAGAATGCTGTCATTTTTTTTTTTTTAAGGAAGAAGGTTAAATTATACTCATTATTTTAAGGAGAAAATGTTTCAGATTCTCTCCTAGAACACTGTACAGAGTAGGCCTTATCTTTGCAAGGCTCTAAGAACAACATATTTTCCCCACTAAGTCTTAGAAAACTGCTCCCAATGATATCAACTCTCAGGTAACATAAAAGTTAACATAAAAGTAAGTAGCAAGGGGCTACCAACCCCTGAGTATATCAAATCCATCTCAAATCCTCAAAACTCAACTTTGAGCCAGTAGTTTCAGACTCCTTTCTTGAAACTTTGGAAGGACTGAAATTCTTGTGTTTGGTAATGCAGACTAAATTGAACTCTGTTTCTTTCTCCAGTCTATCTTCTGTGATTAGAACTTGTCACCCTTTGAGTTTCTCCTTAGAGAGGTCCTGAATATAACCCCATCGTACAGTCTTGGACACAAAGTTGACAAAGGTGCTACTCTTTAGCTCTGGGCATAACATTTCCTGTTGTTAAGCTGTTTTCCCTTCTGAATCATTGTTTCTCTACAGTTTTTATTCCACCACTGTTCCCCTTTGTGTTTCTGATTGTTTTACTTCCCTTCTTGTCTGGGATTTATCACAGCTGCATTTCTTCCCTGAATTCCTTAAACACTGAATCCCTTTCCACCTTCTAGATGGAATCCCAGATTCACTTCCTCTTAGGCACAATGTAACAGTTAAAACAGAAAAGGATGAGGGTTCTAACTATTTCTACCAAATGAAATAGGTTTGTAATACAGTTTTTGTCTCATCTCAAGGACATTAGATACTGTGTCTTTTCTCTTGATATAAAATGCCACTTGTTAAATGCAGTTACTGAGAAAGGCAATATAGGGCTTTCTAATCTGTATATACCAATAGTCACGATACATATTATCAGCCATATATTATTGGCATTAAAAATGACAGAGTGATTTCTTCAAATGGATAATTAGATTCAATTCCTACACATGATCAATCTGCAACATTATCAGATTAGTCTAATAGACTTGAACTTTGATTATGATACAGACATACACAGATAAACAGATAAAGGTTATAGCCAGATGGACTCAAACACTTAATGTATTTCTATAAGGATTCCTGTGTTTCCTCACTCTGTGTTCTTACTTGAGTGTAGTAACTGTTGACAAAATCCATGACTAACATCTTTCCTGATATTGAGAGATCAGGAAGAAGTAGATGGGGTCTCAGAGGAGAAGTTTCTGCTCACTGTATTAGCACCTAAAGTTGGACCTGGGACCCATAAGGGGGATAAAAAGAGATAAAAATAATGGGGAGGGGCACATGAACAGCCTAGGTTTAGATGGATTTGTGAATTTCCCCAGTCTTCATAAAAATTTTCTTCTGTTAAAACTTTTCCTCTCATACACTACAGTGAGGAGAGTAATTTATATCCAAGACTTTATTTTAGAGATTTTATTTTAAATGGTATCACAGGAATTTATCTCATGGTATAAATAGTTTAGTCAATCTAGGGTTTAGCAAAGATTTTCTCTCTACTGAACTGGCCTTTCGTGCCGTAGATGTTCAGCAGATGACAAATAATCTCGAGGTGTGATGACTTAACTTCATTTTGACAGCCAAACATTCTGCAAAAAAATTCCGAAGCCCTGTGTCCGGATATGTGGACAGCATACTGCCAGTTAATTTTAAAAAAGAAAAGTCACGTAATGACCCAGATATTGAATATGTGTATATTTAAGAATCACACAACCTTCAGATTGTAATTTGACACCTAGTTAGTCTGTCTACAGTCCTAGCTCAGGGTGATTGGTTAAAACCCCAGATTTGCAGAGATCTCTTCTGAGGTCTTGACCACCAGAAATCACTGTCAGCATCCATGCATCAGTATATGAATGACCAAAAATAATGCCAAGGGTCTCCTACCCTGAGATGGCAGCAAGTTTTTGGTGTGCCTGACGAGCCATTTCACAGCCTTTGGTTCTGGTCTTGTGCATTTCCGCCCGGAGTGAGGGGCAGCTCACAGAGACGTCCCCGATAGAAATGACCAACTCTCGGTACAGGGCCACTTGCGTGTTGAACTCCTGGACAAGCTGGAAAAGAATTGACTTTCTTTGAGGAACGTTTCCTATTTGGGTGTATACAAACATGGGTTTTCAGTGACCCCTCAGCCAACTCCACAAGTCTCCAGCTACAGACTGCTTAAAGATCAAGGTACAAAGATGGTTAAGTTTCTCTTTGTCCAAGGCGAGTGTTTATTTTCATCAGTAAGTCCCGGCGCAGAAGCTCTATTTCCAGACACCCTCCCGCCCCCCGCCCCCACCCCCAATTCAGTTTCTGAAGAGCAAGAGCATATGCCACTCCCAGGTCACTAGAGCTTGATGCTGGGAACTCTCACATATAATGCTCCCCTTTACTACAGCTAAGATAAGGATTTTAAGTTGCGTGGGGAAGAAGGCCAAAGATAGGTTGCAATAGGGAAACGGTTCACCTCCTCCCAGGCCACTGAACCAGAGACTGGCTTAGGATCCTGACTGGAAGACCGGCCACAGCCTTTGCGCTGGAACCTTCGTCCCCTCTGCAGCGCCCCGTGTGCTCTGTTTGGGTTTATTTGCTGCTGTCTCCCCACAAAGCAGCACCCCCACCTTCCCATCCTCTCCCTCCCTGGTGAGCAAGCCACTTCACCGCGTCTTTCCTATCCACCATTCTCTGAGGGAGTAGAGGCATGACTTACAGCCGCTGACCCTAAGACCCTTGCCGTGGCACTTCTTTGCGGGGACATTACGACCCGGGTGTCACCCCGAATCTGGGGACTGCAGATTTAAAAATAGTGCATGTGCACGTGATCGGCATGGAGGAGCTGAGGGTGGGGGAGTGGCTGGCAGTCAAGCAAACGATTAACATACAAGATGCCCCCACCTCCTCTCCAAAAAAAAAAAAAAAAAAAAAGAGAAAAAGAAACAAAAAGGCGCAGTTTTCACCTACCATCTTGCAGTCGTCCAGGGCTCGTTGGGTTTTGTGGGCGCTTTCGGAGTTGCTGCCCCTGCGCTCCCAATCCCCGCTCTGCAGCGGGGGCTTGCTGATCTGGAAGATCGAGGAGCGGGTGGACCGGCTGGGGCGCTTTTTGCGCCCATTCGGTGCAGAACTCATGCATACACATCCACCAAGCCGAAGCCGCTGGTGCAGTGCGCCCCGGCGCGGGCGGCCCGGTCGTTGCCCTGCGCGCCGCCAAGCAGCCGGAGCCGGGAATCGAGGCGCGGCGTTCACAGGGTTGGGGCTGGCTGCGCGGGTGGGTAACCTTCAGCTTGAAGGAGAGCCGGGAAAACGCTGACTGTGCCGTGCAGCATCGCTTCCACTAAGCAGCGAGGAAGGGGCTCGGTCAAGTTCTGCTCAGCAGCATTGCCGGCCCTGTCCCGGGAGCTGGGCGCTGGCGCGGGCTCGCACTACCTTCCCCTCGGCATGGATCGCAACGCTGGGCCAGGAGGAACGCGCCGCCAGGCGGTTCTGAGTTTCCATTCAGGTGGGGGAGCAGCTTTCAAAGCCTGCGCTGTAAGGTGGGGGTGGGGGGGCTGCGAGTGTCGCTCCGGCTTCAGTGTCTTCCCGCAGCGGCGCTCCGTCGTCTTTCCCCTCCCTCCCCCCCGTCGCCGGGCCTGGAAGGGCTGGCAGTCCCCGAAGCAGGCAATCGGCTCTAATAGGCTGCCTTGATCCCCCGTCTCTACGGACTCATCTGTTTGAGGATCCCAAATGAATCCGTGGCGGGACTGGCAGACGCCGGGAATCGGTCCGCCTGACGTTGTGCGCTGCCCCGCACATTGATAGGACGGGAATACTAATGTGATCCGGCCAGAGAACCCACCCCCCCTTCTCCCTCCACAGTTTATGCACTTACCCAATCAAATCCCCGGGAACGTCAGTTGCAATATTACTTCATCTGCGCTATTCTTAGAAGCGCAAAGTGTCATCAGAGTGGAGCACATTGCCACATGCTGGGACCTAAACATGGTTTTCAAACCAACCTGTGTGCGTTGAAGGCCCTCACCATCTCAGGCCATCCGGGGGCCACAGATAATCAAAGCCCAAACGGGAGGAGCAAGGAGGAGCAAGCGTGGTTTTTCATTCAAAAGGAAAATGTCTTGATTGACCTAAAAGGAAAGCCTTGTTTCCCTGAGTGTGTTGCCGGTGTAGTTGTGTTTTTGTTTTTATTTTGTCTTTGTTGGGCATACAGGGAGGGGACTAGCAGCGGGTAGGGCAGAAGGCACAGTTTCAGTCAAATTGGACTTCCTCCCAGTTTCACCAGTAACGTTCCTGGTCTTGTGTTCCAGAGTGTCCAGACCGTTCTGTTTCCTGTTGGAGACATAACAAGAGCGAGCCACCAGGTCTCCCTTATGAGACATCAGTGAGCCAGAGGCTGGCGGAGGTGGTCCAGGAAAGTGGAAGGGGTGCCTGTGTAAAGGGGGGTGGGTGGGAGTGAGTTGCTGGGCCATTTAAGTCCACTTTTACCACTGACCTCTGAAGATTCTTGTGGGAAGAAGAGAGGGGGAGTTGACATTCTGCTCTAATGTTTGTTCTCATGAATGATTTGTTTGGAGGGGACAGATAAAGAGGTCTACCACAGGGGAACTAATTATGTGTCCCAAAGCCTCATGAAGAACAAATCAGACGTTCCTGCTCACTCTCTTAAGAGGATATGGAGAGTACACACAGAGGGAGTGCCAGAAATAGGAAGACAGACACCTTAAGGGGGGTGTCTCTAGGATTGTGCCCCCTGCCCCGCCCTTTTTTAAAAAGATAGGTAAACACAAAGGAGTGGGATAGGAAAGATATTTGGTCTTTGTCCCCAGTTCCTGTCACAGAGCTCCTAAAAGCCTTGGAATTTCCTGAGTTGATAAGGGTGATAGGAGTCTTCTGTCACCAGGAAGACTAAGAATTGGTTAGACGTTTGGACTCTCAGTCCCACCTCCAACTTCCTCGAAGAGGAGAAGGGCTAGAGATTGATGTAATCATGAATAGCCAGTAATCTTATAAATCATATCCACATCATGAAACCTCCATAAAAACTACTACATAGTGGGATTAGGGGAGCTTCCAGGTTGGAGGTGTGGAAGGTTTGGGAAAGTGGCACGCTCTGCATCCCCTGCCCCCATACCTTGCCCTGGGCATCTCTTCCTTCATTGCATTCTTTATAGTAAACTGGTAACTAAAGCCCTTTCCAAAGTTCTTTGAGTCAGGCTGACAAATTATGCAATCTGAGGGGGGGGTTTGTGGGAGCTTCTGAATGGGTCTCAGGTGCGACCAGAGTGTGGGCAGTCTGTGGACCTGGTACTCGTGTCGGTCCCTGGAGTGTAGGCAGTTGTGTGAGACAGAGCCCTTAAACCATGGAGTCTGATGCTAACTCCAGGCAGTTAGGGGCAGGGTGGAGAGGAATTCCAGAACACCCAGCTGCTGCTGGAGAGTTGAACTAGTGGTGAAGGGGACACCAGCCATTGGGGAAGGAAAAAACCCTAATAGGTAGACATCTGGATGGCTATTCAGTTGTAGTTGCCTAGTATTTTACAAAGATTGAGAATCTTGGTGTGCTCCCTTCCCTCCAGGTGTTTGGATGACTTGGAGACCGGTGTGGGGAGCTCTTCTGTTGGCAGAGTCTCTCCAAATATTGGGAGATAAAAGAAGATAAAAGATAAAAGATAACTCTTAGCCAACTCTGACTATTCCTCTTTCCTCAGTTTCCATTTTCTCTGTGCTGTGTGTAGGGAGAAGTTGAGAAACACTTCAGATGATTCAGTGAGATTTGCTAGCACGTGGTGAAGGATGGGGATGCTGACAAAGTAGTTATAGGCAGGCTAAGGAGCCTTAAGGAAGAATGGATAATACTCATTTGTAAACTGTTTTAAGTCCTGGTGATAATATAAACCCCTATCATAACAAGTAACGAGCCCTTTCCACCCCTCCACCCCCAGGAGTTAAAGTCGGCTTTAACCCAAGGTTGGTAGCCCTTTGGGGAATTAAAGGAAAGGAGACTCCGTTTTACATGTGTGTGGTCAGAGGATAAAGAAAACAGGATGCTGATGGTCACTCTTCGGAAAATCTTCTGCCACCTTTCTCCTGTTTCCTCCTTTTCCCTGCGGGGTGATAGTGGCTGTCACCAGATTTGAGTGTCTCAAAGCTCCTCAGTAGTAGGCTTCTACTCCAACTACAACCATCTGGTTTTGACTCCCCCCTTCTTCTGCCTAGAGACAATTTCCACAAATTAAAAGAAAAAAGGCGACATAATTGTGCTGCCCGGTTTCTAGCCATATTTCTTGGAGGAGGTGGGGGGAGGGAACAAATGGATTCAAACTCAATGCCACATCTGAAGGACTACAGATTTGGAAACCTGCTGGGGCATTAAGCAGAAATTACCTTTGTCGATGCCCCTTGGCCTTCCCTGATACATAGCTCAAGCCATTTTCCTGAGAGGGGAGAAAAGTAGCATCCGTGCCAAAGCGCTCTCTCCCAGGGACAAATGCTGTAATCAGAATAGCAGCAGGCAGGCTTAGTTCCCTCACCTTCCCCCACACTCGGAACAGCATGAATTTACATTCCTGGGGCTGTCTGACTGCCAAATCGAAGGGTAAAGTGCAGTTGGAAATCCCAATAAGAAGGGCACATTTTCTGGTCGTCCAGACCCAGTTTCGGCACAGCCCTAATAATGGGTCCTCTGTAGGTTTATTTGCTTTGACGCCATCTCCTATCCTAGATTCACTCCAGTATAAGATCCGCCTTACATTTCACATTCTCTGGTAATTTCAGAGAATTCATTTTGATTTGCAATTTTTAAAAATAAATGTTAGTTTGGAGTGACTAGGAGTGTCTGTGAAGTTTCTTCAGGTTGGGGCTATAAGGAACCACACTGGGGCGCCTGGGTGGCTCAGTGGGTTAAAGCCTGTGCCTTCAGCTCAGGTCATGATCCCCGGGGCAGGTCGTGGGATTGAGCCCTGCGTCGGGCTCTCTGCTTGGTAGGGAGCCTGCTTCCTTTTCTCTCTCTGCCTGCCTCTCTGCCTACTTGTGATCTCTGTCAAGTAAATAAAATCTTTAAAAAAAAAAATCTATTATAAGGAACCACACTGAGACCCAGAGATGCCCAGATGGGAGGCAGGTTTCATCTGGGAGTGAAGCTCAAGGTGAGAGCAAAAGTGAGAAAGGACCTTATTTGTGTGGGTCTGTGACCCAGGCAAAGAAATATTCATGAAGATGCCGAGCTCTGAGAAGTTGGGGAGATTTGAAGGGAATGATTGGGTTATTTCCTGTTCGTGTCAAAAGAGATTGAGTTGTTGAGAAGAATTTAGTGAGCAAACTACCTACTAAATGCTTTATTTCCACTAAACGCAGAAGGAAGTACAATACACTGGGAATACATACTTACTAGTTTCAAAAATAGGTTTGAGTATTTTTACTAGTTGCACTTCCACGGTCTGTGGGCCCCAAAGCTTATATAATTTGGAGACCCCCTTTTAAAGAAAAAGAACCCTGCCACATTGTTTTGTACGGGAAATAAAGCACAAGAAAGCGTATTTTGCACTGGTTACTGTACCCTCTGTATGTGTTTGGATCTGTGTTTGGGTCAGAGTGCAAATAAAACTCACTCATAAGAAAAAAAATGGAAAAATGTAAATACAAAACTAGATAAATGGTTTTGAAAAGGCTGTGCAGGTGAGGTTTGCTGAAGTGAGTCTTCAATACCTTCATGGTAAATTGACACATTTTGTTTCTGTTTTATGCACAGTGGGCATCTGATGTTTTCCCTCCTCCATTTTTATTCCTCCTTTTCTGATAATAGCTCCTTAAGTTTTCTTTGAGGAATCGGTCTGACCTCAATTCTTCTGACATGACTCATGAATAGACCTATGTCTCAGATGTGGTCAAAAAGAGTGGTCTATTCTAGTGGCCACAGTGATTGGATTACAGTGGGCATGACATTGAAGCTGAGCCAAGGAAATTTAGACCTTGGGGACTCTGGAACTCTTGGGTCAAAACATATGAAATAGCCATCAGTCAACCATTTTTTACCTATGTCAGAGGTAATTTCACCCTAATATTTTTTCTTTGTGTTGGGTTTCTTAGGGTGGTAGGATAACAGCCTGTAGTTCCTGGTGGCAGCCTTTTCCACTCAGGGTCAAGCGACTGCCTGAGAGGCAACTCAGAAGAAAACAAAATGGAGAGATGGAGAAGGAGTCTCTTTCCTCCCTTCCTTTCTCCCTCTCACCCTCCCTCCCTCCCTCCTTCCCTTCTTTCCTTCCTTCATATAGTTGACATATAACGTATCAGGTTTGGGTATATAGCTAAGTGATTCCATATTGGTAAAAACAATTCACTGTTGAACAACACGGGTTTGAACTTCATGGGTCCACCTATGCATGGATTTTTTTGGATAAATGCAATATGGTACTGTAAATGTATTTTCTCTCATGATTTTCTTTAATTTTTTTTTTCTCTAGCTTTGTAAGAATACAGTAAATATCCAGCTTACACATATGTATTGAATGACTACCATGTTCTCAGTAAGGTTGCTGGTCAACAGTAGGCTATTAGTAGTTGTTTTGGGGTGGTCAGAGTTATACATGGATGTTTGACTGCATGGGGGTAGGCACTCCTAATCCCCGAGTTGTTCAAGGATCAACTGTATTGCAAAATGGTCACCACAGTGAGTAGGGTTGATATCATCAGCATATATAGTTGCAGAATTATTTTTCTTGTGATGAGAACTTCTAAGGTTTCCTTCAACAATTTTCACACACGCAGTGTGGTTTTAACTATATTTGCCATGCTGGACATGATGTCACCATAACTTATTTTATAACTGGGATTTTGCATCTTTTGGCTCCCATCACCATTTTTGCCCTTCCCACCCCATGCCGCTGGCAACCACTGGTCTTTTCTCTGTATCTTTGAGCTTGGTTTTTTCTTTATCTCTTTTTGGATTCCACACATAAGTGAGATCATACATTTGTCTTTCTGTCTCACTTCATTTAGCATGATGCCCTTTTGGTCCATCCATGTTGTGGCAAATGGCAAGATTTCCTTTTTGGTGGCTGAATAATATTCCACTGTGTGTCTCTGTGTGTGTGTGTGTGTGTGCACACCACATTTTCTTTATTCATTCATCTACCAATGAATACTTAGATTGTTTGTATATCTTGATATTATAAAGAATGCTGTAGTGAATACGTGGGTGCATATATCTTTTAAATTTATTTTTAAAAATTTTATTAAAATTTTTTTTTTAAGTAGGCTCTACACCCAGTGTGGAATTTGAACTTAAAACCCTGAGGTCAAGAGTCACATGCTCTACTGACTGAGCCAGCCAGGTGCCCCAGTGCATGTATCTTTTTGAGTTAGTATTATCATTTTCTTCAGAAAATGAAATTCCTTGGAAGGGACTTGCTGGATTATATAGGAGTTCTATTCTTAATTTTTTGAGGAGTCTCCCCACTGTTTTCCACAGTAACTTGCACCAATTTACATTCCTACCAATAGTGCCTGAGGGTTCCCTTTTCTCCACATCCTCACCAACATTTGTTATTTCTTTTTTTTTTTTAAGATTTTATTTATTATTTGAGACAGAGAGAATGAGAGAAAGAGAGAACATGAGAGAGGTCGGTGGGAGAAGCAGACTCCCTGTCAAGCAGGGAGCCTGATGTGGGATTTGATCCTAGGACTCCAGGATCATGACCTGAGCTAAAGGCAGTTGCCTAACCAACTGAGCCACCCAGGCACCCTATTTCTTGGCCTTTGAAAAATGCCCATTCCAACAGGTGTGAGGGGATATCTACTAGTGATTTGCATTTACTCTGATGATGAGTGATGTTGACCACCTTCTCATGTACCCTTTGGCCATCTGTCTCTCTTCTTTGGAAAAATGTCTATTTAGATCCCCTACCCATTTTTTTTTTAAAGATTTTTATTTTTATTTATTTGACAGAGAGATCACAAGTAGGCAGAGAGGCAGGCAGAGAGAGAGGAGGAAGCAGGCTCCCCGCCGAGCAGAGAGCCCGATGCGGGGCTTGATCCCAGGACCCTGAGATCATGACCTGAGCCGAAGGCAGCGGCTTAACCCACTGAGCCACCCAGGCGTCCCCCCCTACCCATTTTTTAATATGATTTTTTTTCTGCTATTGAATTATAGGAGTTCTTTATATATACATATAGAGGATAATAACCTCTTATCACATAGATGATTAGCAAATATTTTCTTCCATTCACTAGGTTACCTTTTCATTTTGTTCACGGTTTCCTTTGCTATGCAAAAACTTTTTTTTTTTTTAAAGATTATTTATTTATTTGACAGAGATCACAAGTAGGCAGAGAGGCAGGCAGAACAGGGGGGAAAGCAGGCTCCCCGCTGAGCAGAGAGCCCGATGTGGGGCTCCATCCCAGGACCCTGAGATTACCACCTGAGCCGAAGGCAGCGGCTTAACCCACTGAGCCACCCAGGCACCCCTATGCAAAAACTTTTTAGTTTGATGTAATCCTGCTTGTTTGCTTTCATTTTTCTTGCCTTTACTTTTGGTGTCAAATCCAAAATATCATTGATAAGACCAATGTCAAGGAAACTGTCACATATTTTCTATGGTTTTAGGTCTTACATTAAAATTTTTAATCCATTTTGAATTAATTTTTTTAATTATTTGACACAGAGAGAGATCACAAGTAGGCAGAAAGGCAGGCAGAGAGAGAGGGGGAAGCAGGCTCCCTGCTGAACAGAGAGCCCGATGTGGGGCTTGATCCCAGGACTCTGAGATCATGACCTGAGCTGAAGGTAGAGGCTTTAACCCACTGAGCCACCCAGGCGCCCCTTGAATTAATTTTTAAGTGTGGTGTAAGTTAGGGGTGTGGTTTCATTCTTTTGCATGAGGCTGTCCATTTTTCCTCACACCGTTTATTGAAGAGACTGTCCTTTCCCCATTGTATATTCTTGGCTCCTTTGTCACAAATAAATTGTTCATATATGTGTATGCTAATTTCTGAGTTCTCTACTGTGTTCCGTTGATTGATGAGCCTCTTTTTATGTCAATACCATACTGTTTTGATTATGATATCTGTGTAATATAGTTTGAAATCAGGGTGTGTGATGCTTCCAGCTTTGTTCTTTTCCTAGATTGCTTGGGTTATTGGGAGTCTCTTTGTTCTGTTTCTGTGGAAAATGCCATTAGAATTTTGATAGAGATTGCATTGAATCTGTAGATTGCTTTGGAGACTATGGACATTATAACAATATTAATTCTTTTAATCTATGAGCACAATATTTTTCCATTTGTTTGTGTCTTCAATTTCTTTAATCAATTTCTTAAAGTTCTCAGTGTACACGTCTTTCACCTCATTGGTTAAATTTATTCCTAGGTGTTTTACTTTTTTTGATGTCATTGTAGAAATACTGATTTTTAATATTACATGAGTAGGTGGATCTAACTTGGCCTCAAATTAATTTATACCTGTAATTTCAGTTAAAACTGAGTTTTAAACTCAGTTAGTTTGATCAGAGTTACCACAATATGCAGCCAGAAGAGTTCTGATTAAAATAATACATAAAGGCTAACTGTGCTCAAGTATATGATGCATCAAATTATGGTATCATAGTAGTTATTCACCATGAACAAAGCACCATGTTGACTATGGAGAATACAAAAAAATCAAAGTTATGGTTCTTCGTTCTCAGGTACTTTATTTTTTTTTAAAGGTTTTATTTATTTATTTGACAGACAGAGATCACAAGTAGGCAGAGAGGCAGGTAGAGAGAGAGAGGAGGAAGCAGGCTCCCTGCTGAGCAGAGAGCCTGATGCGGGACTCGATCCCAGGACCCTGGGATCATGACCTGAGCCGAAGGCAGAGGCTTTAACCCACTGAGCCACCCAGGCGCCCCTCTCAGGTACTTTAACTGAGGAGATGAATACATGCATACATGAAATAATGAAGAATGGTAAAACCTGTATTAGTGTTATTTTCTGATGTGTATGAATACTGCAGGAATTTAGAGATGGGATCAACCTCTGTAGGCTACTAGGACAGGCTATGTGGTAGAGATAGAGGCAGCCTAATGGAGGTATGTGTAGGATCTGGATAGAAGAAGGAGGGGGAAGAGCTGTCTAGGAGTTGGTTAATAGGAGCAAAGGCACAAGAGTGGAGTGCATGAAGAGCGTGATTTGAATTGAACAGAAGGAAGACGGGCTAGTGTGGGAGTGATAGGGTTCCAGTCATGGAGGCAGGGTAAATGGCTCAGGTACTTCGTTCAGGAAAAGGAGGATAGTAGTTAGAAGCAGAGAAAACAATTTTCTTTGAAAGATAATCACTAAGCCACATTGAGAAGAAACACTAGGGGACTACTCAGGTCTCCCACTGACTCTGTAGACTTTTGAAAGAGTAGACTTGGGGACTCTCTTCCAGTGATCTAAGGAAACAGTGATTCAGGTAATGGGCAGAGAGGGAGTTCATGGTAGCCAACTTGTAGAGCAAAACAGAGGAGTTTGATCCTGACACTGTATTGGGATAGACTGTAGGCAAAAGAGAATGACTGCTGTTTCTTGGTGAAGTGAATTGATAAGAGGCAAATGATACTTTAAGAAAATGAATTTTGTAGTGGTAGGTAGGATGCCTTGTAATGAAGATGGAGTGAAGCTTTTTGTTAGGCTATTAAAATAATCCAAGTGGATCGGGAATCTGACTGGTCACTAAGAACTGGGGAGAAATTTAAGATGTTTTTATAGTGAGAGCATTACCTCATAATAGAACTGACTAGAAAACATTGTGAACTATCTGAGGTAAAAAGCAACAGGCATTTCAGTCTCCACAGAAAAAAACATCTAACCTTCAGTGTGTAGAGCTCTTTGAGCCTTCTATATACACAGGACATGTACCCTTTGGCTAGAGTTCTGCCTGACTTGTTAATGGATTCTTCTGGAACCTCCTGCCCGTTGACAAGACCTCTTTTTAGCCAATCATGCTCTGGTCTAAACCTGATCTGCACCAAGTCTGTCCAACTCTGTCTTCAGTGGCCACTCTTTCCAACACAACTTGGTTCCTTTGAGGACGGTTCTGGGCCTGCCAAGTGTGCTGAAGCACATGTCCAAGGAACACTGTAGTGGACAGGCTGTGTCTGCAGAGCCAGTTGCTTAACTGTCCTTTGATCTGTCTGTGCCCTGGCTCATTTCTGGCTATTCTGTTTCCTGTCTTTGCTTCAGTCCCTGGTTCCTGTTTGCTGCCTCTCATCCTCTCTTTCTCTCTCGCTCTTCCTCCCTCTCCCTCTTCATTTCCCACTGTCCTTGTCTCTCCAATAATTACATAATTAATATGAACTAAAACAAATGATAGTGCAGATAAGGGCAAAGTCCCCTTTGAGTACCATCCCAGCCTTGGTCCTATCCTGTTTCCCTAGAAATAATCTTTCCTAGTGGTTTGCTGTGTAGATTTTCTGTTACATGGTTGTATACTTTACATCTCCCTGAAAAGAAGGTAGTCTTTCAGCATTGTTTATGTATGTGTATATTTTCATAGAAATGATTCATTGTATGTGTTACTCTGGGACCTATCTTCTGCTCAACGGTGTTGTCTTTGGAGAAGGTTCTCTGTCAGTACATATCTACATAGCCCTGCCACATCGTATTCCAGAGTAAGATATACATCACCGTTCACCAAACCATCCCTAGTTGGGACATTTAGATTACTTCCAATATTTTAATATTAACAGTGTTGCAAGGAAATTCTTAAGCATGCTCTTTTCTTCATATGAAGGCATATATTTCATAAGAATTTATAAAGAAGTTAAATTGCTGGGTCATAGAGTATGTGCATTTACGTTTGTAAGAGGCACTTTGTAATTTGTATCCCAAGTAGCTGTATCAAATTTCATGCCTGCTGGCTTCTTACAAAAGTACTGGTTTCCTCACATACCAGTTTGATATCATTAAACTTTTAAATTGTGCCAATTTGACTTTCTATATTGATCATATAGTCTTACCTCTCAGCCTTCTAGTTTTTCCTCTTAGGGTTCTACTTTCTTATGTCCTCTTAGCAAAGACTCTTTGTAGACTTTTCTGGATTGGTAATGATCCCCTATGAATGCATGCACATACACACGCACACATGCACGCGCACACACACTACTTTTCCACTCTTCATGGTTCCAGAACTCCTGCTCACGTGAGTAGCCCTGAGTGGGTGCAGCCCATCTCCAAAAGAGTGGGCTTCCAGATGGCTCACTATTAAGGAAAATAGGGCAGGGATGAGAGAAAAGAGTAAAAGATGAATTCATATTTCCTAGTCTTAGAAATTAGAAAATGGAGCTTTTCCTGATAGAATCAGGCAAGTGAAAATGCTAGACCTGGTAATAGCTTAGGGCTGGAGATATAAATTTAGAAGTCAGAAGAAAAACTGGTTCAAGGAAGCCTGGAGAATGGCTGTGTTTCCAGGAAGGATGTGTAGAAAGGAAAGCGGGCAGAGGGACATCCTGAGGCATGTTAGCAGGTAAGAAGTGAGACGAGACCTGGAGCCAGCACAGGGATGGAGAAGGGGCTGCCAGAAAAACAGAAGAATCACTCAGTGCAGTGTCACAAAGCACAAGGCAGAGTCCCAGTTAGGGAGTGAGCCGTAAGTTGTCCTAGAGATACTAAGGAGGAAAGGGACATAGAAAAATTCCTTTTGGCAAGGAGAGGTCATTGGGGAAAGTTGTGTATATCTAATAAATGGAAGAAACAGAACCCAAATGATAAGTGAGCAATTAGGATAAGGAGGACAGGGTAAGGTGGAAGGGCCAGTGAGTATGAGAAGGACAGAGATAGGACAGTTGATACAGAATTGTGGTTCTGGTGTTTGCCTTTCAAAGCCCATTTTTGAAGGAGAAGGGAAGAACCAGTGGATAAGCAAAAGTAACATGTTGTTTTAATAAAAACACATAATTATAGAAAAAAGGCATCAGAGAAGAGAGGGAAGAATGTGGTCCAATATGCAAATGAATGGAAATCTACTGATATTTTTGGAAATGAGAAGAGTGTGGACAATATTTCCGAGAGTCCTTAATCGGAATTCAGTGTTGTTGATCTCCGTTCAATACTGAAAATAAAATCTAGATTTAAAGTATCTAGATCTTAGATAATGCTAATAAAATAATCAATTGAATCAAACAAGGGCCACAAAATAACACCATTGGCTGGCTTCAGGGATTCAGGCATTCAAACTCTTCAATTTCTAATCTGATGACTGAAATTTGGAAGCATCCGAGGGTGGTGAGTGACATTCCTCTCACGAGAGAGGCCAGCTGAGAACCAGGCTTATGTTCCCACTTCAAGGTTGGTTCTGGGAGAAGATTCTAAAGTATCTCTCAATCACTTGTTCTAGACCCAGGAAACTTTGCAGTCAGGACATCATTCTTTATGTATGTTTCAAATTTTCCCCTGAAGCAATTTAATTCCATTTTCTTAGGGAATGTAGGAAATAAAAGAGCATTTGTGGCCAGGTTGGAAGTGAGATGGATGAGTTAATATCAAAACTGGCTTTGAAATTGATGGTGTAGTGAAGTCTTCTAAGGTCTGACAGAAATAGGACAGAATTGAGGCTGGGAGAGTGTCTCTTAATTCCTAGGCATGGAAGATTGGGGGTGGTTTCCTCCACCAAGGAATCCCGGAGTAAGAGGGCCCTTTCGGGGCAGTACAAGATGGAGGTTTCAGCCTCAGCCTAAGATGGGTTCCAGCCCCTCCCGTCTGGCTCATTCTGTCCTCTCTCTCCATTTCTGTGGCAGTTGGAAGGACTTATCTGACGTCTCTGTTCTGGCAGCCTGGCAGAAGGACAGTGTGTCTGACTTCCAGTTTGGCAGTAAATACAGCTGCAGTACCTCTGGCTTTTTCAAAACTGCCAGGGCCCCGTCCGTCCCCAGTTCTCTGAGTCGTTGCACAACGATCGGTAAAACGAGGCCACCGTTCCCTTTACAGTAACTCTTACATCCTTAAAGAAGGATGGCAAGTCACCTTTCAGGTTTTTTTCCTTTCAGACTAAAATAATTCCATTACTTCACCTTTCCCTCCAGGAGGCATGCATTCATTTTTGTTATTTCCAAAGAATTGGAACTAACTCTATAATAAGGTCTCTAATAATCTGATTAAAGTAAAAGCAACTTTCTTAGACCTTTGTGGTATAGCCCACAAATAAACAGTCTCTCTACTACTTTTTAAAACTAAATGACTGCTTTAGTAATCTGTTGACTCCATGATCCAAATGACAGATATGATTCTTTTTTTTTTTTAAAGATTTTATTTATTTATTTATTTGACAGAGATCACAAGTAGGCAGAGAGGCAGGCAGAGAGAGAGAGGAGGAAGCAGGCTCTCTGTGGAACAGAGAGCCCGATGTGGGGCTCGATCCCAGGACCCTGAGATCATGACCTGAGCCGAAGGCAGAGGCTTTAACCCTCTGAGCCACCCAGGCGCCCCGACAGATATGATTCTCACCTTACATGACAATGTTAGTTAAGAGCAAATGTATATCGATAGGCTTTTACATCAGGCCTAAAAAGAGAGAAAATAAATAAGATAAATAAAGGTTGATTTATTTAGAACTTTCAAAAGGAGAGGACCTTATTAACTATCAATGTTTTTGTGTGCATTAAATTGAGCTACCAGCTCCTTCCTTTTTACAAATAAAATTGTTCTTGTTACTCTAGTCATAATTAAATGCAAATCATTAAAATTCTCGGGTGAGGAGACTGTACAACAGGAGGAAGTATCTAAATCTGGCACAGTCCAGGGTTATATTGAGGAATAAGAAACCAATATTGAGTCATTGATGGATAATTCTTCATTATAACATTAAAGACCACAGACCATTTCAGTTTTATATAATAAACTCAGATCATCATCAGCAAAACGTTATCGAGTGTCTGGTGTTTTCAGGGCCCTGGGCTATGCAATCGGGAGTCTAAGAAATTAGATGATGATACCATGTCCACCCTCAGAGCCATCTGAACAGATACCAGTCTGAGACGGCAAGTGCTAAATGCTGTCACTCATGTCTGACTGAGGCATTCTGGGAAGTTAGTAGTATGGACATATAAGGAAGGGGAAGAAGAAAATCTGGACAGGACGGAAACAAGGAAAACTGATCCTTGGTGGGGAACTAACTGGCCATTTTGTTGTGTGCAAAGGGGAAGGACAAAATTGGCCTGATTCATATGAACGTAAGAGTTCATGGAGATCTCATTTAGTGGGGATTTTTTTTTGTTGTTGTTCAAAAGCATGACTCATGTACCTACTGTGTGCTAGTTGCTGGGGATCCAAAGACAAGGTAAATTCCTGCCGAAGAGGAACTTAGAGCAACAGAAGTAGAAATGGCAATCAATCCCTCGGGTGGCAGTATCATCTGGGAGAGTAGTGTGTTGGGAGTGCATCTCCCAGAAGACAGGGTAATAGGAAAGCAGGCTGACAAGAGGGTTACAGAGAATGAGCTGCCATACAGAACTGAATCCTGTTTTCCAGAAGGAACTGGAGAGGTGAAGAAAAACTTAGAAATGTAAAATAGGAGTTTGCTGCTACTAGACCATGCCAACACTCTTGGGGACAGAGAAAGTTTGCAGCTCAGCGATCACATGGGTATAGAAACTCACCCACACCAGGCATCTGGTCTTTGCCAACAAAACTGACTTTAGATCTGAAGATTGTGATGCACGACCTGTCTTCGGAGTATCAGGCGGCGGGGGTGGGGGGCCGCGCGGCGCTGGGTGAAAGGCAGAGTGGGCTTGGGACACACAGAGTGACTTACCTGATTTCAGAAAGGTGGCCTCCCATATTGTTACTGAATGAGTAATGGGCCAGATTGCCCATAGAGGAGGGAGCCAGCACATTGCTTAAGTTGGAAGGAAAGATTTCAGGAAGAAATGAAATTGGAGGTGGGTCTTAAAAGAGGACTGAGATGACGAGAAAACAATGATGAAACCTTTCAAAGCAGGGGACTCAGTAGAAGCAAGAGCACAAGAAGGTTCTGATGTCTGTAGTATGTGTGGGGAATGATAAGTACATCTGTTTGGCTGGATCTGAGGGTCTATATAAGCAAATGATAATCAAGGAGATTGGGAAAGTGGATTGGAGCCAGATTATAGCAGATATTGAAATATCAGGCCAAGTGTTTTGGACTGTATCCTATAAACACTAGAGAAAATTGATTTTATTTATTTATTTATTTATTTATTTTTTACTTAGGGAGTTGAAGTCCAGCAATGTTTTATGACTATTAATCTGCTATCAATATACAAAATGGAGAAGGTAGAGTTAGCATGAGAAAGACTGATGCCATAAGATAATGGGAGCTGGAATTCAAAAGCCACGGGGGGTGGGGGGGGAGGAAAGGGCATTTGTGAGGGATGTTACCTAGGAATACTTGGGAAAAATCTGCAGAGATGGGGAAGGGTGGTGTGGAGAATGTTTCCAGTGTTTTAAATTTAGGAGGCCAAATCATGATACAGCCGTCGCCTGAAATAAGAAAATGCAGAGGAGAAGCTAGTTTGGTGGGGAAGTAATTAGGCTGCATCTTAATGTGTTAAGTTGTGGTGATGGTAAGACTTCTTTGGGAAGAAGTCTTGCAGATCATTATAAATGCCATGCCTGAAATTCAGTAAAGAGATGAGGGCTCTGGATGGATGTCTGAGAATTCCCCTGGTAGAAGTGAAAGTTTAGGGCCTGAGAATAAATCTCTGAGAGAAAGTGTAGAACAACTGTCCCCAGGCCATCTATCAAAGTCACTGGTACAATGGCAGTGGTCATTTCTGTCAACACCCCTCTTCTGCTAACAGAAGACTTCTTTGCATTTTAGAAGCTGCCTCTTTCTCCCTTTGTATGATTTGGTGACGGGGATGCAGTTATGGGGTCATACTTCTCCACCCTAAGGGAGGATCACAACTGAATCTGGACAGTCAAAACATCCATCTCCCAGATGTAGTGACTAGTCCAAAGGTAGAGACAAGACGCTCTATCCTTTTAGGATTTGGCCTAGAGATTAAGGTAAAGAGGGTCAACTCTTTTCTGTGTAATCACTCACTATGTAGATAATGGAAGCCAGAAACTTCCTATAGTCCTCTTTACTACCACATAAATAGAACCTACCTGATAACTCAGTCACCCCAGAGGGAGGCAGAGACAGAGCCGTAATGTCATCATTTGAATCTTTAGAACCAGATATTGGTGAATATAGTTTTACCTCCTGTCTGCAATACACCACTTCATTTAGAGGTCACTGTACCACACAGCGAGAGGAGGGACCCAAACAAAGGCTACCTAACATGAGTGGGCTAAGTCATCTTGTTTATTTGGCTGTTTAGGTCTTTGTGATGACAGAACGGTTCTGTATCTTGATCACAATGGTAGTTTTGCACAACTGGGTAAAATGACCTAGAGCACTACACACATGTTGTACCAATGTTGGCTTCCTGGTTTTGATATTGTCCTATGGTTATGTAAGATGTAATCATTGGGAGAAACTGAGTGAAGCTAATACCTTTTAAACTGCCTACAAATCTGTAATTCTTCCTATAATATCTTTTCAACTTCCTGTATATCTATAATTCTAAAATAAAAATCATTAAAAAGGGTGCTTGGGTGGCTCAGTGGGTTAAGCCACTGCCTTCAGCTCAGGTCATGATCTCAGGGTCCTGGGATCGAGTCCCACATCGGGCTCTCTGCTCAGCAGGGAGCCTGCTTCCCTCTCTCTCTCTCTCTGCCTGCCTCTCTGCCTACTTGTGATCTCTGTCAAATAAATAAATAAAATCTTTTAAAAAAATCATTAAAAATTGCTATTGACAAGAGCCACATTTAAATAAAGATGCAGAAAGATAGAAAGTTAAAGAGAAAAATACATTCCATGCAAGTAATAACCAAATTCAAGTTAATAGATGTATTAATATCAGAAAAAAATATACTTTAAAATAAGAGGCACTGGGGAGCCTGGGTGGCTCAGTCACTTAAGTGTCTGACTCTTCATTTGGGCTTAGGTCATGATCTTAGGGTCCTGAGATCAAGCCCTGGGATTCTGCTTGAGATTCTCTCTCTCCCACTCTCTCTGCCCCTCCCCCCAATCAATCAGTAAATCTTAAAAAAATAAAATAAGAGGCATTAATGTGAGATAATCACTCCATGGTGGTAAAAACTTTACTAGGAAGCTAACTGGTAATATAACCTCAAAACATATAAAGCAAAGATTTTAATGACTTAATTAAAAGGAAAAATAGACAAGCCCACAATCATAATGGGAGATTGTAACATACCTTTCTTAATAGGTAATAGATCAACCCATATTTTATAAAAATTAGTCATAATATAGATGTATAGCACAGTAAATTGATATATGCCCAGGATTGTTATTTCCTTTCAGAGGCATTGGGAAACATTAGAATAACCTATATAGACATCAAAAAAAAAAAAAAAAAAAAAAGAAAAGAAAAAAACAAAAACAATGGAAGAAAGAAAAGGAAGTAGTTTTAGAACAAGGAAAAGCCAAAAGTGGTTCAGGAGTCTGAAATAAAAATCTAGATGATGATGGGTTTATTCATTCATTCATTATTTAAAGGGTATCAGAAAGTGCTCGCCACATGTCTAGCTTTGTGCATATCGTAGGCACTCTAAAGAACAGTGATTATATGAAAATGAAAACTCCCTAGATGCTGCCATCTAAACTTTACAAGACCATGGCAGTAAGAGAGAGCCAGCAAAGGATTAAGTAGTAGCCAGCTGTGAATTCTTCACAGCCTTGGGAAGAAGACAGTTTAAAAAAGGCAGAGAGAGGGGCACCTGGGTGGCTCAGTGGGTTGAAGCCTCTGCCTTCCGCTTGGGTCGTGATCTCGGCGTCCTGGGATTGAGCCCCGTGTCGGGCTCTCCGCTCGGTGGAGAGCCTGCTTCCTCCTCTCTCTCTGCCTGCCTGTCTGCCTACTTGTGATCTCTGTCTGTCAATTAAATAAATACAATATTTAAAAAAAGAAAAAAGGCAGAGAGAGAGAAAAGATGACGGCTGGCTGAGCCAGCGCAACCCTTTTAAGTATTCCTTCACATGGTATTATGAAAGATGGTACAAGTGTCCACATCTCTTTTTTATCTTTTTAACTGGGTCTATGGTGTTCACTCACAAGTGGAAGTGGCCAAGGAAATATCCCTTTGGCCAATGGTAACAACCTTTTTTTGAGGGTGGCATGAAGTGTGTGTGTGTGTGTGTGTGTGTGTGTCTTTGGGATAGAGAAATGGAGAAAGAAATGGCCTCCAAGAGGCCAACATTCCTATGCTTTAAAAATTTTTTAAAAAAATTGTTATCTTAACTAATAAGCTTGAAATTTGACCATTGGTTTATCAAAGATTTGGTTTATTTCTTTTGAGAGAGAGAGAGAGAGATCAAAGAAATATAAGAGAACTCTTTTCCATAACTTCGTATGGTTCCTTTCTCAGTTTTTGCCACTATTCCTTTCTATTAGGGTTGTCCTCTGAAATTTCTAAAATGTTGAAAACTAATAAGTAATTTGAGTCTTCCTTAAATATTAGGCCAAGAATTCACATCTAGTTCTATTTCCTATCTGAACTTATGGTCAGTAACATTGTCTAACTGAACTTACAGACAAGGATACTGACGTAGGAAACAAAAACAAAAGAAAAAATTAGATTTCCTTACAACTTACAGCCCACTGACAAATCCTTGAGATAGGCAGAGTGATCTTCTTCTAGGAACTCAACTGCCTCGATGCTGATACTTTGCTAAGGGCCAAAGGCAAACTTAGCATTATTCTGACTTCCAGGATCCTGTAAGTCTCCTTTACTATATAAAAATTCCTTCAGAAATTTCCTTTATTTCTATCCCCTACGATGCATTTTGGCAACCATCCTCCAGCATATGGCCTACTGCTATATATCTGAAGGGTCTCATGACTAAGGTTTTATTAGATAGTGATAAATGACCTTTTCTAACAACAGCTAGCCCCCCAAGGTCCTGGAAACCTTGCTTCCAAAATCTCTTAGAGACTTACCCTATCCCTGTCCACTCCCAACTTGAAAGTGTATAATCAGCCATTCCTCATGACCTCAGTGCAGCTTTTTTTCTGCCCATGGATCCTGTCCTGGTGCTTTAATGAAATCAACTTTTTGCACCAAAGACATCAGAAGAATTCTTTCTTGACTGTTTTCTCTGAACCCCAACATACCCATATCAGATGTCACCAGGTAATAGTGTAGTACAAATAATAAAAATTTAGCAGTATAAATATCCTGAAGTTTAAAATTTAAAAATATGAATTATTTTCCTATTATTAGATTCCCTTGGGTAAACTTAAACTCCTCTTCTAAGTAAATTCCCTCATCTAGTTTTTATCCTGCCACTGAAATTTGAGTAGTGTTCTTTAGTGCTCCATAAGCTAATCTTAAATCTTAAATCTCTACTCTAAGGGCCCAGATTGAAAAAAACACATTGCATTTCAGTGTAAATAAGAGATCTACCCTAAAACATATGCTCATAAAATATTTTTTTTTAAAGATTTTATTTATTTATTTCACAGAGAGAGAGAGAGAGAGAGAGATCACAAGCAGGCAGAGAGGCAGGCAGAGAGAGAGATAGAGGAGGAAGCAGGTTCTCCGCTGAGTGGAGAGCCCGATGCGGGACTCGATCCCAGGACCCTGAGATCATGACCTGAGCCGAAGGCAGAGGCTTAACCCACTGAGCCACCCAGGTGCCCCATCTCATAAAATATTTTTTAAAAGATTTTATTTAGGGGCGCCTGGGTGGCTCAGTGGGTTAAAGCCTCTTGATCTCTCTCTCTGTCAAATAAATAAATTAAAAAAAAAACTAAAAAAAAAAGATTTTATTTATTTATTTGACAGAGATCACAAGTAGGCAGAGAGGCAGGCAGAGAGAGGAGGAAGCAGGCTCCCCAGTGAGCAGAAAGCCCGACAAGGGGCTCGAGCCCAGGACCCTGGGATCATGATCTGAGCTGAAGGCAGAGGATTTAACCCACTGAGCCACCCAGGCGCCCTTGTAAAATATTTCTAATATTATCTAATATTAGACTAAAAAATCATATAAGCACAGAGGTTAAAAAAAAATACCTTAATTTCAGAGTAACAAAAATCAGGCTGACCTCAGAATTCTTTTGCAATATTATGTACCAGAGGACAATGAATAAGGTCTGTAGTAATAATGAGGAAAGATTGTGTTTTCCAAATTTTATACCCAAGTTTTTACATCTGAGAGTTAAATGAAAATAGTTTATTGTCTGTAATGACCTATTTTTCTTGGTAAAATTATTGATAGATAAAGCAGAAGAACTCAAGAGTGGCAAAGTATAAAAAAGCTAAGTATGATGAGTTGGCATTGATCTAGGCATATATAACTAATATTGAAAGAGGCAATGTGTGGTGTTAATATAACACGATAGTAATAATCCAGACCTCAGGCCACACACACTGTTAACCAAAGCCAAGAAATACACATGCAAAAAAAAAGAAGCAGAAGAAGAACTTCTATGGTATAACTACACAGTAATAATCTAGACCTCAAATCTCAGACATTGTTAAGAAAAACTGGGAATTAGAGGGGAGAAGGATGGGGGTTAAAATGTGCTTATCACAACAATGGCACACTTCAAAAAAGAGGGGAATTGTATTTAATGGGTTACATTGTTTAGCCTTACTAGTCATGGCAATAGTAAAAAAGCAGACCAACTTTAACTTGGTTTTATTCTTGTTTTCAAATTCTCTAAGCCATTTACATTTCCTGAGTCCATTCAGCCTGTTCCCACCCACCAATCTCTCCTATGCGATGGTCTCAACCAGGAAGAAGTGAATACATTGTTTAGCATTGCCTTTAACAGAAATCAGTGTAAGTTTAACAATGCCTTTAAAGATGAGCGCTGATAGGGGGCGCCTGGGTGGCTCGGTGGGTTAAGCCTCTGCCTTCAACTCAGGTCATGATCTCAGGGTCCTGGGCACTTCGGGCTCTCTGCTCAGCAGGGAGCCTGCTTCTTCCTTTCTCTCTCTCTGCCTGCCTCTCTGCCTACTTGTGATCTCTGTCTGTTAAATAAATAAATAAAATCTTTAAAAAAAAAAAAAAAAAGATGAGCGCTGATAGCATTTAAAAGAACTTACCAAAAAATTGAGAAATTTAAAGTAAAAGAGAGGAGGGGAACCTTCTAGTAAATGTGTGTGGAGTCATGTAATAATGTGAATCACACTAGAGGTAATGATGACAATAATAGCTGGATAAAATATTTTAAAATGCAATGGGTTGAAGGTACTGTGAGCATCTGAAATAGAAGCCAGAGAAAAGTTTTCTCTTAAAAAATACTGAAGAGTTAAGAATTTCAAGGTTGTGATTTGGCTTGAGAATTCTTTGGCCTTATTCCTAACCCCCACAGCTACAGAGTTAGAAACCCACAGATATAAACCACTGCCTTACCAGCTCAAGGTGCCAGATCACACTTCATCATTGAAAAACTAGATGAAAGTATAAGGAGAAACTCTGTGGGACAGTAATAAAGAGTAAGATCAAAATCTGAATATCAACTCTGCCTAAATTCCTGGCCAACAGCCAAACTGACTGACTCCAGGGGAGACAACAAAAAGGAGGCTTGAAAGACAGAACTAAAAAAGGCACCCATGAATTTACTGCCACTTTTTTTTTTTTTAAAGCAAGTACATTTTCCAATTATGTGCATTTTGGGCAAGATAAAGTTGAAAATTTAAGAATAAAACCAACTGGAGGACAGAACCTGAGGATGGCAGGTTGATTTGAAGTTGGTTGGAGGGTGGGTTGCCTAGAAGCAAGGAAACTTGAGGGTGATCTCAGATATAAGTGTAATGTCAGTCCATATCCTTGGATGACTGTGAAATTACTTTCAAAACCTCCAGTAACTTCAAGAATTTCCAAAAACATTGAGGCACAGTGTGTACCACAGGCTAACATAGCAACTGTAAGATTAGAATAGATACATCAGCAGTAGCATAACCTAGGAAAGACAAAGTTTCCAGTTTCAGTCCAGGCAAGTGAACTACCCAGTAGAACAAAAAAGCAACAATCTGCAGAAGAACACAACACAATTCAAAATCACTACAACATCATTATATAATGTCTAGTTTCCAACCAAATATTACTAGACATGCAAAGAAACAGGAAGGTGTGACTCATACTCAGAAAAATGGGATTCAGTAGAAAATGACTTCAAATGGGTCCAGATGTTGACTTAGCAGACCAAGACTTCAAAGCAACTATTACAAATATATTCATAGAATTAAAGGAAAATGTGTTCAAAGAACTAAAAATAAATGTTCTTGTTTGTTAAATTTTTTTGGCAGTTTAGATCCTTTCCTGTTCCGTATAAATTTCAGAATCAGCTTGTCAGTTGCTGCAAAGGAGCCTGCAGGGATTTTGATATGGTTTATACTGAATCTATAGATCAGTTAGGAGAGAAATGACATTTTAATAATATTGAGTCTTCAAATCTATAAACCTGAAATACTCCTCTCCACTCAGATCTTCTGCAGTTTTCCTCAGTGTTTGTAAATTTTGATGTACAAGTCTTCCATTTTTTTTGTTAACTTTATTTCTAAGTATTTTATCCTTTTTAAAATTTCCAATTCTTTAAAAAAATTTTTTTTTTACTTTTTAAAAATTTTTTTTTAATTTAATTACTTCTTTTTAAGTAAGCTCCATGCCCAATGTGGGGTTTGAACCCAAAACCCTGAGACACGAGTCACATGCTCTGTGGACCAGTCTAGACAGGTGCCCCAAAATGCATGTTTATTTAGAGGATTTAATTAATTTTAAGTAATTTCTACATCCAACAAGGAGCTCAAACTCACAACCCCGAGATCAAGAGTCAGAAGCTCTATTGTCTGAACCAGCCAGGCACCCAATTTTTTGTATGTCTAGTAGAAATATAGTTGACATACATTGATTTCAGGTGTACAACATAATGATTCAACAATTACATACATTATGAAATCTCACCACAATAAAGCTAGTTACTTTGCATCACTGTACAAAGTTGTTACAATATTAGTGAGTATATTTCCTGTGTTGACATTTTTTCCTGTGATTTAACTGCTTTGTAACTGCAAGTTTACCTTATAATCTCCTTAAACTATTTCACCTGTCTCCCCACCTCCTCCTCTCTACACCTACAAATTTGTTCTCTGTGTATGAGTCTGGCTTTGTTGTTGTTGATGTTTGTTTGTTTATTTATTTACTTGAGATTCCACATATAAGGAAAATGATGTGATCTTTCTCTGTGTGACTTATTTCACTAGCCTAATAATCTCTGGGTCTACCAAGATTGTTACAAACAGTAAGATTTCATTCTTTTTTTATGGCTGAGTAGCATTCCCTTAAATATACAATGCCACATCTTCTTTATTCATCATCTGTTGATAGACATTTAGGTCGCTTCCATATCTTGGCTCTTCTAAATAGTGCTGGGATAAACATAGAGGTGCATCTGTCTTTTTGAACTAGTGTTTTCATTTACCTAAGGCAAATATCCCAAAGAGGACTTTTGGGTTGTATATTTTTATTTTTAATTTTTTGAGGAAACTTTACACCATTTCCACACTGGCTGCACCAATTTACATTCCCACCAATAGTGTATGTGGGTTCCTTTTTCTCTACATTCTTGTCAACACTTCCTCTTTCTTCTCTTGTTGATTCTAGCCATTCTAATGGTGTGAAGCCCTATCTCATTGTGATTTTGATGTGCATTTCCTTCATGATTAGTGGTGTTGAGCACTTTATCATGTGTCTTTGGGCATCTGGGCATATTGTCTTTGGAAAAATGTCTATTTAGGTCATCTTCCCATTTTTAATTGGATTTGGGGGTTTTTTGGTTTGTTTTCTGGTTTTGAGATGTTTGAGTTCTTGAAATATTCTGGGTATTAACCCCTTGTGAGATAGATGATTTGCAGGTATTTTCTCCTATTCAGTAGTCTCCTTTTTCATTTGTTTAATGTAGTCCCAATTGTTGATTTTTGCTTTTGTTTCCCTTTCCTGAGGAGAAATATTTTGAAAAATATTGCTGTGGCTAATGTCCAGGAGATTATTGCTTATGTTTTCCTTTAGAACTTTTATGGTTTTAGGTCTTACATTCGGGTCTTTAGTCCATTTTGAGTTTACTCAAAGGAAGTGGTCCAATTTCATTGTTTTCCATGTAGCTATTGAGTTTTCCAAGCACCATTTATGAAGAGACTATCTTTACCCCTATAGTATATTCTTGTCTCCTTTGTCATAAATTAATTGATCATTTAAGTGTGGATTGATTTCTGGGATCTCTATTCTGTTCAGTTGATCTATGTATATATTTCATACTTTTCAGTTACTATAGCTTTGCAATATAATTTGATATATGAGATTTGATACCTCCTGCTTTGTTGTTTTTTCTCAAAATGCTTTGGCTCTCCAGGGTCTTTTGTGGTACCATACAAATTTTAGGATTACTTGTTCTAGTTTTATGAAAAATACTATTGGTATTCTGATAGGGATTGCATTGAATCTGTAGATTGCTTTGGATAGTATGGAAATTTTAATTCTTCTCATTCTTTTAATTAGAATTCTTCTAATTCTTTTAATTCTTCTAATCAATGAGCATGGTGTATCTTTCCAGTTTCTTTCATCAGTGTCTTAAAGTTTTCTGAGTATGGATCTTTCACCACCTTGGTTAAATTTATTTCTAGGTATTATATTCTTTTTGATACTATTGTAAATGGGATTATTTTCTACTTTCTCTTTCTCCTAGTTAATTATTAGTGTATAAAAATCTGAAGGATTTCTGTATATTGTTACTGTATCCAGCATCTTTACTGAATTCATTTATTAGTTTTAGTAGTTTTGGTGGAGTCTTTAGAGTTTTATATATGTAGTGTCATGTCATCTGCAAATAGTGACAATTTTACTTCTTTCTTACAAATTTGGAAGATTTTTTTTTCTTTTCTGTTTGTTGTGGCTAGGACCTACAGTAATATGTCATATAAAATTGGTGAGGGGGACATCCTTATCTTGTTTCTAAGCTTAGAAGAAAAGCTGCCAGCTTTTTACACTGAGTAGGGTTTTAGCTATGAATTTTTCATATATGACACTTATATTCAGACACCTCAAGGTCTGAAATAAGTCTCAGTAAGCAACATATAGGTGAGTTTTGTTTTTCTATGCATTCAGTCACCCTCTGTGTTTTGATTGGTGCATTTAATCCATTTACATTTGAAGTGATTATTGATAGGTATGTAATTATTGATAGGTATGTACTTACTGCCATTTTGGTAATTGTATTCTGGTTGTTTTGTGGTTCTCTGTTCTTCTCTTGTTCACTTCCCTTATGATTTCACAAGGGATTTCATTTTTTAAATTTAAATTTTAATTTTTTGTGTATCTGTCATAGATTTTTGGTTTGTGGTTACCATGAAATTGATATATAACATTCTGTGTACATAGCAATCTAGAAATACATTCTAAAAGCACTACATTTTGACTCCCTCTTACATGTTTTATATATATGATGTCATATTCTACATCTTTTTATTTGGAATATCCCTTGAGTAGTTTTTTGTAGATAAAATTTTATCACTTTTGTCTTTTAACCCTGATACTAGTTTTATAAGTGATTGATCTACTACTGCCTTCAGTGTATGTTTGATTTTACCAGTGAATTTTTTTTCTTTTATAATTGTCTGAGTTATATTTAGGATCTTTTCTGCTTAAGGAAATCCCTTTAACATTTCCTGTAAGGCCTGTGTTGTGATGGGGAACACCTTCAATTTTTGTTTTCCTGGGAAATTATTTATGTTTTCTTCAATTCTGAATGATAATCCTGCTGAGTTAAGTATTTTTGGTTTTAAGTTTTCCCCTGAGAACTTTGAATATATTGTGCCACTTTCTTCTGATCTGTCAAGTTTCTGCTGAAAAATCAGCTAAGACACTTAGGGGGTTTCCATTGTATGTAACTAGTTGCTATTTTCCAGGTTCTTTTTGCACCTTTACTCTTTGGCCTTTTTATTATGTGTATTGTGGACTACTTTGGGTTTATCTTGTTTGGGGTTTTCTGTGCTTCCTCACCAAGATGTCGTTTTCCTTCTCCAGGTTAGGGAAATTCTCAGCTAGTATTCTTCAAATAAGTTTTTTGCCCTCTTTCTCTCTCTTTTCCTTGTAGGACCCCTATAAAGTGAATGTTAGTAATGTTAGTACACTTGATGGTGCTGCCAAGGTGCCTTTATCCTCACCTTTTTAAATTCTTTTTTTTCCTCTCCAGCTTGGTTGCTTTTTACTACCATGTCATCCAGCTCAGATGTTTTCTTTTTCATCATTCTCTAATCTATGGTTGATTCCCTTTAGAGTATTTTCACATAAGTTACTGTATCCTTCAGTTCTGACTGGTTCTTTTAGACATTTTCTATCTCTTTGTAGAAGTTTTCACTGAGTTAATCCATTCTTTCAAGTCTGGTGACTATCTTTATGGCCATTACTTTGAGCTCTCTATTAGGTTGATTGCTTATGTGTGTTTTGCTTATCTTTTTTTCTGTGGTTTTGTCTTGTTCTTTTAGTTGAATTATATTCCTCTCTGTCATTGTTTTGTTTGACCGTTTGTGTTTGTTAGTATCAATTAGGTAGGTCAGCTATGTCTCTTGGTCTTGAAAGTAGTGAGTGGCCTTATGACCTCTGGTGCCCAGTACTGTTGTCCTCCTGGTCACCAGAACCCCTCTGTAAGGTAATGCACCCTCCTATTGTGGGTCAGCCACAACTGTTAAGGATGCCCACTTGGCAAGGCTAGCTCTCAGCCTGGCTGTCTGTATAGACCAGTGTAACTGCTGTGTGCTCCCTGGTGGGTAGAGTTAGCTCCTGACCCAGCTGAGTGAGAGGCCTCGCTGTAGCTACTGTGGAGGCACTGGTAGTTGGGACTAGTTTCCCCAAACCTCAGGCAGGAATTGCTCTTAAAGGTGCTTGCTCTGGCTGGGTCTGCCAGTTGAATGTGGTGGGGTTGGAGCATCTTTGGAGGGGTGCCTGATAGAAAGGCCATTTGGGTAGGGTGGGTCCAAAGGGGATTGCATGGTGGGGCAAGCAGTGCCAGCATGGTAGATGGAGAGTGTCAGAGCTGGTTTCATGAGCATCCAGCTGGTTAGGCTGAAGGAGAACATGAGAATGGCACCCAGTAGCACTTCTCTTCCCAGGGAATGCTCCTGTAGAAGCCAGCCCTTCCAGCAGATGTCCTAAAATTAGCTAATGCATTTCCTCATGTGTACCCTATGTGGTTTTCAAACTGCTGCTTCTGGTGCTGGTCCTCTGGCTAAGTGATACAGCATGCTGGCCCTTTAAGAGCAGAGACTCCGTTTCCTATAGCCCCCTGGTCCTCCTAGAATTAAGCCACACTGATTTTCAAAGGCATATGTCATGGGAGCTTGTCTTCCCATTGCAGGTGCTCAGAGCCAACCCCACTTGGGCTTGATCCCTTTGCTTCTCATGTTGTGCCTCCACACCTGTGATATACTTCCTGATTGTGGATTGCCACTCTGCTGGAGGTTTGTTTCCCTACTTGCCTCTTTCCTTCCTGCTTTCTCAATGGAGCTTTCTCTTTATGCCTGTAGCTGTGAAAGGTCTGCTGTGTCAGTCTCAGGTCTGCTGTGTCAGTCTCAGGTTGTTTTCATAGTGAATTGCCTTACAGGTAGCTGTTGCCTCTGTGCATCCCTGGGAGGAGGTGAGCTCAGGATCTTTCTGCTCCACCAACTGCCATATTACTGTCAGAATTTTGTTATTTTTGATGTTATTGTGCATGGAATTCCTTTCTGAATAGTTTGATTATTTGTGGTATATAGAAATAAGATCAGTTTTTGTAAACTGATCTTGTGTTCTTTGCTTTTGCCAACCTTTATGAGTTCATATAGCCATTTTGTATGTGGCTTTATTAGGAATTTTTTTTAACAATTTCACATTGTATGTAATTAAAGAATTTTACTTCTTTCTTTACAATCTGGCTGTCTTTTAGTTCAGTTTCCTGACTGATTATATTGTCTAGAACATCCATGAATGCTGAATCAAAGTGTTCAATGTGGATATCCATGCATTGTTCTTAATCTCAGGGAGTGAAAATTTAGACTCTTAACATTAAGTACAATACTAACTATAGGTTTTACAGAGAGGCTCTTTATCAAGTTGGGGAAGTTCATTTCTGTTTCTCATTTTTGAGAAATGGGCACTGGATTTGGTCCAGTGATTTTTTTGTGTCTGTTGAGGGGATCATGTAGGTTGTGTCACTCATTTTCATATCTGCTATATTGAGTTAATTATTTTCTCCCTTGCATTCTTTTTCTTTTGCTGTCTCTGTCCTTTTTTTTTTTCTTTTAATATATATATAGTCTTACAGGACCTTCAATAATCTGTCAATCAATGTTGGTCATGGGGTCACCTTTGTCTTATTTATGATCTTATCAGGAACATATTTAGAGTAAGTTCACTATGTAATGTTTTGTTGTTGGTTCACCAGGCTGAAAAACGTGCCTTTATTTCTTAGATACTTATGAATTTTTCATGGTAGGTACCACTTACTTTAATAGAATTCCCCCCCTCATTGTTTGCCATAATGATTTCAGTTCTATATTTCAGCATATTACTATGGTGAATAACATTGATAGATTTTTTTCTGGTGCTAAATCATACCTACATTCTTAGGAATGTACGAACTCTAAAAAATGTAATTTTGAAAAGTACTATTGTATTTCGTTACTTTTGAAATAATTTTAAAACCACATTCATAAATAAAATGGGCATACATATTTTTCTTCATTTACTGTTATTATCTGACTTTGGCATCATAATTACACTGGCCTCATGCAAAAAGCTGAACAGCTTTGTACGACTCATCTGTTAAACATTCTTGGCTTTTTGGAAGGGGGGATATTTGGCCATCACTTCAATTTCTTTAATGTTTACTTATTTATTCAAGCTTTATTTTGCCTATTTTATCAAATTTGGCACTTTGTATTCTAGATGTATCCATTTAACCCAGATTCAATTGAACGAATGACCAACTGGCAATATTCCAAGGCCTTGCAGTACTCTGGGAGTACTTACTGATTAACTGGGATTCCATCTGTAAAATAGAATTCGATACAAGCATTAGTTTTCCCTTCAGCCTGTTCTCACAGAGAATGTCAGAGCCCACACCACAAGAGAAGGCAGGATTTCTGAGTTGTAGTATTAGATGTGATTGAAAACCACTCCTGAAGGATCACGTGGTTAATCAGAAAACAAAGTGTGGAGTGTCTAGATTTTAAGTAAAAGTGGAAAAAATAAAGGCTCTTTAGAATTATAGGAGAGGCAGAAAGGGGCCACCAGGATTGTGGCGAAGCCTGGAAAAAATGGGATGGGGGGAGGTGAAGGCATCCAGTGTAATCTTCTTTAGAACAGAAGCTGTATGGATATGTGTATGATTTTATTTAATTTTTTTAAGATTTTATTTGATAGCTAAAGAGCACAAGTAGGCAGAGCGGCAGGCAGGGAGAGAGAGAAGCAGGCTCCCTGCTGAGCAGGGAGCTTGACTCAGGGCTCCATCCCAGGACCCCAGGATCATGACCTGAGCTGAAGGCAGACAGTCAACCAACTGAGCCACCCAGGCACCCAGAAGCTGTATTTATGATGCTAGTTTTATCCTCAGCCCCACACCTGCATGAAATAATGGTATTTAATTATGGTGAATTAACTATCAAATTGAAGGACCCTTTAGATGAAGCATAATCTGGGAAATGGATACCAAGAATGTTTTACTGAAGGAGTTCTTGACTAACAGGCTGTTTTCCTGTAAAGAGGGCAAAATCCTTACAGAGGAGAGGTGTGAGGCTCCTAGACAAAAATATTTGCCCAGTAGTATTTTAATGCAATGAGCTTTGACAGCACTCTGTGAATCCAGAGCTTGCTAGTTTGCAAACTGTTTCACACATACCAGGAAGAGAAGACTTAGGGGGATCTGTGTTACTGTTAAGCCATCAAGGTCCCCATAGTCCCTTGGCCAGGCCTCTCTAAACTGGGATTGGTCCAGTGGTGTCTGGCGACTGGGGCCTGCTCAGTGAGCTGGGCTGCCAATGCTGAGAATGCCCGGGAGGTCACCGCTAGGTCCTTTACTGAGAAATGGAGGCCTCTAGGGAGGTTCCACAGGTCACTGCCTTTGCCTTAAGAGCTGCAGGCTGAGCCCTCTCCGATGATCTAGGGGGGCAGTGCGGGAGACATTGGTCTCACAACTCCATCTTTCTTTTCAATGACCTTCACAATGTGGACTGAAACCTGCAGCAGCCTGCGGGAGGCACCACTATTGTTGGCTACCATCCACCCTGCCCAGTCCTGGAGGGGAAATGGGGGTGGTGAGTCTGGGAACTTGGTGAAGAAGCCTTGGAAGCTGTGAGGGCTTCTCCCACACAGACCAGGGATGCCCTGTTAGCTCCTGTAGTCCTGGTAGTAATGGTCCTGGCGAATATGTCACCATGGTTTTCCAGGCTGGTCGTTAGAGGCAAGCCTAAGAAAGGGAAAAAGCAGGTAGTGGTGTCTGCACATGTTAATAAGGGAATAAAAACCTTTTATTGACATGTGAGCAAAGGGAAATGCCAGTAATATATTTAATCCAAACCTGGGTTCAAATTCAGCTTTTGGTTTGTGTGATCTTAGACAAGGGCTTATGCTTCTTAGATCTTTTCCATCATTTGTGTAAAGAATTGTTTTTTTCCTCTGCAAGATTAAGTGAGAAAATTTATGCAAAGAATTGATCCCTGTGTCTAGCTTGTGTGAGCATCTACTGTCAGTAATTTTTTTTTTTTGTATTCTAAAATTGCCAGGAGTGAGTGAGACATCTAAAACTACTAATAGTGAGCTACTAAATTTTGTCAGCATATCTTTTCTTTCTCCTTTGCTAAGACTGTTAAAAACTAGTACACCTGAAATTATCAGATATTTGACTAGAACTTAAAGGTAGGACGTGGAAGTGGAGTTGGGAAACACTTCAGGATTAGCATTTATGGGACCTACGTTTGGATTTCTGTTTGTTTTCGCCTCCTATGTTGGGGCAGGGCAAGGTGTTTGAAATTCTGAGTTTATTTGCCTTTTTGTAAAGTTAGGAGGTTGGATACCATCTGACATTGATCTAGATGGAAAATATTAGGAAATGGAGAGATATAGTGGGTATCATGTAGTGGAGTAGTGGGGTATAAAACTTGGAGTGGTAGAAAACTTTGGATGCTGGGCTGGCAGTTGGGAAACTTGTCCAGGTTTTTGAGAATGATCAGAAAATTGTGACATGACCTCCCAGGTGTTTTAGCAATATGAAGGGTAGTTTTTTTTGTGGAAAATTTTGGATTGGGGAAAACATGTTAAGAGAAGAAAATACTAGCCAACAGGATCCAACAGAACATTAAAAGGATTATTTACCATGACCAAGTGGGATTTATTCCTGGGCTGCAAGGTTGGTTCAACATCTGCAAATCGATCAGTGTGATACACTACATAAATTAAAGAAGGAACAAGCACCATATGATTCAACAGATGCAGAAAAAGCATTTGACAAAGTACAGCATCTTTTCTTGATTCAAACTTTTCACAGTGTAGGGATAGAGGGAACATACCTCAATATCATAAAAGTCATCTATGAAAAGCCCACAAAAAATATTCTCAATGGGAAAAAAACTGAGAACTTTCCCCCCCAAGATTAGGAACACGACACTATCACCACTGCTGTTCAACAGAGTACTAAAAGTCCTAGCCTTGGCAATCAGACAACAAAAAGAAATAAAAGGCATCTGAATAGGCAAAGAAGAAGTCAAACTCTCACTATTTAAAGATGATGTGATACTTTATGTAGACAACCCAAAGAGTCCACTCCAAAATTGCTCGAACTCATACAGGAAGTGAAGTGGCGGGATATAAAATCAATGCATAGAAATCATTTGCATTTCTATACACCAACAGCAAGACAGAAGAAAAAGATTAAGGTGTAAATCCCATTTACAATTGCACCCAATGCCAAAAGATACCTAGCCAAAGAAGCAAAGGATCTGTATACTCAGAAAACCATAGATTATTCATAAAAGAAATTGAGGAAGATTCAAAGAAATGGAAAAACATTCTGTGCTTCTGGATTAGATGAACAAATATTGTTAAAATGTGCTACCTAGTGCGATCTATATATTCGATGCAATCCCTATTAAAATACCATTGGCATTTTTCAAAGAGCTGGAAGAAACAATCCTAAAATTTGTATGGAATTAGAAAAGACTGTGAATAGCCAAAGGAATGTTGAAAAAGAAAACCAAAGCTGGTGGCATCACAATTCCAGACTTCAAGCTCTACTACAAAGCTGTAATCATCAAGGAAGTATGGTACTGGCACAGAGAAAGACACACAGATCAACGGAACAGAATAGAGAACCCCAAAATGGACCCTCAACTCTGTGGTCAACTAATCTTCGACAAAGCAGGAACGAATGTCCAATGGAAAGAAAGACAGTCTCTTCAACAAATGGTGTTGGGAAAAATTGAACAGCCACATGCAGAAGAATGAAATTAGACCACTTTTATACCATATACACAAAAATAGACTCAAAATGGATGACAGACCTCAATGTGAGATAGGAGTCCATCAAAATCCTTGAGGAGAACACAGGCAACCATCTCTTTGACTTTGACCACAGCAATTTCTTGCTAGACACATCTCCAAAGCCAAGGGAAACAAAGGCAAAAATGAACTATTGGGACTTCATCAAGATAGAATCTTTTGCACAGCAAAGGAAACAGTTGACAAAACCAAAAGAGAACTGAAAGAATGGGAGAAGATACTTGGAAATGACATATGAGATAAAGGGCTAGTATCCAAAATCTATAAAGAACTTAACAAACTCAACACCCAGGGACACCTCGGTGGCTCAGTTGGTTAAGTGACTGCCTTCGGCTCAGGTCATGATCCTGGAGTCCTGGGAACAAGTCCTGCATTGGGCTCCCTGCTTGGCAGGGAGTCTGCTTCTTCCTCTGACCCTCCCTCTTCTCATGCTCTCTCTTTCTCTCTTATTCTCTCTCTCAAATAAATAAATAAAATCTTACAAAACAAAACAAAAAAACAAACTCAACACCCAAAGCACAAATAATCCAATCAAGAAATGGGCAGAAGACATGAACAGACATTCTCCAAAGAAGACATAATATTGCTAACAGACATAGGAAAAAAGGCTCAACATCACTCAGCATCAGGAAAATACAGATCAAAACCAGGGTGAGATACTACTTCATACCAGTCAGAATGGCTAAAATGAACAAGTCAGGTTATGACAGATGTTGGCAAGGATGTGGAGAAAGAGGAACTTCCCTCCTACACTGTTGGTGGGAATGCAAGCTGGTGTAGCCACTCTGGAAAAAAGTATGGAGATTCCTCAAAAAATTGAAAATAGAGCTACCCTGTGACCCAGCAATCACACTACTGTGAATTTACCCTAAAGATACAAATATAGTGATCTGAAGGGGCATGTACACCTGAATGTTTATAGCAGCAATGTCCACAGTAGCCAAACTATGGGAGGAGCCTAGATGGATAAAGAAGAGGTGGTGTGTGTTTGTGTATATATATGCGCATGCAGTGGAATACTATGCAGCCATCAAAAATGGAATCTTGCCATTTGCATTGACATGGATGGAACTAGAGGATATTATGCTAAGCACAATAAGTCAGTGAGAGAATGACAGTTATCATATGATCTCACTGATATGTGGGATTTAAGAAATGAGGAAGAAGATCATAGGGGAAGAGAGGGATGAAATAAGATGAAACTAGAAAGGAAGACAAACCATTAAGATACTCTTAATCATAGGAAACAAACTGAGGGTTGTCCAAGGGAAGGGAGTGAGAGGGATGGGGTAACTGGGTGATGGACATTGGGGAGGGTATATGTTGTAATGAGCACTGGGTATTATGTAGGACTTATGAATCACAGACCTGTACCTCAAAACAATACATTGTATGTTAATTAATTGAATTTAAATAAAAAAGGAAAAAAAGAGAAATTGATGGGTGCTTTTGTGGGGCAGTAAGAACCGAAAGGAATGGGTAGATTTGAGAGAGTGCAGGCGCAGTGAATAAGACATAGTTGCTCATTCAGTGATGTGTGTACCAGGGTATGAAACGGAAAAGGGAGGGGGTCTCCAGTTACTCTTTTGTCTTACTGGGTAGCAAGAGCATTGAACTATTTCTGGCAGAGTAGCTGGTGTGATGGGAATTGGTGTTGGAAAGGTAAGTTGAATTTAAGGTGTGCATTTACTTTGTGGATAGAAGTAAATAGCAAATAATTAGGCAAAATGCATATCTCAACCATCCTTTTTCTTTTTAGTATTTTAATTCTTTTTTTTTTTTTTCCCCTACAAGCTCTTTTGTACATGTATAGCTCTTCTGTAAATTGAGGGGGAAAATCCTTAAATTCTGTGGCTACTATAAGGAAGAGACCATTTGTTCTGTACTGGCCTTATTGGGAACTACCAAGTTCCCCATATTAGGAGTGGGCTAATTTGCCTAAATGTTTTCACTGAAGACTGTCTAGTCGTGGATCTTCTGGGCTGTGTACTTGGAATTGTATGTTGGGGATCATATAGGAACCTGCATACATCTTTGTGTGTAAGAACTGCAGTGTGTTCACATCAGAATGTGAACTATTCCAAGCAGGAATTTGATTTTAGCCATTATTTAATTCCTAGCACCCAAAATGGTGTCTGCTATGGTACATAATGTGTACTGAATACATACTTTTTTGAATGGTAAAATATGGGAAGTGTGGTACAATTAGAACTAGATAGAATGGCCCTGAATGTTGACTTCATAATTTAATCTGCATTGGTAGTAGTGGTGAGCTAAATTCTAGTGATTCTTGGCCATTGCTGTCTTTTTAATAAACTTTATCTTAAACTTTTTTTTCTCTAGGCTTTCTTTGTGTTTTTTTTCTTTTTTTTTTAATTATTTATTTATTTGACAGAGATTGAGATCACAAGTAGGAGGAGAGGCAGGCAGAGAGAGAGAGAGGAGGAAGCAGTCTCCCTGCTGAGCAGAGAGCCTGATGTGGGGCTCGATCCCAGGACCCTGAGATCATGACCTGAGCCAAAGGCAGAGGCTTAAGCCACTGAGCCACCCAGGCGCCCCTAGGCTTTCTTTGTTTTTGATGATCTTGAGTACTTTATTGGAGTACTAGTCAGGTATTTTGTAGAATGTCCCTGCAATCTTTTGGATCATTTTCTTATGATTAGGGTTATGAGTTTTTGGAAGGAAGACCATAGGGGTAAAGTGCCATTTTCATCACATCATTGTTGCATTTTTATCCACAGGACTTTTCACTGTCGATATTGACCTTGGTTGGGTTTCTGTACTGTAAAGCTAATCTCCACAACACTGCTCTTTCATACTATACTCTTTGGAAGGAAGTCACTGTGTGCAGCCTATACTTCCATGAGAGTGGGGAGTTCTGCTCTACTTCCTTGAGGGTGAAGTAGCTACATAAATTATTTGGAGTACTTTGGCATGAGAGATTACTTCTTTCCTATTTTATACTTTTGTGACAAAAGTACCACCAACTTGGTTGCTGAACACAGTAGAAATTTATTCTTTTACAGTTTTAGAGGCTAGAAGTCTGAAATCAAGATGTTGGCAGGGCTGGCTCCTTCCAAGGGCTCTGAGGATGAATCTGTTCCATGCCTCTCTCCTAGCTTCTGGTGATGGTTGCCAATCCCTGGGGTTCTTTGGTTTGTACATGTATTATTACAATCTCTGTCTCTTGCTTCACATGGCATTGTCCCTCTGTGTGTTTCTGTGTCAAAATTTTTTTCATCTTTTATGGATACCAGTCATTGAATTAGGGCTTACCTTAATGACCTTTCCTTAATTTAATTACATCTTCAAAGACCCTATTTCCAAATAAGGTAACCTTTACAGATCTGAGTGAAATGAGGTAGTATGAGACATGTGGTAAGCTATGAGGAAAGTGTTTCAGGCTGAGGAAGTTACAAAATCAAAGATTTTGAAGTAGGGCTGTGCTTAGAGGGTTCCGTGAACATCAGGAGGTGACAGGGGCTGGATGAGAGGAAGCAGAGGGAAGTTTGGTAGAAGATGAACTCGGAGAGGTAGCATGGATCAGAATATACAGAGCTGTGTACACCACGTTGACAATTTTGGGTTTTGCCAAATATTCTCAAAGAATGGTTTGGGGAAGTCTCCATGAGATCCTCTGAAGGTCCTCAAAGCCAAACTATTTTAATAACAGTCTTAACAGATGTTATCTGCCTTGTTCACTCTAATTTTCTCCTGTCTGTGGAGTTTGAAAAGTTTGCTCATTTGGTTTCAGATATCACATTGCAAGTAATTGTTAAGAAACTGTCTCTGGTTGAGTTTTGAGGTATATTAAAGAAAAATATCCACCATTATCTGTGAAATTTATTGAAATACTTTTCCAGTTACCTGTCTGTGGGAGACCAGATTTGCTTCACATACTTTAGCCAAAGCATTCTCTTCCAGTAGATTAAATGCAACAGCAAATATGAGACTCCATCTATTCCTCTTAAGCTAGACATGAAAGAGATTTGCAGAAATCCACATTATTCATGGACTTTTTTTTTTTGCTTTCGGAAAGAAATTCATCATAAAAATACATGTGGGGTTTATTATTTAAATGAATTAACAGGTACATATTTTAATTTCTCAATTTTGATTTTAATATAGTAAATATTGCTAGATGTAACCCATATAAGAAGCTTTTTGGGGTCCTTAGTAACTTTAAGAGTGAAAAGAGTCTTGATATTTAAAATAAAGAGCCTCTGATATAGATTATATATTGTTGGCAATAATGGTAGAGACTTTCGGTTCATCTTTGTATCCCTAGGAACTAGCAATGTGTAGCAATTTATAAATTTGGAATTAGTTGCTTTGTACATTCTAGTCCTATATCAAACACCTAGCCCTGACCTGTTTTTTTAAAGCTCTAATTTAAATTCCTTGTAGTTAAAATAGTTTAATATTAGTTTCTGGTGTACAGTATTGTAGTTCAGTACTTCTATTACAACACTTATCACAAGTACACTTTTAGTACTCATCACCTGTTTCACCCATCCCCCCACCCACCTCCCCTCTGGTAATCATCAGTTTGTTCTCCATTGTGAAGAGTCTGTTTCTTCATTTACCTCTCTCTTCTCTTTTTTTTTTCCTTGCTCATTTGTTTCTTAAATTGCACCTATGAGTGAAATCCTATAGTTTTTGAATTTTTAACAAATTGGTAGCTGGTGTTGATGTTGCTGGTCTGAGGACATGATTTAGAAACCGCTCATCTGTACTATTTTACTGGAAATACTCATCAATTACATATGACTTATGCTTACTCACTGTATAATTTACTCATACACTCACTCTCCGTGCTTATTTCGTTCCTGTCTATGCAAGAGTCAGTCCAGATCTTATGGCTTTACTTTCCATTTTAGATTTAACTGTCCTGAGAGTCCTCTGATCTCTTGTATCACTCGCTTTTTGTATTTTTTTTTACTACTTTGCATAGTGTGTCTGTGTTATTTTCAATTTGTTTTTTGTTCATTTTCTTAAAAAAATGTATTTATTTATTTGAAAGAGAGAGAGCGCGAGGATGAGCAGGGGAGCCCAATGCAGAGCTCCATCCCAGGACCCTGGGATCTTGACCTGAGCTGAAAGCAGACTCTTTTTTTTTTTTTTTTTAAATTAACATATAATGTATTATTTGCCCCAGGGGTACAGGTCTGTGAATCATCAGGCTTACACATTTCACAGCACTCACCCTCCCTAATGGCCATCACCCAGACACCCTATCCCTCCCACCCTTCTCCCCTCCAGCAACCCTCAGTTTGTCTCCTGAGATTAAGAGTCTCTTATGGTTTGTCTTCCTCCTGAAGGCAGACTCTTAACCAACTGAGCCACCCAGGTATCTCGGTTTTTTGTTTGTTTTTTAAAAAATGATGTATTACTCTGAATTACCCAGATCCTAGTGGGAAGCTCCATGATTTTTTCCTAATGTAATTATCATCCAAACAAAAATATGAAGTGTTTCTAACACCCTCCATGTCTTCCTCATGCCCCTCCCAAGTACATACCACTATTCTTTCATTTATCATGAGAGTCTACAAACTGTACTACGTCGTGTATGGCTTCTTTTGCTCAACATTGTTTATTTGGATTCACTTTATTGTTGCATTTGTCAGTAATTTGTTTTTATTGCTGAATTATATTCTAATGTGTGAATATATCATAATTGATTTATCTGTTCTACTGTTGAAAGACATTTGGATTATTTCCAGTATCTGAGGTTATGAAATTATTACTCTCAACATTCTTGCATAATTTTTTTAGTGGACAGAAGGACTCATTTCTGTTGGGTGTATGCCCAGGAGTGGAACTTGTGTGTCACATACAGGTATATGTATAGCTTCAAAGATGCTGCCAAGCATTTTCCCAAAATAGTTTTACCAGTAATATATTCATGAATAATGCTTGAGAGTTTTAATTGCTCCACATTCTTGCCATTTGGTATTGTCTACTTAGTTTTACCATTGTGGGTTTAATGTGTATTTCCCATTGAAAAATTGTATTGAGGGGCGCCTGGGTGGCTCAGTGGGTTAAAGCCTCTGCCTTCAGCTCAGGTCATGATCCCGGGGTCCTGGGATCGAGCCACGCATCGGGCTCTCTGCTCAGCAGGGAGCCTGCTTCCCTTCCTCTCTCTCTGCCTGCCCTTCTGCCTACTTGTGATCTCTGTCTGTCAAATAAATAAAATCTTTAAAAAAAAAAAAAAAGAAAAATTGTATTGAGTATTTTTTTTTATTTGTAAGTTTCATTTGTTCTTTAAATGTTTTTTTTTAAGCCTATTAAAAATAGGGTTGTCTTCTTAATCTCTGGAAACAAACTGAGGGTTGCTAGAGGGGAGGGGGGTGGGAGGGATTGGATGGCTGGGTTATGGCCATTGGGGTGATTATGTGCTGTGGTGAGTGCTGTGAATTGTGGAAGACTGATGATTCACAGACCTGTACCCCTGAAGCAAATAATACATTATATGTTAATAAAAAAAAATAGGGTTGTCTTTTTTTTTCTTATTGATAAGTAACAATCCTTACTGTATCCTGAATATTTTTCCATCTTTGTGTATGAGCTTTGCAGATATATTACCTAGTCAGTGGCTTGCCTTTTTACTCTTTTGGTAGTTAACTTTGATCAGCATAAGTTCTTAATTTAAATGAAGTCCAATTTATCAATATTTTCTTTCATGATTAGCACTGATTCTGGTTGACTTAAAAGGTCTTTGCTCCAAGGTTATGAAGAGATTGTTCTATGAGCTCTCCTCTAGAAGATTTATTGCTTTGATGTGTATATTAGATCTGTGATGTACCCTGAATTAACTTTTTTAAGTAGATGAGGTGGGGGGTGGTCAACTTTTTCTCCTCCTATCATTCCTATATGTTTGTAATATTCATATTTATTTTTATTTAGTTGCTCCAGCACCTTTATGAAAAGGACTATCCTTTTCCACACTGATTTGGTGTCTTTAATCAAGCTACTGGTGTGTGTGTGTGTGTGTGTGTGTGTGTGTGTGTGTATGCCAGTTACAAGGCTGTATTCTTTTCTATTGATTTAAGACTATATTGTCTTAATTACCATTACTTTTTAATGGGTCTTCATACCCAGGAAATTCCGGGACTAGAGTTTTCATTGTTGTTGTTGAAAAGTTTTAAATAATGGTTTCAATTTCTTTACTAGGTAGAGGAAATTTCTGGTTTTTATATCCCTTCATGTCAATTTTGTTGTATTTTCCAAAGAATTGGTCTTTGTTTCTAAATTTTTACATTTATTGATAGAAATGTATTTATAATGTCTTCCTTTATGTTTTTAAAAAACTGTAGACTCAATAGAATGTTCTTTCTCTTTTTTAAAAAAAATTTTATTTATTTGAGTGAGAGCATAAGTGCAGGGGGGTAGGGAGAGTACTGGCAGAGGGAGAGGGAGAAACAGGCTTCCCACTGAGCAGGGAGCCTGATGTGGAGCTAGATCCCAGGACCCTGAGATCACCACCTGAGCTGAAGTGTTAACTCGCTGAGCCACCCACACACCCCTAGAATGTTCTCTTTTTTTATTTCTGTTACTGATAATTTGTGTTTTTTTCTATTTTTTTTTCTTATTCTTACTAGGGTTTATTAATTTTTTCAATGAGTGAGCTTATAATTTCATTGCTTTTCTCTTTGTTGAATATATGCTTTTTATTTTGTTTATTTTGCTCTTATTATTAATAGTTTTTCTTTCAACTTATTTTGCCTTTTCTAGTACTTCTTGAGGTGGAAGCTTGATATATATTTTTCAATATTTCTACTTTCCATTCACTTTGACCTATAAATTATCATCTAAATATTGCTTTAGCTACATTCCACAAGTTCTTTTTTTAATTTAAATTCAAGTTGGTTAGCATACAGTGATCACAAGTTCTAATGAATTGTTTCTTCATTATTATTCACTTCAAAATTCCGTTGTGATTTTTTTTTCATTGATCTGCAACTCAGATTTGTGTTTCCTAATTTCTAAACATTTAGAGCTTCTCTAGTTATCTTTTATTTTTTAAGATTTATTTATTTGAGAAAGAGAGAACGAGAGCATGAGTGAGCATGAAGGGTGCAGTGAGGGGCTGGAGGGGTAGGTAGAGAAGGAGAGGGAGAAGCAGATGCCCTGCTGAGGAGGGAACCTGCAGGACTCAATCCCAGGACCCCGGGATCATGACCTGAGCAGAAGGCAGACATTTAACCGATTGAGCCACTCAAGCTCCCCTCTAGTTATCTTTTTATTATTGAGTGCTTGTTTAGTTTCCTTATGGTCAGAGAGCATACTCTATATGTTGTACTACTGTGAAATGTTTGATACTTGTTTTATGAGCCAGCATATGGTCTGTTTTGTGATGTGATTCATATCTCCTCAAGCACAAGTGTATTTTATCATTGGGTATAGTGTTTGATATACCAGTGTTGTCAAGTTGGTTCATCATATTCTTTAAATATTTTATATATTTATTGACTTATTTTTTGTTTGCTTGTCCTATCAGATAGAGATCTTTAAAATATTTTTAAGTTAGATATAATTAACATTTGGTAGTATATTTGTTTTAGTTGTACAACACAGTGATTTGGTATTTATATATATGACTTAAGTTCACTCAGTATGATGCTGTCAAGGTCTACCCATGTTGTCACAAATGGAAGAGTTCCTTTTTTTTAATGGCCGAATAATATTCCATTTTTGGTGTGTGCATGTATCGGTGTATATGTATGTACATATATATGCATTGTGTACATATGTATGTGTACATATATGTGTGTATGTATATATATGTGTATTTGTGCATATATCTCCCATTTTCCTTATTCATTCCTCAATGGATGGTTAGATTGCTTCTGAATCTTGACTTTGTAAATAATACTGCTGTGAACATGGGGATACATATATCTTTTTGACTTAGTGTCTCATTTTCATCAGATACCTATCCAGAAGTGGAACTGCTGGATCATATGGTAGTTTCAGTCTTCAATTTTTGAGGATTCCTCCCACTGTTTTCCATAGTGGCTGCACCAATGTATATTCTCACCAAGCATATACAGTGGTTCCCTTTTCTCCATATCCTCACCAACACTTGTTATTTCTTGTATTATTTTTGATAGTAGTTATTCTGATAGATGTGAAATGTTATCTCACTGTGATTTTGATATGCATTTCCCTGATGATTAGTGACGCTGAGCACCTTTTCATGTGTCCTTTGGCCATTCATGTGTCTTTGCTGGTAAATTGTTTATTCAGATCTTCTGCCCACTATTTAATGAGAGTGTTTCTTTTTTGGCTGAGTTGTAGGAGTTCTTCATATATATTGAATATTAAGCTCTTATCAGATGTAAGAATTACAAATATTTTCTCCCATTTAGTAGGTTGCCTTTTCCTTTGTTGAAGGTTTCCTTTGCTGTGCAGAAGCTTTTTAGTTTGATGGACTCCCACTTATTTATTTTTGTTTTTGTTGCCTTTCCTTTTGGTATCAAATCTTAAAGACCAATATCAGGAGCTTGCCACCTACATTTTCTTCTAGCAGTTATATGGTCTTAGGTCTCAGATTCAAATCTGATCAATTTTGAGTTAGTTTTTGTAAAATAGGGTTCTTGTTTCATTGTTTTGCATGTGGCTGGCCATTTCTCCTAACACTATTTACTGAAGAAACTAACTACCTTGTGTATTTTTGGCTGCTTTGTTGTAAATTAATTGACAGTATATGTGTAGCTTTATTTTGGGCTCAGTATCCTATTTCATTGATCTCTGTGACTTTTTTTTTTAAGATTTTATTTATTTATTTGACAGAGGTCACAAGTAGGCAGAAAGGCAGGCAGAGAGAGAGAGAGAGGAGGAAGCAGGCTCCCCACTAAGCAGAGAGTCTGATGCGGGGCTCCATCCCAGGACCCTGGGATCATGACCCAAGCTGAAGGCAGAGGCCTCAACCCACTGAGCCACCCAGGCACCCCTCTGTGACTGTTTTTATGTCAACATCACACTGTTTTGATTACTATAGCTTCCTATATTAAAAGGCTTTGACATTTTTTGCATCTTTTATAGTTCCATACCAGTTTCAGGATTGTTTGTTCTATTTCTGTGAAAAATGCCATTGATAGAGATTGCATCAAATCAATAGATTGGGTAGTGCGGATATTGTAAAAGTATTAATTCTTCCAATCCATGAGCACAGAATATAATTTTATTTATTTATTTAAATTCAATTTAATTAATATATACCATATTATTCATTTCAGTGGTAGAATTCAGTGATTCATAACCTAAATATAACACCCAGTGCTCATCACATCCAGTGCCCTCTATAATGCCCATCACTCGGTCACTCCATCCCCCTAGCCACCACCTCTCCAGCAACCCTCAGTTTATTCCCTATAGCTTAAGAGTCTCTTATAATTTGTCTCTCTCTCTGTTTCCTCTTACTTTATTTTTCCGTCCCTTCCCCTATGTTCATCTGTTTTGTTTCTTAAATTCCACATATGAGTTAAATCGTATGGTAATTGTCTTTCTCTTATTAACTTATTTTGCTTAGCATAATACCCTCTAGTTCTATCCATGTCATTGCAAATTGCGGAATTTCATTCTTTTTGATGGCTTAGTATTCCATTGTATATATATGCCACATATTCTTTATTCATCAGCCAATTTGTTCCATTTATTTTTGTATTCAATTTATTTCATCAGTTTCTTATAGTTTTCAGTGTATGCATCATTCATCCCTAGAGAGTCTTTCTAATTCGACAACCATGGTGAGGTTGAGTAATCCTGTTTACCAGTTTTACTCACTGAGACAGAGCATTTAGGAACTGATCAACAGGACTGTTTAAAGAATCTGAAAATTTGTAATTAAACTTAGGTTTGATTTTATTATTAGATTGTGAGGCTAGATTTTTATTTGTGCCTATACAAAAGTCAGAAGTATTTTCTGAGTAGTTAGGCTCACAGGCTTTGGAGTTAGCTGACTTGTATCTGAAATGTGGTTCTACCAGCCTTTAGTTAAATGATCTTGAAAAAAGTGACTGATCTCTCAAAACCTCAGTTTTATCAGATGCAATGTAAGGAAAATAATGGTACCTCCTTCACTGGGGATTTGTAAGGATTAAACAAGATAGATAGAATAGTAAAATAGTGAGCACACAGTTACATTTTAGCTGTTTTTATTCAGACAAATAATGACTAAGGGAAAAAGGATGCTTGAACTATTAGTGAAATTGTGTTTTTTTTTTTTAAGATTTATTTATTTGTTTTAGAGAGAGAGAGGGAGAGAAATTGAGAGAGTGCATGAGCAGGGGTCAGGGAAGAAGGAGGAGCAGAAAGAGAGAGGAAGCAGACTCCCTGCTGAGCGTGGAGGCTGATGGCAGGGCTTGATCTCAGGACCCTGGGATCATGACCTGAGCTGAAACCAAGAGTTGGCGCTTAACTGACTGAGCCACCCAGGGGCCTTGAAATGTGTGGATTTGATGAGAAATGAGAAGATAATTGTCTGGGCATTATTTGCCTGTGGTGAAGAGATTATTAGGGAATATAGATAGAGGACGACATTAGTAGGGATCAATATCAATTGATCTATCCCATCTGAGGGATACAGTGATTAGCAGTTGTTATAGTTGGATGATAAAGGAGGTTTTAAATACTTTCTGTGAGCTTTTCTAAATCTTATACCATAGACCAATGAGATCATCGATTCCCTTTGTTTAATGATTGGTTGCCATACTATATTGGTTCATCCTCCCTTAATATTTTAACTAAAAAGACCCCAACAATACAGGGGTGCCTGGATGGCTCTGTCAGTTAAGCATCTGCCTTTGGCTCAGGTCATGATCCTAGGGTCCCGGGCTCAAGACCTGCCTCATCTCCCTGCTCAGTGGGTGTCTGCTTTCCCCTCTGCCTCTGCCTGCCGCTCCCCCTGCTTGTGCTCTCTCTCTCTCTCTCAAAACACACACACATACACACACCCACCGCACAATACATTGTCAGCATTTCCCATGTTATCAAATTGTCTTTTTTTATTATAGTAAAATATATATAATATAGATTTTTAACATTTTACCTATTTTTACATTACAGTTGAGTAACATTAAGTACATTCACGCTGTGCATGAAATAATCTTTTATAACATTAATTTTATTTTATTTTATTTATTTTTTTTAAGATTTTATTTATTTATTTGACAGAGACCACAAGTAGGCAGAGAGGCAGGCAGAGAGAGAGGAGGAAACATGCTCCCTGCTGAGCAGAGAGCCTGATGCGGGACTCGATCCCAGGACCCTGGGATCATGACCTGAGCCGAAGGCAGCGGTTTAATCCACTGAGCCACCCAGGCGCCCCTATAACATTAATTTTAATAGTTGCACAGTATTCCATTTAATGGATGTTTTATTATTTAATCTTTTAATAGATATTTAAATCGTTTCTGATTATTTTTGTTATTACAATAAAACTGGATATTAAAAGACATCAGAGGCAGCAGATGTGGGGAACAAAAGGATGTTGAGGTATTTTACACAGTTCTTAGGGAATGTCTACTGTAAGGCTGCTAGGGTGGCAAAGCCAAATAGTTAAGGAAGAGATTACATAAATCATTTGTTCCGTTTTTCCAACTCTGAATGGGCTTTGTTTCTTGGGGTGACAGAGAGGATAATGACTGAAGAAGACACAGAAATCACTACTGGTATTGAGGTACCCTTTTTTTTCCTTTTTTCTTTTTTTAAAAGATTTTATTTATTTATTTGACAGGCAGAGATCACAAGTAGGCAGAGAGGCAGGCAGAGAGAGAAGGGGAAGCAGGCTCCCCGCTGAGCAGAGAGCCCGATGCGGGGCTCGATCCCAGGACCCTGGGATCATGACCTGAGCTGAAGGTAGAGGCTTTAACCCACTGAGCCACCCAGGCGCCCCGAGGTACCCTTTTTTCATGTACTTTCTGTGTTCTTTGTTTTGTCTTGACACACACTAAGGAATATTTTTGAACTCACTACCACGTAAATTTTGAAGTGAAAATCTAGAAATGCTCCATATTTTAATACAGTTTATATTTGATTACTAATTTTAGTCTCAGCATTACACTGGGCCATATGTGCTGACTTTGTTCTCTGTACCTATATTGTGAAAGAAGGGAACTCTGTTGAAAACTCAGTGTATTGGGGCACCTGGGCGGCTCAGTGGGTTTAAGCCTCTGCCTTCAGCTCGGGTCATGATCCCAGAGTCCTGGGATGGAGCCCCGCATCGGGCTCTCTGCTCAGCGGGGAGCCTGCTTCCTCCTCTCTCTCTGCCTGCCTCTCTGCCTACTTGTGATTTCTGTCTGTCAAATAAATAAAAAAACAAAAAAAAAACCAAAAAAAAAAACAAAAAACCTCAGTGTACTGACAGCCTTTTCTGAACTCAGGAGTGTTTTGCTCTCCTTTCTGAGAAATGTATAGATTTGCTGAAAGAGATGTTTATTTCCAGTTTGTTTGACATTCTGTTTATGCCATAAATCTATATATGATTGACTTAAGTTTTCTTTTGCTAGGCCTTTTAGGGGTGGGTTCTGCTACTGGAAGAAGGTAATCACAAATAGTCACTCTCTGTGAGTTGTATTCATCTTATCAGTTTTGTTAAGTATAATATTGAATTTTTGTTTTGACGTTTAAAATTCTCTTTTATGGGGGTGCCTGGGTGGCTCAGTGGGTTAAAGCCTCTGCCTTCAGCTCAGGTCATGATCCCAGGGTCCTGGGATCGAGCCCCACATTGGGCTGTCTGCTGAGCAGGGAGCCTGCTTCCCCCTCTCTCTCTGCCTGCCTCTCTGCCTACTTGTAATCTCTGTCTGTCAAATAAATAAATAAAATCTTAAAAAAAAATAAATAAAATTCTCTTTTATGAATTTCATACAATTTGAAGAGTATAGTAAAGAATCAAGAAAAAGAAAATGCTGGCAATTTCATTATTTTAGGTAAACATTTTGGGCTACTTCCTTACAGTTTCATTTATGTGCATTTTTCATGTAGTTGAGATTGAACTGTAATTGTATAATCCCTGGCACTACTTTTTCTTAACCATTATATCAAGCTTTTCCCTATGTATATCATTTTCATTCTGACAGAATATAGATGATACACACTTGTGGGTAATCTGAGGAGAGTTGTTTTTTAATTTTAATTCTGTTTGGTCGCCATACACTGTATTATTAATTTCAGACATAGAGTAGGGTGACTGATCAGTTACATACATGTTCTTGTGCTCTTTACATCACGTGCCCTCCTTAATGCCTGTCGTCCAGTTACCCACCTCTCCCACCCTCCCTCCAGCAACCCTCAGTTTGTTCCCTAGAGTTAACAGTCTCTTATGTCTTGGCTCTCTCTCTGTTTTTATCATAGTTTTATTGACGAGAGTTTAATAAAAGGACTATTTACAAAGTTGTGGAAGAGAAAGGGGAAACATAAGTAAAGGATAATATGGTATTGAGGACTTAAAATGTGGCTAGTCTGAATTCAGGGGTGCTATAAGTTTAATATATACACTGGATTTCTAAGAGTTAGTATGAAAATAGAAGAATGTAAAATACCTCATTAATCATTTTTTCATATTGGTTCCATATTGCAACAATAATATTTTGGATGCCTTGTGATAAATAAATGAAATACATTGACAATAATTATATCTTTCTGTAAAAAATGTGGCTAGTAGAAAAATTAAAATTATATGCATTACTTGGATTATATTTCTCTGAGATAATACTAGTATGGAGTACACTTCAAAGATAAGCTGATAAAAACCATGATCCTCAGTAGAGGGTTATAACCAATGCGTACATGGACCCAGAAAGGAAAAGAGTCTGGGCGATAAATACTTTGCCTCTGTTCTTTTTTCCGGGCCCTTTCTCAAATTCCTGGCTGTATCTACCATGGGTTAAACCCAATAGGGAGTCAGTTCATATAGTCCATGGGTTTGGCCTACTTAAGCCCAAAGCAGGGCAGAGACAGAGAGTGAATCTGGAAAAGCCTTCTGAAGATGTGAAGTATAATAACTCATTAAAAGGCTTTGCAAATATAAGTTTCAAGGACTACACATTCCACTTAATGTATGACATTGTACTGTGGAAGTATTGGGTAAAGTTATGATGTAATTGGATTATGGGAATTATTTTGGATATATAGTTTGATTTTATATAAATGATAAACTGAGTTTTTGAATTAGAATAGCAATCATGCAATTTATGGATAAGAGATTTTTAAAGTGTACTCAAGAATTTGAAAATTTTGTACCTAGGTGGCTCAGTCAGTTAAGTGCCTGCCTTTGGCTCAGGTCACAATCCCAGGGTCCTGGGACTGAGTCCCCATATCAGGCTCCCCGATCAATGATGAGTCTGCTTCTCCTTTTACCCCTACCCCCTGCTCATGATCTTGCTCTCAAATAAATAAATAAAATCTTTTTAAAAATTTTAAAAAGTATTTGTAAACAGAATTTTTATATTGCCTACTTTATTTCCATTATTAAAAGTAGCATTTTATGTAGGATTAGTCTTTGTCTATCGTTGATAGTAGGGCACACAACTTGGATTAAGTCCATTGAATTTCTTTCATTTGTTTACATTTATTGCTTTAAATCTGAGAGATTAATTGATAACATTTCATCTTAATGGAACTTGATATTGCCAAAATGGTGAAATTAAGTAGTAAATTTCATTTTGAAATGGGAGAGCATTTAAAAACGTAATTCTACTCATTAAAAGTGCACCTAGTTGGGACGCCTGGGTGGCTCAGTCAGTTGAGCAGCTGCCTTTGGTTCAGGTCATGATCCTGGGGTCCTGGAATTGAGTCCCGCATCGGGCTCCTTTCTCAGCGGGAGCCTGCTTCCCTCTCTGCATCTGCCTGCTGCTCTGTCTGCTTGTGATCTCTCTCTCTCTCTCTCTGGCAAATAAATAAATAAATAAATCTTAAAAAAAAAAAAAGTGCACCTAGTATGAGGCATTTGTTGATAAACTTTTGATAGATGGGATACTTACAAGGTTATGTAGGACGTTTTCTTTCACTAATTTATACAAGAAATGAATGTCTGTTAAAAATGGTGTAAGCGTATTATGATATCTGACTTCAAGGCATATGTACTAGCATGATCAAAATCCTTAATTTTGTTCTCAGTTTGAGCTATGCTTCTTACAATATATGGTTTGCTTTGTACTTTTATCACAGAGCTAAATCATAAACATCTCTTCGGTTCTTAAATCCAGTACACATTCCAAATTAGAATCCAAATTAGAATCAATTATTTTTATAGTAATGTATTTCAGAATTAAATATAGCATATGAAGGTTTCAGTGGATGATTATTCTCATTACTGATCTCTGTAGAAAGAGAAAATTCAACTGTAGTTCCTTTTAGGTTTAGTAGTGACTACCTATAGTGTATAGTTTAAGAACAGGACTATTTACAAAGTTATGGGGAGAGAAAGAGAAATGATAAGGAAAGGATAATTTATTATTGAAGACTCAAAACATACTCTTTGGGTAAATACCAGTAGTGAAATTATAGAATTATTTGGTAGTTCTATTTTTAATTTTTTGAGGAGTCTCCATACTATTTTCCAGAGTGGCTGTACCAGCTGGCATTCCCACCAACAGTGTAAGAGGGTTTCATTCCGCTTTCTCCACATCCTCACAGACACTTGTTACTTCTTTTTGATTCTAGCCATTCTGGCGGGTGTAAGGTAATAACTCAAGTTTAAAACCAACATAGCACATGTCCTCTTCCATCACCATAAATAAATGATGGTGTTTATTTCATTGGACCTTAATTTTCATGATCAGTTTATCAATTCATTTTGGTTTTATAAGCAACACAGATTTATACCTAATTTAATATTTGAACTCATTTTAACTACCATTATGACAATATTTTTCAACACTCCAAATTATGAAAGAATTTATATCTTTCATAAAGGGATTGCCACTCAAATTTAAGCAGCACTAAATTAATGAAAGAGCAGGTGAATTTAAATCAGTTTGTAATGAAAAGTATCTCCCTCCTCTTTTGTTCCTTATAGAAGTGCCTCAAACTATGAGTGGTTTATAATCAGTCTACATTAACTTTTAAATGTCCTTGAGGCCTTGAGTCTTGTCTTTTGTTCCAGATCTTGTCTTCTGCAAAATTGTGCCCTAGGGGTGTGTTTGTGTTACATTTGCAAGAGCTTGAGGGGAAGTATGGTCTGGGTTCTGTTTACATCTGTACATGCATTATCTCATATACCCCTCTGGTAGCTAGATTCCTTCAATAGGAAAGGAGCTATCTGTTCTGATTTTGGTCTAGTGTTAATGGATGACTTTATGTTCAGATCAGCTTGCTATCAGGGATGTTAAATATTTTTGTAAACAGTTTCCTGGCTCTAGAATTTATTGAAACAGGCTCCTAAAATTTATGATAACTTAGCCCCTTAAATGAATCTGAGAAGTTAATGATTGTTGAAATACACAGTAATTTGATGTCTCTTTAATACTTTGATATTTAGAGGGGAGCGTGGGTGGCTCAGTGGGTTAAGCCTCTGCCTTCGGCTGGGGTCATGACCCCCAGCCACCCACGTGCCCCAAGTTGGTGTACATTTTTGTTGCTTCCTCAAAAAACTTAAAAATAGGGGCGCCAGGGTGGCTCAGTGGGTCGAGCCACTGCCTTCGGCTCAGGTCATGATCTCAGGGTCCTGGGATCGAGCCCCGCATCGGGCTCTCTGCTCGGCAGGGGGTCTGCTTCCTCCTCTCTCTCTGCCTGCCTCTCTGCCTGCTTGTGATCTCTCTCTGTCAAATAAATAAATAAAATCTTTAAAAAAAAAAAAAAAAAAAACTTAAAAATAGAAATCCCATATAATCCAGTAATTCCACTACTATTTACCCCCTCAAAAAAGAAAAATAACTAATTTGAAAAGATATATGTATCCTGTTTACTATTTTTAGTATTATTTATAAGAGCCGTTATTATTTATAATTTATTTATCATTATTCATCATTATTTATAATATCAATTATTTATAATTTATAATAGCCAAGATACGGAAGCAGTCTTTTATCTACTTTAAACTCAGTGTTCATTCAGGCCTTGATTATATGAGAAACAGTGCAATGAAATCTTCCACTCAAGTTCTCGCTCTTTTGTCAATTTTCCCCTCTTACCTGGGCAGTAAAGGGATGTGGTAAAAGACATGTTGTAGGGTGAGTGGTGAAAAAACTGCCCTCTAACCTAACCATTTTTGTCATGAGTCATAAGATATTAAGAGTGTTTATAGGCAAAAGAAGATTAACCCTTTTTTGAAACCCACCTTGATTCATATGCCGTAATCTGGAGCTTTAGACACTGTCCCATTAATTATTTCAGAAGTTTAGAATGTAATGTCATCTAACATCCCAAACCTCTTCTAATGATATTTTTACTGGTAATGCAAGTGATCTTAATCTTCCACATGAATAATATACGTGAGTTTGTGGAGATATTTCCCAAGGATAAGATTTAGTAAACCCTCAAGTCCTTTCCATAGCACCTCTTTGGGGCAGCTCCCGTGGAGATCTTCAGAAATGGAAAATCCTTGCTTTGAGATGCCTGAGGCATGATCATGTCGGAAAGCATGGGAAAGCCATCTGTAATTAAAAAGAGAATATTGGCTAACGTGAAAGTAATCTTCCAAAAATGAATATTCTAGATACAGCTATAGCTTAAGATAAAAGTAAATGTGAGGACAGGAATTGACATATGGGGTAAGGAACGGGAAAACATGCAGGAGAACATTTTTGTCAGTGTGATGCCGAATTTTGATGTTTTGAACACAAGATTGAGTTATATAGGTGACCCTTAATGGAAAAAATAAATCAACATATGTATTTTTCCCTCTGAGATAACTATAGACACTCTCCGATAATACAAATACATCGAGCAGGGAGCTTCACTTTGTATGATCTTGTGGCTCTCCTTCCCAGAGTGGACCCTGTTTCAGTTGTGAGAATAACGGGTGCACAGCTGCCTGAGGCAGCCGAAAGTGGGGTTTACAAGTACCCAGTTGGACAGGGCGTCTGGGATGGGCAGTTTGTTGAGGTCCGACTCTTGGTTTCAGGTCAGGTTGTGATGTCAGGGTCAAGCGATCGAGCCCCATGTCGGGCTCTGTGCCCAGCACAGACTCTGCTTGAGATTCTCTCTCCCTCTCCCTCTGCCCCTCCTACTTGTGTCCTCTCTCTCTGTCTCTCAAATAAATCTTTAAAAAAAGAAAAAGAAAAAGAAACAACACCCTCTCCTCTCCCCAAATACCCAGGTATAGATGGGAGTTTTGTGTGTAAGTTTCTTTTTTTTTTAATTTTTAAAAATTTTTAAAAAATATTTTATGTACTTGAGAGAGCACACAAGCAGGGGTGAGAGGCAGAGGGAGAAGCAGACTCCCCACTGAACAGAGAGCCCCATATGGGACTCCATCCCAGGACTCCAGGATCATGACCTGAGCCAAAGGCAGATGCTTAAATGACCAAGCTACCCAGGTGCCCTGTGTATAAGTTTCTACTAATTATTCTGTATTTTTTTTCCATAATGGAGACTGAATGAAAACTCTGAATTTAAATAGCTTTTAACATTTTAAAAATTTAGTTTTATAAATTTTTAAATGTGCATAAGGATGTTTAGAAGTATCTCAAATTATTTTTTTAAAGAAATAGCACAAGTTTGTCAAAATATTGGTCAGTAAAAATTATACTTTCTGTTAAAAACTCAGACTATTTTTAGTTGTATATGGGTATACATGAGTGGGCCCTTAATTTCAGTATCTAACTACCTAGAATTCTTTTTTTTTCTTTCTTATTTGAGAAATACTACTTTTTTTTTTTTTTTAAAAACTGGCTTTATACCGAGTCCCAGTATAGAATTCTGAAGTAAATGAGGATGGAACAGTAGGCTTACGGCTTGAGATCTTTTTTTCCCTCCCTTCTCCCCTTCAACCAAAATATATGACATGGCAGAAGCTCAATATTGTGATCTATACTGTTTTTTACCGTACATATTGTAGGGTACCAAGCAGCAGGCATTAATAAGAGCCTAAAAAATAGAGTGAGACCAGCTATTTGTAGAGAAAGCTTAGAGAAAGTTTTTTTTTGCTTTTACAAAATATTATTATCAATTAGGTTTTGTTTAAAAAACTTAAAGATATCACTCATATCATATAGCTCATCCATTTAAAGTGTACAATTTTCAGTGTTTTTTAGTATGTTCACAGAGTTGTACAACGATCACCATGGTCAATGTTAGAATATTTCCATTACCCTCAAAAGGAACCCTATAGCCCTTGGCGGTCATTCTCGGCATTTCTTTCCCACCCCTGACCCAGCTCTAGGTAACCACTAAAGTGGTTTGGTGTTTTTTTTGTTTGTTTTTTTGTTTTTGTTTTTCACTTTTTACTGTTTTTTTACCTTTTTACTGTCTTCTTGCCCTTAGCATGTTTTCAAGTTTCATCCATCCAACTGGTTTTTGGTATGTTGAGTAAATTACATTTTGACATCAAACCGATCTGATGCTAACATGGAGAATAAACTCAAGAAACTTAAGGTAATGTAACTGGCTATCTGTGTGTACAGTTGAAGGTGAAGTGCATAGGAAGTGCTGTAAGTACCTTTTTCCCCAAAGTTAGAAATGCTTATTTCCCACAGTAAGTGCAGTTAAGACTGAGCTATAGCCAGTAGTGTTTTTTTTCCTTGTAAGTAGTTCACCTCTTGATTTTAAGTGTTGTTAGGTACATCCACAAGGGGATTTCACACATGATTTTAATTGGGCCTAGATTTTGCCCTTACTTTATTTAGATTATTGGTTTTTCTTCAACCTATAGTTGTATTACTTGACCTAGTAGGCTCTTATCCAGTGTTCTCCTTTTGGGTGGGTCATTTGCTTCAGAAAAATCCTACAGATGGGTGGAAATAGATTCTATGAGATTCCCATGTATATTCTGATCTATGAGGCAACTTTCCTTTCTTTCAGAGTTCTCCTAGTATAAAGTCACTCCGTGTCATTTCCCTTTTTGAGTATACCCAAAACAGTATCTTGCACCCAGTAAGGCGTTTTAGACATTCTTCATTAATTTTATAGGCTAGTATGAAATGAGGAGTAGACAGGAATTAATCATATTTTGACTTATTTCCCTAGAATAAGGGCCTGGTGGTGGGGTAGGGGAGGGGCACAGCGCAGGAGCAGAATGAATGTTTGAAGTCAGAACTAAAAATGTAAAAATTATTTTAGGGTATTTTAGACTTTACCATGGTTAACTGGGTTTTAGCTGAATACTGACATGTTGAATAGGTAGGGTGAAGATGATAGGAGGAAGGATGAAGCTGTGAAAAAGAGATAATTACGAATACATAGAGATGCTTTCCATTTCCTTCTTAGGGATCTGGTTAGTGGGTGTTGTAGCAGGGAAACGACCCTGGAAGAGTTGAGCAGCACTGTTGTTTGCTTGGAGGTCAGCTCATTTAAAAAGGCTTTCTCACTGGGTGCCCGGGTGGCTCAGTTGGTTAAGTGTCTGCCTTTGGGCGCAGGTCATCTTCCCAGGGTCCTGGGATTGAGCTCCGCATTGGGCTTCCTGCTTGTCGGGAAGCCTGCTTCTCCTTCTGGCTCTGCCTGCCTCTCTGCCTATTGCTCTCTAGCTGTCTGTCACATAAATAAATAAAATCTTAAAAATAAAAAAAAGCTTTCTGGCTGTCAGCATTAGTTGGGCTGGCAAATAAGAAGACTGAGTCAAATGCCAAAATCAACCCAGCTTCAGGCTAAGGGCGGTGCTGTATCAGCTTTTCTTCAATGAATAGCTATTGGACAAACATTCCCATGGGCCCTGTCTTGGGCGATCAAGAAATTTCTATGTTCACAAGTTCTTGTATTCTTCTGTGTTAAATATTATTAGTTTTTAGGGAAATCCTCAATTATCACATCCCAGGTCTGCTAGGAGGAAAAGATGGATTTTTCCAGCTGAGAGTTAATATCAGAACAGAAATTTCATCATTTTGGATGAAAACTTAGTAAAATGTTCCATAAAGTACTGTGTGCTTTTCTGCCTTCAAATTTATTGCTAAAGTTGACCCTGTTGAATGACTCAAGGTCATCCTCATTAACCTTGAGGAATGTGCAGGAGATATTAGGTGTAAAGGCAGATACCACAGAAAGAATTGACTTGGTTTGGAAAAGGGTACCCATTTAGACTGAGTCTTCTTGATAAAGTTCCATACATCACTTAAAAAAATTTAATAGCTTTATTGAATTAGAATTCCTATAGCAGGCAATTCACCCACGTAAAGTACACGACTGATTTTTAGGGCTGTGTGATCATCACGATAGTCAATTTTCGAACCTCTTCTCCTCCCAAGAAGAAACCCTGTGCCCATTAGCAGTCATTTCTGGTTTTCCCTCAAAACCCGCAGTCCGAGGCGATCACCCATCTGCTTCTTTATAGATTTGTCTAGTACAGATCTTTTGTATAAATGGAATCATGGAATATGTGTCATTTCACAGCAAATGTTTTCGGGACATATCACATTCGCCTGCACCCTTACTTCATTCCTTTTTACTGTGGACTTAGGTTTTAATTTCTCTTGGGTGTGTGTTTCTTGGGTATATATTTCCCTTGGGAGTGAATAAATGTTTCATTGTTGCTGTTTGTGTTTTTTCTCACCAAGGGGGAGTGAGGCACGCATGGTCATAAGACATGTTGGGAGTTGGAATAAAGCAGTTCTTTGTACATGGAAGAACAGTACACCCTGCGTGTGAGATAGCGGTATGAGTTTTGAAAGGCAAGGTGGGGCCAGCCTTGGGAAGGTGTATCCTAAATATTTGAGACCTTTCACTGCGGGTTAAGGCGAACTGTCATTTAATATTAAGCAGGGGAGCAATATCTGATTTATATTTTAGAAAAATAACCAGTGGCAGTGACAGGGTGGAAAATAAGCTGTTGGGGGGATGAGAGGATATATGTGGGAGATATTTCCCAGGTATAATCAACACCCGTTAAAATTTGATTTGATGGGGGACCTGGCTGGCTCAGTGTTAAAGCCTCTGCCTTCGGCTCAGGTCATGATCTCAGGGTCCTGGGATTGAGCCCCGCATCGGGCTCTCTGCTCAGGAGGGAGCCTGCTTGCTTCCTCCTCTCTCTCTGCCTGCTTCTCTGCCTACTTGTGATCTCCGTCTGTCAAATAAATAAATAAAATCTTTAAAAAAATTGATTTGACTTGAATGTAGTGATGTCAGAAATCTGATTCGATTTGGATGCAGAGATAGTGTCAGATACCTTTAAATTGCTTTGAGGCAAGAAAGACGGTATTTGGGGGCCAATTAAATCGGTCTTTAGTTATGGATTCCTTTATTCTGCAGGATGTGTTACTAGTCTTAAACTTATTTTACACGTCTATGGACTGACATTCATGGCATTTCCTGGATTAGATACTGTACCCTTTCCTTCGCAGTCAACCACTTTTCTTGAAAAATAATTTCCCCGTTTCTGTTTAAAATTAGACTAAAAATTACTATCTGATGAATGAATTTGCACACGTGCAGACAAGACAAGTCTGTGCCACTCCGACGGCAAGAGAGAGGATCGAGTTGAAGACGAGCGCCTTTGTCGCCGTAAATCCTATGGCCTGTAACGGAGACAAGAGACACTGAAAGAGGAACAGGGTGAACAAAAAACATAATCAATGGTGGACGGTTGTGTAGAACTGTTGGCTATGCTAACATGTTCTACCTGGAAGGCTTTCACTTCTCAGGACTGCATAGCATGAGCCTGAGGAAGAAGAGTCAACCTGTTTCGAACTTGGAAGGACTTGACTTAGTGGTGCTTGCCGGACTAGAAGTTGTAAACCTTTGAGCAAATAGATCTATATCCTCAGGGTCATAAAGCTGTCGAAGGTGTGATCTGTGGTGAGTCTTCTTGCCATGGAAGTTAGATCAGATCATTTCTCTGCCTCAAGGTCTCCGGTGTTTTCCCACCGCATTCAGAGTAAATGCCAGAATCCTCTCACGCCTTGTTCTCTCTCCACTTGCTGATGCCAACTTTTACTACGCTCTTCCTATTTATTTTGTTCCAGTGACACAGGCCTTTTTGTCAGTGTGATTCCTTGAATAAGAAATTCCTTTTACCTCAGGGCATTTGCATTTCCTGGGTTCCTGCTTCCAATACTCTTCTCCAGATATTTAGAAGGCTTATTCTCTCACTTTTTCCAAGTGTTTACTCCAAAGTTACCTTTTCAGTGAGTCCTTGATTGGTCTCCCCTGTACAAAATACAACTCTAGCATTTCATACCCTGTTCCTCCTCCCTAGCATTTATCACTGTCTGACATGTGGTATGTTTAATGTATTTATTTTATTGTATATCTCCTCCACTGTTGTGGAAACTCTATGTGGGCAAAGATTTTTATTTCTTTTCTATTTCCAGCTCCTGTAATAACACTGGGTATACACATTAGGTGTTCCTGTAAGGGCCCATTTAGCCAGAGTGATTCCATCGTGGATTAAACAGTGATTTTGTTGTTTATGCAGAAAAACTTAAACTGACCCTACCCCTCCCTTTTAGACTTTTGGAAGTAGATATAATAAAATAGAGATTAAAAATAAAGAGGTTAGGAAGTAAAGAAGAAAGGGATTTCCTTTTCCTTTTATTCTGTCCCATGCAAGTGTGAGATGTACTGGTATTGGAGATAATGTATACTGGTGACAATTAGAGCACACTGATGCTTTGTACTACACAGAATTGAGACACCAATATAAATCACCTATGTGGGACTCAGGCTTTGTAAGTTGGGAAGAGGGAAAATCACAAATGTTCATCGAAACATGGGTAGATAGGAGCAGAAGGTAAGCCCAGTGATAAATTCCCAAATAAAGTATCTGTCATCTGACTGTATATTTGTGTAGCATATGCTTTATTCTCACATATGGTTTATGGTTAGTGGTGATAAATGCTTATATATTTTCTGAAGAAATCTGTGCACTTCAGATAAGCAGTGTAAGGGCCAGCCAGGAGTGGAGGAGTAGCTCCCCAGCCCTGCCCTCAGCACCTGCTCTCCTGGCTGTGCTGCTCTGTGCTCTGAGGCCCAGTCCTCCTTTCCAGAGCCGCAGGGGCTGGGCAAGTCCAAGGCCCTAAAGAGGAGGTTCTAAAATATTTTTTGTTTTCCTTTTTTCCCCACATGGAGCTTGTCTGGTGATATGAAGGGAAGCATTCTTATTTTTCCAGTGTAGCAAAATAAAATGTGTTCATTTAAATTTTCATACCTGATCTTACCTCTCACTAGTCTATATTTTGTAGAATTATCCAAGCATAGATTTTTCCATCGAGTGGATGGAATGGAATTTGGGTTGGATCCAGATGCAGTGCTAGGACACCAAATTGTAAAGAGATACTGTCAAAGTTCAAGGACAGTTCTTAGGGAGAAAAAAATGCGTATCTTCTTGCTGTTAAGGAATACATTGCAAAAGTGAGATTGATTTCCTTTGAAAATGTTTTAAATAAATTCCTTGTTTTGTGTTAACAGGTGCATTCATGCACATGCCCACATCCACACCTAAGTTTTCTTTTGAATGTTTCAGATCCTTGGTGGTTTATATAAATGTTTTCCATTGTATTTTTTTTATTCATGAATTTGACTAATTTATTATGTGCAGTTCTGATTTCATTGTTGCTCTTTGTCATGGTATTAGATTTTAAGGTATAGAACATCCAGAATTTATGCTTATTAATATGGTTCTATAAATGCTTGGCAAACATAGCCAGAGGTGGCTGAAGAGCTGTAAAATACAATAGTGGACTTCTAAGCTTTACATTTAGTGGAAAGCTAAAAGAACACATTTAATGTTCATATTTTTAATATATCTTCATTGTTAATGCCATTCTTAATTATGTACAATAAAACGTGGGTCACTAAAATCTGTGAGGACTATTAGGTTTAGCCCCATGCGTTCTGGAATATGCAAGCCAAGAGCCGTGTTAGGGTAGTGGCAGGAAGATGGTTAAAAGTGAGAGGTGTAATCTCAGGAAACAAACTGAGGGTTGCTGGAGGGGAGGGGGGTGGGAAGGATGGGGTGGCTGGGTGATAGACATGGGGGAGGTTATGTGCTATGGTGAGTGCTGTGAATTGTGTAAGACTGGTGACTCACAGAGCTGTACCCCTGAAACAAATAATACATTATATGTTAATTTAAAAATATATAACATATATAATTATATGTAATATATATTTTATATTATATATAATATATATTATATATAATATATATTATATATAATATATATTATATATAATATATATTATATATAATATATATTATATAATAAAATATGTTAATCAAAATATATAATATGTTATGTATAATATATATAATTATATAAAAATATATAATGAAATATGTTAATTTTAAAAAGATGAGCACAAGAAAATAGGGGCAAAAAAAAAAAGTACAGGGTGTGAAGTCCCAAGGCTGAGAGCCGTGTAGTAGAATTCAGATGATGATCAGTCTAAACAGATCTCCCAACCATTTTCCTTGTGTAGCCATATCTAAGGATTCTGGTAGCCTCTTCCTAAAGCTAGTAGGCAGTAGGGACAAGAACAACAGGGTCAGGGTTACCATGTTTAAATCGAGATAGGAGGACAGGAATTGAAAAGGTTGATTCACCCATATGGAAACGTATGTCTTCTTTGTATGAAATTGCATGTCAGTGCCTACTCATATATATATATATATATATATATATATATATATATATATATATATATAGAGAGAGAGAGAGAGAGAGAGAGAGAGAGAGAGAGAGAGATATCGAACACGAGCAGGGGGAGTGGCAGGCAAAGGGAGAAGCAGGTTTCCCGCTGAGCAGGGAGCCTGATACAGGGCTCGATTCCAGGACCCTAGGATCATGACCTGAGCCGAAGGCAGATGCTTAACTGTGAGCTGTCCAGACATCCCCTGTACTGAAAGCCTTTGAAGAAGATTCGGATAGACCATTGGCAGTAATTGCGGTACCTGGCATAGAAGGACAAACTTGCCATATTTCTCAGGAAATAACACTTGCACCAATAGAACTACCAGAAAACAAGGCTTAAGAATTTTTCTCATTATAGGGATGCCTGGGTGTCTCAGTTGTTGCGCGTCTGCCTTTGGCTTAGGTCATGAACCTAGGGTCCTGGATTGAGTCCCGCATATTGGCTCCTTACTCAGTGGGGACCCTGCTTCTCCCTCTGCCTGCCTCTCTCTCTCTCTCTCTCTGACAAGTAAATAAATAAAAAAAAGTTAAAGAATTTTTCTCATTATTAATAATGTGTGTAAAATTTCCAATTCTGTGGGGCGCCTGGGTGGCTCAGTGGGTTAAAGCCTCTGCCTTTGGCTCAGGTCATGATCTCAGGGTCCTGGGATCGAGCCCCACACTGGGCTCTCTGCTCAGCAGGAAACCTGCTTCCTCCTCTCTCTGTCTGCGTCTCTGCCTACTTGTGATCTCTGTCAAATAAATAAAATCCTAAAAAAAAAAAAAAGTTCCAATTCTGATTTAAATACTCTGTAGGTCATGTGGTTTGTTGTCAAGGCCCAAATAGATCTGACAACATTTTGGTATTGTTAAGCATATTAGACGATTTTGATTATTTTGTATTATTCTAGAATTAATTTTAATTCTAGGTATATTGCTCTAAAACTTTCTTTGCATTTGATTCTTATCGTCATGTAACTTTTGACTCTTCAGTGTGTTATGCAGAAAGCAATACATGTACATTTGTAAACATGTTGTCACTTAAATATATGCCTTGCACCTTGTTTCCAGATTAAATGAGTTCTGTGCTCACCTTTTCACAGTACTTACTGATACCTGATCTTTTTCCTCTTAGTCTTTGCTTATTTTTCCTGTCTGAATGTAATACACATGTCCTTTTCCTTCCGTTGTTGCTTTAAAGACCACTCAACTTCACTCCCCTTTATGAATCTGACTTGATTCAGAATAGGAAAAAGTAGATAAGTGTATATAACTGTGACCATTAATATTTATTTTTCTAGAAAATTTGATGATAAAGTTGTAAGATATGGGAATGAGATCGGATATAAAGTACTATATTTTTAGAAGACCTGAGTTTTTTTCCTTTTTTAAAAGATTTATTTAATTTTTGAGACAGAGAGAGAGAGAGAGACGGAGACAGAGACAAAGAAGAGGGAGAGGGATAGAGGGCGAAGAAGAGAGAGGGAAGCAGACTTTTTGCTGTGCACGGAGCCCAACACAGGGCTCTATCCCAGGACCTGAGATCATGTCCTGAGCAGAAATCAAGAGATGGCTGCTTAACTGAAGCCACCCAACCACTCCATGAGTTTTTCATCTTAATACACAGTTCATGTATTTTTTAAATGCAGTCTGTTACTTATTACTTTTGGTCCAGTTAAGACATTTTTTGTTCCTTCTTCCAGAAAGAAAGGAGGGATTATTGCCAAATTCATCAATGAACTATGTCCAAAAATTTACCTTGCAATAGTTAAAAATGAGATTGGGCCAAATTTATAAAGGGCTTATAATAGACTAGTTGATAAAATCATTTTCCTAAACATATGTGATAGTTTTAAGTTTATAATTTATGAAAGTAAAACGTAACTCCTGCTTTTTCTTAGCTATAAGCTGTACATATGTATGTGATTCCAGGAAAGAGACATTTTTTCCCCAGGGATGTCATGTGTGTGTCTTTGTAGTTTGTAGAAGGAAAAAGACACACACAGTTACTACCTGGATTAGGAATAGTGACTGGCAATGACCACCAGCTCTGCACGGTAGCGTCCTTTAACCTGGGTGGGGCTTTATCTGGTAGAGGTGGTACAACTTTCACTTAATTTCCTTCTGCTTTTAGCCCACAAAAGCCAAAATGCATGTGATGATATACATAGATACTGATGGTGTTGTATCAATTCATGAAAACAGAAAGCAGAGAGGAGTGGAAAACTTGGTAGCAATGGTTTTAGCCTTTACATGAATAATCAGATACCAGGTAGATTTCCGAACTCTATTTTTAAATTAGATGGAATAGATAGACTCCTAGGTAATAAGAATTGGTTCTGAAATTCTCAAGCTATGTGATGAGCATTTAAGTGGAGTTCAAATCATGGACAAACCTGAACACCGTTTACAGAACAAGTGGGCATTTATTCATTAAGTAGTGATTGAGCATATTTGGTTTTTGTTGAGTCAACAAGTGAATAACCAGATCTTATATCTAGGTGTTATCATTGAGTTTTGCTGTGTGAATATGTACTACTTTATATGAAAGCTTTAAGAGTAGAGGGAAATGCAATCCAGGAGGTTAAAACCAAAAGGAACTAATTCACAGAGACAAAGTAGAACAAGAGCATCAGAAAGGATAAAGACGAAAGGTAGCAGGTAATAAAAAATGGAATATTAGCTGGCTACCCTCTAGCTTAGTATTTTTCTTCGATAATTTATTGATATGAACTCTGAACATCTACCTTATATGTTACAGATCACTTAATTTTACTCGGTACACATGGCAAATATAAAATGACTTTTCAGATTGTGTTCAAGTTTTTACAGTTAAAATGACATGCTTAGAAAGGCAGCATGTTGGCTGCTTTAAAAAGTATTAATTTAAATGCATATTAATTTAGACAGGGCTGATTAAGAATGTAGAAGTTTCTTTGGAAACCCTTTAGAATGAAAATATATAGTATAAAAATACAAGAGTTTAAAATATGAGAACATTTTAAGCCAGCTTCTTAAGCCATTTATATATTGACATGCTGATTAGAAATCTTCAGTCTTTAAAACAGAACTCAACTAGCTGAGGCCTCTTAGGGTTTCCTCCAATTAACTTGAATTGATGAGGTTTATGGTAATTTATCATTTTTATAGCCTTGGAATTTGCCACTATACTTACCTCAAGGTTTTTATGTTTTCCTTTTTTTTCCCCAAGCAACCTACTTATTTTCTATCGGCCCTCCTTTCAGCATCTAATTTGGTTTTATTTCACTGACAAATAACGTCCATAGGGGGCAGGCTTCCTACTGGGAGCAAGGGTGTGCTGATGAAATCATTTATTTTTGGTTGTTGTCCTTTAATTAGATAGTCAGGCTTTGCACTGAAGTGAAAAAGATCTTTATTAAGTAAGTCATTCAGATGTATTGAAAAAGATTTAATGACCAAAATGTACAAGGGGTACAAATAGAAAATGATCAAGATGATTAGTTCTCACATTTTACCATCTATTAGATTCAACCTAGGGAACTTTTGAGAATCCCTATTGCTATACCAATTAAATCAGAACATTTAGGAAGGAATAGGACCTAGGTAAGAGGATTTTTTTTAAGATTTTATTTGAGAGAGAGAGAGAAAGAGAATAAGCCAGGGGAGGGGCAGAGAAGCAGGCTCCTCCCTGAGCAGAGAGCCCAGTGTGGGGACTTGATCCCAGGACTCTGCGATCATGACCTGAGCTGAAGGCAGACACTTAACCTACTAAGCTACCCAGGCGCCCTAGGTACGAGTATTTTTAAACACCCTCCCAAGTGAGTCTACTCTGTGGCCAAATTTGAAAACCAGTGACCTGTACCAGCTTGAAAAGGGCTCTTGGGTTTGTTTTGTTTTTTAATATGTGATAGCTGTTACATGTGGCCCCAAAGCCTAAAATATTTACTGTACAGCCGTTGACAGAAAAAGTCATTTGGCCCACAATATAGATTTCATGTTTTCTCAGACAAAGGCTTCGGATCACATGAGAACTTGTTAGAAATGCAGGATGTGAGGGGCGCCTAGGTGGCTCAGTGGGTTAAAGCCTCTACCTTCAGCTGAACCCTGATCCCAGGGTTCTGGGATCGAGCCCCGAATCGGGCTCTCTGCTCAGCGGGGAGCCTGCTTCCCTTCCTCTCTCTGCCTGCCTCTCTGCCTACTTGTGATCTCTGTCAAATAAATAAATAAAATCTTTAATTAAAAAAAAAAAAAAAAAGAAATGCTGGATCTGAAGCCCTGCCTCAGACGGATCCCTAGGGGATTCACGGGGATAGTAAAGTGGGAGAAGCACCGACACATGTCATGTTGATGACAGTAAGTATTAAGCTCCCTGATAATTTCCGTTACTGACTTAGATTTTATACTCCTTTTACCAAGGATTATTTTCCTATTTTTCTTAACCCTGCACAGTGATTTCCCGGGGTGATAGATTTATGCCGTTCTGTTGAGAATCTTAGCTCTCTTGCCTTGAATCTGCACTGGCCTAAGTGACGTTCTTGATGAATGGAAAGCCCCCAAAATACCATCCCAGGACTTGTGGTGATCAGCTGGTGATGAGCAGCTGTGTGGTTTCTGCCTGGCTTTCATGAGCGTGCCTTGTGGGAGTTGCGAGCCGCTGTGGAAGGTGTCTGACCGCTCTGAACCTGCCAGGCTAGAGAGACACGTGTAGGTACTCCTTTTGACTGATGTACCTGAGCCCACCTTTCAGTCATCCCTGCATGTCCCCCCCACTCCAAAAGACTAGCCCTCTGGAAGAGTCTCCTGCCCCAGAGTTGTCACCAGCTGACCTCTGCTGTTGCCATGTGCAGCAGAAGAATCATACAGCTGAGCCCTGTCTGAAGCTCTGATCCGCAAAGTTGTGACAGATAATACAATGATTGTTTTCTTGAGCCACTGCATTTCGGATAGTTTGTTGTCCAGCCATAGATAATCAGGCCATCTATGTAGGACATTTAAACACTTCTACGGTACCAGAGAATTATTATTAGAATGATGCAATAAACTTGTGAGTTAGTCCTCATTTTAAGGTTGGTCATTTTCTCTAAATAGGCCAGAGATAAAATTTAGTGGAAGGGCAGTTAGTTGAGCATACTCTTTGTGATGGCTTTGTGGTATGTCAGTGTAGCTAGACTAAACTGCATTCCCTAGAATTGTCTTTCCAGTATATTTCTGGATAAAGAATAAGAGCTATTCTTCATAGGAGTTGGGAGATGGAAGGGAAATAGCAGCTATTTGTAACATATACACACTTACTCCTAGTTATTCAGTAAAACATTAAATTTACTGTAAAGAGACTTTGCAGATATGAAGTAGGTAATCAGTCATTAGGAAAATTACTAGGGTGGGCCTGACTTAATCAGTTGAAAGTTCTTAAAAGACAGCAGCTTCGACCAGTGTCATTGCAATTCCAGCCTTCTTGTGATCTTCCATTTCTGACTACCTGCCCTATGGACTCTGGATTGTCTGACCAGGTCCCAAAAGTGTATAAGCCGTTTCAGTTCCTCGCTATGCATATGTGTACACACACACACACACACACACACACACACACATCTGTACTGGATGTATAGATACATACATAGCTATGTCTGCAGGAATGGAGAGATTCTTCCTGCTGGGTTTGCTTGTTGAGTTGGCGTGGACACAGATTTTGATTCCAGCAGTGCTTCCTGGAGAATGGAGCTTAAGGATGAGTCCTCTGAGTAGGTTCTGATTTTCTGGAATTGTTTCTTGAATCTGATATTTATTTATTTATTTATTTTGAATCTGATAATATTTAAAGGCACAAATGGGCCTCTTCCCAGGAGCTAAAAAGGACGTTGAATGTTCCTGGCATGATGTGGGTCAAGAACTGCTCAAAGTCTCACCTTTGGCTACATGGCACTGAGCACCCGTAGAGGGTGGGGTGCTTACATATGAGCTACTCGGGAACATTTCTGTCAAAATAAGGTGCACGATGGTGTTGGTTAGTTACTTCCTCCTGTCCAGGGTGAAGTGGGGGATGAAAAAGATGAGCTGAAAACATCTATATCTGTCCTCCAAGAAACGCTTTTCTGCGGCTGACCACTGTATTTGGTCTGGCCAGAGCTACAGGGTTTCTGAGAACCAAGGTTAGAAGGTCCTCCTGGGCGTGGCTCATTCACAATGCAAATTCGATTCCCAGCCAGCAATTTAAAATTTTGGTTTCTGACTGTGAAGGAATAGGTTCCTAAAACTGAAGTGAAAACTTACGGGTAGATTCTGATAAAGCTGAGGATCTGAACTTCCTTAATAAAACTGAATCATCTTTGCCAGTAGATGTAACCCTTTTGCCTCTACCTGGGGAAGTGTAGCGGCTTGTTCTGTGTGTCACCTTGACTGGGCCATGGGCTTCTTGGATATTGGATCCAACATTATTCTAGGTGTTTCTGTGAAGATGTTTTTGGGTGAGATTAAGATTTAAACTAGCAGAATGAGTAAGCAGGTTGCCCTTCCTGGGGCCGGTGGGTCTCCTTCAGTCGGGTGAGGGCCTAACTAGATCAAAAGGCTGACCTTCATCTGAGTCAGAGCCTTCTCTTGCCTGAGAGTCTTGGAACTGGGACATCACCTCTTCATGTTTCTACAGCAGCCTGCTGGCCTTCAGACTTGACCTCGACATTGGCTCTTCCTGCTGCGACAGCAGCTTCTGGACCTGGGACTCAAGCTGGGACAACGGCCATGCAGATTTAGGACTCACAAGCCTCCACAATCACGTGAGCCAATTCCGTATAAAAGCCATTTGTATTTATCCTGATGGTCTGGGAGCATTCTCGGGAGAATGCTGAGTCATACAGGAAGGTAGCCCCCTTTGACCTGAACAGCCTGGAATGGCCTCAGCAGAAGTAGTTACCGACAGGGAACGCCTGACCATTCTCAGGACCTACAACCCAGCAGCCCTTTTCGTGTCTAGATCTACAACTAGATTGAAATCACAGCAACTCTCAAAAATGAAGTGCTAGTTGTGGCTCAGGAGGAGGGGTGAAACACACCAAAAAGAACTGAAAGATTTGAAAAACTTTTATAGACAGAAAGCCAGAGGGTGTATGTGAGAATGGGTATTACAGGTGCATCATCAAGGCGGAAGGGATATAAAGTTAGATCATGCTCACTTTGTTGACACGGGCTGACTCATCAGGGATTCTGGGCTCAGTGTTTAAGCTGAAAGAGTTACGAAGGGTTCTAAATGGTTGGGCAGTTGGTCAGCTGGCTGGACCCAAAGTGTGACCTATGTTAAATGAAGTCAAAATGCCTTATTATATTGTAGAGGATGGTATCCAAAGGCTTAAGGAGATGATAATGGTACAATATATATATTCTATAAGAATTGCTTTCCAACCATGGAAGGACACACCTTTCACAACAGCTGTGAAAACAAAAAAGTCGTGGGGGGAACCTCAGCCTCTTTGAAAAACTCCGTGGTCTCTCTTCTTGGTAGGTCAGAAATTAGAAAGGAGACCACTGCCATTGAACTAGGATCACTAAACACAGTGGTGGTAACCAGATCCTGGGATGGCAGGAGCCACACGGTGGCAAGTCATTGCCAAAGACACAGTCGGCATGGTTAATATAACGAACAGTGCGGTCAAAATGGTAATCAGATTAGTCCGATTTACAGAGATTTATGCGGTTGGCCAATTTTCAAGATATTTCCAGAGCAGAAATAGATGATCAGTCTATTGAATTCTTACTTTATCTGTATAAGCAGAGGAGTTCTAAGTCTACTGAACAGAAGTCTGACTTAAATTACCGAAACACAGAGTCAGTGCCTTCTATAAATTCCGGGTTTGAGCTGGTTACAAACCCAGGCTCCCCCACACCCTGCTACGCTGCCAAAAATATATTTAGTGTTAATCTGTCTCCCAGTGTTCCCCTAAAGAGATCCGTAGCCCTTTGCCAGATTGACCGTACATTGGAGAAAGAGCTTTCTGGGATGTGATTTAGCCTAGCCATGTTGACACCCCTCAAAGCCATCACACCTTGCCTCCCCGTTGTCACCTGGGTAAACTGATCTCCTTAAACCATACTGCCTGACACGATAAAGCTGTTTCTATTGCAAACATGCCAGTTCTTTCCAGAACAGGATACAAAGTCCTGGGGTGATGTTCCCCTACTCCTTTGTAATGTAAATCCTGAGATTAATTAGCATCAGTACATCTTGTGATATAAAATTAGCTATTATGAACACAACTTATGCTAGATGATAGTAGGATAAGGCAAAGATAAAATATTCGGTAATATTTATATCCACAATCACAAATCACACACTTTAACCAGTATAGACTTTTAGCTTCTTACAGGAAAAATGGACAGCCTAGGGAACTGCTAGAACTTTGGCACCCTGGGAGATTTCCCCTTACCATTATCTTTCAGGGATGACCAGAGTAAGGCTGTGAGAGTTTTAGGTGTCCACCCTTGGATGGTACCTGCAGATCACGCCAAACCCTGGGCCCATCATGCCCGAGTCTTTTGGTCAGTCAGTGCGGCTTAGGAAGACGGAGTTATGAGCTGAGAGGGTGAAGATAACATAGAAATGCTGCTGTGCGCGCCTGACGTTATGGCTTGGTGATGGATCAGACAATACCCAGTTCATAATGGGTAGCTCAGGGATTATGGCCCATGGGCACAAGTTCAGTCTCTAAGAAGGCCCGAAAGCTGTTTCTCAAAAGGAGAACAGTTACCTCCAGAGGATGGCGTGGCTTTGGTCTAAAACTGTAGGGCTCTGTTTTGTGATCTACCTATGGAAGCTTGCCAGAAGCTTCAAATGGCAGTCCCATCTACCTCTGACTGTTCAGACGCCTTCAGAAGTGCGGGATCTTGTGGCTCAAATGACAGAACAGTTTGTGTGGTAGCGTGGACCTGTTGAAGAAACCTCTCTTATTCTAGTACTGCTCAGTACTGGAAGGGGTATTTTGACATGCTACAAACACTGGACCCTTAAAAATGTCACTGAGGAGGGATGCCTCTGAATTGTTTTATTACTGGTAAAGTCTATATATTAGGAACTGGACTTCTTAGGGGTAGTGAAAAGAATACAGCCTCAAGAAATAGGCATGTCTAGGTTTGACTTCTGGCTGTGGCACTTGGTAGCTGTGTGACACTGGAAAAGTTACCTAACCTCTTATAGCTTTAATTTTCTTGTCTATAAAATGGACATAGTAACAGAAGTCTTCTAGGGTTGTTGTGAGAAATACGATACTATATACAAAACACCTTGATAGTATGGGGTACACATTTATCACTGAAGATGTTAGTTCCTCCTTCTGCCATGCAGAATCACCCATACAAATGTTTGGGTAACAGGTGATTTTCGGTCTGCAGCTGCCTCTGCCATCAGTTAGACCTAGTTGTCTGTGGGAGTTTTTACTGTGTCGACTTGGCTCACCTGCTATTATATTGCCCAGAGTCCTTTTTCTGTCTGGTCTTATCATAGTGGTTTTGTACTTTGCCTGGTAAGCTCAGCTCATGATACTTTTCCAAGAATTCCTTTCCTATATGGTGTCAGGTATAGTTGGCCAAAAGAGAGATTTTCAGGAGATCTGAAAAGCAGAAGCACGACCTGCCATTACCCTCTGAAGGTCTTTGAGGTCTGAGGCAATGAGAGGCTGATGGAGATGGCCAGTAGGTTACAGTTTGTGCTTGTTTTCTCCTGATCTGCATTCATCTCGTCTTGACTGGTGGTACTCTGACCAGGAGGCCCCGGCTCACCACCCCCATTCTTGGGCGAGGTGTTCACAGAAGTCAGTGCACGGAGCTAGTGGCTCTACAGAGACCAGCTTCTTTTTGTGGCCCCACTTTAAGGGCCGGATTTGTTGAGCTACCACACTTTCCTGAAACTTGCCTTTTCTAATGTTTAGGAAGATTTCTCTCTGATTTTGAACTCTCCTTTTTAGACCTTTACTTTCCCAGCTCTTCCAGCGTTTGTGTAAGGTCTCTTCCTAAATAGGGTCCTTATTCCTTAATGTAATATATATCTTGAGTTTTCTTCCCTGACTGAAAGACTCTGCTGTCCAGTACAGTGGCCAGCTGTTAGCCGCACATGCCTATTGAGCCCCTGAGGTGGGGCTAGTCTGAATTGAGACACACTGTGTGGAATAAATACCAGATTTTAAAGACTTAATACAGAAAACACAGTATCTATTATTCTAAAACTAATTTGATATTAATTCTATATTAAAATGATAACATGAGGGGCGCCTGGGTGGCTCAGTGGGTTAAAGCCTCTGCCTTCAGCTCAGGTCAAGATCTCAGGATCCTGGGATGGAGCCTCACATCGAGCTCTCTGCTTCCCCACCCCCCTGCCTGCCTACTTGTGATCTCTGTCAAATAAATAAATAAAATCTTTAAAATAAAAGATAACATGTTGAATGTAATCAGGTTAAGCACATTATTAAAATGTGTTTCTTGTCACTTTTACATGTAGCTGTTAGAATATTTAAAATTACATACAGAGCTCACATTATAAATTTCTCTGACAGCACAAATCTAAGTCTTTTTATTATATAGAGATGCTTTTTATGTGCTGATGGCTACAAGGAGGATTTTCCTTTCTTTATCCATCATCTTATTATATCCGGGGAAGGTGTTGCTGTGGAATGAAATAAACATCTTCCAGGCATCTAGAGCTAGATGGAAGGACTCAAGGTTTGGTGGTGGTTAGGTGGAGTTGAAAAGCCATGTGAGTGCTTTGCCTCTAATATATAGTTTGTATGAAATTTTGTGGATTAATGTGGGAATCCAAATATTACTATAATTCTTTTTTTCTATGATGAAACATATTCTAATTCCCAAGAAAAATAAACGTAGAAGGAAGATTTAGTGAAAACAACTTGTTCTTAGTTGAAGACTGTTACTATATTAGGAAACCAAACACGGAAGAATATGTTATAAAATATTTAGTGCCTGTAAAATATGAGCTTTGGACTGCCAAATATTTAAAAATTGCTCTTACTATTCTATCAAGAATAGCCTATGTAAAGAATATTTTAATTATAGTTGAAAATTATATATATGTAGTCTATAACTCCTTTCTTGTCTTACAGTAATGTCTAAAATATTTTAGAAACAAATCCAGTAGGAGATGTTTGAGCTTAAGGATAATTTGATAGGATAGTCTCAGGTTTATGATCAAAGGTAGAGCTCAGTAATGTACTGAGTGAATGTTACGATTTACTGGCTAGATTATTAAGTTTATAGTACTATTATACAGAGCCATAACTGTTAGGAAAAGGAGGCCCCATTTTCTCTGGATTGGTATGGAATGGCATGCTGCTTCTAAATTGTAGGAGTGCAAAAAAATGATTCAGAGCACTCTTTGAGGTACTTATTATGTTAGATGCTTTTAAGAAATAACACTGTAATTCCAATTGTAGGGAGGTATCATCAATAGAATTTTAAATGTTAAGAAAACAAATGCCAAAAATGGTATTTATTTTATCAAACGTAAAACTTCCTGGAGAACATCGAAAATGGGAACTCCATTGAGAATTGGGAATTCCATTGAGGAATACCTCAACTTTCTGAATAGTCTTATAAATACAGCAGAAAGCATTTGCTTTAGGTTCTCAGTAGGATGCTTTTCTCAGTGTGGCCATGTGCCAGGAGCCAAGTGCCACGATGCTACTAAATCTTGGGTTCAAACGAACTGGGACCCATGAAAGAAGAGAAGTGACTCTTCATCCTGTTGGCTAGAACACTTGACTTACAATTCGGTGTTGCCTAATGGCCCACTTAATTTTTGCTATACTATGGCTTGTCAGCTTCAGGAAAAGTAAAATTTAGTTGTTTGTAATTAAGAACTCTACTCGTGCATGAACAATAATGTGTTTGTGTCTTATTAATATCTTTAAAAAAATAAGACCTTTCCTATGGCCTTTTTGAAAGTAAGATTTTAAAGAGCAGAGAAGAAAAAGAAGAACACATTTACTAACAGCTTGCTTTCACTAGCATTGTCTTTTAATCCACAAATACTATTTTTTCCTTTTCCTTTTTACAAAAGAAGAAACAAAAGTAGAGAGGTTAAATAACTTGGCTGTTGCTAAATAATTGGTAAATACTGCTTTGTCTTTGCATAAATTGTTAGTCAAAGAACTTTTAGATCTGTTTCATCATTTTCTTGTGACCTGAATTTTACCCCAGAGAAATCCTCTGAAGAGTTGTTTTATGGAGCATAGTTTTACAGGTGAGGAAAATGAGGAAAGAAAGTTTAAGTAAATTTTAGTCCTGTAACTAAGGATGGTAAAGAGTTCTCTTGATTCTTGCAGTTGTAATGAATAGTAAGAATTTGAGGTAAGAAGAAATGTCACAGTATATTTTATTATATATCTCCAGAAGTGGTGATATTAGTGGTAAGGATGATCTCACATTTGTTCTCTTCAGATAGATTCTAGATAAAGATATCAAGGGCAAAGTTTGGGTACTGGGGGAAAAAATAGGGAAAAGAGGAGAAATAGTTTTTTCCTTAAAAAAGGGGTGGGAGGGGCACCTGGGTGGCTCAGTGGGTTAAAGCCTCTGCCTTCAGCTCAGGTCATGATCCTGGGGTTCAGGGATCGAGCCCCACATCGGGCTCTCTGCTCCACAGGGAGCCTGCTTTCTCCTCTCTCATTCTCTGCCTGCCTCTCTGCCTACTTGTGATCTCTGTCTGTCAAATAAATAAATAAAAATCTTAAAAAAAAAAAAAAGGGGGTGGGAGGGGTGCCTGGGTGGCTCAGCGGATTAGGCCTCTGCCTTCGGCTCAGGTCACAATCTCAGGGTCCTGGGATCGAGCCCCATATCAGGCTCTCTGCTCAGCAGGAAGCTTGCTTCCTCCTCTCTCTCTGCCTGCCTCTCTGCCTACTTGTGATCTCTGTCTGTCAAATAAATACATAAAATCTTTTAAAAAGGGGGGGGAGTCTGATTTGTGGATTTTAAATACTTACATACTGCTGCCACCAAGTAATTTCAGAAGCTTATTCAATAGATTTATATAAAATTATAGCATAACTCAGTGTAATTCCCATATATTGGATAATATATGGTATATATATGATATATATAATATATAAATACTGGTATAGTACTGTATAGTACTATATACTATACTATAGTATAGTACAATTCTCAAGTGCTAAAACAATGAGAAATTTATCTTTTGGGAACAGTTACTGTAATGACAGGGATGCAAGATCCATCTGAGGTTTTTGAGTTCCTGGTTTTTCTAAGTGTGGCTCATGGGCCAGGAGATCCATACCACCTGATAGCTTATTAGCAATGAGGAGACTCAAGCCTACCTCATCCCTTCTGAAAAATATGTGTTTTAACAAGACTTAATGTGGGCATATGAAGGTTTAAGAAGTAATGCTGAGGTTCACTTTTGACCGAGGTTGATTTTAACACTATATATACTTACCTACAAATATTGGGATCAGAAGAGATAATACCAGTGGCATCCATTTAGTCCTGCAGAATTTGTGAAACAGGACTACATACTTTTTTTTTTGACACGTTAAAATTTTTTTAAATGAGAAAATTAAATTGCATTGTAGCTACACTGTTATGTTTTAAAAATCTTCTATGGAATTCACAACTAGGTACCTATTAATCTTCTGTTGTAAGGGAAATGAAAAGTCAAGGACTGTAGCTTACTCTTAGTTACATCTCATACCTACATTAATATCTATCATGGTGTTATGAATTATAGTCACTTAATTGCCCTTTTGTTTTCCTTCAACAAATGGTAAGACCTGCTTCCAAAACCAGAATGCTTTTCTGCACTCTTATCTAAATACCTTCCTCATCAGTCTCCTTCCCCCATATTTGAGGGACATCACCAGTGGACCAGAGCACTTTTCTTCTTGGAGCCAAGATGGAACCTCAGAATCCTTCTCAATAAAGGTAGCCACAACAAATCAATCTAAGTTTGCAAACAGAATGGAAGCTCTTATCAAATGTAGTATTGCGTATTACACCATGTCCTGCAGATACTGTTTTTCATTGGTATAAGCAATGAAAATTGTTACAAAGTGTAAGTAGTTAATTCCTGCATTCTTGATTCAAATCATCTCTTACATTCCCAAAGCTCCTTTAGCAGTATTACGACCAGTCTTTAGTGAATGTCCCAGCTTCATCAAATTTTATCAGATGCCACAGACAGTAAAATCACAGATCTTGAAATCCCTCATAAATGAAGATAAATCAATCACTTTTAACTTTGTGTGACTTTGGTCACATCACTTCTCATCCTCACCAGTAACATGAGGTTAACATCATCTTATTCCAAGTGTACTAAGGAGATTAAATTAGTTAATATGTTAATGGGACCAGCTAAATATCTAAGATAGAACAGTTATGTAAATAAGCATTATCCTTTCTCACTTCCCTTTTCCTCTTAATGGTTTTGTTGGTAGACGAGGTGACACATGTAAAGCAATGAAAATATTAACCTAGTTCTTACAAGAGCAATAACCTCTCTCACTCTGCTGTCAATAATAAAAATGGAACTTACTGGGCAGTCCGTGTACTTAGTAGGTACTCTTTGGGTGAGGCTCACAGGCTTATAAAAGTGTGAGAGAGTAAAGAGAAACAGGACTGTGTCTTAGCAGCACTTAAATTTATTGATGGGTATGTAAGGAGAGGGAACCATAAACTTGTTGATAACAGTCCAAAAACTATCTTGAGAAGTGTTGAAATAAGAAAAATGATTCTCACAATATATCTATTGTACCATGTGAGAGATCCTGAACAAGAGTGGGAATGGCAAAGTATTTGCTTTTCTGACCCTGTAAGAGAAGCACGATTATTAGATAGATAAATGTACATTGCAGTAGACACATACTGTTCTCACAGGATGTTAATACCATGGCCTGAAGATACTTAATGATGTTTCTCATAAGATCTGTGTAAAAACTAAAAATGTATAAAAGCGATTCTTACTATAGGTGTTGTCTTCAATAAAAAAGGAAAACCAAGGCATCCTGGAGAAAAGGATACACTGATAGAACTTACTAAACGCATACAGTGAGAATTACTGAAAGTCAGAAACTACATGAAAGTCAAAGTTGAATGTGTAGGGGCGCCTGGGTGGTCAGTGGGTTAAGCCACTGCTTTCAGCTCAGGTCATGATCTCAGGGTCCTGGGATCGAGCCCCACAGCGGGCTCTCTGCTCAGCGGGGAGCCTGCTTCCCCCTCTCTCTTTGCCTGCCTCTCTGCCTACTTGTAATCTCTCTGTCAAATAAATAAATAATTTTTTTTTTTAAAGTTGAATGTGTTAAAATCTTCACTCTTAGGCCCACTGTGCTGTCTGTTGGTGTCCTCTGCATTCAACTGCAGCATCTGTGAAGAGTTGAAGACTGACTGTCATTGCATTTAATCTGTATTCCCTTTTCTAAGGCATTCCTTAACAAATGATCCAGAGAAAAACCAAGCGTTTAAAAATCTCTATCTTCATTTAGCCACAGAGAAGGCATTTAAGTGATAACTTATTATTAATTGGCCTTTTTTGGGGTCATATCATTTTAACTACCTTGGAAGCAAGATTCCAAGGCAGAAAGAACAGTAATTGTGGCTTTGCTGTTACATGGAGTGTTTATTACCAGAGTGACATTAGTAATAGAGCAGACTGAGAAATATTAAGTGCTTTTTTTTTCATGCTTGATTTTGGTGATTCTTTGTACAACAAATTCTGATTCTTTCTATGTTTTGTCTAATTTAGATTCCCCTAGCTTCTACTGAGCATAAAATGAATTGATTTCACTTTGTGAAATTGTTTTTTTGCAATCAAGAAATCACCTCCTGAAAGAATTCAGAAATGTAACTTGGGGCGTTTTTTAAAATGCATGTGTGAGAGTATTTAACCTTCACAGTAATTAAGCTCTGGAGAAATAGAAATTGTTGATAGAGATAGCTTAGAAAATTAAACCTTATTAAATAATACTAATTAGGGCATATCTCAGACTTCATCAGTTTCAGGATTTTTCTTTTTTTCCTTTGTTCTTTATTGGAAAATGAGTTTTTATGTGGTGGATCTATGAAAAACACTAAACAAGAACAGCATACAATTTGTTTTACTCTAAAGCTCATTCATGTATTTATACATTTATTTTTCTTCATAAATTTATTATCTATTGAGGAAATAGGAGTCAAGATGGCGGAGAAGTAGCAGGCTGAGACTACTTCAGCTAGCGGGAGATCAGCTAGATAGCTTATCTAAAGATTGCAAACACCTACAAATCCAACGGGAGATCGAAGAGAAGAAGAACAGCAACTCTAGAAACAGAAAACCACTTTCTGAAAGGTAGGACTGGCGGAGAAGTGAATCCAAAGCGACGGGAAGATAGACCGCGGGGGGAGGGGCCGGCTCCTGGCAAGCGGCGGAGCAACGGAGCACAAAATCAGGACTTTTAAAAGTATGTTCCGCTGAAGGACATCGCTCCGGAGGCTTAACCGGGGTGAAGCCCACGCAGGGTCAGCGTGGCCTCAGGTCCCGCAGGGTCACAGAAGGATCGGGGGTGTCTGAGTGTCCCAGAGCTTACAGGTATTAGAACGGGGAAGCCGGCTACAGAGACAGAGCCAAGGAGTGAGCTCTAAGCTCGGGGTTACCTTGAACCGGTCGCAGGCTCAGTCAGCTCGGAGCGCGGCCGGAGGCCAGGGTGGCGGGAGTAATTGGGCGCTGTACTCTGAGGGCGCACTGAGGAGTGGGGCCCCGGGCTCTAGGCCGCCATCTTCATTCCCGCCCTCCGGAACTCTACGGAAAGTGCTCAGGGAACAAAAGCTCCCAAAAGCAAACCCGATCCGATTACTCAGACCGGCCCCGGGTAAGGGCGGTGCAACTCCGCCTGGGGCAAAGACACTTGAGAATCACTACAACAGGCCCCTCCCCCAGAAGATCAACAAGAAACCCAGCCAGGACCAAGTTCACCTACCAAGGAGTGCAGTTTCAATACCAAGGAGAGCAGCGGAATTCCAGAGGAGGAGAAAGCAAAGCACGGAACTCATGGCTTTCTCCCCATGATTCTTTAGCCTTGCAGTTAATTTTTTTTTTCTATGTCAATTTTTTCTTCTTCTGCTAAATTTTTTTTAACTTTTACCCTTTTCTTTTTTAACGTTTTTTAACTAGTTTATCTAATATATATATATATATATATATTTTTTCCTTTTTATATTTTTTCTTTATTGGTTTTCTTTTTTTAATTTTTTTTTTTCTTTCTGACCTCTTTTCATCCCCTTTCTCCCCCCTCACGATTTGGGATCTCTTCTGATTTGGCTAAAGCATATTTTCCTGGGGTTGTTGCCACCCTTTTAGTATTTTACTTGCTCCTTCATATACTCTTATCTGGACAAAATGACAAGGTGGAAAAATTCACCACAAAAAAAAGAACAAGAGGCAGTACCAAAGGCTAGGGACCTAATCCATACAGACATTGGTAATATGTCAGATCCAGAGTTCAGAATGACGATTCTCAAGGTTCTAGCCGGGCTCGAAAAAGCCATGGAAGATATTAGAGAAACCCTCTCGGGAGATATAAAAGCCCTTTCTGGAGAAATAAAAGAACTAAAATCTAACCTAGTTGAAATCAAAAAAGCTATTAATGAGGTGCAAACAAAAATGGAGGCTCTGACTGCTAGGATAAATGAGGCAGAAGAAAGAATTAGTGATATAGAAGACCAAATGACAGAGAATAAAGAAGCTGAGCAAAAGAGGGACAAACAGCTACTGGACCACGAGGGGAGAATTCGAGAGATAAGTGACACCATAAGACGAAACAACATTAGAATAATTGGGATTCCAGAAGAAGAGGAAACAGGGGAGCAGAAGGTATATTGGAGAGAATTTCCCCAATATGGCAAAGGGAACAAGCATCAAAATCCAGGAGGTTCAGAGAACCCCTCTCAAGATCAATAAGAACAGGTCCACACCCCGTCACCTAATAGTAAAATTGACAAGTCTTAGTGACAAAGAGAAGATCCTGAAAGCAGCCCGGGAAAAGAAGTCTGTAACGTACAATGGTAAAAATATTCGATTGGCAGCAGACTTATCCACAGAGACCTGGCAGGCCAGAAAGAGCTGGCATGATATATTCAGAGTACTAAATGAGAAAAACATGCAGCCAAGAATACTATATCCAGCTAGGCTATCATTGAAAATAGAAGGAGAGATTAAAAGCTTCCAGGACAAACAAAAACTGAAAGAATTTGCAAATACCAAACCAGCTCTACAGGAAATATTGAAAGGGGGCCTCTAAGCAAAGAGAGACCCTAAAAGTAGTAGATCAGAAAGAAACAGAGACAATATACAATAACAGTCACCTTACAGGCAATACAGTGGCACTAAGTTCATATCTCTCAATACACACCCTGAATGTTAATGGGCTAAATGCCCAAATCAAAAGACACAGGATATCAGAATGGATAAAAAAAACAAAACCCATCTATATGTTGCCTACAAGAAACTCATCTTAAACCCGAAGACACCTCCAGATTTAAAGTGAGGGGGTGGAAAAGAATTTACCATGCTAATGGACATCAGAAGAAAGCAGGAGTGGCAATCCTTATATCAGATCAATTAGATTTTAAGCCAAAGACTATAATAAGAGATGAGGAAGGACACTATATCATACTCCAAGGAACTGTCCAACAAGAAGATCTAACAATTTTAAATATCTATGCCCCTAACGTGGGAGCAGCCAACTATATAAACCAATTAATAACAAAATCAAAGAAACATATCGACAATAATACAATAATAGTAGGGGACTTTAACACTCCCCTCACTGAAATGGACAGATCATCCAAGCAAAAGATCAACAAGGAAATAAAGGCCTTAAATGACACACTGGACCAGATGGACATCACAGCTATATTCAGAACATTTCATCCCAATCAACAGAATACACATTCTTCTCTAGTGCACATGGAACATTCTCCAGAATAGATCACATTCTTGGTCCTAAATCAGGTCTCAACCATTAACAAAAGATTGGAATCATTCCCTGCATATTTTCAGACCACAATGCTCTGAAGCTGGAACTCAATCACAAGAGGAAATTTGGAAAGAACCCAAATACATGGAGACTAAACAGCATCCTTCTAAAGAATGAATGGGTCAACCAGGAAATTAAAGAAGAATTGAAAAAATTCAGGGAAACAAATGATAATGAAACCACAACGGTTTAAAATCTGTGGGACACAACAAAGGCGGTCCTGAGAGGAAAATATATAACGGTACAAGCCTTTCTCAAGAAACAAGAAAGGTCTCAGGTACACAACCTAAAGGAGCTGGAGAAAGAACAAGAAAGAAATCCTAAACCCAGCAGGAGAAGAGAAATCATAAAGATCAGAGCAGAAATCAATGAAATAGAAACCAAAAAAACAATAGAACAAATCAACGAAACTAGGAGCTGGTTCTTTGAAAGATAATGAGATTGATAAACCCTTGGCCAGACTTATCAAAAAGAAGAGAGGACCCAAATAAATAAAATCATGAATGAAAGAGGAGAGATCACAATGAACACCAAAGAAATACAGACAATTATAAGAACATACTATGAGCAACTCTACGCCAACAAATTTGACAATCTGGAAGAAATGGATGCATTCCTAGAGACATATAAACTACCACAACTGAACCAGAAAGAAATAGAAAGCCTCAACAGACCCATAAGCAGTAAGGAGATTGAAACAGTCATCAAAAATCTCCAAACAAACAAAAGCCCAGGGCCAGATGGCTTCCCGGGGGAATTCTACCAAACATTTAAAGAAGAACTAATTCCTATTCTCCTGAAACTGTTCCAAAAAATAGAAATAGAAGGAAAACCTCCAAACTCATTTTATGAGGCCAGCATCACCTTGATCCCAAAACCAGACAAGGATCCCATCAAAAAAGAGAACTACAGACTAATATCCTTGATGAACACAGATGCAAAAATTCTCGCCAAAATACTAGCCAATAGGATTCAACAGTACATTAAAAGGATTATTCACCACGACCAAGTGGGATTTATTCCAGGGCTGCAAGGTTGGTTCAACATCCGCAAATCAATCAATGTGATACAACACATTAATAAAAGAAAGAACAAGAACCATATGATACTCTCCATAGATGCTGAAAAAGCATTTGACAAAGTACAGCATCCCTTCCTGATCAAAACTCTTCAAAGTGTAGGGATAGACGGCACATACCTCAATATTATCAAAGCCATCTATGAAAAACCCACCGCAAATATCATTCTCAATGGAGAAAAACTGAAAGCTTTTCCGCTAAGGTCAGGAACACGGCAGGGATGTCCGTTATCACCATTGCTATTCAACATAGTACTAGAAGTCCTAGCCTCAGCAATCAGACAACAAAAGGAAATTAAAGGCATCCAAATCGGCAAAGAAGAAGTCAAACTATCACTCTTCGCAGATGATATGATACTGTATGTGGAAAACCGAAAAGACTCCACTCCAAAACTGCTAGAACTTGTACAGGAATTCAGGAAAGTGTCAGGATATAAAATCAATGCACAGAAATCAGTTGCATTTCTCTACACCAACAACAAGACAGAAGAAAGAGAAATTAAGGAATCCATCCCATTTACAATTGCACCCAAAACTATAAGATACCTAGGAATAAACCTAACCAAAGAGGCTAAGAACTCTATATTCAGAAAACTATAAAGTACTCATGAAAGAAATTGAGGAAGACACAAAGAAATGGAAAAATGTTCCATGCTCCTAGATTGGAAGAATAAATATTGTGAAAACGTCTATGCTACCTAAAGCAATCTACACATTTAATGCAATTCCTATCAAAGTGCCATCCATTTTTTCAAAGAAATGGAACAAATAATCCTAAAATTCATATGGAACCAGAAAAGACCTTGAATAGCCACAGCAATATTGAAAAAGAAAGCCAAAGTTGGTGGCATCACAATTCCAGACTTCAAGCTCTATTACAAAGCTGTCATCATCAAGACAGCATGGTACTGGCACAAAAACAGACACACAGATCAATGGAACAGAATAGAGAGCCCAGAAATTGACCCTCAACTCTATGGTCAACTCATCTTCGACAAAGCAGGAAAGAATGTCCACTGGAAAAAAGACAGCCTCTTCAATAAATGGTGTTGGGAAAATTGGACAGCCACATGCAGAAAAATGAAATTGGATCATTTCCTTACACCACACACGAAAATAGACTCAAAATGGATGAAGGATCTCAATGTGAGAAAGGAATCCATCAAAATCCTCGAGGAGAACACAGGCAGCAACCTCTTCGACCTCAGCCGCAGCAACATCTTCCTAGGAACATTGCCATAGGCAAGGGAAGCAAGGGCAAAAATGAACTATTGGGATTTTATCAAGATCAAAAGCTTTTGCACAGCAAAGGAAACAGTTAACAAAACCAAAAGACAACTGTCAGAATGGGAGAAGCTATTTGCAAATGACATATCAGATAAAGGGCTAGTGTCTAAAATCTATAAAGAACTTAGCAAACTCAACACCCAAAGAACAAATAATCCAATCAAGAAATGGGCAGAGGACATGAACAGATATTTCTTCAAAGAAGACATCCAGATGGCCAACAGACAGATGAAAAAGTGCTCCACATCACTCGGCATCAGGGAAATACAAATCAAAACCACAATGAGATATCACCTCACACCAGTCAGAATGGCTAAAATTAACACGTCAGGAAATGACATGCTGGCGAGGATGTGGAGAAAGGGGAACCCTCCTACACTGTTGGTGGGAATGCAAGCTGGTGCAACCACTCTGGAAAACAGCATGGAGGTTCCTCAAAATGTTGAAAATAGAACTACCCTATGACCCAGCAATGCACTGCTGGGTATTTACCCTAAAGATACAAACGTAGTGATCCGAAGGGGCACGTGCACCCAAATGTTTATAGCAGCAATGTCTACAATAGCCAAACTATGGAAAGAACCTAGATGTCCATCAACAGATGAATGGATAAAGAAGATGTGGTATACATACACAATGGAATACTACGCAGCCATCAAAAGAAATGAAATCTTGCCATTTGTGACGATGTGGATGGAACTAGAGGGTATCATGCTTAGCGAAATAAGTCAATCGGAGAAAGACAACTATCATATGATCTCCCTGATATGAGGGAGAGGAGATGCAGCATGGGGGGGTTAAGGCGGTAGGAGAAGAGTAAATGAAACAAGATGGGATTGGGAGGGAGACAAACCATAAGTGACTCTTAATCTCATAAAACAAACTGAGGGTTGATGGGGGTAGGGGGGTTGGGAGAGGTGGCGTGGGATTATGGACACTGGGGAGGGTATGTGCTATGGTGAGTGCTGTGAAGTGTGTAAACCTGGCGATTCGCAGACCTGTACCCCTGGGGATAAAAATGTATTATATGTTTATAAAAAATAAAAAAAGACAAATATGAAATTTTAAAACATTTAAAAAAAATATTTATCTATTGAATGGTGACTGCATGACAGATTCCAGAATTAAATGGTTTCTTCTTATCTCAGGTTTTCTCTGGCTTCTAATAAATTGGGAGCTCTAGGAAATGCTGTACTTCTTAATATTTGGCAGCTTGTAGCTCCATTTGCATATAATTTAAATATTTTAAAGTAAAATTAGAAATTTATATTTCTAAAGTTACTTTTAATATGCCAAATGATGTTATTCTCAGACTAAGACTCATATAGCCCATCTAGAATGTTCCTCCCGACTATGCTTTCTTTTTTTTTTTTTTTAAAGGTTATTTAAGGGTATTATTTTTATTTGTACTTAGTTTGTAGATACAGATCTATAAACTGATATTATCACTGAGCTACTATAATCATATTGGGAATCAAATCTGTTTCTCCGAGAACTCTCTTATCTGTTATACTACTAAGTTTGCTTCATGTATAGTTAGAATCAATCATTTATTTATTTACATAGGCTCCATGCCCAGTGTAGGGACTGAACTCACCGAGATCAAGACCAGAGCTGAGCTCAAGAGTTGGACACTTAATTGTCTGAGCCATCCAGGTGCCCCTTTAATCAACTTTTTTTTTTTTTTTAAAGATTTTATTTATCTATTTGACAGAGAGAGAGATCACAAGTAGGCAGAGAGGCAGGCAGAGAGAGAGGGAGAAGCAGGCTCCCTGCCGAGCAGAGACCCTGATGTGGGGCTCGATCCCAGGACCCTGAGATCATGACCTGAGCCGAAGGCAGAGGCTTAACCCACTGAGCCACCCAGGCATCCCTTTAATCAACTTTTTAATTTAGTAACGAGTAAAAGCACATTTGCTAGAGACGATAAACCAGGAATTGCTTGGGAAATGGCTGCAGTTCATTTTAAAGTTATTAAGATATTGCCCCCCAATCTGTGTTTTGTTAATTTTTCAGTCCTGACACGTATTACCCCCACTTGGAGCAATAAATTATAAATACCCATTTTTATTTCTGTAAGATAATACTGAGGTTTGTAAAAAATATTGTTTTACCACGATATTAGTTATATGCCACTAGACTAAGCATAATTTGTCTATTTTGATACATGAGCAAAAACTGATGCTTCTAAAATGTATTCAGTTTTCTGCTTTCTAGATTTGATAGGGTCTAGTGGACACTGCTGTTTCCTTTTACAGACATAATTTTAAAAACAATAACAGTGTAGAATAAAAATCTGTTATTCTATGAACATCAAATATAGGTGCTTTTATTCAAATACACTTAGTTGTAATTAGGCCAAATTTGGACTTTTCCTAGACTGAACTCTTGAGGCCTCAACAGTGACAATTTGTTTGATGGCGATTTTTTTTTTTTTAAAGATTTTATTTGTTTATTTGACAGACAGAGATCGCAAGTAGACAGAGAGGCAGAGAGAGGAGGAAGCAGGCTCCCTACCAAGTAGAGAGCCCAATGCGGGACCCGATCCTAGAACTCTGGGATCATGACCTGAGCCGAAGGCTTTAGCCCACTGAGCCACCCAGGTGCCCCTGATGGTGATATTTTTAGTGCCATGACAGTTTCACTTTCCTTGTGTAAAAGTATGTTCACTGCTTTATCAGATATATGATAGCACAGTGTAGGAATGTTGTTCATAATCAAAACACTCCTCATAGGTTACACAAAGACCATCTTAATTACTGAAATAAGCCTACTTCTTTGTGCCTTAGTTTTCTCACTTGTGAAAGCGGGGTACTAGTGTTGTTTCCTATTCTGGAATAATTTAGATTTCCTTATTTTTTTTTAAAATTAAGGGAAAAACCAATTCCAAGGCTTATAATACTGTAATAATAAAAAGAAATGCCAGTTTTTTTTTGTATATACTCATAAGCCTATTTCCAAAAATTCCTTATTCCAGATATTAAATTACTTAATAAGAAAGAAAAAATGTAAAAGCCACTCTTTATTGCACATGTACAATATATTTAACAATCTCTGTGTTAAACAAATCACTAAAGTAGTTACATTTTGGACATGCATTGTTCTTTAAACTACTGAAAGTAAGTATTTTAATTCTTCAGGTGAGTAATCCTGTAATTTGGAAAGGATTAACACATCTCTTTCTATTGGGGGTCTTTCACATTTACTGTTCTGTTCTTACAATAAATAAAAATGTTGCATTAATGCTATTATTAGGTCTGTTTAAAGAATAGCCAGCTTTTTTGATAATAGAACAGAAAATAAGTAGAGATAATTGGAAACCAAAACTGAATATACCCTGCTAGATTAATTCCCAGAAAGTATAATTTATATTTAATGCACATAATTTGCCTAAGAATAAGTGGTGATTGACTAAATATTTTTTCAGCAAAGATACTATCTACCCAGATTATCATTTCATTTTGTATTTTTCCTACTTTTCAGTGGAGGGAAAACCTCAGTCTTTACAATTAAGTATAAAAGCAGTATTGTAAAATTAGAGCCCATAAATCCTAAACCAGGGGGAATTATGAAATTAATTATGAAATTAATAGTGCATTGTTGCTAAGTGCTAGACAAACTAGCTTCTCAGTAAACTGTAGTTCATTGCATGAAAAACATTAATAAATAAGTCCATTATTCTCATACTTTCTATAAACACCAACAATTTATATAATGCAACATTATAAAAACTTCAAAACACATTTTTAAAAAGGTTTAATTGCTATCTACATCATTTGTGATAGTTCAACTGTAGTAAGATATGAAAATTCCTAAAACGGAAAGAAAAAATAGCAAAGAAAGCAGAAAACAATGAATCCAATGACCCAGTTCACTGAATAAATATAGATGATCACCATATCCATGTCAAACCACCATCCACGGCTATCATCCTCAAAGTGCAGATAATCCATCCTGTGTGCACCATGTGGGAATTGCCTTCTTGTGACTGGAGCTGCACGTCTATGGAAACCTACAAGATGCATCAACACGTTATTGTAAAGCGCATGGAATTCAGGTATGTGCTCAGAAAGGAAGCTGTGTTACGAACACTGGGACCGTGAATAGAGCAGATCTTGATGTCATTGAGTGATATATTGTATTCCTGACAGTTTGTTTCCCCCCAATGATAAACAATAGTCAGAGTCTCTTTTAGTTATGGGTTCTAAGGGCAGGATCAGTAAATTAGCAAAGAGTATGGGGTATGGAGTCAGGAGACCTATTCTTGTTCTGTCACTCTCTTTGGGTCTCTGACTGCTCATTTATACCATCTAATGACTTAATCACAACGGATCCTCACAAATTTTTAAATTATTTTCACAGGCAAGCAATTTCTACATTTGAACTCGATTCAGGTTGTATTGTCACAACCGCTCTTTGTAACTAGTGATCACCAACTTAACCTTTTATCTCATACCTTGAGAATTTTATTGGTATTTGAATAAAATTCTATGCAGAAAATATCTCGTTTTAGCACTGAACAAACTGGACATACAAAATGGTACACCTTTGAAGAAATTTAGGTTTAATTTTTATAAATTTTAAAGCATGGGCTTACTTAAGGAGATTGGTATATAAAAAGCCAATCTCAAAATCTCTAGCAACAACCTTGAAGAAAATGCACGGGGTATGTGACGTGGAATGTTAGCAGTAAGTCAAGGTGCTACGGGGGTACTTCTGCAATGGACATAATTCTGTTCCCAACCTGATTATGATTTCAGGCCTCTCTAGTTTTCACATACAGAAAGTTTTTTTTCTGTTATATTCTGTCATATGGTGTTTAGATTGGCTCTAGCTGGTTTTTCATGCCCTTGTCTGCTCTTTGCTGGTGATGTCAAGAGAGACATGAAGCTCTAAAATGAAAGCACTGCTTAAGAACATAGGAGAAGGAGAAACTATAACAGGAACACAGGAATACATAAAATCATTTAAATTGAAAACAACATAGAACCTGGACCTGCCAATTGATATTTCACTATGAGATGTTAGTTTGTAAAAACCCCTCTTGCTATGGTAAAAGTCACATCAGTGGTTGAAAGGATATGAAAAATGCAACCAGTCAGTCATTTGATTGGACTCCAAGTGCCAGAAAATTATAAAACCAACCAACCAGCCATCAAACAAACAAAAATACAAACAGACCAAAAATGACCTACTGTATCCTTTGGCTACTCAGGGCTCTGAAACTCAACTAGTATACTACAGAAGACAACTAGATCTGATCAGAAGTGTTTAGTAAAGGGACTAATTTTACCAGAAATTAATGCACTCAGTATTTAATAGTAGTAGGTGTGAAATTTTTTGTATGTGAGTGTGTACTTGTCAGTGCTTACGTTTTGGTACCAGAAAAACTACCAGAAAAAGCTAAAGAAAACATCATCTATATGGATAAAGGGAACATCTAGTGGAAACACCACCATGGGATCCTTCCCAGGCAGCTGGTGGCTCTTTGATCTGTTTTTAGCTGAAGTGTTTGAGAGCTGCCTTACAGCACAGGAACACATGTGCAGGGAGGAACTTTCCTGGCGGGGGTTCCTAAATGCAGAGCATTTCAGGAAACCATAAAACCGCCACAATGGTCCTGATTTTAGCTGGTCGGGCCAAATGGCCACTTGCATTGCTATGTGTTTGTGGGTTTTTTTGGTCCCTATAGTGAAGGTAATCACCAGTCAGTGCCTGAAGGTGACCAAGATCAGAGGCAGCGACAAGTCCCAAGCTGATATCTTGTAGACATTAGGATCCTGGTGCCCAATTCTCAGGCCAGGGTGATCAGAGGGTGATAGGATCATTTTTTTGGACCCCAGTGGCTGTACAGTTGGGTGAGGATATCCTTGCAGATCAAAGCCTCTAGTGCTTCACCCTCACTATTCCAGCAACCCATCACTGCACCAGCTTCCACATGGATACCTTCTCTGACAGGTTAGTGGCTATTGTTCACACAGAAGCCAGTGCCCCCAAAAGCTCACAGTTGTGTATTGCACAGGCCACTCACTGACAGTATAGACCCCTGAACTTGAGACTCCTTGGGGGTGACTGGTGTTGGACTCCAATGTGGCTGCTGCAGCCCCAACTTAGCTCTAGTGTGTAATGTGTGCACAGGTGCCACCCCCAAGGGTATAGAGGCCTTCCAAACACTCTGACACAACCTTCCTCCCACCTTATTAAGAGAGCCATTCTTCCTATGGCTTCCCTGGACAAAGCTAAAATCCCATCTGTCCTGAGACTGACCTTGCTAGTCATGTTTCAGACGTTCTAGCCCTCAATTTCAGGCAGTGAAGTAGACCCTTCCACTCTGTCTACAGCTATGGGTAGATCTATACATACAGCAATCTGGAAGAAAGACAGAGTACAGCAGGAGAGAGATGGAGGAATTTAGGACCAGATACATGTATCTACAGAAAGAGACATAAGATAGAACCTATGGAGGCAAATGCAGATGGAGATACAGGTGTATCTGTGTATATATCTAACAGGCAAATAGAATTCTTTTCTGATTTGCAGACTCTGAACATAAAGGTGTTGGAAAGTGGGCCTTAAATGAAGAAATTCAAAATCTCTCATCTCCCAGGGTAAAATGTTAATATTTTGAGGCAGAATTTAAAAAACAAGGAAATAAACTGCTGGCACCCACATTAAAAAAAAAAGTGGTAGTTCTTGTATGACTAAATGAAAGTATTACTGAGAGATATTACATCTCCTTGTGAAATAACTGCACTTTTTTTCGGTAATATGTACCTGCTAATTATTTAGAGCTTGAACATAAGCTTGCCCAATGGCAACATCTCTTGGTTGACCAATACATAGTTTCAGAGTCTTCTAAAAAAAAAAAAAAAATCAAATTTCAAAGGACTGATAATCTGATCGTAATCTTTGGTTTTTACTTACTAATGCCTACTTTAAGTATTTCTGTCCTTATTAGTCTTAGTGGGGACAATAGAATAAATTATGGAAAGGCTATAATTTTGGTAGCTGCTAGTAACTCTGGTGATAAAAGTTCTGTGAGGCTCAAGCTTTAAGCAGATTCTCGTTCATCCATTTTAACAATGGAAGAACACTAAACATGCTTCAGATCAAGCTGCTTATTCTGATGGCAAGGTTACACTCACTTGGGTAGTAGTATTTAAAGTCAAACTTCTTTGATCAAAGATAATTCTAGATAACTGTTTATTTAAGAAAAGTACATAGCATCTTAATTTTTGTAATCAATGAACATGCAATAACTTTCCATTTAGTTGTGTCTTTTCTGATTACTTTCATCAATATTTTATAATTTTCAGTAAATTATATTTACTTACATTATGTAGATGTAAAACATGAAATTAAAAAGGATGAGATAAAGGGGAAATGGTAAATTAGAGGGCCATATTTCAAATAGGTTTGTAATAATTCATAATGTTTTTGGCTGACTTCCTATCACATTTTATTTTTAAATTATTAATTTTTATTGCTTATAAAACGTTTACAATAGGATGATGTTTCTTCCTGTCTTTTTTGGTTGCTTTGTTAGTATTAAGTCTCTTGTGTACTTTGCACTAATATTTATCTAAAACTAGATAATATAAAGTAAAATCCATTTAACTGGGCATATGCAAACTTCAACATATTTTAACAGATAGAAAACACACCAACAAAGTCCGTCCTTCGGTAATTCGACTTCCAGTTTTCCTCAGCCAACATTACATACCATCATAACCTCTAAGTAAGAATGCCACTGTTAGTCTTCACTCAATATTATTAAAGCTTAACTTCTGTTTAGATAAGTAGAATATATTCTTTTATGTTCTCTTCCCACATTCCAGTGGGTTGCTTTGTACCCACCTGGGGGGGGTATTCTTTTTTGGAGAGCATATTAAGGGAATTTCATCCCAACGGGTTTTTACGACTATCTAACCACCATTCTCTAAACTGTAGTCATTATTTTAAGAGAAAAGGGGGTCTTTCTGTTAGTATAGGAGGGAGGGGAAGTGGGAAAAGTTTTTCGCACAAAGATTAGCCTAATACATAAACACAAATATTTCCAAAGTAGCTGATATTCCTTTTCCAAAGCTTCTTCACAAATAGAGGCTGGAGAATAGGTAGCACTATTATTGGAAATTATTATTATATAACAAAGTGATTTTTCTGACCTAAAGGATTATTTATAAACCTTAGATGTTTCAGATTTAGGTTTCAGTTGGTTGGGTCAAAGGAACGATGGTATTAATGGTATAGCCCTAGAAAAAAGTAGGGCTAAGAGAAGACATGGCACAAAAGACGAAGCATTATGTATGGGTGGGGAGATCATATGTGCTGGTTTCCCCAGGACAGTCTTAGTTTACTTTTGTTGTCCTGGTAGAAGTACTAATAGAGTGCCTCTCATTCTGAAAGTGTTCTCATTAATGCTAATTTTCAGCTCTGAACACCACAAGACTCAGGCAGTAAGTTTTTATAGGTAAGGTGGATAAGGATCATTGCTTAATATTAATTTCTTTTTCAAGAAAAAAAGAGAGGGGAGAGAAAGGGAGGGTCAGAGGGAGAGAAGATCTTAAGCAGTATCCATGCCCAGAGTGGAGCCTGATGAGGGGCTTGATCTCATGATCCGAGCTGAAATCAAGATAGCCACTTAACCCCCTGAGCCACCCAGGTACCCCTTAAATTTTGTCTAGGTGGGGAGTTAGTAAGTAGGTTTTTGTAAATATTTTGGGATTTTCAAAGCTATACATTGGATGGGATGATTGTAATTTCTCAATCAAAATCTGATGAAAGGAAAATCACCTCACAGATATTGTTACTTGGTACGTATTAGATTATGACATCAGAAGAATTGCAAGAATACTAACCAGTGATTAATTCCAGTAATCAGTAACTGATTCCCCTGTAAAATGATCACAATGAAAGGACCTAATCACTGGGCTACCATGAGGATTAGATGAATTAATACATATAAAGCACAGGCCTGGTCCATTATAAAGGTTCAGTGCATGTCAGATTTTTCTTCTTACATTATTATTACTATTGTTACTATTAATATGTGGAAGAAGCTACCTTTTCTTGCCAGAGTTTGTTTTTCATATTATGTCTATCTTTTCTGGATAAATCAATGAGTTGACCATTGATGGTTCAAACAAAATGGTTTCTAACTGTTTAATTATGAGTTGATTTCTTCAAGGCAGTGGGTAATTTTAAGTACATTCTCAGGGTATAGACACTGAAACTATGAGATCTACTTAACATTTATAGAGGGCATATTTACGATCTGTGAGTTGCTGAGGATTTTAAGGTATTTTAGGAAACTATTAGGAAACATTATTATATATTATATATATTAAGAAACGAAGGTATTTTAGGAAACTAGGAGTCTAGAGCAGTGTTTCTCAATCTTTTTTTTTTAAATTAGCACCCCCATAAGGGGAAAAATAAGTTAAATTTAAATTTATGTATTCTAATCAATAAATTAACTTAAACCTACTTTCTTCCTAATGAGAGACAATAAATAGGAAAGAATAAGATTTTGTCAGGTACAGTTAAGCTTTTGAGGGCCACAAACCAAAGTATTGCCTAGGATTTTTTGGTGGCCCCCCAAACCAATCTTTGCCCCCCAAAATCCTAGGATGGCCTAGGAGACAGTATGCCTAAAACCATCATAATAGTGAAATATAGACATATATATATATAGTGATATAGGCAACTACTTTATTCCAAGAGCATTTGGATTGGAATTAATGGAGTGAAAACTTCTGCACCAGGAATTCACTTTTACATGGACTTAACCACAACCTATTACTGGTGAAAACCAATAATAGTCTGGTATTCAGACATGGCTTAAAGAGTATCTAATAATATTAGTACTTCTACCTGTGCTATTTTAAAGTAAAGAACACAGTAAAAACATAAACTTCATACTCCCCCCCCCCCCTCCCCCCATATATTACAGGGAAAAAAAGCACTGTGCAGGGAAAATCATCTTCATCAAGAGATCAGAAAATTTGGATTCTTGTGCCAATATTAAACATAACCATTCAGTCAAGTCAAAATAGTGTCTCTGTATTTTGCAAGATGTTCATATGGTTTTCCTTCTTTAATCTGTTAAGGTGATGAATTCACACAGATTTTTAAAAAAATGTTGAATAATTTAAAGTGACAGATTTTCCAATGTTTTATCATTCCTTCATACCTAGGACAAATTACATGTATTCATGATACTCATTTTCATATACTGATGAGTTCAGCTTTATATATTTTATATGGAATTTTTATGCCTATGTTTGTAAGGAAGATTGGTGTATAATTTTCTGTTTTATGTTATTTTTGCCTGGTTTATCATTATTTTATTGGCTTTTTAAAATATGTTGGCAAATGGGTGACAATTCTACATGGGTCTCTGTGTCTGCGTATCTTGTAAACAGAAGTAATGACTGCTTCTATTCTGTACTGTTTCTTTCTTTTTTTTTTTTTTAAAGATTTTATTTATTGATTTGACAGAGAGAGATCACAAGTAGACAGAGAGGCAGGCAGAGAGAGAGAGAGGGAAGCAGGCTCCCTGCCGAGCAGAGAGCCCGATGCGGGACTCGATCCCAGGACCCTGAGATCATGACCTGAGCCGAAGGCAGTGGCTTAACCCACTGAGCCACCCAGGCGCCCTCTGTACTGTTTCTTGAAAGATATTCCTATAGCATACAATCTTGGCAGACAGGATGTTCCCCTTTGGGAACATACTATATTTGAAATTTATAAAATAATTGAATTTTGGGGCACCTGGATGGCTCAGATGGTTGAGTATCTGACTTTTGATTTAGGCTCAGGTCAATATCTCAGTGTCGTGAGATTAAGCCCCGCATTGGGCTCCGTGCTGAGCATGGAGCCTGCTTAAGACTTTTCTCTCTGCCCCCACCTCCTGCTTGTACTCTCTCTCTTAAAAAAAAAAAAAAAATTAGAAAAAGAACTAAATTTTATGAGCTCAGAGCTCTCCAGGTAATACAACCCAGTGTGTGTGTGTAGGTATCATCTGGCCCTATCTGTAATGTCCTAGGAGAAAAAGGGATCAGGTATCCATCATCAATTCTGCTGTTTTGACTAATGTTGTGAGTAACAGACCATCCTTTGTTTCTGCCCCAGGAATCTTACACTTTTTGCAAACATCCATGAAAGTGGAAGACTAATTTGTTAGCTTGCTAATTAATAGGGTAAAATCTCAGACCCTTGAGAGTTCTCAATATTTACAATCTTGTGTCTTTTTACTCTATGAAACAATGTGGATAAAATTACAATCCTTGATGGTTTGGTGAATCTAGCCTATAAAACCATTTGGCCCTGTTGTCTTTTCAAGTCTGGGGGTAAATTTTTAAATTCCAATTCTTTACTAGTTGTATCAGTTTCTTTATTAATCACCAGTCTGTTAATGTTTTCTAAGGTTTTCTTAAGTTTTTCCATTTTTATATATTATCCATTCAATCCAAGTTTTTAAACATATTGGACTAAAATTTGCATAATTGTGGTACCTTTAGTGCTCCACGCAAATAATCTGGTCTTCTGAGTACATCATTTATTTTGCACTTCTCTGCTGCTGAGAAGGTTAGGCATGGCCATGAGACTTGACCAATGAAAATGACTGTTCAAACAAAATATTCTGCATTGCTTCTGGGTAGAGCATTTATCAGTTTGAAAGGCTGCAGCAGTCTTTTCCCTTCCTCCCTAGCAACTACCAAAATACCAGACAGACTGCTCAGTCAGCTTTGGTCATAAAGCTTAAGATGATATGGCACAGAGGACTCAGGAGTTAAGGGAAAATTATTTCAACATCACTAGGCATTCTGATTGAGAATCACAAAATAATCTATAAAGCTATTCAAGAAAAGGATGATAATCCCTAAAGTTGAATCTGACTTTTTTTTCCCCCATCTCTTTTTTTTTTCCTTCATGTGTGAAAGTACTCTTGGAGAAATTTCATTGTGTGAAATTGAAGAGTAACAAAGGACTGTGGAGAAAATCTCCAAGTCAGAGTTAGGTTGAGAAAAAATACAAAGAAGAAACCACATTCTAGAATCTCAAACAGGTACTTCTGCCATTTTATAGATTCTATTTTCTAAAAACAATTTTACCTCTGAAGGATTTTTCTCCTATCCTAGAAGATAAAGGCCATCACTCCCTGCCCCTCCGTATGGTTTAAGTTTACATTCACCATCAGAGACTATAAATAAGGTAGTCTCCATTATTTTGAAGACTCTTTCAGAGACATAAAGGTTGTGCACAATTATCTCATATATTTTTTCAATTTTAGCAACTTTCACAGTGCTTATACTGGATACTAAATGTATTTGCTGAATGGATGGATGAGTGAGTGCCTGTATATAAGGAAAGACATCAGAAAATAGAATGAATAATTAGCCTGTTTTTCCAGAATGTTTCAAATCAGGCCTCCCAAATATATTTTTAGCAGGAACAGAATATTATTATGAATGTATTTGAGATGCATTTTGTAGCTCTTAAGAAAAAATATTCTTTAGAAGTTAGTTCAGAGAGCACTGAAATTAGTATTAAAAGGGAAAGAGTCATCTGTCATATGCCAAGCATTGGGCAAAGCCTCAGATATATCATTGAACAAGAGAGACACACTGCATGCTCAGAGCTTAAATCTGGTTTCGGAATGAACAACGATGACAGACTACTACTGATTGATTCTTATTTTACAGTCATTGCAATAAGTATCAAATTCATCAACACTCTGTAAATAAGGGAATTAGTTAAGGCAACTTCTACTAAGATTTGAACCTATTTCTTTTTCTCTCATCTGGGGACCATTTGATTTCCAATTCTGCTAGTTAACAACTGTGTGATCCTGAGCAAGTTACTTCACCTTTCTTACTGAGTTTCTGGAGATAATGAATGAGGACAGTAAGATCTTTCCAACCTTACCCATCTTACATCTTACATGTAGTTAGGTGCTTTAAAAAAAGGAAGTATGCGATATCCTTCATGTGTGATGAGACAGACAAAAGGTTGAAGCACAGTATTTTACTGCTGTCTTTTTCGTATTACATAAGACATTTATAGTGCCAAGTTGATTGATCTAAGTAGGCCTTAGCAGAGGTGGAGTGATATTTTTATAGTCAAAAGTAGGTATAGAGTTACTCTGTTAATATACTTGAAAAGCTAATACAAAATGAATTTTAAATGTCATCTTTTTCTCCTGTATTTTTAGGATACCAGAGTCAAATGTACAAGTCCTATAAGATTAATTTTTTTTCTAATGAATACATTAAAGTATGTGTGGATTACATATAGTTCTATAACACCTGTTTAATTTTCAGTATACAGTTGAACCTTGAACAACATGGATTTGAGCTGTGCGGGGACACTTACAAGTGGATTCTTTTTTTTTTTTAAAGATTTATTTACTTTAGAGAGAAAGAGAATGTGAGCTGGGGAGGGGCAGAGGGAGGGAAAGAAAGAATCTCAAGCAGACTCCCCCCTGAGCACGGAGTCCCATGCAGAGGCTCCATCTCACCACCCTGAGATCATGACTTGAGTTGAAGAGTCGGGGGGTTAAACAACTAAGCCACCCAGGTGCCCCACAAGTGGATTTTTTCCCAATAAATACATACACAGTAATGTAAAAGTATTCTCTTTTCCTTATGATTTTCTTAACATTTTTCTCTTGCTTTATAGTAAGAATACAGTATGTAATACATATACAAGTAGACTGTATATCTTATCAGCCAGGCTTCTGGTCAGCAGTTGGTTATAAGTAGCTTTGAAGGAGTCAAAATTTAAGTGTGGATTTTTAATTATGGAGGGGTATTGGCAACCTTAACATCTGTATTGTTCAAGGGTCAACTGTAGTTTATAAAGTTGTCAGGCAAAATCACAAAAAATTCTGTTTTGTTTCTGTTAAGGTAAAAAATGAATATCATGATTTCTTTCAAAGATATTTTTGTGGCAAAAATATATAACACGAAATCTGCCATTTTAACAATTTTTTGGTGTACAACTCAATAGCATTAATTACATTTACAAAGTTGTACAACCATTATCACAAAGACAACCTTTGTAGCCATTAAGGAGTAATTTCCCATTCTCCTCAGTCTCTGGTAACCTCTAATCAATGAATTTGTCTATTCCGGGTATCGCATAGGAGTCAGATCATAAAATATTCATCCTTTGGGGTCTGAGTATTTCACCCAGTGTAACATTTTCAAGGTTCACTGATACTGTAAGCAGGTATCATAAATTCATTTCTTTTCATGGCTAAATAATATCCCGTGGTATATACATACAATGTATGTACAATGTATGTACAATATCCTATTGTATGTATATACCACATTTCTGTTTATCCATTGATTTGTTTATGGCTACCTGGATTGCTTCCATTTGTTGTCTATGATGAATAATGCTACAGTAAACATTGGGATACAAGTATCTCTTCGAGTTCTTGTTTTCAGTTCTTTGGGGTATATATCTAGGAGAAGATCTGTTAAGTCATGGTAATTCTATATTTAGCTTTTTGAGGAAACTCCAAAATATTTTTGCAGTGGGATGCATCATTTTACTTCACTACCAGCAATCTTTGAGGATTCCTATTTCTCCACATTCTTGTAAATACTTGTTTTCTGTTAAAAATTTTTGTTAGAGCTGTTCTAGTAGCTGTGATCTCATTGTGGTTTTCATTCCCTTAATGACTAATGATGTTGAGCCTTTTAAAATATCCTTATTGGTTATTTGTATATCTTTGGAGAAATGTCTATTTCAAGTCTGTTGCTCATTTTTTTTTTTTAAAGATTTTATTTATTTATTTGACAGAGAGAGATCACAAGTAGACGGAGAGGCAGGCAGAGAGAGAGAGAGGGAAGCAGGCCTCTCGCTGAGCAGAGAGCCCGATGTGGGACTCGATCCCAGGACCCTGAGATCATGACCCGAGCCGAAGGCAGCGGCTTAACCCACTGAGCCACCCAGGCGCCCCCTGTTGCTCATTTTTTAATTGGGTTGTCTTACTGAGTTCTTTATATATATATTCTGGGTATTAAGCCCTTATGAAATATGATTTGTAAATGTTTTCTCGTATGGAGGCTGCATTTAATGAAGTTCAGTTTTTTAATTTTAGTGTTCATGTTTTTGATATTATGCCCAAGAATCCAGTGGTCATGAAGATTTGCCCCTATATTTTCTTCGAAAGAGTTTTATGGTTTTCTGTCAGAATGGCTAAAATTAACACAGCAAACAACAGGTGTTGGCAAGGATGCAGAGAAGGGGCAACCCTCTTGTACTGTTGGTGGGAATGCAAACTGGGGCAGCCACTCTGGAGAACAGTATAGAGGTTCCTCAAAAAATTAAAAATAGAACTACCTGTAATCCAGCAATTTCACTAATAGGTATTTACCCAAAAGATACAAAAATACTGATTCGAAGGGGCATATGCACCCCATTTTTTTATAGCAGCAATGTCCATAATAGCCAAACTATAGAAAGAGTCCAGATGTCTATCAACAGATGAATGGATAAAGAAGATGTGGCATGCATACAACACACACACACACACAAATAGAATATTACTTAGCCATCACAAAGAATGAATGCTTGCCATTTGCAATGATGTGGATGGGGCTAGAATGTATTATGCTAAGTGAAATATATCAGTCAGAGAAAGACAAATACCATATGATCTCACCCATATATGGATTCTAAGAAAAAAAGAGATCAACATAAAGAGGAAAACAAAGGAGAGAGGGAAACCCTAAGAGACTCTTGAGGATACAGAACAAACTGAGGGCTGATGGAGGGAAGAGAGTGGGAGAATGGGCTAGATGAGTGATGGATATTAAAGAGAGCACTTGTGATGAGCACTGGATATTGTATGTCAGTGAGGAATCACTGAAATCTATTCCTAAAACCAACATTGCACTGTATGTTAAGTAAGTGCAATTTAAATTAAGAATAATGAACTAGTAACCTTATTATTTTCTGTTCTGTGTGAACTCTTAGGACATACCACATAAGCAATGTAGAATAAAATATAAATGACTAGAAACTTCGAGTTTCTAGAAACATGTAATCAGTCCTTTTAAGTTCTGCTTGGTATGTTTTGAGAAATTATCCTTATAGTCTTTCATTTTCCCAGATTAGAGAAAGCAATGAAAGAAAAAGCAGTTTCTGTGCCATTATTACTGTATTCGCTCTTTTCAATTTTAAGAAAAAGGAAATTTAAATGTAATAATGAAAAAAAAATGGGATAGAAGTTAAATGGTGTTAGATTATATTATCATATTCTACTATAACATCTATGTATATAGCCTTGCATTATATCTAGTGTAGCTATAAAATAGTTCAGCTATTTCAATACTGGTACAATTGTGATGTTTTTCTGTTTTAAGTATCTCAGGCTGTTTTGGTTAACTCTAACACAAGCCTAATTAAGGAAAGGTAAAAATTTGAAGTTTTATCTGTTCAGGCATTTGAAAGTTTTCAGTGCCAAATTATAAATCTGGAAACATGAAAATGTCTTCATATTATCCTATTAACTTTAGTGAGCTAATACTCTAATGCTATTAAAATTTGTAGGTATACATCTCATTTAATATTAATCTATTTTAAGCCATAATAAGTAAGTCCTTCTACTTCATATGCACTGCAAAAATAAAAGACACAGCTACAGCTATGGTATAGTTAATCATAGTCTTTCTGCCAGTTGACAAGAAGGATCTGGAACTTCTAAGCATGTCTTCAGATTATTAGCATACTCTTCATGTCCCCAAAGGAAACAAGCTGGGACTTTCCTAGATACTTACTACTTTTTAATTCTTTTTAGAATTTATCTCTTGAGATTACCTTTATAGCCAATTCAATCCAATTTCCTCTTTTAACAGATATATTTTTTAACATATATGTATTTACAGGTGAACAGACAAATACTTAGTGCCTTGGATACAATACCACTTTATGGTCTCCCCAAATGTCCTGGCATTTTGCTCAGAGAAGTGTTCACAGCATATTGGCTAAACTTTAGTTTGTGCAATTACTTGTAGATTTCTTAAATTTGCACTGTAGTTTCAGTTGTTTGTATTTGCTATCCAAAACAAATGGACAACTGTCACACACTATTAAACTATCACTACACTAAGCCAGGGTTAATTTCATTTTAGTGTAAAACAAACACCATCTCCTTTATTTATAGCGTTGCATTCCATCTAATTAATCTGCTCTTCATAATATTATGAATATGTTACTGCCTGGAAGTCAGAGAATTAAATAAAAGGGTTTTTTAAGGTCTTTCCATTCTGAGTCCACAGTTCTGTACTGCTGTATAACTACAAGTCCTAGCAGCTTCTAGAGTGATGTACCTCACCTTTGGTACTTTGGCTGCACATTGGAATCTCTGGAGGAACTCTAAATACTGACATCTGGGATCCATCTCCAGAGATTCTGATTTAATTGGTCTGGGATATGGCTAGGGCACCAGGATTCATTCATGGTCACAGTGTGAAATAACAAATTAATACCCAGAAACTGTTTTGCTTCAAAAAACAAAATAAAACCTTAGCTCTTTCCTTCCTTAATACAGAAAAAAAAAATTATTTTCCATCTGTTAAAGTCAGTTGAGGACCTGGAAATTTTCCGAGATGAGAAGTTCTGTTTCATAATAATTGTCTTATTTTGTAGTTGCTCTATTTTAGGAAGGCTAATTCCTGAAATTCTGGATTAAGATTATGAATGCTGATGATTATCCCTCTTGGAAGTTCTTTATCTTTTTATTAGTGTGATCAAGCTAACTGCTCACCTGAGTGGAGTGAAAAGAGTATGAATAGTTTACATTTTACTTGCTATGAGGGATACATGATGCAAACCAAATTCCTTAGAAGCTGGTTATGTCATTTTGAAAAAAATGGTTTTTACTATGCAAGTTTAATAATACTCTAAAAAAAGAAAAAAAACCCAAAATTCCTTCCATAAGTCACAATTTTTGTTAGTCTAAAATATTTTTTAAGATTTATATATACTTAACTTACTAACAATTGGAAGGCTTCTGGTCAGTAAATATGACTAATGTTCGATTGTATAACTATCTTATATGAGGAAATGCAAACTATTCTTGTTCTACTTTGTATCTGTCATGACAGGTGGTATGAGTGTTTTTGGTTGGACATGTCCCTATTTTAAAGAGAAATTCTAGTTTTCAAATCATTTGTATCTGAGCACTGAGCATCATTTCATTAAGAAACTGTTGGATTATAGATTCCATCTCTTCAATCCACCTATAATTAATACATTTTATTTAATGAGCACTTCCTTGTTACTTTATTTTTCTCTTAGATAAATGTTGAGGTTATTATGGTGCTTTCTAATAAAGTTATAGATGGAGGCTTGAGTATATAAAGATATAAGAGGCATGAAACACTCTTGTGGATAGTTATCTTTTCATTGGAGAGATTGTCCTAAGGGTGAAGCAGCCACATCTGTAAATATAAACCTTATTTATCATGAAAAGAAATAAGATTTGGAGTGATTACATGTGTTCACTTATGCTGTGCATTGCATAACTCCAGAGAGCACCTTTCAAAAACATGACAATTTTAAAGGTCCTTTCAGGACTGCAATGTGGCAGTCCTGACTTCAAAGCTCTGACTGCTTTTAGAAGAGTCTAGGAGGTAAACTCAGGTAGATAATTCTCTATGATGAGGTAGCCTAGAATAAGCTAAGGAAGAGTAAGCTATACTGTGTAAAATATATTATCTAGATTCTGGTGAATGCAAGGCACCCATTATACTTGAGTTCAGGAAGTAGAAGTGGGAGGAGAACAAGGCATGTCAATTCAAAGCAATGGCTGTGAACCCAGAGACCTGAGCCACTGATAATACAGGGCTCAGTGACTGTTAATTCCCAGTGTCCTTTTTGTTGTTTTTAACAGCTTCCATTTTCTATTGACATTATCCACTCTTTTACCTATGTTGCTCATCTTTTTCTCTTTTCATTAGTATTTTTAAATAGCTATTTTAATATCCTAGTCTTATAACTCCAACATCTAGATCACTGGGGATCTACTCCTATTTTTTGCTTCCTCTTGATTATTGGTCACATTTTCCTAACCTTTGCTTGTCTCATAATTCTTTATTATATGAATGATTCATGCAAATAGAAGTAGATATTATTTCCTCCCAAGAGAGGGCTGACTCTTTTGTCAGACAGGTAGGGTGAGCGCCTGATCACCTGAACCTGATAATAAGCTGGGGTAGAGGTAAAGTAAGGCTGCAGATTTCACTACACTCAGTCTACTGCATTCTACAGCCTATCCTATGTTTTTTTGCAGTCCTTTAATGGGACTTTATCTCTGTAGCCCTATGGAGTTCACTATGGGACCACAGGAGATTTGTATTCTGTTTTTCAGGTCTTGACTCCTCCTTGAGCACTGTCCTTTGGGTTTTTAGTTAAGAGTTTAGTAGGTCTCTATCTTCTCTAATCTGAAAGGTCTGCTTTTCAGAGGTTGTAAATGGAAGTCTATCCTTTCATCCTATAAAGTTTAAAATAGAGAAAATGTCAGACTTCTGCAGAAGGTGGTGGAGTAGGAGGATCCTAAGCTTACTTCATCCCACAAATACAACTCGATAACACTGACATCAGTGCAAATAACTCAGAAAAAAACCTGAAGACTGGCAGAACAGGCTGTCCACAGGTAAATGTAGAGAAGAGGCCACATCAAAGAAGGTAGGAAGGGTGGAGATATGGTGGAAAGCTAAACAGACCCATGGGGCTGTCTGTGGGAGGGGAGGATGCTGCAGGCTTAGAGAGTGGAGAGAAACAGACCCTCATACCAGACACCCCATATACGGGGAAACTGCATAGGGAGAGCGAATCCCTTAACATTTGGCTTTGAAAACCAGAGGGGCATAATTTCTTGCATTTTTATAATCAGTAGGGCTTAATACCTGGGACTTCAAAAATCAGTGGGCTCGGCTCTCAGAAACCTGGGAGGACTCAAGGAAAATGAGTCCCCACCCTTAAAGAGACAGCAAAACAAACAGCCCCACTGAGATTTGGCACAGAAGCAATAGTTTGAAAAACACATGGGGTGTATGAGAAGGGCGTTTGTTTACTAAACTCAGAGTAGTCTGTGCTGGAGGGGCAGGGATCTTTGGGAGACTTCTCCAAGAACAAAAGACCTGGTGGGTGCTGTTTCCCTCCCCCAGCCTAGATACACGGACACCTGCGGGAACTGGCACAGTGACAACATTCTCCACCTCCCTTACTAATAGAGTGGCCTGCCCTTGTGCATGTCTGCAGATCCACTCCCTCCAATGCAGCTGGCTTCAGCAGAATGTCTGGGCAGCTGCAGGTCCCCTCCCAAGCAGACCTTGCTGGCACTGTATGCCCTGCCCCCCAACTCTCCTGCAGACTTGCCCTCTCCATCTTACCAGAGGAGTTTGCTAAAGCAAATTCAAATCCCCTCCCATAGCAGACATGCACAAACCTCGCTAACACCACAGGCCCTGTCCCTTTGTCCTCTTGTGGACTTGGCAGACTCTCATACTCACTTGGCCAGAACCCATCCAAAGCAATGCTACAAACCTGGCAGTATGCAAGCAGAACTGACAGAAGCCAGCACCACTCCAAAGTGACTCTTTTCCTGGGGAGTAGGGGAGACAACCACACACACTAATTTGACTATGGCCCCAGGAGGGGGTTGGGGGCAGACATCTGGTCAGACTGCAGGTCTCACCAACCAATGGAAGCTTCTTAGGGGACAACACAGGGAAAGTGCTCTGCAGTTCGGTGCTACCATATCTCCGGCAAACATGTGTTCTGACTCAAGCCTAGTGTGGCTCCAGATTAGCCCACTAACAACACAGGGACCAAATGCTCCCCCAAACAGGCAGAGAGAACCAGACTGAAGATAAAGGCAGCTCAGCCACAACACTAGGACAGAGGAGACACCTCTCATGTGCCAGGTTCTGGTGAACAGGGGACATGGTACTGCAGGGCACTAAATGACCTCTTCATAAGACTACTACTTTCAAGAGCAAGAGATGTAGCTGACTTTCTTAAAAACAAACAGATAATTAGACAAAATAAGAAGACAGAAATATGTGTGAAATGAGCCATAGCAATAGAGCTAAATAAAAGAGATAAGTAATACACCTGATAGAGAATTTAAAGTAATGGTCAGAATGTCTGTAAGACCCTAAGCAAAGAGAAAATAAGAAAGAACAAATCAGAGATGAAGAACTCAATAACTGAAATTAGAGGAAGCAGAAGAATGGCTAAATGACATAGGGAACAGAGTAAAGGAAAGAAATCAAGCTGAACAGGAGACAGAAAAAATATGGGGAACTCAGTGACACCATCAAGCTTAATAATATTCACATTATAGAGATCCCACAATGAGAAGTGAGAGAAAAGGGGGCAGAAAATTTATCTGAAGAAATAATAGCTAAAAGTTTGAGTCTAGAGAAACAGAAATCCAGTTCCAGGAGGAACAGAGAGCCCCCAACAAAAATCAACCCACGTAGTTCCACACTAAGACACACAGTAATTAAAACAGCAACAAGTTCTTAAAAGCGACAAGAGAAAATTTTAAAAATTACATACATGGGAAAGCCCATAAAACAGTGATTTTTCAGCAGAAACTCTGCAAGGCAGAAGGGACTGACATGATAAATCCAAAATTCTGAAAGAAAACCTGCAACCGAGAATACTCCAGCAAAGCTATGATTCAGCATAGAAAGAGAGATAGAGTTTCCCAAACAAAAGTTAAAGGAATTCATCGCCACTAAATCTGCTCTACCAGAATTGTTAAATGGGACTGAGCAGAAAGGAAAGACCATAAAAGTAGGAGTAAGAAGAGCAGGAAGGAGAAAAACAGTAAAATTAAGCCTATTTTTAAAAGTCAGTTCATGGAGCCACAAAATGAAAAGATGTAAAGTATGACACCATATACCTAGAATGTTGGAGAGAAGTAAAAGAATGAGTTCAAACTTAAGCAACCATCAACTTAATACAGACTTTTAACAAGATATTACATACAAACCTAATGGTAACCATAAAAGAAAAATAGATATGCAAAAAATGAAAAAGAAATCCAGGTACATCACTAAATAAAGCTAGCAGAGAATGAGGGAAAAGACATATATGTGGAGACAAATAAAATGAAAACACAATGGTCCAAAAAGTCTTTGGATTCAGCAAAAGCAGTCCTAAGAGGGAAGTTTATAGCAATACAGGCCTATCGCAAAAATAGTACAAAGGTTAAAAACCACATTATCATTTTAAGAGCTATTAAAAAGGCATTTGACAAGCAGAGAGAGTCAATTATCATATGGTTTCACTTATTTGTGGAGCATAACAAATAGCATGGAGGACAAGGGGAGATGGAGAGGAGAAGGGAGTTGAGGGAAATTGGAAGGGGAGGTGAACCATGGGAGACTATGGACTCTGAGAAACGATCTGGGAATTTTGAAGGGGTGGGAGGTGGGAGGTTGTGGGCACCAGGTGGTGGGTATTGTAGAGGGCACGGATTGCATGGAGCACTGGGTGTGGTGCAAAAATAATGAATACTGTTAAGCTGAAAAAATAAAAAATTAAAAAAGGCATTTGACAAATTAGAACATCCATTCATGATAGAAACCATAACAAAGTAGATTTAGAGGGAACATACGTCAACATAATAAAGACCTTGTATGAAAAACCCAAAGGTAACATCATACTCAATGGTAAAATACTAAGAGCTTTTCCCCTGTGATCAGCAACAAGACAAGGATTTCCACTCACTTCTATTTAACATAGTACTGGGAATGGGAAAAAGTCTCTTTAACAAATGGTGTTGAGGAAAATGAATAGCTCTATCCAAAAGAACAAAATTGGGCCACTATTCTATACCATACACAAAAAATTCAAAATGGATTAAAGACCTAAATGTGAGATCAAACCATTAAAATGCTAGAAAAGAGCACAGGCAGTAATTTCTCACATAGGCCATAGCAATGTTTTTCTGGATATGTCTCCTGAGGCAAGGGAAACAAAAGCAAAAGTAAACTACTGGGACTACATTGAAATAAAAAGCTTCTGCACAGCAAAGGAAACTGTTAACTAAAAGATAACCTATTGAATGGGAGAAGCTATTGGCAAATGACTTATCTGATAAAGGGTTAGTATCCAAAATACATCAAGAACTGATAAAACTCAACACCCTGAAAACAAAAATCCAATTAAAAAGGGGACAGAAAACATGAATAGACATTTCTCCACAGAAGATACACAGCTGGCTAACAGACACATGCAAAGATGCTCAACATCACTCACCATTAGAGAAATGCAAATCAAAACCACAATAAGATATACCTTACACTGTCAGAATGGCTACAATAACCAACAAGGAAATAGCAACGGTTAGCAAGGATGCACAGAAAAAAGAACACTTGTGCACTACTGGTGGGAATAGAAATTGGTACAGCTACTGTGGCAAACAATATGGAGGTTCCTCCAAAAACCGTAAGCAGCATTACATTTTGACCCAGAAATTCCACTACCAGGTATTTACCCAAAGGATATGAAAACACTAATTTGAAAAACTATATGGACCCCTGTTTATTGCAGAATTATTTACAATAGCTAAATTATGGAAGCAGCCCAAGTGTCCATTGATAGATGCCTGGATAAGAAGATGTGGTGTGTGTGTGTGTAATGGGATATTACTCAGCCATAAAAAGGAATGAAATCTTGACATTTACAACAAAATGGATGGAGCTAGAGAATATAAATCTAAGTGAAATAAGACAGTCAAAGAGAAATACCATATGATTTCACTCATACATGGAATTTAAAAAACAACAGAAATGAACAAAGGAAAAAGAGACAAACTAAAAAACAGACTTGTTACTATAGGGAACAAACTGACAGTTACCAGAGGGAAGTTGGGAGAGGGGTGGATCAAGAGTACATGTACCATGGCACTGAGTGTTATATAGTATTGTACAATTACTGTATTATATACCTGAAACGAACACTGTGTGTTAACTATACTGAAATTAAAGTTAAAATAAGGGAAATTTCTTAAGGAGAATTCTTACTATATATTTGTTGTAGGCCTCTTTCTATATTATGACTTGATAGTTAAACTCTGTAAGACTGCAGGAAATTCCTTTTTTGGCACCAACTACTTAATCTCTAGTTTTGCCACAGCTCTTAGCAGATGTCTTAGAGGGGAAATTTGCCATGTTTGGATTACTCTTCCAATCTGACATGCCAGTCCATATGGTTATTGAAACCTCTGCTCATTTCTCGTACTCCTAGTAGACTTCTCTCCCTATGGCAAGAATGATCCTGAGATAATTCCCAGCCTTAGAAAATACTCCCAAAGAAGCACATAGTTGGCAATATTAGCTTTCCTCGGGGACTTTCCCCACAATGGAATTTTAATTCAGTTTACATTTTTAAATTTCCATATCTCCTTATTACTATGATTTTTGTAATTTATTATTTCCTCCTAAGACAGGGGCATTGATACTGATTCTTTCCATCATTTATTATATTTTACTATATCTTATATATCTTAGAGGAAGAACTCTCCACTGTTACTCCCAGAAATAGTAGCTTGATATGTGCTTATTCCTGCTGTTTTTCAGGGTTCTTTGGCTATTTTCTTATTGTTGTGGTCTGAATCAGGCCCCATGTACCCCTCTAATCTGGTTCCCTCATCCAGCACATCCATCTTTTGTTTTTTGTTTTTGTTTTTTTGCTGATGATCAAATGAGATTGCTGGACCAAGAAAGAACAGCCCTGCATCCCATTTTATCGCTGTATCTCAAATATGTAATAAGTCTACAACACAGTGGAGGTCTACTAAAATTGTTCATATTTTCTGATCATTTGGGATAAAAGGTGTAATATAACAAAAACAATAGTCTGCAACCACTGCACAGACCCAGAATCCTCGTCAGAGAACCTTTATGCTCCCTGTTTACCTGTCATTCCTCACAAGAGTATGCCACACACCTTGATCATAGAATAGGTTAAAATGATTACTAGGTGTCTCAGTGGTGGATTAAGTTTTCCATTTCTTCTCTTAAGGTCCATCTCCTTAATCTTCATTTTTCATTCCAAAATTGACCACAGTTTTCCAGGATGATTCATAATCAATACATGTATTGCCCACTGCACGGACATAGTGGTCAGACATTAGAACAAATGAACACTGCTGAAATACTTTTTTTAAAAAAATTAAATAACACCATTTACTAGACATTGACAGTCCAGTTTGAGTTTGGCTGTGCTGAGTTTCTTTATTCTTTCAAAATATTCAATGTCCATCCAGTACCAGAGTTATCTTAAAATTTTCAGCAAGTTTAACTGTGTCATCTATTGTACAGAGTAGTTAGGGAATGCACTGGTATTAGGGAAAGCAATTAAAATCATCAGCTCAGGGCCAACATCAGATCAGATGCAGCCACTCTCTCTCACCCTAAGAATTTGTCTCCAGTGCTAATTTCAGATGCCAATGGTCAGTGGGTGGGTTTTAAATATATGTGCATATGTATACATTTATGTTTCATATCCAAGTGTCTGGAAATGTATTTTCGGCCAACATCCAACTTCATATGGAATTAATAAAGCAACTTCTATATATGCAAAATAATAAAGGGGATGAGTTTGTGTGTGTGAGTCTGTAAGTGTGTATGTGAGAGACAGAGTGGGAGAGAATGAAAGTGCTGGTAGTTTTTAAGAGCTTTGGAATGGTGATGTTTGCAAAAATGTACAATTTGTATTAGAATTCATCTGGATCATAAACTTAAGAAAAGGCGTTCTAATTTTGAGTCCAATGCCTAATGGAACTATTCTGCCTTAGATAGAGAGCATGGATTCAGTGACCCAACACCAGATTAACACGGGGTCACATGAATGGGAAGGACATATTCTAAATTAATGTGAGCTAGCACTTTAAACCTCTTGTCAGGTACTAGTTGCAGCTATGACTCTGTTAATCTTAGTTCTTTTCCCTTAAGTAACTGCTATTTCTAGACATTTCATCCTCAATTTATTAGTATCCAATTTCCAATTGACATGGTTCCCATCCCTGTTACTATCTCTGAAACAGGACCTAGATACCAGATTCCATAAGGAACAGTTGAAGGAATGTGAATATTTCATGTGTGGAATGAAGACTTGCAAAGAACATCAAATGTGTCTTTGTATATTCTAAGAAAAATCTCTGTATAATCTAGGAAGATAAAGACATACCAATAAAAGAAAACTGTGAGAAGGCAGATTTTATTCAACAGAGATTTGTCTGATAGAATTGTTAAAATGTACAAACTTCCTTTTTTAGGTAGTGAACTCCCTAACATTGCATGCGATAAGCAGAGTATAGAAGTCTTTCTCTGAGTGGGATCAGTTACATTATGTATCCTCTCTAGCTCCTTATAATCTATACCCTATATTTTAGTGGGAACGCATCTAACCACTTTTTTAAGATTTTTTTTGTTTTTAATTTATTTGACAGACAGATTACAAGTAGGCAGAGAGAGACAGGAGGAGGAGGCAGGCTCCCTGCTGAGCAGAGAGCCCGATGTGGGACTCGATCCCAGGACCCTGAGATCATGACCTGAGCCGAAGGCAGAGGCTTTAACCACTGAGCCACCCAGGCGCCCCACTAACTACTTGTTTTTAAAGTAGTTTATGATACTCTCAGGCTTCGATACTTGGTTGGCTTCTGAAAAAAAATTTTAAACTCCTAAGTAAATCCTACAGCAAAAATAAAGTCTGATTTCTGCCACTGGAAAATAAATAGAAAGGAAAAGGTACTATGGAATTTGTAAGCCCTTTCAAAAAATTATCTTGTGAATAAAATTGCTCCAGTTTCAGAGGAAATGTAAAGGTTAACGCTAAGAGGCACCATGAAGTCTGTAGCATATTTGAAAATTTCTCTGACTTACTTCCAGCTCTGTGAGAAGGCAAATTTCTGGTTTATATTCAGACTCCTGCTGTTTGAGCATGTATTGTTTTGTTTTCTATTAGAGATAAGCATTCTTTTCCATGTGGATATTCCTTCATTTATATTGAGCATGTATAAACTTGCAGAATTATTCTAACACCTTCAGATAATACTATGTCCAAATAAAACAATTCCCCAGGCTTTCACAAGAAATGAATGAATTTGTCATAAATAGTTCTCAGATGCCTGAAAGTCAGCTCCATGCTTTTCATTATTGTCAGAAAAATTAAGACATGGAGTTTTAAATCATGACCTTTTTTTTTTTATTTCCTTGACTTGAGAGTATAGTCAGAAAAAAATTCAACATGGAACTTTTTTTTTTTTCCTGCAAAAGATCTTGGTAAAACTTCTTAGCTAGTTAGCTTCACATGCATAATTATGTAAAAGTGTTTTCTTCAAGAACCAACCAACATGACATGAGTGGAAATCATGTCAACTGGATACTGATAAACTGAGGATACAATGTCTGGAAATGGTGGACACTTCAGGTAAGAGAACAAAGACTGGCAGAGTCATCAGTGCAAACAGTACCTGATAACAAATAGAAAGTATTAGCTCATGTTTATCTAGAATATTTCCATCCCTTTCCACATCACCCATTTTATGTATAAAATACAAATTTATAAGAAGAAAAACATTTAAAACATGTCAGCTTTGATCTGTCCACAGAAGTTTGGCAGCCAGAAGAGAGTGGAATGATACATTCAATGTGTTGAATGGTAAAAATATGCAGTCAAGAATACTTTATCCAGCAAGGCTGTTATTCAGAAAAGGAGAGAAAAAGAGTTTCCCAGACAAACAGAAACTAAAGAAATTCATGACCACTAAACCACCCCTGCAAGATATAATGAAGGGGACTCTTTGGGGGAAAATAAGACCAAAAGCAACCAAGACTAGAAGAAGGAGCATCACAAGAACACCAACTTTGCAGGGAACACAATAGTACTAAATTCATATCTATCAATCACTCTGAATGTAAATGGACTAATTGTTCCAATCAAAAGACAAAGGTTATCAGAATTGATTTAAAAAAAATTAGACCCTACAAGAGACTCATTTTAGAACTAAAGACACCTGCAGATTGAAAGTGAGGGGATGGAGAACCTGTCATTCTAATGGATGTCAAAAGATAGCCATACTCATATCAGATAAGCTAGGTTTCAGACCATAGACTATGATGAGATGAAGAAGGGCATTATACTATGATTAAGGGGTCCATCGATCAAGAAGATCTAACAATTAATATTTATGCTCCCAACTTGGGAGCACCCAAAAGATGAATCAATTAATAACACACTAAAGGAGGGGCACCTGGGTAGCTCAGTGGGTTAAACCTCTGCCTTCGGCTCAGGTCATGACCTCAGGGTCCTGGGATCGAGCCCCGCATCAGGCTCTCTGCCCAGCAGGGAGCCTGCTTCTCTGCCTACTTGTGATTTCTCTCTCTCTCTCCCTCTCTGTCAAATAAATAAATATTTTTTTAAAAAAAATAACACACTAAAGGAACACAGTGATGATAATAATAGTAGGGAACTTTAACACCCTATTTACATCAATGGAGAGATCATCAAAGCAGAAAATAAACAAAGAAATAATGGCTTTGAATGACACACTGGACCAGATGGATTTAACAGGTTTAATAAGAACATTTCATCCTAAAGTAGCAGAATATACATTCTTTGCAAGTGCTTATGGGACATTCTCCAGAAAAGATCACTTGTGGGTCAAAAATCAGCCCTCAACAAGTACTAAAAGACAAGTCATACCATACATATTTCAGACCTTGATACTATGAAACTTGAGGTCAACCACAAGAAAAAAATTGGGAAGACCACAGATATACAGAAGTTAAAGAATGAATGGGTTAACCAAGAAATTAAATAAATAAAAAAATACATAGAATCACATGCAAATGAAAATAAGACAGTCCAAAACCTTTGGAATGCAGCAAAGGCAGTCCTAAAAGGGACATAAATTGCAATACAGGTCTACCTCAAAGAAGCAAGAAAAGCCTCAAATACACCTAAAAGAGCTAGAAAAAGAAAGCAAAGCCCACATACAGCAAAAGAAGGGAAATAAAGATTAGAGCAGAAAAAAACCAATACAGAAACAGAAAAAAAAAACAAACCCAAAACCCAGCAGAACAGATCAATGAAACTAAGAGCTGGCTCTTTGAAAGAATTACTAAAATTGATATACCCCTAGCCAGATTAATCAAAAAGAAAAGAGAAAGGACCCAAATAAATAAAATCATGAATGAAAGAGGAGAGATCACAACCAACACCACAGAAATATGAACAATTATGAGAGTATTATGAAAAATTATATGCCAACAAACAGTATTTTGGGAGAAATGGACAAATTCTAGAAACATACAAACTACCAAAGCTGAAACAGGAAGAAATAGAAAATTTGAATAGACCCATAACCAGCAAAGAAATTGAATCAGTAATCAAAAATCTCCAACTAACAGAGAAGGCCGATGGCTTCCCAGGGGAATTCTACCAGACATCTAAAGAAGAGTTAATACCTATTCTTTCCAAACTGTTTAAAAAAAAAAAAAAAAAGAAGGAAAACTTCCAGACTCATTCTACAAGACCAGTATTACCTTGAATTCAAAACCAGATAAAGACCCCACTAAAAAGGAGAATTCTAGTCCAATATTCCTAATGAACAAGGATGCAAAAATTCTCAAGATACTAGCAAATCAAATTCAATGCTACATTAAAAGAATTATTCACCCCAAACAAGTAGAATCTATTCCTGGGCTGCAAGGCTGGTTCAGTATTTGCAAATCAACATAATATACCACATTAATAAAAAAAAAAAGGATAAGAACCGTATGATCCTCTCAACAGATGCAGAAGAAGCATCTGACAAAATAAAGCCTGCCCTCATCCTAAAACCTCAATAAAGTAGGGATACAGACAACATATCTCAACATCATAAGGCCATATACAAAAGATCCATATCTAATAACCTCCTCAATGGGAAAAAACTGAGAGCTTTTCCTCTACGATCAGGGGCAAGAGAGATGTCCACTCTCACCATTGCTATTTAACATAATACTCCAAGTCTTAGCCTCAGCAATCAGTCAACAAAAGGCATCCAAACTGAGAAGGAAAAAGTCATACTTCACCATCTGGAAGATGATACTCTATGTAGAACATCTGATGTCCACAAAAAAATTGCTAGAACTAATACATGAAGTCAGCAAAATCACAGGGTACAAAATCAACATACAGAAATATGTTCCACTCTATACACCAATAATGAAGTAGTAGAAAAAGAAACCAAGGAATCAATCCCATTTACAATTGCACCAAAACCCACAAGATACCTAGGAATAAGCCTAACCAAAGAGGGAGAAGATCTATACTCTGAAAAGTGTCACGAAAAAAATTGAAGAGGACACAATGAAAGGGAAAAACGTCCCATGATCAAGAATTCTAAGAACAAACATTGCTAAAATGTCTGTACTACCCAAAGCGAACTACACATTTAATGCAATCCTTGTAAATATACCACCAGCATCTTTCACAGAGCTAGAACAAACAATTCTAAAATCTGTATGGAACCACAAAGACCCTGAACAGCCAAAGTAATCCTGAAAAAAAGGCAAAGCTGTGGACATCATGATTCCAGACTTCAAGCTGTATTACAAAGCTGTGATCATTAAGACAATATGGTACTGGCACAAAACACACATATCAATGAAACAGAATAGAAAACCCAGAAATGGACCCAGAAGTGTATGATCAACTAATCTTCAACAAAGCAGTAAAGAATATCCAATGGAAAAAAAGACAATTTCTTCAACAAATCGTGCTGGGGAAAACTGGACGGCCAGAGGCAGAATGAAACTGGACCACTTTCTTATACCATACACACAAAAAAATGAAAAATGGATGAGACCTAAATGTGAGACAGGAAACCATCAAAATCCCAAAGAACAGAGGCAGCACCCTTTTTGACCTTGGTTGTAGCAACTTCTTACTAGACACATTGCCAGAGGCAAGGGAAACAAAAGCAAAAATCAACTACTGGGTCTTCACCAAGCTAAAAAGTTTCTGCACAATGAAGGAAACATCCACAAAACTAAAAGACAGCCTATGGAATGGGAGAAGATATTTGCAAATAACATACCTGATAAAGGGTTAGTACCCAGAATCTGTAAAGAACTTATCAAATCAACACCTCAAAACCAAATGATCCAGTTAAGAAATGGGCAGAAGACATGAATAGACACTTTTCCAAAGAAGACATCCAGACGGAAAACAGAATTATGAAAAGACGCTGAATGTCTCTCATCAACAGGGAAATACAAATCAAAACCCCAATGAGATACCACTTCACACCTGTCAGAATGTCTAAAATTAATAACACAGGAATCCAGAGATGTTGGCGAGGATGACGAGAAAGGGGAACCCTCCTGCACTGTTGATGGGAATGCAGACTGGTATAGCCACTGGAAAACAGTATGGAGGCTTCTCAAAAAGTTAAAAATAGAACTACCCTTTGACTCAACAATTGCACTACTAGTATTTATCCGAAGTATACGAAAATATGGATTTGACATGCACCCTGATGTTTATAGCAGCATTGTGAACAGTACCAAAACTATGGAAAGAGCCCAAATGTCCATTAGCTCATGAATGGATAAGGAAGATGTAGTATGTATTTATGTATATTTATATATAAATATATGGATACATATATATAAATATATACATGTACACACACATATTTTTACACAAAGTAAAATATTACTCAGCCATCATAAAGAATGAAATCTTGCCATTTGTAGTGATGTGAATGGAGCTAGAGGGGATTATGCTAAGCAAAGTAAGTTAATCAGAGAAAGACAAATACCATATGATTTCACTTGTATGTGGAATTTAAGAAACAAAACAGATGAACCCATTGGAACACAAAGAAGAGGGAGGGAAGCCAATCCTAAGAGACTCAATGACAGAGAACAAACTGAGGGTTAATGGAGGGAAGAGGGAAGGGGAATGGGCTAAATGGGTGATGAGTATTAAGGAGGGTGCTTGTTAGGATGAACACTGGGTGTTGTATATAAGTAATGAATCACTAAATTCTACTTCTGAAACCAGTATTACACTATATATATTAACTAGAATTTAAAAAGAATTTGAAAAGAAAAAGAGAAAACATGTCTGCTTGACTCTTCAATATTTCCAAGATACTACTTAGTAAAAGAAATAGGTCTATTCTAGTGTGAGTGAGCTATATGGCTAAATGAATTCTCTAAGAGTTTATATGAACTTTATTGATTTGGAAATCTAAAACTATGTTAAAATGTTTTGTTTCTGTAGAACACTAATTTTGTGGATCCAAAGGCAGCTATGGGAATGTCCATTCTGTTTCATACAACATCCCCTTTCTCACCTTACTTCCTCCTACCAACCACAGAAAACTAGGCTGTAAAGAATATTTTCTTAGGAAAACAATTAACATGGCAAAGGTGGCATGGTATGTTGAGTATGGTAGTAAAACTATGGGAATCACAGACCCCAATTTTCAAATATGACCTCATTTCCTGCAACTGTATTATCTTTTAGGAAGATAATTCAATCAATATCTTATTAAATGTGGTTTATTTTTTTTTAAAGATTTTATTTATTTATTTGACAGACAGAAATCACCAAGTAGGCAGAGAGGCAGGCAGAGAGAGAGGAGGAAGCAGGCTCCCTGCTGAGCAGAGAGCCCGATGTGGGGCTTGATCCCAGGATCCTGAGATCATGACCTGAGCCGAAGGCAGAGGCTTTAACCCACTGAGCCACCCAGCTGCCCCCCCGCCTTTTAAGATTTTATTTATTTATTTGACAGAGATCACAAGTAGGCAGAGAGGCAGGCAGAGAGAGAGAAGGGGAAACAGGCTCCCCACTGAGCAGAGAGCCCGATGCGGGGCTCCATCCCAGGACCCTGGGATCATGACCTGAGCCAAAGGCAGAGCTGAGCCACCCAGGTGCCCTAAATGTGGTTTATTTCTTATAAAAATATTAAGAAATGAAGAAAAATACTACATGTAACGTATAGGATTGCCAAGAAGGAAATTTATGACCTTAACTATTAATTTTTAATAAGTAAAAAGGATAAAAATTAATGACCTAAAAAGCCACATTAATATGGCATAAAAAGGATAGAATAAACCCAAGGAGTGTAGCAATAAGGATTTAATAAAATACAGAAATTAATGAAGTGGAAAGTAAAGATATAATAGAGTCAATTTCAAAATTTTATGTTTTTTGTTTAAAAATTTTGTTTTTATTTTTGTTTTTTAAACATTTTATTTATTTATTTGAGAGAAGAGAGAGACAGTGAGAGAGAGCATGAGCGAGGAGAAGGTCAGAGGGAGAAGCAGACTCCCCGTGGAGCTGGGAGCCTGATGCGGGACTCGATCCCGGGACTCCAGGATCATGACCTGAGCTGAAGGCAGTCGCTTAACCAACTGAGCCACCCAGGCACCCTGTTTTTATTTTTTTATTAAAAAGAATAAAATTGAGAAGTATCTAGCAAGATCAGAAAAAAAAACCACCCAGAGTATGAGTAAATAATAAGAATACAAAGAAAACATAACTTTAGATATGGGATAGATTAAAAGATATAAACAACTTTTTGTTAACAAATTTTACAACAAAAAAAATGGACAAATTTCTAGCAAAAAGATATATAAACCAACTCAAGAAGAAATTGATAAAACAAATATATTCTAAAAAAGGAAATGGAGGCAATTTTACTCATATATACATATATTTTGAGACATATACATATATGTCTCAAAATATTAGCAAACCAAATCTAGCAGGGCACAAAAATGATCAAATTGAGTTTATCTCAGGAACATAACAGTAGTTTCACATGAGAAAATCTATTACAACCTATTAATGCAATTCAGTACATTAACAGATTCATGAAGTAGAACTATTAAGATCTCAAGAAATGCTGAAAAAAAAATCACAAAATTAAAAATCTATTCAAGAAAAAATTATTAGCAAATTGGGAACAGATGGTAACTTTCTTAAAACCTGATATAGAGTATCCACTGAAAACACAGAGCAACAGTCTACTCAATGGTAAATATTAAGTGTATATTTTAATATCAGGTATGCTATCACTTTTCCAATTCAAAATCAAATAGAAGCCCTAGCTCAGAAAGTATGGTAAGATAAAATAGAAAAAAGTATATTACACTGAAAGATATAAAACTGTCTTAATTTCAGATAAGACAGATATGATGGTCTTCACTGAAAGCTCTCCAAACTCTATAATTAGAGTGAATATAATTTATTAAAGTTGCTAAATATGAGACCACTATCCCACACAATTACATGTCTATACAACAATAATTATAGAATAATTTTTAAAACCTAGCATCACTGCATAATAAATATTCAGAAGAGTAGGCTATTATTTAAAGAAAGATAGAAACTTCTGTAACTTAAGAGAGAGATTCTAGATAAAGACCTAAATGAGAAGGTAAAACTATGAAGTTAATAAAAAAAAAAAATCTAAGAGGAAATTTTTCGATTTGGGAATTTCTTAAAACTTCAAAACATAGTAAGGCAAAAGTAAGGTGGATTTAATTACATCAAAGTTAAGGATTTCTTTCAATGAAGGACAACATAAACAATGTACAGATGATAAAGTGGGATAAGAAATCTGTAATGTCTAAAGTTGGTCAGGGATTAATACAGAGACTATATAAGAAATGTGGGAAGAATGATAAAGGCAAAAACCCTTTTAGAAAAATGAGTAAAGGATTTAAAAAATAAGCATCCAAAAGACTAATAAGCATTTGAAAGAATCTCAACCTGTTAAAGATCAGATATATGCAAATTAAAATAATGGAGGTTCCTAAGTCTTATTCTCTAACACGTGTCAATTTCCAAAATTCTAATTCTTCCCAACCTTCAAGCACTGTTAATAGGTACCTACATCAGTCTTTTGGGAGAACTGCTGGCACTAATTTAGTCAAGTTAGGTGTATGCATATTCTATGATGTAGACATTAGCTCTTAAGTCTACACACTAAATATATATTCACGTGGTTCACATTAAGATATTCATTAGTGTTATGTATGGTGTCAGGGACTGGAAGACATCCTGCATTCTAGTCAGTGAATAGATAAAATGTGGTAGATGCATATCAAAGTAGAGCATTAATTAATTAGAACCCACAGATTAGAGGTGCACATAGCAGCCTGGATGGATCTAAAAGCTTGGTGCTAGGTAAAAAAGTAAGAAATGGGGTGGCTCAGTTGGTTAAGCCTTCAGCTCAGGTCATGATCCTAGGGTCCTAGGATGAAACCTTGCATTAGGCTTCCTGCTTAGCAGGGAGCCTCCTACTCCCTTCTCCTGCTCTCCCTGCTTGTACACTCTTTCTCTCTGTCAAATAAATAAATAAATAAATAAATAAATAAATAAATAAATTTTTTAAAAAAGAGAGTGCAATATATATTTCTGTAAATTAAAATATATGCACAGAAAATAACAAATACTATATAAGAATACTAACAAAAAGATACACATTAAATAAACCAAACATAAGAGAGTAGAGTATGGGGATAAAAGGAAACCAGTGAGTAGAGAGTAGAGTATGGGGATAAAAGGAAACCAGTGAGTGTGGACTAGTGATGATGGTATGCCATAAATTAAGAAACAAGATTCGTCCAACTCTGCACTCAAGGTTCAGAAATGGAGAAAAGAGGACAACAACATAGCAAGTATATAGAAATAAATCTATACAAAAGATGTCTAAGGCAATTTGTAAAGAAAATTATAAAGTTTTATTATAAGGCATTAAAGATTTAGAAGATCTAAATAAAAGAAGATTAAAAACTAGTTAGTAGACAGGGAGAATTGTTGCTGTAAGATGTCGGTTCTCTCCAAATTGACTCATACATTGAATAAGACCTCTTTATTTCAATACAATGTAATTTTACATAGAACTTGACAAGATGATTCTAAAATTCAAAGAGCCAGGATAAAAACACACAAAACCCAAAAACCAAGGCACTCTTACAGCATAATTAGTTTGAAAGGGGACATCAAGACTTATTATAAAGCTTTAGTAATTAACACAATATGGTACTGAGGTTTTGGAAAGATGATGGAGTAAGAGAATCCTGAGTTCTTGTTCCGTGGACAGGAAGAGATAACAACTGCATCAGTGCAACTGACCTTGAAAACAACCTGAGGACTACCAGACCTTCCACAGCTAATCCTAGAAAGAAAGTCACATAGAGAAAGGTAGGAGGAGTGGACACTGTTGGGACCAAAGTTCCTGCATGACTAATCACAAATGGGAGGGACCATCAGAAGCATGGAGAAACAAGAGGATCAGGTTACATGCCAGGCACCCTAGGCACTGGGGACCTGCAGTGAGATGAGTCCCATAGTATTTGGTTTCAAAAGCCAGCAGGGCCTAACTCTGGGAACTTTAAAAATCAGCGGGCCTAATTCCCAGAGAGCCATGGGGTGATAAGAAACTGAGTCCCCAAACATAAAGGGCCAGCATACTAAGTAACTTACCTTGAGACACAAGCACAGAAGCAGCACTTTGAAAAGTGCCTGGGATATACATGAAGAAGCTTTATTGACTACTCTAAGAATGTGTTTCCGAGGGGCAGGGATCTGTGGATTTTTCCACCAAAAGTACTGGTGAGTACCATTTCTCTTCCTCTTCCCTGGCCTAGACAGCCAGAGTCAGTGGTAATACTATCGACCTTGCTGGTACTGTGTGTCCTGCCCTAGCATTTCCCTGCCAACCTGTCCCTTCTGACCCACGTGCCTTAGCAGGCATTCCTTTAAAGTGGCTTCAGCTCTAACAATTCCTGTAGGTGGCCCTTGCTGGAATGGTACCCCTCCAAAATGAATCCTGTCCTGGGAAAAGGGAGATAATCCCAGACACCAGTATGTCTGTAGTTCCTGCAGTTGGGCCTCTTAGCAAGCTGCACAGGGAACAGCCCTGCCCTTCAGTATGCTTGCAACTATGGTAGAAAGGTTAACTCTAGACAAGTAGGCTGAGTGCTGTCCCACCCACCAATAAGCTCCAATATAGCAGAAGGGCCTTTCAAAGACTGAGGGAGCAAACCCTGCCCCGTGTGCTGACAGCAAGTGAAGATGGTCATTGCAGCTGGCTGGGCTTAAGACAATCATGGCTCAGACACAACAGGAGGGCACATGCAGCCCACACAAGAGACACCCCTGGAGCAGCTGGCTCTGGTGACCAGGGGTAATTGAACTATAGGGCATCACAGGACTTCTTCTAAACTAGGCCACTACTTTCAATATCATGAGATATAGCTGAACTACCTAATACACAGAAATAAACACAGAGAGTTAGAAAAAAGGAGGCAAAGGAATAAGTCCCAAATGAAAGAACAAGACAAAATCACAGTAAAAGAGCTAAATGAAACAGAGATAAGCAGCATTTCTGATAAAGAATTAATAATAATAGTCATACATTAACAGATATTTCTCCAAAGACATACAGGTGGCCAGAAGACACAAGAAAAGATGCTCAACATCACTCATCATCAGGGAAATGCAAATCGAAACTACAATGAATTATCACTTCATAACTGTCAGAATGGCTAAAATCAACATAAGAAAAAAATATTGGCAAGCATGGGCGGAAAAAGCAACCCTCTTGCACTGTTGGTGGGAATGCAAACTGGTGCAGCCATTGTGGAAAACAGTATGGAGTTTCCTTCAAAAGTTAAAAATGGGACTCCCCTACAACCCAGTAATTGTACTACTGGGTATTTACACCCAAAATAGAAAAACACTAATTCAAAGGGTTATATGCACCTTGATGTTTATAGCAGCATTATTTACAACAGCCTAGATATGGAAGCAGCCTAAGTGTCCATTAATAGATGAATGGATAAAGAAGATGTGAGATATATATATCATATATACATGATATATGTATATATATGTGATATATATACACACATGTATGTATATACATACATGTATATATCATGGAATATTATTCAGCCATTAAAAGAATAAAATCTTGGAGCGCCTGGGTGGCTCAGTGGGTTAAAGCCTCTGCCTTCTGCTCAGGTCATGATCCCAGGGTCCTGGGATCGAGCCCCACGTCGGGCTCTCTGCTCAGTGGAGAGCCTGCATCCTCCTCTCTCTGCCTGCCTCTCTGCCTACTTGTGACTTCTCTCTCTCTGTCAAATAAATAAAATCTTAAAAAAAAAAAAAAGAATAAAATCTTGCCATTTCCAAGAACATGGATGGAGCTAGAGAGCTACAGAGTATAATGCTAAATTAGAGAAAGGCAAGTATATAATTTCACTCATATGTGGAATTTAGAAAACAAATGAGCAAAGGGAAAGAAAAGAAACCAAGATACACACTCTTAACTATAGAGAACAAACTGATGGTTACTAGAGAGAGCTAGGTGAGGGATGCATGAAAGAGATGATGGGGATTAAGGAGGGCACTTGTCGAGATGAGCACTGGGTGACCACAGAATTATTGAATCACTATATTGTGTACCTGTAACTAATAAGACACTATGTTAACTACAATGGAGTTAAAACAATAAAAAATGGTCATAAAGATACTCATTGGAAACTGAGAAACAAGTGAATGAAATCAGGGAGAAGATCTACAAAGAGACAGGAAATATTAAAAAGACCATGCAAAGCTTAAATAAAGCTGAAATAAAATGCATGATAGAGGACATCAACAGCAGATTAGATGATGCAGAAAAGTTTATAGATCTTGGATACCAGCCCTTTATCTGTAATGTTATTTGCAAATATCTTCTCCATTCTGTGGGTTGCCTCTTTGTTTTATTGACTATTTCCTTAGCTGTACAAAAGCTTTTTATCTTGATTAAGTCTCAAAAGTTCATTTTCACTTTCATCTCCCTTGCCTTTGGAGACATGTCTTAAAAGCAGTTGCTGTGGCTGATGTCAAAGAGGTTACTGCCTACATTTTCCTCTACGATTGTGATGGATTCCTGTCTCACACTGAGGTCTTTCATCTATTTAGAGTTTATCTTTGTATGGTGTAAGAGAATGGTCAAGTTTCATTATTCTGAATATAGCTGTCCAATTTTCCCAGCACAATTTACTGAAGAGACTGTCTTTTCTCCATTGGATAGTTTTTCCTGCTTTGTTGAAGACTACTTGACCATAGAGTTGAGGGTCCATATCTGGGCTCTCTATTCTGTTCTACTGATCTATAAAGAAGTTCTCAAATTCAAGCCCAAAAAACAAATAATCAAGTCAAAAAATGGGCAGAAGACATGAACAGACACTTCTCCAAGGAAGACATATGAATGGCTAACAGACATATGAAAAAATATTCAACATCATTAGCCAACAGGGAAATTCAAATCAAAACCCGCTGAGATACCACCTTATACCAGTTAGAATGGCAAAAATTAACAAGGCAGAAAATGACAAATGTGGGAGAGGATGTGGAGAAAGGGGAACCCTCTTACACTGTTGGTGGGAATGCAAGTTGGGTACAGCCACTTTGGATAACAGTATGGAGGTTCCTCAAAAAGTTAAAAATAGAGCTACCCTATGACCCAGCAATTGCACTACAACTGCACTATGCAAAAATACAGGTGTAGTTAAGAGAAGGGGCATATGCACCCCGATGTTCATAGCACCAATGTTTGGAAGAGCCAAATTGTGGAAGAAGGAGAGATGCCCTTCAACAGACAAATTGATAAAGACGAGGTGGTCCATATATACAATGGAATATTACTCAGCCATCAGAAAGGATGAATACCCACCATTTTTGTTGACATGGATGGAACTTGAGGGGATTACACTAAGTGAAATAAGTGAAGCGGAGAAAGACAATTATATGGTTTCACTTATATGTGGAACATAAGGAATAGCATGGCGGACTTTAGGAGAAGGAAGGGGGAAATGAAGGGGGGAAATCAAAGGGGGAGACAAACCATGAGAGACTATGGACTCTGGGAAAAAAACTGAGGGTTTCAGAGGGGAGAGGGTGGGAGGTTGGATTAGCCTAGTGATGGGTATTAAGAAGGGCATGTATTTCAAGAGCACTGGGTGTTATATGCAAACAATGAATCATGGAGCACTACATCAAAAACTAATGAAATACTGTATGGTTACTAACATAGCATAATAAAAAAACCCAAGCAACTAATATTCTTCAAATAAACTTGATAGTAATGAGAAAGTATGTATCAAATTTAAAGAAAAAAAAAAGATGCCAAAGAATGGATCAGCAATCTGGAAGACAGGTACTAGACAGCAATGAAGCTGAACAGCAGAAAAAAGATTAATAAAAAAATGAGAACAGGTTAAGGAAACTGACATTATCAAGAGTAATAACATTTGCATTATAGGGATCCCAGAAGGAGAAGAGAGAGAGAGAAACAGGGTTATAAAACTTATCTAAAGAAAAAATAACCAAAAACGTCTCTAACCAATATCCTGGTCTAGAAAGCACAGAGTCCCTACCAAAATGAACCCATAAGGTCTCCACCAAGACACGTTAATAATAAAAGTGACAAAAAGTAATGCTAAAGAGAGAGTTTTAAAAGCAATATGAAAGGTGTGCCTGGGTGGTTCAGTCAATAAAACATTCAACTCTTGGTTTCGGCTCAGATCTTGATCTCATGGGTTGTGGAATTGAGCCCCTGTATGGTTCTGTGCTCAGTAGGGAGTCTGCTTGAAGAGTATGTCCATCTGCCCCTCCCCCCACACTTATGTCTTCTTTCTCTCTCTCAAATAAATAAATAAATCTTAAAAAAAAAAAAAAAAAGGCAGTGAGGGCTGGGAGGAAGATGGCGGAGGAGAAGAGGAACTAAATTTCATCTGGTCCCAGGAATTCAGCTAGATAGTTATCGGATCATTATGAACACCAACAAACTCAACAGGAGATAGAAGAGAAGAATAGTAACAATTCTATGAGTGAAAAAGTGACCACTTTCTGGAAGGTAGGACATGCAGAGAAGTGAATCCAGGGCGATATATGGAAAGATAGACCATGGCAGGAGGGAGCCTCTGTTGGCTGGCTACTGGCAAGTGAGAGAACACCATAGCACAAAATCAGAACTTTTAGAAGTCTGCTCCATGGAGGGACGTTGCTCCAGTGGCTTAGCAAGGGGTGGAATCTTCACTGGGATAGTATGGTCTCAGGACCCTCAGGGGTAGCAGAGCTCTGAGTGTAGCAAAGCTCCTAGGTATTGGAGAGGGGAAGCCTGCTGCAAGGACAGAGCCAAGGAGTGAGCTCTCAGCTTGGGGTTGCCATAAACCATGATCTGAGGCATAGTTGGGTCACTACTCTTTGAGAGGGATTCCACAAGTGGCAGATCCGGGCAGGACCCTCCACTTCCTCTACTGGGAGGAGCAGCACAGGAGCACATTGCAGGAATATGTGGGTTTAGAGGCTCCAAACGGGGCTGTGTGCCAGAGATAGAAATGCTCCATCACAGGCCAGTTGAGCAGAGATTGGGGCTGGAGACCAGGGAGACAGAAGTGACTGACTGCTTTTCTCTGAGGGCACACTGAGGAGTGGGGGCCCTGAGCACTCAGCTCCTCCAGGGCCAGAGATGGGGAGGTCGCCATTCTCATTCTCATCCTCCAAAGCTGTATAGAAAGCTTTCAGGGAACAAAATCTACTTAGAGCAAACCCAAGCAGATTACTCAGCCTGGCCCCTGGCAAGGACCATGCAGCTCCACCTGAGGGAAAGACACTTGAGAATCACTGCAACAGGCCCCTCCCCAGAAGATCAGCAAGAACATCCAGCAAGACCAAGTTTACCGATCAATAAGAACTGCAAAACTCTAGTGCTGGAGGAATACAGCATATAGAATTCATGAGTTTCCCGCCATGATTTTTTAGTCTTTCAAAGTTAATTTTTAAAATTTTCTTTATTTTTTTTCTAATTTTTTTGAAATTTTCTTCCTTATCTTTTCAACCAACATCTTATCAATTCCCTTTTTAAAATCTTTTTAAATTTTCATTTTTACAGTCATATTCTCTCTCATCATTGTATTTAACCTTATTTTTTGTATATATATCAGTTTTTCTTTCTTAAAAGTTCTGGGATACAGTTTCTTCTAACAGACCAAAATATACTCTAAATCTAGTGTATGGCTTTGTTCTAATCTCCCACCTGATCACATCCCTTTTTTTTTTTTTCCTTAAATGTTTTTCTTTCTTTTTTCAACCAACTTCTTATCAATTCTTTTTTTAAAATCTTTTAAAATCTTCATCTTTACAGTCATATTCCATCCCTTCATCATATATATCCTTAATTTTGTATATATGTGTTTTTCTTTCTTTAGAATTTTGTGAGGCAGTTTCTTCTAACAGACCAAAATACACCCAAAATCTAGTGTGTGCCTCTGTTCACCAGCCTGATCATATTCACAAATATATATATATGGATATATAAAAATATAATACAAATATAAAATATATATAGACACGTTTGTTCACTGCCCCCCCATACCCCATCTTGGGTCTCTTCTGATTTGTTTAGTGTATATTTTTCTGGAGTCATTATTACCCTTTTAGTGTCTGGTTCTCTCATTCATCTATTATTCTCTGGA